>NC_083577.1:74748115-76220615 GCF_027579695.1 Neoarius graeffei
AAAGCGCTATACAAATAAACTTGACTTGACCTGAGACTATTTTTTTTTAAAGCAAAGGGTCGTCTCACACCAAATACTGACTCCGTTTTATTTATTATGGGTTACTGATTACTGTTTATAGTATTTTTTTAAATGTTGAAACATTTCATTTCATTATTTTTTTTTTTTTTAAGTTATTTTTGGTCGACAGCATTTCTTTACATGTGCCCAAGACTTTTACACAGGACTGTGTGTGTAATATGTATATGTAATACAAGAAAAATGTATATTATTGACATTACTCAATATAAATAAATATGCAAACTAGAGCGGCGGCTACAATTATTGACACCTTAACGATCTTTTGGCCGTTGCAAAAGTAGAAAAGATGTAAACTGGGCATGAATAATTACTCAAACTTACACTGGGAAAAAATGAGCTGATTCCCGATTACTTAGCATATCGGATCACGTGACACTGTTCCACAATTATCAACAATTTTATCCACAGTTATCGACACCGTTCCACAATTATCGACACCCAGAGGATTATTTATTTTAAAAAAAATTATTGGTATGTGATATTAAGTTAAGAAACAGTTTTTATTTAAAATTTGTTTTACGTAGACTTATATTTAGTACAAACTGTCTTTTATATAAATATCTGGATGTGGGTGTTTATGTAAATGAGGAAGTAATTCTAATGTTTGTAAACAAATGAACTGATGATGTTTAACCTGCATCAGAAAATCTTTTTATTCCACTTTCTACCCGCTTTCTAAGTATTTTCGTAGATCACATTTTGTTCATCATTCATTGTTGTTTGTATTAATTTCTAGTTTTGTCGTTTACCAATAAATATCAACAGGGAATTGATATTGTAACCACATGAGCATCCAGGTCAAAGGTCGCATGCCATTCCTCGAACCAAAATATAAAATGTCTACTGATATTGTAATATGTGGTAGAGATTTACAACTAACTGCAAAAAAAAAAAATTCTGAATAGAATAGAAAAATCAGAATATTTCAGGCATGTAATTTTTTCTATGCTCGGAATTTAATTCTGCTCTAATTCCAAATACTCTATAAACATTCCATTCTGTTATGAATCAGAAAAACAAAGCTTATAAATCACAGCACTTTTATTTTTTTAAAGTACTTCATCTACTTCAACAATGTGACACAAAGATCGATCCATAACAGTTGTAAACGTCACTTAATCCCACAGGGTGTCGATAATGGTGGACACCGGTGAAAGCGATCACTATTATCGACACCTCACGTGACTCTCAAACGCGTTTAGATACAAAATAGCGGCTGTCAAATGAAAGAGTAAGAAAGAAAGTAGGTTTCAACAAGATCATGAAATATCGGTGAATTTGATCAGTAAAAACACGTCCATGATCTTTCCACCATGCTTACCTGCGATGATAACGTCCGGGTTTTCCGAAAAATTGCTGATCGTGCTGAAAAAATTCCATCTCAGGTAACGAGCTGCGTCATCAGACGACAAGATCAAAGGGTGAGGCGGGTCTTCAGGTTGATTAATTAACCAATAATAACTGTTGGAACTGAAACTCACCTTTGTAAAATTTTGTTTTTTATTGGTCAATCTGAAAAGGTGTTAATAATTGTAGCTGCTGCTCTAAAACTATTATATACAATACCTACAATGTATCTAAAATATCTGAAGTATACAATATTTATAATCTGAATATCTCTATCTATAATAAACAATATATCAATAATATACAAGACCAGTAATGTACAGTATAAATTTTAAATATATATGCTATCAACAATATAAACAGTCCACAATATGCAGGATATTTACAGACGATACACAGTGTCTCATCTCATCTCATTTATCTGTAGCCGCTTTATCCTGCTCTACAGGGTCGCAGGCAAGCTGGAGCCTATCCCAGCTGACTACGGGCGAAAGGCGGGGTACACCCTGGACAAGTCGCCAGGTCATCACAGGGCTGACACATAGACACAGACAACCATTCACACTCACATTCACACCTACGGTCAATTTAGAGTCACCAGTTAACCTAACCTGCATGTCTTTGGACTGTGGGGGAAACCGGAGCACCCGGAGGAAACCCACGCGGACACGGGGAGAACATGCAAACTCCACACAGAAAGGCCCTCGCCGGCCACGAACCCGGACTTTCTTGCTGTGAGGCGACAGTGCTAACCACTACACCACCGTGCCGCCCGATACACAATATATATAAAAATATACACGAGACAGAGTGCAGTGAGGTCGTGCGAACAGGAGGTACAAGTGGTATAATAGTAAGGATTGTTCAGGTCAGATATTTATGATGGCACGGGGGAAGCCATAGTCTAATGGTTAGACCAGCAGCTTTGGGACCTAAAGGTCACCGGTTTGATTCCCTGGACCAGCAGGAAGGATGTGATGCAAGAACACACCCTGGATGGGGTGCTATCTATCACAGGGCATCATAAACATACACACATTCACACCTACTGGTAATTTAGAGTAACCAGTTCAATGTTTATTTCTTCTGAGGTGGGAGGAAACCCCTCACGCTGCTATGCTATACCCCAGTAGTAGTGTATAATAATATTACGATATCAAATACAATGGAAAAACCAGTTCGATTTGGTCGGATGCATTCACACACCACGGAAAACCAAATGCTGAGTCCAGGGCTCAACATTAAGGACTGCCCGATTGCCCGGGGCAAGTAAAACATGCATTCAGGCAAGTGGGATATGTCTTTGACATGGCCGACTGGGCAAGTTGGAATGAACATATATTATTAACTAGCACCATGAAAATTAGGCTCTTTGGTCTTTTATTTCAGTTCCTAAAAGCGTCCCTCACTACGTATCCGCCATTATGTCTTGGCTGTTTTCTTAGTCTCTGTTTCATTTACTGCTTTGCAAGTTATTTTATATCCCCCCGCTGTTGTAATATAGTACGTGTACTGTTTACAGACCCCTTGTGCATGACGTCACGCATCACGTGATAATTACAGCTGGGGTCAGACAGACACCGTCTTTCATGCAAGCAAGGTTTAATCCGTCTTCAGCATGGTTCATTTTTGCGCAGTTTTTGCTCGTTCAAACAGAGAAATCGATAAAAGGCATCACCGTCTGCCCGCTATCAAGAAAAACGTTAACAAATAGAAGCAAATGCTTCAAGAACAATGAGGAAATGAGTGGTTAAAGAATATGAAGAGAGGAGCTCAGCCTGAAAACTCCAGAGAAATTCACGATTGTATTTTAGATGTATTTTACAAAAACGAAGTCGGAAGTGAGGATGGAAAAGTTTGCTTAAGAATCTCGTTTTATTTAATTAAAATTTTTTTTTCTGCTCGCATTTGAGTTCGCGTCTTCATGAAAGTGTTTGATTTTCTTCCAGGTGAAGCCGCTTCCTTATTCGACACAGAAAACCCAGGTTGGTTTCAAACAACTCGGGCATAAAAAAAACTCAACAAGGCGCAACATGAGCGATAAATCCTGAAAGAACAGAACGGATTAAGAGCAGAGAGAGCTGGAGCTTTGTTTCTGTTATCAGAGGAACACAGTCCTGTGGAAAATATTTATATATCAGGTTTTTTATTTTTTAAAGTTTTTTTTTTTTAATATCATCCACCTCGAGGTTTATTAAAAAAAACACACGCTGCATCACAACAGAGTTGCTGCACTGATTCAGTTACAGGTTGCCAGGTCTGTATAAAACACCCACAACGCGCACACTAAACAATTTTAAACTCAAATATTATCCTGTCTGTCATGACGCAGCGGGTTTTTTTTTTTTTTTTTAAACCTAGAGGTGGATCATATAACAAAAAAAAAAAAAACACAGATATGTAAATATTCTCAAACATCGTACTGTTCAAAAGTCTTGGGACCCTATTGTTTTCTTCATACAAACTTTGTTATAGATTTCTGTTTTATGATCTCTACATTATCGAGTAATAAACCTACAGTCTGAGAGAGTTCTACAAACACACTTAACTTTACAACAGCTGCATGCATGTGAAATGGAAATAAATTGACTAAGGCAGGGAAAACTATTTTGGATAAAATTGTTCTTGTCCGTTGCAAGTAAAAAGTAACCAATAACCAAACTTAATAATAAACTTAATCAATAACCAAACTTCAACTCAATGTGTGATCTTCATTTTATGTTGCAATTCACAACTAGTCTATGGTTTTCTTAAAAAAAAAAAAAAGTAGTACTTGCAAAATAGGGGGAAAGTGATAATATTGGGGTGCAAGGGGAAATTAACCCCCACTTTCCCCCCAGGGCAAGTGGGTTTAAAAGTTAATGTCAAGCCCTGGAGTAGAAGCTTGAATTGAAGCTCCTCTGTTAAAAATAATACTCGTGTCATTATGGAAAATGATGTCACGACCGGGCGGCACGGTGGTGTAGTGGTTAGCGCTGTCGCCTCACAGCAAGAAGGTCCGGGTTCGAGCCCCGTGGCCGGCGAGGGCCTTTCTGTGCGGAGTTTGCATGTTCTCCCCGTGTCCGCGTGGGTTTCCTCCGGGTGCTCCGGTTTCCCCCACAGTCCAAAGACATGCAGGTTAGGTTAACTGGTGACTCTAAATTGACCGTAGGTGTGAATGTGAGTGTGAATGGTTGTCTGTGTCTATGTGTCAGCCCTGTGATGACCTGGCGACTTGTCCAGGGTGTACCCCGCCTTTCGCTCGTAGTCAGCTGGGATAGGCTCCAGCTTGCCTGCGACCCTGTAGAACAGGATAAAGCGGCTAGAGATAATGAGATGAGATGAGATGTCACGACCTGACAACCTCCAGAAACCTCTTCCTGTTTTCACTGGTACTCTACTGAATGTGAAATAGACCCGGGGTATGGTTCTGGGTTTGGATTAGTAAGGATACTGTACTGCTTGTGGAAAGAAAATAACAGCACCAGACTCTCACTAAATCTATCATTTGTTTTCTCCTCTGTCAGGTGATTCGCACCACCGGCTTCATGAAGGGCCTTTACGGAGAAGCAGAGATGAAGTCCGACAATGTTAAGGTGAGTCTCTATATTCAGACCTGGTCCCAAGCAAGCTGAGGCGATACCAAAAGGTGACGTAAAAACACCGTGGACTGCTGATCGGTCAGAGAGAAGCGTATCACTGCGTCATCGTTGTGTGAAGCGCGGCATCCTGAACAAACCATCCGTTTTTAATATTTACAGTTGTGGTCAGAAGTTTACATCCAGTGACATGAATGTCATCTTGGATATGAATGTCATGACCGTATTGGGCTTTCAATGATTTCTCTGAACTGTTCGTTTTCTGTGGCAGAATGATTGTACAGCATATTTCTTTAATAGAAAAATCCCATGAATTTGGTGCAGAAGTTTTAATTTATTTTGGGTTTTCTGAAATCAACACAGGGTCAAAATTATACATACACTAACTTAGATTATTAATTCAGAGGTGCTCAGACTTCCAAAATGTCTTTTATATTGCCGAGGTCTCTTAACTTCCTGTTAGTGATCATGATTGACTACAGCTGGTAGCTTTTCTGTGCCTTCATAAAAAGGGTTTGTTTACAGCACTCGTTGGATCGACCAACACACAGTAAAGTGGGAAAGTCCAAGGAGCTCAGTGCAGATCTAAGAAAGAGGATCGCATATGTACACAACTCAGGAATGTCTCTTGGAGCCATTTCTAAACAACTGCAGATCCCATGATCATTTACGTCTGGTACATCATATGTTCATACATCTTACATCTGTTGTCTGCCCCAAATGCCAAAATAGCATTTTTGTTTTGTATCTGAAGAATGAAAAGAGAAACAAACAAGAAGAAGAAAAAAAAACCAAAACCTGTGTACAAGTAGGGAGTGATCCTTTTTCATGGATGCAAACAGCGCGCCTTTTGGCGGATGCCACCTTTTTCACGGCTGTCTGGGGGACTTGTGTGAATCGTGCAGATGCGATGAGGTTTTTTTTTTTTTTTTGGGGGGGGGGTGGTGTTGGAGTGTCTGATTATAATTTCATCAAAGTAAATTCTGTATTAAAATTACTAAATAAGCAAATGCCGTTACAGTCCATGAAACATAGGAAGTATGAGAAGAAATCAGAAAGCTGCGCACGTAAAGCCAATTATGTAACTTACGTTGGACTGATGGAAATCCTTGCGTGTGCAGTGAAGTGCAGCCAGCAGCAGATAATGGCACGCAGCCAATTGGCTTTATGTGCGTAGCTTTCTGATTTACTGTTTTCTTCTCATACTTCCTATGTTTCATGGACTGTAACGGCATTTGCTTATTTAGTAATTTTAATACAGAATTTATTTTTTTTAAATATTTATTTTTATTTTTTTAAAAGATTTTTTGGGGGCTTTTTTCACCTTTATTGGATAGGACAGTGTAGAGACAGGAAATGAGCTGGAGAGAGAGACGGGGAGGGATCGGGAAATGACCTCGGGTCGGAATCGAACCCGGGTCCCTGGATTTATGGTATGGTACCTTAGTCAACTGAGCCACGGCACCCCCATTTTAATACAGAATTTACTTTGATGAAATTATAATCAGACACTCCAACGTCCCGCCCCCCCCCAAAAAAAAAAAAAAAAACCTCATCGGATCTGCACGATTCACACAAGTCCCCCAGACAGCCATGAAAAAGGCGGCATCCGCCAAAAGGCGCGCCGTTTGCATCCACGCTTTTTATAGAGCACAGTCACTGGTTTGTGAAAATAAAATCAGGCCTATGGGGCGTGACATATTTGACCCAGTTTTCCCAGTGTGAAGCGAATTTCTCCAATTTGTGATTAACGAAAGCTGTTATTTCTTCTCCGTTTTATAAATATGCATTGTAATGTCCATCCATATATTTAAAGTTGGGCTCTCCTGTGATAACCATTTCCTGGTAATACTCTATTTACAGGCCACCAGCAAGATATTTATTAAATGTTTATCTCTTTTCGGCCATTCCTCAGGTATGCATCCGAAAAACAGCCTTACTCTCGAGGGGTATTTCACATTTGAAGATATCCTGTAGGGCACTGTGTATCTCTCTCCAATAGTCCTTCATGACCGGGCAGTCCCAGAAACCATGGTAATGGTTTGCACTTTGATTTCGGCAGTTCCTCCAACAGACAGGGGAGTTATTATTATAGCGAGACTTCTGAGAAGGTGTAATAAAGTACAGTGGGGCAAAAAAGTATTTAGTCAGCCACCAATTGTGCAAGTTCTCCCACTTAAAAAGATGAGAGAGGCCTGTAATTTTCATCATAGGTACACTTCAACTATGAGAGACAGAATGAGGGGAAAGAATCCAGGAAATCACATTGTAGGATTTTTAATGAATTAATTGGTAAATTTCTCGGTGAAATAAGTATTTGGTCACCTACAAACAAGCAAGATTTCTGGCTCTCACAGACCTGTAACAACAACTTCTTTAAGAGGCTCCTCTGTCCTCCACTCGTTACCTGTATTAATGGCACCTGTTTGAACTCGTTATCAGTATAAAAGACACCTGTTCACAACCTCAAACAGTCACACTCCAAACTCCACTATGGCCAAGACCAAAGAGCTGTCAAAGCACACCAGAAACAAAATTGTAGACCTGCACCAGGCTGGGAAGACTGAATCTGCAATAGGTAAGCAGCTTGGTGTGAAGAAATCAACTGTGGGAGCAATTATTAGAAAATGGAAGACATACAAGACCACTGATGATCTCCCTCGATCTGGGGCTCCACGCAAGATCTCACCCCGTGGAGTCAAAATGATCACAAGAACGATGAGCAAAAATCCCAGAACCACACGGGGGGACCTAGTGAATGACCTGCAGAGAGCTGGGACCAAAGTAACAAAGGCTACCATCAGTAACACACTATGCCACCAGGGACTCAAATCCTGCAGTGCCCCCTGCTTAAGCCAGTACATGTCCAGGCCCGTCTGAAGTTTGCTAGAGAACATTTGGATGATCCAGAAGAGGATTGGGAGAATGTCATATGGTCAGATGAAACCAAAATAGAACTTTTTGGTAAAAACTCAACTTGTCGTGTTTGGAGGAGAAAGAATGCTGAATTGCATCCAAAGAACACCATACCTACTGTGAAGCATGGGGGTGGAAACAACATGATTTGGGGCTGTTTTTCTGCAAAGGGACCAGGACGACTGATCCGTGTAAAGGAAAGAATGAATGGGGCCATGTATCGTGAGATTTTGAGTGAAAACCTCCTTCCATCAGCAAGGGCATTGAAGATGAAATGTGGCTGGGTCTTTCAGCATGACAACGATCCCAAACACACCGCCCGGGCAACGAAGGAGTGGCTTCGTAAGAAGCATTTCAAGGTCCTGGAGTGGCCTAGCCAGTCTCCAGATCTCAACCCCATAGAAAATCTTTGGAGGGAGTTGAAAGCCCATGTTGCCCAGCGACAGCCCCAAAACATCACTGCTCTAGAGGAGATCTGCATGGAGGAATGGGCCAAAATACCAGCAGCAGTGTGTGAAAACCTTGTGAAGACTTACAGAAAACGTTTGACCTCTGTCATTGCCAACAAAGGGTATATAACAAAGTATTGAGATGAACTTTTGTTATTGACCAAATACTTATTTTCCACCATAATTTGCAAATAAATTCTTTAAAAATCAGACAATGTGATTTTCTGGATTTTTTTTTCTCATTTTGTCTCTCATAGTTGAAGTGTACCTATGATGAAAATTACAGGCCTCTCTCATCTTTTTAAGTGGGAGAACTTGCACAGTTGGTGACTGACTAAATACTTTTTTGCCCCACTGTACCTAATCGGGCTTTTCCAGCCAAATTCCCTCCACTTCTGTGAGCTGGTACACATCCATTGATACTTCCATATTGTTGTCCATTCTTCCTCAGATATAGTTATGCCTCCTTCCTTCTCCCATTTTATTTTAATATATAAAGTTGAATGTGGTTTCAAATTCGACAGTCCCTTATACAAGCGTGAAATAGTTCTATCAATAGTTTCTGAATTATAGGCTTTTGTAAGCAATTCAGTCAAACGTGTTTGTTTTTCTTACATTTTTCATCTTCGTATCAACGTAGTGCTGCAGGTATCGGTAGAAGTCTTGTTTTTCTAATAAATGTGTCGTTTTAAGCATTTCAAAACTGAGCAACTTTTCATCTTTCATTACATTACATACAGTCCCTGACAAGAGTCTTGCCACTTATCCATTTTGTAGAAACAACAGCTTATAACCTGACTTTTAATTAATCCATTGGTTTTAGAAATGGCTCATATGAAAGCTACAACACTCCCAAATTATGTTTAATATACTAAAATAAATTTGCTTCACTGAAGAAAGATTGATCATTTAATGAACACAGAAAGGTCAGATTTTGGCAAGACAAACGTTTTGTCGCCTACAGAGAGTAATGTGAAAATTGAACAAATTTACTTCAAATACAAAAATATGTTGCATTACATCAGTGAATTAAGTAGTGGTGCTGTGAGATCCATATTTAATATCTTGTATGACTTCCATGAGCTTGAAGGACTGCATCCATGCGGTTCGACAATGATTCATACAATTTATTGATGAAGTCATCAGGAATAGCAAAGTAAGCAGTCTTGCATGCCTCCCAGAGTTCATCAAGATTCTTTGGTTTCATTTTCCATGCTTCCTCTTTCATTCTACCCCAGACATGCTCAATGATGTTCATGTCTGGTGACTGGGCTGGCCAGTCCTGGAGCACCTTGATCTTCTTCGCCTTGAGGAACTTTGATGTAGAGATGGAAGTATGCGATGGAGCACCATCCTGCTGCAAAATTTGACCCCTTTTATGGTTGGGAATGTAAGAGGTAGCTAATACTTCTTGATATTTTAGGCTATTGATATTGCCTTCCACCCTGCAAATCTCTTGCACACCCCCATACTGGATGTAACCCCAGACAATAATTTTTCCTCCACCAAACTTAACTGTTTTCTGGGTGAATCTTGGATCCATGCGGGCTCCAGTAGGTCTCCTGCAATATTTGCGGCGGCTGTGATGTAATTCAACCGAAGATTCATCTGAGAAATCCACCTTCTGCCACTTTTCCAGCGTCCATCCTTTTAGCAGGCTGTGGGCCTTGGCAAATGCCACATGTTTTCTTAATTGCCTTTTGTTTAGTGCTGGTTTCTGGGCACTGATTCGACCATGGAGGCCATTTCGAGACAGAATTCTACAAACTGTTCTGGTTGACACAGGGACTTGAGGTGGCCAGGCCTGGTGGAGCTCTGCTGCAGTGGAAAAGGGGCTGGCCTTGGATTTTTGAGCCAACAAACGGTCCTCCCGAGCAGTTGTCTTGCAGGGTCTGCCGGACCTGGGCTTGTCAAAAACATCTCCAGTCTCTACAAATCTTTTTCTTATTCTTTGTACTTGACGCTGAGACACATTGAAGGTGTCAGCCACCTCAGCGGTGGATCTGGTCTTCAGCCTCTTGATAATCAACGCTTTGGTCTCAGGGTGAATCTTAGGCATGTTGTCAGAGGTCAAGTTGCAGTTGATGTGAAGGTCTGGTGTGCTGGGGTTCTTTTTATACACACCCACTAATTGATCGATCAATTATTGATCACAGGTGAGGCTGTAATCTAGGATTGGGTGCATCATATGACAAGGCGACAAGACTTTTGTCTTTGCAAAAACTGACTCCGTGGGCTTTACCAAGCTGTGAACGTTAGAATGCTTTTCAGCAGTTTCGTTTGGCACCAAAACATTATTTCAAAAGCTGTTGGGATTGAAATTAGCCATTTCTTGTAAAAAAAAAAAACAAAACAATTTGATTATACCAGGGTTTCCCAAAGTGTGGTGCGCGCACCCCCGGGGGTGCGCGAGCTGCCACTAGGGGGTGCGCAAGATAAAAAAAAATGCAATGGCAATTTTTAACTCCTCTTTTACGCCGTAACGGTTCTGCAGTAGTTTGTGGCTTCATTCATTCGCGATGCTCAACTGGTTGAAATCGGCAAAACTAAATGCGCCACCACAAATCGGGGATGAAGGAGGAGAAACCCCCAACAGATAGGGAGGAATCGGGGTGAGGAGGAGAGAAGAGAGGGAGACGTGATTGCAGCTGATATGCTCCTTAATTGTTGTATCTCTTTAAAATGCATATGTTCATAATTATCATTGCTATTTTTACTATTATTATATGTTAACTTTTTTGCAAATTAAATTCATTCTCAGTTCATTTTCATAACCTTGTAATGACAGGGTTGTGTTGCTAGTGTTTTAAACATGGATGAAAATCATATTTTCCCCATATCTGGCTGGTAGACTACAGTGGGGAAAACAAGTATTTGATCCCTTGCTGATTTTGTTGGTTTACCCACTAAGAGACTCGATCAGTCTGTAATTTTAATGCTAGGTGTATTCTAACATGTGGAGACAGAATATCAAAAAGAAAATCCAGAAAATAACTTTTAAATATCTATATTAATTTATTTGTATTTTATTGAGAAAAAGAAGTATTTGATCCCCTAGTAACCATCAAGAGTTCTTGTTAATACAGACAAGTTAGACTCTCCAAATGACCTTGTCACCTAAATTGAAGACACCTGATATCACTAATGACTTGTATAAAAGCCACCTGGCCACAGAATCAATCAGTTTGTCAGACTCCAAACTCTCCAACATGGGAAAGACTAAAGAGCTTTCTGTGGATTTAAGGGAGAAGATTGTAGACCTGCACAAGACCGGTATGGGCTACAAAACCATTAGCAAGAAGCTGGGCGTTAAGGTGACAACTGTTGGTGCAATTGTGCGCAAGTACAAAACTCACAACATGATCATCAATCGACCTAGGTCTGGGGCTCCAAACAAGATCTCACCTCGTGGGGTTTCCAGGATCATGAGAACGGTGAGAAATAGACCTAATACAACATGGGCAGAGTTAGTGGATGATCTTAAAGCAGCTGGGATCACAGTCACCAAGCAAACACTTGGTAACACTTTACACCGCAATGGTCTAACATCTTGCAGTGCTCTCAAAGTACCCATGCTTAAGAAAGCACATGTGCAGGCCCGCCTGAACTTTGCCAATGAACATCTGAATGACTTGGAGAGTGACTGGGAGAAGGTGTTATGGTCAGATGAGACCAAAATTGAGCTCTTTGGCATCAATTCAACCCGTCGTGTCTGGAGGGAGAGACATGCTGCTTATGACCCCAAGAACACCATCCCCACTGTCAAGCATGGAGGTGGTAACATTATGCTTTGGGGGTGTTTTTCTGCACAGGGCTACTTCACCGTATCAATGGGAGGATGGACGGAGCCATGTACCGTAAAATCCTAAGTGAAAACCTCCTTCCCTCTGCCAGGAAGCTTAAAATGGGTCTTCCAGCAGGATATTGACCCAAAGCATACAGCCAAGGCAACCAAGGAATGGCTGAAGAAGAAACATATCAAGGTCATGGAGTGGCCCAGCCAGTCTCCGGACCTGAATCCTATAGAAAATCTATGGAGAGAGCTGAAGCTCAGAGTTGCCAAGCGACAGCCACGGAATCTTGATGATTTAGAGGTCATTTGCAAAGAAGAGTGGACCAAAATTCCTCCTAATATGTGCAGAAACCTGGTCATCAACTACAAAACACGTCTGACCTCTGTGCTTGCTAATAAGGGGTTTGCCACAAAGTACTAAGTCCTTTTGGCAAGAGGGTTCAAATACTTATTTTCCTCAATAAAATGCAAATAAATTAATACAAATTCTTTAAAGTCGATTTCTTGATTTTTCTTTGTGATATTCTGTCTCAGCATGTTATACTACACCTACCATTAATATTACAGACTGATCAAGTCTTTCTTAGTGGGTAAACCAACAAAATCAGCAAGGGATCAGATACTTGTTTTCCCCACTGTACATGCCTCGATGTGCTCTCCCTTTGTAATGAATTTGCGCATTTACCGTGTTGCAACGTTTTAAAACTGTTACATTTCAATCAAATTCTATCTAATTCAAATACGAGAGCGCATAATATGTTAATGTGATTCGATGTTCTCATTCGAGCACGACGTGCTGCCTTTGTAAGAAAGCTTTGGTCTTTTTTTTTCACTTTTGTGGTTTCCTGCAGGTGTGGCAAACGATGTTTGTTATTTTAGCACGATTAAAGATGCTGCCTTTATAAGAAAGCGTGTGTTTTTTGAAACTGGGGAACTGGGGGTGCGTCAACCTGGTTGGAGTATAGAAGGGGGTGCGCGGCCAAAAAAGTTTGGGAACCGCTGGATTAGACATGTATTTGAGGGGCACTTAAGGTCAACTTGTACCCAAGCGACAAGACTTTTGTCAGGGACTGTAAGGTTGTTATACCCTTAGCTATCCAGTCCTTGAATGTAGAGTCCAGTTTATTAGTTGTAAACTCTGAGTCATAAGCACACCATTTAAGAGTTGTAATATCGCTCTCAAGTTCATGTTCCGTTATGATAGTTTTCCATGTTTTAAGGGTCCATTTCACCCATGGGTTATCAATGTTATTTATGTGGGTTTGTAGGTTGTTATCAGCTAAGATTGCCTGTATGGGTATGGAGGGTGTTTTTTCCTCAATGTTTTTCCATTGAGCAGTATATGACGGGTTGCACCAGCATATCACTGCTCTCATCTGCGCTGCCAAATAATAATATCTAAAATAAGGCAAGCCCCATCCTCCTTTTTGTTTAGCTAGCTGTAAGGTTTTGAGATGGACCCCTGGTCTTTTACCTTGCCATATATACCTAGATAGCATTTTGTCCCACTCGTTAAATTGGTTTTGGTTAATCTCTATTGACAGGGTTTGAAATGCATATAAAAGTCTTGGCAATATATTCATTTTAATAGAGTCAATTCTTGAACTAAGGCTGAAGAAAGGAATTGAGTTCCATCTCGCTATGTCATCCTTTATTTATTTTTTTTATGTATAGGTAGATAATTGTGTTCTGATAATGTTGTAAGATCTTTTGGTAGGTTGATGCCTAAAGGTGATGATACACGGGGCAACTTTTTGGGCAATGTTGCCGAGCAATGTTGCTGGCAACGGGCAACTAGGTGAGACACAGGGTAACTTTTCAGGGCAACTAACAATGGGCAACAACAGTTAGCAATGGCAGTTTACAGTTAGCTAAAAAAAAAAAAAATCGATGTCTTAATTTTTGCTGTGACCATTTAATCAAGCTGTCTGTTGTTTTTTAGAGCTTTGGTGAGGTAAATTCCTCCATATAGAATATTAAAATAACTTACCGGCGTAAAAACAGATGAGGAGTCTCTCCATCTCTTCACTCCACTGACACTGAGCGGCCGCCATATTTGTTTGAAATTTCTGATCCGAACCTCACCGGAGGTCACATGACTCGATACTCACCTTCTGATTGGCTTATCTCAAAAAGTTGCCAGAGATTATCAAAACCATTCAGAAAGAAACAATGTTGCCCAATCTCAATAGAAAAGAGTTGAAACGCAATTGCCCAGCAACATTGCTCGGCAACATTGCCCAAAAAGTTGCCCCGTGTATCATCACCATAAGTATTTAAAAGACTCTGTTTGCCATGCTAAGGGGTAACTACTTTTGATTTTTCCTGGTGGGCTATAATTATATGAGAGTAACTGGGTTTTACTTACCGTATTTTTCGGACTATAAGTCGCACTTTTTTTCATGGTTCGGCTGGCCATGCGACTTATACTCCGGTGCGACGTATATATGTTTTTTTTTTTTTTTTTTTTTTTTTTTTTTTTCACCGCGGAATAACTGGAGCTGATGCTGAGTCTGACGACAGCCACGCAGAAGAAGAGGAAACGGCGCTTCATCTGCCGCTGGAGGCAGAGTTGTTCAGAAGCGACACCGAGGATGAGGAATTCAATGGATTTGCTGATTTGGAGTGAAATCATCAGCTTGATAAACTTGATTGACCTGTGTTTTATTATTAATGATAGGCCTATAGTTATTTAAATAGTTATGTAGTGATTTTAGGCAGTGCTTAATTTGTGAAGTGGGAGATCCCAGAACGCAGGAGGTGGGTGGGTCCGGCGACTCAAAAAAAAAAAAAAAAAGGCGGGGGATGGTTTACTATAACTTTACGCACATGCGCTTATTGTGTGTGTAAAATAATAATAATAATAATAATAATAATATTAGACATTATGATCTTAAACGCTTTAGTGACAAACAGTTACAGACAGTAATATGTCGTGATATTATATTATAAAATATTAATTTTTATTAGTCTATATATTAAATTATATATTACATTTATCTTCTAAAATAACAGACTGTACTCATCACAGCCGGTTTATTTCACCATTGGAGATCAGATCACACAAGACATGAGTTAAATGACTCATTTTAAGGATTTAAGTAGGGGATTTAAAAGCGGTTGTTTTTTTTCACTAGACGGTTGTTTTTACTACTGTACCTGTCTTTGGAGATGATATACCTATAGCCTACTTGACCTCTGATTTGATGAAATAAAATTCGACAAAAATGAAGAATGACACTCCTCGATGATGACTACAGCTTTAATAACACAGATGAAAGAGCCATGGGGCGATGATAAGCCCTACCGGTAAAAATAATCTAAAAGCAAACTGATTAATGCATCAGTAATAGGCTACTAATATTAGTTATAATAATAATATAGGCTATTAGTAATAACGATAGTGATAGTATTAAAGATAGTAGTAGATATTTAAAATAATCAGACTAGGCTACTTACAGGGCAAAGGGCGCGTTATCACTGCTCAGCTGTTCGTTTATTAAATAAACAATGCAGTCACGCAGTAACCACGCGCCGCTGATCAGATACAATCACACATTCTATGGATAGAATAACCCTTCAAAAAAGTGCGACTTATAGTCCGGTGCGACGTATATATGTTTTTTTCATCTTCATAATGCATTTTTTGGCTGATGCGACTTAAACTCCGGAGCGACGTATAGTCCGGAAAATACGGTATATTGATTTTGTACCCTGATAATTGCTCAAATGATTGCATCAATTTAGGTAGCGAGTACGTTGGGCGCCCAAGGTAGATCAACATGTCATCCGCATAGCAGGCCGATTTATATTCCGTCCCTTTAATAGTGATTCCCTTGATGTCTTCGTTTTGCCTAATGTACTGAGCTAGTGGTTCCAAATATAATGCGAAGAGTAATGGTGACCATGCGCAACCCTGTCTGGTGCCCCCTTCTAGGGTAAAACTACTTGATAAATATCCACTGATTTTAATCCTAGCTGTAGGATTGTCATATAGTGCCTGTTTGGGTTTAATAATTGTATCATGGAAGCTGAATCTATGTAGGACTCTGTAGAGAAAGTTCCAGTTGACCGAATCGAAGGCCTTTTCAGCATCTATGATGATCACAATTGCTTTAATTTAATTTTTTTGTATATGATCTATAATATGGGCGGCACGGTGGTGTAGTGGTTAGCGCTGTCGCCTCACAGCAAGAAGGTCCGGGTTCGAGCCCCGTGGCCGGCGAGGGCCTTTCTGTGCGGAGTTTGCATATTCTCCCCGTGTCCGCGTGGGTTTCCTCCGGGTGCTCCGGTTTCCCCCACAGTCCAAAGACATGCAGGTTAGGTTAACTGGTGACTCTAAATTGACCGTAGGTGTGAATGTGAGTGTGAATGGTTGTCTGTGTCTATGTGTCAGCCCTGTGATGACCTGGCGACTTGTCCAGGGTGTACCCCGCCTTTCGCCCGTAGTCAGCTGGGATAGGCTCCAGCTTGCCTGCGACCCTGTAGAACAGGATAAAGCGGCTAGAGATAATGAGATGAGATGAACACTTCACAGCTAACCTCTTCATTTTGCAATTCCAGGATGCCAGGAACAGAATCGAAGTCAGATCATGCAACTGCGCCATCTCGTGACCAGCGCCTAGAATGTGGTTTTATGTATGGTCGCGAATGGCAGTCCAGAAATGGGAGATATTTAGGTGCGGAAAGTACTCTATCATTCAATTCATGGTATTGATTGATTTTTTTTTCTTTGGTGGGCAAGTGTCAGTGCCGTGCTGTCCGTGACGCCGGCGCCAAGCTGTCACTTGCCCACCAAAGAAAAAAATAAATCAACACCATGAATTGAACAATACAGAGTATTTTCTGCACCTAAATATCTCCCATTTCCCTCTGAAAATGAATACTAACTCTCTAGAAATAGGAAGAAGTGAAAATAAAGGGTTTTGCTGTGTGCACTGACTGCCATTCGCGATCATACATAAAACCACGTTCCAGGCACTGCACTGGTCACTAGATCACACTGTTGCGTGATCTGAGCTCGATTCTGTTCCTGGCATCCTGGAATTGCAAGATGAAGAGGTTTGCTGTGAAGCGTTTTCTTTTCAAATCTAATTTTGCCCTGTGCATATTTGACGAGGTAAAAAACAAATTTAATTATGTTGAATTGTGGCTAAATCAGTCCTTAGTGCCACCAGAATGCACCATTTGAAGTCTCTAATTTCAAAAATTTTCCAGGGGAGCATGCCCCCAGACCATCCAGCAGCCTTCAGGGCCCTCCAGGCCGAGCCGGGCCAGGCCAGGCCAGTCCTTACAGGCTGGGCTGCGCATCAGTGGCACCGCTCTGATTTTTTTTATTTATTTATTTTTCTGGGGAAAGCCCTGGTTGCAGGGATCTCATTTTAAAATTAGCAAGCCTGTACTGATATTCTGTCTAACCCTCTGTTGATTTTATTTTATTTTTTTTCCCAAGTTACAGGTAATGTAACGGTTAGACCGAGGTTTTGTAATAAATCAAACATCATGGCATGGCGTTACTCCGACTGAGGCGCTGGCGTCGGACAGCGCGGCGCTGGCGTCTCCACGCTTTGGGGAAAGCCCTGCCTTCAACAAAACTTTCCCCAAATAATATATGCTGAGTGGGGATGCGAATCAACATGTTCGGATTGGTAGTCCTGTGTCTATGATGGGCCACCGAAGTTTTAATTATTTTATTTGTCGGCTCATTACGTGGCAACTAGTGGTGGTATTATTATTATTATTATCATCATCATCATCAGGGCTCGAAATTTCATATATTTTTTTCACCAGCCAGCCGGACTAGTTACCTTTCAAAGTAACTCACCAAACAGAAAATCAACTCGCCAAAATTTGTTCATGTATGAATTTTACTTCTGTCAAAAATAACACAAAAGAGAGTAGTTACCATTGTTCATGACTAATGTGCATTTATTTCAAGACCCGAGTATTTTGATACTATTTTTTTTTGCACACTTTACAAACTGGCATTTGCTGTTCCACGTCCTCCTCACGATATCCAAAAAAAATGCCAGATGACTGACCCCTTACTAGTTCTTTTAGGAACCAATTCATCCACTTCCATTCTTAATTTGTCGCTGAAATTGGACAGAGCTTACACGGTAGCCTACGCAACACCAGCGATTGTACGAACTGAGTCAGCGCTGTAAACCGGAACTAGGAAATCTTCCCGCAAGTTCCCGAAAGTGCTTCCTTTCCGCACCTAGATGTTGCCCGAGATTGGTTGGTGAGTGCGTGACGTAATTTTTATTTATTTATTTATTTATTTATTTATTTTTACCCTTAGGCAGCCTCTCGCGTTACTGCCTGAGGGACAGGGAGAAAACCACCGGAAAAGGTTTTAAACAAACGCAACAAGCACGAAACAAACGCAAGTCGGCAGATGACCATAAAATACTCTATAGTTACGATATAATAATTATATGTATCTCTCACAGAATTTTCGGAGATATATCGAGTATATTCGATATATCGCACAGCCCTAGTCTGAATCTTCGCTTCATATATATATATATATATATATATATATATATATATATATATATATATATATAAATTTTTTTTTTTTATTTTATTTTCAACTAGCCAGCCGGGCTGCCTAGTGACAGGAATTACCCGCCAAATGACAAATTAAGTCGCGTCAGGCGACCGGACCACCGCGAATTTCGAGCCCTGATTATTAATAATAAATAATATATCATAATCTCATCTCATTATCTCTAGCCGCTTTATCCTTCTACAGGGTCGCAGGCAAGCTGGAGCCTATCCCAGCTGACTACGGGCGAAAGGCGGGGTACACCCTGGACAAGTCGCCAGGTCATCACAGGGCTGACACATAGACACAGACAACCATTCACACTCACATTCACACCTACGGTCAATTTAGAGTCACCAGTTAACCTAACCTGCATGTCTTTGGACTGTGGGGGAAACCGGAGCACCCGGAGGAAACCCACGCGGACACGGGGAGAACATGCAAACTCCGCACAGAAAGGCCCTCGCCGGCCCCGGGGCTCGAACCCAGGACCTTCTTGCTATGAGGCGACAGCGCTAACCACTACACCACCGTGCCGCCCTGTATCATAATCATCATCAATATTATTAAGAAGGAGGAGGAAGTTGCTGTGTGTGTGTCGTGTTGAAAATAACATCACAGCGATTTTTCATGCGGCTTTGCCATCATAGTCAGCTTGTAGTGGAAAATGAACTATTGATACCAAAAGTGAGTCGAGTCGAGTCAGTACAAGGCAGTGGAAAAGAGCCAAAGAGTCCTAAAATACCACACCACCCATCTGCTTACATCAGGCTTTCGTCTAAACGGGGGAACAGGGGCGCTGCGCCCTCTTACTCTCGGCGTGTGCCCCCTTACCGACTCCGTGAAAACATCCCAGCAACACTACGTGACACTGTGTCTGATCATCAAATACGTTATAATTGCTCCAAAAATATTCCAATCATAGTAGATATACCGCCAGACGGTGCAAAAACAATCCGAATTGGCGTTTTCCAGACTGAGGCGCCATATTGTTTAGTTGTTTACTTGTCGCGGCTGCTCTCGCGAGATTTGACATGGGTTACATACAAGGTCAGCTGACTTGTAGAGCGAGATTTCTCGAGACTGAATGACCTTTCACCCACCGGCGCGGGAGCTTTTGACAGAAGTAGTTCGCGAGTTGTTTTTGTTGACACTTGGGCATTTAAAGATGTCATCCCGCGGCATGAAGCGGAAGAAAGCCAAAGACTGTCCGGGGCAGAAGAAGATTACTTCTTTCTTTTTCAATGTTGACAGACAATTTGTTACAATTTCCCTCTCAGATAGCCTCAGAATGTCCCATTGGAGCATTTTTCAAAGGCTTTGCGCGGGGGGGGGGGACAACCGGCATCATCTCCCCCCCGCTTCGCTCCCTCGCCATGGTGAGCGCCCTCATACTAAATTTTTCTAGAAAAAACCCTGGCTTACATCATCTCATTTTTTACCCCAAGCGCACTAATTACAGTGAGTTCTTTCCTGCGGCCTCAGTCTTTTATTGCCTATGCCAATAAAAATGCTCAATAATCCATTTATTATTATTATTATTATTATTATTATGATTAAGCCAGTGCTGAATCTTCCAACAGCTGAAGCCTTTGTTTATAGTTCACGTCTATAAGCCGACAGACCGGCCTGTCCTCCATTTATACAGCACCGTTATACAGTGATTTTAGTTTAATTTGTCTTAATTGATGGGTTTGTGTTTGCTTGCTTTCTTCATTTCTTTTAATATTATTATTTAATTAAAAGAAATGATACGGAACGATAGATTTTTTTTTTGCTAAATGTTCTCAGTGGGGCTGTTAGTCTCTGATCTCATGGACTAGCCTGAGGATGTGTTTTTGATAAAGACTCCAAAGCACTTCTATCAGTCGCTGAAAGTGTAAATTGTATGATTTGAAGTCGGGTGAGTTAAGTTTGCATTAGTTAGTTGTCTTCTGGGTAAATCTCCACACACTCAGGAGCAGCGTGGAATACAAACGTCTTTCTGAGTTTTTATAGGATTTTCAGCAACACCAATTTTTTTTTTTGTGTGTGTGTGAACATCCGTTCATATCCAGCTTGATTGATACATGAGGATCTCCAGAATGGTGTGAAAACTTAAAACATCTAAGCAGTATTTCTGTAATTGATGAGACAGGACCAGTATTGTAATCGAGTCACGAGACTTCGTGTCCAGTCTCGAGTCCCCAGTGTTCAAGTCCAAGTCTTTTAAAAAAAAAAAAAAATTAGAGTTGTCTGAGAACAAGACTCCAATCACGCCGTTTGACGGCAGCTGTTTCAGCGCCATTAACATTAGTTTGTTCCTGAACATGACGTATGAACAGGTGAACGTGCTTTTCTTTATCAGTGAGTGTGAAGTATTCTGTCAGAGATGGTTGGGAGACGGATGTAAGTGTGTTTATACGGTAAACAATCTAGAATGGCAGGCAAAATCGTGAAACGGGCGATAGGTCGAGCGAGGCACAAGCAGGCTATCGTAGACTCGGTAGAATCAAAGACGAGAAACAGGAAATCAGGGATCAGGAAACCAAACAAGGAAATAAGGCTCGGTAATGTGTCAGCAATGCAGCTCAATACTTCGCAAAGTAAGTGTTTTTTCACAGTTTTTATATCTGCGCTCTGATTGCGCCTTAATCCTGTGCAGGTGTGAGTTGTTTAAGTAGACTCTCATACATGCGCTGTCCGGAGTGCGCCTGAGAGTCTACCTGATGCACGTGTCAAGGTGCGCAGGTGTGAGACACTTGCACGAAATTGGTATACAAACTAATGTAGATATAAACATGCCAAATTATTATGGCATGTTACGAAAAAATCCGAGCCCTCATGTCCAATTTATGAGTCCAAATGCAGTTAATGCACGAGTCCGAGTCATCAGTGCTCAAATCCAAGTAAAGTCACGAGTCCTTAAAATTAGGGCACGAGTCGGAGTCGAGTACTACAAGCCTGACTACAACACATCGGAATGCCGATTACAGTTCACCCGGTAAGATCATGATAATTTACCAGGGATGGATCCAGGCCGATGCACGTGGAGAAATATATGTGCACCACTTGGCATCGGTCAGGGGGCGTTTGTTTACTTCACTGCTAGCCGGCTACGCTCAACCAACAGACCGGGCCGAGTCGCGGTCATAATCCTGTGCAGGCACGAGTCGTTTAAGCAGACTCTCATACGTCCGCTGTCCGACGCGAGCCCAAGAATCTAACGCAAGAGTCACACTCTTGCACGAAATTAATATAAAAATTAATGTAGATATTTATATCTCATCTCATTATCTGTAGCCGCTTTATCCTGTTCTACAGGGTCGCAGGCAAGCTGGAGCCTATCCCAGCTGACTACGGGCGAAAGGCGGGGTACACCCTGGACAAGTCGCCAGGTCATCACAGGGCTGACACATAGACACAGACAACCATTCACACTCACATTCACACCTACGGTCAATTTAGAGTCACCAGTTAACCTAACCTGCATGTCTTTGGACTGTGGGGGAAACCGGAGCACCCGGAGGAAACCCACGCGGACACGGGGAGAACATGCAAACTCCACACAGAAAGGCCCTCGCCGGCCACGGGGCTCGAACCCGGACCTTCTTGCTGTGAGGCGACAGCGCTAACCACTACACCACCGTGCCGCCAGATATTTATATCTTATGCCAAATTATGGCATGCTACAAAAAAAATAAAGAAAAAATCCGAGCCCTCGTCTCTAGTTTACAAATCCGAATGCAGTTAATGCACGAGTCCGAGTCAAGTCACGAGTCCTTAAAATTAGGGCACGAGTCATACTCGAGTACTACAAGCCTGGCGAGGACAGAAGAAAATGGGCAGACTGATTGATCTCGCAGGAAGGCTACAGTAACACAGTAACCACTCCTTGCAACCACGGTGAACAGAAAAGCATCTCCAGACGCATGCCGAACCTTGAGGCAGATGGGCTGCATCTGGTTCCACTTCACTTCTGTCAGTTAAGAACAGGAGTGTGAGACTACAGAGGGCACAGGCTCACCGAAACTGCAACAGAAAGCTAAGTTTGTGGAGCATGTCGTGAAATTGGGGCAACGAGCTGGATGCTACTAATCCGCTGAACACGATCACTGTGACCCTGTAAAAGAAACAGACTCCGAGGACTGTGTTGCTCTGTGAGGGGGGGAAATGGAGAGCTCAAGAATGATGAAGAACTGGTGACATGGCATAAACTCTCACACCCAGTCCAGGGCTCGACATTAACAGTAGCCCGATTGCCCAGAGCAACCATTCAATAGATTCAGACAACCAGACTCTCACAAATGCTTGCCCGATCGGGCAACTACCCAAATATGTCAACTTATGTGAAAAATGATGTTTATTCATTCATATTATGATGAAATTCCATCACGATTTGCGATTGTTTGACTCGGAAAAAACGCGTCTATGTTATCATTACAGGATGTTCAACAACTAGCGGAATTCACATTTGCACATCGCGGGCTCGCAATGCAGTTTCCCATTGCTAATAATTATCGCGTAGTGCATATTCAGTGTTCTATTCAGACCCTCCAGGATTTCACGATGTTGCGATTTGCAAATTCAACCAATCCCCGCGAATTCAGGGCGGCGTTGCAATTATATCCAATCACCGCAACTTTCCCGCAAATTTGACCAATCGTTGGCGTGCGCAGTGTTGCCAGATTGGGTGCTTTCAAGGGCATTTTGGCGGGTTTGAACATATTTTGGGCTGGAAAACGTCAGCAGTATCTGGCAACATTGCATGATGTGTGAATCAGTGTTTCTGTAGGCTTAAATTCTGTTACTGAAAGTGTGTGATGTTTACAGTGAAGGACTGTGTGCACTTTATTTTTTTTTTTTACTTAATACAAGAAATTAATGGATGCCAACATTTTTGCCAAAATGGTATTTTATTTTCCATTGTTTAGGCAGCTTCAGCATCATACTGTGAGATTCTGTTCAAATTGTTTTTTTTTTTATTCTATGAAGCCTGAGCCATTTATTTTATTAGTTTATAATTATTGTTTAATTTAGTCTTCAGGAGAGACTGCCTGCACACAGTACTAGTATTAATAGTTTTTTTTTCTTACATGAAAGCTGAGGCATTTATATTATATTTTAAGGTAACTTCATGTTGTGCTGTGAGGTTCTATGCACTTTAACTTTTGAACCAACAGGTGCATTTGGATAAGTAAAGCCTATTTTTCTGCATTTTTGTAGTCCTGGTAATCTTTTATATTGGTAAAGATGTTTATAGGACCATTTCTCAGTGTCTTTGTTTTTTTTAATCAATAATTTTTCAGTAATAACTTAATATTTAACATATCACTCAATTTTAATCACAAAAAGAGAAAATCGCACAATTTCTCACAACTTTCACTTTCTCCCACAATGTAATCGCAACAAAAACCTAAAAAACACCGCAACTTTCATCACATTTTTTTGGAAACCCCCCCGCAACATCAGACATTTTAGCCCGCAACAATCACAAAAAAGGCCCGTGAAATCCTGGGGGGACTGAATATTGGTATGTCCTTCACTACGTGACTAATTACCGCATTACTCGCACGGGGCGCTAGTGTCAATGCTTGTTGATACAGACAGCGTCTGAGAAGGTTGAATAATAAATAAAAAAATATGTAATATTTGGGCAACCATGTTCTGAGTTTGGGCAACCAGATTTCTACAAATGGTTGCCCGAATGGGTAACCATGTCTCAAAGTTAACGTAGAGCCCTGCAGTCTCTTTTGAAAACACCGTGCCGTGTAAAAGGACCCAAATCCTTTGATGTTCATGTGCACAATGGATCTCTCTCGTACACGCACTTCATCCTGAGAGAGCAGCGTGGGGGTTTTAGAAATGCTCGGCAGATTTTATTTGACGACGACTCCTCTTTAGATACTCTTCTGTGATTAAATGTCCAATCAAATATTCCAGAACTATGAACTCTATGCCCTGTAGTGGGTAATAATGGCTCGTGATTAATAGCGTCTGCTGTCTGTGATGCGCGTCTAAGCTCATTAGCAGCCGGCTGAATTATAATCGACTCCTAATGGGAACACGGACAGTTGCGCTGTATCATAATATACGGCCCATTTACAGTACAGTCTAGAGAATTGCGTTCAGCCCAGACGTTATTATCCGTATTAATGTGGATAGACGACTGTAAGATTGATGCCTACGTTGCACGTCGATTTATTTTTAATAATGCGAATGTGTCATTGTAACAAAAAGAGAGATTAACTCACTATGGTTTTTTTGTTTTGTTTTCTTTTTGCCATGTAGGATAAAGACTCCAAGATGGCGTTCCTTCAGAAGGCCATAGATGTTGTGATGCTGGTGAGCGGAGAACCCGTGGCTGCTAAACCTGCACGCATAGTGGCCGGGCACGAACCCGAGAAAACCAACGAGCTGCTCCAGACCATCGCCAAGTGCTGCCTCAACAAGGTCAGGATGAAACAGCTTTTACAGGCTTTTAGCAATCAGTTGATCGGAATGGTGGCGATATCGAAGATCTGTTTATATCCCTGAGAACTGTAAATGGTGACCTTAGATTTTAGGAAGCCAGTGAAAACCGGATCCATGTCAAATGTCTCATCAAGGGAGTGTAGTGATGCTCGTTTTATTAATTAGAAAAGGTTGCATGGCAGCGTACACTATCGAGCCAAATGTTTGCGGACACCTGACCATCATGCCTGGATGTGAGCCTTCTCTGAAATGTTGCCGCAAAGTTTGAGGCACACGGTTTATATGTTATATAAAAAAATATAATGTCTTTGTGGGCGGCACGGTGGTGTAGTGGTTAGCGCTGTCGCCTCACAGCAAGAAGGTCCGGATTCGAGCCCCGGGGCCGGCGAGGGCCTTTCTGTGCGGAGTTTGCATGTTCTCCCCGTGTCCGCGTGGGTTTCCTCCGGGTGCTCCGGTTTCCCCCACAGTCCAAAGACATGCAGGTTAGGTTAACTGGTGACTCTAAATTGACCGTAGGTGTGAATGTGAGTGTGAATGGTTGTCTGTGTCTATGTGTCAGCCCTGTGATGACCTGGCAACTTGTCCAGGGTGTACCCCGCCTTTCGCCCGTAGTCAGCTGGGATAGGCTCCAGCTTGCCTGCGACCCTGTAGAACAGGATAAAGCGGCTACAGATAATGAGATGAGATAATGTCTTTGTATGCTGTAGTATTACAATTTCCCCTTCACTGTAACTAATGCCTCTTTTCCACCAAATCAATTCCAGGGCTGGTTCGGGGCCAACTTGCGTTCAATTTCGAATTTCGTTCAACTTGCGAGCCAGGTGAGAACCAGTTTGCTTTTCCATCGCTCGCGGTGCTAAGGGAAGCCATGTCATTACATCGCTGTATACGTCAGTTATGTCGCTGCGTTT
Source organism: Neoarius graeffei (assembly GCF_027579695.1). Taxonomy (NCBI): domain Eukaryota; kingdom Metazoa; phylum Chordata; class Actinopteri; order Siluriformes; family Ariidae; genus Neoarius; species Neoarius graeffei. The sequence goes on from NC_083577.1 coordinate 74,774,197, forward strand.
GCATAAACCTTGGCGCGAATATTGAAGCAAAAGCAACACGGAAGAAGAAGCAGCAGCAGCAACAACAACAATAATAATAATAATAATGGATGACTTCGCGTTTGTACAGCTGCTGCTTCTCGTCGCTTAAAAATGGCGATCTTTCGCGGTCTTATTGTTGTTGGTCTTAACAACTCCACCCCCCCCCCACCCCCACCCCCCCCGCTGACGTAAGCGGTTCTTTCCTCTGGCCCAGCAGAGAGTTGGTGCTAGCCTGGAACCGGTTTTTCTGGCCCCAGAGCCAGTTCTTTGTCAGTGGAAACAGAAAACCCGGTTCCAAACTAAGCACTGGCCCCGAACCAGCCCTGGAACTGCTTTGGTGGAAAAGGGGCATAAGAGGCACAAATGTTTTCCAGCATGACAATGCCCTTGTGCACAAAGCTAGGGCCATTGAGACCTGGTTCGCCAAGGCTGGAGTGGAACAACCCTAGTGATGTGCACAGAGCCTTGACCTCAGCCGCACTGAACACCTTTGAGAGGAAAACCTTCCCAGAAGAGTGGCGGTTGTTAGAAAAAGGAGACTAAGGGCCCGGTCCCACAACACCGATAACTATATCTGCATCTTCAACTCTGACTGTACCGCTACCTGAATTTAGTCCAGTCTGGAGCAGAAACACCACAACTATAATCCTGACTATAATATCGCTTGGTCCTGACACTCAGGGAAATAAACGCGTGCAACTTAGGAATAGTCCTGGAAGTTTTTTCCAAGTAGGAGCACATTATTCCGGGTCGTACCGTACAGCTTGGACTTCAAAACATCCCATGTACACACTCCGGTGGTTGATATAATACGGATAGGTCACAGACTACGGAAATATAATAAAAAAAGGATACAAAATACGGAGTGGTTACGGATGCATCACGGATGTTAATAATTTACGGATCGGTCACGGACGTTTCAGTTTATTACAGATTGGTTACCGATTTCATACGGATGATGCATCACGGATAAAAAAAAAAAATTAAGAAGTCTAAAACAATTAAACGTTTGGACTGCCAAAGTTCATAATTAAAATATCTTACCTGTATTTATGTTTATTAATTTACTAATGATATTTCATGGAAAATCACATATCTGTGAATAAAAGATCAGTGGTTTGTGGGGTTTTTTTTTTGTATTTTTTATTTTCCGTGAATCTGTATTCCGTGACTTCTTCATGATGCAATAAGAATGTACAAAGATGCTTGAGGAAAAATAGCACGTGCTCTGACAACGTCACATGTAAATAATTACCTGGTTGGTCAGATGTTTTATCAGATTTTTTCAGGCCTGGAAAAATGGCTCCACGAGCAATCTCGGCGATACGGATAAACCCAGGCCTGGGCTATAGGTATCATTATCAGTCTGGTGTGAGCACCAACCATATAAACTGCAGGGGACCGATTTTATTTATAGTTATCAGTATTGTAGGACCTGGGCTGAGATGTTCAAAAAGCACATCTGGCTGTGATTGAGAGGTGTCCGTATACTTTTGGCCAAATAGCGTGTGCCTCAGAGGTGCCAATATTTACCATGTATTTGTAGCGTTTATACTTCCATTGTTCACGTTTCTGCCTTTTTTTTTTTTTTAAGCCAAAATAGCAGCCAGAGGTGAATAAAGTTCTCTGACAGAAAAGCCTTCAATTGATATGAGGCACGAGCGGTGGTTACGTTCGACTTTTTCATTGTCCGTCATTTTGACGGACAGGGTCGTAAAAATTCCGTCATTGTCCATTATTATCTGTCATTTTATTTTAACTTTTAAATGACAATGTATATAGGCCATAAATGCTATATATTTAATAACTTGTGTTTTCATGGACTCATTTTCATTTAAAAATTAATTCACAGAACAAGCTTGTATTATTTAATCATTTATTTACGTATTTATGATGCAAAAAGATGAACAGAGATTCTGACGTTCGGTCACTTGTGAACCCATTTTCCCTCCGCTAAAAACATTGCGGCTGTTGAGCCTTAACGGGCATATGAACAATGTTATTTTACAACGTAGCAAGACAATTGCAGTTAAAATATGAACAGTCCACTACAACGATTTAAGTGACAATCTAATTTGACCTGTTTGCGTGAGCTCAAACCTTCCTTCTGGCCCGCATGGATTTAAATTGGGAGCTCGCTTGTGCATAATCAAAGTCGTCAGTGGAGACTGCTGCCGAGGCAATTGTCATTAAATTTTGCGTCTTTGCCTCGGATAGACGACTTCTCATTGAGGTTTTAATTTTATTCTGAAGGCTGAACCCGCGCTGTGCTGCGACACTGGAGACTGGAATAACCAGCGCCACTTCAGCCAAAGTTCTGAAGTCGGGAAACATTTCTCCCAGGGAAGTGATCAGAAGCCGGCAAGAGCCTCTGAAAGTTGGATTTCCCGACCCTGCTAGTACTCTCTTCATAGGGAGGAAATCCTGCAGCATGCCGTCTTTCTGCACCAGTGGTGCAGCTGCACCCCGCGTCTCGGCTCGGCGGAGCCTGGAACCGGACACGGAAGGTCTTAAATAAAACGAAGTTATGTTTAAATGTTAGTTTGTCTACCCGTGCTCTCATTAAAATGATAGCTTAGCAGATATTCGAGCAGTGATGTTCCTAAGCTTGCTGGGGAAGAATACAATAAATCGACATTTGTTTCATTTTAAAAACAAGAAAACAACTAGCCTAAATGAGCGCTATTGTACAGGCAGGGAAACGACACAAACAACCCAATGCATCTCTTTTTTAATAGCAAAAATGACGTGCCTTCTGCAGAAAAGGGAAACATTAATCCATCTCACTGTGGTAGTGGTTAGAAAAGTCAGAGCACGGTCAGGAGCGCGATGGGGGGAACAGCCTTGCGCAGTGGCTACAGTGTATACATGAGTAGCCTATGCACTGAACATCAAGACTGCCGCAATGTCGGCTCAGATCGAAAGTGACGGCAGTGAAGACTATGTATACTGTATGTAAGAAAACTCTGCCACAACTTGCCAGTCATTTCAATTGTGTGTTTCATTATGTTTTATTATTGTTATTATTAGGTTATTATTGTTATTGGTAACGGTAAACATCTGTCAAAATGACCGACGGCCTTCAGATTTTTCCGTCATAGCTAAAAAAAAAAATCCGTCAATGACGGACAATTGTCAGTTAACGCGACCTATGGGCACGAGTCACATTGGCTTCTGGGAGCAGTTACTTTTATTTCTGACGATATCTAGATGAACCGCAATCGTTTATTTAATCTGAACGATTAAGGCCCAATCCCAATTCTAATTTCTACCCCTCCCCCTTCCCCTCCGCCTTCCCCTTGGCCCTTCCCCTTGAAACTGAGCTACAAGGGATAGGGCTTGAAATTCAACCCTTACGTATTGGGATAGCCCTTCAACGATCGCATACGTCATCGCGTACCTCCGTCAGCGTTTACGTTAGCAAAACGCAACCAAATGCGTCATTGGCTGCGACCAGCCGCTACAGTCAGAGCCAGAAATCTCTGCTGGCAGGGTGTGATTTGTTAACTAACACCACTGAATGGGAGATCTTTGGCGCTTCGTGCACCACATCCGACAGAATGAGGTGTCAGAACACTCATGTAAACAATAAAAGCGAGAATAACAGAACAAAACGTACGCAGTCAAGCAACCGAAAACAATACTCACTCCCAAAGCTTTTTAGCAGCAGCTTGGATTTCAGAAATCGCTGCTCATTCTCAGCTCGAAAGCGAATCAAGCGGCGTGTTTCCTCTGGATAACAACTTAAAACACGTAAATAATGGAGAAAATACATTTATGACAATCTTTCGCCGCGGGAACCGCCATCTTTCTGAAATCCGCATGAAATCTCGCTGAAATCCGCATGGCATTGTGGGAAATCACTCAAACCCCTTCGTTCGGAGTCAGCTCCAGGAAAATCTCCGTTTGGAGGGGTACAGAAGCCCTACCCCTTCCCCTACCCCTCCGCGTTAACTGGGATTGGGATACCCCTACCCCTTCACGTGAACGCGCAAAATGGAGGGGAAGGGCTAAGGGGTTGGTCCAAGGGGTGAAATGGGATTCGGCCTAAATAAACAAAGCTTACGATTTCAAACAAAAATATGAAACTGCAGTCCATGTATAAAATCACTCATTTCCCCAAAGAATGTACAGTATATGCTTGCTCATTGGGGATAGATTAGGGATAAAATTAGCTCATGTTTAAAATCATTCGTATTCTGTCAAGCTGCTTTGCGACAATGTCCATTGTTCAAAGTGCGACAGTGCTGAGCGTAAATGAGTGCACCCCCTTTGAAAAGTAACATTTTAAACAATATCTCAATGAACACACACAATTTCCAAAATGTTGACAAGACAAAGTTTAATATAACATCTGTTTAACTTATAACGTGAAAGTAAGGTTAATAATATAACTTAGATTACACATTTTTCAGTTTTACTCAAATGAGGGTGGTGCAAAAATGAGTACACCCCACAACAAAAACTACTACATCTAGTGCTTTGTATGGCCTCCATGATTTTTAATGACGGCACCAAGTCTTCTAGGCATGGAATGAACAAGTTGGTGACATTTTGCAACATCAATCTTTTTCCATTCTTCAACAATGGCCTCTTTTAGTGACTGGATGCTGGATGGAGAGTGATGCTCAACTTGTCTCTTCAGAATTCCCCAAAGAAAATCATTTCTTTACACCACAAAGGTGAAGGCTACAAGAAGATCAGCAAAGCTTTACTTATCAGTCAGAATACTGTAGCAAAAGTGGTACAAAAAAATTAAGAAAGATGGAACTGCAACCATCTCACAGAGACGTCCAGGTCGTCCACGGAAGTTAACACCTCGACAGGAGCGTCTTCTGATGAGAAGGGTTGAAGAAAATCGGCATGCAAGTTCACTGCAGTTATCTAAAGAAGTAGAAAGCCAAACTGGGGTGACTATTTCCCGTGACGCAGTACGGCATACACTGCAGAGGAATGGCATGCATGGATGCCATCCATGAAAGAAGCCTCTCCTAAAGCCCAGGCACAAAAAAGCCCACCTAGAGTTTGCCAGGGCCCATGCTGACAAAGATGAAGACTACTGGGACTCTATACTCTGGAGTGATGAGACCAAGATAAATGTTTTTGGAACTGACGGCTTCAAAACTGTATGGTGTCGCAAAGGTGAGGAATACAAAGAAAATTGCATGGTGCCTACAGTGAAACATGGTGGTGGCAGTGTCCTTATGTGAGGCTGCATGAGTGCTGCTGGTGTCGGGGAGCTGCATTTCATTGACGGCATCATGAATTCACAGATGTATTGCTCTATACTGAAAGAGAAGATGCTACCATCACTCCGTCCCCTTGGTCATCGTGCACTTTTCCAACATGACTAAAGACACATCTAAGGCCACTGTTGGATTTCTGAAGAAGAACAGGGTGAAAGTGATTCAGTGGCCAAATATGTCTCCTGATCTGAACCCAATCGAACACCTGTGGGGAATTCTGAAGAGACAAGTTGAGCATCACTCTCCATCCAGCATCCAGTCACTAAAAGAGGTCATTGTTGAAGAATGGAAAAAGATTGATGTTGCAAAATGTCGCCAACTTGTTCATTCCATGCCTAGAAGACTTGGTGCCGTCATTAAAAATCATGGAGGCCATACAAAGTACTAGATGTAATAGTTTTGTTGTGGGGTGTACTCATTTTTGCACCACCCTCATTTGCGTAAAACTGAAAAAATGTGTAATCTAAGTTATATTATTAACCTTACTTTCCTGTTATAAGTTAAACAGATGTTATATTAAACTTTGTCTTGTCAACATTTTGGAAATTGTGTGTGTTCATTGAGATATTGTTTAAAATGTTACTTTTCAAAGGGGGTGCACTCGTTTACGCTCAGCACTGTATATAAATAAACTTGACTTGACTATCATAGGCCATAAACAAACCCAGAGAAATTCCTGGAAGTCCACAGAGAGAAGTGTGCTGTGGTGCACGCAGGGATCAAATCTGCATGTGGACTTGATCATCCATCAATCCATCCCTCCCTCCCATCAATAAATCCATCCATCCATCCCTCCCTCCCATCAATAAATCCATCCATCTGTCCCTCCCTCCCATCAATAAATCCATCCATCCCTCCCATCAATAAATTCATCCATCCGTCCCTCCCTCCCATCAATAAATTCATCCATCTGTCCCTCCCTCCCATCAATAAATCCATCCATCCCTCCCATCAGTAAATTCATCCATCCGTCCCTCCCTCCCATCAATAAATCCATCCATCCGTCCCTCCCTCCCATCAATAAATCCATCCATCCGTCCCTCCCTCCCATCAATAAATCCATCCATCCGTCCCTCTCTCCCATCAATAAATCCATCCATCCGTCCCTCCCTCCCATCAGTAAATCCATCCATCCGTCCCTCCCTCCCATCAGTAAATCCATCCATCCGTCCCTCCCTCCCATCAATAAATCCATCCATAAATAAATAAGCCACAGTATAATCATGACAAGAAATCATTATCTTTGCTGTTGCACTGTCTGTGGTGCAGCTGTCCAGTGATGAGGCTGTAAGGCATGTCCTGGCTGGAGACAAAGTGGACCTAAAGGGGAAAGCCAGCACCTCCAGGTCGCAGGGCAAGGAGAACCGAAAAGTAAGACTCTCATGTTTGCAAACATGGAATCACCAAGATCACTAATATCTTCATGCTTGTCAGTGTAACGTCTAAGATCTGGGATATTTAAGAGTTATTCCACGAAATCGAGTCGTACACGAGCTGATAGCCGACGAGGCGCGCAGCACCGAGTCTACTATAAGCCATGTACGACAAGATTGAGTGGAATAACTGTTTTGTTCTATCCACATTCACTGGGTTTTGAGAAACTGAACATTTTTATTTTTTGCAAATTCGATAAATAAAAACCTTTATACAAAACATCCGACAAAATCATTTCCGTTTAGGCAGACTTCTTCAAAACCTATCGATGGCAGCACAAATTGACTTTAGTGTTTTTTTTGGGGGGGAGGGTTTTGTAGAAAGTGCCGTCTTGCTGTCATGCCGAGGTATAGAATAGCTTTTGAATTTATTTAATTCTTTCTTGGACATTTCAGTTCTGTAATTTTCAAACTTCTTTGAGCTTTTGAACCAGTCTTCAAAAAAAAAAACTCAACAAATTTTAATGCTTAAAGATAAAGAATGTAAACAAACTGGCGAAATGACAGGAGCAATTTGTGAAAAATGTGATGATAATTCTTGAAAAAAAAAAGAGACGTTCTTAGGATCAAATACTTTTATTCCATATTTTGTTGCCTTTTTTTTGTATTTTTTTGGGGTTTTGTTTTCGAGTAGAATTATGTTGTCCTCGGTTGGTTCAGTGACCGGCTCCGCCATTTTGTTTTTCTCTACTCACGGTATATGAGCTGATATCCTAGTAGTAGAGTAGCCAATCAGAGCACGCGATTACCCATATCCAGTGAATGTGGATAGAATAAACGCGGATAAAGAGCGAGGTTTGCTGATAACTTTGGTTTTGGTATTGTGCAGGAGAAGATTAAAGAGAGCACTGAGCAGAAAGACCCAGACCAGCCCAAGGAGCAGGAGAGCAGCAGCAGGAGGAGGAGCGAGAAAGAGCGACACAGAGATGGCGAGAGGACTGAGAAAGCCCGGGAGAGAGACAGGACAAAGGACAGAGATCGGGATAAAGACAAAAGCCGTGACAGGGATAAAGAAAAGGAAAAAGAAAAAGTGCGAGATCGGGACAGAGATAAGGAGAAAGTCCATGATGGAGATAGAGACAGGGATAAAGAGAAGGAGAAGAACCGGGACAGAGACCGGGATCGAACCAAGGACAGGGAGCGAGATTCACATAAAGACAGAGAACGAGTGCGGGATAAAGACCGAGACCGTGAGCAGGACAAGCGAAGAGACCGAGAGAGGGAGGGCGAGCTTCAGAAGGAGAGTGAAGAAAAGAAAAAGGAGAAAACGGAGAAGAAGGTCAGTCTCGGTACTGCTTTATGCTCAACATTTGTGTTAAAGAGATCCTCCAGCTGATTTACTCGTCAACTCGTGTTAAGTATTCGTAGATTTCAACAGTCAAACATTCATTTTTGGAGACCAGATAGTGTTCTAGAAAAATTCATTTTTGTTAAAATACCAGATGGGCCTCCTGAGGAAGTGACGTATGCGACGACGTGGCGTAGTGGAAGCTTGGAGCAACTCGGCTGTTTATATCCGCCGCTTACATCGTGGTTTTGCTTGTAGAGTTCAAACAAATCATCTGATTAGACGCTTTCATCTCCCAACAAAGAACACTGGATAATCCTGTCTTCGAAGACAACGAACGGTCTCTGTCTGGATTTCAACACTGTCTGTCTGGTTCATCTGTTTGCACAGCAATATCCCTCTTTCCAGTCAATTCACGTTCCGAGCACGTAAACGAAACTGAAACTACCATGAAATAAAACGTTGGAAATTTCAAATGAGTGAGTTTCATGCAAAACATTCCGAGTCATTCTCTTATCTGGAGTGTAGTCGACTGTACCTGAAACTCAATCAAACGCGCCGTCAGCGATTTGTTCTTTAACGTCAGTGTTTTTCTTTCTTACCCGTACACGCTGAAGAGCCTACAACCAGTGTTGTAGTCGAGTCACTAAACCTCGAGTCCGAGTCCAGTCTCGACTCCTCAGTGTTCAAGTCCAACTCATTTAAAAAAAATTGAGTCGAGTCCGAGTACAAGACTCCACCCGCACCATGTGACGGTGTCTGTTTCAGCGCCATTAACATTAGTTTGTTCCTGAACATGACGTATGAACAGGTGAATGTGCTTCTCTTTATCAGGGAGTGTGAAGTATTCTGTCAGAGATGGTTGGGAGACGGATGGAAGTGCAGAAGGTGTGTTTATTAATACAAGTGAAGACGGTAAACAATCCAGAACGGCAGGCAAAATCGTAAAACGGTGAAACAGGCAATAGGTCGAGCGAGACACAAACAGGCTATCGTAGACTCGGCAGAATCAAAGACGAGAAACAGGAAATCAAACAAGGAAATAAGGCTCGGTAATGTGTCCGCAACGCAACTCAATACTTCGCAAAGTAAGTGTGTTTTCACAGTTTTTATATAGGCGCACTGATTGCGCCTTAATCCTATGCAGGTGCGAGTCATTTACGGCGTACGTATGAGAGTCTGCTCGGTGCACGCACTGTCCAGAGTGCACCCGAGAGTCTACGTGCCAAGGCGCGCAGATGTGACACTCTTGCACAAAATTAATACAAAAATTAATGTAGATATAAATATCTTCTGCCAAATTATTATGGCACGTTACGAAAAATAAAGAAAAAATCAGAGTCCTCGTTTCTGATTTACGAGTCCGAATGCAGTTAATGCACGAGTCAGAGTCATCAGTGCTCAAATCCGAGTCGAGTCACGAGTCCTTAAAATTAGGGCATGAGTCAGACTCGAGTACTACAAGCCTGAGTACAACACATCAGGATGCCGATTACAATTCACCAGGTAAGACACCAATAATATACCAGGGACGGATCCAGACCGACGCACCACTTGGCATCGGTCAGGGGGCGTTTCTTTACTTTACCGCTAGCCAGCTACATGGGCTATAGCCACGCTCAACCAACAGACCGGGCCGAGTCGCGGTCGTAGCGGGCTGTGTCTGCCCTCTTTGGAATGGGCTAGACGTGCTCTATGCCTCTGTGTAAATCCATAGCGATGTGGTAAAATTAGTGATGCATTTCTGCAAATGTGCATCTCTCAGGTTCTTGGGCTGGATCCATCCCTGTAGCAGTAGCAAAGAACCACGGTAGAATAAAATCGAAGCTAACCTCCCGGTGTTGTTGTCTCTGTTGCCGCTCAACACTGCATCGGTGAACTTTTGGAGCTGAACGATGGGCAAATATTGTTGGCACAGCATTCTTTTTATTCTGGAAGCCTGCATTAATCTTGCTTTAAATTCCGTCGATGCATCGAAACAGGATGATTCAAAATGTTCGGAGCGTAATTAGGGCACCGCAGGCAGATTGTTTTGAGGTATTCCGATGGCAGGAATCCATTTCTTGCGAATAGTTGGACGGTTCTGGCCAGGTGAAAAGTTATCTTCTCGTCTTTATTTTCGCATCGTTTTGGCATTTATATGCTGTAGCAATGAGGCGTACTTATTTAAAAACCTATAAATTCAGTAACAGCAACAGAATATGACCTCAAGGGAAGTTTGTTAAAAGCAATCAAAAGCACTTACGAACCCTGCGCCTGTATAGTGAGGACTGGATACCCACACAACATCTGGTTTAACATAAGAACTGGAGTGAAGCAAGGCAGTGTTCTCTCACCAATATTGTTCACTGCCTACCTGGACAGCATTCTCCTGAAAGTAGACCAAGGACAGACGGACCTATTCCAAACCTTTGGACATGCAGACGACGTCTACCATTGGGAAACAAGCGTAGATGCAATACAGGCAGCCTTAAGAAGGTACGACGATGAGTTCAAAAAGGCAGATATGAAGATGAACAAAGAAAGTGGAAAGACCGAAGTCCTCTTCTTTGGAAGGAAAAGTCAGGATGAGGAAATCAAAGTAAACGGAGACACCATTGGGAAAGTAGAGAAAGCTAAGTATCTAGGAGTAACTGTCTCCAGAGAAGCCGGAAACAAAGATGAAATCACAGAAAGAATCAACAAATTCAGCCGACAGGCTGTAGCCCTGCTACCAGTCCTATGAGATGGACTAGTCTCCACTGAAGTTAAGAGAACAATTTTCAACACCATCTTAAAACCAATCCTTTTGTATGGCTCAGAGTCATGGGTACTGACCAAAAGGGACATTAGCAGACTGCAAGCAGCGGAGGTGAAGGTTGTTCGTACCATCCTAGCTTACTTTACTTATCCTCTTCTTCCCTGGTGGGAAATAAGGTCCCGACCCAGCAACAACATTCTTGGCGATCCTTCGCTACTTTTTGGGCTTCGCCCCATGTAAGGCCCATCTCTTCAAGCTTGGTCTGGACTGTTCTTCGCCAGGTTGTTTTGGGTCATCCAGGCCTACACCTCCCAGCAAGGGTCCACTGTAGCAATGTCTTTGGTATGCGCCCCTGTTCCATTCTTAAAACGTGTCCCAACCATTTCAGGTGACGACGGTTAATTTCCAGTATGATGATGTAGCAGCCCGTGTATCTATAGAGTTCTTCATTTGACGCTTTCTGCGGCCAAAAGATACAGCATATCTTCCGTAAACACCCATTATTGAATGCACTGATCTTTGTTCATATTGACTTCACAACACGCCAGCACTCAGAGCCATAAAGGAGCACGGATTTGGCATTACTATTGTAGAGTCTAAGCTTGGTCTTCAGGCCGTACTGCTTGGATTTCCAGATAGGCTGGAGTCTTGCAAAGGCCCTGCGGGCCTTAGATAATCTAATCTAGATTAGATCCTGGGCGGCACGGTGGTGTAGTGGTTAGCGCTGTCGCCTCACAGCAAGAAGGTCCGGGTTCGAGCCCCGTGGCCGGCGAGGGCCTTTCTGTGCGGAGTTTGCATGTTCTCCCCGTGTCCGCGTGGGTTTCCTCCGGGTGCTCCGGTTTCCCCCACAGTCCAAAGACATGCAGGTTAGGTTAACTGGTGACTCTAAATTGACCGTAGGTGTGAATGTGAGTGTGAATGGTTGTCTGTGTCTATGTGTCGGCCCTGTGATGACCTGGCGACTTGTCCAGGGTGTACCCCGCCTTTCGCCCGTAGTCAGCTGGGATAGGCTCCAGCTTGCCTGCGACCCTGTAGAACAGGATAAAGCGGCTAGAGATAATGAGATGAGAATGAGATACAAGTTCAGATATAAATCCATAAATCTGGACTTGTTGTAATGTTTGTAGGCTGCTGTTTCATAGTTAATCATGCAGGGGAACTTTGCGCATAAAAAGAGCCCTGAAACCACACACAGGAAATTGGTATAAAAGTCTAATCTCATCTCATTATCTCTAGCCACTTTATCCTGTTCTACAGGGTCGCAGGCAAGCTGGAGCCTATCCCAGCTGACTACGGGCGAAAGGCGGGGTACACCCTGGACAAGTCGCCAGGTCATCACAGGGCTGACACATATGCCGCTTTTCCACTACAAACGCGGCTGAGTTGGGCTGAGCCGTGCGGTGCTGAGTTGGGCTGAGTCGAGCTGAGCGGGGCTGTTGGAGTTGCATTTCGACTACAACCGCGCTGAACCGTGCTGGCTGGAAGTGGGTGGACACATTGGGTGGAGTTAGCGAAAGTGGGTGGACGTCACGTGATGTCGTTAAGCAGCGCAAACAGTGACATCAGTGATCTTTTAAGCGGTAGTCTCACGACCCGAATACTAAACAATAAACATGGAGGACATGGAGTCGTTAGTGTTGCTGGTCTTGGTGCTGTGGCTTGTTGTCACCGACAACGCCAACAGATACTGGCAAGAGCGTATAGATGAGGCGAGGCGCATAAGGCTTCAGAAATTCTTGTAATTCGTAATTATTCTTCTTCCGGGTTTACGGTGTTTACAGATCCCAGCGTGCTCGCGGGGCGTGTGGGCATGTGAGGACACTCCTCCTCACCAATCAGTGCACAGGGGAGTGTCTGCTCATGCCCCCAGCCTCACTCGGCTCGCTTTGGCTCGCTTCAGCCCCACTCCAAAACGGTGCGAGTTTTAGGGGCTAAGCAGGGCTGAAGCGAGCTGTCGTGCTGTTCTTCGGTAGTCGAAACGCGAGCCGTGTCGGGCTGAAGCGGGCTGAAGTGAGCTGAAAAAGGGTAGTGGAAAAGGGCCAATAGACACAGACAACCATTCACACTCACATTCACACCTACGGTCAATTTAGAGTCACCAGTTAACCTAACCTGCATGTCTTTGGACTGTGGTGGAAACCGGAGCACCCGGAGGAAACCCACGCGGACACAGGGAGAACATGCAAACGCCACACAGAAAGGCCCTCGCCGGCCCCGGGGCTCGAACCCAGGACCTTCTTGCTGTGAGGCGACAGCGCTAACCACTACACCATTGTGCCGCCCTGGTATAAAAGTATTACATCATTAATATGCAATTATTATATCCATAATAGGTGTTATTTGTGGCACACAACCTTTATACTCCGGTCAAAAGCACGGTTCGTACGGTACATTAGATACCCATTTAACCCGAAAAGGACCTAAACTACTGAGTGGGATCATTTCGAACCTCAGAGGTGGTGTGGTGTGCTGCTCAGTCTATTCCACTGACATAACTTTTTGCTTTTAGGAGTTTGTTACTCGAAAGATTCTTTATCTAAAAGTGTGTTTGTTTCAATATTGATGAAAAAAAAGTGTTTAACAAGGTGAGTGATTTTCCGTTGGGGTCCCATAACTCTGAGATTTGTTGCAAAAATATTTCAACAAGTTCGTCGCTTCTTTGTGTGTCTGTCTTTGCCTATCTGTACGTTTACATGCTTGTCTCAGATGTCTGCCGTAATTAAGAATATAACTCTTTCTTACGAATTGTAGATAACTAGTGAACCTGTTAGTTATCGAGTTACTGAGATGTCTGATGCTTATCTGTCCACACAGAACAACAGACAGTCCAGCGGATACAGAGGGAACTGACATTGTCTAGTTGTTTACTTTTGAAAATAGTCCAGTGGCTGTTCTGGTCATAATACGCGTTACCAATAACTGCTTTTATCTTCGTGTTTTGTGTTTGAATCCTTAGGCAAAGTGTCATTTCTTGATGTAGTTTGGACAGAAACTGCTCGCAGCTTAGTAATAAATGTATCACAGAAATTTCTGAAATGAGAGATTGTGAGCTGAGTTCTGGAATGTAGATAAGCTATAAATATTCTCAAGTTCTGTAGCAATAGTGTAAAATATTTCTGGTTTTTTAATGTTCTCTATGTACTTAAATGTCTCATTTTAAACTTAACTTGATAATATCATGTAAATATATGATTTCTATTCACAAAGTTAGTAAACGGGTCATTTCAAAAAAATACAGGTGTTATAATGGACTTAAGTGACACGGATATATGTTTGTTTTTTTAAGTTTTTACATGCGATATTTATTTAGCATTTCCTTTTTTGGTGAAAATGGTGATTGCTGACATTACAACAAGTAAAAATAATTTGTTTGGGATGTAAATAAAGGGTTAATGCTGAGAAACCAGACTTGGCAAATTTTGAAAAGTAGGTTACATACGCTCCCTGACTAATTTATAACGATGCTAGCAACTTCCTGTGTGACATGAGCGCAGCAGAGAATTGCGAATGTCTCATAGGAATAGTAACACCACATCCTCAACCAACTAATTGGCACCAGAGTCACTAAACGCATCACGGGTGTTTCAGTATAAAAATATTTAGTGCATTTCTTTTAATAATGCGCTCCTTTAGAGTTTATTAGAATCTAAGAGTGGGCGGCACAGTGGTGTCGCCTCACAGCAAGAAGGTTCTGGGTTCGAGCCACGTGGCCGGCGAGGGCCTTTCTGTGCAGAGTTTGCATGTTCTCCCCGTGTCTGCGTGGGTTTCCTCCGGGTGCTCCGGTTTCCCCCACAGTCCAAAGACATGCAGGTTAGGTTAACATGGGGCGACCTTGGGCTGAAGTGCCCTTGAGCAAGATACCTAACCCCGAACTGCTCCCCGGGTGCTGTAGTATGGCTGCCTACTGGTGCGTGTGTGTGTGTTTTCACTGCTTCAGCTGGGTTAAATGCAGAAGATGAATTTCACTGTGCTTGAGTGTGCATGTAACAAATAAAGGCTGCTTCTTCTTAGACAGTGAGGAAATGCTGAAATACAAATGTTCACCCTTCATGGTGGATATCTTATTTAAGGGGCGGCACAGTGGTGTAGTGGTTAGCACTGTGTCACCTCACAGCAAGAAGGTTCTGGGTTCGAGCCCCGTGGCCGGCGAGGGCCTTTCTGTGTGGAGTTTGCATGTTCTCCCCGTGTCCGCGTGGGTTTCCTCCGGGTGCTCCGGTTTCCCCCACAGTCCAAAGACATGCAGGTTAGGTTAACTGGTGACTCTAAATTGACCGTAGGTGTGAATGTGAGTGTGAATGGGTGTCTGTGTCTATGTGTCAGCCCTGTGATGACCTGGCGACTTGTCCAGGGTGTACCCCGCCTTTCGCCTGTAGTCAGCTGGGATAGGCTCCAGCTTGCCTGCGACCCTGTAGGACAGGATAAAGCGGCTAGAGATAATGAGATGAGATGAGTAATAAATCAACAGAGTGGGCAAGTTTTTATCAATGGGGTTTAAAATTGGGCGTGGCCAAAACTCCTTCCGTTGCGTATGTAAACGAACCAAGAAACCATGCAAACGAGGCAGACAGTGATCCAATCAGCGTGTTTGTGGGCGGAGTCTTTCCGAGGCAGCGCTCCTGCAGTCTGAGCTTGGTGGTTTTTTGTTTTGTTTTGTTTTTTTTAAACCTTTTTGGTCACCTTGACTTTGGCCGGATGACCCCCAAAATGTTGGAGGTTCTATTTGAGACCAATGCCCACCTATCCTGAAAGTTTCATGAAGATTGGTCTAGCTGGTTTCCCATAACATCGTTTACAAAGAAACAAACAAATTTGACCGAAAACAATACTTCGCCCCGTGGTGGACTCCGTCCTGGGCGAGGTAAAAAAAAAAAATCTATCATAGTTTGTTGAACAAGGTGATTGATTGATATTAATCCTACACACTCCCGTAGCAGTCAAAAGTTTGGACACACCTTCTAATTCAGTGGTTTTTCTTTATTTTTATTAATTAAGACACGTCATGTCTTAAAGTAATGATGGATGTCGTTTCTCTTTACTTAGTCGAGCGGTTCTTGACATAATATGGATTACTCCAGTTGTGGTGTTGAATACTGTATTTTTACTATTTACTGTTTGATCTCAAACGCATTATGAAGGCAAGAAATTGCACTAATTAACTTTTGACGAGGTACCTGTTAATTGAAAAGCATTCCAGGTGACTACCTCATGAAGCTGGTTAAGATAATGCCAACTAGTAGTTATTGCCCTCTTTCTTCGTATACGTTTTCGTTGTGTTCTGTGAAAATGACTTAAATCGCTCCCCACGTCTCCTCAGTGACGTAGACTCGGCCCTAGCGGAAGTCTTTGGTGAAGAGCGCTGATTACGAGGTCCTGTACTATTGAAACTCTCAGGCGAGTCGGGGAGGGGATTCCTCGCCGAGGCTGCGTGCAGTGTGTTAGCGCGAGCGTGTAGCCTATGGGAACAGGTCTGTGAAGATCCTCAGTAATCCAGGTCATAGTAAACAAATTGAATGCACACCAAAGCCCAGCTGTCTTCAGTGACTCACAGGAGAGCAGAGAGAACCAACAACCCATTGATCACCCCAACGACACTCTAGGCCATTCACACCCAGCGACTCCTTAGGATTGCTTTTCATCCATGAGAGGATAAATACCCGATACTTCCTATTAGTCAGACAGAACTGAAGAAGCCTTTTGGATGAGAGGTGAAACGTCTTCAAGAATCTTCAAGCAAATCCAGTTGCTCTCTTTTTACCACCCACAGCCTATGGGAAATGAATAGTGTGTTGGGTTAGCACTAATCCCATGGTTTGGAACGTTGAAAATGTTGTCTTGGGCCCCTCTGGGGTATCCTGTGCAAATTATGGAGTATGTGCGTCTAGCTGTGTTGATTTACAAAGGTGAACACACACAGAGAGAGAGAGAGAGAGAGAAAGAGACACCGCCTTCCTTTAGTAGTGCAAAGTGTCAAGGTAAATGGTGGCTACTTTGGCAACTCGAAAGTATCAAACGTTTTTTGTTTTTTAACTTTTTGTTTACCACATAATTCCATATATGTTCCAGATGTTATTTCATAGTTTTGATGTCTTTAGTATTTGTAGAAAATAATCAAAATACAACCCCAATTCCAAAAACGTTGGGACAAAGTACAAATTGTAAATAAAAATGGAATGCAATAATTTACAAATCTCAAAAACTGATATTGTATTCACAATAGAACATAGACAACATATCAAATGTCGAAAGTGAGACATTTTGAAATTTCATGCCAAATATTGGCTCATTTGAAATTTCATGACAGCAACACATCTCAAAAAAGTTGGGACGGGGCAATAAGAGGCTGGAAAAGTTAAAGGTACAAAAAAGGAACAGCTGGAGGACCAAATTGCAACTCATTAGGTCAATTGGCAATAGGTCATTAACATGACTGGGTATAAAAAGAGCATCTTGGAGTGGCAGCGGCTCTCAGAAGTAAAGATGGGAAGAGGATCACCAATCCCCCTAATTCTGCGCCGACAAATAGTGGAGCAATATCAGAAAGGAGTTCGACAGTGTAAAATTGCAAAGAGTTTGAACATATCATCTACAGTGCATAATATCATCAAAAGATTCAGAGAATCTGGAAGAATCTCTGTGCGTAAGGGTCAAGGCCGGAAAACCATACTGGGTGCCCGTGATCTTCGGGCCCTTAGACGGCACTGCATCACATACAGGCATGCTTCTGTATTGGAAATCACAAAATGGGCTCAGGAATATTTCCAGAGAACATTATCTGTGAAAACAATTCACCGCGCCATCCGCCGTTGCCAGCTAAAACTCGATAGTTCAAAGAAGAAGCCGTATCTAAATATGATCCAGAAGCGCAGTCGTCTTCTCTGGGCCAAGGCTCATTTAAAATGGACTGTGGCAAAGTGGAAAACTGTTCTGTGGTCAGACGAATCAAAATTATGACTAAAGAGGAGAAGGATGACCCAAGTTGTTATCAGCGCTCAGTTCAGAAGCCTGCATCTCTGATGGTATGGGGTTGCATTAGTGCATGTGGCATGGGCAGCTTACACACCTGGAAAGACACCATCAATGCTGAAAGGTATATCCAGGTTCTAGAGCAACATATGCTCCCATCCAGACGACGTCTCTTTCAGGGAAGACCTTGCATTTTCCAACATGACAATGCCAAACCACATACTGCATCAATTACAGCATCATGGCTGTGTAGAAGAAGGGTCCGGGTACGGAACTGGCCAGCCTGCAGTCCAGATCTTTCACCCATAGAAAACATTTGGCGCATCATAAAATAGAAGATACGACAAAAAAGACCTAAGACAGTTGAGCAACTAGAATCCTACATTAGACAAGAATGGGTTAACATTCCTATCCCTAAACTTGAGCAACTTGTCTCCTCAGTCCCCAGACGTTTACAGACTGTTGTAAAGAGAAAAGGGGATGTCTCACAGTGGTAAACATGGCCTTGTCCCAACTTTTTTGGGATGTGTTGTTGTCATGAAATTTAAAAATCACCTAATTTTTCTCTTTAAATGATACATTTTCTCAGTTTAAACATTTGATATGTCATCGATGTTCTATTCTGAATAAAATATGGAATTTTGAAACTTCCACATCATTGCATTCCGTTTTTATTTACAATTTATACTTTGTCCCAACTTTTGCCTGGTACTGTACTGTATGTGCTAAGAGGGTTAGTATTGGACATTCATGAGTCCCATCATTCTGTGTTTGTTTTTACAGACCCGGGCTACAGACGAAGTGAACAAACAAAGACCACACCCAGAAGAGCTGAACAGAAATCACAAAGCTGAACCCCTGCAGGTGAACCTTTCCCTCTTTCTTTTTATTTGCACTCTGGAATGGACTGAAACACCGGTGTTGTCCCTGTATAGAGTTCCTCTGTCGAGGACACTATGTTGTTGGACGTAAGGATGGAAGATGTGACACAATATCGCAAGACTTTTCTCCGATACGTAATATACAGTTATAGTGACACGAATGTCGTCATACTGGAACACACGTCATCACTGACATGAATTTCATGACAATGCTGGACTTTCAGTGATGGGCTTTGAACCATGTTCATGATGACATTCATGTCCCTGTACTGTATGGAAACTTCCTGCCACAACTGTACGTACATCATGATCTATAGGTGAGCTTAAAAAAAAAAACCTGTCCGACTACACAACAGTAATGCTGCATTTTTGCTTTTTAAAAAGTGAAGCATAAATGATGCTTTAAAGCTTGACGGACTTTTAATTTCATAAAATCGGTGAAATTTAGTTCACTCTGAAATTTGCTCATTGTGATGTGTTTTTCTGTAATATTGCAAAAACCCAGGCCATTCTGTGGCTGGGAAGTTATTTAATTTGAGGGGATTCCTGAACAAATAATGTGCATGAAATCGCTCGCTTTGCTCAGTCAAGCAGACAGAGGAAGTCTGTGTGTACACGCATGCGCAGGTTTACCTTTGACGGTGCGCTGACGGTTCCATCATTCTGTCGCTAAACGAACAGCTGATCACATCGAGGTACTCGCCGAGCGCCAATATTTATTAGTTTGGTCCTGCGTTTCCTCTCCTTCGTATATAACATAACGTCTTTCCTTCTCGCTTTCTTTCCGTTATTGTAGTCGGTCTTTCACGTTGCATTCGCACACTCGTGTCCTCCATTTTTCTCTCCTGTTTCAAATTTGTATCCCACAATGCCTTACGCGAACGGGGAAAGCCCACCACATGATGCATGACGTAGTATCTTGTATTGCGTCATGGTGAAGCAGGAAAAAATAGCGGAAAATTTAGGGCCACATGGAGATCAATTAATTAATTGTTCTCTTTAAAAAAAAAAAAAACCTCATAAAATTGGAAGTCGGTGATTTGAATTCAGTAGCTTTCGGTCCACTAAACAAAAATAATCAGGTGTCGGGGAAAATTCTTTTTATGACCTACACTTGAAAAATCTGAAAGGCGGTGTAGCTTTAAAAATAAGAAATAAAAGCTGTCCATATAAATCACTAATCTTCTACAACTGTGTACTACAAAGTCAAACACTGCTAAGTGAGTTAAAAGGCTCTTGAATGTGAAATATATTGTGATTAATATGCTCATAGTCCTGGGGAATCTTCCAGTGTTGCATTACTGCCATCTACAGGCTTCTTTGACCGTACACCGACAGTTCCATCATTCTGTCGCGAAATGAACAGCTGATCACACCGTGGTGCTCGCTGACCACCAGTATTTATTAGTTTGGTCCTGCGTTTCCTTTCCTTTGCAAATAACGTCTTTTTTTTCTTGCTTTCCGTTACTGTAGTCGGTCTTTCACGTTTCATTCGCACACTCGCGTCCTCCATTTTTCTCTCCTGTTTCAAATTTCCTTGGGCGATCCGGGAAAGCCTACCACGTCATGCATGACGTAGGATCTTGTATTGCGTCATGGTGAAGCAGGAAAAAATAGCCGAGAATTTAAGGCCACATGGCTCTAAATTCATTAATTGCTCTTTAGTAAAATAGGAAGTCTATGATTTGAATTCAGTAGCTTTTGGTCCACTAAGCAAAAATAATTGCGTGTCGGGGAAAATTCTTTTTATGACCTACACTTGGAAAAATCTGAAAGGCAGTCTAGCTTTAATGATGCAAACTACTAATGAAAAGGAGGGAGAAAACTGTTCAGTTTTAAAGACTCAGAAAATCTCAGACAAGTACGGTATATTGTAATGTTATTTTTCTTGATATCAATATGATACGGTTATATTGCCCTAGTCCTACTTAAAAGGTCAGGTTTATATTTCGAGATACATTTTAAAATGTGTGTTTTTATATCAAACTTGATAGAATTATTGTTAATATTTGTTTATTAACAGTTGTGTGTTTTGTCCGTATGTTAGAACATTGAGCCCCTGTTTTACAACATGGTTTATTAGTTCTCTTCTTTATTTGTAGCTAGTATAAATACGCAGGTGATTTATAGAAAATCACGCATGCTGATTGGTCGAGAAATTCGGATTATTTCTCGATAACCGCCTCGAGCGACTCGGCAAAATGGCAGCCAAGCACTTTGTCACCGTAAGTGAGAGAGAATTAGAAATGAACGAAAACACTGTTCCTAAAAGCACTAAAGATGCTCCGAAGTTTGGTCTAAAACTGTTCGAAGGTAAGGTTGAATTGTGAGTTGTTTTATCGATTTCAAAACAAAGTATTTTATGTGAGTCGGCATAGACAAGTGTAGATAAGATGGATAACCTTTGCATGCTGCTTTTGAAGTTTGAAATACATTTTTTTTTTTTTTTTTTTTAAATCACCTGTGTATTTTTATATTAAAACAATTATCCGCTTCAGGCTCCGTGAATATTGGTGAATAATAACCTCAACTTCGTCTCCGTTAATTATTCACCGATATTCACGTCGCCTTCGGGGAATAATCGTTAAATATGGCTGGAGTGCTTTATAGAGAATTTCTTTCAGTATCAAGGTTTGTCACTGTAACGTCTGATATTTCTATAATCCCATTTTTGTCTCTCTGTTCCTCAAGACTGAAAGAGATGACCTCGACGAGGTACATTAGCATTTGCTTTATCATATTTAATTTGGAGCTTGCATTTGTGTCCTGTATTTCTGTAGTAGTGGAAGTGAGAATAGATGGCAGTATTGGGGAAAGCTTTGTAGGTTCTGCATGTTGATGTGAAAGCGAATCCTCTTCTCAGTACAACATAAAGCCTCGGTCACAACCGGCTGTACGTGCTCCTACGGCCGGTCTACGTGCAAAAAACGCAAGAAACGCACGGAGGGCGCGCGTGTGACGTGCTGATTTTCGAGCCGTAGACTGGCCGCAGAGGTTCTTTGTCATGTCAAACAAACTCTACGGGCACTTACGTTTTTTTCAGGTTGCAAGACAAACTTACAGCCAACGTGCGTCTTTCTCCATGATTTGGGAAACGCCAAAAATCGCACGGCCAAAAAATCGTACGTCCGGTTGTGACCTAGGCTTAAAGTGGGAAGGCAAGGTTCCTGAGTGATGGAACAGAAAACGTTCATCCAGGGGAGTAAAAGTGGGTGGGATGGATATTATACTCTCTCACCCCTTTCAATCACAGCTACGCGAGCCAATCGCAGGCATCTGTGAGCTCACGTATGCAGAAGAGGGTAGATAGCGCTTTCCTCCGAGTGTGTTACGCTGCCCTGTGATGCAGCAGGGAGAAACCATGCGGTCGGCTGACTTCAGGTGACCAGGAGGAAGCGTGCGTTGGCCTTCACCCTCCCTGGTCGGTAGCTGTTGTATGATGGAGAGAGCTGGTTGGTGGGAGGAAACTGAAAAGTAAGAAAGGACAAAATCAGTGTGCTTTGTGTCGTGGTCTTGATGGAGGCTGTTTACAGGGTAGTGTGTTAATGAGGAGCGTTAAGTAGATTTGTGTGTCGTGCTTTTCCTCCCAGGTGCCTGAGGCTAAAGACGATGAGGTATTTCACTCGTCTTTTGTATAGTAGGCTTTGTGTAGAGCAGTGGCCTGTTTGGGGTGGTGTTTACATTAGACCGTATCAGCGGATCATCAGATTAACGTTTTTAAAACGATTCGCGTGCACACAGCAACGCCAATACACGATTCGCGTGCACACAGCAACGCCAATACATGGATACACTAATCACATGACTAATTAGACAGCACGTCACGTGATCCCAGTGCATATCGGGCATGCGCAAGTCACTCACCACTTGCAAGTGGAAGGATGGCAAGCGAACACCTTCTCCAGCAGATAAACACACCTGGCTGTGATGTTCATGTTCTCACTGAGTTTAAGCGCCTGAAGGAGGTAAATAAGTTGAAATGTGTAAATAAACCTCAGTGCGGCTCAGCGCTTCCTCCTGCGCTCCAAATCACTCCGCCCTGAACAGCGAGTGCCCTCTGGAGGGTGCGCACTCCGGCCCTGCACAGCTCACAGAGCGCGCGAGTGAAGCGCACGAGCAGTGATTCGGGACTGAGCCGCTGTGTGTGTGATCCCAACGCCAGCGAATCAGGAAGGTGGATGTCACAGTGACGTTGTCCAATGACGACGTCAGCTAGAGCTCAGCACAGCGTTTCCGCGTTCCTCAATGTTTACACAGCACCGGATCAGATACGAACTGGGTTGAATACGTGGGCCCTGGCGGATTCAAGTTGTTCCGCCTGTGGAGTCGTTTCCCGGCGTTTTAATGTGAACGGACAGTGCATCCGTGACGAAAACGAGACGGATACGGTCTAATGTAAACACCACCTGAGTTTCACAGCAGTCTGATGGTTCGGTAGCAGATTTACATGACTGCAGGGTTGGGGGTGTCGCGCCCCCCCCCAAAAAAAAAAAAAAAAAAAGACCGCCAAAGTGTGGCAGCTAAGTACAGGCTTTGTCTTCCTGAACGTAAGTGATCAGTGCAGCAGGAAGGTTACATTTACGGTTACTTGTCAGGAACCGTGTATATTAATTGCAAATGATTAGCTAAAATGTAAACTACGACATACCTACAGTGTACACAGTCATGACTGCAGCCTGAATTTTGACCCTAAGCAAGCCTAACGCCCTACATCTGTACCTCCCCAACCCCACCATCAATTAGGGCTTGACCAGTAAATCAGTGTGCCAATATTAACGGCTGATATGAACTAATTGCTGTTAAATTGGTATCGGCATTCATAACAGCCAATAAATGACATTTCTATCCCCCGCTGGCCGAAAGGCCCGAAGGGGGATGTGGCAGTGGGGGCGTGGTCAAGCGTCGGTCTGTGACCGGAGGGCGGAGTCAGGGAAGGTAAGTGGCAGAATCACTGCACCTGATGTTAATGTGTTTGTGTGTCTTCCCCAGTGACCGCGCCCTATTTAAGGAGAGAGAGCGAGAGCAGAGAGAGCTCTCTCCCCAGCCAGACGACTGATGTGTGTGCATGTGTCTGAGTGTCTGGGAGAGTGGTGTAACGCTGAAAAGTGTCACAATAAAAAGAGTTTTGTGAACTCGGTTCTGGCCTGCCGTCCTTCTGTGCTCCACCCACCCATACGAACTGTCACAGTGGTGCCGAAACCCAGGACGAGCACAGAAGGACGGCAGGCCAGAACCGAGTTCACGAAACTCTTTTTATTGTGACACTTTTCAGCGTTACACTCTCCCAGACACTCAGACACACGCACACACATCAGTCGTCTGGTTGAGGAGAGAGCTCTCTCTCCTTAAATAGGGCACGGTCACTGGGGAAGACACACAAACACATTAATTAACATCAGGTGCAGTGATTCTGCCACTTACCTTCCCTGACTCCGCCCTCCGGTCACAGACCGACGCTTGACCACGCCCCCACTGCCACAGGGGATTATGTCATGGCGATTTCTGTCCGTCCGTCCATCCTGGGAAGGGTGCTCACCTTCTGAAATCAACTCCTCTCGCAATTTTTGGAGGAATTTCACGAAACTTGGCAGGATTCTTTGTTATATGTCGGTAATATGCATATTGTAATTTCATTCAATTCAGTCACATTTAACCAGAGTTACAGCCCTTGATTAACAAAATTATACTTTGACAATTTCATGAGTGTGTTTCTCCTTCTGACATCAACTCCTCTCACAATTTTTGGAGGAATTCTCTCATCTCATCTCATTATCTGTAGCCGCTTTATCCTTCTACACGGTCGCAGGCAAGCTGGAGCCTATCCCAGCTGACTACGGGCGAAAGGCGGGGTACACCCTGGACAAGTCGCCAGGTCATCACAGGGCTTTTTTGGAGGAATTTCACCACAAAATTCAGCATCTGAAGTTTGCAAATCAACATCTAAACATAAAGCCTGATGCATTTTGGAAACGAGTCCTCTGGACTGACGAAGTCAAAATAGAACTTTTTGGCCAAAATGTGCAAAAGTATGCTTGGAGAAAAAAGGGTGTCGAATTCCAGGAAAAGAACACCTCTCCAAATATTAAGCATGGGGGTGGATCGAACATGCTTTGGGCTTGTGCTGCAGCCAGTGGCACAGGGAGCATTTCATTGGAGAGGGAAGAATGGATTCGAATAAATACCAGCAGATTCTGGAAGCAAACATCACATCATCTGGGGGGAAAAAAGTTGAAGTTAAAAAGGGGATGGGTCCTGTAACAAGATAATGATCCGAAACACATCTCAAAATCTACAATGGAATACCTCAAGAGGTGCAAGCTGAAGGTTTTGCCCTGGCCCTCACAGTCCCCTGACCTAAACATCATTGAAAATCTGTGGATAGATCTCAAAAGAGCAGCGCATACAAGACGGCCCAGGAATCTTACAGAACTGGAAGTCTTTTGCAAAGGCGAATGGGCAAAAATCCTGTCAGAAAGAACTGAAAGACTTTTAGCTGGCTACAAAAAATGTTTACGAGTTGTGATACTTGCAAGGGGGGGGTATTTAAGTACTGACCGTGCCGGATGCCCAGACTTTTGCTTCAGGCCCTTTTTATTTTTTGGTACTTTTTGTACCTGTAAATGATGGAATGATTCATAGTAACAGACATTTTAAGCAAGGGTGCCCAAACTCTCGTATGCCACTTTATGTATTTGGGCCTAATTAAAGTAATTCTGTTGTGTACATGGTTCAGAATTTTTGGCGTTTTCTTTTTCATGTACATGCATGCTGGCTTGACAATTTTTGTACAATTCACAATATTTTTTTAAAATATATTTCTAATTGAATGAAGATGCAGTTTTGTTTTTTTTTTCCTCCCCGAAGGGTGGGTATCAACAGATATTTAACAATTATTCCACGAAATCGAGTCGTACATGAGCTGATAGCCGACGAAGCACGTCGTGCCGAATTGGCTATAAGTCGTGTATGATGAGATTGAATGGAATAACTGTTTTATTCTATCCACGTTCACTGGGTTCTGAGAAACAAAACATATATATTTTTTTTATTTTGATTTTTTGCAAAGTCGATAAATAAAAACTTTTATACAAAACATCAACAAAATCACTTTCGCTTAGAATGTAAACAAACTGGTGAAATGGCAGTAGCAATTTGTGAAAAATGCAATAATTCTTGAAAAGTAAAAGAAAGATGCATTCTTATCATCAAATACTTTTGTTCCATGTTTTTTTTTTTTTTTTGCCTTTTTTTTGGGGGGGGGGTTGTTTTCGAGTCGAGTTTTTTTTCATCCTTGGTTGGTTCAGCAACATGCTCCGCCATTTTGTTTTGTTTTTCTCTACTCATGGTATATGAGCTGATATCCTAGTAGTAGAGTGGCCAATCAGAGCACACGATTGCTCATATCCAGTGAATGTGGATATTTTTTTTGGGGGGGGGGGGGTTATTTATTTATTTATTTATTTATTTTTGTAATGGTGCCAAAAATCCCTTATTAGTCAGGTCAATCAATACAGAGCATACACACCCACACACAGCAATAATCACCATGTACGCCAAACATCTACAGAATAAGTAAAATCGGTTTGTATATGCTCAAGACATACAGTGGTGCTTGAAAGTTTGTGCACTCTTGAGAAATTTCTGCAAAAATATGACCTGAAACAACAACAGATTTTCACACAAGTCCTAAAAGTAGATAAAGAGAACCCAGTTAAACAAATAAGACAAAAATATTATACTTGGTCATTTATTTATTGAGGAAAATGATCCAATATTACACATCTGTGAGTCGCAAAAGTATGTGAACCTCTAGGATTAGCAGTTCATTTGAAGGTGAAATTAGAGTCAGGTGTTTTCAATCAATGGGATGACAATCAGGTGTGAGTGGGCACCCTGTTTTATTTAAAGAACAGGGATCTATCAAAGTCTGATCTTCACAACACATGTTTGTGGAAGTGTATCATGGCACGAACAAAGGAGATTTCTGAGGACCTCAGAAAAAGTGTTGTTGATGCTCATCAGGCTGGAAAAGGTTACAAAACCATCTCTAAAGAGTTTGGACTCCACCAATCCACAGTCAGACAGATTGTGTACAAATGGAGGAAATTCAAGACCATTGTTACCCTCCCCAGGAGTGGTCGACCAACAAAGATCACTCCAAGAGCAAGGCGTGTAATAGTCGGCGAAGTCACAAAGGACCCCAGGGTAACTTCTAAGCAACTGAAGGCCTCTCTCCCATTGGCTAATGTTCATGAGTCCAACATCAGGAGAACACTGAACAACAATGGTGTGCATGGCAGGGTTGCAAGGAGAAAGCCACTGCTCTCCAAAAAGGGCATTGCTGCTTGTCTGCAGTTTGCTAAAGATCATGTGGACAAGCCAGAAGGCTATTGGAAAAATGTTTTGTGGACGGATGAGACCAAAATAGAACTCATCTCATCTCATTATCTGTAGCCGCTTTATCCTGTTCTACAGGGTCGCAGGCAAGCTGGAGCCTATCCCAGCTGACTACGGGCGAAAGGCGGGGTACACCCTGGACAAGTCGCCAGGTCATCACAGGGCTGACACATAGACACAGACAACCATTCACACTCACATTCACACCTACGGTCAATTTAGAGTCACCAGTTAACCTAACCTGCATGTCTTTGGACTGTGGGGGAAACCGGAGCACCCGGAGGAAACCCACGCGGACACGGGGAGAGCATGCAAACTCCGCACAGAAAGGCCCTCACCGGCCACGGGGCTCGAACCCGGACCTTCTTGCTGTGAGGCGACAGCGCTAACCACTACACCACCGTGCCGCCCCAAAATAGAACTTTTTGGTTTAAATGAGAAGTGTTATGCTTGGAGAAAGGAAAACACTGCATTCCAGCATAAGAACCTTATCCCATCTGTGAAACATGGTGGTGGTAGTATCATGGTTTGGGCCTGTTTTGCTGCATCTGGGCCAGGACGGCTTGCCATCATTGATGGAACAATGAATTCTGAATTATACCGGCGAATTCTAAAGGAAAATGTCAGGACATCTGCCCATGAACTGAATCTCAAGAGAAGGTGAGTCATGCAGCAAGACAACGACCCTAAGCACACAAGTCGTTCTACCAAAGAATGGTTAAAGAAGAATAAAGTTAATGTTTTGGAATGGCCAAGTCAAAGTCCTGACCTTAATCCAATCAAAAAGTTGTGGAAGGACCTGAAGCGAGCAGTTTATGTGAGGAAACCCACCAACATCCCAGAGTTGAAGCTGTTCTGTCCGGAGAAACAGGCTAAAATTCCTCCAAGCCGGTGTGCAGGACTGATCAACAGTTACCGGAAACGTTTAGTTGCAGTTATTGCTGCACAAGGGGGTCACACCAGATACTGAAAGCAAAGGTTCACATACTTTTGCCACTCACAGATGTGTAATATTAGATCATTTTCCTCAATATGTAAATGACCAAGTATAATATTTTTTTGTCTCATTTGTTTAACTGGGTTCTCTTTATCTACTTTTAGGACTTGTGTGAATTTCTAAAGGGTTCACAATTTCGAGCACCACTGTAAATCAGAGGTTTTAAATGCTGGATTGTTTTAATATATTGCAGGTGCAGCACAATGGTGCAGAAATTTAAATATGGTGGTTTTTGTGTCTGTACTTCAGCCTTTTAAAAAATAGTTTTAAGTTTGATAAATAAGCTCGGGGAAGAGTTTTTTACAGATCACCATTAGGCTGTTCATTCATCCCCCTCACTTTTATTATGACAAGTCTGACCTTTTGGGCCAGGACTGGCCTGTAGTTACATCTGAGAATCCAGATTTCGAGAAATGGAGACAAATATTGACCAGAAAGAATGCGAGAATCTGATCTCTTATTCCACTGTTTAGGTGAAGCAAGCTCTTGAGTATCTAGTTGGTTGACTGTTGGTCAAGAAGAGCCAATTATATCATAGATGGTGGGATTTGTCCAAAATATCAGTTGCTTATAAGTATACAGTGTCTTGCAAAAGTATTCATCACCCTTGGTGTTTGTCCTGTTTTGTCGCATTACAAGCTGGAATTAAAATGGATTTTTGGAGGGTTAGCACCATTTGATTTACACACCATGCCTAACACTTTTTAAAGGTGCAAATTGTTGTTTTCCTGTGACATAAACAATAATTAAGATGAAAAAAACAGAAATCTGGAGTGCACATAGGTATTACCCCCCCAAAGTCAATACTTCGCATAGGTATTCACCCCCCAAAGTCAATACTTTGTAGAGCCACCTTTTGCTGCAATTACAGCTGCAAGTCTCTTGAGGTATGTCTCCATTATCTTGGCACATCTAGCCACTGGGATTGTTGCCCATTCCTCAAGGCAAAACTGCTCCAGCTCTCAAGTTAGATGGGTTGAGTTGGTGTACAGCAATCTTCAAGTTATGCCACAGATTCTCAGTTGGATTGAGGTCTGGGCTTTGATTAGACCATTCCAAGACATTTAAATGTTTCCCTTTAAACCACTCCAGTGTAGCTTTACCAGTATGTTTAGGGTCATTGTCCTGCTGGAACGTGAACCTTCGTCCCAGTTTCAAACCTCTGGCCGACTCAAACAGGTTTTCCTCCAGAATTGCCCTGCATTTAGCGCCATCCATCTTTCCTTCAGTTTTCCTGTCCCTGCAGATGAAAAATATCCCCACAGCATGATGTTGCCACCACCATGCTTCACTGTAGGAATGGTGTTCTCACGGTGTTAGGTTTGCACCACACATGGTGTTTCCCATGACGGCCAAAAATATCAATTTTAGTCTCATCTGACCAGAGGATCTTCTTCCATGTGTTTGGGGAGTCTGCCACATGCTGTTGGGCAAACTCCAAACGTGTTTTCTTAAACAATTACACTTTTCTGGCCACTCTTCCATAAAGTCCCACTCTGTGGGGTGTACAGCTTAAAGTAGTCCTATGCACAGATACTCCCATCTCTGCTGTGGGTCTTTGCAGTCCCTTCAGTGTTCTCTTTGGTGTCTTTGTTGTATCTCTGATTAATGCCCTCCTTGCCCGGTCTGTGAGTTTTGGTGGACGGCCTTCTCTTGTCAGGTTTGTAGTGGTGACATCTCATCTCATTATCTCTAGCCGCTTTATCCTGTTCTACAGGGTCGCAGGCAAGCTGGAGCCTATCCCAGCTGACTACGGGCGAAAGGCGGGGTACACCCTGGACAAGTCGCCAGGTCATCACAGGGCTGAGACATAGACACAGACAACCATTCACACTCACATTCACACCTACGGTCAATTTAGAGTCACCAGTTAACCTAACCTGCATGTCTTTGGACTGTGGGGGAAACCAGAGCACCCGGAGGAAACCCACGCAGACACGGGGAGAACATGCAAACTCCGCACAGAAAGGCCCTCGCCGGCCACGGGGCTCGAACCTGGACCTTCTTGCTGTGAGGCGACAGCGCTAACCACTACACCGTAGTGGTGACATGTTCTTTCCAATTTGCTGTAATGGATTTAATGGTGCTTTCTGGGATATTCAAAGTTTGGGATATTTTTTTATAACCCACTCCAGATTTCTGGGTTTTTTTTTTTTTTTCTGTCTTAATTATTGTTTGTGTCTCAACAGAACAACAGTTTGCACCTTTAAAGTTGTAGGCATGTTGTGTAAATCAAATGGTGCTAACGCTCCAAAAATCTATTTTAATTCCAGCTTGTAATGCGACAAAACGGGACAAATACCAAGGGGATGAATACTTTTGCAAGACGTTGTAAACAGTTTAGCTGAAGATGTTCTTTTCTGCAGTTGTGCCTTCTCACTTGGTGTTAATGTAGTCCTTTATGAAAGGTTATGTTAGTGGTACCGGAGTTCATACTGGCTTTCTTTATTTTGAATGTTATGCCGTGAACACGGTGTTCCACACTTGGTTAGCTTGCTTGTTGATTGCAGGAAGATATTGATGACTAATCAAAATCTACCATCCCATAAATGGGAGTTTTCTTTAATAGGAGTCGTGTCTTGAGCTCTGCTGTGCAATCGATGGCGGTCTGGTCACGCCAAGTCTGCCTGGTTTCCATATTTTATTTGTTTATTTTATTGTAGTTGTTAGAAGTAGTGTTGGATGTGTGAGAATTGTATTAAAAGGATGCTTTGTGTTGAAGCTACAATTATCTTCAACTCTTTTGTTTTCACATAGCCATCAGAGGCTTCGCCACACCAGGTAATTACTGCAGCTTCCTCTGCCTTGAAACTGATTTGGTTTGGAGAGTAAATTATTCCTGAAAGGATATTTGGTCAATATTCTACTGAAACGGCTCTTCTTAGTGTTTTTACATTTGGACTGAATACTTGCGTTCGCTCTTCAGGATTGATTTTCTGCTCAGGGGTGAGTTTCCCAAGAGCATCTTAACTAGGAGAGAGAGAGTGTGTTCATTGTGCTGCTCGCTCTACCGTTTAATGATGCTCTTTGTGCTGAGATGCTTTTGGGAAACTCGGACCAGTTTGGTAAGAGTGTCATTATATTTTCACAGATAAATTCCTTCCAGACCAGGATGGAGTTTATACATCATGAATTGTACATGGCCTCAGTCCAGTTAAGCTCAGTTCTTGGTCCTGGTTTGTTTTGGCTCTCGAAGTTCCACCCTACATCGACACGGACTTCAGTTCGATTTTTATACAAATCGATCGTAACCTAATCCGCTCTCCCACCTCTCTCATGAGCCGATCTGAAAACAGATTGCGGACAAATGGTCCAAAAGAAATACCAGCTTTACAGTTTAGACAAATCATCCTTGATGGCATTTGGGACCCTACGTGCACACTAGCAAGTCATTCGTTCTTGATTACACCAGTTCAGAACAAACGGTGGTGGATTCAGAGTTGGAAATCCAGTTCATATCCCTACTATCTTCTGAGGAGTCCTAGGTTGCACTAATTTCCCATCTCCTCCTATATTCGAGTACTACTTGTCATTTTAAAAACCCTATATAGTATTTCATGTGAAAGGTATGAGTACGAGTTCAATGACCCGGGTTCTTGGGGATGCTGTGACCTGAGCCTGTGTGTGTGTGTTTAGCTGGACAGTCCTGCCAGAATACCAAGGCCCTCTTCTGCAAAGGGACAGAGACGCCGGCCGAAATCTGGAGCTCCAGGTAACCCGCTAATCGATCACGAGTTCATGCGTTTCAGAGAACCATTAGAGTTGTCAGAATTGTGCTCAGATTTTATTTAACTTAAAAAATGTATACACAAAGAATAATAATTAGAACAAAGAGAATGAAGACATTCAGTTTGTTTAACAGTTATTCCATGAAATCGAGTTGTACATCAGGGTTCTAACGAGACTGGAATATCAGCATAGTGGTACTGGTCCGAACAGCTGGGGGTTTGGAGGTTGCCTTAGGTCCCTGAAAGCTCATGGGTTCTACGTGCGCAGAGATGTATTCTAGTGCATTTCCTGGCACTTGCATGCCTCCCTGAAAGTCACTCTTTTTTGGTAATATTAATGAGATTTTTTCCCCTTGCCAAAAGTTGCTGTTTATCGTTTTTGATTGAAGACTTATTATAATTAATATTCAACTATATTTGTGACATATTTATGGAATAAGAATAAAACAACCAGTTGATGTTCACCAAGTGTCTGCTTTATTTTCAGCTTCAGCCGTTCAATTACATACATGACTATCTAGATCAGGGGTCACCAAACTATGGCCTGCGGGCCAACTCCGGCCCGCCACCCCCCTTTGACCGGCCCCCCAGCCCCCCACCACTTGAACCAGCCCTATGAGACAATCCCCAAAAGTGGTCATGGCCTATTTTTTTTAAATTGCTTTTTGGCAAATAACATGTCTGCATCTTGTATTTTGTTGATTTTATCAATTAAAATTGATATTTAGTTATAAAATGAGCTATTCATATTTTCCGAATTTTCGTCATATGCTCGCGATCAAGCAGTGACAGGCAGCGCACGCGCAGAGAACTGTCAGTGTTCAGGACAGCAAAATGGCTAGCGGTCAGCGAAAAGCTGACAGAGAGTGCAGAGTTTTTAAAGAACAGTGGACCACTGATTATTTTTTCGTTCAGTGTAAGGACCGTGCAGTTTGTCTTGTATGTAAAGAAAGTGTCGGTTTTCAAAGAATATAATCTGCGTCGTCACTATGAAACCCGCCACAAAGAGTATGCTAGTTTGCAAGGGCAAACAAGAGAAGACAGGATTCGGAGGATGAAATGCGGACTGGCTGCACAACAGAATGGATTCCTTCACCAAACCCAGATCAACCAGGCTGCTGTCCGAGCTAGCTATAAGGTAGCTCACCTACTAGCTACCCATGGAAAGCCGTTTACTGATGGGGACTTTGTTAAAGCATGCATGCTTGCTGTGGCCGAGGAGGTGTGTCCCGACAAGAAGGATGCGCTCAACGCGGTGAGTCTCTCCGCACCTACTATGACCAGGCGAACCGAAGATTTGGGGGACAACGTGTATGACCAGCTGAATGAGAAAGCGTCAGAATTCGAGTTTTTTGCTTTGGCCATGGATGAGAGCAATGACGTGCAGGACACAGCACAACTGCTGTGATCTATTGCTCATATTATAATTTCACTGTTTTTTTAAGTGTATTTATTTTATAGGCCCATTTATTTGACCTTTATTAAGTGCTGCACACAATTATTATTAATAATATCAACAGGCCTACCTACAATTTATAATTTTTCACTCGCCTTTGCCAGTGTCAATCACCTCAACTAGGCAGATGTTTCTTACCTTGACAGCTTTGATGTTATTTTTATTAGAAAATAAATAAATGGAATATCAGTGGTATTTCAAATTAAAACAAAGTGTGAAGACTCGAGTACTACTTTTGCAAACCACTAGTAAAGATAAACAAATATGTGCCAGGAATCAAGTGTTGATATAGTAGTGTTGATATAGTAGTGTGGATATAGTAGTGGGGATGGCTGTGCCAGGCTAGTAATCTCTACTACACAATGAGGCCTGCTGGTGGTCATATTTGTCTGGGTCATACAATTCTATGTTATATAGCTGACTCGACCCCGGCCCCCCATCACAGTCAGGAACGACAAGGTGGCCCCCAGAGAAAAAAAGTTTGGTGACCCCTGATCTAGATATAACTCAGGGACCGGAACGTATTACATGCATGGTGCGTAAGCGCTTCTTAACACGGATGGCACTTTACCACAAACACAGCATAATGAAGTTGGTAAACCGGACTAGCACGATCAGTGACAATCTCCACACGGGACGACTCGGGCAGCTCTGCACTGGGCGTTACGTGGATGGGAAGTGGAGTATGTCCGAATGTAGAACATTCTCATGGCAGCGCGCCGTCGCCTCCACATGGGGATAAGAGAAAAATAAACAAAAGACCAGATTTTAAAGATTGATCAGTCTTTTTATTAGTGTAGCAGCAACTTTTGCAGGTGTGTCAGCAATATTGGGAGCGTAGCAGCAAGGAAACATCGCGTATCAACCTGATATGCTGAAAAGGCCGAGTTTGAACCCTGGTACGTGAGCTGATAGCTGATGAGGCGCATAGCACCGAGTTGGCTATAAGCCATGTATGATGAGATTGAGTGGAATAACAGTTTTATTATATCCACATTTCACTGGATTTTGAGAAACAGAAATATATATATATATTTTTTGCAAATTCGATAAATAAAAACTTTATACAAAACACCCGACAAAATAATTTCCGCTTAACAAACCGGCGAAATGACAGGAGCAATTTGTGAAAAATGCTAGAAGAATAATTCTTGAAAAATAAGAGACTTTTTATTCCATATTTTGTTGCCTTTGTATTTTTGGGGGTTTTCTTCTTTATAGTTTTTTGGTGGTTGGCAAACCAACTTAAAGGTGCACCATTAGCACCACTGACTGGGCTGGAGTGTGGAACATACAGATGGCTTGCAACCACATGATCAAAATGCGCTCCGTCATAAGCGTCCGCCATGATGGTGGATTTCCAAAGCAACTCGGATGGTAGCTGCTGAAAGCGTGTCTGTAACCAATGCTGAATTTTCTCAGTATTACCACGATTTGAACGATCAAGCAAAGGTTCGATACAAAGAGAAGATAGATATGTGTGGTTTTGACCCATATAATTGAAAAAAGTCAGACTTTTCTGGAGATAAGACGCGTCTTCTGACCATCGAGTACGAATCCAGGTCATTTCGTCCAATAACCATTCCGCCCAAAGTCTTTTTTTTTCATACACGCCATCAATTATTTTATATTTCATGTATTTGTTTGTTCGAAAAAAAGAGGCATTCTCAGTGGAATTTGACCAAAGCAAAACACATTTTTGTAAAGAAAATGAGCGCCATAGTACGTGCGCTTCGACACTAAAGAGCGTACTAAAGGGGGGTAACCACGTCGGCCCGTGCCCTGGGATGAGTTTAACTCCCTTGTCATTGCAGGCTGCTCGCTCGCATGTCTGTTTCTTTTTTTTGGGGGGGGAGCTTTTTCACCTTTATTGGATAGGACAGTGTAGAGACAGGAAATGAGCGGGAGAGAGACGGGGAGGGATCGGGAAATGACCTCGGGTCAGAATCGAACCCGGGTCCCCGGATTTATGGTATGGCGCCTTATCCACCTGAGCCACGACGCCCCCGCTCGTATGTCTGTTTCTGGCCGGATTATATTAAATCTTCAGGGGGGCTTCGTTTGTGAATCCCGGGCTGAGGCGCGGTCCTACCGACCCGAGACTGTGCTCTTTCGAAGGGGGAGGCTTAGAGGGAGGTGCCTGTAAAAATTTGGCTTCGCTGTGAGCTCCCCTGGCCGAGTTATTGATTTTTAAAAGCCGGCTGGATCATATTAAATCTTTTAGGCGCCGAGCAGCACTCTCGCAGGGCTTTCATTCACGAACACCTGAAATATAAAATAATTGATGGTGCGTATGAAAGACTTTGAACGAAATGTCTTAACTATTGGACGAAATGGTCATTGGACGAAGTGTCCTGATCAACTCGTCTCCTCTCCGTACTAAGCCTCAGAGTTTCCTCGCCCTCTTTCCGAATCACGGACGGAATTCTAAAAAATCGGAATGTGCCACGGTCACGAGTAGTGTTGTGACCACAACCGTATACAGCACAAAGATATAGCAGAGCTAAAAGAACGCTTAAAGCAGTGGGGAAAACAAAGAGAGTTGCGCACGCATGACTACATTTTGTATGGAATGTCACTTGACCCCGCATTTGTATATCCACCAACATGGCCGACATCTGGGTTTCTATTTTGCTTTTACGTCACTTGCAAGTCAAGGACCTGGGGGGGGGGGAATCCAAACGAAAAAACTATACTATTGGCTGTTTCTGTTTCTTTTAAATACTTGATAATTTTTAGGGTTTTATTTTCGAGCAGTTTTTATTTCGTCCTCGGTTGGTTCAGCGACACACTCCGCCATTTTGTTTTTCTCTCCTCACGGTATATGAGCTGATAGCCTAGTAGTAGAGTAGCCAATCAGAGCGCGTGATTGCTCACATCGAGTGAAATGTGGAGAGAATAAGTGTTTTCATACCACAGTGCTGTTAAATTCTCCAAACTGGTTCTCGAGTCAGAAGGTTAATGATTAATGAGGGAAAAATCTGAAGCGCCACTCCGCAGGAACAGAGTCGGATCTTTCCCAAGAACACAAACGCGTTCCCTTAATTTCACACTTTAAATGCATAAATATTGTACGTTTTGAATCATATTTAAACAGTAAAATGAATTCCAACAGCTCGAGTAGCCACTGGTATTCAGGATAACATGGAAATGTTATCATAACCTGGTCAACACATCAAAAGCCAGTTATTAAAGGAACAGTCCACCGTACTTCCATAATGAAATATGCCCTTATCTGAATTGAGACGAGCTGCTCCGTACCTGTCTGAGCTTTGCGCGACCTCCCAGTCAGTCAGACACAGTCAGACGCGCTGTCACTCCTGTTAGCAATGTAGCTAGGCTCAGCATGGCCAATGGTATTTTTTGGGGCTGTAGTTAGATGCGACCAAACTCTTCCGCGTTTTTCCTGTTTACATAGGTTTATATGACCAGTGATATGAAACAAGTTCAGTTACACAAATTGAAACGTAGCGATTTTCTATGCTATGGAAAGTCCGCACTATAATGACAGGCGTACTAACACCTTCTGCACGCTTCGGCAGCGCATTGATACGGAGCTCAGATATCAAGGCGCTGCCGAAGCGCGCAGAAGGTGTTAGTACGCCTGTCATTATAGTGCGGACTTTCCATAGCATAGAAAATCGCTACGTTTCAATTTGTGTAACTGAACTTGTTTCATATCACTGGTCATATAAACCTATGTAAACAGGAAAAACGCGGAAGAGTTTGGTCGCATCTAACTACAGCCCCAAAAAATACCATTGGCCATGCTGAGCCTAGCTACATTGCTAACAGGAGTGACAGCGCGTCTGACTGCGTCTGACTGACTGGGAGGTCGCGCAAAGCTCGGAGAGGTACGGAGCAGCTCGTCTCAATTCAGATAAGAGCATATTTCATTATGGAAGTACGGTGGACTGTTCCTTTAAGTTGATAGTTTGTTGATGGCTTATTTGCGGTTTAGTAACGTAGCAGTTCTGATTCTTTTATTTTGTCATTCTCGTTCTCCCTTTCTTTTGCAGATGAATCAGACAGTGATGGAGGTAAGTCGCTGCTGAGAGCTGGATGCACCTGTACGCCTTGCAGAAACCTCAGGCTCCGTGCAGAGTTCGAGCTTTGAGGCTTCTTTCTTTTTCCAGCTTCTGTATTTTTAAATTTTCATTTGTTTCAGCGGGTGACAACGCGACAGCGGATAAACCAGTTCATTTTGAAAACGGAGATGCAGCTCATGCTTTGACACACCATGCGTCCCACAGGTCAGCTATTCTTGTATCATGAATAGCAGTTATTTGAAGCTTTTTTTTTTTTATATATATATATATATATATATATATATATATATATATATATATATATATATATATACACTGAACAAAAATATAAACGCAGCACCTAAAGATTTTATTTATTTTGTACATCCGATACTGATTTTTTTTCTGCCCACATCAAATGATAGTATAGCATACCAGTAAACATTTTTTGAAAAAAAAAAAAATGTCCCTCTACTCAAGTTCTGAGCAGTGCCCAGACTTGAGATAATCCATGATCCAGTCGGGTGTGACCATTGCAGACAAAAATTTCACTGAGTAATGCATGTAATGACCATCCTTTATGTGGGGCCAATAAAAGGCCACCCTAAAATGACAAAAATGTTCAAATGTCAAGATGCCACAGATGACCAGAATCAACCGGGAACGAGCCATTGGCATGCTGCAGGCTGGAATGTCCATCAGAGCTGTAGGGCGTCAAATGGGGGGTGCTATTCCACGATAGTCCGCCTCCGACGACGATTTCAGCAGCATGGCACCACAGACAACATGCCACATGCACGCAGGCCACGTGTCACCACTCCAGCACAAGACCGGCATATCCGTCTGACCCACCTGCGTGATCGGTGCCGGACTGCAACACGGACCGCAGATGAGACCATGGGGAGACACAATCGCAGGGTCAGCAGTCAAACTGTAAGAAACCGACTCAGAGAAGCTGGCCTCCATGCACGTAGACCTCATCGAGGATTGGACCTGACTGCTGGGCGACGACGTTCTCGTCTGGACTGGGCTCGGGCACATAGAAAATGAAAATGAATTTCTATCTGAACATTTGTATTTCATAAAATATGGACCGCTGCGTTTATATTTTTGTTCAGTGTATAAACCCTTCTCATGACATCACTGCATGTGACTGAGCATGTTGGGTACAGTGTCATCTCAGTGATGTCTAACATAATACTGTGTTTAGCAGACTGCAGTATAAAGTACCTTGTTTTCACCTTGTTCACTTTGCAAACGCGATCGAACCAGCCGTATTGTGGATTTAGCCTTATTCAGAGGTGTAATAAAAGCAGTGTGCTTTTTGAAGCAGCAGCAGGAGGATAGCACGGCCCAGCAGTGCGAGACCAGCCCCGCCCCGAGTGAGGAGGCAGGAGAGCTACACTGACGCAGGCCCTGTGGAGAGGTGAGTGTTTAGTAAAACAGGTGTGTGTGTGTGTGTTTGAATAACAATCGAAAGTCTCAAACTTACAAAGCTCTGACAAACAAACTGCATTGTGTCAGGAATTAATATGGCATTCTGCTATAGGACAATAACCAAATAATTCAGAAGGGCTGGTGTGGCGGGGTGTGGCCTGACATGAAGCAGAGTTACTGCTACCACCTTGAAGTTGATTATTTTCCTTTCGTATAAATATGCAGGCGATTTATAGAAAATCGTGCATACTGATTGGCCGAGAAATTCGGACTATTTCTCGATAATCACCTCGTTAAAATGGCGGCCAGTCGCTTTGTCACTATAAGTGAGGAAGAATTAGAAATTATGCAAGAAAATGCTGTTCCTAAAAGCACCAAAGATGTGCTGAAGTTTGGTCTAATGCTGCGTTCATGTGCTATGGGAATTATGGTAAATACCAAACGCCAACATGGAAAGCACACATGAACGCCCCCTCTTGTGGTATTTTCCACTGGGCAACTCGTAGAAAATTTTGATACACGAGTTGCCGAGATGAGATGAACTTTAACCTTTTCAACATGGCGGCGAGCGGTACAAGACACTTGAATGCTAAGCATTGTACGCTACTAAAGTTTTTTTTTTTTACTAGTACTAGTGGGTAGTTTTTGGTGTCTATGCAATGTTGCGTCATTAACAAGTGTAATATAATACGTTAGAAATCCGTTTCCTTTAAAAATGTGTTGTTATGGTTTGTTTTTACCTATCCAGAGCAGACGCTATTGCTAACTATTGCTAACTTGAATCTGGTCCACCATCTTTAATTTGTCAACAACAACAAAAGCATGTGAACACAACACACTGGTAAATACCACTTCCCAACTGGAAAATATCATCTTCCCATAGCACATGAACGCAGCATGTAACTCTTCAAAGGGAAGGTGGAATTGTGAGTTATTTTATCGAAGTCTGCATGAGCCTTTATTAGATTTGCATGCTGCTTTTGAAGATTGAAATCATTTTTTTTCCCCCTTTCTCTAAATAATGACCTGCATATTTCAGGGCTCGAAATTCATATATATTTTTTTCACCAGCCAGCCGGACTAGTTACCTTCCAAAGTAACTCGCCAAACAGAAAATCACAGGGTTCCCGCGGGGTCTTAAAAAGCCTTAAAAGCATTGAATTTAAGAATTTGGAAATACTACCTTAAAAAGCCTTGAATTTTAATGTGTAGGTCTTAAAATCTGTGCACGGTATCACTACGTTCACACTGCAAGGCTTAATGCTCAATTCCGATTTTTTTGTGAGGTTGTTCACATTAACAAATATATGCGACTTGTATGTGATCCTCAGTATGAACGAAAAGCGACCTAAAAGTGTTCCGCATGCGCATTGCAGGATACGACGACGTCACACGCAGTGAGCATGGCCAGTGTTTACGGAAGTAACCTAAAGTTTCCTGTGTATGACAGTAGCCAGCATGGAGCACCTGGCGATGATGCAGTTGTTGTTGCGACGGAGCCAGAACATGCACAATAGCCTGATGTTAAGGAGGAGGTTGAGAAGGAAGAGGGCAAGGGTTTTGGCTCAGGCGTTCTGCGGGGTAGTGACTGCAACCTCCGTTCAAAGGAACATCAAAGCCATGTTGTTGTAACTTTTTTTGAGAGACCCGCCGCCTACATCAGCGCAGAATAGTGACGTTTGTGGCTTGTTGATGACGTGTAAGTCGGATGAATGCGACCTGGCGGTTCAGACTGAAGTCGCATATGAAAAGATCAGATAGGAATCGGAATTAGGACCACATATCCAAACGGCCTGGGTCGGATTTGAAAAAATCGGATTTGTGTCGTTCATATTGTCAATAAAAGATCGGATACAGGTCACATATGGGCGAAAAGATCGGATTTGAGTCACTTCAGCCTGCAGTGTGAACGTAGTGAATGTAACTTCTCCGTATAGAATTTCTCATTATTTTTTAATATCTTAACCGCCATTTATTTTG
Organism: Neoarius graeffei; assembly: GCF_027579695.1. NCBI lineage: Eukaryota > Metazoa > Chordata > Actinopteri > Siluriformes > Ariidae > Neoarius > Neoarius graeffei. The sequence goes on from NC_083577.1 coordinate 74,814,792, forward strand.
GTAAATAATGTACCGGTTGCCTAAGTAAGTAAATAAGTGGCGGAATTGGAGCTGTGGGCGGAACCATGCTATCGCACGCACACCCCGAGGGCAAAATTCTTTGAACACACATCCCTGAACTTGTTTGGCGCACGGTAAAAGGAAAGTCTGGAGAATTAAGTCTAAAAGTATAAACGAAAAGTCTATAGCCTACATATAGGCCTATCTATGGAAAAATGGGCAAATGTAAGTTTAACGAGGCATGGAGGCATCATATTTCATTTCGTGAGTGGGTAAAACCTGTCGATGGCAGTGTATTCGAGGCGTTTTGCTGTGTGTGTAAAAGGGCGTTTAAACTCGGCACAATGGGTGTGAAGGCGCTAGAATCGCACGCGAAATCATCAAAACACACAGCATGTATGAAAGAGAAACAGCGAACGCCTTCCATCGCCAGTGTTTTTCGGCCAGCCGAAGCGGCAGTCAACGTTAGCCAACTACCTAGCATGGCTAATGCCAGCCAGCCCGTTGCTAGTGTAGTCCCTCATGTAACGACTGCAAGAGTAGATCTGCGCACAACATTTGGGTCTACACAAACAATGAAAGCGGAAGTGTTGTGGACTACACACAATTGCGCAACATCAGTCCTATAATTCGAACAAGGGTATCTCGGAGTTGTTAAGGTGCATGTTCCCGGACTCCGATATTGCTCAGAGCTTCAGATGCGGTGCCGACAAGACAGCCTACATCGCAAAGTTTGGTCTCGCGGTCCACATCAAAGACGAGCTGGTGTCTAAAGCCAACCAATCGCCGTTTGTGTTGCTGTTCGACGAGAGCATGAGTGAAGTAACGAAAACAAAGCAGCTTGATGTACATGTCCGCTTCTGGGACGAGGGACAGGTCAGGTCCAGATATCTTGGCTCTCAGTTCATGGGGCATTCCACCGCCAAAGACCTGCTGTCGCATTTGAAAGTAAGCACAACCTTTTATTATTATTATTATTTTACATGTTTCTCAATTGATATTGATAAAGCTGCGAAATTAGGTCTTGAATTTGTGTATAAATGGTCTTAAAAAGCCTTGAATTTCACTTGAAGAAACCTGTAGGAACCCTGAAATCAGCTCGCCAAAATTTGTTCGTGTGTGAATTTTACTTCTGTCAAAAATAACGCAAAAGAGAGTAGTTACCATTGTTCATGACTAATGTGCATTTATTTCAAGACCCGAGTATTTTGATACTGTTGTTAAATACATAAATGAGAACAACACCGAGCACCATAATATAATATCAACAAATAATAATATATTGGAAAACTTGGCAACTTGGTGTATGAGTACTGAAAGCAAATATACTTACTATCATGACTATAGCACCCAAAATGTGTCCATGCTTTCTGTATTTAACCATTTATGAGAGAGAAAGCATTAGGAGCTTCATATTGACTAGAAATCAACTTGAAAAAAATTAATTATTCCATAAAAATCATATCGCAGCCGAGGCCTACCCTGCTCCCACGTTTGCTTATAAGTCCTTTGTCGTTTCTCCTTCTCGTACGCTTTATCGGTGGCCTTTTTCTCCTCTTCAGACCGAGGTCGCTTTGTCCCCGTCTCTGGCGGTTTCTGTACACCTTTCAGAAAATTCCATATCGCAACGTCGCTTTGGCAGATGTAGATGTAAACAACAACAAAAACACATGTTTAAATGGGCGATAATGTGGCCACATCTATTGAATTTGATAACGTGATTACCGCGATATTCAGCGAGATGCGTTATATGCATGCGCAGTAGTGAAAAAACCGACAGCCTGACTCATACACGATATGATTCGGAATTCTTCGGTATTTTCCGTCCTGCCAATAAACACATCGATTAACACAGACACGGCACACGCTTAATATGTGGCAGCTTTAGTTGACGGTGTCTGAATTAGGGCTGTGCGATATGGGGAAAAAATGAATATCCCGATAGATTTTTTTTCCATTTCACGATATACGATATATTGAAATCTCCTCTAAAGGACCCCATGAAATCTAACTTTTACTCTTTACTGTTTTCACAACAATCCCTGCAGATTAGATAACATTCTTGGTTAACTTTACTGGTGGTTTTCAACAACACATTTTAAATTTTCATGTTCGTGATTAATCACAATTGAGTTGAAATAAGACTATTTTTATTCAACAAAGATGTTGCACAAACTGAAAAAACAATCTTGAAAATTGCAACATATGGGGTGGCTTTGGAGAACGAGGCCGCTATGGTCATTTGTTTAGCTTGTGGGGGGGTTTAGCTCGTGGGCAAGTAGTTGGGAGTTTAAGAGACTCTTCATACTGTACCGGGTGAGTTTTCAGGTGATGGAACATATTTGTCGTGCTGCTGCCTTTTGTGATGACAGGTTTTTTTGCACACTTTACAAACTGGCATTTGCTGTTCCACATCCTCCTCGCAATATCCAAAAAAATGCCAGATGACTGACCCCTTACTAGTTCTTTTAGGAACCAATTCGTCCGCTTCCATTTTTAATTTGTCGCTGAAATTAAGAGCTTACACGGTAGCCTATGCAACACCAGCGATTGCACGAACTGAGTCAGCGCTGTAAACCGAAACTAGAAAATCTTCCCGCAAGTTCCTTTCAGCACCGAGATGTCGCACGGGATTGGTTGGCGAGTGCGTGACATTATTGTTTTTTTTTTTTTTTTTTTTACCTTTAGGCAGCCTCTCACGTTCCTGCCTGAGGGACAGGGAGAAAACCACCGGAAAATGTTTTAAACAAACACGAAACAAACTTAAGTCGCAGATGATCATAAAGTACTCGATAGTTACGATATAATAATTATATATATCTCACACAGAATTTTCGGAGATATATCGAGTATATTCGATATATCGCACAGCCCTAGTCTAAATCTTCGCTTCATATATATTTTTTATGTTCAACTAGCCAGCCGGGCTGCCTAGTGACAGGAATTACCCGCCAAATGACAAATTAAGTCGCCTCGGGTGACCGGACCACCGCGAATTTCGAGCCCTGTATTTATATTAAAACAATTATCCGCCTCAGGCTCGGTCAATATTTATGATTATTATACATACAGAACACTTTTTTCCATGGAATAAAAACGTGTTCTGTTCCCTTCTCATGGGTTTCATTCATTTGATTCGATAGCATGCAATATTATTATCATATCGCCTATCCTACGTGTATTATGTCACTTTACGTAAAACTTCCGCACTAGCGAGCGACTGGGACAATTTGTAAACAAACATGGCCGCCAGGTTTGCTTCGTTAAATATGGAAGATTTTGAGAGAATTTTGAAAGAGAAAGACGCGTTGAACACCCAAAAGGAATGTGTATGTATAATAATAATAATAATATTGGCTGGCTTTTTTCGCGGTATATCAGATATATTCCATTCAGCTACTCGTCTTTGACTCGTTTAATATCATGCGAGCTGAATGGAATATATCTGACAGACCACTCAAAGCCAGTCAATATTATTTAAATAATAACCTCGACTTCGTCTCGCTTATTATTCTTCATAAATGCGAAATAAAAGTCTCCTGAGAGAAGATGCCACCATATCAACAAGTAAAGCTTTTTTTTTTTCCTTTTAAATTTAAGTCCATTTATGTGGAGCCGTAAAAGTCCTTATGAGAATTGGTGCATTAATATAAGCTTGTGATTGATTTGTCTTGCGGTCAGCACTATTGTCAGAGCTGCTGTTATAGAAAATGAATCAACACACCAGAATTGAACAGTGCTGTGGGATTTAAAAAAAAAAGGGCATAAATGATCAGTCTCATCCATCTCTGGATTGTTCATGTTTCTTTAGGACGGACCACAAATTCAATCAAAGCAAAAATACTTAGTTATTTTATTATTATTTATTTATTTATTATTATATCATCCGGCTGACAGGCGATAAGCTTATGCCATCATGTGTTATCCAGCCCTCCGGAGTTGTCCAATACATTACATTACAGGCATTTAGCAAACACTTTTATCCAGAGCGACGTACAACGTACCCGGAGCAGGCTGGGGAGCAGTTGGGGTTAGGTAGATGCCTTGCTCAAGGGCACTTCAGCCATTCCTGCTGGTCCAGTGAATCAAACCAGCAACCTTTTGCTCCCAAAGCTGCTTCTCTAACCCTTAGGCCATTACTTCTCCCTATTTCACGAAAATCACTTCTTCTCTCTCAATTCTTCACCGTTTTTTATGCCTCCGCCACCGTAAGGTGCAGGAGGCATTATGTTTTCAGGTCGTCCATCTGTCCGTGCGTGCGTCCGTCCATCCCGAAACCTTGTGAACGCGATATCTCAAAGGCTAATGAAAGGAATTTCACCAAACTTTCACCATTTGTGCACTTTGGGACAAACATGAACTGATCAGATTTTGAGATCAAAAGGTCGAAGGTCAAGGTCACTGTGAGGTCAAATGTCTGTCCGAAAACCTTGTGAACACAATATCTCCAAGGCTGATGCAAGTAATTTCACCAGGTCAAGATTACTGTGAGGTCAAATGTCTATCCCCAGATCACAACTTAATAAGGCGTGTAGTCTACCGGGCGGAGGCATCCCCATCGACGCCGTTGGCGTCGAGTTCTATCTAGTTATTCTTTTTTGACAGGAAGGTAGGTCTGCCTTGGGTGCATATACTATAGCTTCTACCCAAATTTGTATAATTGCAATTAATAATGAAGATATGGAGTAATTAAATAAACCCTAACAAGCAGTTTCCACACACATCAGTTGTTCTCCTTCATTCGCTTCTTCACTGATTTTGATTCTTTCTGGTATGAAGGTAGGGGTACAGAGGGTGCTTATAACTTCTGAGCTATATTATATGCACCCAAGGCAGACCTACCTTCCTGCCAAAAAGAATAAAAATTGGTGAAGAATTGAGAGAGAAGAAGTGATTTTTGTGAAATGGGGAGAAGTAATGGCCTAAGGGTTAGAGAAGCAGCTTTGGGAGCAAAAGGTTGTTGGTTTGATTCCCTGGACCAGCAGGAATGGCTGAAGTGCCCTTGAACAAGGCATCTACCTAACCCCAACTGCTCCCCAGGCTGCTCTGGGTATGTTGTATGTCGCTCTGGATAAAAGTGTCTGCTAACAGCAGCACGGTGGTGTAGTGGTTAGCACGGTCGCCTCACAGCAAGAAGGTTCCGGGTTCGAACCCAGCGGCCGGCGAGGGCCTTTCTGTGTGGAGTTTGCATGTTCTCCGCTTGTCTGCATGGGTTTCCTCCGGGTGCTCCGGTTTCCCCCACAATCCAAAAAGAATAAAAATCGGTGCAGTTAGGTTGATGTGGGGCGGCCTTGGGCTGAGGTGCCCTTGAGCAAGGTATCTGACCCCTGACTGCTCCCCGGGCGCTCTGGTGTGGCTGCCCACTGCTCTGTGTGTGTGTGTGTTCACTGCTTCAGATGGGTTAAATGCAGAGGATGAATTTCACTGTGCTTGAAGTGTGCATGTGATGAATAAAGGTTTAAATGCCCATTCTACCCAGATTTGCTTAATGACAATTATTAATGAAGTTATGGACGAATTAAGCCTTAATACCTTAAGCAGTTCAACAAAAATCGCTTCTTCTCGGTCAATTCCTCGCTGTTTTGGATTCTTTCTGGCAAATAGGTCGGTATTCCTAGGGTGGATATAGCTTCTGTATATAGCTTGCAACATTTATTGCGCAAGGTGGCCCACTTTAGATTGTTCCTTCTGGACTCGACAGGGCCGGAGTGAGCTACGCAGTCATCGACAGTCTGGTTATGCTTATTCCGTGATGGTGTTTTTCTCCGTTCATCTTTGCAAGCCATCTATAACTGGTGGTTATTAAGTTCGAACTCTTAATTTTAAGGACTGTTTTTTTTTTTGTTTGTTTTTTTTGTTAGTTGAGCAGTGGCAGCTTTTTGCATTTTCTAAACCAGGAACAATGAAATGAAGTATTTACCTGTGCGAAAACGATTTTTCCGTCTTCACAGACTGGGCAGTGCCAAGCCTTCCTCTGCGGTCATCGTGGACAGCAAAAAGCTCTCAGAGGATGAGGAAGATGAAGACGGGCAGTTTGTGGTGCAGGAGGCAGGTTCGCTTCCCCCTGACATGCCTGAGCTGGAGATGGTGAGCATTTTGAGGCGTGTTATGGATATGGATTCAAAGTTTCAAATGGCAAATAGATATATAGCGTTGTGCAAAAGTCTTTGGTACATGTCAAGAAATGCTATAGAGCAGACCTGGGCATTTTACAGCCCGCGGGCCGCATCCGGCCCTTTGGTTCATTCTGACCGGCCCGCGTAAGGTTAATTAGAAATTACAAAATAAACGTATTTTCTAATTTTACCCCATGCATGGACTGAATGTGCATTGCTTTTATTTTGAAGTTGTGTTCAACAAAAACGCAATGCACGCGACATGAACATGACATGAAATCCCCCGAAACCTAATCCCGCGATAACTACTTCCGTAATTTGTCCAGACCAACCACAAACTTGTACGTCATCCTTCAAACGGTCCAGCCAATCACATAGTGTGACGTCACCAGCAGGCGCCGGAGCCCGAGCCGATCTGTAGATCTGATTCCTACACCGAATCGACTGATGATCATCTGTCAGCTGTGCTTCGCATCTCCACCTCAGACATTTAATCTGACTTTGATGCACTCGTTAAAGACCAACAGAGACTAGATTATATATCATCATTATAATATGATGTATCTTGCTTGATATTTGGAGTAGAAAGACAATATTGTGATGTCTTTATTGTGTTTTGGGGTGAATGTGACTGAAAAAAAATGGTACAAACGTTCATATTTTGTTAACCATTGTTTTGGGAAATTTAATTGAATAAATTACATTTTTTGTAAGGCGACCTCGTTTCTTCCATACTCTTACCAGTCTTAGCAGCTTGTAAAAACAATGTTATTTATTGCTTTATATAAAGAAATACAATTAATATTATGCAGAATTTAGTTCAGCCTTTTGGTCCGGCCCTCCACAAAATCTTCTGTTTCTCATGTGGCCCCATGGAAAAAATAATTGCCCACCCCTGATCTATAGACCAAAAATGGCTTAAAAAATAATGAAATGAAATGTTTCAAAAAACTAGGAAAAAACAATCAGTATTTGGTGTGAGACGACCCTTTGCTTTAAAAAAAAAAATGGTGGTCCTCAGGTCCAATGAGTGCAGTTTGATAAGGAAATGATCTGTAGGTTTTACTGAGCATCTTACAGAACCAGCCACAGTTCTTCTGGACACTTTGACTGTTGCACTCGCGTCTTCATTTTGCACCAAAACCCAGCAGCCTTCATGATGTTTTCTTTTTTAATCTGAAGAGTGCGCGCTTATGTAAAATGCTCTTCAAATACAAAATTTTTAAAAATTTGTGCTGGAAAACAAACGTTTGGGTGGGGTTTACATTAGACCGTATCAGCGGATCATCAGATTAACGTTTTTAAAACGATTAGTGTGCACACAGCAACGCCAATACACGATTCGCGTGCACACAGCAACGCCAATACACGGATACGCTCGGCTCCGCAGGCATCCTGCGCTCCAAATCACTCCGCCCTGAACAGCGAGTGCCCTCTGGAGGGTGCGCACTCCGGCCCTGCGCAGCTCACAGAGCGCGCGAGTGAAGCGCACGAGCAGTGATTCGGGACTGAGCCGCTGTGTGTGTGATCCCAGCGCACATCACTTACCACTTGCAAGTGGAAGGACGGCAAGCCTAAAGACAATCATAACTACACAATGGGCAGTATTTGCATCAGTATTTGCAGTATTTTCATACTTTTATACTCTTTAATGAAAGGTGATACAAGGCGGAAGTCCGCACCGTTTTTCAGCAGTCACGTCACATGACCAACGCCAGCGAATCAGGAAGGTGGATGTCACAGTGACGTTGTCCAATGACGACGCCAGCTAGAGCTCAGCACAGCGTATCCGCGTATTCTCAATGTTTACACAGCACCGGACCAGACACGATCTGGATTGAATACGTGGACCCTGGCGGATTCCCGTTTCCCGGCGTTTCCCGGCGTTTTAATGTAAACGGACAGTGCATCCGCGAAGAAAACAAGACAGATACGGTCTAATGTAAACTTGGCCTTGGACTCTAAAATGTTTTTCTACTGACTCGATAATGTAGAAATCTATAACAAAGTTTGTACGAATTAAAAATAGGGTGCCTGAAACTTTTGCACAGTGCTATATAAGCTGAATAGACAAACATGTATTGATTATTGATGTGTACATTGATCATTCTGTCCTACAGGGACCAGCAGTTGAATTACAAGGTGATGAGGAACATGGTGAGTGATCAGACCCGTGTGTAAGCCGTGGGCCGGACGTTCATCTCTTGGTCTGGATAGATATGTAATATGTTGTTCAGCTCTGTTTCATGTTACTGATTTCTCTCTCCTCAAAGGTGGGCTTGTGAAGAAAATCCTGGAAACTAAGAAGGATTATGAATCATCGCCCTCCGCTCTGAAGTCAAAAGAGCAGGTAGAACATTTTTGGAATACTGACCCTTTGTCTCCACCAGAGGGCAGTGTTGTGTCAGGCTCCCAGTACCTTTTTTTTTTTGTTTTCTCACAATGGCATTCCATAAATGAAAGTGCGTTTCAAAATGTATGCGTCCAGTGAATGAGTGTTTGTTTCAGAGAATACAGTACCTTAGGGATGGGCTTTTAAGCTAAAAACCTTATCCAGCAAGTCACTAATTTACTAAAGAAAGCAAATTTGTAAATGGCCTGGAATAGGGCAATTTGTGGTTTCAGACCCACTGGTGTTTTTTACCGTGACTGTAGCAACTTGCATAAAACCTCATGGCTCCATAGATTGCATTTTTCACATACTTCATCCCTTTGTGTGTTCCAGTGCGAAAACTAACATGACGTGCAGGTTATTTATTTAGATACCCTGTGTATAAATCTCCAAATCTCGACTTTGGAATCTGGTTTTGTTGAGTTTTGAATTGGTTTTGTTTTCGTACAGGTTTATTGTTACGTGATTGCTCTACATTACGTAACTACATACAGTGGTGCTTGAAATTTTGTGAACCCTTTAGAATTTTCTATATTTTTGCATAAATATGACCTAAAACGAGATCAGATTTTCACACAAGTCCTAAAAGTAGATAAAGAGAACCCAGTTAAACAAATGAGACAAAAATATTATACTTGGTCATTTATGTATTAAGGAAAATGATCCAATATTACATATCTGTGAGTGGCGAAAGTATGTGAGCCTTTGCTTTCAGTATCTGGTGTGACCCCCTTGTGCAGCAATAACTGCAACTAGACCCCGAAGCCGCCGCCAGGCGCCACTAAAACCGCCATTTAGAATTTGAGCCGCCGCCAGCCAATAATTTTGTAAGCCAATTTGAGCCGCTATCTAATAAAATTTGGCTGAGCCACTAAGAATTGTGTACATCAAATAATGGGTTTATCCACATCATGAGCTACAAGAAAAGTGACACAAACATGATCAACTGTACACACTAGTAGTAACACAATAGAGACGTATAGGCATACACTGTAGAGATTTAGAACTGATATCACAGCACAGAGAGCCACCACAAGCTTGCCGTTGTGACTACCTGTCTGGCTTCCCGCCCCTCACACCGTTACCACGATACACTGGGGAACCCGGGAACCCACCCAGAGCATCAATCGACTCCGATATCGACGAGATGGCCACATTCTTTGCCGCTGCTGAGGGAAAGTGTAAAGGTATATTTTTTTTTGTTTGTTTGTTTCACATACTTCGAGATTGATAAAAAAAAAAAAGTACTCCACCACTCTACTTTCATCATAGTAAGATAGCTGCCAGTCCTTCACTGGTCATTGCTAGTGAGAGTAGATAGCTAGATGCCTTCCTCGAACAATCCAGATTAGCTTATTATTAGCATTGAACTACAATCTTGCTAGATTTATATTTACAATCAAGTAAGAGACCAGGGGACCTGTGGTAATTTGCTATTTATTCCCCCCATTTGTTTGATCCGTTCACCCGGATATATGCCACACAGTGACGTCCAGTATCAGCCATTTGTAGCCATAAACATTTTGGTGGCTGCAGCAGCCATTAAGGTTTTGGCTGAGTCAGCTAGCCAGCCAATAATTTCATCAGCCAGCCATTATCCTGAAAACAAACGGCTTCGGGGTCTAACTGCAACTAAACGTTTCCAGTAACTGTTGATCAGTCCTGCACACCGGCTTGGAGGAATTTTAGCCCGTTCCTCCGTATAGAACAGCTTCAACTCTGGGATGTTGGTGGGTTTCCTCACATGAACTGCTCGCTTCAGGTCCTTCCACAACATTTCCATTGGATGAAGGTCAGGACTTTGACTTGGCCATTCCAAAACATTAACTTTATTCTTCTTTAACCATTCTTTGGTAGAACGACTTGTGTGCTTAGGGTCGTTGTCTCGCTGCATGACCCACCTTCTCTTGAGATTCAGTTCATGGACAGATGTCCTGGCATTTTCCTTTAGAATTCGCTGGTATAATTCAGAATTCATTGCTCCATCAATGATGGCAAGCTGTCCTGGCCCAGATGCAGCAAAACAAGTCCAAACCATGATACTACCATCACCATGTTTCACAGATGGGATAAGGTTCTTATGTTTTCCTTTCTCCAAACGTAATGCTTCTCATTTAAACCAAAAAGTTCTATTTTGGTCTCATCCATCCACAAAACATGTTTCCAATAGCCTTCTGGCTTGTCCACGTGATCTTTAGTAAACTGCAGACGAGCAGCAATGTTCTTTTTGGAGAGCAGTGGCTTTCTCCATGCAACCCTGCCAGGCACACCATTGTTGTTCAGTGTTCTCCTGATGGTGGACTCATGAACATTAACATTAGCCAATGTGAGAGAGGTCTTCAGTTGCTTAGAAGTTACCCTGGGGTCCTTTGTGACCTCGCCGACTATTCCACGCCTTGCTCTCGGAATGATCTTTGTTGGTCGACCACTCCTGGGGAGGGTAACAATGGTCTTGAATTTCCTCCATTTGTACACAATCAGTCTGACTGTGGATTGGTGGAGTCCAAACTCTTTAGAGATGGTTTTGTAACCTTTTCCAGCCTGATGAGCATCAACAACGCTTTTTCCGAGGTCCTCAGAAATCTCCTTTGTTCGTGCCATGATACACTTCCACAAACGTGTTGTGAAGCTCAGACTTTGATAGATCCCTGTTCTTTAAATAAAACAGGGTGCCCACTCACACCTGATTGTCATCCCATTGATTGAAAACACCAGAGTCTAATTTCACCTTCACATTTACTGCTAATCCTAGAGGTTCACATACTTTTGCCACTCACAGATATGTAATATTGGATCATTTTCCTCAATAAATAAATGACCAAGTATAATATTTTTGTCTCATTTGTTTAACTGGGTTCTCTTTATCTACTTTTAGGACTTGTGTGAAAACCTGTTGATGTTTTAGGTCATATTTATGCAGAAATATAGAAAATTCTAAAGGGTTCACAAACTTTCAAGCACCATTGTAAGGTCTTTGTTGTACAGGGCCTTCCATATCAGTGCTCAGTGGGAAAGAGTAAATGAGAATTAATAATCATGTAGGATACATAAAGTATATAATAGTACATAACACAGGAATGAATTAATAAAGCTTATTAGATAAATGCACTGAAACTGAGGTGTTTTTTCATCCGAAAAAAAAAGTCTAAAGCCCCACCAATTTAATTTGCTTTCTGCCTTGTTATATTTCATTAAACCCTATATAAGATTTATTTAAAAAAAATGTTAATAGCTATTATTCTAGTCATATTCATTGGAGATGAGCAATCGTGCGCTCTGATTGGCTACTCTACTACTAGGCTATCAGCTCATGTACCGTGAGTAGAGAAAAACAAAATAGCGTAGCGTGTTGCTGAACCAACTGAGGACGAAAGAAAAACTCTACTCAAAAACAACCCCCCCCCCCCCCCCCCCAAAAAAAAAAGCAACAATCTATGGAATAAAAGTATTTGATGGTAGGAACGTATCTCCATCCATCCATCCATCCATCCATCCATCCATTATCTGTAGCCGCTTATCCTGTCCTACAGGGCAGCAGGCAAGCTGTAGCCTATCCCAGCTGACGATGGGCGAGAGGTGGAGTACACCCTGGACAAGCCGCCAGGTCTTTTTTGCACCCACCCCCACCCCACCCCAAAGAATTATTATTGTTGCGTTTTTGTGCCTACTGCTTCATCGAGGTGGAGCCACTGTCATCATGTTGTAAGAATGAGTGTAACAATGGTGCACTGCGCATACGCATAAGCATTACAATCACCAGAACGGCGAATCGTGATCTTGCGATATGAACAGTTGATCTCGCGATATCAAAGGTATACAAGAACAAGTGGCGAAGCTGCTACTGTATGTCATCGTGTTGTGAGAATGAGTCTAACGATCATGAAACTTCGTAACCAGTCAGCACTTATCCTGATCAACTTCGATTACCCGTTCTACTTCTTGATAAACTTCAGAACCAGAAGCGAAATAAGAGAAACCTCGTTATAACGTCGTAGTATCAGAAGATAATCGGCAGATGAAAAGTGAAACAAAATTCACCTCGTGGTGTAATATTCAGAAATATATCATCAATCAGAAAGCACATAATGCTTTAACAGGTGTAAAGTATGGTATTAAAGCCCATGATGGTGTCATTGGAGCTGATTCTCAGGAATCTCACACACACACACACACACACACACACACACATAGTGTATGTATATATTTTTTTAAAATATATGTGCTGTAAGGGGCGGCACGGTGGTGTAGTGGTTAGCGCTGTCGCCTCACAGCAAGAAGGTCCGGGTTCGAGCCCCGTGGCCGGCGAGGGCCTTTCTGTGTGGAGTTTGCATGTTCTCCCCGTGTCCGCGTGGGTTTCCTCCGGGTGCTCCGGTTTCCCCCACAGTCCAAAGACATGCAGGTTAGGTTAACTGGTGACTCTAAATTGAGCGTAGGTGTGAATGTGAGTGTGAATGGTTGTCTGTGTCTATGTGTCAGCCCTGTGATGACCTGGCGACTTGTCCAGGGTGTACCCCGCCTTTCGCCCGTAGTCAGCTGGGATAGGCTCCAGCTTGCCTGCGACCCTGTAGAACAGGATAAAGGGACTAGAGATAATGAGATGAGATATATGTGCTGTATTTACTGTATGGATATGGGATCAGAAAATAATTTTATTTATAAGCAGTAGCCACATGTACCCATAGGGTAGCTATTTTTCCCAAATTCCTTCGGTCATTTCGCAGGTTTGTTTACGTTCTAAGTGGAAATGATTTTGTTGGACGTTTTGTATAACGTTTTTATTTATCGAATTTGCAAAAAAAAAAAGCTCCGTTTCTCAAAATCCAGTGACTGTTGATAGAATAAAACAGTTATTCCACTCAATCTCATCATATATGGCTTATAGTCGACTCGGTGCTACGCGCCTCAGCTCATGTACAACTTGATTTTGTGGAATAACTGTTAATTATAACATAAGTGGTAACAGGAAGTAATTTTTTTTTTGAGGACATTCCAGAGCATTAAATGCAACTATACATTGATTAGAAGTACGACGTTGTTATTTAACAAATCAAAAAATTCATCATTAGTAAATAGCTCCGGTATAAGAGAAATAACATACTTTGGGACAACTTTGGGGCCCGTCACTTCATCACACCACTCTGTTGTTGATTATTTTCCTGTAACAGCACATCCTGTCATGTTTTATCCCTTGGATTTATTCCTTAAAGGGGAACTGAAGTCATTTTTAAACTTGCTTTATTTCTTAATTAACGTGTTATTCAGTTACGTTTTCGGTTTTAGTAACCCTATATCGTGACTCGTATTGGCAACTAATTGCAATTAAATATGATACTTATCGGCCGATTTGGTTTTTAGCCGTGTTGACTTTAGTTCGTTTGGTCCACGGCAGGCGTCGCTTATCCGCACGATCTTCACGAGACTTGTGCGAGACTTCGAAACGTGAAGTGTCAGCCAGGTGTCAGTGCCGCCATTTTGAAAACTGTTTTCCAAATGAAATATTGCACAAAAACGAGTTTAAATGACGATTACTGCCTACTTTTTTTTAAACTTTCCTGATTGCTATCAAAACAAACAAAACTTCCGGCTTGATTACGTCAGGATTCGAAAGAGGGCGCGCGCGTCTTTTGACGACGTTGGCAGATGTCAGTCACTTTGACTTCCGCTGTACGTTTTACTTCCGTCCTACGATGTCTCGCACAGGTCTCAATGGACGTAAATGAGATTCATTGTTTTGACATATGGACTGATATATTACAGAGCGTATTTAAAACACTCATAACTTGCTATAGCAGCGACAAAATAGTGATCAGGAATGCATTCCGATATTTAATAAAATGAGAAATAGAATTTTAATGATAAAAAATTTGCCTTCGGTTCTTCTTTAAACAGCAGTTATTGTCACCAGTATGTCTCATCTCATTATCTCTAGCCGCTTTATCCTGTTCTACAGGGTCGCAGGCAAGCTGGAGCCTATCCCAGCTGACTACGGGCGAAAGGCGGGGTACACCCTGGACAAGTCGCCAGGTCATCACAGGGCTGACACATAGACACAGACAACCATTCACACTCACATTCACACCTACGGTCAATTTAGAGTCACCAGTTAACCTAACCTGCATGTCTTTGGACTGTGGGGGAAACCGGAGCACCCGGAGGAAACCCACGCGGACACAGGGAGAACATGCAAACTCCACACAGAAAGGCCCTTGTCGGCCCCGGGGCTCGAACCCGGACCTTCTTGCTGTGAGGCGACAGCGCTAACCACTACGCCACTGTGCCGCCGTCACCAGTACGTTCTAGATTTATTTCTGTCCAGAGATAATGTAGAAAAAGCATTTTCTACATTTACATGGCATTTAGCAGACGCTCTTATCCAGAGTGCGAAAGTGAGGTCCACAAAGTGCTGAACTTCTAGACAAGAAAGTTCTAGTGCCAACTGAACAAGTGACAAAAATATTTGGTGTAATATTCTGTTTATGTGTCAATACTCAAACCGCCAGGGCAACAAACAGACCATATAAAGTACAACGAAATAGAGAGCTCAAACTCAAACGGCGAACCCTCAGCTAGACCGTACGCAGCCTGGGTTGGTCAAGACCGAAACGCAGTTACACAGTAGACATTTATTTTGTCGGATTAATGAAAATCTTTCACAGATAGCAACTCTTTTTTTTTTTTTTTTTTTTTTTTTTTTGAGGCCATGTCCTCCAGTCCTGCTCCAAAACGCAAGCAGATGATGATAAATGTTTGGGGTTTTTTCCTTTTTTTTTCTTCTCCTCCAATTACCACGTAGGAACAATAAACTGGACTTTCCATATTTTATCGTGAATATATTTTTCAGAAGCAGCGGCGTATGATTTCCATTCAGACGTGGTGCACGGTGGAGCCCTCTCCAGTCCTCAAGCTCTGCTGCACTGGCTTTCTCTGAGCCAGCTCCCACAGTCAATATTTAGACACTGATTCAGTCGGGAGGTGCTTTTATCTGCAGTGTGTTCACAGTGTTGGGTGGTCCACCTTGCTGGAGTGCGCACTGGGCTCACATCTGTCGGAGTGTGACTGTTGGTCTGATGGATGCGTTGTTTAGTAGTGCAGCTCATGCTGAAAGCCCCAGCCTCAGCTTGACCTTTGCCATGTGTGCCGACACGCACAAATGCACCCCGTGTGTCTGTGTACTTCATAAACCGGGCCGGTATTCTCTGTGTGTGTGTGTTTCACTGTCCAGCGCTTTCTCCCTGGCTGTTCTGCTCTTCAGCACTGCCATGTAAACACACAGCCACGATCCATCCCTGCTGGCACTCCGACAACTCGTATTATACCAACATCCAGTGCTGAATACCACGCACTCCTTCTTTTTCTTCTCTCTAGCTTCTTAATTTCAAAATAAGTCTGGATTTCCTTCCATTCCTCAATAATCAAATTAGATTTCCCAAGCCGGCGTCTGGAGTGGAATCCGAGCAGCACGCAAAGCACTCGCCTAATTCACTTAATGCTGCTTCATCAGGTCTCAGACTGCGCTGCCATTAACGTTGGCCATGGACTGGGCGCTCACTCACTTTCAGGGCACGGCACACGCTGAACAGAGCTGCAGGTTAACTAGCACACCGCACCTCCCTCCCCTTCCTCACTCGCCTAGTCAGCTGCATGGAAAACAAGCTACAATGACTTCCTTCCTGACTTGAAAGGGGTGAGGGTTCACCCTCATAAAGCTGCAGCTCCGTTGTAATCTTGGTGGGACGTCGAGGGTTAAAAATGTAAATACCGAGCTTCCTTATCCTCCAGACCAGTATAGACTTACAACACTTATAACTCATTCTGCAAACAGCAGGAATCTTTCGGAAAATTCAAGGGCGTCGAATACAAATGCTTTTCTCTGATCGAATATCCATATAAATCAATCATTATTAAGTGAGTGTAGGTTTCTGGAATTTGTCACAGTAGCTTAAATTATTTCTAAAGCCTGTTCTGTTCTCTGTAAGTCTGGGTGCCCAGATTTGTGGTTATTAATTGTGACACGGTAAGCAGAAGTCTGGTCGTTCCTACACACATTTTCATCCGCCTATAAAGCAGAGGCTTCTTTTATTACAACCCCAGTTCCAAAAATATTTGGGACGTTGTGTAAACTGTAAATAAAACCAGAATGTGGTGATTTTTGCAAATCATGGAAACCCTATATTTCACTGAAAATGGTACAAGTGTTGAAAGGTTTTTTTTTGTTTGTTTGTTTGTTTTTTTTTAAATCTATGCTCATTTTGAATTTGATATCAGCAACACATTTAAAAAAAAGTTGGGACGGGGTATGTTTACTGTTGCACTGTATTGCATCACCTCTACTTTAAACAACACTCTGTAAACATCTGGGAACTGAGGAGGCCAATTGCTGTAGTTTTGAAAGAGAAATGTTGCCCCATTCTTGCCTGATATACAATTTCACTTGCTCAACAGTTTGGGGTCTCTTTTGTCATATATTGCGCTTGAAAATAATGCACCAAATGTTGTAAATAGGAGACAGGTCTGGACTGCAGGCAGGCCAGTTTAGCACCTGGACTCTTTTACTATAGAGCCATGCTGAAAGAAGGAAGGCCTTCTCTGAAAAAGATTTTGTCTGGATGGCAGCATGTTGCTCTGAAACATGTATACATCATTCAGCATTAATGAGGCCTTCCCAGATGTACAAGCTACCCATGTCATGCGCACTAATGCACCTTCATACCATCACGGATGCTGGCTTTTGAGCTGTGTACTGATAACAAGCCGGATGGTCCCTCTCCTCTTTAGCCTGGAGGACGTGGTGTCCATGATTTCTAAAAAGAATTTCTACTTTTGATTTGTCAGACCTCGGGACAGTTTTCCACTTCGCCTCGGTCCATCGTAAAAGAGCTCGGGCCCAGAGAAGGTGGCGGTGTTTCTGGATGTTGTTTATATCTGGTTTTAACTTGCATTTGTTGTCTGTTATTTTCAATGAAATATAGGGTTTCCACGATTTACAAATCTTCACATTCTGTTTTTACTCATGTTTAACGCAGTGTCCCATATATTTTTTTTTTTTTGGAATTGGGGTTGTACTTTACCATCATTAGTACTTTTAATATTTTGAGCATCTGTTTTAATATTAATGTATATTTCAGGTCCGTCGGATTGAATAAAATCTTGCTGTGTTCAAGTGACTGAAAGTGAATAACTGGTTAGTAACTGATATGAGTGAAGCTCCACTGTCTCTCGGCACATCCAGTTTGACTGAAGAATGTGCTGTGTATTTTACGACTGACCTCATCAGTGACCCTCTGAGCGCATGTATATTATTATAAAATACTTGACGCAGGGCGTCCTTTTATTTAGACAGAATCGGCCCCTCGCAGCAGCTGCGTTTTTATAAGCATTTTTTCCTTCTCGTCCTTTTCCTCTTTTTTTTTTTTTTTTTTTTACACCATCAAATTAGCTCTGATGAAGTTTGGCGATGTATAAATAAACCCACTGGCACACAAATGGATGACTGTTGAGTGAGCGCCACACAGGAGAAAAGGCCAGCATATTCTCTGCAGGACAGGCGGGAAAATAAATCTTTCTCTCTTCAGGCCTTTATCTTCATAAACGCCTACCTTTTTTTGTGCGATTGTGTAAATACATTGCATTGCTGGAAGTGCACTGCCCTCGGAGAGAAATCAATAACTTGTAGAGAATTTGTCAGTCACTGGAAAGGAATTCTGAATTGGAAGCAACCTGTAGTCAGTAAGTGAGGAATAATAAAAAACAAACAAACAAAAACTAGGGCTTGTGCTGATCTAGACCCCTTGCATGTGACATCACACATCACGTAATAATTTCTCTTGGTGGACAACCAGACACCGTCTTTCCTGTAAGCAAGGCTTAATCTGTCTTAAAAGTAGACGGCCTTTCGATTTCATAAAACCGGTGACATTTAGTTCCCTCTGAAATTTGGTCAGTGTGATATGTTTATTTCTGTAATATCTTGGAGAAAAAAAAAAACTAACACCTTCTGCGCGCTTCGGCAGCGCATTGATATCTGAGCTCCGTATCAATGCGCTGCCGGAGCGCGCAGAAGGTGTTAGTACGCCTGTCATTATAGTGCGAACTTTCCATAGCATAGAAAATCGCTACGTTTCAATTTGTGTAACTGAACTTGTTTCATATCACTGGTCATATAAACCTATGTAAACAGGAAAAACGCGGAAGAGTTTGGTTGCATCTAACTACAGCCCCAAAAAATACCATTGGCCATACTGAGCCTAGCTACATTGCTAACAGGAGTGACAGCGCGTCTGACTGCGTCTGACTGACTGGGAGGTCGCGCAAAGCTCGGACAGGTACGGAGCAGCTCGTCTCAATTCAGATAAGAGCATTTTTCATTATGGAAGTACGGTGGACTGGTCCTTTAAGTAAAAATTTAACTGGACAACTTTCACTTGTATCAGAGTAACATTTGACCACCGGGATCTGTACTTTGACTTAAGTAATGAAGTTGGGTACTTTGTCCACCTCTGGCTTTAACAAGCTATTCAGATTTGGCTCCTCTTGCACGTGGTGCGCGTTTTTGGGACCCAGCCATTATGGGAAACACCTGATACTAATTTGAGCGAAATCAGCAAATACAGACCGATACGGATACGGACGCTGTTTTCACAGAGGCTTTGCGAATTATCGTTATCACTGTCACGTTTGTTTCTAGCCATGTTTATAATGCTGTTTAAATACTCTGCTTTATGATTCTGCTTTCGTTTGTGTGTTGTTTTTGTAAATATCACGCCTGCTAATAAACACTCTTCCTGCACTTGGATCCATCTACCGCCGTCTATCTTGTAGTGTCCTGATCCCCAGATCTTTAACCCAGCCACATATAAAAAGTTGTTCTCCTCCACGCTCTTCCAGGTTTTCATCTGTGTGTCCGTGTAGAATGATGTCTGCAGCACCAGGTAGTCTGAGATGTCGGGGAACTTGACGGATGGATAATTTTCCAATTCGTAGGAAAGATCCTTCTTTGTTAGCGTGTAAGGCTCTAATCCCATTGAGTGGGTTCGGTATCCACTTCTTGGTTTTAATAACTTGCTTGTTTGCTGAACACAAACATGGCAATAAGTTCTTGTGTTAATGGACCAGACTCCACTTTTGGATCATTAATCCCTTTTGACTGAGAATGACCCGCGTGCAGGGTTTTATATTGGCTTCTGGCACATCCATACAGTTTTAAATACAACACCTACAATTAAAAACAGTTTGTTTTTACTGCATTTATTTAATTCCCGGACTCCCATCTGTAACAGGGAGTGATGTTGGATCCCATTAATACACTTTACAATAGATTATTAGATTCTAATAGAATAGATGAGCCAAAATAATTGGGGATCTTTTTTTAATGGGCCCCGACTTGTTAGAAGTATGAATAGGTGGGCCTTAAAGGAACAGTCCACCGTACTTCCATAATGAAATATGCTCTTATCTGAATTGAGACGAGCTGCTCCGTACCTGTCCGAGCTTTGCGCGACCTCCCAGTCAGTCAGATGCAGTCAGACGCGCTGTCACTCCTGTTAGCAATGTAGCTAGGCTCAGCATGGCCAATGGTATTTTTTGGGGCTGTAGTTAGATGCGACCAAACTCTTCCGCGTTTTTCCTGTTTACATAGGTTTATATGACCAGTGATATGAAACAAGTTCAGTTACACAAATTGAAACGTAGCGATTTTCTATGCTATGGAAAGTCCGCACTATAATGACAGGCGTACTAACACCTTCTGCGCGCTTCGGCAGCGCATTGATACGGAGCTCAGATATCAATGCGCTGCCGAAGCGCGCAGAAGGTGTTAGTACGCCTGTCATTATAGTGCGGACTTTCCATAGCATAGAAAATCGCCATGTTTCAATTTGTGTAACTGAACTTGTTTCATATCACTGGTCATATAAACCTATGTAAACAGGAAAAACGCGGAAGAGTTTGGTCGCATCTAACTACAGCCCCAAAAAATACCATTGGCCATGCTGAGCCTAGCTACATTGCTAACAGGAGTGACAGCGCGTCTGACTGCGTCTGACTGACTGGGAGGTCGCGCAAAGCTCGGAGAGGTACGGAGCAGCTCGTCTCAATTCAGATAAGAGCAGATTTCATTATGGAAGTACGGTGGACTGTTCCTTTAAAGTAGAAAAGGTTGAGAACCCCTGATGTAAGCCATACAGCCTGCACTATAGTCAGAGCTGTCGTTATAGAAAAAATGGTCAACACCTTCTGACCAATCAGAATTCAACAGTCCTGTATGTGTAGTATATGCAAACACGCATTAGCTGGTAATAATCCCGTCTCGCTGTCCCTCAGCTGTGAGACTCGTCTTGCTCGACTGGCTCCTACCGCAGGGACGTTTGAACAGCAGCTAGCTGTGCGTGTCCTCCTCGTGTAGCTCGGTGAGGTCGGGCCAGTGATGTCAGTGGTGACCCGGCTGCATCCTGTACTCAGGATTCTGTCCTCTTCTCACCCCATTACCACGCTGCTATTTTTATGATGTAGCTTGACAAGGCGCGTGCTTCCTTTACGGAGGAAACTCCTGAGGAGAACTCTATTAATCTTTCTTCTCAGAAGCCCACCATGAGGCCTCGCACCAGCAAGAGAAATATAAGCAACAGGAACAGATCAAGTTCTGGTGGCTCTGTGTTCGAGACTCTACTTAACATGGTTTATGGATATGTTTCACTTTAACTTGAATGTCTGAAATATCATCAGAAAATGTCTGCAGTCGTAAATTAGCTCCAATGGATGTAAAAAAAAAAAAATTCTCCACATCGAATCGGTTCCTATTATTTGCTAAACTGTGTGTGTTGGACAGATGTTTGAAGGCAGTCATGGCTGAATCCGCAATCTCAACGTTAAAAACTACCTATTATTATTATTATTATTATTATTATAGAAGTAGTAGTATTTAGAAGCGTTAAATACGGTTTTGTTTTTTCTCTCTACCGTATCAGTCTGAGTAAAGAAGGTGTAACTTTCCACTCCTCCAAACCAGCATATCTTCTTCTGTTTGAACAATAACGAATCACAACATATCCCACTGAAATGTGTTGCATCCAAAGAGCCGCTTTAAAGGCGGCATACACTCACCAAAAAGACTAGGCGATGTTTTTCCCAGTCATCACCTGTGCACCTGTACTCACTGTAGTTTCAGTTCATGGCTGAAAGAAGGGGAACCTGATGTGGTCTTCAGCCCATCCGCTTCAAGGTTTGAAGTGCTGAAGCATTCCGAGATGCTTTTCTGTGCACAACAGTTGTAAAGAGTGCTTATTAGCTCATCCGGCCAATAGGGGAATGAGCTGCTGCTAGCGTCGTCCACGTTTCACGAAAATCGCTGCTTCTCTCTCAATTCTTCACTAATTTTTATTCTTTTTAGCAGGAAGGTGGGTCTGCTTTGGGTGCATATACTATAGCTTCTATCCAAATTTGCATAATTGCAATTAATAATGCAGATATGGTGTAATTAATCAATACCTAATGAGCAGTTTCCACACAAATCGCTTCTTCTCTGTCAATTCTTCACAGATTTTGATTCTTTCTGGTATGAAGGTAGGGGTGCCTAGGGTGTTTATAACTTCTACCCAGATTTGCTTAATTACAGTTATTAATGAAGTTATGGACTAATTAAGCCTGAATGCCTTAAGCAGTTCAACAAAAATCGCTTCTTCTCGGTCAATTCCTCGCCGTTTTGGATTCTTTCTGGCAAATAGGTCAGTCTTCCTAGGGTAGATATAGCTTCTATATAGAGCTTGTATATAGCTTGCAACACTTATTGGCCCACTTTAGATCGCTCCTTCTGGACTAGACGCGGCCGGAGTGAGCTACGCTGGCATCGACGGTCTCGTTTGAGTTACCATCGCTTTCCTGTTAGCTTGAACAAGTCTGGTCAGACTTCTCCAACCTCTATCTTCAACAAGATGTTTCTACCCATAGAACTACTAGTTACTGGAAGTTTTCTGGGTTGTTGGGTTTTTTTTTTTTTTTTGCACCATTCTGTGTAAACTCTAGAGACTGTTGAGTGAAAATCTCAGGAGATCATCAATTTCTGAAATACTCAAACCAGTTCTGATATTTGATGTGAACATGAACTTGAAGCTCCTGACCGGTGTGGTGATGTTTTTTTATTTTTCCTTCACTGTGCTGCTACCACACGATTGGCTGATTTGGATAACTGCATGAATGAGAAGGCGTACAGGCGCTCCTATTAAAATGACCGTAGTGTACGTTATAGAATGGGAAAACTCGCGAATGTTAGTTACTGCAGTCTAGTATTAGCGGTTGGAAATGCTATTATATTCTGGCGCGTGTGAGAAAGAAAGATGTATTTCTGGAATATTAAACACGTCCAGGCGGCACGGTGGTGTAGTGGTTAGTGCTGTTGCCTCACAGCAAGAAGGTCCTGGGTTCGAGCCCTGTGGCCGGCGAGGGCCTTTCTGTGCGGAGTTTGCATGTTCTCCCCGTGTCCGTGTGGGTTTCATCCGGGTGCTCCGGTTTCCCCCACAGTCCAAAGACATGCAGGTTAGGTTAACTGGTGACTCTAAATTGACCGTAGGTGTGAATGTGAGTGTGGATGGTTGTCTGTGTCTATGTGTCAGCCCTGTGATGACCTGGCGACTTGTCTAGGGTGTACCCCGCCTTTCGCCCATAGTCAGCTGGGATAGGCTCCAGCTTGCCTGCGACCCTGTAGAAGGATAAAGCGGCTAGAGATAATGAGATGAGATGAGATGAGATTAAACACGTCCAATTAATAAGCTGGAACAAATCGTGCCTGACTTTCTAATCTGTCGACCCTCGCTTGTCCAGACTCGAGCATCACGACACGAATGTTCGATGATGTCATGGTTTTGGATTCAGTGTGCTACTTTCTCCATCCTCATTTATTATCCCTGTGAGGTTTCATGCGAAGGGAGCCATTTTTCTTGTCGGAGTTCTCTTTGAAGAGCTCTCCTGATTTTGTTCCTCATCAGCACTCGGTCATGTGTTTGGTGTGTGTTTTCTCATTAAGAAAATGAGGTTTGAAGCCTTAAATCCACATAGAGTAATGAGCATGTGGTTGCACCCCCGGGTTCCCTGCCCTGCTGTGACGTTAGGAGGGAAGGCCGAGGGCATCCAGCACCCGCGGTGCCACCTGCAGCAGTCTCACTGCGCTGCTTCTGTCTGTCTGCTTCTGTCACTGTCTGAGCTAATGGGAAAACCTGCTCTCATCCTCCTTGCTCAAAGCTAATATTTTTCTTGGGTCCAGGGATTGTAGACCTCGACAGGGCCCCTATAAACGATTGATTTATGTCCACTGAGACAGAGTGCTGCTTTTTTTTTTCCCTCCCCTCCTTCAACTGCGATTTCGTGCAAGAGGGTTGAGGTGCAGGAATACGACAAACAGACCAAATCGTGCTTGGCCTCCGTGCTCCAGCGACAGTGGGCTGAACGCACTGGCTAGTGTTTGTCTAGCAGGGGTGTTTAGGGGTGAGCATAGCCACCCACCTTGCTGATGGCCAGCAGACATTTCACTCTTGACATGCAAACTGAAGAGGGAAATCCGAGATAAGGAAAAAAACAAGGCGTTCTCGTTCGACGTTTTATAAACCTCTTAAAGGGAAGTAATGTCGTGAGTTTCTAAACCATCTGTCCATAATTAACACACGATTTAAGGCTACAACCTTAAACCTATATTCGTAATGTGATTAGAGACCAGATATGAATGAAAATCTAAATATTAACTAATCATATTAAATTTTTTTTGAGCTCATGCGATCACACATCATCCGTCTGTCATCGTCGTCTGTCCACAATTTACAAAAATCGCTACTTCTCCATCAGGATTGACCAGATTTCAATCAACCTTACATACAGTGTTCCTCAGGTGGGTGTGCATAAAAGTTGTCAAGATAGTGGTGCCACCGGTCATATTTACGATTTTATGGGCGTCTGAAAATTTTTGAGGGCCTCGTCACGTCACATTAAACTGCTGCAACGTTTTCACTGAAACTCATCCAGAAGACTCTAAAGACATGTACCAACAAGAGTTCTTCACCAGGTGGCACCAACTGCCATGGATGAGGCTACATGCAATTTCACGAAAATCGCTACTCTGACAAGCGTGATCAGATTTTGATCAAACTCATATGGAATGTTCCCCAGGTTGGTGCGTATAAAAGTCGTCAAGACTGTGGCCACCACCTGTCATTTAACATTTTATGGGAGGTTGAAAATTTTGGGTGACTCGTCACACCAAATACTACTCTTCGTAAACTGCTAGGACGTTTTCACTGGAACTCACTCAGAAGACTCTAAAGGCATATTCCAACAAGAATTGTTCACCAGGTGGCGCCACCTGCTATGGATGAGGCGACAGAGGGGTCGCATGCAATTTCAAGAAAATTGCTACTCCTCCAACAGGAGTGATCAGATTTTGATCAAACTCCTATGGAATGTTCCCCAGGTTGGTGTGTATAAAAGTTAAGACGGTGGCGCCACCTGTCATATTTAACATTTTACGGGGGGTTGAAAATTTTGGGTGACTCGTCCCACCAAATGCTACTCTTCGTAAACTGCTAGGAAGTTTTCACTGGAACTCACTCAGAAGACTCTAAAGGCATATTCTAACAAGAATTGTTCACCAGGTGGTGCCACCTGCTATGGATGCGGTGAAATAGGTTGGTGAATATGCAATTTTACAAAAATCGCTACTCCTCAGACAGGATTGATCGGATTTCAATCAACCTTACATACAATGTTCCTCAGGTGGGTGTGCATAAAAGTTGTCAAGACGGTGGCGCCACCTGTCATATTTAACATTTTATGGGCGTCTGAAAATTTTTGGTGGCTCGTCACAGCAAACACGACTCTTTGTAAACTGCTAGTGTGTTATCATTGAAACTCACTCACTCAGAAGACTCTAAAGGCATATTCCAACAAGAATTGTTCACCAAGTGGTGCCACCTGCTAGGGATGCGGTGACATAGGGGTCATATGAAATTTCACGAAAATTGCTACTCTTCCGACAGGAGTGATCAGATTTTGATCGAACTCATGTAGAATGTTCCCCAGGTTGATATGTATAAAAGTTGTCAAGGTGATGGCGCCACCTGTCATATTTAACATTTTATGGGCGTCTGAAAATTTTTGGTGGCTCGTCACAGCAAACACGACTCTTCGTAAACTGCTAGTGTGTTATCATTGAAACTCACTCACTCAGAAGACTCTAAAGGCATATTCCAACAAGAATTGTTCACCAAGTGGTGCCACCTGCTATGGATGCAGTGACATAGGTTGGTGAATAAGCAATTTCATAAAAATCGCTACTCCTCCGACAGGATCGATCAGATACGCAACAACAGTGGCCGATATGAGTTCCAGCCTCATTGTGGCTATTTTCTTGTTCATAACTTGTGTTGTAGGATGTGGATTTGGTATTCTATTGAGGAAGATGTGCTAGTTAAGCTGTGTTGTCTTGTAGCCCTGGGTTTATCAGGCATCATGACAACACAGGTAGTGGTCAGTGTGAGAAGATTTGACAGGATTTAGCCTTTGAGCTAAAACACAAGAGGTACAAGTGAAGTAGTTGTTACTGAATATTGCTGTAAAATAACTTCACTGCCATACTCTGTTACTAAAATAAACGAGGTCTAAGTCATGTCTTACAGACCATTGTGGAGGGGTGTGTGTGTGGGCAGGCGGTGAGAATGAGGCTTGTTTGGCCTAGTGCCACACACAGCCTGCGCCTCCAGCTGAGTAAACATGGCGTGCGTGTGTGCGCACATATGCCAGGAAGGGTGACTGGGCTAAGCAGGACCCCTAAACCACACAGTGTGTACAAAGTAGGCCCTCACTAACCACTCATAGTATAGATCCCATGGCCATTTGTGTTTGATCTTGATATACATTGGTACATTTGTATAATTCCTGCCTTGAAATCCGAAACAATCGTAGCGTTGAAATCCTAAACCGCTAAATGCCAGCTTCAAACTCCGTTCCTTTTTTAAAAAAAATAAATTCCTGGTGCATATCGAGTTCTTTGAACCTCGTTTTGTATAATTGACTTGAAGTGCTCCCTCCTGTGAAATGCGCGAGGCTCTTTCTTCCTGCCACTAGTCTGTCACTCCAAGCCCACTTTTAAAGACCTTTATAGCCCATAGCGCTTTCTTTCGAACTCGATGATTCGATATCATCACTGCTGCATATAAATGAGCTACATATTAAATTTAACGATCAAATGAGACGATCAAAATAATCCAGTTGAATCGAATCTCGTTTAGTGCCACAGATGATGCATGAATTCAGAGTGATGTAAAGCTTGCATTCAGCGATGAGCGCTGGATGTGGAAGGAATAAACCACTTGTGAGCGCGCTGTTTGCTGTTGGAGGAAATCGGAGTAAAGTAATGAGTGACGGGGTGGTGTGATGTGGCCGAACATGAAGCGGTGTTACTGTTACCACCCTGAAGTTGATTATTTTCTTCAAACAGCACACTCCAAAGTGTGTTATGCCTCAGCAGTTTTTCCGTCACTGAAACATTTTTATTGGCCTGAAGTTTATACTGTAGTTACAGTTATTAGTGCAGAATATCCATAAAACAAGTTCGCTCTTATTATTACTTATGTTATAGTAGCTGTGTATAAACAGTCATTCCCTCATCAGCCTCTCTCTCTCTCTCTATCTGTATGTTACTAAGACACAAAAGCACTCCTGCTATTGTAGAACATTTATATTGTGGTGTAATGTCCAAAAGTCATACCCAAGACTTCTTTACCCGACAGGGAAAACTATTTATTTATTTATTTATTTATTGAAAACTCTCCATTTTGCTGTTACAGTCACAGGGATGGTGCTAGGATTTTTCGTTCTGGGTCGAGGGACCCATGTGACTGGCCAAATTGGGGTCCCTGGTATTTTTTTGAGAGTCCCAAATTTTTTTTTTTTTTATGTATGTATAACAGTCAGAGAGAGAAATATGTAATTTGCCATACAGTCGCAGTGTGCGGCCACAATCTTGCCATTCCCCCCCCCCCCCCCCCCCCCCGACAATCCACGGAGTTAAAGGGTTTTCGGTCATTCTTTGCAAGTGTTTAACCTGGAATAGAATATATGTAATATGTCTTTATTCAGGGCGGCACGGTGGTGTAGTGGTTAGCGCTGTCGCCTCACAGCAAGAAGGTCCTGGGTTCGAGCCCCAGGGCCGGCGAGGGCCTTTCTGTGTGGAGTTTGCATGTTCTCTCCGTGTCCGCGTGGGTTTCCTCCGGGTGCTCCGGTTTCCCCCACAGTCCAAAGACATGCAGGTTAGGTTAACTGGTGACTCTAAATTGACCGTAGGTGTGAATGTGAGTGTGAATGGTTGTCTGTGTCTATGTGTCAGCCCTGTGATGACCTGGCGACTTGTCCAGGGTGTACCCCGCCTTTCGCCCGTAGTCAGCTGGGATAGGCTCCAGCTTGCCTGCGACCCTGTAGAAGGATAAAGCGGCTAGAGATAATGAGATGAGATGTCTTTATTCACTAGATAAAAAATACATATCAAGTGTAACAATACAAATGACAGAAATGCCTAAATGTAAAACCAGTCTAAAAACCTACATCAACTTCTCATCTTATCTCTTTATTTTTAGCCGCTTTATCCTGTTCTACAGGGTCGCAGGCAAGCTGGAGCCTATCCCAGCTGACTACGGGCGAAAGGCGGGGTACACCCTGGACAAGTCGCCAGATCATCACAGGGCTGACACATAGACACAGACAACCATTCACACTCACATTCACACCTACAGTCAATTTAGAGTCACCAGTTAACCTAACCTGCATGTCTTTGGACTGTGGGGGAAACCGGAGCACCCGGAGGAAACCCACGCGGACACGGGGAGAACATGCAAACTCCACACAGAAAGGCCCTCGCCGGCCACGGGGCTCGAACCCGGACCTTCTTGCTGT
This sequence comes from Neoarius graeffei, assembly GCF_027579695.1. NCBI lineage: Eukaryota > Metazoa > Chordata > Actinopteri > Siluriformes > Ariidae > Neoarius > Neoarius graeffei. The sequence continues at coordinate 74,843,223 of NC_083577.1, forward strand.
GAGGCGACAGCACTAACCACTACACCACCGTGCCGCCCTACATCAACTTATTAACTTGTATTTAAAAATCTATTAAAAAAAATTATTCCTAAAACGCTCTGTCCTTATTCTAGGCATAACGCTGGATCTGTTCCTTAGAGAGTCCTGTAGAGGACTTTTGCTGACATCACAGATTTTTGTTCATCACGCGACGTCCGCCATATTGCCAGGCAAACAAAGAAAGAGCAGCGACAGTTAATAATGAAAATCGAGACGACTGCAGTCAGTACAGTCTCTCTGAAATGATTAAAAATGTATTTTATAGCAGCAGGTTGCGTTACATCCAAAAACTGAAACATGCAGGCATTACAGATCCATATAATTTATCCACAAACGTATTTATTTGTTCTGCCCACTGTGCGCTCTCTCTCTCTCTCTCTCTCTCTCTCTCTCTCTCTCTCTCTCTCTCTCTCTGTGCGCACATGCATGTGTTCACCACTTCAGATGGGTTAAATGCAGAGGAGGATTTTCGCTGTGTTTTGAGTGTATATGTGACAAAGGCTTAAATAAAATTTACCCACAAATGTATTTATTCCACTTGAAAAGTGTACAATAAACCAGCTACCATATTTGGGACACTACGAAACCCTGAACTATTTAGTATTTGGGACTTCAAAATACACCGGAGACGCTTACCAATATTTCAAGGCAGGTTTCGTGCCGGGATGATATGGGAAATTCCCGATAAAGAAAAATACCTTATTATGACAAAGTTTAGCTCAAACGTGGACTTCTAATAGTAATAAACAAGCCAGGGCCTAGATCTAGCATATTTTATGGTGTTTACCCGAGTCTATATTAACAGTACATGACAAACATGCTGCTAGTCTCACTAAGTAGTAGGTCTACTAAAAATATATTGCGTCCAAACCAAAGCCCACATCCAGATATACATTTTAACGCTGCACAGAGCTTTCATACCAACCTGATATAAAATGTTCTCCACACACACACACACACACACACGGGGATGTTTTTCTTCCCATTTAAACGCAGCTCGCTGTTTTTCTCGTTGTTCAACGGAAAATGGTGAAAAGTTAAACCAGGCTTCTCCCTACATCTGTTATTACATCCAAAAGCACTACAGGTCTCTGGCATTGTTCTTTTAGATGTAACTTCTACCAGTTTATCTGTAGATGTTTACCGAATCGGGCTTACAATCACTCGCGTACGCTTGTGCAGGTCGCTGGTGAACACAAAGCTCACCAGGCAACATGGCCGCGTAAACAAATCCGCAGTTATGATGATGTCACGTGAAAGCGACCACGACGTTGTGACCTTTTTGTTCTGTTCGCTTTTGCTTTGTAAAAAACAATCTCACAGATTTGCCAAGGCAATAAGAAAAAATTCTTCAAGTAGGAGCACTGCGACCCGGGACGCATTAAATTTCTGAACATGCTTTATTTTTTTTGCATAAAAATGCATGATTTCTGCATTAACGTGATCCCCGAGTCATAGCTCCTGTTCTTGCTGTTTATCTGTAAAGATAGGTTGAAGTCTACTTAGAAACTATAAAGATGGCTGTTGATGTTCTTCCTTGGACTGCAATTGCTACGAACAGTCTCCATCCTTGACTTCATGTTCAAACTATAATGAATTCAGTAATAACTCTAATGCTTATCTTCATAAGTTGCTCCTAAGATCATAAGTTCATGGTTACACAATTGTACTTTTGACGATATAGTTTGCATTTATGGAAGAGAAATGGTTTATAATCGCATGATCCAGTGTCACTTTGATGATGATGATGATGATGATGATGATGGTTTCCCTTTTAAGTGTGGTTCCTCAGTTTCTTCATGTCTGCTCAGGGAGTTTTTCCTTGCCACTATGGCCTCTGGCTTGCTCATTAGGGATAAATTTATAAATAAAATTGAATTGAATTGATTTTAGTCAGTAAAACTATCTTGTCTTATTACTGCTGTTAATAAGTGCTGCTTATTTTAATATGAAGCACTGCTGCGCGACTGTGCGAAGCCTTTCCTTCTTTGACTCGTTTATTCATACACTTCCACATTTCAGGATGGTATAGCGAAAGATACTATGACTTCAGCATACTGTCCCACTTTCACTCCGTCAGTGATGGATGAATCAACCATCCAAAGCAGCAGTAGACCTTTTTCCATGTATTTTTAGAAACTTTGATTACAGGGAATTTTTTTTTTTTAACTAGATAAGCTATTTCTTCTGAACTCGACATATTTCTCACTCTAAGCCCCTGGCGTTGGTGTGTGTTTCAGGACCGGATGCCGGTGATGGAGGCGGCTCGTAAGAAGGAGCGCGAGTTAGTGGTCCGAGAGATCGGGCGTCTGCGAACGTCTGTCCAGAGTGTGTGTCGCAGTGCTCTGCCGTTAGGCAAAATCATGGACTACATCCAGGAAGATATGGACTCCATGCAGAACGAGCTACAGAGCTGGAGACGCGAGAACAGAGAACATGCAGAGGCCCTGCTGCAAGAACAGAGGTAGTGTCGCTCACACACAAGCAGGGAATTCAGGGTTGGTAAAGGTAATCATCAGAAAATTGTGGTGATGTAGTGGTTAGCACTGTCGCCTCACAGCAAGAAGGTTCTGGGTTCGACCCTCGCAGCCGACGGGGACCTTTCTGTGTGGAGTTTGCATGTTCTCCCCGTGCCTGTGTGGGTTTCCTCTGGGTGCTCCAGTTTCCCCCACCATCCAAAGACATGCAGGTTAGGTAAAATACCCAGCCACTGGGGTTGTACCAGCCAGTGTGTACTTAGTGCCAGTCCCAAGCCTGGATAGATCGGGGAGGGTTGCGTCAGGACCGGGCATCCGGTGTAAAACCTATGCCAAATCAAATATGCGGATCATAAATTGGGAAGGAACGGGACCCCTAATGGGAGCAGCCGAAAGAAGTAGTGTAGTAATCATCGGAAAATTGCTGTGATATAAGAAGAATAAAACTCTCCTGCTGTTATAAGAAAACAGTCAGGTTTTTTTTAGTGGTGAACAGCAACACCATCCTTTATAATTGACACTATCCGTTATCAACACTTAAGTTATTCCACGAAATCGAATCATGCATGAGCTGATAGCTGTCGAGGCGCGTAGCACCAAGTACCAAATCCATGTACGAGATTGAGTGGAATAACTGTTTTATTCTATCCACATTCACTGGATTTTGAGAAACGGAGCATTTTTATTTTTTTTGCAAATTCAATTAATAAAAACTTGTTATACAAACGTTCGACAATCATTTCTGCTTAGAATGTAAACAAACCAGCGAAATGACAGGAGCAATTTGTGAAAATGGCTATAAAATTTTTTTAAAGGTGCATTCTTCCCATCAAATACTTTATTCCATATTTTGTTGCGCTTTTATTTTTTTAATTTTTTTGGGTGTGTGTGTGGGGGGGGGTGTCTTTTTCTTGTTTTTTGTCTGTTGGCAAACCAACTTAAAGGTGCATTACCACCACTGACTGGCCTGGAGTGTGGAACAGGAAATACTGGGGGGGACAAGCAAAAAAAAAAATATATATATATATATATATATATATATATATATATATATATATATATATATATATATTAGTGCTGTCAAGCGATTAAAATATTTAATCGCGATTAATGTCACGACTGTCATAGTTAACTCGCGATTAATCGCACATTTTTGTCACATGAAAAACCATTGTAATTCTCTTATCAGCATAATAAAGTGAATGGGCTTGCTTTGTACCAATGTTTTTTTTTTTATTGCAGAGCATAACACTACGGAGCCGTAGAGGGGACATGGTGAATAAAAAAATAACAAAGCGTGGGAACGACTTATAAGGCGTGTGCACGAGATATTAATGCGCGCGCACGAGTTATAACCCGTGCGCACGCTTTGCGTTAAGGCGTGTGCTCGGGTAGTTAAAAGTGAGGGGACGAGTTACTACGGCTCCGTATAATACGTCTTGTCACAGCCACTGCAAAGTCGGGCTGGAGCCGCCGATGGGAAAACGAAACCTAAGCCGAGCACCGTGGCTCTTCGTCCTGAGGCGCAGCAGCGCGAGCTTTGGGGGGAGGGCAGAGGACTCTGGCTGTGCGGGGTGTGGCATTACAGTCTAGCTGTTATCGTTTTTCTAAGCAAAGTCTCTGTTCCAAGTTCCTGGCAGTTTCAAAAGCTTATGAAAAACCTACATCATGTCACAGAGCGTTAATCTCGCAATAAAAAAAAATTATCGCCGTTAAAATTGAGTCAAGTTAACGCGTTAATAACGCGACATTTTTGACAGCACTAATATATATATATATATATATATATATATATATATATATATATGAGTGATTCCACGCTTATGGGTACTGAAATGGGGACATGAACTTATTCACCTAAAACCATTTCTTTTTTTACCATCAGGTCACAAAACATGTAATCTTGAATGAATGATATGTTAAAAGATAACTTTAATTTTCTGAGATGTAATAAACATATTTATATGCCAAAGTCAAGCCTATGAGTTCCAAAATGATGTCTGTTACATTACTTCTGTTACGATTGTCCATCTCGCGTCTGTTACAGATTAATTACAATCTAGCTATATACCATGTTAATCTTATTGAAAGAATGTGTATGTTTATTCTACTACACATGTTTATTAATTATATTTGCTAAAACATCACCTTCCTATGTTTCAAAAAGTAATTCTACATTGTTAAAATTGAGAATCTATATGTCCACAACACTTCTGTTACGTTCTGACTTTGGCATATAAATATGTTTTTATTACATCTCAGAAAATTAAAGTTATCTTTTAACATATCATTCATTAAAGATTACATGTTTTGTGACCTGATGGTAAAAAAAAAGAAATGGTTTTAGGTGAATTTTTAAAAATAAGTTCATGTCCCCATTTCAGTACCCATAAGCGTGGAATCACTCATATATAATCTCATTATCTGTAGCCGCTTTATCCTGTTCTACAGGGTCGCAGGCGAGCTGGAGCCTATCCCAGCTGACTATGGGCGAAAGGCGGGGTACACCCTGGACAAGTCGCCAGGTCATCACAGGGCTGACACATAGACACAGACAACCATTCACACTCACATTCACACCTACGGTCAATTTAGAGTCACCAGTTAAGGCCTCTGCATGCTCTTGCGACAAGGCTTTCGCAGATAGCTTTTTGCAGACAGTTGTAATTTATCGTTGAGCGGGGAGTAATAGGCGTGCGCGATGTTATTCACCGCCACAACGCAAGGGGGCGCGAAGTCGCAAAATCGCTAGGAGTAGTTGGTGGGTGTGGTTAGTGGAGTGTTTATCCTCCGGTTACTTATAATGACTAGAACTGGAGTCGTATAGATGTACGTACTTCCTCGATCAACCGCTCTTCGTGCTGCTCCATCTTCGCTCGTGTTTTTAAAAATGGCGGTCGTGAAAACAAAACAAACCGGGAAAGTAGGGAAGCAGAAGTGCGTGTACAGCGGATGTAGAGTGGACCAATCAGAGCCCTCTTGTCTGCGACGCTGTCTGCGAGGCTTCTGCGGTGGTCACAATTTTTGGGAGGTGCGCGCAGAGCGTCTGCGAAGGTGGGGGGGCTACGCAGACGCTATCTGCGACACCGTCTGCGAGGACTGCGTTGTCGGCATAAATTGGCCTTTAGCCTAACCTGCATGTCTTTGGACTGTGGGGGAAACCAGAGCACCCAGAGGAAACCCACGCAGACACGGGGAGAACATGCAAACTCCGCACAGAAAGGCCCTCGCCGGCCCCGGGGCTCGAACCCGGACCTTCTTGCTGTGAGGCAACAGCGCTAACCACTACACCGCTCTATCTATATATATATATATATATATATATATATATATATATATATATAAAATACACACAGAGAGAGAGAGGGGGGTAGTCGTTGACTTATGACTGCGTTTGGTTACGACTGACCGGTCGTAAACCGATCTGGTCGTAAGTCGGCCTATGTTAAATGAACGTAAGTATATTGTGATGTGTAATGATATTGTAATCATCTTAAAGTCTTATTTTATCAACATTTTCTTATTTCATTACCTTGGCTCATTATTTGGTTTAAGTCAAACACTGCATACTACACTGTGTACAGTACAATTCGTTTAATATGTGCAAAACAAAAAATACGAAATACAGGTGTGAAAAATAGAAAACATTTTAGTTTGAAACATACCAAAATACAAATGTAAAACATAGCAAAATACAAAATTTAGTGACCGCTGGCATCACTGGTGCTTGGCTGTGGGTCGTCTACGTCATCATCAGCTGTTGCAGCGCTCGGGCTGGCGGGAGGATTTGCTCTTTTCATAAACACGGTAAGCCTCGTCTGAATTATTTTTCTTTTTCTCTTCATAAATTTCACGATATGGACGAAGCGCATCATGTACCATCCGTTCAGTCCTTGCAAATCGTTCTATGTTTGGGTCCATTGCTTCAAACGGACACGGGAGAAGTTTTCTGTACCGGGATACTGCTCACACTGAGCAGCGTGCGTGGTGAGAGGCTGGATGCTGGGCAATGCCGAGAGCTGGGGCAGAAACTGTCGTACGCTCAGCTAGCTTAGCTGGGAAACGCTCGGCAGTTGTAGCCAGACGGTCGTAAAGTCGATCGGTCGTAAGTTGCATAAGTCGTAAGTCGACGACTACCCATATATATTCTTTTAGCTAGTTCTGTTTCTTTGAAATACTTGATGATGATGATTTTTTTTGGGGGGGGGTTTTGTTTTCAAGTAGTTTTTATTTCGTCCTTGGTTGGTTCAGCGACATGCGCCGCCATTTTGTTTTTCTCTACTTGCAGTATATGAGCTGATGGCCTTGTAGTCGAGTAGCCAATCAGAGCGCAAGATTGCTCACATCCAGTGAATGTGGATAGAATAATATTGATTATTTTCCTATTAACCCCCCCCCCGAGTGTTTTATTCCTCACGTATCCAGGGTTTATAGCTGAGTAAACTTTAGACAACTGCTGGACAATTATTACACTGACTGATATTAGAATGGATTTTTTTTTTTTTTTGCTTTTGTTTTTTAAAATTAATGTATTATTCTTAAATACAATGATAACTTTTTATAAAACTTCTACTGTCTAGCATAAGGTTTCATTCATTGTCCATTCCTTCCAAATCACCTGGACTATAGTGTGTGTGTGTGTGTGACTTCAAACCCTTGCATTGTGTGTCCGTGTCAGAATCACCGACAGCGCTGTGAAGCCCCTGATGACTGAACTGGCTGAACTGGAGCAGCTGATCATGGAAGAGCAGGACAAGATCTGTGCCATCAAGTCCAACATCCTCCAGAACGAGGAAAAGATTCGCAAGATGGTGTCCAGCATCAACATCTCGCAAACGTGAACCAAGCAAGAAAATAAAGCGATCTGCACGCAGTACACACAGGAGAACGCTTTTACCCGCTCTCTCGCGGTGGGTGGGGGAGTGTTTAGCAGTTTGCAAGGGGTGTCGGATGAAAACTAGAGGGAAATGGTACAAATCGGGTCGCCCTGTTCACATCTACTTGACAGTTAAAGGTGCCTTCTGTTCATACCTGAATCTGTTCTGGGTGGGCGAGCGGGTGGGCGGGCGGGCGGCACTCCTGCACTGTGTTCATCCCTTCTCATAGATTTGCACACATGGTTTGATTGAGAAATAGACGTTTGGTCACAGTGATATTGATGTGGTATACATTTTGTAACAGGGGGTGTCTCTCTCTTATTTATTTTTTTATTATACCTGCTTGTTTTTGGCGGAACATAAGCATCTTATCCAGATTTTTTTTTTTTTTAAATTTAATATTTATAACACCGAGAGAAAGCTTCCTGGTAATATCTAAGACTTTATTGCTTTTCAGGTGTACTGTATCTCACTATCTCTCCAAAGCTTGTCTTAAGCAATAGCAGCCTGTTTTCTGGACAGACCTTTGTTTTAGTTGTTTTAGTCCAAACCACACCATTCTCAGCTTCCTCTTTTTTTTTTTTCTCATTTTAACATTTTCTTTCCCCCAGTGCTGTCTGGAAAACTAGCACATAGTGTTAGCAGTTGAAATTTATGCATGCCAAAAGCACCAGTCAAGCACCACTGCACTTTGATCAGGAAAACTGTGACTGGAGACGTGTGTGTGTGTGTGTGTGTGAGAGCAGAAAGCTGTCGAGCTACAGTACAAAGACATTGAAAAAGAATCCTTCGTTCTGTTTTAAAGGTCACTTTTATCCCTAACATACAGATTCTGCCTGTAGGTCGATTAGAAAAAGGACACGTAGGGTTCATGGCACAGTTTTATCCAGTTAAACACAAACTTTTTTTCCAAAAATGAATCTTTTGTGGAAAAAAAAAAAATAAGGTGGAAGCAGAGCAGAAATATTTTTATATGACTTTCAACTTCTTTTTAATCAGTGCATAATAAATATGTCAGTATTATTGGCTATTATTATCATAAATATGAATTATGGCACTGTCGTGGAAAAAGGACAAAAAAAAATCTAACGTCCGTTTAACATTTAAAGATGGATTATGAAGCATTTCCTAATTTCCTATAAAATGTACACTGTAAACTATTTTTATCACACCCATATTGTCTTTGCTGTATAATATGTATATTTTGTTTGTATCATAGTTCACAAATGACTATAAATTTTGTAGTGCAGTAAAATAAATGGCTATGTTTCAGTAAAACACTTGCACATGGCCTGTTTTGTGAAAGTGGAGTTGTGAAAGTTTGCTGTTTGGTTGATGAGCTAAACACAACATTAGTGGGGAATTTTAATGATTATTTTGGACGGCGTTATTGTGGAAGTGATTAATGCGTGGAGATTGTGTTTCTGATGAGTTCATGTGAAGTCTTGGTGGCGTCTGGCATGGCACAGTCACATGCTCCGGTACACGCTGCCTTTGAAGGCCGAGCCAATATCTCTGGAACAAAAACAATTTCATAATCTAAGTGCCTGTGTTAGAGGCCCGATTTTTATTTTTCTGGCAGACATTAAGACAGCTGCACGGGACTAAAACATACACACACAGAGACATGTCCATCTCTCTCTCTCTCTCTCACACACTCTATCTTCATATGTCTCTCTCTCCCCCCTCTCTCTCTCTCTCATATATATATATATATATATATATATATATATATATATATATATATATATCTTGCTTGCCATATCTCTCTCTCTTTCCATCTCTCTCTCCCCATATCTCTTACACTCTCTCTAGCTCTCCATCTCTCTATTGTTCTCTTGCTCTCATCTCTCTTGCTCTCTTTCTCTCTTGCGCTTTCCATCTCTGTCTTTCTTGTGCTCTCTCTATCGCTCACTCTACATATCTCACACGCTCTCTTTTTCTCGCTCTCGATCTCTCTCTCTTGTGCTCTCTCCATATCTCACACACTTGCTGTCTATATATCTCTCTTTTGTGCTCTCCATCTCTCTCTCTCGTGCTCTCTCTATTGCTCTCTCACTCAATATCTCATGCACACTCTTTTACTTACATACATACACATTATATAAAAATAAATCTATCTCACTCTCTGTCTCGCTCTCCATATCTCTCTCACTCACACACACACACCAATCAACCATGTGGAGACCCTTAGCCCGGTATTGAGAACTGGCCTTTTCGGATTTGGAGGCTCTTGAAATCCCAGGCACCTGGCTGAGAGGCCGCTTGGAGAAATGAGTGAATGTTCGGATTAAGACTGAACGATTGGCCTGTATGTGTTCCTTTTGTCTTTCTCCTCATCCTGTCCATGTGTGTCCATAACAGGGGCAGCTGTCTTCAGCTAACGCTGTGGACAGAAACTTCCTCATCCAGCAGTTAAAAGCAAATTTCAGTTTATAATGTTTTTTTTTTCTTAATGAAGCATTAATTACGGAATAAAACATGACTAGGAGTGCAGTTCTAGGAAATTAACACAAAAGATGTTTCCATTTTCCAATAATGGCACATTCCATATTATTTTATTGCTCTTATACCACAGCAGTTTATCAACAAACTTTTTAAAAATTTATTAGACACTTAATTTGCTGCATTTTAAATTTGCAGAAGGTCTACATGAACAGTTATTCCCTGTTATCACTTATGTTACAACAGTTAGAGTTGTTCTCTCTCGCTCTCTCTCTCTCTGTGTCAATAAGACAAAAAGCACAGGTTTTTTTTTAATATATATATTATAGTGCTGTCAAGCGATTAAAATATTTAATCGCGATTAATGTCGCGACTGTCATAGTTAACTCGCGATTAATCGCAATTTAATTGCACATTTTTGTCACATGAAAAACCATTGTAATCCTCTTATCAGCATAAAAAAGTGAATGGGCTTGCTTTATACCAATGTTTTTTTTATTGCAAAGCATAACACGTCTTGACACAGCCACTGCAAAGTGAAACCTAAGCCGAGCACCAGCGCGGGGCTAGCAAGAGAACCATGAGTGAAGTGATCTACTGCTCTAATCAGAGAGATAGGTTACACAGTGACGGTAGGCTTGACATGCTTGATTATAATATAAAGTACACTATTATATTAACTTTTAAGTTGTTCGTTGATAAATATTGCATTGAATCTGATCTTTACTGTTTCAGCTCACTTAACACATTTTGTACTTTTACACTTTCTGCCTGTTGATGCGTCGCGCTGTCCAATCAGAGGCGGCCAAATTTGCATATTACAGGAAGGATTTCTGGGATAGCATTGAGTTTACAGTTCAGAGGGATCTGGCTTCTTTAGACGCTGTCTTCTTAAAACTGAATAAATATTTAAAAAGAGCCAAATGAGCCAGTCTTTTGAACGGCTCTTTTCAAAGAACGGATCACAAAGATGCAGATCCCATCAAAGAGCCATAAATCCCATCTCTACTAGCGCGCCCTGCCCACGCTGATTCTTTGGGGGAGGAGGCCAGAGTACTCTGGCTGTGCGGGGCGTGGCATTACAGTCTAGCTGCTATCGTTTTTCTAAGCAAAGTCTCTGTTCCAAGTTCCTGGCAGTTTCAAAAGCTTATGAAAAACCTACATCATGTGACAGAGCGTTAATCTCGCGATAAAAAAATTATCGCTGTTAAAATTGAGTCAAGTTAACGCGATAATAACGCGACATTTTTGACAGCACTAATATATTATCAAGAAACCAGAAAATGCAATATGTTCTGTCCTGAAGATTCTCCTGTGGCAGAAAACATACTGACTCTCACAAAGAGACTTTAATATTAAAAGAGACCATCGATGACGGCGTAGCTCACTCCGGCTGCGTCTAGTCCAGAAGGAATGATCTAAAGTGGGCCACCTTGCACAATAAATGTTGTAAGCGATATACACTATATACAAGCTCTATATAGAAGCGATATCCACCCGAGGAATACCAACTTATTTGCCAGAAAGAATCAAAATCGGTGAAGAATTGACGGAGAAGAAGTGATTTGTGTGGAAACTGCTCGTTAGGGATTGATTAATTACTCTATATCTGCATTATTAATTGCAATTATGCAAATTTGGGTAGAAGCTATAGTATAAGCACCCCAGGTAGACCTACCTTCCTGCTAAAAAGAATAAAAACCGGTGAAGACTTAAGAGAGAAGAAGCAATTTTCGTGAAACCTGGACGACGACGGACAACACAATGGTATTAGCTCATCACCTGTTGGCTGGATGTGAATAAGTGTCTTAACGATGCATTTTTAAAAATCTGATTTTTTTTTTTTTTGTTATTAATGTGGTACCTTCACCATCCAAGTTTTTATGAATGAGCTGTATTAGAACAAGCATGTTAATCTAAACGTGATATGAATTACGGGCGGCACGGTGGTGTAGTGGTTAGCGCTGTCGCCTCACAGCAAGAAGGCCCGGGTTCGAGCCACGTGGCCGGCGAGGGCCTTTCTGTGCGGAGTTTGCATGTTCTCCCCGTGTCCGCGTGGGTTTCCTCCGGGTGCTCCGGTTTCCCCCACAGTCCAAAGACATGCAGGTTAGGTTAACTGGTGGCTCTAAATTGACCGTAAATGTGAGTGTGAATGGTTGTCTGTGTCTATGTGTCAGCCCTGTGATGACCTGGCGACTTGTTCAGGGTGTACCCCGCCTTTCGTCCGTAGTCAGCTGGGATAGGCTCCAGCTTGCCTGTGACCCTGTAGAACAGGATAAAGCGGCTAGAGATAACGAGATGAGAATGAGAGATATGAATTACTGTCAGAGCTGCTGTTATAGAACCATAATCATCATCTGACCAATCAGATTTGCGAATTCAACAGCGCTGTGGTTATAATATATATTTTTACATGAAAGTACCGTTAATGTCAGTCTATACGTTAAGCCAGTGGAGAGTGAGTGTAAATGGAGCACAAATTAGGTGCGAACTTTTAAAAACTGGATCTAGTGAGAGACAAATGGAATGAAAAATAGTCTCGTGTGTGTGTATATTCACTGTTTCCCCCCACTGCAGAAAAGTCTGTTTAGAAAGCTGGGTGTTCTCGCTCTCTGAGTGACGCATGGGCCCGTGCGCCTGCCTGTTTATTTTTAGAGCCCACGGCCCAGTGTCCATGGTTCAGCTGTCGTCAGGCAGCAGTGAGGTACGCCTCTGCGGCTTTGCGAAATAAACTTCCAACAATGACAGACTCACTTCACCTACCACAGACTAACAGAAAAGGCAGAGCGTCGGACCGCCGTCTGACCGCTGGACACACACTGGACTGGGCGCTGACCCAGGGCAACTCTCAAATCCATGTTCCTGAAAGAGGCGACAGAACACACAGCTGAATGTTTGCAATGTGTGTATAGGGTCTAGACTATTTTCTGATTTAGAAATTCTTAGTCATCGTGGATATTTCTGAACCTGACTGACTTCTTGCATTTTAGTTCATGATTCTTTAGTCTCTACTCTCGACATGTGCTTGGAGTGTACGCTTTTATTAGTTAGTATTGGGTGTACATACTGTATGTATACTCAAATTTATTACCTCCGCCAAGGAGGTTATGTTTTCGGTAGAGTTGGTTTGTTTGTTGGTTTGTCTGTTAGCAACATTACGGAAAAAGTAATGAACGGCTTGCTCTGAAATTTTTTCCAGAGGTGTGACTGGGCACAAGTAACAATCCATTAAATTTTGGCGGTGATCCGGATCACCTTCTGGATCCCGGATTTTTTTAAAGGATTCTTGGCGGAGGTCTGCGCTCTCGGAGTGCTTTTCTAGTTCATCATAGATCACTTTTTAGATATCTGCAATGGCTTACTGGTATTGCTATACTCTTAATCACTGATGGGACTGAGGATAAATTAACACATGCATTTAAAAAAAATTTTCATTAACTGGTTTAGCTTGGTCAGGGTTGCAGTGGTTCCGGAGCCAATCCCGGGACCACTGATGAAGGAATACAGCCTGGATGGGATGCCACTTTATCACAGGGCACCATGTATGCACACGTTCACACACCCAATAATGCCTAAAAGCAATTTTTTTTTTTCTTTTCCCAATGCACTTGCCAGAATATTTCTGGGAGATGGAAGGAAACCCATGTGGACATGGGGAAAACCTGTACAGGAGATGACCACTATGCCACTCGTCAATTATAAGATGTGAAGTCATAATTATGAGCATGTCAATCATGCAATACGAAGTCATTATTATAAGTTCTCAATTATGAGATGGTCATATTTATCAGAAAAGTATCTCATTTTATGACATAGTAAGTCATATTATGAGACCGTAGGTCAATTAGGAGATACTAAATCATAATTATGAGATAATAGGTAATTATCAGCAAGTTTTAATTACAAGATACTAACTCATGAGATATGAAGTCATAATTATGAACAAGATAAATCAATTATGAGATAGAAAGTCATACTTATCAGAAAAGTATCTAATTTTACAAGATAGTAAGTCATATTATGAGAACATAGGTCAATAATGAGATAATCATAATTATGAGATAATAGGTCCTAATTATGAGCATGTTTTAATGACAAGATACTACATCATTATTATGAGATAGAAAATCATTGTTATATGAGTTCATATTTGCGTCATAATTATGAGAAAATTCAAATTTTATGAGATAGTAAGTCATTATGAGATGCTAACTCATAAGTATGAGATACAGTGGTGCCTGTGGTTCAGGAGAACACTGAACAACAATGGTGTGCATGGCAGGGTTGCAAAGAGAAAGCCACTGCTCTCCAAAAAGAACATTGCTGCTCATCTGCAGTTTGCTAAAGATCACGTGGACAAGCCAGAAGGCTATTGGAAAAATGTTTTGTGGACGGATGAGACCAAAATAGAACTTTTTGGTTTAACCCTTTGGTGACTGACCCCTTGAACATGGTTCCTCCAGGAACGATGACGTTTCAGTCGTCAAGACAACGGAAAAACTAAAATACAAGAGCATTTTGTTTTGTGCACAAGAGCATTGTGACGTATCTTTCTGTTTTTGTATTTTAGTTCTTCTGTTGTCTTGACAACTGAAAAGTCATAGTTCCTGGAGGAACCATTTTCAAGGGGTCAGTCACCAAAGGGTTAAATGAGAAGCGTTATGTTTGGAGAAAGGAAAACACTGCATTCCAGCATAAGAACCTTATCCCATCTGTGAAACATGATGGTGGTAGTATCATGGTTTGGGCCTGTTTTGCTGCATCTGGGCCAGGACAGCTTGCCATCATTGATGGAACAATGAATTCTGAATTATACCAGCAAATTCTAAAGGAAAATGTCAGGACATCTGTCCATGAACTGAATCTCAAGAGAAGGTGGGTCATGCAGCAAGACAACGACCCTAAGCGCACAAGTCATTCTACCAAAGAATGGTTAAAGAAGAATAAAGTTAATGTTTTGGAATGGCCAAGTCAAAGCCCTGACCTTAATCCAATCGAAATGTTGTGGAAGGACCTGAAGCGAGCAGTTCATGTGAGGAAACCCACCAACATCCCAGAGTTGAAGCTGTTCTGTACGGAGGAACGGGCTAAAATTCCTCCAAGCCGGTGTGCAGGACTGATCAACAGTTACCGGAAATGTTTAGTTGCAGTTATTGCTGCACAAGGGGGTCACACCAGATACTGAAAGCAAAGGTTCACATACTTTCGCCACTCACAGATATGTAATATTGAATCATTTTCCTCAATAAATAAATGACCAAGTATAATATTTTTGTCTCATTTGTTTAACTGGGTTCTCTTTATCTACTTTTAGGACTTGTGTGAAAATCTGATGATATTTTGTCATATTTATGCAGAAATATAGAAAATTCTAAAGGGTTCACAAACTTTCAAGCACCAATGTATGAAGTCATAATTATCAGAAAGGTATCTCATTTTATGAGATAGTAAGTCAATTATGAGATACTAAATCACAAGTATGAGATATGAGGTCATAATTATGAACAAGGTATCTCAATTATGACATAGAAAGTCATAATTATGAGAAACATCTCATTTTATGAGAAGTCATTATGAAATACTAAATCACGAGTATGAGATATGAAGTCATAATTATGAACACGGTATCTCAATTATGAGATATGAAGTCATAATTATGAGAAACGCATCTCATTTTATGAGAAGTCATTATGAGATACTAACTCATAAGTATGAGATATGAAGTCATAATTATGAACAAGGTATCTCAATTATGATAGAAAGTTATAATTATGAGAAAAGTATTTCTTTTTATGAGATAGTAAGTCATAATTATCAAAGATCTCTCATTTTATGAGATAGTAAGTCATTATGAGATACTAAATCATAAGTATATTACATCGTAATTATGAACAAGGTATCTCAATTATGAGATAGAATGTTATAATTATGAGAAAAGTCTCATTTTATGAGATAGCAAGTCATAATTATCAGAAAGATCTCTCATTTTACGAGATAGTAAGTCATTATGAGATATTAAATCATAAGTATGAGATATGATGTCATAATTATGAACAAGGTATCTCAATTATGAGAAAAGTATCTCATTTTATGAGATAGTAAGTCATAATTATCAGAAAGGTATATCTCATTTTATGAGATACTAAATAATATGTATGAGATATGAAGTCATAATTATGAACAAGGTATCTCAATTATGAGATAGAATGTTATAATTATGAGAAAAGTATCTAATTTTATGAGATAGTAAGTCATAATTATCAGAAAGATCTCTCATTTTACGAGATAGTAAGTCATTATGAGATACTAAATCATAAGTATGAGATATGAAGTCATAATTATGAACAAGGTATCTCAATTATGAGATAGAAAGTCATAATAATCAGAAAGGTATATCTCATTTTATGAGATGCTAAATCATAAGTATGAGATATGACATCATAATTATGAACAAGGTATCTCAATTATGAGATAGTAAGTCATAATTATCAGAAAGGTATATCTCATTTTATGAGATACTAAATCATATGTATGAGATATGACACAATTATGAACAAGGTCTCTCAATTATGAGATAGAAAGTCATAATTATCAGAAAGGTATATCTCATTTTATGAGATGCTAAATCATAAGTATGTGATGTGACATAATTATGAACAAGGCATCTCAATTATGAAAGAGAATGTTATAATTATGAGAAAAGTATCTCATTTTATGAGATAGCAAGTCATAACTATCAGAAAGGTATATCTCATTTTATGAGATACTAAATCATAAGTATGAGATATGACGTCATAATTATGAACACGTTATCTCTGATATAGAAAGTCATAATTATGAGAAACCTTCTCGTTATTATGGTGGACCTCCATCCTGGACAGTGCTCAGCCCACACGTTTCCCTTTCAGCACTTGTTGCTGTACCACCTTAACAGCAGTGTGTCTGAAACCCGGAAGTGCTCTCAGCCAATCAGATCAGCGCACAGACAAGACGCTCCAAAACATCCGTCATGCCCCTGAGGATCAAAATACAGGCGAAATAAGCGACACTAAAACCGATGTTATCGCCGTAAATTCATTGCTTTAAGAATAAATCACGCTTTATCTGCCTTTCGAGCTCCCTGAGACGCGATGGCTGACGGTGGGAATGCTGTGGAAGCGGAAGTAGATGATGATGAGCCGCCCACCATGAGCTACCCCCTGATCACTGTGTCTGACCTGCCCAGCAGCACCACAGCAGGTATTTACTCTCACAGCCACTGACTCTTTATACCAGCATGCCAGAGAGTGGGGGTGTGCTTTAAGATTAACTATTTTGTATAAATCAGTTAATTGTTAATCTGATGTACTGTACTTATCACATCATAACAGAGTCCCAGCTGGCACACCATGCAAGCTCATGTGCCATCAAATCAATCTCTGTGTGTGCAATTTCTCAGTTCTCACCTGTCCTTATGCATAATTTGTCAGAAGCCATAACAGGGGACCATCACAGGACCGCCAAAGGACCAGGATGTTACTTGGATTCTCAGTACAGCAGTCACACTGACATGAGAGCGAGTGCGGTGTTGATATGAGCGTTCCAGGTTCAGCAGCATTATCTGTGATTTTAAACCATGCTTTTTAACCAATGGCGTGGTGGCAGAAGGTCCTCACAGCTCCAGGGTCCACGGTTTGATCCTCGTCTCTGGTTACTGCCATGGTCACGTTTCTGTACATGTTCTCCTAGTGTCCTAGTAGGTTCCCTGTGGGTTCTTCTGCTTTCTAAAAACATGCTAGGAGGTGGATTGTGGACCTGCCCCGAAGTGCATGCGTGTGTATTAACATCCCACCCAGTGACTGTGACCCAGACGAGGATAAAGCGTCGAACGAAGAACGAATAATGCACCTTAGTACTTTCATTTGTTTAACACAAATTCAATATATCTGTTTGTGTTAATGGTTTTCTTTCTCTTTATCAGCGTCACTTTTTGACCGCGGGATAGTTTTTGTTTGCGGGGTATAGCCAATGTTGAATTGAGTTTCTTAAAAATTCTGATAAAATAAAGCAATGTTTATGTTCAATACATTTGGACCACTTACTCACATGACATCATTTCATGTCACTGCTGTGCTGAAAATCATCCATCCATCCATAGCTGCTGATCCTGTTCTACAGGGTCGCAGGCAAGCTGGAGCCTATCCCAGCTGACTACGGGCGAGAGGCGGGGTACACCCTGGACAAGTCGCCAGGTCATCGCAGGGCTGACACAAACAACCATTCACATTCACACCTACAGTCAATTTAGAGCAACCGATTAGCCTAACCTGCATGTCTTTGGACTGTGGGGGAAACCGGAGCGCCCAGAAGACACGGGGAGAACATGCAAACTCCACACAGAAAGGCCCTCGCCGGCCGCTGGGCTTGAACCCAGAACCTTCTTGCTGTGAGGCGACAGTGCTAACCACTACACCACTGTGCCGCCCCCTGAAAATCATCCACTACCCAAATAATACTTAATTTCACTGTGCAGTATGCATCGCATCTCATCTCATCTCATTATCTCTAGCCGCTTTATCCTGTTCTACAGGGTCGCAGGCAAGCTGGAGCCTATCCCAGCTGACTACGGGCGAAAGGCGGAGTACACCCTGGACAAGTCGCCAGGTCATCACAGGGCTGACACATAGACACAGACAACCATTCACATTCACACCTACGGTCAATTTAGAGTCACCAGTTAACCTAACCTGCATGTCTTTTGACTGTGGGGGAAACCGGAGCACCCGGAGGAAACCCACGCGGACACGGGGAGAACATGCAAACTCCGCACAGAAAGGCCCTCACCGGCCGCTGGGCTTGAACCCAGAACCTTCTTGCTGTGAGGCGACAGTGCTAATCACTACACCACTGTGCCGCCCCCTGAAAATCATCCACTACCCAAATAATACTTCATTTCACTGTGCAGTATGCATAATAAAGATAATAAAAAAAAAACCTTTATTACCTTTTAAAGTTGTGTTTGACTAAGCAATATTTGGTTAGTGATGGTCCTTTTCTTATTGATAGAAGGGAGGTTGGAGGTTGACAGTTTGTACAGAGCTACAGATTGTAATTTTAGATTTCAGGATTAGAAAACATCCACCTTTTGGCGAAGTCATGTCATCTCACACTGAAAAAATGAGAAAAATCCAACCTTCAATTGAAATGAAATGTATTCCGAGAAAAACAAATCCCTCATCAAGAAATTATTTTCAACAAAAACGCATATCACTATTGTTGACACCCCTAGAAATTATAGTGAACACAATGCGGCTGAAGCATGTTTCTGATTTAAATTATACATTCCTGTTGACTGGAGTGTGTAGGAACTTTCAAGCTGTAATCCATGACTTCCTGATTAACTGGGGAACAAGTATGGGGTGAAACAGAGGCCAAATTCCCTTAGTCACCCATCAGCATGGGAAAGATAAGAGAGAACACACAAACCAAATGAGGGAGAAGTGTGTTGACCTTCACAAGTCAGGGAATGGTTATAAAAAAATTGCTACTCACCTGAAAATCTCATCTCATCTCATTATCTGTAGCCGCTTTATCCTGTTCTACAGGGTCGCAGGCAAGCTGGAGCCTATCCCAGCTGACTACGGGCGAAAGGCGGGGTACACCCTGGACAAGTCGCCAGGTCATCACAGGGCTGACACATAGACACAGACAACCATTCACACTCACATTCACACCTACGGTCAATTTAGAGTCACCAGTTAACCTAACCTGCATGTCTTTGGACTGTGAGGGAAACCGGAGCACCCGGAGGAAACCCACGCGGACACGGGGAGAACATGCAAACTCTGCACAGAAAGGCCCTCGTCGGCCACGGGGCTCGAACCCGGACCTTCTTGCTGTGAGGCGACAGCGCTAACCACTACACCACCGTGCCGCCCAATTTCTATTGTTTGGGGAAAAAATTAAAAAAGTGGACACCAACTGGAACTGTCACAAACTTGACTGGAAGAGGACCAAAGTTTATTTTGCTCCCATGTACAGTGAGGTGGATGGTAAGAGAGGCAAAAAAAATTGAAGCAAAAAAAAAAAAAATTCCCAAGGGTCACTGTTGGTGAATTACAAGAAAAAGTAAAACCTTGGGGTTTCCAAGTCTGTAAAACCACCATCAGATGCCACCTCTATGCCAACAGATTATTTGAAAGGTATTCCATAAAAACACCTTTTCTGTGAGTTAACTACAAACATAAGCACATGAAGTTTGTGAAACTCTTACAGCTTTGACTGGAACCGTGTTCTCTGGTCTGATGTAACAGAAATGGAGCTTTTTGGAAATAAACACTCAAGGTGTGTTTGGTGTAAAAAGATGGATGGCTCTAATGAAAAGAACCTGATCCCAATTGTAAAATATGGTGGAAGTTCTGTCATGCTTTGGGGCTGTTTTGCCTCCAAAGACCCTGGAAACCTTGTTAGGGTCCATGGCATCATGGACTCCATGAATCACCAGGACATTTTAAATTAAAATCTGGCTCATCTGCTAGGAAACTAAAACTGGGTCATCACTGGATCTTCCAGCAGGACAGTGATCCGAAGCATATGTCCACATCAACACAAAAACAGTTAGCGGACCACAGAATCAAGCCTCTGCCCTGGCCCCCTGACATGAACCCCCGTGGGGTGAGCTGAAGAGGAGAGAGCACAAGAGAAGGCCTCGGACCCTGGATGATCTGGAAAGATTGTGTAAAGAGGACTGGTCTCAGATGCTCTGCATCTCCAACCTTATAAAAAAGAAGAAACCTTTATTCGTCACATGCACACTTCAAGCACAGTGAAATTCATCCTCTGCATTTAACCCATCTGAAGCAGTGAACACACACACCCAGAGCAGTGGGCAGCCCAGAGCACCCGGGGAGCAGTCAGGGGTTAGGTACCTTGCTCAAGGGCACCTCAGCCCAAGGCTGCCCCACGTCAACCTAACTGCATGTCTTAGGATTGTGGGGGAAACCAGAGCACCCAGAGGAAACCCATGCAGACACGGGGAGAACATGCAAACTCCACACAGAAAGGCCCTCGCCGGCCACTGGGTTCAAACCCAGAACCTTCTTGCTGTGAGGCGACCGTGCTAACCACTACACCACCGTGCCACCCGTCATAAAGTGTTATAGGAGAAAATTCAATGCCGGTTTACTGGCAAAGGAGGATGTACAAAGTATTAAATGCAAGCCCAGGGTGCCAATAATAGTGCCATATGTGTTTTTGTTGAAAATAATAATTTCTTGTTGAGGGGCTTGTTCTCCTCTAAATAAATTTATTTTGATTAAAAAGTTGGATTTTTCTCATTTTTTCAGCACGAGATGAACCGACTTCACCAAAAGGTGGACTTTTTCTTCACCCGTGTTACTAATTTTTACAAAGGGTGCTAATAATCGTGGACGGTACTGTATATGGTGGGTTTGCCTAATATATAATATATATATATATTCCTCTCAGGCCGTAATCTGAAAGAATGGCTTCAGGAGCAGTTCTGTGACAAACCTCTGGAGCAGTGTGAGGACATGCGTCTGCATAATGCCGCCTATGTGGGAGATTTGGACACTATCAGGACCCTGTTGCAGGAAGACAGCTTCAAAGAGTGAACCTTTGTGACACACACATCCTTATTTTGCATAGTTATCATTCCAGTTATGCTATTCTGTATGTGATATCTTTGGATGTGATATTAAGAACCCATCAATCATTCCTAATGTAATTGTCCTTCCTGTGCAGACGGATCAATGAGAAATCTGTGTGGTGCTGTGGCTGGCTGCCCTGCACGCCTCTGCGCATAGCTGCTACTGCTGGCCATGGTGACTGTGTGGACTTCCTCATCAACCATGGGGCCGAGGTGGACCTGGTGGACGTCAAGGGTCAGACAGCTCTGTATGTGGCTGTGGTTAACGGACACCTGGACTGTGTTCGGATCTTGCTGGAGGCAGGGGCAGACCCAAACGGCAGCAGACACCATCGCAGCACTCCTTTATACCACGCAGCCCGGGTGGGCAGGGTGGACATCCTACAGGAACTGATCAGGTGGGAAGTGAAGATGTGCTGTTATTGGGTTTATGTCAGACCGCATCATTAATTACAACCCCAATTCCAAAAAAGTTGGGATACTGTGTAAAATGTAAATAAATACAGAATGTGAAGATTTGCAAATCATGGAAACCCTATATTTCATTGAAAATGGTGCAAATAATATCAAATGTTGAAACTGAGTAATTTTATTGTTTTTTGAAAATATATGCTCATTTTGAATTTGATGTCAGCAGCACGTTTCAGAAAATTTGGGATGGGGCAACATCCATTATCCGTAACCGCTTATCCTGTGCAGGGTCGCAGGCAAGCTGGAGCCTATCCCAGCTGACTACAGGCGAAAGGCGGGGTACACCCTGGACAAGTCGCCAGGTCATCACAGGGCTGACACATAGACACAGACAACCATTCACACTCACATTCACACCTACGGTCAATTTAGAGTCACCAGTTAGCCTAACCTGCATGTCTTTGGACTGTGGGGGAAACCGGAGCACCCGGAGGAAACCCACATAGACACGGGGAGAACATGCAAACTCCACACAGAAAGGGCCCCCGTCAGCCACTGAGCTCAAACCCAGAATCTTCTTGCTGTGAGGCGACAGTGCTAACCACTTAAACGCCCATCTGTGGTCCATAATATCATTAAAAGATTCAGAGAATCTGGAGAAATCTCTGTATGCAAGAGACAAGGCTGAAAACTAACATGTGATCTTCAGGCCCCCAGGCAACACTGCATTAAAAGCAGGCATGTGTCTGTAGTGGAAATCACTGTATGGGCTCAGGAACACTTCAGAAAACTATCGTCTGTGAAAACAGTTCATTACTACATCCACAAATGCAAGTTAAAACCAGATATAAACAATATCCAGAAACAACACCACCTTCTCTGGGCCCAAGCTCTTTTACGATGGACTGAGGCGAAGTGGAAAATTGTCCCGAGGTCTGACGAATCAAAAGTAGAAATTCTTTTTAGAAATCATGGACACCACGTCCTCCAGGCTAAAGAGGAGAGGGACCATCCGGCTTGTTATCAGTGCACAGTTCAAAAGCCAGCATCTGTGATGGTATGAAGGTGCATTAGTGCACATGACATGGGTAGCTTGTACTGTACATCTGGGAAGGCCTCATTAATGCTGAATGATATATGCATGTTTCAGAGCAATACGCTGCCATCCAGACAAAATCTTTTTCGGGGAAGACCTTCCTTCTTTCAGCAAGACAATGCCAAACTGGTTTCTGCACATATTAAAACTGCATGGCTCTGTAGTAAGAGTGCGGGTGCTAAACTGGCCTGTCTGCAGTGCAGACTTGTTTCCCATTTAAAACATTTGGTGCATTATGAAGCGCAAAATACGACAAAGGAGACCCCGAACTGTTGAGCAACTGAAATTGTATATCAGGCAAGAATGGGGCAACATTTCTCTTTCAAAACTACAGCAATTGGTCTCCTCAGTTCCCAAATGTTTACAGAGTGTTGTTCAAAGTAGAAGTGATACAACACAGTGGTAAACATGCCCCTGTCCCAACTTTTTTTGAAATGTTTTGCTGACATCAAATTCAAAATGAGCATAGATTTTTCAAAAAAAACAATAAAATTTCTGTTTCAACATTTGACATGTTGTCCTTGTACTATTTTCAATGAAATATAGGGTTTACATGATTTGCAGATCATCACATCCTGTTTTTTTTAATTTACGGTTGACACATCATTTTTTGGAATTGGGGCTGTATTTTCCTATAACTGCAGGTACCATTGTGTTTTATTCTTAACATATTATTATTATTATTATTTAGTTTAACCAGAGCTTACTGTGTAACTTTGCAGGTTCAATGCTGATGTGGATGTGGACCACCAGCTGGGACCGAGGCCTCTGTTCAGTGCCCGCACCCTTTCCACACTAGTGGTGTGTCCTCTCTATATCAGTGCTGCCTACCATCATTTACACTGCTTCAGGCTGCTCCTGGAGGCCGGAGCCAACCCAGATTATAACTACACTGGCCCCGTGAGCCGTGAAGCGCTGAACAGAGGCCTGGCCTCCTGCCTGCTGGACGCTGTGCTTCGACATGGCTGTGAGCCTACTTTTGTTAGGCTGCTGCTGGAGCATGGCGCTGATCCACTACTCGTGCCATGGGAGGAACCTGACCCCGATATGATGGGAAGAGTGCGCGTCAATCCTGAGGCCTTAAACATCTATCAAGAGGCCAGGAGTAAGGTTTTTTTTAATATTATTATTAGGGGTGGTGTAGTGGTTAGCACTGTTGCGTCACAGAAAGAAGGTCCTGGGTTCGAGCCCAGCGGCTGACGGGGGCCTTTCTGTGTGGAGTTTGCATGTTCTCCCCGTGTCCGAATGGGTTTCTTCCGGGTGCTCCGGTTTCCCCCACAGTCCAAAGACATGCAGGTTAGGTTAACTGGTGACTAAATTGAGCGTAGGTGTGATTGTGAGTGTGAATGGTTGTCTGTGTCTATGTGTCAGCCCTGTGATGACCTGGCGACTTGTCCAGGGTGTACCCCGCCTTTCGCCCGTAGTCAGCTGGGATAGGCTCCAGCTTGCCTGCGACCCTGTAGAACAGGATAAGCGGCTACAAATAATGGATGGATTATTATTATTATTATTATTATTATTATTATTATTATTATTAAGCATTTTTAGTTGTTTGCTAGAATTCAGGCACAACAGCTGTTATGTTTTCCCAGACCGCAAGACAGATATGCACCTAGATTTATTTGTATTCACAGCATATTTTGAAAACGGATCTAGACCCGTGGTTGTTTAGACCTCTGCTCTCTTTCAGAATGTCCAGAGAGGCTGACTCATTTGTGTCGTATAGCCATTCGGCAGGTGATGGGCAAACACCGCCTGAGGCACATCTCCAGCCTTCCTTTGCCTGATTCTATCAAGAATTTTCTGCTCCACAGAGACTTCTGTTCCCTTTCATGAAGAAAGTGCGAATAAAACCGAAGGCTCTACAAGCTATGTCATGGCCTGTACCTGTACAAGGGGCACTGGTAAGTTTTTGTAGGCTGGAGATAATGCTGATGGACAGAAAATGATCTGCAGTCCTTTGAGATCCTGAAGGCTTGGTCCTATGGCTTTGTTGTTACTGTAGCTGCATTGCACTTCTGATGGTGGGAGCACATTCCCTAAGAAAGCAAACACTTCCGGTTTCATAGCACATCATTCTGTATGTTGCATGTTGGTAAAATTCTCTTTGTTTACAAAATATACTTACAGTAGCATATTCCTTAAAAGTAATATAATCACCTGAATACACTGCATAACCATGTTATCTCTTGTGTATCGTTTCGACCGTTGGATGTAAGAGCATCGGTAATTTATATTTAAGAACAAATTTTATATTTCTTTTAGGGTTCCTGTGGTGTAAAATTAAAAAAAAAAAAAACAACCTTAATTTATGATTCTTTATGACGTGTATGTATTTATATGACACTTAAACATCTTGTTAAACCTTGCCTTTGCCTTAAATTAAATTCAGATGCCTGTAATAAACTACATTATCCCCACTGTCTGTGTTCTCGTGTGAAGAAAGCCTGTGATCTCTCATGTTTCATTAGCCTGTCCTTAGTGCATCTTGTTTTTGGTTTTTTTTCTTGAAAAACATCTCTCTAATGGTTTACAATACTACTGAGGTTCGAGTCACATGAACATGATTCATGTGTTTGGATTTATAGATCGTGTTTTGAAACTTAATTACCTTCCTGTGTAGGAAATGCAGAGAGCCAAATTTCCTGTAGGACCTCTTTACCAGCCACAGACTATTCCTCACAGCTCTAAGAGTCTCAGTAGATATCATGTTGAGGTCTCAGTGACAGAAATAGCTCCGTTATATGATGTAGGATTCCTTGGAGGTTTCCAAGTGTATATGCCTCTTCCATTTCCCAGCAGCTTTGCTTAAGATACCCACTGGGTATCTGGGTAGAAATTATGTTGTGCTTTTTTTAAGTTCAGTGTTGTGACAGTGAAACCACAAATTGTGTAAAAAAAAAAAAAAAGTTGTAGAAAAAGCAAGCCTGGGAAATGTTTGGATCTGCCAACACATCGCTGGCCGACTACCGTCCCACTGAGAGCTGCAGATTGTGGATGTACTCCTGCCAGATGAGGAAAAGGTGGGATTGTACAATAACTAACAGATGCACTGTTTCATATCTCAAGATATCATCATCATCATCATCAACAACATCCTCCGTCCTCTCTGCCTGATTCCTCTTTAATTTGTCTATTAGGCATTTCAGCAGGAAAACAATCAAAGCAGAGACATCATCTCAGCTCTCCTACCGAAGACAAATCGTTCTCTTTTTCCGACAGCTTCTCAATTGTGGAACTGGAGTGCTGCCATAGAAAAACCCCAAACCCCAAGAGTACGCTTGTGGAGTGACGTTTCCCACTGCAATCCTCTTTCCCCTTTTTTAAACCCATCTCCCTGTGCCAAATCTCCCCTACACAGGGCAATTGTCTGATTATGATTCTCAGCCTACTGTAGTAATTGAGCGACATCAGTTTTTAATATGAAAATGGGGGAATCCAGCTGTGTGCCTTCAGGTCTGTTTTTCATTACAGGTGTGACAAGCCAGCAAGTGTTTTCTGGTTATAGTGTTTAGCCATAGATTTCGTGGGTCAGTGTTCAGAACACTTTTAGATGCTTGGTGTCTGTACAGATCAAAGCTGCCCAAAAGATGGCACTCTTCTCATGTCAAGCACTCCTCTTCTTCCTGAGACTCACATCTGTTTAAGAGCTGATGGTGTGACTTCCCAATATTATCACTCAGTTTCATAAAAGTGCTTTAGTATGGTGGGTATGTAATTACAGTTAGCTTTTCACAACAGGAAAAGGGCATTTTAGTTGGAAAAACTATAAAGATATCAACTACTGAAAGCAAGTGAACAGCATGAGAGCCTTAAAACTCTTTGGATACAAAAAGTATTTCAGTAGTTCTTGAACCATCAAGTATTACATAAAAAATTTTTATTCAAACCCATTCAACCACTCAAAACAAAAAAAAGTAAACCACTATAAACAATTATTTATCCTAGTTTGTGAGGGTGCTCATGATTATTCTTCTTCAAGTCCATTTTAAAGGAAATAAGCTTTAAAAATAAATACATCTACAATGCTAAGGCTACTGTAGGCATTTGGAGTGTTAGTGACTGAGTGACTGTTTCTCATACCACAAAATTTGCTAAGTTATCTGAAGTATAGCGATATTCTTTAAATAATTATTAAAAAAATCCCTACACTAAACTAATCTACAGGCTAAGCTGTAGCAAGCTAGCACACATAAGCTACTAATTAGTGATGAGTTAGCAGGATGTTCATACTATGCTTTAATTTATATTTAAAGGTTTTTTCCTAACACATTTTAAATTATTTCCACTGCAAGCGTTATTTATTTGATTGAATTCTTAAAAGACCTAACTTGTGTGTGTGTAAAAGCTGCCTAGTTTTACTATCAAACACATATTTTGGTTATGCTAGCTGCATTTTAGTTATGCTAATTGATGTACTTTTCCTTAGTGAGCTAATAAGCTAACATGTTAATTCAGTGGGTGATTAATAAGTATTTCTGTGGTAAATGAAAGTCTTTTCAATGCGTTTCCAGATCTTTATATGACTGAAAATGAGTAATTGAAGAAAATTTGTATTTCGATTTTCAACAAGTTCTCGTAAATGGACTTTGCTGTAGAAAGTTAAGAGGGAAAATTTGCAGTTTGAGCCAGTGCATAAATATGATAAAGGTAAAAAAAAAAAAAACATTGGCACTGACAAATTTGCTCTGATGACTTTTCAGTGTGTTAAAAGCTCATTTACCATCATGTTATGATGGTGTCAACATAATCCCAGTTAGCACAAGCAATCTGTACAGCTTTACTGTAATATTGTAGTTGTAAAAGCAGATCAGGTAACAGTATCATTATTTCTGGTCCAATATTCAATATAGAACTACAGAATAGCAACAGGGTGTATACTGTATCGCAGGAACCATATAAGAAAAGGATATGCGTGTCAGTGACAAAAACAGAAGCTAAAAACTAAAATAAAAATAATCTGTGACTGAAATGTGGAGCTCTGATTTCATTTTATCTGAGATTATTGCACATGGATATAGCTAATAAGTTGATACACCTATTTGCATCTATTTTCTAACTCGCCCATCAACAACCAAATTTAAGACCTGGTTGATGAAATGTTTCTGTGATTCCATCTTTTAAAAAAAAAACGATATTAAAAGTTTTATCTCCAGTATTTATGATTCCTTGACTGGTCCCATTTACAAAGAAGTAGCCTCTGTAAAGGTGAAATATATTTCAGACAAGAGTAAAGTGTCCTTCACAACCTATTTGCATGTTTCAGATAAATCATTTTTATTGTTTATTAATAAATAAATATGTATGTACAGCATCTGAGAAAAACTAAATGGTTTTGCCTTGAAATATAATAATTAAAATACATTGAAATCTTATTTTTATGTTAAATCGTGAAACCATTTAACATTTCATGCTCGAAACACAAGTTTCCATGAGTCACTTTTATAAGTTTTTATAGGTTTCCCACAACATTCACTTAACATTTAACTCGTTCACTCCTAGGATATAGTTGGAACATTCCATACGTTGGAAGTTGTATCAACCACACGTCCTGAAGATATCAGGAAGAAGAAAAGTAAGTATTCTCCTTCTTTTTTTCTTTATTTTTCATTGAAATATTAAATTCACTTCTGGACAAAAAAAAAACAACTACTGTTGCATCAATTTATGAATGATTAAACGTATGGCTTTCTTAGAATCAATGACATTTTTCAATATGTCACTTGTTAGGATATCGATAAATTGTTTTGATAAATTTGGGTACTTTTTGTTTGTGGATGTGTCTATATAACAAAAAGAAAATTACATGTTGGCTTAAGGATATGAAGTTTATCTTCTCGTGTTGACAAACTCATTTTTCATACAAAATACATCCCGGACCTTAGTACCATATTTTCCAATATCTTCAGTCGTGAGGATATCAGTGACGTCACTCCAAGTGTTTTCCTGCGGACTTGATGTGTATTGTCAAAATGGCGAACTGATTCAAAATTAAAATTCTTTTGATTAACTTGCTTTTTTTTTTGTCCATGTAATATAAAGAATATTTCATGGTGGCGTGACGATATGAAAGTCATCTTCTCATGTTGAAAAATATTTCACTGGTTTGCTTTGCTCACTTGTGAAATATATTTGCCATGCAAAGATAAACTTCATATCTTTGTGCCACCGTGTAATATCCTATATAATATATATATATATATATATATATATATATATATATATATATATATATATATAGTTTAATTTTTGAGAATTACAAAGACAAAACGGCACCCCAATTGTTGGATCACCCATCATTTACATTCCATCCAGTCCATGTTATTGAACATGTTATATACACACCAATATCATCATAAGAATGATGGATGATTTCATTACAAAGATATAATACAAATATGAAGCAGATTACTAATAAAAGATGTGCTACTACTTGTATTGCAGCTTCTATTTAACTGGCCTGAGGGCATCGATCTGCACTGCTGCCAAGATAACTGATCAGTTTTCCACGTCATGGAGTTAAGCCTTAGTTCTCAGTGGGTTTAATAATGGATTACATGAGGCTGACTAAAGGTCTACTGGTTGCTTTTAATGAAAGACCCTTCATCTGTGTAACCAGAACAAGATTTAAACATCAGAACATGACTAGACCTGTAGCTGTAGCTCGTAATGGTTCTCATGCTGCATTACAGAATGTGTTGACTGCTTTTATATCAGGAACAGTGAACGCTATAAATGGATGTCTTGCCAAATAAATGTGTTTGCTCGTAATTAAAGGTTTTTAGGTAGAAGTTCTGCAGTGGATGGAGGTTAAATAGGAAATGCAACAGACAACATCAAGTATTTATATGACCGTATAAAATGCATGTGCGCCCATATGGGATATTAAACGACGTATTTCGCTTTTATAGAAATTGAGCAACAGCTGCGTGTTGTTTGGACCTTATTTTAATCTGCCTCTCCAAGTAATTCACACTTGCACTAGAATTTCACTGCCTTAATTACAACACATTTTTCTAAGGGTGATTTCATTTTTTTTTTCTTTTGAACTTCCTCTGTTGCTTTAAACATTGCTTGGTTTTGGATACAGGGCCAACCATTTCCCCCTCCTTACTTATTTGCAGATGGTATGTGATTTGGATCACAGTATTTAAGCTGTGACTCCTGTTAGAAGAATGCTATCGAGAAGTTGAACCCTTTTAATATGGAGTCCAAATAAAACAGTATTTTGCAGGATGTTTCTGTTTCAGAAGACTATAACGGGAAAGGTTTGCCATGGAGAGTGATTCAGAAGTGATTGGTAATTTTTCAGTGTTTTTGTGTCATGAACATGCAGAATGGATTAAACAATGTGTGTAAAGTATTTCCTGTATCAGGCAAAGATGGCGTGTGTGCTGGTGTGACGCCTTTAACGTTAGGATAAGGCGACACTGAAATCATTAACAGGGCTTAAAACAGAAAATATAGAAAGGAGGAAATTTACCTATAAATTCGTTACTTGGTTTTAATTGGAAAACCAAAATTGCATAATGGCACTTAATGTGACTTGTTTTCCAGAGGCACCGGTAGTTGTGAACTGTGCAAGTACAGGAAGGCAGGATCATAAAATACTGTCTCAGAATCTTGGTTCTTGTCAATTTAAAAGCAGCCCACATAAGTCAAGTTCGTTTTTTTTTTTTTTTTGTATAGTGCTGTTAACAACGGATATTGTCGCAAAGCAGCTTTACAGAAATGTATAAATTACAGACTTAACTTTCTTTTAAACATATGAATTTATGAACTCATCCCTAATGAGTAAGCCTGAGGTGACAGTGGAGAGGAAAAACTCCCTGAGAAGACATGAGGAAGAAACCCTGAAAGGAACCAGACTCAGAAGGGAACCCATCCTCATCTGGGTGATTACATACATACCTACATACCTACTGACATACATTATACACACACCCTTCTGTGATTATTGGAACCCTTGTAAACATGAATAAAAAAGGTTTAGAAAAAAATCCACCTTTTGGTGAAATTGCTTCATCTCACACTGAAAAAATTGAGGAAAATCCAACCTTTAATTGAAATAAATTTATTCAGAGAAAAACAAATCTCTCATCAAGAAAAAATTATCTTCACTATTATCGGCACCAATGAATGCATTTAATACTTCGGACAATCTCCCTTTGCCAGTAAAACAGCACTGAATTTTCTCCTATAACATATTGTAAGGTTGGAGATACAGAGCAGGGCATCTGAGACCATTCCTCTTTACACAATCTCTCCAGATCATCCAGGGTCTGAGGCCTTCTCTTATGCTCTCTACTCTTCAGCTCAGCCCACAGGGTTTCAGTGGGGTTCAGGTCAGGGGACTGAGGTGGCCAGGGCAGAAGCTTGATTCTGTGATCAGCAAACCATTTTTGTGTTGATGTGGACATACCGTATGCTTCAGATCACTGTCCTGCTGGAAGATCCAGTGACAACCCAGTCTTAGTTTCCTAGCAGAGGCAGCCAGATTTTAATTTAAAATGTCCTGGTGTTTCATGGAGTCCATGATGCCATGGACCCTAACAAGGTTTCCAGGGTCTTTGGAGGCAAAACAGCCCCAAAACATGACAGAACTTCCACCATATTTTACAGTTGGGATCAGGTTCTTTTCATTAGAGCCATCCTTCTTTTTACACCAAACCCACCAGTGCGAAATGTTTATTGCGAAAAAGCTCCATTTTTGTTCCAACAGACCAAAGAACACGGTTCCAGTCAAAGCTGTAGTGGCGTTTCACAAACTTCAGGCGCTAAAGTTTGTGGTGAACAGAAAGAAAAGGCTTTTTTCTGGTACCTTCCAGATAATCTGTTGGCATGGAGGTGGCATTTGATGGTGGTTTTGGATTCACCAACAGTGATCCTTGATTTTTTTGTTTGTTTGTTTGTTTGTTGCCTCTCTTACCATCCACCTCACTGTACTTGGGAGCAAAATAAACTCGGGTCCTCTTCCAGGCAAGTTTGCAACAGCACCAGTTGGTGTCCACTTTTTCCCCCCCAAACAATAGAAATTGGCATTTTCAGGTGAGTAGCTATTTTTTTTATATAACATTCCCTGACTTATGAAGGTCAACACACTTCTCCCTCATTTGGTTTGTGTGTTCTCTCTTATTTTTCCCATGTTGATGGATGATAAAGGGAACTTGGCCTCTGTGTCACCTCATATTTGTTCCCCAGTTAATCAGGAAGTCATGGATTACAGCTTGAAAGTTCTTACACACTCCAGTCAACTCAAAAATGTACAATTTAAATCAGAAACATGCTTCAGTTATATTGTGTTCACTATCATTTCCAGGGATGACCAAAATAGTGGCACATGTATTTTTGTTGAAAATAATTTATTGATGAGGGATTTATTTTCTCTGAATGAATTTATTGCAATTAAAGGTTGGATTTTTCTCTTTTTTTTCAGTGCGAGATGAAGCGAGTTCACCAAAAGGTAGATTTCTTCTAACCCTTATAACTAATCTTTACAGGGCAGGCAATAATTGTGGATATATAGATACAAACACAGTCATACACAGAAATTTAAGCAGTACCTCGAACAATAATATTAGTGAAAGAGTAACTGAATACTTAAAGGATAACAGTTTTGCAGCTGTACAGCTGATGTAGAAACTAGTTAGACTGATTAAATTATTTATGATCCAGAAATGTAGTAAATTAATGTTAATCAGTGTTTTATTTTGCCACACTCGTATCTTATAAAACTGATATATACGACCATAAAATGTTGGAAAGTTGTTTTTTTTCCCCACTTCCTTTTGAAATACCACAGTCTCAGAATCTTTCCAGCTCTGTAAGTACAGAGGATCGTAATGGATAGTATTCATTAAGGCAAATTACCCATGGTTAATTGCTTCAGTGAAGCCCTGGCTCTGGGGAGCTGTTCCACAGCTGAGAGGAGCGCTGTGTGCTATGGTCTTGGCCCACGAATGCAACAATCAGCCAGCATGTCTGAGGGAATACGGACAAGGATTGTCACTTGCCTGACAAACCACCATTCAACAACATCAGCAGCGTACAAAAAAAGTGGAAGAAAATTCATTCCACGACCAGTGTGGGAATGCAGTTAAATGTATTTTCCTGCAGCCCACTTTTCCACACTTAAGCCTGGAGGCATGGAAATTAGCAAAAGGAAGGGTTTGCATCTCAAGAGACGTGGCCAACTCAAATGGCCTGTGAATCCTATTGGCACAATGATTCATCATGATGCGGGATGAAGTCACCACAATGCATCATTCTCACCCGCATGAAACCAGTAGTGAACCCAACATGGTCTACCTCAATGCGGCATCCTTTTTTTTAAATCCATATTTAGTCACTTTATTTCCATTACATAACAGGGAATACATTAACAAACTCCAAAAGAATTCTTCAAACCTTGAAAATGAGCCTGGAGAATCGTAAAGAACTGGGGTGTCCCATTTGGAGCACAGCCCACTTCCCTCCTCCTCTCCCAAGTATGACCCCTCTGACAGAGGGTGGGAACAGCTCCAAGTCCACAACCCAATGCCACATCAAATCAACCATTTCCTCCCATGATAAGAAGGCACGGACAAGCTTTACAGATCCCCCGTAAAAGTTGGAAAGAGACGTTTAGAAGTCCCATGTTCTTGGGTTCTTGGCAGGGGCCCTGTTTAGCCCCTGAAAAGCGTCTCGCATTTCGTCCTCTGTGTTGAGAGATGTTAACTTCAGTTCCATGTCGTGTGGAATAAGCTACAGTACGTCGTTTCCTCTACACAAAAAAATTCATGCATGCAACTTGCTCTGATTTATTCACCATATTTTACAAAACGTATTTTCTTATGCCTCCAAGCACCTAACTCGAGAGCATGACAGTCAATAAGCGTCCTCGCTGAATTGCATATTTAGCAGGAAGGAAGTTGAAAACAGAATTTAGAAAACTCCCAGGTCCAGGGGGCAGTGAGTCTGCATGGACAGACAGCTGTGACGGAGGGATCTAAATTTGAGAAGTCAGCACATGAAAAGAGAAGGCGCATACGGCT
Source organism: Neoarius graeffei (assembly GCF_027579695.1). Lineage (NCBI taxonomy): Eukaryota > Metazoa > Chordata > Actinopteri > Siluriformes > Ariidae > Neoarius > Neoarius graeffei. Next base: position 74,877,248 of record NC_083577.1, read on the forward strand.
GGGCAAGTGTGGCAGAACTTGATACTCCCCGAGCGGAGCGGAGCTGAGAGGAGGCCTAAATCAGGCACGCTCGTTTCGAGCACCACTACTCAGCCACGCTTGTTTAGTGGGCCCTGATTTCTAAAGACTTCTGACCGCTCTCCCCCTCTTTCAGCTTCCTGTCAAAATCATGAATTTCCTGTCTGGTTAGCTTTTTCCCTCTCTTCAGACATTAACACCGACAGGCAGGTGTGCATATGATACTCCCTTTACTGCACTTGGAATACTAACATTATTACACAGATCACAAGGTTGAGTTTATCAATATTTCATTTCAGATACATCAGGAAAATTCCAACGTGCAGGTTATATCTGGTAGTGGGAATACTACCACTTGGCTGAACTAGAGCAGACATAGTGGCAGTTGTGTGTATATTAGACAAATGTGTAGATATTCTGCATTAATTGAATTAGGAGTGTTTATACTGAGCATTGGTTGCAGGAGGGAATCATACTCAGGAGACCCAGAAGTCTTTCGAGCGTTCCTTTGGATTGCTTCAGCGTTGCGTGACAGTGAAGCAAGGATCGTGTCCTCAGTGAATTCCATGCTGAAGTATATTGCTCTTGTGGTTTCCAACCGTTTCTGAAGTCTTTGAACAGGCTGTTGATTTATAATCTCAGATGTCAATTCTTCACAGTGACACTCCACTGAGATAAACTCGGCGCTCCAAGCCTTCTCTATATCAAGGCAAATTTCAGCTCTTAATGTGCATAAGAAAGGGCCTATTCATTAGATTTACTTCAGTGTAGAAACTTGCAAGTGTTATAACTGGCTTTTGAACTGAAAATGTGGGTCTAAACTTCAGTGTATTTATCTTCATCAATCTTTTTTTAAACATCATTCTGATTAAGTCCTGAAAGACTCCTGAATTTAAGCAACACGTTATTCTTGTATTACAGCAGATTTTGAGATCTTTCTATGATTTAATCATTTTTATTCTATCCACATTCACTGGATATGAGCAATCGCGTGCTCTGATTGGCTACTCTACTACTAGGCTATCAGCTCATATACCGTGAGTAGAGGAAAACAAAATGGTGGAACGTGTTGCTGAACCAACCAAGGACGAAATAAAAACTCTACTTGAAAACAAAACCCCAAAAAATGTTATCAAGTATTTAAAAGAAACAGAAAGAGCTAAAGGAAAATACGTTTTTGTTTGTTTGTATTTTCCCCCCTAATATCTCCTGTTCCACACTCCAGCCCAGTTAGTGGCGGTAACGCACCTTTAAGTTGGTTTGCCAACCACCAAAAAAACCCTAAAGAAGAAGAAGACGACCCCAAAAATACAAAAAAAAGCAACAAAATATGGGATTAAAGTATTTGATGGTAAGAACATATCTTTATTTTTCAAGAATTATTATTATTATTATTATTAGGGCCCGAGCCCTATGGGCGAAGGCCCTATTGTTCTTGTAAGAGTTCACTATTATTAGGGCCCGAGCCCTATGGGCGAAGGCCCTATTGTTCTTGTAAGAGTTCACTATTATTATTCTTCCGTCTTCTTCTTCTTCTTCTTCTTCCGTCTTCTTCTTCTTCTTTATTTTTCTCCGCTGTTGGGCCATTTTCGGGGCGCTTGCCATGGGCGAAAACGCACGAAATTTGGCACCAGTTCCGAGAATTGCCACCGCTACTCAGAACCAGAAGCCCAAACTTGGCCGGGGCTCAGGGCCTCTATAGCGCCCCCTAAGTTGTTGTGATTTTGGCCTCCCGCATTAAGGTGCCTGGGTGCCATGTCGTTTGTAGTACTGGCATGCCATTTGGTAGGCATATGTATCTCACTAAGCCGGACAAAAATGTAATGCCAATGCATTAGCCACGCCCAACAGGAAGTGAGGTAATTTCACTTTTGTGCGAAATGCATGGCCACGAAGACGGCGCAACTCCTCCTAGACCGTTCATAGGAATGTCACCAAAATTGATACACATCATCTACAGACATGGCTGACAAAAGTTACTAAATACGTTTCACGTAGGATTAACCGTTCAGAAGTTACACGTCAATCAATTTTCGATGCAAAATTTTACATGCTTAAAAATTCATAACAAATCTTCTGATTGCTCAAAACTGCTCATACTTCACACGCAAATCACTCATTGGGCTTCTGACATGTTACCCAATTTCTGTGATATTTCGCCACTGGGGGCGCTATTTTTGGGCAAAAATTCCACTCTTTCCTCACATTTGGTCAAACTTCACGGCCACCCTCTTACTACCTCCCATGTCATGTATACCTCGTTTTGGAAATTTTCGTCCATGGGGGGTGCTGTTTTTGGCCGACGCAATTGCTCCAAAACGGGTTTTTGGTAAATAATTCCATAATGCTTTTCCTTCACACCACTACCTTGTGATAGTACGTTGCTGTTGTAGACACTTATTTTTCCAACTCATAATCGCTCATGTACAGCATAGCGCCACCTACTGACATGGGAAAAACCAAAAAATTTATTCTTCAAAAATCTATATCTCATCTTCTATTTACTCAATTGTCATCCAACTTCATACGCAAACTCTTCATAGCTCACTTGACGTCTACGCCAAATTTTGTGCACTTTCGCCCCTGGGGGTGCTGGTTATGGCAAAAATGATATTGCAGCTTCTGATTTGTCAAACTTGCCAAGCAAACTCTTTACAAGACCCTTATTGGGGCGCTTGCCATGGTCGACAACGCACGAAATTTGGCTCCTTTTTCTTAGACTGCCACCGCTCCTGAGAACCAGAAGCCCAGATCCAGGCGGGCCTCAGGGCCTCTATAGCGCCCCCTAACTCGTTGTGATTTTGGCCTCCCGCATTAAGGTGCCTGGGTGCCATGTAGTTTGTAGTAGTGGCATGCCATTTGGTACGCATGTATATCTCACTAAGCCGGACAAAAATGTAATGCCAATGCATTAGCCACGCCCAACAGGAAGTGAGGTAAGTTCACTTTTGTGCGAAATGCTTGGCCACGAAGACGGCGCAACTCCTCCTAGACCGTTCATAGGAATGTCACCAAAATTGATACACATCATCTACAGACATGGCTGACAAAACTTACTAAATAGGTTTCACGTAGCATAAACCGTTCCCAAGTTATACGTCAATCAATTTTCAATGCAACATTTTACATGCTTAAAAATTCATAACAATTATTCTACTTGCTCAAAACTGCTCATACTTCACACGCAGATCACTCATTGGGCTTCTGACTTGTTACCCACTTTCTGTGATATTTCACCACTGGGGGCGCTATTTTTGGGCAAAAATTCCAGTCTTTCCTCAAATTTGGTCAAACTTCACGGCCACCCTCTTACTACCTCCCATGTCATGTATACCACATTTTGGGAATTTTCGTCCATGGGGGGCGCTGTTTTTGGCCGATGCAATTGCTCCAAAACGGGTTTTTGGTAAATAATTCCATAATGCTTTTCCTTCACACCACTACCTTGTGATAGTGCGTTGCTGTTGTAGACACTTATTTTTCCAACTCATAATCGCTCATGTACAGCATAGCGCCACCTACTGACATGGGAAAAACCAAAAATTTTATTCTTCAAAAATCTATATCTCATCTTCTATTTACTCAATTGTCATCAAACTTCGTATGCAAACTCTTCATAGCTCACCTGACATGTACGCCTAATTTTGTGCACTTTTGCCCCTGGGGGTGCTGGTTATGGCAGAAATGATATTGCAGCTTCAGATTTGTCAAACTTGGCAAGCAAACTCTTCACAAGACCCTTATTAGGGCGCTATTATTATTAGGGCCCGAGCACCGTACAGTGCGAGACCCTATCGTTGCCATGTGTCCAATTCTGTTCTTTGTCGCCATTGCGGGAGTAATGTCTCTTGCCGAAGAAGCTGTGGAAGGTATTTCGTGGGGACGCATGCCCCCGCCCCCCTTGGCCGCTGGCGCGAGGGCCCATCGAGGCCGCTTGCGGCTTTAATTATTCTTCTTCCGTCTTCTTCTTCTTCTTCCGTCTTCTTCTTCTTCTTTATTTTTCTCCGCTGTTGGGCCATTTTCGGGGCGCTTGCCATGGGCGAAAACGCACGAAATTTGGCACCACTTCCGAGAATTGCCACCGCTACTCAGAACCAGAAGCCCAAACTTGGCCGGGGCTCCGGGCCTCTATAGCGCCCCCTAAGTCGTTGTGATTTTGGCCTCCCGCATTAAGGTGCCTGGGTGCCATGTAGTTTGTTGTAGTGGCATGCCATTTGGTACGCATATGTAGCTCACTAAGCCGGACAAAAATGTAATGCCAATGCATTAGCCACGCCCAACAGGAAGTGAGATAATTTCACTTTTGTGCGAAATGCATGGCCACGAATCCGGCGCAACTCCTCCTAGACCGTTCTTAGGAATGTCACCAAAATTGATCCCCATCATCTACGGACATGGCTGACAAAAGTTACTAAATACGTTTCACGTAGGATTCACCGTTCCCAAGTTATACGTCAATCAATTTTCGATGCAAAATTTTACATGCTTAAAAATTCATAACAAATCTTCTGATTGCTCAAAACTGCTCATACTTCACAGGCAAATCACTCATTGGGCTTCTGACATGTTACCCAATTTCTGTGATATTTCGCCACTGGGGGCGCTATTTTTGGGCAAAAAATCCAATCTTTCCTCAAATTTAGTCACACTTCACGGCCACCCTCTTACTACCTCCCATGTCATGTATACCACATTTTGGGAATTTTCGTCCATGGGGGGCGCTGTTTTTGGCCGACGCAATTTCTCCAAAACGGGTTTTTGGTAAATAATTCCATAATGCTTTTCCTTCACACCACTACCTTGTGAAAGTACGTTGCTGTTGTAGACACTTATTTTTCCAACTCATAATCGCTCATTTACAGCATAGCGCCACCTACTGACATGGGAAAAACCAAAAAATTTATTCTTCAAAAATCTACATCTCATCTTCTATTTACTCAATTGTCATCAAACTTCATACGCAGACTCTTCATAGCTCACCTGACATATACGCCAAATTTTGTGCACTTTCGCCACTGGGGGCGCTATTTTTGGGCAGAAAATCCAATCTTTCCTCTAATTTGGTCAAACTTCACGGCCACCCTCTTACTACCTCCCATGTCATGTATTCCACATTTTGGGAATTTTCGTCCATGGGGGGCGCTGTTTTTGGCCGACGCAATTGCTCCAAAACGGGTTTTTGGTAAATAATTCCATAATGCTTTTCCTTCACACCACTACCTTGTGATAGTACGTTGCTGTTGTAGACACTTATTTTTCCAACTCATAATCGCTCATGTACAGCATAGCGCCACCTACTGACATGGGAAAAACCAAAAAATTTATTCTTCAAAAATCTATATCTCATCTTCTATTTACTCAATTGTCATCCAACTTCATACCCAAACTCTTCATAGCTCACCTGACATATACGCCAAATTTTGTGCACTTTCGCCCCTGGGGGTGCTGGTTATGGCAAAAATGATATTGCAGCTTCTGATTTGTCAAACTTGGCAAGCAAACTCTTTACAAGACCCTTATTGGGGCGCTTGCTATGGTCGACAACGCACGAAATTTGGCTCCTTTTTCTTAGACTGCCACCGCTACTGAGAACCAGAAGCCCAGATCCAGGCGGGCCTCAGGGCCTCTACAGCGTCCCCCGAGCACCGTACAGTGCGAGACCCTATTGTTACCATGTGTCCAATTCTGTGCTTTGTCGCCATTGTGGGAGTAATGTCTCTTGCCGAAGAAGCTGTGGAAGTTATTTCGCGGGGACGCATGCCCCCGCCCCCCTTGGCCGCTGGCGCGAGGGCCCGTCGAGGCCGCTTGCGGCTTTAATTATTATTATTATTATTATAGCATTTTTCACAAATAACTATTGTCATTTCGCCGGTTTGTTTACATTCTAAACAGAAATTATTTTGGCGAACATTTTGTATAAAGTTTTTATTTATCAAATTTGCAAAAAATAAAAATAAAAATGCTCTGCTTCTCAAAACCCAGTGAATTTGGATAGAATAAAACAGTTATTCCACTCAATCTTGTCGTACATGGCTTATAGCCAACTCAAGACTATGTGCCTTGTCGGCTATCAGCTCATGTACGACTCGATTTCATGGAATAACTGTTAATTGTAGGTGTTATGATTTGAAAATATTCTGTAACCCTTATATTAGTGTCTTTAACCTTCTTTAATAGTGCAACGTGTAATTCCTGAAGGTCTGAATTGTCAATAAAATGTTTACCTTGGTTGGCATGGTGGTGTAGTGGTTAGCACTTTTGCCTCACAGCAAGAAGGTTCTGGGTTCAAGCCCAGTGGCTGACGAGGGCTTTTCTGTGTGGAGTTTGCATGTTCTCCCTGTGTTTACGTGGGTTTCCTCCGGGTGCTCCGGTTTCCTCCACAGTCCAAAGACATGCAGGTTAGGCTAATTGGTGGCTCTAAATTGACCGTAGGTGTGAATGTGAGTGTGAATGGTTGTTTGTCTCTATGTGTCAGCCCTGTGATGACCTGGTGACTTGTCCAGGATATACCCCACCTCTTGCCCGTAGTCAGCTGGGATAGGCTCCAACTTGCCCGCGACGCTGCACAGGATAAGCGGTTACGGATAATGGATGGATGGATGTTTACCTTGTGCTTTCCTGAACATTTGGGAACAAGTCATTTTTAATAGCGTTCTTTCTCCAAACCACACCTGATTTATTCCTCCCTTTAGTCCACAGGACATCCACCCATTAGCACAAACACTCCCTGTAATTTACTCATCATCGAAGCAGGATTCTCACTTTACTGAGGTCATCTTGCTTCTCATTTTCTCACCCGCACACGACAACTTGGAGCTCCTCTATTTTACACACCCTTGTACTTTAATTTACAGGATAAATAATCGAAAAATAAATAATGAGAACAAAGTATCAAGTTAAAAAGAGTTTTAGAAAGAAATAATTCACAGAACCACAAAATAGCGTGATCTTTGGTATACTGGGCCAAATTTGGATTGTATACTCTTCAAAACATTTCTGCTGTCGTCTCTTTTGGGGGAAGCTTTAAAGATTGTGTGTAGACCCGTACAGCAGAGTGCTTTCCTATCAGAAAGGGTTCCAAGTAGAACCTTTTAAGGAAGCAAAGAAACAATTTTTCAAACTCTTAATAATTATGTTTGCCAATTAAGATAGCGCTGATGTTTGCTGCATATCTAGTTAGGTAACGTTAACGCTAAACGTCACTTAGCTTAGCTGACTCACCAGCCACAGCACTGGGTGGGTTGCATATCTAAAGCACGACCACTCAAGTACAGATTTAAACATGTAATTGCAGCAAATCCAGAAATTCAAGACACTACTCAACCAAAATACATTACATTACCTTTTTGATGTGAAACGTCAAATGGAGAGATCTTGCCATTGCTTGGAGGAAATCAAAATAGCGGACGAAATTTCCAACTAAAGAGGAAAACCCCTGAAAAATTGCTCTGTAGATCCCGTTCAACCAAGGGCTCAAAATGAATGTGTACAAAGTAGTTGGCCTGGCCTCAACTTGGGTTCAACTAGAATTTGTACATGATGCTAAATTTGGTTATGTACTGAGGCCAACTTTTAACAATAAACTTTAAAAAGTTAGTTGAAGCAGTTAGCTTGACACAGTCTACAGTGTAAATATGTTTTCATTCTATGTAAAAATCCAATTAAGGCAAGCAATTTCAAGTTCCCATTTTTACAGTGTAATTATCCAATGAACCCTCAGAAGTCCCTCCAAGACCATGACTTTAGAAAGAAAAACCTTAGTTAAGGACACTTATCTTCTAGTTGGAACTCTTTCAGATAGTGAAATGGTCAGTTCTCGAGCTCTGAAAAAGACCTCTTGTTGGTTCTTCCAAAGGAACAACCCCTTAAAGTGAATGTAACGTCTCTAAGCCACACTTTTTCCTTGTACAAAGCAACAATCATTGTGTTGATTGACCACGTGTTTTTGAACTATAGCTGATCCAAAAGGCCATAAATTGATGGAAAATCAATAAGATCAGCCAATTTTCATAGAATCTGCCGAGACTGATCTGGAAGATCCCAAAGGAGTGCGTGACGTTACACGTGTAACAATCCAGGTATCGATTTCGTTCATGTGGGCAGCAGTGGTTAGACCAGTCTCGATATGGAATCACATTTTAGAGAGAATTCTGATAGTGATTGGGATTCTTATATGTCGGATGAAGGGGCAGATTATTATTAAATATATTCTGAAGTAAATGGTTATCTTTTCAAGCCCCCAAGACAAGAAATCGCCAGTTCACGACAGTCCCGCTCACCGCCTATAGCGCACCACCAGCCAGAGAGAATCGGAAACACAGATTGGTTTGTGGATTTTTATTCTAATCTGGCCGCTGCAAAACATAGGGAAAATATTTACATGTACCTCAATAAATGCAGAAATATAATCTTTAAAATGTACACTTATTCAGTGTCATTATGGAAAGAAAATACGAAGTGGGCGATAATAGTGGAATCGACGAACTGTCCAAATGTCAGATCAAATGTCATTTATTAAATAAATGGTTTCTTTTTTTGCTCCAGTAATTCCCATGTGGTCGTTCTGGTGGTGAAGAACACTTGATGAATCAGATTTATTATTAGTCGGCGACACGAAATCTGCCCACTTCATTTGCACAAACCTCACCCACTGTCGCTTTAGATTAGTGTCATTTCTCGGAAATTCGTGAACTGAATGTCCTGTTGTATCAGGATTTGAACATCCAAACACAACGCAGCACTTTCACATCGTTATTTTTGCAAGATTGCAACAACAATATCCAATTTCAGCGAGTAAACAAGCACGGAGTCAGATGAACCGAAATGACCCAGATAATCGCGGTTCCACGTGTGACATCATGCGAGATTAGCCCTGAGGCAAGGCTGCTTTTTTCAGGGATCCGGACACCGTGATTTATCGATAATTTTGTGCTTGATAATAAAATCTCATCTCTAGCCGCTTTATCCTTCTACAGGGTCGCAAGCAAGCTGGAGCCTATCCCAGCTGACTACGGGCGAAAGGCGGGGTACACCCTGGACAAGTCGCCAGGTCATCACAGGGCTGACACATAGACACAGACAACCATTCACACTCACATTCACACCTACGGTCAATTTAGAGTCACCAGTTAACCTAACCTGCATGTCTTTGGACTGTGGGGGAAACCGGAGCACCCGGAGGAAACCCACGCGGACACGGGGAGAACATGCAAACTCCACACAGAAAGGCCCTCGCCGGCCACGGGGCTCGAACCCAGGACCTTCTTGCTGTGAGGCGACAGCGCTAACCACTACACCACCGTGCCGCCTGATAATAAAATAACAAATAATTAATATTATTTTTGCTCCCTGCTTTATTAATTAATTTTGGTTGTTACTAATGATGTATATTCATTTTAAAGCATTATGGTAAGGCATTATATTGTGTTGGGAAGTTTCATAAATTTGACTCAATCTTACCAAGATATATTATCATAATGAATAACTAAAACCATTTTTCATACATGTTTGGTTTGCTCTGCATGCTCTTTTCAGAAAATTCAGAAGAGTTCTTCTGTGGAACGTTCTATAAAGAGAACCCTACAGAAAGGGTTCACCTAAAAAAATAACTTTTCATAGGTCCTCAAAGGAATTTGAGGTACTTCAGGGCTATTTGCTTCCTAAAATGTTAATGTGGAATCCTCTCAAATAGAAAAACTCTGTTGTACGGCTCAGTTTAAAACTTCTATGTCTTCCTACCAAAGGACAACCAAAGAACCCTTAAGTATGATAAAAAACAATTACTAAACCCACTTTCACATACTATGATCTTAGGTTCCAACTCCCCTGATCTTGTACGAGTCAGGTTTGAGTAGGATAAATGATAATATCAGGATGTAATAAAGGTTCTTTGATTGACAGGATGTTTTATGGATACCGTTTTCTTCTTTATCCCTTTTCCGCTGTGTTTTTGCTGGGATGCAGTGTCTGCTTGCCAAAGTGCAGTGTGCAGCGTTAGGGAGGAGACAGAGATGGAACTGAATTCAGGGAAACAGCTGGATCTGAGCCCAGCGACGTTCCACAGATCCTGCTGCATTGTGGCTGTTCCTTAGTGTCGCCAGCCAGCATCTGACTTTTCACTCATCAATAAATCAAGCTGATTATCAGGAGTTATTCTGAAATATGCGTAGAATCCAAAGTTTTCCTCATGTTGTATAAAGAGCTGTGCAGTCATGCGTGACTTTATAGGATTCTGTAATGAGTATTTACAATGGTGCGACAATAAGGAAAGGACCACATGCAAGATGGTGCATTGGGTTAAAATAGCTAGCGGGTTTAAGAGGGGGAAAAAAATGACTCCTTAAATATCTGTGCTTGAAAATGTCAAAGGTCAGTGTTACTATTTGTTGTCACTGCATGCAATATAAAAATGCAGCCTAGAGGTCTGCTGACATGCTACAGTGGTGCTTGAAAGTTTGCGAACCCTTTAGAATTTTCTATATTTCTGCATAAATATGACCTAAAACATCACCAGATTTTCACACAAGTCCTAAAAGTAGATAAAGAGAACCCAGTTAAACAAATGAGACAAAAATATTATGCTTGGTCATTTATTTATTGAGGAAAATGATCCAATATTACATATCTGTGAGTGGCAAAAGTATGTGAACCTTTGCTTTCAGTATCTGGTGTGACCCCCTTGTGCAGCAATAACTGCAACTAAACGTTTCCGGTAACTGTTGATCAGTCCTGCACACCGGCTTGGACGAATTTTAGCCCATTCCTCCGTACAGAACAGCTTCAACTCTGGGATGTTGGTGGGTTTCCTCACATGAACTGCTCGCTTCAGGTCCTTCCACAACATTTCAATTGGATTAAGGTCAGGACTTTGACTTGGCCATTCCAAAACATTAACTTTATTCTTCTTTAACCATTCTTTGGTAGAGCGACTTGTGTGCTTAGGGTCGTTGTCTTGCTGCATGACTCACCTTCTCTTGAGATTCAGTTCATGGACAGATGTCCTGACATTTTCCTTTAGAATTCGCTGGTATAATTCAGAATTCATTGTTTCATCAATGATGGCAAGCCGTCCTGGCCCAGATGCAGCAAAACAGGCCCAAACCATGATACTACCACCACCATGTTTCACAGATGGGATAAGGTTCTTATGCTGGAATGCAGTGTTTTCCTTTCTCCAAACATAACACTTCTCATCTCATCTCATTATCTCTAGCTGCTTTATCCTGTTCTACAGGGTCGCAGGCAAGCTGGAGCCTATCCCAGCTGACTACAGGCGAAAGGCGGGGTACACCCTGGACAAGTCGCCAGGTCATCACAGGGCTGACACGTAGACACAGACAACCATTCACACTCACATTCATACCTACGGTCAATTTAGAGTCACCAGTTAACCTAACCTGCATGGCTTTGGACTGTGGGGGAAACCGGAGCACCCGGAGGAAACCCACGCGGACACGGGGAGAACATGCAAACTCCGCACAGAAAGGCCCTCGTCAGCCACAGGGCTCGAACCCAGACCTTCTTGCTGTGAGGCGACAGCGCTAACCACTACACCACCGTGCTGCCTATTTTGGTCTCATCCATCCACAAAACATTTTTCCAATAGCCTTCTGGCTTGTCCATGTGATCTTTAGCAAACTGCAGACGAGCAGCAATGTTCTGTTTGGAGAGCAGTGGCTTTCTCCTTGCAACCCTGCCATGCACTAGTCTGGCTAACGCGACTTCAAATCTCTGCGAGCATTTGGTCTGGCAAAGATATTAAGCCCAACCGTTTCCCAAAGTGCGTGGTTGACCCGCCTCCCTGAAATGCCTCAGTTTGCTACTGGTCGAAGCCAGAAAAGGCTGTGACGAAGCTTAAACCAATCACATCACTCTTTCCTCTGACGTATGTGACGCGACGGGGCTAACTGGTAGATTAAACTCTTACCGAAGCCGTTCAGGAGCAAGGTGAAAATGGCCTTCCTTTCAATAAATACCTCCAGGGCTGCTCTTTGCTCCGTTTTCAATGAGAACTTGCTCCATGTTCGTAATGTTTCTAGTGAATGAAGCGCTTCCGGCATAGATTCTGTAAACAATCTATGGCTTCCGGTCGCAGTTCTACTACGTCACTGCCTTGAACACGCCTCTACCCAGAGCCGTTGGAGATGCTCAAAGTTGATTGGCTCCCGATTTTTCAGGAGCTTGGAAGAGCTGTAGATAGCTTGCCTTGCCAGACTAAGCTCGCAACAGGCCCTCGTGTTGCGTCACACTTAGGATGGGCGGGCCCAGGCTAGCCATGCACACCATTGTTGTTCAGTGTTCTCCTGATGGTGGACTCATGATCATTAACATTAGCTAATGTGAGAGAGGCCTTCAGTTGCTTAGAAGTTACCCTGGGGTCCTTTGTGACCTCACTGACTATTACACGCCTTGCTCTTGGAGTGATCTTTGTTGGTCGACCGCTCCTGGGGAGGGTAACAATGGTCTTGAATTTCCTCCATTTGTACACAATCTGTCTGACTGTGGATTGGTGGAGTCCAAACTCTTTAGAGATGGTTTTATAACCTTTTCCAGCCTGATGAGCGTCAACAACACTTTTTCTGAGGTCCTCAGAAATCTCCTTTGTTTGTGTCATGATATACTTCCACAAACGTGCGTTGTGAAGATCAGACTTTGATAGATCCCTGTTCTTTAAATAAAACAGGGTGCCCACTCACACTTGATTGTCATTGTGTCAATGTGATTGACTCTAATTTCACCTTCAAATGAACTGCTAATCCTCGAGGTTCACATACTTTTGCCACTCACAGATATGTAATATTGGATCATTTTCCTCAATAAATAAATGGCCAAGTACAATATTTTTGTCTCATTTGTTTAACTGGGTTCTCTTTATCTACTTTTAGGACTTGCGTGAAAATCTGATAATGTTTTCGGTCATATATATGCAGAAATATAGAAAATTCTAAAGGGTTCACAAACTTTCAAGCACCACTGTATGTGGATATGAAAGGATCCATCCAGCACCCTATTTGTTCCTTTATCTTCCTAATGAAACATTGAGAAAGCGAGAACCCTTAACGCCATGGTTCTCTGTGGATTCCCAGGGGCCCGTGATGTACTGTATATCCATGAGGTCTCTGTCTGTATTGCGTAAATGAATGCTGGTGCATATTTACATATTGTTAGTACAATTAAATCTGTACTGGACATTCTTGGAAATTCTTTTACTCCGGAACGCATCACTGACTTTAATTACTCATGGTAACATTAGCTAAGGATAACAGCTTTATTCCTAATCTCTCAAATGTTAGCTAGCATGATTATAACCCTACAAATTAGCTGAATACTAATAGTTGTAATATATACAAGTGTACATAGTGACTGATAAATTACAGTGATGGGTATAAGGTCTCATTCTTGCCATCACATCTGTTAAATAACGTTTAAAGCTATACTGCCTTTCAGATTTTTCAAGTGTAGGCCATAAAAAGAATTTTCCCTGACGCCAGTTATTTTTGTTTAGTGGACCAAAAGCTACTGAATTCGAATCACAGACTTCCAATTTTATTAGTTTTTTTTAAAATAGAACAATTAATGAGTTTAAGGCCAAGTGGCCCTAAATTCTCAGCTATTTTTTCCTGCTTCACCATGACGCAATACAAGATACTACGTCATGCATCACATGGTGGGCTTTCCCCATTCACGCAAGGCATTGTGGGATACAAATTTGAAACAGGAGAGAAAAATGGAGGACGCAAGTGTGTGAATGAAACATGAGACCTACTACAGTAATGAAAAGCGAGAAGAAAAGACGTTATGTCATATGCGAAGGAAAGGAAACGCAGGACCAAACTAATAAATATCGGTGGTTAGCGAGCACCTCAGTGTGATCAGCTGTTCGTTTAGTGACAGAATGATGGAACTGTCCGTGAACGGTCAAAGGTAAACCTGTAGATGGCAGTAATGCAACACTGTGGATGCCAGCTGCCGTAAAACCCAAAAGATGAAGAAGAAGAAGGTAAACCTGCGCATGTGCACATGGACTTCCTCTGTCTGCTTGACTGCACGAAGCGAGCAATTTCATGCACATTATTTGCTCGGGAATCCCCTCAAATTAAATAATTTCCCAGCCACAGAACGGTCTGGTTTTTGAGATATTACAGAAATATCATCTATCACAATGACCACATTTCAGAGGGAACTAAATTTCATGATTTTATGAAATTGAAAGGCCATCTAGTTTTAAATGTCAGAATTTAGATTAACTCCTTGCAGCTGCCTGATGCTAAAAAGTCACTTGATGACTGTTGAAATATAGGATTCTAGAGAAATGTAGTAATGTTTGAAAACATATTGAGTAGGATACAATTCTTCCTCATTCAGGGCGTTGGAAAAGACTCAAGTAATTCTGTCCATTTTCCAATTTTATCATGTCATTTTGTTTGTTTATACTTTGCTTGTATTTATGTACTGATAAAGCACCATTTCTGTGAGCACTGGAGTCATCTTTTCTTACAGCTGAATAGCTGAATTACGAAGGACGCAGCTCAACATGGCCGAGCTGAAGGCATACAAAGTTGTTGCTGGTAGCCGCTGTACTACTCGTTCTCAGATATTCATACCTACGGGCAATTTAGAGTCACCAGTTAACCTAACTGCATGTCTTTGGACTGTGGGGGAAACCAGAGCACTTGGAGGAAACCCACGCAGATACGGGGAGAACATGCAAACTCCGCACAGAAACCCAGAACCTTCTTGCTTAAGGCGACAGCGCAAACTACTACACCACCGTGCCGCCCATGTAAAGCACTTTGAATTGTTTGTTGTGTATGACGTGCTGTATAAAGAAAGCCAAAATTCCTCCATCACATTATCAAATTTGGAGCCAGAATCTGTGCTGTAGAGACGGGAGTTGAAGTCAGCTGCTGGTAGGCCTGCCCTTTCTCCCAATACTTACAGTAGGTCCAGCGCATCACCAAGGCTGTCGATTACTTCATTCCCAAGTGTATTCATGTCTTCTTATGATATAGTAGAATCAGTGGCGGCTGCTGGTTTTTAAAACAGGGGAAGCCCATTTTACGCATTCACCGTAAAACCTGTAGGCCGGATATCAAAGCATAGAAAGGTGTGCCCCATTAGCATAGTGAACTAGACAACCCTACCTAGTGGCAGAAAGTATTTTTGCTTGTACATTTCATGTTATAGTCTGGCTTGCCAGGCTAGTGCCTCATATCCTTAATCAAAAATATCAAACATCCAAAAATCACTGGCTATTCAACGAAGAGCCTTGAACATCATACCCTGATATGCAACACAGAGTCTTTAACACAACACCCAGCTGTGCAACACATCCTTGAACATCTTCTGCAACACAGTCTGGGAATTCATAACCAGGTAGGCTATGCAACACACAGAACCTTGAATATTATACCCAGGTATAACCTATAACACAGAGCCCACCATTCTCTTAACATTACTGAACAATATACACACTTCAGATTCATGAACACTATTTATACACAAATTCTGCCCTCCGCTCCTTTTCCAGAAAATGGTCTGTGACCCTGTCATACCAGCTGGTTGTGCACTCCAGAGACTTCACCAATTTCTGTTAGCAGCTAGCACTGCAGATCCCAATAAGGCTCAAGCTAGCCTACAACCAGATTGAACTACAAATGAAATAAACGAGTGAATTCACGAATGATCAAACTGATAGAATGTATGAAAGTTAACGGAGCACAACGAGTAATATTTACATTTATTTACAGAGTAATGTACAGAGACATCAATGAGAAGAAACGTTTATATGAAAAGAAATTCGGACAGCACTTTGGCACACGACTACACTTTCTCGACATCCGCTAGGGACTGACTGATCATGCTTCCGTGTTCCTCGCCGAAGTACCGCCCTCCTCATGTCTTTCAAATATAATCCTTTATCAGCCCGGCTTCTTGTCCCTCCCACTGTCTCGTTTAGTCCCAGAGAAGCCCGGCTTCCCTGGAAGTGACAATTTTGTTGATTTTAACCAATAACAACTAGCCGAAATTGGCTGTTCAGAGCCGTCTCGTAGACTGCAACGGATACCCGGCTGCCAGTCAGTGTTGCCAGATACTGCTGACGTTTTCCATCCCAAAATATGTTCAAAACCCGCCAAAATGCACTTAAAACCGCCCAATCTGGCAACACTGCTGCCAGTCCATAGAGCCCATTGAAATAAGAAAGGTTACAGCCTGGCAGCAAAGGTGATTCTCATAGCGAACTGCAAGTTCGTCAGACATCACTCAAATAAGTTACAGGATAGTTATGAACATAAATACAATCTTGGGCATATATTATGTTATGCAAGTTATTGTTTTAATGAGAATTCAATGTCGTAGACACCGCAGTTTGGGGAGAGAATTTTTGGGGAAGCTTGGCTTCCCTTGTTGTCTCTGAGAAATCGCCCCTGAGTAGAATGTGGTTTTAAAAATGTCTAAGGGAAAATAAAAACCTAAAAGGAAAAAAACTCAGTTCGAATTAGTCACTGCAGACATGGAAAAGTGACCGGGAAATTCGGCTATCCTTGACTTGCAAGTGACATCAAAGCAAACTAGGAACCCGGATGTCAGCCATATTGGTGGATATACAAACGCAGGATCAAGTGACATTCGATACAAAACAGTCACGCATTTGCAACTCTCTTTGTTTTTCCACTGCTTTAAGTGTTCTTTTAGCTCTGCCATATCTTTGTGCTGTATATGGTTGTGGTCACAACAGTACTCGTGACCGTGGCACGTTCCGATTTTTTAGAATTCCGTCTGTGATTCAGAAAGAGGGCGAGGAAACTCTGAGGCTTAGTATGGAGAGGAAACGAGCACGGCCGAACAACATCGGCAGGACTGATTTAACAAAGACTAAAACCAAAACAGCTCGTGTTTGCAGTCATCATTTTATCTCAGGTGAGATTCAAAAGCTTTCTCAATAATATCATGGAAGAATTTTATTTCGTGTTGCTAGAATTTTGCTATAAAATGAGCGTTCTCTCTTGTTGTGGTTCACTCGGTCGTTGTTATAATTTTAACATGTGTATTACCATTTCTCTTCTAGGAGCACCAGGAAAATTATACGATAGAAACAATACAGACTGAGCACCCACTCAGAACATGGGCTAGGTTTCGTCCAAGGTCGGACTTGATTCTTTGGCAGCCAAACCAGATAGAACGTGATATATCTGGGTCCTCGATGGTCGGTAGAAGAGTCTTATCTTCAGAAAAGTCTGACTTTTTAAAATAATATGGGTCAAAACCACACATATCTATCTTCTCTTTGTGTCGAATCTTTGCTCGAGCGTTCAAATCGTGGTAATACTGAGAAAATTCAGCATTGTTTACAGACACGCTTTCAGCGGCTGTTATCCCAGTTGCTTTGTATATCCACCATCATGGCGGACGCTCATGACATAGCACATTTTGATCACGTGGTTGCAAGTCATCTGTATTGTCACTGAAATATGTGGGGACGGACGTTGCGGGGAAAAATAAAACAAACAAACCCACAACTGTATTGCAGCCAGCCAGCAGGGGCGCTATACCTGTCATGGCATCACTTTTTAGAGACGTTACGCTGCATTTGTTTTTACAGTCATTGTAAGTAAACATATTATTTGAAAGAAAAACCCAAGTAGAGATACTTGAAAAGCGGAAGTGGGAAGTAGGTACTTTGTTACTTCCCACCTGTGGTGATTGTAGACCCCTTCACCAAGTGTGAGACTGCCAGAATGGCCCGAGGCATCATGCGCAATCATCTCCTCGATCATAAACAGTCTTATGTTTTAGTTTGGTTCAGACCCACCATGATAAACAGGAGGCAGAAACATACGGTATGTGTGTATGTGGGTGTTTATACTGTTATGTGTATGTGTAATAGAGCTGGTCTCGGCTTGTAATTGCTTTTGTGTATTTTCTTCTGTCGGAGCGTGAGGAAGGGAACGAAGTGTGCTCAGCCCAATTACGCTTTTCTAACTCGCTGCATAAACATTTCAACTCGTAGTGCCTTTGTATTTATCACAACACACTTCCTACAGTAATGGTGGCCATATTTCTCAGATAAAAAAGGGGCTTGGTGGGGAAGAGGATACAGAGGAGGGTAGGGTGTGCTTTGCATGCAACCGAGTGCTACACACTGTTATTCTTCACTCAGTGTTTGATGGGCGGGAGGTTTGCCAAGGAGGTTGTGTGTGTTTATAGTGTCAAATGCATACCACATGTGGGATCAGGTCTGCTCTTTCGCCTGTTTCCTCTCTCTCTCTCTCTCTCTCTCTCTCTCTCTCTTTCCCCATCACCTCCTCCAGCTTAAACAATGTGTCTTGGTGTACAGTGCCTGTCTCGTCTCCCTCAGCATTGCCATGCACCTGTTCAGGAGTGAACTCTCAATTCACATGCAGTAAACATGGATTTTGGGGCAGTACATTATACAATACCAGGCAAAAGTTTGTACACCCTTACTCATTCATAGTTTTTGGTTTGTTTGTTTTTTGTATTCTGACCATCCTCTACATTGTTGAACAATACTGAAGACTTCAGAACTATGAAATACAGTTAGGTCCATAAATATTTGGACACTGACACAAATTTTATTTTTTTACCTGTTTACTGAAACATATTCAAGTTATAGTTATATAATGGACATGGACATAAAGTCCAGACTTTCAGCTTTCATTTGAGGGTATCCACATTAAAATTGGATGAAGGGTTTAGGAGTTTCAGCTCCTTAACATGTGCCATCCTGTTTTTAAAGGGACCAAAAGTAATTGGACAATTGACTCAAAGGCTATTTCATGGGCAATTCCTTCGTTATGTCATTCTCAATTAAGCAGATAAAAGGCCTGGAGTTGATTTGAGGTGTGGTGCTTGCATTTGGAAGATTTTGCTGTGAAGAAAACATGCGGTCAAAGGAGCTCTCCATGCAGGTGAAACAAGCCATCCTTAAGCTGCGAAAACAGAAAAAAAACATCCGAGAAATTGCTATAATATTAGGAGTGGCAAAATCTACAGTTTGGTACATCCTGAGAAAGAAAGAAAGCACTGGTGAACTCATCAATGCAAAAAGACCTGGACACCCACAGACGACAACAGTGGTGGATGATCGCAGAATAATTTCCATGGTGAAGAGAAACCCCTTCACAACAGCCAACCAAGTGAACAACACTCTCCAGGAGGTAGGCGTATCAATATCCAAATCTACCATAAAGAGAAGACTGCATGAAAGTAAATACAGAGGGTTCACTGCACGGTGCAAGGCACTCATAAGCCTCAAGAATAAAAAGGCTAGATTGGACTTTGCTAAAAAAACATCTAAAAAAGCCAGCACAGTTCTGCAAGAACATTCTTTGGACAGATGAAACCAAGATCAACCTCTACCAGAATGATGGAAAGAAAAAAAGTATGGCCAAGGCATGGTACAGCTCATGATCCAAAGCATACCACATCATCTGTAAAACACGGCGGAGGCAGTGTGATGGCTTGGGCATGCATGGCTGCCAGTGGCACTGGGTCACTAGTGTTTATTGATGATGTGACACAGGACAGAAGCAGCCGGATGAATTCTGAGGTATTCAGAGACATACTGTGTGCTCAAATCCAGCCAAACTGATTGGTCGGCGTTTCATAATACAGATGGACAATGACCCAAAACATAAAGCCAAAGAAACCCAAGAGTTTATTAAAGCAAAGAAGTGGAATATTCTTGAATGGGCAAGTCAGTCACCTGATCTCAACCCAATTGAGCAGCATTTCACTTGTTAAAGACTAAACTTCAGACAGAAAGGCCCACAAACAAACAGCAACTGAAAACCGCTGCAGTAAAGGCCTGGCAGAGCATTAAAAAGGAGGAAACACAGCGTCTGGTGATGTCCATGAGTTCAAGACTTCAGGCAGTCATTGCCAACAAAGGGTTTTCAACCAAGTATTAGAAATGAACATTTTATTTACAATTATTTAATTTGTCCAATTACTTTTGAGCCCCTGAAATGAAGGGATTGTGTTTTAAAAATGCTTTAGTTGCTCACATTTTTATGCAATCATTTTGTTCAACCCACTTAATTAAAGCTGAAAGTCTGAACTTCAACTGCATCTGAATTGTTTTGTTCAAAATTCATTGTGGTAATGTACAGAACCAAAATTAGAAAAATGTTGTCCCTGTCCAAATATTTATGGACCTAACTGTAATTCAATGTGTATTCCATATGTTATGTGGTAAATTAAAAAATGTTTTTCACATTTTATATTCTTCAAAGTAGTCAATGTTTACCTTGATGACGCTTTGCACACTACTGGCATTATCTTAGTGAATTTAATGCCCCTAAACCACACTTTTTTCCTTGTACAAAGCAACAGTCATTATGTTGACTGACCGTGTGTTTTCGAACCATAGTGTAGCTGATCCAAAAGGCCATAAATTGATGGGAAATCAACAAGATCAGCCGATTTTCATGGAATCTGCCGAGACTGATCTGGAAGATCCTGAAGGGATGCGTGACGTCACGCGTGTAAAAATCCAGGTATCGATTTCGTTCATGTGTGCAGCAGTGGTTAGACCAGTCTCGATATGGAATCATGTTTTGGAGAGAATTCTGATAGTGATTGGGATTCTTATATGTCGGATGAAGGGGAAGATGATTATCAAATATATCCGGGAGTAAATGGTTATCTTTTTGAGCCCCCAAGATGAGAAACTGCCAGTTCACTCACGACAGTCTTCCTCTGTAGCACGTGAGATGGATAGAGAGAGAGAGAGAGAGAGAGAGAGAGAGAGATGTGCAGAATGTGGTGGTTACCTTTCATCATGTTTTCCTGAAGAAAACTAAAAACAAATCAAGTCTTGCAATATTGCAATCTGAGAGCATTTAACATGTTTCAGTTAATAATTAATAACAATGATGATGATTGCACATGTGCATTTTTCTTCCTGTTCAACTGCATCAGATATGATGAGAGCAGCTGTCGTAAGCATGTAAATATTGCTCATAATCCTGCGTCTGGTGCACTGTGTGTGTGTGTGTGTGTGTGTGTGTGTGAGAGAGAGAGAGAATAGTGGAATCGATGAACTGTCCAAATGTCAGATCAAATGTCATTTATTAAATAAATGGGTTTCTGTTTTGCTCCAGTAATTCCCATGTGGTCGTTCTGGTGGTGGTGAACACTTGATGAATCAGATTTATTATTAGTCGGCGACATGAAATCTGCCCGCTTCGTTTGCACAAACCTCACCCACTGTCGCTTTAGATTAGTGTCATTACTTGGAAATTCGTGAACTGAATGTCCTGTTGTATCAGGATTTGAACATCCAAACACAACGCAGCACTTTCACATCGTTATTTTTGTAAGATTCCAACAACAATATCCAATTTCAATGAGTAAACAAGCATGGAGTCAGATGAATGGAAATTACCCAGATAACCGGGGTTCCACATGTGACATCATGTGAGATTCCTTCTGGACATCATGTGAGATTCCTAAGTACATCTAGCCGCTTTATCCTGTTCTACAGGGTCGCAGGCAAGCTGGAATAGGCTCCAGCTTGCCTGCGACCCTGTAGAACAGGATAAAGCGGCTAGAGATAATGAGATGAGATGAGATGAACCGGGGTTCCACATGTGACATCATGTGAGATTAGTCCTGGGACAAGGCTGCCTTTTTCCGGGATCCGGACGCCATGATTTATCGATAGTTTTGTGCTTGATAATAAAATAAAAAATAATTAATATTATTTTCCCCCCTGCTGTATTAATTCATTTTGGTCGTTACGAATGATGTATATTCATTTTAAAGCATTACAATAAGGCATTACATACACTTTAACAAGCTTCATGAGGTAGTCACCTGGAATCCTTTTCAGTTAACAGGTGTCAAAAGGGGGCAGCACGGTGGTGTAGTGGTTAGCGCTGTCACCTCACAGCAAGAAGGTTCTGGGTTCGAGCCCAGCGGCCAGCGAAGGCCTTTCTGTGCGGAGTTTGCATGTTCTCCCCGTGTCCGCGTGGGTTTCCTCCGGGTGCTCCGGTTTCCCCCACAGTCCAAAGACATGCAGGTTAGGTTAACTGGTGGCTCTAAATTGACCGTAGGTGTGAATGTGAAGGTGTGTGAATGGTTGTTTGTCTCTATGTGTCAGCCCTGCGATGATTTGGTGACTTGTCCAGGGTGTACCCCGCCTTTTGCCCGTAGTCAGCTGGGATAGGCTCCAGTTTGCCCGCGACCCTGTACAGGATAAGCAGTTACAGATGATGGATGGATGGATGGATGGAAGGTGTCAAAAGTTAATTAGTGCAATTTCTTGCCTACTTAATGTTGTAGGTATCATGCCGCCATCTTGTGTCAGAACTACAATTCCCAGTCCACTTCCGTGTGACCTACGTCACGCGTGGGCGGGATCATCTACGTCATCATACAAGGAAACATAAAACAATGGGACAACGCTTCCATCTTTGTCTCTCACGTCTGGCTTCCGATGAATCTGGACGTATAAAGAGGCGCTCTCCACCCAGAAAGACGTCTTCTTTCTTGCAAGATCCATCACTCAGCGCGATTTTCTTTCTTACCCTTGGCGAAGGTAAACTCTAGAGTCGCGCGATCTTTAAACTCAACCTGAGTTACAACCGGTTTACTTGCATTAGAAGTGACGTCACGACTGCAGCCCAGGCAGTCAAAAGTTAAGAAGCGATTGAATCCTTTTTAACTCAAAAGCGCTGTGCATCTTATTCTGATCAGAGACTTTTCCTCACGAACGCTGAGGTTCGGACCAAGAATCCTCTGCTTTCCACGGGAACCACCCAAGTGCTCCGCTGGACCCGAAAGTTTTCTCCGCCTCCATCACGAGCGTCTCACGTGCTCCCACGGCGAGGCCTGAAGCTACACCGGCGAATAGTTCTTCATATCTTGCTAAAGGCAGGATTAAGTAAGATTTTGGCATTTGGGCATAATTAGGATAGTCTTAGGAATTTGCTTTTATTTGAAATAGTGTGAATTTAAACCCAGGTTTATCTGTTACACTGTTAGACATGCAGCGTGTTGATTTATTTTGGTTCTATGTTCTCTCAATTGTTTAATAGATAGGCTGCGCATGCTTCTCTCTCTTTTATTCTTACTAACATTATAATTTCATTATTATACATCTTGATCTCAAGATTTCAGTGGATTCAGTATGGTTATGAGCTAGTGGGTTAGCTACAGCTTCCCTTTTGTCTGCTTAGCAACACAAAGCTAATCAAGGCCTACCATGTGCTCAGCAGGCCATCAGGCCTGATAAACCACACCTCAACTAGAAATCTACAAGCTAGCTTTTAGTTAGCTACGGCTAATACCCTTGTCTTTAGCAACACGTGCTCAGTAGGCCTCACCAGGCCTAACAAACACACTTTAGCTAGGCCATAGGGCCTTTAGCAAACTCACACTAGCAACACAAGGCTAAACACAGAGCTAATCCTTTGTTCTGTTTAGATAACATTCTTTTGTTTAGCTACCAACAAGCTAGGCCTCCACCACGTGTAGTTAGCTACACGAGGCTAAACACATGGTCAAGTCCTACACACACACACACACACACACACACCCCTCACTGCTTGTATATATTGATTTATTATTTTTCTTATTATCTTTGTATAATAAATTCATTTATTAAACAAACTGTGTTTATTTGTGTGAACAACAATATATACATGAAGTCCCCAATCTCCCTCGAATTCAAAAGGGTGCATATAAAAGTTATGTAATGTGGTAAGTGATTGTAATAATTTGGAAATATACCATAATTTAGCTGTTTGGTAATTTATTATTAAGCACCAGGATTAATGGTATGATTCACTAAATGATTCATTGAACGATTCACCAAATGATTCACTAAACGATTCATTGAACGATTCACTAAATGATTCACTGAATGAGACTGATTCTATGGTATGATTCAATTCAAACGAGTCAAAGTAAATGATTCAATGGGATTGATCCATTTTAATTATTAACCTTCAAAATTTAATGAGACTGATTTAACGAGATTGATCACTTAATTTCAATAATTAACTGATTGCACCCACAATGTCATTGAGCTCAAATAGTAAATAATAAAAATACACTAAATAGCCCTATTCAACACCACAACTGTAGTAATCCATGTTATGTCAAGAACCGCTCAGCTAAGTAAAGAGAAACGACATCCATCAGTACTTTAAGACATGAAGCGTCTTTTACTCAGTAAAAATAGAGAAAAAATATTGAAGTAGAAGGTGTGTCCAAACTTTTGACTGGTCCTGTAGATTTAACTGGATTAGGATTCCATATGGATTTTTTTTTTAAATTTAACATTGTGAAAGGTATGGAAGATAAAACAAAAACTTTTAGCAAAATCATTTGGAGAAGTGGTGCTTCTCCTCCTCCTCCTTCTCCTCCTCCTCCTTCTACTCCTCCTGCTCTTTATTTTTTAACAAGTAATAAACCATGATCAGCCTCATTTTCCAATAACAGCATGATCCATAATGATTTATTCCTCTTATACCACAGCAGTTTGCCAAATGCTAACACATTTTTTTGTTTATTCATTCAAGACTGACACTGTGTACTTTTTATCCATTTAACGTGATGAAGCATCTGTGAGAAACTTATTCGTTATAACAGCAAGAAGCAATGGTTCCTTCACCAGCTGAAAGTTAATACAACAGAAACTGCAGCTTGTCATGTTACACAAAAACCACAACTTCCTCTGGTCCTAAAGACTTTCCCATGACAGAAAGCTGAAAGTCACAGCTTCACCTCTGACTTAAGAAGCACTGGCACTGGAGACTCCTTCCAAAAATGCTAAATAAACATCACTTCACAGAAAACTTTACTATAAACAAATGTATTTTTTTAAAATTGTATATGTTCATTGCATCCAGCATACTTGTTCTTTTGGGAAAATGTCACTATAGAAACAATGAGACCATCGATGACAGCGTAACTCACTCCGGCCCCGTCGAGTCCAGAAGGAACGATCTAATGTGGGCCACCTTGTGCAATAAATGTTGCGAGCTATATACACTATAGACAAGCTACATATAGAAAATAGAAGCGATATCCACCCTAGGAATACCGACCTATTTGCCAGAAAGAATCCAAAACGGCGAGGAATTGACCAAGAAGAAGCTATTTTTGTTGAACTGCTTATAAAAGGAGAACTGAAGGCAAATTTTTTATCATCAAAATTCTATTTCTCTCATTTTATTAAATATCGGAATTAGTGTTGCACCGATACCAGTATCGGGCGGGGCCCCGATCTGGCACTAAAATGGTGGTATCGGTATTGGCGAGTAGCAAGAAATAGGGCGCCGATACCATTTACCGATGCTAGTATGACACTTGAACGCAGCCTTCTCTCTCCCGACACTCACTACACTCTGTGTTGTGTGATTACACGTGATCACTGTGCATGCCTGCCAAGCAGCTATTGCTATGGACCTGCTCCAGACCAATGAGAGCGGGCCAATAGCCACTCTTAACCAATACAGGGGCAGCTTTTTCATGCGGAGGAAAAACAAACCACGAAAAGAAAATGTTGGCGGTCTGGATATATTTCAGCATAGAAACTCCGGCGAGTACAATGGCTACATGCAAGATTTGCGGCCTGAAAGTTTCGAGAGGTGGAGTTAAATCGGCCAGTTTCAATACCTCGAACCTGATAAAACATTTGAAGACGAAACATGTGAACGAACACAAAGAGTTTGAGGTTGCAGCAACTGCTAGCAAGAGAAAGGGGGATGGAACGCAGCAACAAACCCTGGTCAGTTCACTTCGTAGGAAGGAGCAGTGGGACGAGAAGAGTGAAGCAGCAAGACAGATGTCCGAAAAAATCACCGAAATTATATATATATACACATTTCAAACGGAGTGGTATCGGTATGGTATCGGTATCGGCCGGTACTGCACAGCCAGGTATAGGTATCGGTATCGGGGCCAAAAAAATGGTATCGGTGCAACACTAATCGGAATGCATTTTTGATCACTATTTTGTCGCTGCTATAGCAAGTTATGAGTGTTTGAAATATGTTATGTAATATATCAGTCCATATGTCAAAGCAATGGCCGTAAACGAGATTAGCTGAGACATTTTCAGTTTTACTAACCTTATATCGTGACTCGTCTTGGCAACTAATTGCAATTAAATATTATACTTATCGGCCTGTTCAGTTTTTAGCCATGTTGAATTTAGTTCGTTTGGTCCACGGCAGGCGTCGCTTATCCGCGCAACCTTCATGAGACTTGTGCAAGACTTCGAAACGTGAAGTGTCAGCCAGGTGTCAGCGCCGCCATTTTGAAAACTGTTTTCCAAACGAAATATTGCACAAAAACGAGTTTAAATGACGATTACTGCCTACTTTTTTCAAACTTTCCTGATTGCTATCAAAACAAACAAAACTTCCGGCTTGATTACATCAGCATTCAAAAGAGGGCGCGTGCGTCTTTTGACAACGTTGGCAGATCTCATCTCATCTCATCTCATTATCTCTAGCCGCTTTATCCTGTTCTATAGGGTCGCAGGCAAGCTGGAGCCTATCCCAGCTGACTACGGGCGAAAGGCGGGGTACACCCTGGACAAGTCGCCAGGTCATCACAGGGCTGACACATAGACACAGACAACCATTCACACTCACATTCACACCTACGGTCAATTTAGAGTCACCAGTTAACCTAACCTGCATGTCTTTGGACTGTGGGGGAAACCGGAGCACCCGGAGGAAACCCACGCGGACACGGGGAGAACATGCAAACTCCGCACAGAAAGGCCCTTGCCGGCCACGGGGCTCGAACCCGGACCTTCTTGCTGTGAGGCGACAGCGCTAACCACTACACCACCGTGACATTGGCAGATGTCGGTAACTTTGATTTCCGCTGTACGTTTTACTTCCGTCCTACGATGTCTCACACATGCCTCAACGAATCTCGTTTACGGCCATTGCTTTGCCATATGGACTGATATATTACATAGCATATTTCAAACACTTATAACTTGCTATAGCAGCGACAAAATAGCTATCAAAAATGCATTCCTATATTTAATAAAATGAGATAAATAGAATTTTGATAATAAAAAAAATTGCCAGGGGCGGCACGGTGGTGTAGTGGTTAGCGCTGTCGCCTCACAGCAAGAAGGTCCGGGTTCGAGCCCCGTGGCCGGCGAGAGCCTTTCTGTGCGGAGTTTGCATGTTCTCCCCGTGTCCGCGTGGGTTTCCTCCGGGTGCTCCGGTTTCCCCCACAGTCCAAAGACATGCAGGTTAGGTTAACTGGTGACTCTAAATTGACCGTAGGTGTGAATGTGAGTGTGAATGGTTGTCTGTGTCTATGTGTCAGCCCTGTGATGACCTGGCGACTTGTCCAGGGTGTACCCCACCTTTCGCCCGTAGTCAGCTGGGATAGGCTCCAGCTTGCCTGCGACCCTGTAGAACAGGATAAAGCGGCTAGAGATAATGAGATGAGATGAAAAAAATTGCCTTCAGTTCTCTTTTAATATGAACCTCGCAGCAGAACGTTTGAACCATGTTATTATAAAAAAAAAGGCTTTCTGACCAATCAAAATCAAGAATTCAACGATGCTGTGGTGTAAACTTCATTTACACACAGTCAGTCTCGTTTGATTGATAACTTCATTTCTTTAAACCTCATAAACATGCACCCAACTGCCTCACGGTTCTCCAGGGCTCCACCGCCATGCGTTTTACTGTACAGTACGCTGACCTCCTTGTACCCTAGAGTTTACCCTATTACATCAATAACTTCCTTAATCTTTGATTTATACTTGTTTCTTCCATGTTTCATTACTTCACCTACAGAGAGGGTCCCATGTTAAAATTCAGGTTTAAATCATACTCTTTCATTGCAACCACTGGACACTGTGTTGGCTTTTAGAGTCTGACAGTGTCGTAAAATACAGTAATGAAAGCCTGAGAGCACAGCATGCTCTGATAAATGCAAGCCAAAAGCTGAGACCGCTCTGGCTTCCTGTTCTGCTGCCACTCACTCACCTCATTCATTTGAAGAGCTCTGATGGCTCAGATCGAGAAGAACGAGAAACAAAAAGGTGAAACGAGGCCCAGTCTCATTCTTCACAGAGAAGTAAGTATGCTTTCATGGTGCCCACCAGCCAGCTGCTGGGATAAAGAGCCAAGCCTGGGACAAAGGACAGATGTTATGGCAAATGTGCTTCCTCAACGAGGTTTATTTATCCAACCTATTTATACACACTTTGTTTATTTACTTCATTAGTACTCGTAGTGCCTGTCAGAAGGTCACTTCCATTGAGAAATTAAGACTGTTTACAATTTCCCCCTGGACCAAACACATGCACGCACATTCCCAATCCCAGCGCTGCACAAATGCCGGAGCTCTTCCTACTGAAACGGAAAAGGCCGACGGTTTTATCTAGAAACGAGCAGCACCTTATAAATCCGGCTCTTCATCTTCAACATTAGCATCACCAAGTTATTTAGAAACACATGTGATTTTCATATGCATTTAGCATTTGACTCTGCTGTGTCATTTTTTTTTTTTAACTGCAGATTTGTCCACAGTTTATATTAACATCTTTCCTCTTTGGTCCATCAGCCAGCTTCTGATCAAGGCCCAGAACCACCTTAATCTGGTCCCTGCGGCCAGATGTTTTCAGCAGCATCGTCCTGCTGAATATTTAAATTCCTCATTTGTTTACACCAGCTGCTGTTTCTGCAAAATGCAGACAGCATGTCCGAATAGTTTCCTTTCTACAATTAAATCGCCAGCGTAAGACTGACCATTCTGGAAGCGCAGCCCGATTGACTTTAAATTACAGCAGACTTTAAATTAGATCCGGTCTTCCTTTTATCCACGGTTCTGATAAAGTCCAAGTGTTCAGATGTATCTTCATGCCAACTGTATTTCTGCAAAATGAAGTTACTACGGAATGTACGTGAACAAAACCAGGCATGCTCACTCGACTTCCTGACTATAAAAGAGTATTCCTGGACTAAATAACGTGTTGTTTGGAATCTCTGTCTATTTTAATCTAGAATTAATTTCAGCTTGAATAAACCAGGCATTAAAATATAAATGAAATACGACAGATGAAAGGACTTTATTGATGTGCCCCAAAGACGGAAATCTGAGTGCGGAGCTTTTTAGCAGTTTGTCAACGCTAAGCAGTTATTGGTTGCTCTGTGGCCCACCATGTCACCTCCCGAGGCGCAGAGGGAATGCCGTGTGCGCCATTTCCCTAGCTCCTAATTCAAAGCATCTTTCATTGAGCGAGGCTCTGAAAAGGATGTGGCTAAAACAAATAAAAGAATCATAAAGAGGGGATCAAAGCAGGCCTGCAAATCCATTCCTTCTGGATGAGAGACTTTCAAATAAAAGGGAAAAAAGGGAAAAATCCCACATCCCGACTACACATCTCATGGAGCAGGTCACTGCAGAATGCGTGCCTACGTTGACTTGATAGAATGGACACCATGAGGTCTGGATTCCAGTCTCTCCATTTCAACATGTTCCTCCTTCTTTATAACTCTCGCTATTGATCAAGCCTGCAAGGGATGCTTTGTAAGTGTACGAGTGTGTATGTGTGCGTGTTGGGTTTAAAGAGACAGATGTAGGCACGAACATGTGACAATTATAAAGTGCAGGCCACCAGGAAGACAATAACGCTCACAAAGCCTGGTCAAGAACATTTGGCTTGCAGAGACCAAGTGACATTTGTGAAGAAGTCTCCCATCGCAGCTGTGTTTTCCCCATCTGCCAGAGCCGAGTGGTCTGGGCCTCATCCTCACACACAGCCTGCTGAAAGGTGAGGATTTCACTATGACTCCTGCATCATGGACATGAAGGACTGACCAAATCCAGACCAACATGGGCCTTTACACGCAGCACATACTTAAAGCATGAGTCCTCCTCTTCACTTGTAATTTGTAACTGCTGTCATTTTATAGTCAATTTGCAATATGTAACGCTCTCTGTTTTACAACACGTTTTCTTCATAAAAGAAGAAAAGATATTTCTTAAGACCATATTGGAAACTCAAACAAAGCCAGCGGGTGTTACAAAGCACTGTTAATCGTCGGATTTATTTCTCAAAGGATTAAAGAACGTTGTTTTTTTTTTCCAAATAAGCCACGTTATTGCTAATTTTCTGCTGAAAGAACATCTTCAAACCTTTCGTACACCAGAAACATATTAAGATGGTGAGAAGTACATATTGCTGATTGAGAGCTACATTCTCAGTTGTATTAAATCTTTAGCTGTTCCAGGAAAACAAAAGAGACACTGTATGACAGTTTCTGTGTAGTCAAAAGAGTAAAAAAAAAAGTCCTTTGTAATCACCACAAAGGACATACCAGTGGGGTAAGACAATAAGTCATCCAGCAAACATACTCTGATGTTGGTAAATGATCCAAGCACTTTTTTGACTTGTGGTCTGTCTAGGATTGGAGATGAACAATACCGCTGTGTGGTGGATTTCTGACCTCTGTATCATGACTATAAACAGAAAGGGAAGAGTCTTGTGTAGAAAACTGACATCTCATGATGTAGACCTCTCTGTGGACTTGTAGTTTCCCAACAGCTTCATAGTGACACTAATATCCTCTGAAAGCAACCTTCAAATGCACATAGTTTATACCGGTCAGATTTAATTTAGACTATCGATGATCGTTTGCTTCACTTAAAGCATGGACCCCAAAAAAACCAAAAACTCCCCCCCCCCCAAAGCATTTCTGGAACTTCCAGTGCTCCACGGAACGATGGGGAAAAAGTGGTGTAATCAATTCCAGCAGGATGAATAAAACGTACATCTGATCCACCCGGCCATCGTGGAAGTGTGAAGTGTGAATCAGGTATGCCATGGAGCAAGGACCATTGCATAATAACGATCCACCGACCCCTGTTGAACGTGCTGTGCAGGGTCTCCCTGATGCAGCCTTCCAGCCTTGAAAAGGATTCGTTCCCAGCTATTAAAATACCTCCAAAAATATGGGATGCTTATCAAATAATAAGAACCACATTGGGCCATTTCCTCGCCAGCCTGGCAGGGACTTGCTCAGGCGATATCTTCACCTTTCAGGTCTCCTTTGAAGTCGGCGATCTTTTGTGGGCTCTGCGTGTCTGGGAATGCAACATACGAGCCATTCAAGCTCGCCGTAGCACGGACCGCTTAAGGGTCAGGACCCTGTTGCAGTCTGAAGTCACCTCTTGGAGCTTACTGTTCTTTCTGTGCTTCCTCCAGGACACATGATCGGCTGTCAGCACAAGGGAAAAACACAGATACAGCCATCTCCCAGAAGGAGCTTTAAAATCTAGAAGCTACATCGTGAAGCGTGTTTTGGCTGTTTCTGTCTTCTGCCATTTAAAAAAAAAAATCCCCCAGATGATCGGTTCTCCTTTCTGAGAATAAAGGATGAACAATCTAATTTGGGGCTTGGGTAATCTTCACATAAACATCATAAAATATTTTCCGTTGGTGCCGTTTTTCCAGTATTAAATGGTTGAATTCCTTTAAATGGAGGCAAACTGCAGGAGTCCTCAGATCTGAGCCGTCAGAATCAGTTAGCATCAGTTAGCTATTACTGTGTACAAACACATTTCCGTACAAAACCATTCGGGTTTAAGAACAAAGCCTAATCACGAAGCAGTGATATGAGAGAGGAGTAAGTGTGGTAAGGGATGAGGTCAGGGTAGGCCAGGCAGGGCCAGATGCCTTTAACAGTGTATGAGGAAGTCAAAGAAGACGTCCAAATGACAACTGCAGGTGGAGTGTGCTTCACAAACCTGCAAAGATAAATAGAGCTTCTTCCAGTTCCAGATTTAAGACTTAAAAAAAAACCCAACTCTATGACATCTCTCTCTGGATTTCAAAGACAAATTTGATTCCATTTTATTTGAATAGTGCTTTTAACAATACAGTTTGCCACAAAGCAGCTTTACAGAAAGCTGGATGTAGATTTAGATCCTTAATGAGCAAGCCAGAGGTGACGGCGGCAAGAAAAACTCCCTGAGATGACATGAAGAAACCTTGAGAGAAACCAGACTCAAACAGGAAAGCCATGCTCTTCTGAATGATACCTGATAGTAGGAGTTAGAAATCATTACAGTACAAAGTTGTAGAAGAGTAAAGTCAAGTCAAACAGCAGTAAGAGTGCTTTCAGAGTTGACCCAAATAATCGAGTCGGCACCATTCTGGGCTCATGATCCCAGGTTTGCTTTCAAATTGAAGAATTTCTTCTGAACCATTGATTGATGGATGGATTGATTGCACAATTCCATAGATCATGCAGGTTTGCAAAATGGTCAAAAGGTCAAAGTCCCTCTCACACCAGAATCTGGTCTTCCCAGGCAGTCTCCTGTCTCAGTACTAACTAACTGGGTGGCTGATCCTCTGATAACTGCAAGAGTTTGACTCCCCACTCGCATCTGTATTGCAGTAGGTACCATTTTTATGATGGTCTTTGGTATGACCCAACCGCGAGTAGAACTCATGATCAAGAGGTGGACATGCTAACCACTAGGCCAGCTCATGGTCTTGCAAAAATGGTAGGCACGAGGATAATCTATTTGCTGTTTGTGTTATTACCTTGCCTGGGATGGAGTCCACCAGGGAGTGAGGTATTGTTTTCGGTGGGGTTTCTTTGTTTGTTCATTTGTCTGTTTGTTTATTGTTAATGATGTTACAGGAAAATGCCTGGACCAATCTTCATGAAACTTTCAGGATAGATGGGCATTGGTCTCAAATAGAACCTCAAACACTTTGGGGGTCATCCGGTCAAGGTCAAGGTTTCTGTGGCTACTGCTTCATATTGAGGTATTTCACTCACGTGACCAAGTCATGTGATGCTGCCATTTTGGACGGCACGGCTCGAATCAGTTTGAATGCGAGGAAGGCGACAAACGAAAAACATAAAAGAAAAAGGAGCGAGATGCAGAAAACACCTTCACTATCCAGCGACGTAGGGCATTTACAGGGCGAGCAGAGGGAGAGGCATTTGCAAAAATTGAGGTTAGCAGGCTTAGAGAATGACATT
Source organism: Neoarius graeffei (assembly GCF_027579695.1). Taxonomy (NCBI): domain Eukaryota; kingdom Metazoa; phylum Chordata; class Actinopteri; order Siluriformes; family Ariidae; genus Neoarius; species Neoarius graeffei. Next base: position 74,910,283 of record NC_083577.1, read on the forward strand.
TACCTGCTTCCACCAGGATTGCTCACTGACAGCTAAGATTTGTTCACATTTTCATTTACTTTCGGTCCTCAGGATAAACAAAATGTTATTAAATGTCATTGAAATAACTTCTTAGTCTGTTGAGACATGGCCTGTTATAAGTTTTTCCTTTACTGTATTTACTAGTTTACTGAGCGCGCTCCGGGGCTGGCTGGCGCTAGCTAGCTAGCGCTCCAGGGCTCGCTGGCCGGCTAGCTAGCGCTCCGGGGCTCGCTGGCCGGCTAGCTAGCGCTCCGGGGCTCGCTGGCCGGCTAGCTAGCGCTCCGGGGCCGGCTGGCCGGCTAGCTAGCGCTCCGGGGCTCGCTGACTCAGTAAACTAGTAAATCCAGTAAAGGAAAAACTTGAGACTGAAAGGTTTTAACAGTCATCCAAATGACTGAACGTAAACATTGCTACAGTAACATACTAGCTACTGTTGTTGACATTAGCTAGCTTGCCGTCCAAAATGGCGGACACCGGGGCATCACGTGACCCTGTGACGTCAGGTGAAATACCTCAATAGAGGTGTGTACAGTACAGTGTGTTGTGATTGGCTGAGAGCAGTACGGTGTGTTGTGATTGGCTGAGAGCAGTACGGTGTGTTGTGATTGGCTGAGAGCAGTACGGAGTGTTGTGATTGGCTGAGAGCAGCAGAGAATCAGAACCATGTTTATTGACCAAGTATGTTCACACACAAGGTCAAAATCAAGGCCAAGGTCACCAAAAAGGTCAAAATCGTTTTTCCACGATATCTTCCTCATAAGTGCTACCGGGCGAGGTTTGTTTTGACTGACAACACTTGTTATTGTTGTTTTCCTTTGGTACCAACACACACCAAAAAGTGAAGAAGAACAGCGCTTTCTGGAAGTGTGGCATATCCTCGTGCAGGAACACACTCAGCCATGCAGGGTGGGATGAGATGCGCATTTTTCACAATTCTCTCAGTGCAAGTATTCACACAACATAAAGTGAGCTAATTACCTTGCCCATGACGGAGTAAGTGGGGCGAGGTATTGTAATCAGTGCGGTTTGTTTATTTGTTTATTTGTTTGTGTGCTTCTCTGTTTGTTAACAATCTAGTGTCTAGACGGTTCCACCGATTGACTTCAAATTTTCAGAGTAGATTGGCAGTGGTCCGTAGATTACCTGATTAAGTTTTGGTGCTAATCGGGTCAAGGTCACCGGAAAGGTCAACCTTTCAGTCAAAATAACATTTTCCATTATAACTCAAAAACGGTTGCCGATAGACAAATGTTTACTATTATGAGCTTATAGAAACTCCCATATGGCCTTTCATTTGGCACCATGATCTTTGACATTAAGTGACCTTGAAAGGTCAAACTCAAGGTTACGGATTTTCAGAGGGCTGTAACTTGAAAACAGTTGATGGTAGCCAGACATTTACCATTATCGACTTATAGGAAGTGCCATATGGGCTTTCATTTGGCACCATAACCTTTGACGTTGAGTGACCCTGAAAGGTCATACTGTCAGGTTATAGTCCTATTTTCACGGGACTATAACCTGACAGCTGATGATTGAGAAATATTACCATTATCAGCATATAGGTTTAAAATTGTTTTGCCTGGCAACACTTGTTAACAGTTATTCCATGAAATCAAGTCGAGCTGATAGCTGACAAGGCACGTATTCTATCCACATTCACTGGATTTTGAGAAACAGAGCATTTGTATTTATTTTTTTTATTTTGCAAATCTGATAAATAAAAACTTTATACAAAATGTCTGACAAAATCATTTCAGCTTATAATGTAAACAAACTGGCGAAATGACAGGAGCAATTTGTGAAAAATGCTATAATAATAATTCTTGAAAAATAATAATAAATAAAAGATACATGCTGACCATCAGATATTTTTATTCCATATTTTGTTGCTTTTTTTGTAATATTTTGGGTTTTCTTCTTCTTCTTCTTTAGGGTTTTTTTGGTGGTTGGCAAACCAACTTAAAGGTGCATTACTGCCACCGACTGGGCTGGAGTGTGGAACAGGAGATATTGAATAAAAAATAAAAAAACACCACCACTATATTCTTTTAGCCACTTCCATTTCTTTTAAATACTTGATAATTTTGGGGGGTTCGTTTTTGAGTAGAGTTTTTATTTCGTCCTCGGTTGGTTCAGCAACACGCGCCGCCATTTCGTTTTTCTCTACTCATGGTATATGAGCTGATAGCCTAGTAGTCGAGTCACCAGTCAGAGTGAGCAATTCCTCATATCCAGTGAATGTGGATAGAATAATTACAGTGAACCAGTCCTATGAAAGTCTGGTTTTATATATCAGTAAGGTGTTCTGTCTCCTTTGCGTTTCCCGTCATCATGAATCTTAAAACAGGAAGTAACATGGCAAGTTGAACCAATCATCTTACTCGGCATGCAGCACCGAGAACGGATAGCTTCCAGTTCCATACGTGATGTGGACCGCACACCATTCAGTTGAAGCAAGTCCTGGAGCACTGTTTACAAGAGGACCAGGGATTGATTCTCTGGCCTGCTCCCAGGCTCGACAACAGATTTCCAAACGTACTGAACTCTAACCAAATGGCTCAGAGTGTGGAAAAAAAATGCAAATGTGAAAATGACCCAAGTGTGTTGAAAGGATGTTCAGTATAAACATATTGTATAATAAGAATAAGAGTCCTGGGATGAGCAGAGGGCAGTGTTTATGATTACAGCAGTTCTTGGGTACAAATCAACAGTGTCCAGGTGAGATTATCCACTGAAAAAAGCTGAGTTTTGGGTATAAACCATTTAAGAGAAGTCCACTATCCATCAACAGAAACTGTACTTTGAGAACCCAAAGTTCTAGTTCTTATTCTTTGCCTGTTACTAAATTATCCCAAATAATCCGAGTGGTGTTTTACTCCATATAGTTCAAAAATGCCTTCTAGAAGAACACTAACCAAGGTTGGATAAATACAGCACAACTGTGGCATGCGGATGTAAGAAAGGCTGCCTGTCTTTGACATTTACATTGACAATCACGCATACATTCCTCACGCATGCCTCATATTCTTTGTGTCCAGCCCAAAACGGCTCTCTCATGCAGCTCTTTCAGGAGGAAATTATTTTTCATTGCCCCCGAAAGAAAAAGCCATTGCCAAGCACTTTCTTCCAAGCCAAGTTGCCAAATCTTCTCCAAATCCCCTAGGAACCGTTTTCCTGCCCTGATCCAGTGGAGTAATAGTGAGGCTCAAGGACAAAATGATCATCTTAGCTACCTGCATGCAGCACTGAGACATTTTATATTGAATGTAATGAGTTTCTAAAATAATATATATATACACACACATACATCACTTCCTTTCATCTAGTTCTTTTATCCATTTCATTTTTTTAAAAAACAAGATCATGACCATGATTTGAGAAATGCCATTTTACAACTTTCATAAATTCTTTGGCTTTTTTTTTTTTTACATTTGTGTAATCTGTCACATTTTATGTAACGTGACCCTAAAATAACGACCGAGAACCACTTCAGCCACATTCTTTGTACTTGTGGTCTCTTTTGAAGAGTTTGCTTTTGTTTCATTTTTATGTAGTTGAATTATTATAGCTTTTCTATAAATGTTGCTATTAAAGAGAATGTCGGCTTACCCACATACAGTACGTTCCCATTTGGCCAGTCAAACTTAAGGCTCTTTTGCAGGGAATAATCGTCAGGCTCCATATCATACTTCTCATACAGTACCAGAGGTGGACAAAGTACCCAACTTCATTACTTAAGTCAAAGTACAGATCCCGGTGGTCAGATGTTACTCCGATACAAGTGAAAGTTCTCCAGTCAAATTTTTACTTAAGTTAAAGTACTGAAGTACTTGCTTTTAAAAATACTTAAGTATTAAAAGTACATTTTCTGTCAACGCATTGTTGCATTATTGTCACAACGCTTACTGTATAATACCTCACGCCTCTGAAGCAACCGACTGAATTATTTTGTGAATTCACAAAATGAACGCATGCTGTGCCATCATGGTGGTTTAACTCTAAGCTAGCTAGTCAATGAAGCTCCACCTGGCATGCTAGCAAACTCTTTTCAAACTCGAAATCATATTGGGTAGCTAACGCTACTAGAAAAGAAAGATTTCTACATTCTGTTTATCTGGCAAGATTATGCTAAAACATATTTCTGAAAGGACTTCAGATAAGTTAACGTTATTCATGTTAGCGTAACTCCATTTTTACATGCTAACTAACAGTGTCCACGTTAACTAGCTATGCGTTAATGTTAGCCGTGGACAAGGCTACGGCAACTTGGCAGGCAAATCCATAGAAAGTCATTTGACTAACCAGACTGCATAGCTATTGCAATGTTATCACTAGCTCTAAAAGCACAGACAACTTCATTGCAAGCTTTCTCTTGGAATAAAACGTTTATATTCCTCAATACACTTCCGCAGGTTGGACGGCGAGTTTTTGTAGGCCGTGATGTGGTTCGTTTTCGGCAAACAAAGCAAACGTTTAAAACGAAATGAATCTTTAATCTCATCTCATTATCTCTAGCCGCTTTATCCTGTTCTACAGGGTTGCAGGCAAGCTGGAGCCTATCCCAGCTGACTACGGGCGAAAGGCGGGGTACACCCTGGACAAGTCGCCAGGTCATCACTGGGCTGACACATAGACACAGACAACCATTCACACTCACACCTACAGTCAATTTAGAGTCGCCAGTTAACCTAACCTGCATGTCTTTGGACTGTGGGGGAAACCGGAGCACCAGGAGGAAACCCACGCGGACAACATGCAAACTCCACACAGAAAGGCCCTTGCCGGCCCCGGGGCTCGAACCCAGGACCTTCTTGCTGTGAGGCGACAGCGCTAACCACTACACCACCGTGCCGCCCCTGAATCTTTAATCCTTTCAGAAAACTGAAACATGGGTTCATGGGTGCATTCATTCCTCAGAAGAACCGCCTCCTTCTATTCTGCCATCAACTGATCGTGTTCAAATAACACTGCTGAGAAATCACTGAACTTGATTTTATACAGTCTATGGACGTGACGTGACGTGACCCTAGTGATTACTGATCGGCTGTCTCAGTGTCACCTGTGAAAAAAACCAATCACGTTTTAGAAAAGAAAAAACATCTCCTTTCCAAGCCGCTTCATAGTAATGAGTAACGAGGACCTTGATAGAAATGTAGTGGAGTGAAAAGTACGTTATTTGTCTTTCGAATGTAGTGAAGTTAAAGTCATAAGTTTCAAAAAAAAATACGTAAGTAAAGTACAGATACTCAAAAAGTGTACTTAAGTACAGTACTCAAGTAAATGTACTGCATTACTGTCCACCTCTGTACAGTACATGGATCGATAGTGGAACAAAATTCATTTTAATAGCATGAATCGCTTCCTGATCATGCAGTGACTCAGGGGCTTTAGGTAGAACATCCTGTACGGCCTGTTGCCAATCACATCGCCCACAAAGAGGCTTGAGGAGCACTGTCAAACTTACTGCTTCGATCTGACCCCTATCAAATCGACTAGTAGAGGGCGACTCCCTTCTTAATGATTCAGATCCTGACCCAAAGTAGCCAGAATTATTCCCATAGGCGTGCACTAGGCCTTGAAGTGTCTGGTGTATGTCTGGTTGGTTTCTCTCGCTCACACCCGATGCATCATGGAATATGATGAGCCATTGATCCTATGTTTTTTTCTCCATGGAAGCACTTTCATCCCGTTTCCTGTTTCTGTGATTCTCTGATTGGTGTTTATGTTCTGCAATCTGTTTCTCATAATCTTTTGCCTTTTCCCTCCTTTACTCTTTCCTTTTCAAATATATTTTTTTTAAATTTAGGAAATAATGGCAGATTAGGGGCTAAAGCACTTGGCAGCAGTTGAAACGCAATAGGAAGTGCAACACCTTTGGCAGCACGAGACGCTCTGGCAATATACAGGTCCACATCACTCGAGACCAGATGACTGCTTGTGGTGTGACGTACTGCTGATGGATTCGAACTCTACAAGAATCCTATTTATCGTACTCCGAATTGTTTTTGTAATGCTGTCGCTCTGCGTATGCTTTCTTTGATCTTGCATATTTTTTTTTTTTTAAATTGACAAAAATATATTTGTCCTTGCCACACAACTTGCTTTGTAATGCTGAAAGTATGCCTTTTCCTCTCACTGTGTCTTCATGGGAAATTAAAGTGATACCGCAATGACTGTGACCTTTCGCCAAGCCTTGAGGCTTTCTGCAATTAGCAGCTCCAGTCACATGGCTTCTGTGGAGGCTCTCACTTTGTTCTCATATGCCACTTAATTATGGACCCTAACCTTGATAACATTTAAGTCTAACGTTTAAATTTCAGGCTCCGCTTTGAAGTGAGCAAGTGTCGGAATATTTTATGAAAGGGATCCGATGCCTTTTTATTGTTAGCAATTTGTAAAGTACTGTGCAGGCAGCTAGATAATTCGTACACTCAGGCATGCAGCTCTTATCAATGTTTTTTTTTTTGTGCTTCGATGCATGCCGTGCTTTACATGCAAATGCCTGCTTGTATCTCGGGCATAAAGAGGAAAACAGACTGGCACACTCCCGGTGTGGGATCTCAGGGGACGTCACCCCTCAGTCGTGGCACCCCCTCACCCACCAAATTGTCCTTTTCACGGAAACCAAGCAGGCCTTCAAATTATTTACAGATGTGAGCTTTGGGTTACAAGAATGTAGTGCGGCTTCTCTCTCTTAGAGGTTGAATTAATTTATTGCTGCATATTAAAATGCTTCAAGAGTCTCCCTGGTTTTAGATTTAATATATATGTGGGTGGCAATTTCCTCAAAGCTTTTTACGGTTTTGAAAGGATGCGTGTGTACGGTATGTGGAGTTAGGGCTGTTTTCTCCAATTAATGATGCATGCTATTTTGCTTTGCTGGAGCTGCACAATCAGGAGACTCCTAATGAGCTGATTCATCACAAAGAAATTTCCACATCACAAATTTATTTATTTTTTTTTTTTTAAGAAAAAAAATCTTCATGCGTGAACTGCAAAGCATTTCACAGTGTTTCGGTCTGTGACACACTGTCTCTTATTGACGTTACCAGTCAAAAGATTGTACACCCCTACACATTCATAGGGTTTTCTGTATTTTGACTATTTTCTACATTGTAGAACAATACTGAAGACATCAAAACTATGAAATAATATGGAACATATATGGAATTATGTGGTAAACAAAAAGTGTTTGCCACACTTTTTACCTTGATAATGCTTTCCACACTATTGGCATGATCTTAACCAGCTTCATGAGGTAGTCACCTGGAATTAACAGGTGCCTCGTCTAAAGTTACGTGTCAATCCTGAGATCGAGATGCTGACCTCGTCTGCTCCTCGGACCTGCCTGATCCATCCTGATGCCCTACATCTGGCTGGAGTCTCATCACATCGCTCCTGTGGAGGACGGCCCCCATATGGACAGTCGAAAGTCGTACTTCGAAGACGTTCTGGACGCTTACAGTCATGCTTTTATGGCTGAGGACTACAGTTGTCATGAACAGTTTTGCACTCAAGTTTCTATCAGTGAAGAGTTACAACATCAACGAAACTGACTTCATGTTAAAACTGTTAATGTTATAGTCATGTTGTCTGTTGTTGCCCAAATGAGGATGGGTTCCCTTTTGAGTCTGGTTCCTCTTGAGGTTTCTTCCTCATGTCGTCTGAGGAAGTTTTTCCTCGCCACTGTCGCCACAGGCTTGCTCATTGGGGATAGATTAGGGATAAAATTAGCTCATGTTTAAAGTCATTAAAATTCTGTAAAGCAGGGGACGTCATAGCTCAGCTGGCTAAGGCGCCATGCCATAAATCCGGGGACCCGGGTTCGATTCCGACCCGGGGTTGTTTCCCGATCCCTCCCCGTCTCTCTCTCTCTCCCGCTCATTTCCTGTCTCTACACTGTCCTGTCCAATAAAGGTGAAAAAAAGCCCAAAAAATATCTTAAAAAAAAAATTCTGTAAAGCTGCTTTGCGACAATGTCTATTGTTAAAAGCGCTACAGAAATAAACTTGACTTGAAAAGTTAATTGGTGCAATTTCTTGCCTTCTTAATGCATTTGAGATCAAACAGTAAATGGTAAATAATAAAAAGACAATAAATAGTCCTATTCCACAACTGGAGTAATCCATATAATATCAAGAACCGCTCAACTAAGTAACGAAAAACGACATCCATCATTACTTGAAGACATGAAGTGTCTTTTAATTAATAAAAATAAAGAAAAACATTGAGTTAGAAGGTGTGTTCAAACTTTTGACTGCTACTGTATGTGCCAGGTGTGTGTGGTTTTTTTTGTGTCATTTCTTTATATGTTTGTGGGAAACATATTTTTATATGTATATGACTTTAAACCTTGAGACTTTTCAAACAGTGCTCCATGGTGTGTGTGTGTGTGTGTGTGTACAGTTGCTACATATTGATGAGCGGAATACGTTTTTAACTAAGAGTGTCAGGATATTTTGGCTGGTTCTCATTTCTTGAAAGGGCTGTTTGAGGGTTAAGACTTCATTTCAGGGTTCAGGTTGGAGTTTGGGTCAAGGCTGGGGTTAGGCATTTTGTTGTGATGGTTAGGGTAAGGGGATAGAGAATGCATTATGTCAGTGAGTGTCCCCACAAAATTAGAAGAATGTGTGTGCGTGTGTGTGTTGGGGGATGACAACATGGAGTACTGTCTGATTTGAAAACATATTGCACTATTTATTTATTTATTCTGTATGAAACAATAGATGAAATATGGTCTGGGGGAAAGTCTTCAGGTTTTTATTATTGCTTTTACCCCTAAATAACCTTTTTGTGGGAAAATAAAACTTCATTTCACTAAGAAACCGATGCCAGTAAAGCTGAATTTAGAGCTCTGTCAAAAGGAAACGGGCAAAAGAAGTGTGTTTTGGGGGTCTTTTTTCTCCTCAGGATGTTTGTGGAGCTGCTTATTCGTTCGGAGGCCAGGCTGCTGAGTGGCTACTGCTGAGCCAGGATGCACAACTGGCAGATTCTTGGATGCCACACCTGTCAAAGAACATCATTTATATTTTATTGTGTTTCATTCCATTGTGTTTGTGCAGGCTGCTTCGGTTCCTGACTCAGTGTAATAGTGTTTATGAAGAATGACTCAAAGAGCCTGAGCCATTCAGAGATCACTCACTGAGGCAAGGAAAATATCTATAAAACAAATGTGTCCCTCCCGCTTTTATTTACTTAACGTGTTTAAGTGATGAATTATTTCAAAGCTTAGTCATAGTTTATGATGAGGAATGTATTATAATTATTCAATTAATTTGCCAGATTTTAGTCCAGGGCGGCACGGTGATGTAGTGGTTAGCGCTGTCGCCTCACAACAAGAAGGTCCGGGTTCGATCCCCGTGGCTGGAGAGGGCCTTTCTGTGCGGAGTTTGCATGTTCTCCCCGTGTCCGCGTGGGTTTCCTCCGGGTGCTCCGGTTTCCCCCACAGTCCAAAGACATGCAGGTTAGGTTAACTGGTGACTCTAAATTGACCGTAGGTGTGAATGTGAGTGTGAATGGTTGTCTGTGTCTATGTGTCAGCCCTGTGATGACCTGGCGACTTGTCCAGGGTGTACCCCGCCTTTCGCCCGTAGTCAGCTGGGATAGGCTCCAGCTTGCCTGCGACCCTGTAGAACAGGATAAAGCGGCTAGAGATAATGAGATGAGATGAGATGAGATTTTAGTCCTGGGTATGACTTTAAATTGTAACCAGTGGTGAGTTCAAGTCCAGGAGGACTTGAGTATTGTGGAAAGTGGAGTTACCCCTTAATCATCATTGCTCCCAGGTCCGTTCTGACCCGGAGTGGTAGCACCTGCCTGGGTTCCAGCTATGGGTTAAATAGTACATTACCAATAAGGCGCTGGCAGCAGGCGCTTTTCAGTGCAATGTGGCAGATGAACCCAATAGGGTCAGTGGCACACCACTAGATGGCATGTGGAAGAGCCAGTCAAATGGCCAACAGATGGCATCACTCACTCAGCAAGTCAGTTGTCACTGCAGGGCAACTTCCATACCTGTCAGGTCTGTGGCACTTCTGTGCACCACTTGGCATCAGGTCTGGAGGTCCAGACAGACAACACGATGGGGGCACAACATCGTTTGGTTTACCTTACTGTGCAAGGCACTTCACTAGGAGAGGAGAATAGTACGCGAGAGCTCACGAGGCCAGACATTCCATGGTGGCTCGGTCAGGCCATGCAGGCCTCACGGTCCATCCGCATTTCTGCACATCCTAATGAAGCAGTCATCATTGCTAGCGATGGACAGCCGCCGCCACCAAATTTGCCAGATTTTGTGAGAGACACACAATTGATTTTATTTTTCCTACCAGTTTATATTTTTCTTTCACACCTACATCAGTGGGCGGCACGGTGGTGTAGTGGTTAGCGTTGTCGCCTCACAGCAAGAAGGTCCTGGGTTCGAGCCCCGGGGCCGGCGAGGGCCTTTCTGTGCGGAGTTTGCATGTTCTCCCCGTGTCCGCGTGGGTTTCCTCCGGGTGCTCCGGTTTCCCCCACAGTCCAAAGACATGCAGGTTAGGTTAACTGGTGACTCTAAATTGACCGTAGGTGTGAATGTGAGTGTGAATGGTTGTCTGTGTCTATGTGTCAGCCCTGTGATGACCTGGCGACTTGTCCAGGGTGTACCCCGCCTTTCGCCCGTAGTCAGCTGGGATAGGCTCCAGCTTGCCTGCGACCCTGTAGAAGGATAAAGCGGCTAGAGATAATGAGATGAGATGAGACCTACATCAGTTGATTGCAAACGGATTAAAGGAGAACCGAAGGCAAATTTTTTATCATCAAAATTCTACTTCTCATTTTATTAAATAAAGGAACACATTTTTGATCGCTATTTTGTCACTGCTATAGCAAGTTGAGTGTTTGAAATATGCTCTGTAATATATCAGTCCATATGTCAAAGCAATGGCCGTAAACGAGATTCATTGAGACCTGTGCGAGACATCGTAGGACAGAAGTAAAACGTACAGCGGAAATCAAAGTGACCGACGTCTGCCAACGTTGTCAAAAGACGCACGCGCCCTCTTTCGAACGCTGATGTAATCAAGCCGGAAGTTTTGTTTGTTTTGATAGCAATCAGGAAAGTCTGAAAAAAGTAGGCAGAAATATTGCACAAAAACAAGTTTAAATGATGATTACTTATCATGCGGATAAGCGACGCCTGCCGTGGACCAAACAAACTAAATTCAACACGGCTAAAATCCAAATGGGCCGATAAGTATAATATTTAATTGCAATTAGTTGCCGATACGAGTCATGATACAAGGTTAGTAAAACCGAAAACGTAATTGAATAACACGTTAATTAAGAAATAAAGCAAGTTTAAAAATGACTTCAGTTCTCCTTTAAGGAACAGAACAAAAAGTCAGTCTTGATGAAATAACCAGGTTTTCTTCAGACAGCAGCCGTGCTAATGTATAATCTTACATTAATAGGAATATCTTGCTAGTGCCATATGGATAACCGAAAAACAATTTATGCCAAAGTCTCATCCTTTCTTCAGTCAATAATCGCACCTGGACACTATAGACTTGTACCTAAAAGCTGCTGCTACAAACAAAGACCATGATATTCATACTGAACATGTTTTTAACACATTTACCATTGTAGAAGATCTGGTGTCACCCAAAAGGCTCCATTTTGAGTCTGATTTCTCGAACGGTTTCTTCATGATGTGATTTCCGTCACCTCTGGTTTGCTCATTAGGGATCGAAATCTCAATCAACATACAGATTTGTGGTCAAGCTGCTTTGCGACTATGTGTAATGTTAAAGGCGTGATACAAAAGTTTAAGTTGATTAGATGACTAATCCAGTATATAAACATCTTTTCATACCATTAGGATCTTGCCTTAACCAACGGATTTCTTTCACGCAGCTTCTTTTCCTCTTTCAATTCACCTATGAAAGATGACAAAGCTCAAACTCAGACAAACAAACAACAAAACCAGGGATCGCCATTAACACAGCCGCTGTTTTCTTTAGTCAGTTGAGCCCACAGGCCCGGTCACTGGTCATGTTAGTGCCTGGTACCTGTGCAGTGGACATACAACCCATTGGTCTTGATCTCATTGAGTGCTCAGAGAAGAACAGCCTAATCATTCACACATGTCCTGTCAGCACAATCATCTGTCTGAAGGATCTCTTCACCTTTCACAGTCCAGAGTGAAACGTCTCAGTTTCTACCTCATCTCTCTCGCTTTGCACATCCTCAGGAGCCCGAGAGCTTTGACCCCCTGAACCACGAGGTCATTCAGCAGCTCTGTCACAAGCATTTGAGATCTGGAGGAACAATCAACACCCCCCCTCCTTAGCCTCATCCACAGAGAGAGAGAGAGAGCGAGCGAGAGAGAAGGAAGAAGGGACTCTTGCTTGCAAGTCATCAGAATGTATCTCAGCTCTGTAAAGCTGTGGCTCGAGCCTTTGCCGTCTCTCTTGTGGCGTCCTTGCCCAGCCCACGGGTGGACTGTTTATGCAAGTGGATTTTATGCACATGATACTTTTTCCAGACAGGCCGTATGATGGAGAGGGCCGGAAAAAGAAAGAAAAGTGTCCTGTAGTTTTAATGAGAGGAAGACTATGTGGTTGAGAGTGTCACGGCTTTGCTCACGAAGGGGCCACTGTGTGTGCTGGTGTGGATGGCCATGGCAAAGTATAAACATTCATTCCCCAGTATAAAGCCAAATATCTTCACCAGCCATCTTTCCAGTCCCTTCCTACAAATCACATTGAAGCGACTCTGAAATTCTCTTTTGTGCTTACAGAGATGCTCATCACATCCAAACGGCTGTTGCTAAACCATTTTAAAACGTCATTCCAATACTCCTTGCAGCTTGGGAACATGATTTGTGACATGGTTAGTCTCTTCACTATATCCAGACCCTTTCAGAGAGATCAGAGGACGTAGAAAAATGTGGTAATCAGCAAAATATGTTGTAATTCAAGCGGACCAATCATCTGACATCATTACAAAACAGTCCTCAAGGACATCTGAACAGACTTTCCAGTCTGATTAAAGCTAGGATGTAAAGCTGCTATCTGCCAAAGGATGATCAGATTTAAAGACGGCCATGATCAAGCTCTGTGGAACAGTAAGTAGAGGCTATACAGAGCACACTAAAGGGTGGCAACGTCTAATTTAGAGATAGAACAAGGTGGAGTTTGTTTCTTGGTACAAAGTGAATGGTTATGTAATGACATTGCATTAGTAATGGAGGACATTAGCGTTGGTTCCATTAATTCTGCATGAATTGCCTGTGACTAATAGACAAGTCAGAGATGTGAGCTGAAGCTGGAATGGGAACTTCAAGAACGTTTTCAAGGCTGGTAAAATTGTCTCAACCATGTGGCCATGCTCATGCTAGACTCCATTTTTTCTTCCTGCTTGGCTCCCACCTGAATGAAGCGCACAGCCAAGGGGTCTGTCCTCCCCCCACCCCCCATAAAGGCTATTTATTTATTTGTTTACTTATTTTTACAGAGGTGAAAATCACAACTCTGAATTATTAAATCTATTATATGTATTACTGAGGTAGTATTTATTTTAATGTAGGTACATTTACTTTTATACATTATTATTATTAGTGATATTTAGTAAGTTGTTAGGTGCACAACTTTTGAAAAGTTTGAAAACTGTATAGCTGAATTTGTGAATAATAATAATAATGCAATGCTCGAAACCTAATGAATTTTGGCACACGGATCAAATGTGCGTAAAATCACAAAGTTACACTGAGCAAGGGACTGGGCGTGGTCCCGGAGCTCTATAATTATTATGAGGTTTTACAATTACATACAACTGGTCACTTCAGTCAAATGGGTTTAATCCAAACCTCATATAAATAAAATATGTCAGCCTAGACATTAACCCTACTCTTTTCTGTCAGTGATATACTCTGGCAATACTTTGTTGCTTCAATAAATAGCCGTAATACAGGGTGTTTCAAAACATTGGATATTATTTGAGATGTAAATATCCCAGAAACTACATAGTCTAGGCAAATGAAACTGAACAGGTTTAATGTTGAGCAATATAAGATTTATTCCTCAAAATATGAACAAAAAATTCAAAGGTATATGGATTCCATGAACGATTTCACAAATTTTCAATTTGTATTCGAGTGTACTCTAACACACAAAACGTCTTTTCTTTTCCAGCGAATGGCATTTCTATACCTAAAAAGATATCAAATTTTTTGAAACACCTTGTATTATTGTACACATTTGACCCTAATATTTAAACAGTTTGGTTATAGTCATTAAAAGTAATCATGAAAGGTAATCTGTGCTTGGGATTCATGGAATTTATTGATTTACAGTACCAGTCAAAAGTTTGTACACCCCTACTCATTCATAGGTTTTTCTGTATTTTGACTATTTTCTACATTGTAGAACAATACTGAAGACATCAACACTGTGAAATGACATCTGGAACATGTATGGTAAACGAAAAAGTGTTTTAAAAAAAACAAAATATTTTTCATATTTTAGATTCTTCAAAGTAGCCAACGTTTACCTTGAAGACACTTTGCACACTATTGGCATTATCTTAACCAGCTTCATGAGGTAGTCATTAACCTGGAATGCTTTTCAATTAACAGCTGGGCCTCGTCTAAAGTTAATTAGTGCAATTTCTGGCCTTTTTCATGCATTTGAGATCAAATAGTAAATAATAAAAATACAGTAAACAGCCCTATTCTACAGCTGTAGTAATCCATATTATATTATATCAAGAACCGCTCAACGAAGTAAACAGAAACGACATCCATCATGACTTTAAGACATGAAGTGACTTTTAATTAATAAAAATAAAGAAAAAAACATTGAATTACAAGGCATCTCCAAACTTCTGACTGGTAATGTATGTCCCAGGCTTCAAAAGATTTGACAACCAAATGCTAACATTTTTAAATAAATAAATAAAAACCCCTGTTATCATCCACAGTGTAATTTGTAGCATAATCTGTGTTAAATAAATGATGAAGAAAATATCCAGATAGCAAAATATAATGTATTATTTTGTTGTCGGTCAACTGTTCTAAGAGATTAAAGATTTGACTGTATTACAGCTCATATGCCTACCATCTGACATGGAAGCTACATCATGGCCGATATTAGCCTTACTGATCATGTCTTAAACATTGTTGTCGTCTTTTTGGAAAGACAAAACAACATTGTTCTTTTGTCTTTCCAAAAAGTCCACTGATATTCAAGTTATAGGCTGGATAAATCTGTGCCACTTTTGAATATGACCATGTTGATTATACTTCTATCTAAATTAGATATTAATATCAAAAGCATGAATGTAATATAATGTAATAGGTATTGCACATTATATTGCACATTTATATTGCACAATACTGGACAATGTGCAATATAAATGTGCAATATAATGTGCAATACCTCTCCTGCTGGCTCCCCCCCCCCATATCTTATTCTTTTTTATATTTATATATTTAAATACTTAATTTAATTTATCTAGAAGTTTTTCTATTCTCTATTTATCCTGTAATGATACTGCTGGAATTTTAATTTCCCTGAGGGAACCTGCCCAGAGGGATCAATAAAGTTCTATCTAATCTAATCTAATCTAATCTAATCTAATCTAATCTAATCTAATCTAATCTAATCTAATCATTTAATTTGTGAAAGTCATATTTATAAACCTGGTGCTTTATTGGACACTGTGTGAGACTAAGTTCATCTGGATCCTTTATCCTAATTTACTGAATTTCTGAATCATCTATTTTCCGAATCAGTGTGTTTTCGGTTCATTTTAGGTTTCTTTGACAATATTCAGTATCAGTTACGCTGAAAATGATCAGCCACAAAGAAGTGATTTCATATGCGGAGGCTGCCGGTCAAACTGGTCCTGGAACTTAAAGGAACAGGTGGAGGGTAACTGAAGCTAATATGCCTTTAATCCTGTGTGCATTTACATTTCTTGTTCCCATCAGCATAACTCTAAAGTCAAAACGGCTGCAGAAATCAGGGACTAATTATCCACAGATGTGTTACTGCACTGGACTGAAGAGTTGGTGTTTCATACACCAAGTGAAGAAACACATACACACACACACACCAGTCTCCTGTCCTAAATCAGGTTAGGGTTTTCTTCTAAATTAGACCTAAGTTTGATTTCCAGAAGATTAACAGTCTGTATAATTAAAGGTTTGAAGAACACAACATACTTTCTTGAAAGCTTTCTGCACTCATGATCCTGAAACTGCTGTTTATTAACTAACTTTGTCCAGCATCGTCTTTCCAAACGTCCACTGATACTCAAGTTATAGGCTGGATAAATCTGTGCCACTTTTGAATATGACCATGTTGATTATAATTTCATCTAAATGAGATATTAATATCAAAAGCAATAATGTACTTTAATTTGTGAAAGTCACATTTATAAACCTGCTGCTTTATTGGACACAGTGTGAGACTAAGTTCATCTGTATCGTATGATACAGTTTAAGCTAAATAAAATAAAAATAAAAAGCTTATATACATTTGTCTGTATAGCCAACCATGACATTTGTTTCTGAAATGTTCTCGACATACAGACTGTATGTGATTAAATCTTACAAAACAAAATTATACAGTTGACATCAAACGTTGAACACTTGTACCATGTGCAGGTTGTGTGTGTGTGTGTGTGTGTGTGTCAGCTGCAGCAGACTCATCGCTCTGCACAGCAGAAGGTTCTGACAGTTCTCTTATTTTTGCCACTTCATCTCTGAACAGCTTTTATTCAGAGCTCTTTAACCAGCTGACTAAACAAAACTCATTAAAAGGACCGTGGTGAATATATTTAACATAATCTACTATAAATGTTATATTTAACATTTGCGATATTTAATATTCTCAGATTCACTTCGACTTCTTTATCTTTTAAATATGCTTGAGCTAAATATGATATCCTTAGCTTAAAAACAATGACTTCAATCTTCAAGGGAAGTTCATTTTTTTCTCCACTCCATTTTGGATCAAACTTATGAAAAACTTTAACCGTAATTGAATTAGCCTAGTTGAATTTTAGGAAGGTCATCCATCTTAAATGAGCTAACCTTTAGACAATCATTTCTGCAATTATGCTGCAGAATATTTCCCTTATCACTAGAGCGTCGGCTACAATTATCGACACCTTAACGATCTTTTGGCTGTTGCAAAAGTAGAAAAGACTTTCAAGATGTAAATTGTGCATGAATAATTACTCAAACTTCCACGGGGGGGGTGTTGATTCCTGATTACTTAGCGTATCAGATCACGTGACACTGTTCCACAATTATCGACACCTTTGTCCACAATTATCGAAACTGTTCCACAATTATCGACACCCAGATGAGTATACTACAGATTTAAAAAAAAAAAAAAATTGGTATGTGGTATTAAGTTAACAAAACAGTTTTTATTTGAAATTTGTTTTACATAGACTTATATTTATTACAAAATGTCTTTTATATAAATATCTGGATGTGCATGTTTATGTAAATGAGGAAGTAATTCTAACGTTTGTAAACAAATGAACTGATGATGTTTAACCTGCGTCAGAAAATCTTTTTGTTCCACTTTCTACCCGCTTTCTAAGTATTTTCGTAGATCACATTTTGTTAATCGTTTGTTGTTTGTATTAATTTCTAGTTTTGTCATTTACCAATAAATATCAACAGGGAATTGATATTGTAACCACATGAACATCCAGATCAAAGGTCACATGTCATTGCTCGAACCAAAATATAAAATGTCTACTGATATTGTAATATGTGGTAGATATTTACAACAAACTGCAAAAAAATATTTTCTGAATGGAATAGAAAAATCTGAATATTTCAAGCATGTAATTTTTTATATACGAGGAATTTAATTCTGCTCTAATTCTATTTATTGCAATTGGATTCCAAATACTCTATAAACATTCCATTCTGTTATGAATCAGAAAAAAATGATTATAAATCACAGCACTTTTATTTTTTTAAAGTACTTCATCTACTTCAGCAATGTGACACACAGATCGATCCATAACAGTTGTAAACGTCACTTAATCCCACAGGGTGTCGATAACGGTGGACACCGGTGAAAGCGATCACTATTATCGACACCTCACGTGACTCTCAAACGCGCGTTTAGATACAAAATGGTGGCTGTCAAATGAAAGAGTCAGAAACAAAGTAGGTTTCGACAAGGAGATCATGAAATATTGGGGAATTTGATCCATAAAAACATGTCTATGATCTTTCCACCATGCTTACCTGCGATGATAACTTCTGGGTTTTCTGAAAAATTGCTGATCGCGCTAAAAAAAATTCCATCTCCGGTAACGAGCTGTGTCATCAGACGACAAGATCAAAGGGTGAGGTGGGTCTTCAGGTTGATTAATTAACCAATAATAACTGTTGGAACTGAAACTCACTTTTGTAAAATTGTTTTTTATTGGTCAATCTGAAAAGGTGTTGAGAATTATGGACTGCCGATAATTGTAGCCGCCGCTCTATAGTTTTTTTTTTTAAGTTCTCATAAAAATAATCTGGAAGTCATCTTATCTGGAAATAGAAAACTCCTCAGCCAACTTCAGGTTTTAAACAAAACTTCTTGAGGCTCATTATAGGTCTGTGCAGCTCAGTATTGTAGGGCAATTCAGTTTTTGAATATAAAAAAACCCCCTCAATTATTCAGAAACACAGATCAAAGGAATGCCTGCATATTTCATGTCCTCCCATACGACACTGTTAGGGATGGACACAGTCGAAACCACATACTAAATAAACCAAATCACTGTGTAGTAATGGACTAAATACTCGGCTAACAATGTCCTAACTTTATCCATGGTAAATATAGTGCGTCTTACTGTTTGCCATACAGTAGTACACACGTTTGGAAGTTTCCATGGCAACCAGTGAGTGTGCATCATCGTACTATTCTAACATGTGGTACTGTGTAATAGGCCTACGTTAGTAGGGTACATGATATTCTATCCACATTCCCTGGATATGAGCAATTGCATGCTCTGATTGGCTACTCTACTACTAAGCTATCAGCTCATATACCGTAAGTAGAGAAAAACAAAATGGCGGAGCGTGTTGCTGAACCAACAGAAGATGAAATAAAAACTCGACTCGAAAACAAAGCAACAAAAAATACAAAAAAATGGAATAAAAATATTTGATGGTAAGAACATATCTTTTTTTTTCAAAAATTATCGCATTTTTCACAAATTGCTCCTGTCATTTCGCTGGTCTGTTTATATTCTAAGCGGAAATTATTTTGTCAGACGTTTTATATAAAGATTTTATTTATCGAATTTGCAAAAAATAAAAATGCTCTACTTCGCAAAATCCAGTGGATGTGGATAGAATAAAACAGTTATTCCACTCAATCTCATCGTTCATGGCTTATAGCCGACTCGGTGCTATGCGCCTCATCGGCTATCAGCTCATGTACGACTTGATTTTGTAGAATAACTTAAGTACAGGACAGCTGTAGCAAGGCCCAGTCTGCACAGAGGCATAATGAATGTTACATCATATCAGTCAATCAATGTCAACTTTAGTACTTCAAATGGGCTAAATTAAAGCTAATGGTTTACTTTTGCTCGTTTCTTTTGAATTGCCCTGATATTTTGAAAATAATGTAAAAGGTACATAGTGCAGTAAATGAAATACAAATTAGCTTGTCATAACCAACAGGCCTGTGTTTGTTACTGTATTTGAACATCTCATCTCATCTCATTATCTCTAGCCGCTTTATCCTTCTACAGGGTCGCAGGCAAGCTGGAGCCTATCCCAGCTGACTACGGGCGAAAGGCGGGGTACACCCTGGACAAGTCGCCAGGTCATCACAGGGCTGACACATAGACACAGACAACCATTCACACTCACATTCACACCTACGCTCAATTTAGAGTCACCAGTTAACCTAACCTGCATGTCTTTGGACTGTGGGGGAAACCGGAGCACCCGGAGGAAACCCACGCGGACACGGGGAGAACATGCAAACTCCACACAGAAAGGCCCTCGCCGGCCCCGGGGCTCGAACCCAGGACCTTCTTGCTGTGAGGCGACAGCGCTAACCACTACACCACCGTGCCGCCGTATTTGAACATTTATGGGAAAAAATATTCTACTTAGATTTTTTTTTGTCCATATAGGTCTTTTTAATACTCAATTAGAATATAGAAATATATGTAGGTCCTTTCAGAGCGCTGTACTGTACTATCGACAAATGCATGTTTTGGTCATGCAGCTGTTCTATGTTTTATTATTATTATTATTACAAACCCAATTCCAAATAAGTTGGGACAAAGTACAAATTGTAAATAAAAAAGGAATGCAATGATGTGGAAGTTTCAAAATTCCATATTTTATTCAGAATAGAACATATCAAATGTTTAAACTGAGAAAATGTATCATTTAAAGAGAAAAATTAGGTGATTTTAAATTTCATGACAACAACACATCTCAAAAAAGTTGTTGTCCCAACTTTTTTGAGATGTGGTGTTGTCATGAAATTTAACATCACCTAATTTTTCTCTTTAAATGATACATTTTTACCACTGTGAGACATCCCCTTTTCTCTTTACAACAGTCTGTAAACGTCTGGGGACTGAGGAGACAAGTTGCTCAAGTTTAGGGATAGGAATGTTAACCCATTCTTGTCTAATGTAGGATTCTAGTTGCTCAACTGTCTTAGGTCTTTTTTATCGTATCTTCCGTTTTATGATGCGCCAAATGTTTTCTATGGGTGAAAGATCTGGACTGCAGGCTGGCCAGTTCAGTACCCGGACCCTTCTTCTACGCAGCCATGATGCTGTAATTGATGCAGTATGTGGTTTGGCATTGTCATGTTGGAAAATGCAAGGTCTTCCCTGAAAGAGACGTCGTCTGGATGGGAGCATATGTTGCTCTAGAACCCGGATATACCTTTCAGCATTGATGGTGTCTTTCCAGATGTGCAAGCTGCCCATGCCACACGTACTAATGCAACCCCATACCATCAGAGATGCAGGCTTCTGAACTGAGCGCTGATAACAACTTGGGTCGTCCTTCTCCTCTTCAGTCCGAATGACACGGCGTCCCTGATTTCCATAAAGAACTTCAAATTTTGAGTCGTCTGACCACAGAACAGTTTTCCACTTTGCCACAGTCCATTTTAAATGAGCCTTGGCCCAGAGAAGACGTCTGCGCTTCTGGATCATGTTTAGATACGGCTTCTTCTTTGAACTATAGAGTTTTAGCTGGCAACGGCGGATGGCACGGTGAATTGTGTTCACAGATAATGTTCTCTGGAAATATTCCTGAGCCCATTTTGTGATTTCCAATACAGAAGCATGCCTGTATGTGATGCAGTGCCGTCTAAGGGCCCGAAGATCACAGGCACCCAGTATGGTTTTCCGGCCTTGACCCTTACGCACAGAGATTCTTCCAGATTCTCTGAATCTTTTGATGATATTATGCACTGTAGATGATGATATGTTCAAACTCTTTGCAATTTTACACTGTCGAACTCCTTTCTGATATTGCTCCACTATTTGTCGGCGCAGAATTAGGGGGATTGGTGATCCTCTTCCCATCTTTACTTCTGAGAGCCGCTGCCACGCCAAGATGCCTTTTTTATACCCGGTCATGTTAATGACCTATTGCCAATTGACCTAATGAGTTGCAATTTGGTCCTCCGACTGTTCCTTTTTTGTACCTTTAACTTTTCCAGCCTCTTATTGCCCCTGTCCCAACTTTTTTGAGATGTGTTGCTGTCATGAAATTTCAAATGAGCCAATATTTGGCATGAAATTTCAAAATGTCTCACTTTGGACATTTGATATGTTGTCTATGTTCTATTGTGAATACAATATCAGTTTTTGAGATTTGTAAATTATTGCATTCCGTTTTTATTTACAATTTGTACTTTGTCCCAACTTTTTTGGAATCGGGGTTGTATTATTTAAACGTTTTAGATCAGTATATGCTAATTTAATATCCAGGGATTATTATATGGACTGCATAATTCAATAACTAATAAGCTGAGTAAAAAAAAAACCCGAGCCTATAAGGAGAATAAATGCTAGCTGTTTAATGTCTACATAGCTTAATACTGGTTACCTGAATATTGACCTGCACTAGAACTTTAATAATGTGGACTACATTCAGTAACATAAGGCTTACAAAGACGTCAAAACATTTTATAAAATAAGAATGTTTTCAGTAGTTGCTGTAGAAGTTCTTGGCTTGTTGTGTACTGACCATGTGCTCTAGCTCAAGAGTCCAGGCGCAAAGCTCGCAAGCGCATAGCAAATAAAGCTTTTCATGTTATTGTAAATATTGGTACATCCTTTGAGCTTTATGGGAAACGACTTCAGAGAACTTTATAATTGTGCACATGTTTTTTCTCCCTTTTCTCCATCTGTATTTTCAGGATCGGCTGATCCATTTGAATGCGCCTTCGCTTCTGTTTTTAAAAGGCAATGAGAGCGTGATTAGGAGGAGGCACGTGTCTTAATGAGGTCTTTTTCAACCCATTGAATGGACATAAGCACCCCACTGTGAGCCCTACTAGCCCTTAATCTATTTAATCCCTCCTGGATGGGCTTAGTGTCAGGAGAGGCCAGTTGGAGGACAGCGCCCTAGTGCTCTACTGTTGAGCTCAAGTGCAGGTAGACGTATAAAAGCAACAAGTCGATGTGAGAAACACACTCAGTCACCCGCTCAGACTTTCTAATAAAGCAGTGATGGAGGACATGCTGTTTGACTTTGATCAAGATGCAGCCACAGACTTCGCCTTCTGGGGTCAAATGGACCCCAATTTTCAGTTCCAGTCCCAGCTGGACTCGCTGCTGTTTGATGGCACGGCAGTATCAGGTGAACTGTCTCCGTGGTCCTCCTTCGGCTGTCAGTCCGTGTTCCCTGAAGCGCAGCTCGCTTTCCCGGAGCTGGAGTCTCGTGCCCCGCAGGCTGAGGAGGACTACGGCGCTGCAGAGGAGGAGCAAGAGGAGCAGAGGCAGGGAAAGCTCAGATCGCGCCACCTCGCCTCCAACCAGCACACTCACCATCAGCATCATCACCAGCACCACCCGTATCGCGTGCAGCGCCACGCTGCCAACATCCGCGAGCGCAAGCGCATGCTCAGTATCAACTCTGCGTTTGAGGAGCTGCGCTGTCACGTGCCCACGTTCCCCTACGAGAAGCGACTGTCCAAGATTGACACCCTGAGGCTGGCCATCGCCTACATCGCCCTGCTCAGAGAGATCCTCGTGTCCGGCTGTGACCCCAAGGCCTATGTAGACGAGTGCATGAAGAACGGCTACAAAAATCAGACCAACGCCATCTGGAACACGAGCGGTGAGGCTTCTTATTCTTAACCTCCTAGGGCTTAGCGGTCACATGCGTGGACAGCACTTTATGGAAATTCGGAACAAGAATCCACATATGTGGACATACTTTTTCTCTAAAAGTACATCTTATCAAAACATGATGTTTAGTTTTTATTCTAATCAGGTTCTAATAAGCCCAAATAGCAAAGAGAAATAAAAAATCCATGTAAAAAAACAGCTTGGGCCTTAGGAGGTTAAATGATCATTTATACCCAATTCTAATTCTACATCATCTTAATATACTATTAATTTATCAAGGCGGACAGTAACAAAGTACATTTACTTGAGTACTATACTTAAGTACACTTTTTGAGTATCTGTACTTTACTTGAGTATTTTTTTTTGGAAACTTATGACTTCTTCACTACATTTGAAAGACAAATATCGTACTTTTCACTCCACTACATTTCTATCAAGGTCCTCGTTACTCATTACCATGAAGCAGCTTTGAAAGTGGATGGGGTTTTTTTTCTTTTCTAAAACGTGATTGGTTTTTTCGCAGGTGACACTGAGACAGCTGATCAGTAATCACTAGGGTCACGTCACGTCCATAGACTGTATAAAATCAAGTTCAGTGATTTCTCAGCAGCGTTATTTAACACGATCAGTTGATGGCAGAATGGAAGGAGGTGGTTCTTCTGGGGAATGAATGCACCCATGGCCCATGAACCCATGTTTCAGTTTTCTGAAAGGATTAAAGATTCGTTTCGTTTTAAATGTTTGCTTTGTTTGTCGAAAACGAACCACATCATGGCTTTCAAAAACTCGCCGCCCAACCTTCAGAAGCGTATTGAGGGATGTAAACGTTTTATTCCAAGAGAAAGCTTGCAATGAAGTTGTCTGTGCTTTTAGAGCTCGCGATAACATTGCAATAGCTATGCAGTCTGGTTAGTCAAATGACTTTCTATGGATTTGCCCGCCAAGTTGCCGTAGCCTTGTCCACGGCTAACGTCTACACAAAGCTAGCTAACTTGGACACTGTTAGTTAGCATGTAAAAACAGAGTTACGCTAACATGAATAACGTTAACTAATCTGAAGTCCTTTCAGAAATATGTTTTAGCATAATCTTGCCAAATAAACAGAATGTAGAAATCTTTCTTTTCTAGTAACGTTAGCTACCAAATATGATTTCAAGTTTGAAAAGAGTTTGCTAGCATGTCAGGTGGTGTTTCACTGACTAGCTAGCTTAACATTAAATCACCATGATGGCACAGCATGCGTTCATTTTGTGAATTCACATTTCTGTCTTTGGTCACAGCATTAGGTTTTGTAAGCGTTGTGGCAATAATACAACAATGCGTTGACAAAAAATGTACTTTTAATACTTAAATATTTTTAAAAGCAAGTACTTCAGTAATTTAACTTAAGTAAAAATTTGACTGGACAACTTTCACTTGTATCGGAGTAACATTTGACCACCGGGATCTGTACTTTGACTTAAGTAATGAAGTTGGGTACTTTGTCCACCTCTGTAATTTATTAAGGATTAGATTGTTTCATGAATGTGTCATACAGTAAGTGTGATTCATTTTACAAGAGCCAAAGATTTTACATTCATGACAATAAGATTATAAAATATATTATTAATTATTATTGAATTACAAGAAGCTTGGTTTTACTTATTTAATAAGCCCAATGATAAACGATCAAAGATCAACCTTGAATTTTTTTTTCTGTGTAAGGTTAAACACCAGTTAAAATAACAGCAGCTAACACACGATGTTCACTCGACACTTTACTCTGAATTATCATCTCATCTCATTATCTCTAGCCGCTTTATCCTTCTACAGGGTCGCAGGCAAGCTGGAGCCTATCCCAGCTGACTACGGGCGAAAGGCGGGGTACACCCTGGACAAGTCGCCAGGTCATCACAGGGCTGACACATATGGCCCTTTTCCACTACCCTTTTTCAGCTCGCTTCAGCCCGACACGGCTTGCGTTTCGACTACCAAAGAACAGCACGACTCGGCTCGCTTCAGTCCTGCTTAGCCCCTAAAACTCGCACCGTTTTGGAGTGGGGCTGAAGCGAGCCAAAGCGAGCCGAGTGAGGCTGGGGGCGTGAGCAGACACTCCCCTGTGCACTGATTGGTAAGGAGGAGTGTCCTCACATGCCCACACACGCCCCGCGAGCACGCTGGGATCTGTAAACACCGTAAACCCGGAAGAAGAAGAATTACGAATTACGAGAATTTCTGAAGCCTTATGCGCCGCGCCTCGTCTATACGCTCTTGCCAGTATCTGTTGGCGTTGTCGGTGACAACAAGCCACAGCACCAAGACCAGCAACACTAACGACTCCATGTTTATTGTTTACTATTCGGGTCATGAGACTACCGCTTAAAAGATCACTGATGTCACTGTTTGCGCCGCCTAACGACATCACGTGATGTCCACCCACTTTCGCTAACTCCACCCAATGTGTCCACCCACTTCCAGCCAGCACGGTTCAGCGCGGTTGTAGTCGAAATGCAACTCCAACAGCCCCACTCAGCTCGACTCAGCCCAACTCAGCACGGCACGGCTCAGCCCAACTCAGCCGCGTTTGTAGTGGAAAAGCGGCAATAGACACAGACAACCATTCACACTCACATTCACACCTACGGTCAATTTAGAGTCACCAGTTAACCTAACCTGCATGTCTTTGGACTGTGGGGGAAACCGGAGCACCCGGAGGAAACCCACACGGACACGGGGAGAACATGCAAACTCCACACAGAAAGGCCGGCCCTGGGGCTCGAACCCAGGACCTTCTTGCTGTGAGGCGACAGCGCTAACCACTACACCACCGTGCCGCCCTACTCTGAATTATACTCATTTAAATACTTCATTCATATTATTTTCGCATTAATATGTGAATCAACTTAACATTTCATGCTTGAATCACATTTCCACAAGTCATCCATTATTAGATGTGAAAAATGTACATTTTAGTCCCACACCTTTCACTTAACTCTGTTCCCTGAACACATTCACACTCACCCCAAGGAAATATTTTGAACATCCTACAAGTCACAGTAAGACAATAGTAATAGGTGTGATTAAAAAAAACAAAAGTTCCGGGATTGTTCGTGTTGTGAACGAACAGAGTGTGGCAAGGTCATGTGCATGCAGTAGGAGCGAGCAGTAACTCCCGTGAGTAGGTATACCACATGACGTCACGGTCAACATCAGGGCCTGTGTTTACACCAGTGGTGAACCGTTACTATTAGAGCTGGGACTTGAGCTCAGCCAAAACTTAGCCAGACACCAAAAAAGCAACACGGCAAAGGATTTTGCGAGGGATTAGTGGCAGGCTGCCAGGTTGCTCTGTTGTGTGTAGCTGTCGATGTTGATTTGAAAAGGAAGTAAATTACCGGTACATATGAAAATGAATACTTAAGCCTGAGTGAAAAATACTGCAGCAAGCGTGCAGCGTGGAAGAAGAGTCTGGAGACAGAAATCTTAGTTTCTCAGTCGTTAGCCTGTGCTGCTTGCTCTCGATAGCACTGGCTTGACTGCTTTATTAGCATTCATTAACACTACTGATGAATGCTACACCAGCTGGAAGGTGATTTCACTGCTGCACCGACTCGCAGTTAAGCTCACGCTGGCCTTCAAGAAGGCCTAGGGTTGGACATTTTTGGTCCCGCCGACTATAAATCAAAATCTGATTGGTTAATTAATTAATCTGTCACTTCCTACATAAACATAGACTGCTATGGCCTTCTGTCCCGGCAATGAAGTCCTAATCAATGAGTGAGCCAGCTCTAGACTCTTCTCAACCTAGAGACAACAAACAAGCAAACAAAATTTCATTGCATAACTCGATTTTAATGTTTACAGAACAGTCAACCTTTCGTTTCTGAAGCAAATTTGATAGAAAATGAGGCTAAATTAGAATTAGAAGAGAATAATTATAATGAAACTATGAAAGAAATGAAATAACATTTAAAATGCTGTTAATCTCTGAAGGTCTAGAAGGCCCAGACAGTCCACCTCTGGATTACACCCGTTTTTTGACAGCGTACACATGCGATTGCCAATGGAGAACCTTGAAATGCTTCAGCAAGCCTACGGCAATGAAGCAATGAACTGGGCAAGGTGTTTTGAGTGATATTTGTGCTTCAAGAGGGGCAGGATGTCACTGGAGGATGACATGATACCCCTCTTGTCGCATGAATGCCACTCAAAACCTCTCACCCAGTTCATTTTCTCATTACCGTAAGCTTGCTGAAGCATTTCCAGGGTCTCCATTGTTGATTTCCCCAAAGTTTGACACAATTTGACGTTTGCTCTCTGGTCTATTGTAAAAATCACAAATGCACACGTGCACGTCGTCACAAAAATGTGTGTAAGACAGGTCCAGATGTTGACAGCATGAGGTCACATGGCATACTGACTCACTGCTCGCTCCTGCTGCATGTGCATTCACCTTGCCGGACTACAGTATGTTCATTCACAACAGGAACAGCCCTGGAACTTTTTGGTCACACGTCATTTCATATGTGCAAAAAAAAAAATCTATTTTTAATAAGCAAGATGATGTAAATACAAAATACTTTCCTTATCAGTACGTCCGACAAGTGTCAGAGTGAAAATGGAATGTGACAGTTTTAAAATATTTGTATGTATTAAAGAGGAACTGAAGGCAAATTTATCATCAAAATTCTATTTCTCATCTTATTAAATATTGGAATGCATTTTTGATGGCTATTTTGTCGCTGCTATAGCAAGTTATGAGTGTTTGAAATATGCTCTGTAATATATCAGTCCATATGTCAAAGCAACGGCTGTAAACGAGATTCGTTGAGACCTGTGCGAGACATCGTAGGACGGAAGTAAAACGTACAGCGGAAATCAAAGTGACTGACGTCTGCCAACGTTGTCAAAAGACGTGCGCGCCCTCTTTCGAATGCTGACGTAATCAAGCTGGAAGTTTTGTTTGTTTTGATAGCAATCAGAAAAGTTTGAAAAAAGTAGGCAGTAATCGTCATTTAAACTCTTTTTTGTGCAATACTTCGTTTGGAAAGCAGTTTTCAAAATGGCGTCACCGACACCTGGCTGACACTTCACGTTTCGAAGTCTCGCACAAGTCTCGTGAAGATCGCGTGGATAAGCGATGCCTGCCGCGGACCAAACGAACTAAATTCAACACGGCTAAAAACCGAACAGGCCGATAAGTATAATATTTAATTGCAATTAGTTGCCAATACGAGTCACGATATAAGGTTACTAAAACTGAAAACGTAATTGAATAACACGTTAATTAAGAAATAAAGCAAGTTTAAAAATGACTTCAGTTCCCCTTTAATCTTGTTATTTGTAGCCTATGTAAAAATTATTATGCAACGTTTCATTTTACTTCATTTTTAGTCAAGACTTAGGTTTTAGTTGCAAGATCATTTTGGCTCAGAATCGCTGTATGCTGAATTGTCGAATCCCTTATTTAATTACAAGCCATGGAGTGAAGGACATGACACTATGGAAAATCATGGCAAGCATGAGCGATGGCCTACTGTCTCCACTTCATTACTTTTTCTGAAGAGGGAATATGCAAATATCTGAGAGCTGATTTGATTCTAAAATAAGGCTTTATCTCGTTGACAAACAGTCCTATTTATTGTCCATTATTTAAAGTGTGTTTGCTGTTTTATTCCCATCTGTCTAATTCTTGGCTTTTGTGCTCAAAAGCTTTGCGGTAACACAAGTAGGCCCACCTTATCTGCACTCAATATGCAGCCTGTGTATTTTTTTTTTACTTAACCACGTCTCAGTGCACCCTCTCATGGAGGGGAACCTTTTAATGAATAAGTGCCTCTTATTGTTAAGCTCTAACAAGCCTGCGAGTGTTTCACTGGTCATTATAATGTATTGAAAGGCTTACATTTGTTCTGCTTTTGTCTCCTTCACCTCCAGATCTGACAGCTCGTCTTTCTTGGATAAAGTGGGATTAGTTTGTGGGACAGAGTCGCTCGGGTCGGGGGAGAGATCCTGCTTCCCTCCATCTCACTGGCAGCTTGGCATCATGGCACACTGAACTGACATCTGCACATTTCTCACCATGTCACATGTCTGCACTTGGCACCTGAGATGCTTTTTATATTCTAATTTGTTGTGGGCAGAGAATGAGACTCGGCATTTTGCTGTGCCACTCCAGTCATGTGTTAAATGGTGAACGAAACCAGGTTTAAGCCTTGGCAGGGCAAAGACACTTGTCTCTGTGGGAGATGAAAGGATCGTTAAGAATCTCGGGCCGCCTGTTTAAGGGTTTTGTTTGCATTTCAATATGGTTGCAAGCTGATGGGTGAGAATTTTCCAGCATGCCCATTGACAACATTTACAACATGAAACAGTAGTATGGTTTTGCACTGATTATATCAAATTGAAAATTAACTTTAAAACTGTTAAACTTTAAACATTATTTATATATTTATGACCTTTTATTTATTAAGACTAAACTTATTCATTAACTGTCTGTTTTTGTTTGTAAATTTTTTTGTTTTTGTTTAAATCTGATTTTGTTCATACCTTAAAGCTAGACTGCCTTTCAGATTTTTCATGTTTCGGTCATAAAAAGAATTTTCCCCGACACCTGATTATTTTTGTTTAGTGGGCTGAAAGCTACTGAATTTGAATCACAGACTTCCAATTTTATTAGTTTATTTTGAATAGAACAATTAATGAATTTAGAGTCACATGGCCCTAAATTCTCCGCTATTTTTTCCTGCTCTACTATGACACAATACAAGATACCACGTCATGCATCACATGGTGGGCTTTCCTCGTTGATGCAAGGCATTGTGGGATACAAATTTGAAACAGAAGAAAAAAATGGAGGACGTGAGTGTGCGAATAAAACGTGAAAGACCGACTACAGTAACAGAAAGAAAGCAAGAAGAAAAGACGTTATATTATATATGAAGGAAAGGAAATGCAGGACCAAACTAACAAATATCGGCGCTCAGCGAGCACCTTGGTGTGATCAGCTGTTCGTTTAGCGACAGAATGATGGAACTGTCAGCTCACCGTCAAAGCATACCTGTCAACTTTGAGGTTTGAAAAAAAGGGATATTTCCCAGATTTTTAACTCAAAATAAGGGAAAATTTCGGAAAGTCATACCCTTCACCAAAAGTGGGTGTGTAGTTGAATAGGGGGCAATTTTCTATCTAGTATTTGTGATTTCCTGTACTCTGGTGCATGTTGGTGATAGCCAAGACCCAAACTCAATATGCTTATGGTTTATAGAGTGCATTTGTGAATAAACTATACATTTATTTTTATTTGCTTTCAGTGGTACCAGTTATTTCCCAAATTAAGGGCTAAAATATGTATCTTATGTTAAAATAAGAAAGGTCATTATATAACCAGTCAATAAATTCAATTCCATTGCAATTTATTATGGTTTTACCATAGTCATGGCCTCGGAACACTAGATAGATAGATAGATAGATAGATAGATAGATAGATAGATAGATAGATAGATAGATAGATAGATAGATAGAGTAATAAAGAGTAATATAAAATATTAAACCAAGAGTGATTTAAAATGGGTAAGTTTCAGATAGAAAATAAAATAGACAATGAGTGGATAAAACAGTTAATACACCAATTAGTTTACACTAGGCTATTTATGAGGTCTTAGCCAGGACATACTTAATGTAAACATGTGTAGCTTACCTCTGATTATTTGGGAGGCTTTTGTTTTCCCCATGGAAAATTTATTTGCGATGGAAGAGTCTGGGAACATTCCAGCCACGCACTTGTTGAAATCATCAAAGAAAGAGAGGCTAATGTTTTTCTTAGCTATTAGCATCGCCATCTTCACCTCAGACCTAATCAGTGTTGCCAGATACTGCTGACGTTTTCCAACCCAAAATATGTTTAAAACCCGCCAAAATGCACTTGAAACCACCCAACTTGGGCGGGAAACCGCCCAATCTGGCAACACTGGACCTAATCACTTGTTCAGCCTCGCCTCCGGATGTAGTTCTGTAATTACTGATGCCTGAGAGGGCGGGGACATGAATTCATGGCCCGACTTCCTGCTGTAAACTCCTGTCAGAGGCGCGTCATGAATTCTGGACCTACCGACTTTTTTATATTGTGAAAATACGGGACTTTTATATAATGTCAAAATACGGGATATTTTTGGGAAAATTAAAAAACGGGAAGACAGCGGGAAATAAGTCAAAATAAGGGATTTCCGGGGAAAAACGGGAGGGTTGACAGGTATGCATCAACGGTAAACCTGCGCATGTGCACACACACGGACTTCCTCTGTCTGCTTGACTGCGTGAAGCAAGCGACTTCATGCCCATTATTTGCTCAGGAATCTCCTCAAATTAAATAACTTCCCATCCACAGAACAGAATAGCCTGATATTTTGTGAGATATTACAGAAATAAACATATATCACAATGACCAAATTTCAGAGGGAACTAAATTTCACCGATTTTATGAAATCGAAAGGCCGTCTAGCTTTAATACCTTTTCCACCATTTCCCATTAAATATCCTGACAGATGCACATCTCAGTGTATGAATTTATTTCTCCAAGTCGTTTCATGCGGCTGCCTATAAAACAGCCGAGTATGTTATTATTATTATTTCCCTTTATGAATCCATATAAGTTTTTTAAAAGTTTAAATGGTAAAATAATTAATGTCCCTGTGCAGTAAATGTGCATTAGTACAGGTGCATGTGTTTGCATTGGCCCAGAAAGATCAGTCCCACTATCCACATTGAATTCACAGCTGTCCCGTGCTACCATATTGCCGTTCGCTCACAAGACCGTGCTTGCTTTCGCAATTTTCCTTTTAGTAAAGGCTAACTCAGGGGACCTCCGAGACTGCACTCACTCCCCTAACAGAAAGCTAGAGCATGAGGAGGGACAGGATTTGGTCTCTGGTTAACACACACACACGTGCATAATATGATGAATACTTATGCTTCCTAGTGTGCTTATAAAAATGAGTGCAGGTGAAAAGGCTCGTTCTGAGACCACACCTGGGTTGCAGGTGAGACGTGGGCTGTGTCTCTTCTCTGTCCCGTCCTGCAAGTGCGATTTCTTAGCCGTTAATAGCCCTCGGTGGAAATAATTAAGCAGGAGCATGGAAAAGGTATGGGAAGTTCATTATACATAGTGCAGCCAAAAATTGAAAGCTTTAAACCAACTGAAACTTAACTTTACAGTTGGTCTTTGGGTTTCTCCGTCCTCTCGTGGACTCTGACAGTCCAGTCTCACGAGCTTTGCTTTGTCCTTGTTGTAGCGTCACTTCTTGAATATCATATCGTTCTCTTGACTGCATCTACTCCTGCTGTTTTACACAGGCTGTGTGTCCATGCACTTACAAAACTTTGGACGGATTGTTGAGTCTCTCAGGCCTCGTCTTGAAAGATTGGTACTTAATTTATACATTTGGCTGACTCCTTCCTTTGGGTGATGTGCTTAACATGACCTCGACTCCATCTCTGGGTGCAGCAGCAGCAGCAGGTGTGTGATGGCTCTCTCAAGTCCCAGCCATTGATCAGCCTAACATTATCCCTGCTGTGCTATTGCCATAACAGAGGCTTCAATTACACCACACAGGCAGTGTGCTTCTCCACTTACATGTTGTGTGGCCCAGGAGGACGCTGTGTGTCAAGTGTTACACGCTGTCTGAGTGATTTACACTTCCAGTTCAGGTAGAGCGCCGTCTCCTCATTGGAGACTCTTTCTGCTGTATGAATCAGAGCAGGGAGTCGGTTTTTGTCATATGGGTAAGTAAAAGTGTACGTTCTCATGTTTTTGTTTTGTTTTTTTCCCCCCCATTCATCAGTGGCAGAGCTTACGGTTATTGGATGTAATTGATCCATGGTGCATGATTATTCTTGTCTCCCTCTAGTGGAATGCCATTTCCATGATTTGTGTTTGTTCCGAGGTGCCAGGTGCTAAAGAAAGGTATTTGAGCAAGTGACTCATATCAGTATGTAACTCGAGTGATGATACCACAACTGACGTGTGATCCATGACTTGTAAACTCTTAAATCTATCAAAGCATGCATTTAACCGTTCATAAGATGTTTTTTCACCCATTTCAGGAAACAAACTCTTTCATTTTTCCAAGTTTTCTTTGCTGGAAAATAACCAAAGTTTGATCTTAAACAGGGCGGCACGGTGGTGTAGTGGTTAGCACTGTCACCTCACAGCAAGAAGGTTCTGGGTTCGAGCACAGTGGCTGACGAGGGCCTTTCTGTGTGGAGTTTGCATGTTCTCCCCGTGTCTGTGTGGGTTTCCTCCGGTTTCCCCCACAGTCCAAAGACATGCAGGTTAGGTTAATTGGTGGCTCTAAATTGACCGTAGGTGTGAATGTGAGTGTGAATGGTTGTTTGTCTCTATGTATCAGCCCTGCGATGATCTGGCGACTTGTCCAGGGCGTACCCCGCCTCTCACCCATAGTCAGCTGGGATAGACTCCAGGAAAAGCAGCTACGGATGATGGATGGATGGATGGATGGATGGATGGATGGATGGATGGATGGATGGATGATTTAAATAAGCAACAGGGATGAAATCAACAGGTTTTAGCATAGAATTAGCAACTACATAAAATATGTGTTTACATTTACAGTATTTGGTGGACACCCTTATCCCAAGTGACTTACATTTATAAATATTGCACATACATTGAGGGAAAAAAAAAATTCATTAACACCATGTGCAATAGTTTTCCCCCCCAACATATGTGCAATATTTACTTTCACCATTAGGTTAGTTTCTTACATAACTTACTTTATTTCTACTGCTAGAATGCTCACCATCGAGGCACTGGTTCTTGATTTTTCCATTCCCCTGATGTAACTTACGGTCTTTCTACTGTTGTTCTATTAGGCACTGTTTTTTAGGTGTTTATTTCTTGCACAGTTCTTATTACGTACCCCCCCTCCACCTTGTATTGTTGTATTTTAACTTATACTGTATTGTTATGGAGCAGCATGGTGGTATAGTGGTTAGCACTACCGCCTCACAGAAAGGAGGTTCTGGGTTTGAGCCCAGTGGCTGACGGGGGCCTTTCTGTATGGAGTTTGCATGTTCTCCCACCCATGTCTGCGTGAGTTTCCCCCAAAGATATGCAGGTTAGGCTAATTGGTGGCTCTAAATTGACCGTAGGTGTGAATGTGAGCGTGAATTGTTTTGTCTCTACATGTCAGCCCTGTGATGATTTGGAGACTTGTCCAGGGTGTACCCCACCTCTCGCCCATAGTCAGCTGGGATAGGCTCCAGCTTGGCCCGCACCCTGCACTGGATATGCGGTTACGAATAATGGATGGATGGATCTCATATACAACTGAGCAGTTGAGGGTTAAGGGTCTTGCTCAAGACTCCAGCTGTGGCAGCTCGACAACCTTCCGCTCAGTAGTCCAATATCTTAACGACGGATCTTCCACTGTTTAATTAACCGAGTTGTGCTTTCAAAGTGATCTCATCAGTCAATATCACAAGATCATTAAAAATAAAGGAAGGAGGTGGACTGACTGACTGGCTTATTACTTCCCATGATATTTAGGAAATTTGGATGATGCAACCTTCTGTTGAACTTGTGAAATAGTTTCCATAGTCTATAAAAGATGACTCATGGATGTTTCAAGCATTATAGTATAAACGGATCTGCACATAGTAGCATTTGATAGTATTTTAATAACAATATAGTGAGCTACTACGGGAATAAGTGTGATTTCAAGCACTGTAGGTTTGACATATTGTATATAACCAAATAGGACACTTTACCCATGTTTAAAACACCTTTTACCTTTTGTTTACATACATACAGTACTTCTAACTGTAAGAGCTGTACAACACATAAATGATACCCTAATTGTGAAATCACAATTAGTAACTGGATGAAGATCTCTTTTTTCATACTTCATACACATAATAAATTCATCCTGCTAACTGTACCATGTTCCAGATTGTTTATCCGCACGTTAGGGTTGGTTTATTTAGTAAATGTCCAAGTGATCAGTCTGCTAAGGCGGGCAACAACAGGAAGCTTTCTGTACACAAAGAGGCAGATGTGTTTATGGCGTCTCCTTCAGAACCAGCATGCTTTTATTCCGGTTAAGCATAATGAGATTCATCTGGATCCTTTGTCACAAAGCAAATCTGCAAAAACATGCAACACGTCAATAACCAACTTCAACAACTTCGAGCCACACAATGGTATTCATCTAATCTCTGAAGAGATCCATTTGAGTTGGAATGGATGTAATTGGATGGTTTGAGGGCATTCAAATGAAGTCAGAAGAATACATAATGGGATAATAGTGTTGTAGTCAAGACCACCTAAACTGAGACCAAGTCCAAGACCAACTAAGATCAAAGTGCATCAAGACCAAGACTTTGAGGGGTCGAGATCAAGTCGAGACCAAGGCAGAGCGAGACCAAGTCATGACCAGAACCAGACCAGGGTGTGTGAAGGGGGTCAGGGAGGGGTGACAGCCATTAACAGGAACAAAATTTTCAAATTAGCAATGAGTCACGTTATTGGTCGCATATGAAGCAGGAAATTGTGCATCCAATCACAGTAACAATGTTAACAAATTAATCAGATGACGCACAGGCAATTTAGTGAAATCTCCACAGTTGTGGTCTTGACTCGTCTTGAAATAAAATCCAGAGTCCTCTATGTCTAAGACAAGACCAAATAAAAATGCAGTCGACTCCATGACGAAACAAACAAAAAAAAGTGTTCTTGAGACAGATCTCGACATTACTACAACACTATAGTACAAACTCCACCTCTAACTGTGTCACGTGAATCGAGTCATACAAATTGTTCCATATTTGGAAGTGTGAACCCACGTTGAACAGGAATATAAATAAAACATCAACTATTGCTTTATCTAAACAATATATACATAATTTATATTTTATTACAAATATCTGAGCACACTTATAATCATTACTTCCTGCTACATTCACAGGATTAAGCTTCATCATCATTATGAAGGTAGATTCAGGAGAACAATATATAATACGCTTTAAAGATACTGTGCAAAAGTCTTAGGGACCTTATTTTTTTCCCATACAAACTTTGTTATAGATTTCTATTTTATGACTTCTACATTATCGAGTCAGTACAAAAGTGTTTTAGAGTCCAAACATTCACTCATTTTCCAGCACAAAATTAAACGTGACAGAAAAATGTTTGTATCTGAGCAGGATATTACTAGTCTGGGCTCTCCCATCCTAAGTGTGACGCAACACGGGGGCCTGTTGCGAGCTTAGTCTGGCAAGGCAAGCTATCTCCAGCTCTTCCAAGCTCCCGAAAAATCAGGAGTCAATCAACTTTGAGCATCTCCAACGGCCCTGGGTAGAGGCGTGTTCAAGGCAGTGACGTAGTAGAACTGCGACCGGAAGCCATAGATTGTTTAAGGAATCTATGCCGGAAGCGCTTCATTCACTAGAAACATTACGAACATGGAGCAGCGGCAAGCCTTTGACACAGCGGTAGATGCTGTATTGAAAGCATTCAACGGCAAGTTCTCATTGAAAACAGAGCAAAGAGCAGCCCTGGAGGTATTTATTGAAAGGAAGGACGTTTTCGCCTTGCTCCCGACCGGCTTCGGTAAGAGTTTAATCTACCAGTTAGCCCCGCTGGTAGCAGTTTCCGTCGCATCACATACGTCAGAGGAAAGAGTGATGTGATTGGTTTAAGCTTCGTCACAGCCTTTTCTGGCTTCGACCAGTAGCAAACTGAGGCATTTCAGGGAGTCAACCACGCGCTTTGGGAAACGGTTGGGCTTAATATCTTTGCCAGACCAATGCTCGCAGAGCTTTGAAGTTGCGTTAGCCAGACTAGCATATTACACAAGAGATCACTTTTCAGATTAAAAAAGAAAACATAATGAAGGCTACTGGGTTTGGGGGCAAAATGAAGAAGCGAGTGTGACAGTCAAAGCGTCCAGAAGAACTGTGGCTGCTTCTGTAAGATGCTCAGTAAAACCTACAGCTCAGTTCCTTATCAAACTGCACTCACGGTACCTGAGACTACTATTTTTTTTTTAAAGCAAAGGTTCATCTCACACCAAATATTGACTCCATTTCATGTATTATGGCTTACTGATTACTGTTTATAGTATTTTTTATAATGTTGAAACATTGATTATTTTTAAGCCATTTTTGGTCGACAGCATTTCTTTACATATGCCTAAGACTTTTGCACAATAGATAAAAGGTATAAAAATGGTATCTTCTGCCACAATGAGAGAGGTTTATTCACATAGAACAGGTTAAATAACTGAAATCAACATGGACATGACTGATCATGGTTCAAGCTTTAAAATAAATGTGTAGTTGACACTTTTTTATCCCCTGTCCAAACAAAGTTTAGTGGGGGACATAGAAACAGGTTCCGTCCGTCTGGTCATGTTTTTGTTTCCGGTCTACATCTTTAAAACTACTGAAGATATCTTCATGAAACTTTGTATACATATCAAGCAACCTGTGAACTTTTGAAAAAAAAAAAGTATTTTTCAAATTTTTACATAAAAAATAGATTTTGACTTAGTTTCTAAGAGCAATGTTCGTTTCCGGAGCATATATCCGAAACTATTCATGATACCGATTTGAAACTTGGTATACATGTTAACAAGGTGCTGTAGATGTGCCTTTTCATACTAAGAAATTTGAGAAATTTAAATTTTTCATGTTTCCATGGAAACAATCTCAGACTTAGTCTCTCAGGTTAGTCTTAGGGGGGAGGTTTTGTTTCTGGAGCAGAACTTGAAAACTCTGAGTGGTATGGTCTTGAAAGTTGATATATGTGTTGATTAAGTAATATTTATTTTTTTTACGGTGCGGTTTTCATCAAATCCTGCACTCTGATTGGCTGGCGAGTGGGTCCGTATCCTATGGTACGGACCCCAGTTACAGACCTCTGGCGACTCACTCGTTCACAACAACAACAAACATAGTAGCAATTTTTGTCAACATTTATCTTTTTTTATAAGATTTATTTATAAGATTTTTATCAAAAATCTTATAAATTTTTGCCAGCATTTCACAGCATAATAGCATTAATTTTACAGCAATAACAACAGTCTTCACAGAGTAAGTGAGTTTTACTACCCTGAGGAAGAAGAAATAAAAGAAAACATTTCAGGAGAAAGCTAAAAACCTCTAACTGTTGCTAACACCGAGCAAAAACATGGCTGAATCCTGAATGACTCAATTTTGTATAAATAGGGGACTACATAGGTGGCAAAATGTAGTTTTTTTGTATACCGAGGAGGAAGCCATTTGCATTACAGCCGTGAATGAGGATTCAAAATGGTGCCTCGGCTCAGTTTTCCCTTTCGGGTGCTCTCGTTTTCTGTTAGAATTTGGTAAAGGAAAAAAAATGCATTTACCAGCTTAAGGTCGGTCCGTATGGTGAAATACCGTGACCTCGGCCTTGAATACTGACCTCAGCCCAGAGGGCCTCGCTCAGTACTTTCAAGACCTCAGTCACGGTATTTCACCATACGGACCTCCCAGCTGGGAAATAACATACATATACATACATACATATATGTGTGTGCGTGTGCCTTTTGATACTAATAAATGTGAGAAATTTAAATTTTTAGCTCCCCTGGACCAAAGGTCTGGTGGGTTTATGCCATGGGCTGCTGAGGTCAGTGTAAAGAGGTACTGTAGGGTTGGTTTCCTGCAGCAGAACTTAGAAAACGTGACAAATAATATCTTGAAACTTGGTATATAGGGTGGGGGATATAGATGACTCGGTCTTCTTGTTTTTTGTATTTTTTTGAATGACTATTAATCTTAACAAAGCCTTTCCTTATATACAAAGACAAGGTCAGTTGTAATTGCAGAGAGCATGCTTTCCCCATTAGTGTTTAAAATCATTAACATTAAAGAAGTTGATACACATTACTCCGTTTCAGTTATTGGATAATTTTTGAGAACATTTCTCCCCTTAGTTCAGATAATAGATTTTGCTATTTTGACCAAGTTATTGACCAAGAAAAAAAAAAAACTCCTTTCACCTTAACAGCTACTTCAAGAGACAACACGAATCCATTAGATTAGAATACCAAAGTGTCTCTGTACGAACAAGTGCAGGACTTTGTGTGCCATCTTACTTTCACATAAGGACTTTAGACTTACATTTGACTGTAAATGTCCATCTTGTGTTTACACCAGGCATGGCCCGGTTATTCACTTGTGCCTGGCCAATCAGCAGGGTAAACAGGTCGTGTTTGCCCAGGCTCAGTGGGGGCGTCCTGGCCACCTGGTCGCACAGTGCTGTGAGCCTGAGGCTAACCTTGGCACCAGGGTCACAAGTGCATGTCTCATTAAAATATACTGCTCAGAAAATGGTGTGAGAGAGCAGAGGGAGCTGTGTGTGTACATTTACTGAAGTAATGAGCTGCAGACTCCAGTCAGCACTTCAAAGCTACTAATTACTAGAATGATCAAGTTTATAAGTTTAACAGTGAATGAAATAATGAATGTTGCGTGTTCACAGTAGGTAGGAAATGGCACATGGTGGAAAAAGCTGGGCGGAAGACAGACGAGGTTCCTGACAACTCTGATATGATCACAAGCCATGCATCCAGCAGTGAGACACTATTAGACAATGCTGAATAAAAGTATGATGCAGCGTTGAATGAAGATAAGCTTTAAGAAATAGCAAGGATAACAGCATTTGTAAACTATAAATTAGAACAATTTGTGTCACGTTGGGAAAAATGGGTTCAATATGTGATTTAGGCCAAACGAAGTTTTGGCGGGGGATATAGAAACTGGTTCCATCCGTCTGCCCATCCGGTCATGTTTTCGTTTCTGGGCCATATCTTTAAAACTACTGAAGTTATATTCATAAAACTTTGTATACATATCAAGCAACATGTGAACCGGTGCCTTTTGCTATTTTGGATTTTTGAAAAACAAATCTTTTTTTTTTCAAATTTTTACATAAAAAATAGATTTTGACTTAGTTTCTAAGAGTTTCTATTTGTTTCCGGAGCATATATCTGAAACATACCTGTCAACCCTCCCGTTTTTCCCGGGAAATCCCTTATTTTGACTCACTGTCTTCCCGTTTTTTTATTTTCCCGAAAATATCCCGTATTTTGACATTATATAAAAGTCCCGTATTTTCACAATATAAAAAAGTCGGTAGGTCCAGAATTCATGACGCGCCTCTGACAGGAGTTTACAGCAGGAAGTCGGGCCATGAATTCACATCCCCGCCCTCTCAGGCATCAGTAATTACAGAACTCCATCCGGAGGCGAGGCTGAACAAGTGATTAGGTCCAGTGTTGCCAGATTGGGCGGTTTCCCGCCCAAGTTGGGCGGTTTCAAGTGCATTTTGGCGGGTTTTGAACATATTTTGGGCTGGAAAACGTCAGCAGTATCTGGCAACACTGATTAGGTCTGAGGTGAAGATGGCGATGCTAATAGCTAAGAAAAACATTAGCCTCTCTTTCTTTGATGATTTCAACAAGTGCGTGGCTGGAATGTTCCCAGACTCTTCCATCGCAAATAAATTTTCCATGGGGAAAACGAAAGCCTCCCAAATAATCAAAGGTAAGCTACACATGTTTACATTAAGTATGTCCTGGCTAAGACCTCATAAATAGCCTAGTGTAAACTAATTGGTGTATTAACTGTTTTATCCACTCATTGTCTATTTTATTTTCTGTCTGAAACTTACCCATTTTAAATCACTCTTGGTTTAATATTTTATATTACTCTTTATTACTCTTTATTACTCTATCTATCTATCTATCTATCTATCT
This sequence comes from Neoarius graeffei, assembly GCF_027579695.1. Classification (NCBI taxonomy): domain Eukaryota; kingdom Metazoa; phylum Chordata; class Actinopteri; order Siluriformes; family Ariidae; genus Neoarius; species Neoarius graeffei. The sequence continues at coordinate 74,951,439 of NC_083577.1, forward strand.
ATCTATCTATCTATCTATCTATCTATCTATCTATCTATCTATCTATCTAGTGTTCCGAGGCCATGATTATGGTAAAACCATAATAAATTGCAATGGAATTGAATTTATTGACTGGTTATATAATGACCTTTCTTATTTTAACATAAGATACGTATTTTAGCCCTTAATTTGGGAAATAACTGGTACCACTGAAAGCAAATAAAAATAAATGTATAGTTTATTCACAAATGCACTCTATAAACCATAAGCATATTGAGTTTGGGTCTTGGCTATCACCAACATGCACCAGAGTACAGGAAATCACAAATACTAGATCGAAAATTGCCCCCCATTCAACTACACACCCACTTTTGGTGAAGGGTATGACTTTCCGAAATTTTCCCTTATTTTGAGTTAAAAATCTGGGAAATATCCCTTTTTTTCAAACCTCAAAGTTGACAGGTATGATCCGAAACTATTCATGGTACGGATTTGAAACTTGGTATACATGTTAACAAGATGATGTAGATGTGCCTTTTCATGCTAAGACATTTGAGAAATTTTAATTTTTCATGTTTCCATGGAAACAATCTCAGACTTAGTCTCTCAGGTTAGTCTTAGGGGTAGGTTTTGTTTCCGGAGCAGAACTTGAAAACTACGAGTGGTATGGTCTTGAAAGTTAGTATACTGTATGTGTTGATTAAGTAATGTATATGGGCCTTTTGATACTAAAAAAAAAAATGTGAGAAATTTTAATTTTTAGCTCCCCTGGACCAAAGGTCGGGTGGGTTTATGCCATGGGCTGCTGAGGTCAGTGTAGAGAGGTACTGTAGGGTTGGGTTCCTGCAGCAGAACTTGAAAAATGTAACAAATATCATCTTGAAACCTGGTACAGTATATAGTTGGTATATAGGGCGGGGGATATAGATGACTCGGTCTTCTTATATTAATTATGATGCAAACGATCACTCCGGAAGTGTACATAGTTTTTGTTTGTTTGTTTGCATTTCTTTTTTTTCTTTTATATTTCAATAGAAAGATAAAAGGAAAACTTTTATCTTTCTATTGATGTGTATTTTTGAAAATGAACATGTTAAAACCAAGGACAATAATGGCACGTGTGTGTGTGGACTTGTGTTTGTTTTGTTTTATTTACAACCACTTATCCCGTGCAGGGTCGCAGGGGGCAAGCTGGAGCCTATCCCAGCTGACCATGGGCGAGAGGCAAGGTCCACCTTGGACAAGTTGCCAGGTCATCGCAGGGCACTAAATTGTGTAAAACCAATTTAAAAATAATTACAAAAAAAAGATAGATGATAGATTTTAAGATACAAATGATTAAAAAAAAGTCCCTAATCCTAACCATTAATAATAATTGAATAATTTGTGAAACTATTGTGGAGCAACATGGTGGTGCAGTAGTTAGAACTGTTCCTTCACAGCAAGAAGGTTCTGGGTTTGAACCTGCTGGTCAACTTGGACCATTCTATGCGGAGTTTGCATGTTCTCCTTGTGCCTGTGTGGGTTTCCTCCAGGTGCTCTGGTTTCATCCCACTGTCCAAAGACATGAGGATTTGGTCAACTGGCTACTCTAAATTGCTCATAGGTGTGAATACAAGCGTGAATGGTTGTGTGTCACTGTGTTAGCCCTGTAATTGACTGGTGACTTGTCCAGGGTGAACCCCGCCTCTCGCCCAGTGTTCAGCTGGGATCGGCTCCGGCTTCCCCTGCGACATACCATGGTTGAGCGGTATAGAAAATGAAGGAGTTAATTTTGCTTCCCTTGATTTTCAGTCCAGAATTTATTTCAATATTTATTTTTTGATGTTTCCACGACAAACCAAAGAATCACTTTCAATCATAGTTCCATGTAATATCGGACACTGGTTTATATAGTTCTCTGTGAAACCAGCAATATCATTAAAATATCTATCAGTGCCCTGTGATGACCTGGCGGCTTGTCCAGGGTGTACCCCGCCTTTCGCCCATAGTCAGCTGGGACAGGCTCCAGCTTGCCTGCGACCCTGTAGAAGGATAAAGCGGCTAGAGATAATGAGATGAGATGAGATATCTATCAGTCAAAATGTTGCTCTTAAGCAGGGATCATCACACAGCAAAGTAATTCAGCACACTGAAGCAAGTACTTTGAAAAACTACTGCAACTGAGAATACGAAACTACAGTATACATTAAATCAACGTATGGAAACAAACTGTCTGGAGTTGGGCGAATCTAGTTTTCTAGTTTTTAATTTTAAGAATTACGACAAAGATGAATTTTTTGCCGACTTGAACATTGTTCCTTTTCATGTTTCATCTATCTCCGATGATCCAGATGACAGAGTATGGGCTTTTCAGAAGCTGTTGTCTAATGTGATTGATGAACATGCACCAGTCAAGACTTTTCATATCCGAGGTGGACATGTACCATACATGACTCCTGCCTGGAGGAAAGCCATTAGACATCGTAATAGACAATGGAACAAATACAAGAAATCTCCTACAGACGACAATTGGAAGTCTTACAAGCAACAAAGGAACATTACTACTTCTATGAGAAGAAAATCAATCTCTAACTATTTCTCTCATAAGACGTTAAATTTGTCATCCAAGCCTAAGCAGTTTTGGAATACATTTGGTCCTCTGTTTCACACTAAACGTAAACAAATTAATGACATTATACTTCAGAATGATGACAACAATCTCATATCTGATAAGACCAAAATTGCTCATTTGATGAATGACTATTTTACTAACATTGCTGTTTCTGTGAAACAACCTGATGCTCTTTAGTATGGAACTGACTTTTTCAATCATCCAAGTATTCGACTCATCAAAGACAAGATATGCACAAATCATTCACAAGATGCCTTTACCTTTACATCAGTTCATCATGGTGTTCTTACTGATATTGTTATGGCACTTTCTTCATCCAAGTCTATGGGGTATGACAACATACCCATTCGTCTCATCAAGGACGGTATTGGTGCTATTGCTAAACCATTGGCCACATTGTTAAACTCGTGCATTGATGCTAATTACTATCCTACTTGCTGGAAGTATGGTCAAATTGCTCCCATTTTCAAGAAAGGAACTGAACATTGTAGAACTAATTATAGACCTATTACTGTACTTCCTATTTTAAGTAATATCTTTGAACGTGTTTTAGCTTATTAGTTAAATTTTTTCTTTGCCGATAAGTTATCTGATTTTCTGTTGGCTTATCGTAAGTTTTATAGTTGCCAGTCTACTTTATTACGTATTGTTGAAGATCTTAAACTTGCACTCGACAATAAGAAATTATCTGCGATTGTTGGTTTAGATCTTTCTAAGGCTTTTGATTCTCTTCCTCATGACCTCTTACTTGCTAAACTTAAGGCCTATAACTTATCTAATAATAGTATAGGCCTTTTAACTAGTTATCTTAGTGATCGATCCCAGAGGGTTAAAATCGGTGACACCACATCGGAGTGGTCCACCGTATCCAGAGGTATCCCTCAGGGATCGGTCCTAGGACCTTTGTTGTTTAATATTTTCATTAACGATCTTATGTTTCTTGACCTTACTTCTAGTATTAGTTCCTATGCCGATGACACGCAGTTATACTCCAGCGACACTAAAGCTGACTCATTGCAACAAGCAATTAATGCTGATCTTGATATTATCAATGAATGGTTTACTAATAATGGTATGCTTGTCAATGCTTCTAAGAGTACTTCAGTGCTTATGAGTCGTAATCCTAGTTCTCTAGATAATATCTCATTTAAGCTATGTAATGAAGATATTGCTATTTCCAACACTATGAAATTACTAGGTGTTACTATTGATAATAAATTTAATTTTAATGAGCATGCTGCCGATATAGTTTGCAAGGTTAGTAATAAACTTCAAGTTATGAAACGCCATAAGTGTCTAATTCCTGAACATGCCAAGGCTACGCTGTATAAAGCATATTTCTTATCGCAATTAAATTATTGTTCCGCTGTTTGGCACCATTGTGGTAAGCGAAATTCTGACAAGCTAGAGAATTTAAATCGGTGCTGTTTACGATTTGTATTTAACAATTATCAGTATAGTTATGATAACTTACTTAAACGCATTGATCAACCCAGCCTATTGCAGTCTAGATATTGTGACATTTTAATTTTAGTATACAAGGCGTTATATTCTTTATCTCCTCCCTATATAAGTAAACTTTTTAATAATAGACAGACATCATATAATTTACGTGGGGAGCAAGCTCTAAAAATACCTTTTGTTTGTACCACCAAATATGGTTTACATTCCTTAAGGTATTTCGGACCTAAGCTTTGGAATTCTCTATCTGATTCTTGTCACAGATTATCTTTTAATGATTTTAGATCTGCCATTAAGGAATTAAATTTTATAGCATAGTGCTGCTTATTCTGTCATTTTTAAATAGATGAATATTTTATTTATTTAATTTTATTAATAATTGTATTATGGTTTTTTTAATTACATTTATGTGTATATTTTTATCATATTCGGAGATACTAGCATGTATTTGCTATTTTAAATTTGAATTTAAATAAAGTTTATTGTATTGTTCCAAAGATGAACCAGCTCAGCTTGTATCAGATTTTCTGCCATGATCAATCCTTCTCCACTTCAAGTTCAAAACATACAGTAGGTCCCATCTGTTGAGTCTCTTGCACACTGATGTGAAAAACAAAATATCCTTGGGAAAAAAGAAAAAAAACTGCTTATTTTTTAGATATGAACTAATCACTAACGGTAAATATTAAAATGTAGCTGCTTTGTAAATCAGGAATTTTACATAACTAGACCTTCTCAAATTTTTGTGACACACCCATCCACCTGCTGTTTTATACAGTTCTCTAATCAGCCGATCCTTCGACAGCCGCACAATGCATAAAATCATACAGACACAAATCAAGAGCTTCAGTTAATGTTCACTTCAAACAACAGAATGGGAAAAATTGTGATCTCAAAGTGTGACCTTCTTTCACTGTGGTATGGGTGTTGGTTTGAGCCAGATGGACTGGTTTGAGTATTTCAGAAACTGCTGATCTCCTGGGGTTTTCACACACAACAGTCTCTCGAGTTTACACAGAATGCTGCGGAAAACAAAAAAATATTGTCGAGTGAGTGGGTGACTGTTCTGTAGGTGGAAACAAACGCCTTGTTAATAAGCAACATCAGGGGAAAATGGCCAGGGGTGGCTTTCCCAAAAGCATCATAGCACAAAGATCATCGTTAAATGGTACAGTGGAGCAAAAAAGTATTTAGTCAGTCACCAATTGTGCAAGTTCTCCCACTTAAAAAGATGAGAGAGGCCTGTAATTTTCATCATAGGTACACTTCAACTATGAGACAAAATGAGAAAAAAAAAATCCAGAAAATCACATTGTCTGATTTTTAAAGAATTTATTTGCAAATTATGGTGGAAAATAAGTATTTGGTCAATAACAAAAGTTCATCTCAATACTTTGTTATATACCCTTTGTTGGCAATGACAGAGGTCAAACGTTTTCTCTAAGTCTTCACAAGGTTTTCACACACTGTTGCTGGTATTTTGGCCCATTCCTCCATGCAGATCTCCTCTAGAGCAGTGATGTTTTGGGGCTGTTGCTGGGCAACACGGACTTTCAACTCCCTCCAAAGATTTTCTATGGGGTTGAGATCTGGAGACTGGCTAGGCCACTCCAGGACCTTGAAATGCTTCTTACGAAGCCACTCCTTCGCTGCCCGGGCGGTGTGTTTGGGATCATTGTCATGCTGAAAGACCCAGCCACGTTTCATCTTCAATGCCCTTGCTGATGGAAGGAGGTTTTCACTCAAAATCTCACGATATATGGCCCCATTCATTCTTTCCTTTACACGGATCAGTCGTCCTGATCCCTTTGCAGAAAAACAGCCCCGAAGCATGATGTTTCCACCCTCATGCTTCACAGTAGGTATGGTGTTCTTTGGATGCAACTCAGCATTCTTTCTCCTCCAAACACGACAAGTTGAGTTTTTACCAAAAAGTTCTATTTTGGTTTCATCTGACCATATGACATTCTCCCAATCCTCTTCTGGATCATCCAAATGCTCTCTAGCAAACTTCAGATGGGCCTGGACATGTACTGGCTTAAGCAGGGGGACACGTCTGGCACTGCAGGATTTGAGTCCCTGGCGGCGTAGTGTGTTACTGATGGTAGCCTTTGTTACTTTGGTCCCAGCTCTCTGCAGGTCATTCACTAGGTCCCCCCGTGTGGTTCTGGGATTTTTGCTCACCGTTCTTGTGATCATTTTGACCCCACGGGGTGAGATCTTGCGTGGAGCCCCAGATCGAGGGAGATTATCAGTGGTCTTGTATGTCTTCCAGTTTCTAATAATTGCTCCCACAGTTGATTTCTTCACACCAAGCTGCTTACCTATTGCAGATTCAGTCTTCCCAGCCTGGTGCAGGTCTACAATTTTGTTTCTGGTGTCCTTTGACAGCTCTTTGGTCTTGGCCATAGTGGAGTTTGGAGTGTGACTGTTTGAGGTTGTGGACAGGTGTCTTTTATACTGATAACGAGTTCAAACAGGTGCCATTAATACAGGTAACGAGTGGAGGACAGAGGAGCCTCTTAAAGAAGAAGTTACAGGTCTGTGAGAGCCAGAAATCTTGCTTGTTTGTAGGTGATCAAATATTTATTTTACCGAGGAATTTACCAATTAATTCATTAAAAATCCTACAATGTGATTTCCTGGATTCTTTCCCCCCATTCTGTCTCTCATAGTTGAAGTGTACCTATGATGAAAATTACAGGCCTCTCTCATCTTTTTAAGTGGGAGAACTTGCACAATTGGTGGCTGACTAAATACTTTTTTGCCCCACTGTATATCAAGCAGCACAATGAACACTCTCTCTCCCCTTGTTAAGATGCTCTTAGCGTTAAAAGGCTTTTGAGAAACCCATCCCAGATTGGTTCGAGCTGCCAGGAAGGATACAGCAACTCTTTACAACCATGGTGAGCAGAAAAGCATCTCAGTACGCAACAGCAGAAGACCACACTGGGTTCCACTCCTGCAGCCAAGAACAGGACTCTTAGAATCAAGAACAAGTTCCTATTAAAGTGGCCGGTGAGTGTATACCCCTGCTCTAAAGAATATTTTTCTGGCGCTTTTATCTGAGTGTGAGTAATTGTTCTACAACCCCAAATCAGAATAAAGTTGGGACGGTATGTTGAAACCGAAAACAATGATTTGTAAATAAGCTTTGTACTGTACTCGAAACAATGCACCAGCACATTATTTGATGTTTTGCCTCATGGATTTTATTGTTTATTTGAAGGAAAGAAAAAAAAAAAGACTTTTTTCAATTCTGATTCTTGCAACACATTTCAAAAACATTGGGACAATTAAGCATTTACCATTTTCATGCTGCCATTCCTTCTCACAACACTTAAACGATGTTTAAGGACTGAAGACACCAAATGATGAAGTGTTTCAGGTATTATTTTGTAACATTCTTCCTGCAAACAGGTCTTAAAGTGCGCAACAGTGTGGGGTCATTTTTTATTTCAAAATTCAACACACATTCACTATTGGGGACAGAGAGGACAGGCACAATCTTGTCTCACAGAACGTGGAATGTGGTTTTGCATTGTGTTGTTGAAATATCCTTGGAAAAGTTGTCTCTCTCAATGTACTTTTCTGCATTAATGCTGCCATCATAGAAGTGTAAATTACCTTTGTCATGGGATGGGACTGTGTCAGTGCCCATGATAGACCCTGGCTTTTGGACTTGTTGATGATAAAAGTCTGGATGGTCCTTTTTATCTTTGGTCTGGAGCACACACCATCCATCCATCCATTATCTGTAACTGTTTATCCTGTTCTACAGGGTCGCAGGCAAGCTGGATCCTATCCCAGCTGACTATGGGCGAGAGGCGGGGTACACCCTGGACAAGTCACCAGATCATCACAGGGCTGACACATTGAGACAACCAACCATTCACATTCACACCTACGGTCAATTTAGAGCCACCAATTAACCTAACCTGCATGTCTTTGGACTGTGGGGGAAACCGGAGCACCCAGAAGAAACCCATGCAGACCCGGGGAGAACATGCAAACTCCGCATAGAAAGGCCCTCACCAGCTGCTGGGCTCAAACCCAGGACTTTCTTTTTGTGAGGCAACAGTGCTAACCACTACACCACCGTGCTGCCCCACACACTATCCATTTCATTAAAAAAAAGCGCCTTAGAATATTGATCTGTCTGACCACAATACACATCTCCACTGAGAGTCCATCCCAGACGCCACTGTAAAAAGAAAAAAAAAAAAGTCCTCAATGGCGCTTCTGGACCCAGTTAACCTAAAACTTCTTTCTTGCACAATAAAGTTTTCACTGGTATTTGTGGATGTAACTCTGTATGTAGTGTTTGACAAAAGGTTTGCCAAAGTAATCCCGAGCCCATGTGGTTCTGTCAGCTCTAGATGAATGACGGTTCTTGATGCAGTGCCATCTGAGGGATCGGAGATCACAGGTGTTCAGCTTAGGCTTGAGCCCTTGACCTTAACGCACTGAAATTCCTCCAGATTCCTTGAATCATTTACTGATGTTCTGCACCATAGAGGGTGAAATATCCAAATCCCTTTGTTTCTTTGAGGAAAATTATTTTAAACATTTCAATTATTTTCTCATGAATTTGTTGACAAACCGGAGATCCTCGGCCCAGCTTTGCTCCTCAAAGACTAGGCCTTTCCTGGATATTGACTTTGTACCAGATCATGATTACAGTCGCCTGGTGACATCACCTGTTTCAAATCACATCATTATTTAATCATTTTACCTCATTACTATTCCTAAACTGCCCTCGTCCCGACTATTTTTGGAATGTGTTTCAGGCCTGAAATGTAGGAATTCCATACTGCGCCAACTTTTTCTGATTTGGGGTTGTAGAAGAACTGTTTCCCGACTGTCAAGTAAATAAAGACAGAGTGATATATAACAGAGTTAAGATTATTCAGTATTGTATATAAGTCTAGAATCTGGAGTGAGAAAGGAAATGTGTGTTTATTCATATAGTACACAGTAAGTAACAGATGTGCCTAATATCCTTCAGTCCTGATGCACTAGAAACATGACTTCCTTAAAGCCATCCAAACTGAAACTGCCACAAGATGCTGATCTATTGGTTTACAATAGTCTAGCACGCTTCAACCTGCACTTTGACGTGCAAATAAATGTAACTCTTAAGCTTGGTACAGAATAATTTCTCACATTTCTTTAATCTTTACCCATTTTTTGAGTAAAGAATTGCAGGCTCGGCCTGTCAGAGCCCAATCCAGAGCGTGTGATGGAAGCGTTCTGGACCATTTGCTTCACCTCAGCTGAAATCAAAGTGAGCAGCGGCAGCAGTATTCTGGGGCCCCTGGCACCCTGGAGAGAAGCCACGCAAAGCTTCCATGATCCAGCCTTGACAGCACACACAGCAGTTGAAGCCTGCATCATATTAAACAAACCTAAATGCTTCAAGCTGTTACACACTCCCTAATGCAACATTTATGAAGGACCCTTTAATGCGATTTTAAACACACCTTGTCATGGGGGTTAAAAAATGAAAAATTTTATCAGAATGGTCAATTTCCTTGTGTAGAGGTTTAGCTTATTGATTTACAAATGAAGTGGGCGTGTAGATAGATGCTGGACAGTTATAACCACAACACTAGTGATAACATTAACATCTTTTATAGGGTTTAACACTCAAAACTGCACAAAGTGATATTTTAACGAAAAGATATGTTGAATAAAGGGGCGACATGGTGGTGTAGTGGTTAGCACTGTTGCCTCACAGCAAGAAGGTCCTGGGTTCGAGCCCAGTGGCTGACAGGGGCCTTTCTGTGCGAAGTTTGCATGTTCTCCCCATGTCTGTGTGGGTTTCCTCTGGGTGCTCCGGTTTCCCCTACAGTCCAAAGACATACAGTTAGGCTAACTGGTGGCTCTAAATTGACTGTAGGTGTGAATGGTTGTGTGTGTCTATGTATCAGCCCTGCAATGACCTGGTGACTTGTCTCTCGCCCATAGTCAGCTGGGATAGGCTCTAGCTTGCCCGTGACCCTACACACGATAAGCGGTTATGGATAATGGATGGATGGATGGATGGATATGTTGAATAAAGGAAACGTTATCTACTATTTTTGTGGCTACTGCCTCACAGAAGCAAAGTAAGGCAGTAGCCACTATGTCATTGTGTTGTAAGAATGTAAGCATTACAATCACCAGAATGGCGAATCGTGAATGGTCTTGATGGTTTACAATGGTCTTGAATTTCCTCCATTTGTACACAATCTGTCTGACAGTGGATTGGCGGAATCCAAACTCTTTAGAGATGGTTTTGTAACCTTTTCCAGTCTGATGAGCATCAACAACGCTTTTTCTGAGGTCCTCAGAAATCTCCTTTGTTTGCGCCATGATACACTTCCACAAACGTGTTGTGAAGATCAGACTTTGATAGATCCCTGTTCTTTAAATAAAACAGGGTGCCCACTCACACCTGATTGTCATCCCATTGATTGAAAACACCTGACTCTAATTTCACCTTCAAATTAACTGCTAATCCTCGAGGTTCACATACTTTTGCCACTCACAGATATGTAATATTGGATCATTTTCCTCAATAAATAAATGACCAAGTATAATATTTTTGTCTCATTTGTTTAACTGGGTTCTCTTTATCTACTTTTAGGACTTGTGTGAAAATCTGATAATGTTTTAGGTCATATTTATGCGGAAATATAGAAAATTCTAAAGGGTTCACAAACTTTCAAGCACCACTGTACATTAGTCAGCATGGTAACTCTGACCGGTCTGTGGCTATGTGGCCCCATACGTAATAAATAAGCTGTGATGTATTGTGTGTTGTGACACCTTTCTATCACCACCAGCATTAATTTTTTCATCAGTTTGTGCTACAGTAGCTCTTCTGTTGGAATGGACCACACAGGCTAGCCTTCACTCCCTACATACGTCAACGAGCGTTCGACACCCATTACCCTGTCACCGGTTCACTGATTGTCCTTCCTTGGACCACTTTTGGTAGGTACTAACCACTGCATACCGGGAACACCCCACAAGATGTGCCATTTTGGAGATGCTCAGACCCAGTCATCTAGCCATCACAATTTGGCCCTTGTTAAAGTTGCTCAGATCCTTACATTTGCCCATTTTTCCTGCTTCCAACACATCAACTTCAAGAAGACTGTTCCCTTGCTGCCTAATATATCCCACTCCTTGACAGGTGCCACTGCAACAAGATAATTAACAGTTATTTCACAAAATCGAGTCGTACATGAGCTGATAGCTAACGAGACGCATAGCACCGAGTCGGCTATAAGCCATGCATGACAAGACTGAGTGGAATAACTGTTTTATTCTATCCACATTCACTGGATGTTGAGAAACAGAGCATTTTTATTTTTTGCAAATTCAATAAATAAAAACTTTATAAAAAACGTCTGACAAAATCATTTCCGCTTAGAATGTAAACAAACCGGTAAAATGACAGGAGCAATTTGTGAAAAATGCGATGATAATAATAATTCTTGAAAAATGAAAAAAACATCGTTCTTACCATCAAATACTTTCATTCCATATTTTGTTGCTTTTTTTATTTTTGGGGGTTTTGTTTTGGAGTAGGCTATTTCATGGGCAGGTCTGGACAATTCCTTCGTTATGTCATTCTCAATTAAGCAGATAAAAGGCCTGGAGTTGATTTGAGGTGTGGGGCTTGCATTTGGAAGATTTTGCTGTGAAGAAAGCATGCGGTCAAAGGAGCTCTCCATGCAGGTGAAACAAGCCATCCTTAAGCTGCGAAAACAGAAAAAAACCCATCCGAGAAATTGCTACAATATTAGAGTTTGCATTTCATCCTCGGTTAGTTCAGTAACACACCCTATGTCCGAAATCCCTCCCTCTTCACTATATAGGGCACTATATCATGAGGACGCCATTCTATAGGTGCTGTCTGAAACCTTAGTGAGGATTATTTACACCCTATATAGTGCACTCATAGTATCCCACAATGCATCACGAAAAGTAGTGTGCAACTGATGGTCACTAACCAAAGCAATATATCCCATCATGCATTGTAGTTGCGCTGAAAGAAATCAAAAGTCTCAAATTTGATTTAATAAAAGGCAGCAGCAAAGAAGAAAGTATTCAGCCTTGATTTTTTTTTTTAAACTGAAAGATGCAGGTACTTTGTATGAGTTAATAAAAAAAGTTACAAAATTTTGCTGTGAATGTAACTCAGTTACCAAGGAACTAGCCTAAAAGCAAATAAAAGTGAAGATTCTGATTAAACAGATTTTATATATACACAGTTAGGTCCATATATATTTGGACACTGACACAAATTTTGTTTTTTTACCTGTTTACTGAAACATATTCAGGTTATAGTTATATAATGGACATGGACATAAAGTCCAGACTTTCAGCTTTCATTTGAGGGTATCCACATTAAAACTGGATGAAGGGTTTAGGAGTTTCAGCTCCTTAACATGTGCCACCCTGTTTTTAAAGGGACCAAAAGTAATTGGACAATTGACTCAAAGGCTATTTCATGGGCAGGTGTGGGCAATTCCTTCGTTATGTCACTCAATTAAGCAGATAAAAGGCCTGGAGTTGATCTGAGGTGTGGTGCTTGCATTTGGAAGATTTTGCTGTGAAGAAAACATGCGGTCAAAGGAGCTCTCCATGTAGGTGAAACAAGCCATCCTTAAGCTGCGAAAACAGAAAAAAAACCCATCCGAGAAATTGCTACAATATTAGGAGTGGCAAAATCTACAGTTTGGTACATCCTGAGAAAGAAAGAAAGCACTGGTGAACTCATCAATGCAAAAAGACCTGGACACCCACAGACGACAACAGTGGTGGATGATCACAGAATAATTTCCATGGTGAAGAGAAACCCCTTCACAACAGCCAACCAAGTGAACACCACTCTCCAGGAGGTCGGCGTATCAATATCCAAATCTACCATAAAGTGAAGACTATATGAAAGTAAATACAGAGGGTTCACTGCATGGTGCAAGCCACTCATAAGCCTCAAGAATAAAAAGGCTAGATTGGACTTTGCTAAAAAAAACATCTAAAAAAGCCAGCACAGTTCTGGAAGAACATTCTTTGGACAGATGAAACCAAGATCAACCTCTACCAGAATGATGGAAAGAAAAAAGTATGGTAAAGGTGTGGTACAGCTCATGATCCAAAGCATACCACATCATCTGTAAAACACGGCGGAGGCAGTGTGATGGCTTGGGCATGCATGGCTGCCAGTGGCACCGGGTCACTAGTGTTTATTGATGATGTGACACAGGACAGAAGCAGCCGGATGAATTCTGAGGTATTCAGAGACATACTGTGTGCTCAAATCCAGCCAAATGCAGCCAAACTGATTGTTCGGCGTTTCATAATACAGATGGACAATGACCCAAAACATAAAGCCAAAGCAACCCGGGAGTTTATTAAAGCAAAGAAGTGGAATATTCTTGAATGGCCAAGTCAGTCACCTGATCTCAACCCAGTTGAGCATGCATTTCACTTGTTAAAGACTAAACTTCAGACAGAAAGGCCCACAAACAAACAGCAACTGAAAACCGCTGCAGTAAAGGCCTGGCAGAGCGTTAAAAAGGAGGAAACACAGCGTCTGGTGATGTCCATGAGTTCAAGACTTCATGCAGTCATTGCCAACAAAGGGTTTTCAACCAAGTATTAAAAATGAACATTTTATTTACAATTATTTAATTTGCCCAATTACTTTTGAGCCCCTGAAATGAAGGGATTGTGTTTTAAAAAATGCTTTAGTTCCTCACATTTTTATGCAAACATTTTGTTCAACCCACTGAATTAAAGCTGAAAGTCTGAACTTCAACTGCATCTGAATTGTTTTGTTCAAAATTCATTGTGGTAATGTACAGAACCAAAATTAGAAAAATGTTGTCTCTGTCCAAATATTTATGGGCCTGTATATATATATATATATATATATATATATATATATATATATACATACACACACACACACACAGGGAGAACATGCAAACTCCACACAGAAAGGCCCCTGTTGGCCACTGGGCTCGAACCCAGAACCTTCTTGCTGTGAGGCAACAGTGCTAACCACCACACCACCATGCTGTTTGTGTGTGTGTGTAATGTAATATGTATGTACACACACACACGTAGTGGTTAGCACTGTTGCCTCACAGCAAGAAGGTTCTGGGTTCGAGCCCAGTGGCTGACAGGGGCCTTTCTGTGTGGGTTTCCTCTGGGTGCTCCGGTTTCCCCCCACAGTCCAAAGACATGCAGGTTAGGCTAACATGGGGTAGCCTTGGTGTCCTTGAGCAAGCCTGATGTGCCCTTGAGCAAGGCCCCTAACCCCCACCTGCTCCTCGGGTCCTGTAGTATAGCTACCCACTGCTCTGGGTATACGTGTATGTATGTGCGCGCTCATTGCTCACTTGTGTGTGTTCACTGCTTCAGATGGGTTAAATACAGAGGACAAATTTCACTATGCTTGAGTGTGCATGTGACAAATAAAGGCTTCTTCTTCATATATATAAATTCAAAGTCCATTTTTATTCTTTACAAATAATTCTTGTGAACAGTACACACTGGCAAAGCAACCACCTCGGGTAAAGAAAGACGACCTCTGATGAACTAAGTGCGACTGTCAGCGGGCCCTTGTCCTGATTGTTTCATCGAAGGGTGCGAATGAAGAGCTTGTGTACCCAAACAGCAATGTTTGTTGGAACACGTTTATACTCCTAGTTCACCCGAGTGTGTCACATTCACACCACCTTTACACTGAAGCACATATTGACACTGTGCTACTTGCTTGACAGGAAAGAAAATGGACGGCAGCCTACAGCCAGGACGCGATGCTGAAAGTTTCTGTATGTTTTGGCACCACAGGGATTAAACAGGTGAGTGCGACAGTGTGCACAGTAGCAGCAGCAGCAGCACAAGTTGACGGCAGTAACACTAATAGAGTCTGAGGTAATAGCGATGAAAAACAGCTGCTCCCAGGTTTCCTGCATCATCTGTTCATCTTGGTATAAAGAACATATTGCTTGCATAAGCTCACAAAACCAGTCCGTGCACCTAATCAACAAACGTGAGATGCACAAACACACAGAGTCCATCTGACTTCACTTAGGATCGGCCAAGTTCATTTCGGGCAAGGCCTTATACATCAAGCCATAGGATACATCTGGACTGTAAAACCCACTGATCACATCCAACAAATCATCTCCTCTATGAATCGCACCAGCTCTTCCTTCTTCATACGGCATTCATAAGCATACACTCGAACATACACAGTGCCCACCTTTGTCCTCCTAGATTGTTCGAGGAAACGTCTATTAAAACCCTGTGAGGTGCTCGTGCCGCACAAAGTCACTCGCTTTCTCCTGTTTCCTTTCTATTTATTGCAGCCTGAAAGCAGCCACCGCAGCCCTGTGCCAAAGCATGACAGGCCTCTGCAGAAAGGATTTCAGCTTATTAAAGAGTTCCAGGCCATGTGGAGCTGATTTCGAGGTGTCAGGGAGATGTAAACGCGTCATCTTAGCAAAGTGAAATATGGCATTACACATCTTTGATCTGATGTGGGTCATCTCTAGAGCCTTCCCCGTCAGTTCAGGAGAACAAGAGGAGGACCTATAGGATCAGGGAAAAAATGTGTATGGTATTATACCTGCCGTCACGAGCTCATGTTCCAAAGGAGCTGCAGCATCCATATGGAGTCTCTCTGAAGCCTTTGGGGTGATGAAGGAATGCAGAGTGGAGGAAACAGGTCTCTCTCATCATCTTCGCAAGACTGAATGGACAGATGATGTTTAAATTATGTCTGGGATGCAGTACCTTCAAAAGGCAGGAATCATCGGAATAAAAATCGTGATGGGAGTCGATTCTGCGTGAAATTATGACGTTCGGTTGGATGGATGTCCAGATAAAAGGTAGACAGTTAGAGTGCTGGACACTGTGTTGGATATTCATTGTTGCATTCAGTACTAGTACATGCGCACATCTCAAGAAGGGGTTGTTTTTGTTTGCCAAAAAAACATTCAAAAGGCATCTGGTTGAGACCAGAGGCGTGCATCAGGACTCCCACAGGATGCAATTTAAATAATAATAATAATAATAATAAATTCATGCAAGCAAGTGGTTTTTACTTTCAGATAATGAAGCTTGCAGGACAAGCAAAGACCACGTTGAGATGAATGTGCAATACAGTATTTTCAGCAGTCTTAGTGTCATGGTGGTTTTAAATGAAGCTACTAGTTTGGGAAAAGAACCAGCTAAATTTGTTAAAAACTATGACATGCAGGTGGAAATAAATATAATAACTGCACAAGCTGAAAAAATAAAAATAAAAAACACAGTCCAGCGTGATTGTAGGGATTTAATTTTTCATTTAACAAAAAAAAAAACCCTCTCAGACGTAGGCCACACCCACTCTCTGGTTTTAATCTGAATACAAATACAGATATATGAATCAATAAACATTTAACAGTTATTCCATGAAATCGAGTCGTACATGAGCTGATAGCCGACGAGGTGCATAGCACCAAGTTGTCTATAAGCCATGTATGACAAGATTGAGTGGAATAACTTTAATTCTCTCCACATTCACTGGATTTTCAGAAACACAGCACTTTTATTTCTTGCAAATTCGATAAATAACAATTTTATACAAAATGTCCGACAAAATAATTTCCGCTTAGAATGTAAACAAGCTGGCGAAATGACAGGAGCAATTTGTGAAAAATGCGATTAGAATAATTCCTGAAAATTTTATATATATATATTCTTACAATCAAATACTTTCATTCCGTATTTTGTTGCTTTTTTTTGTATTTTTTTGGGTTTTGTTTTCGAGTAGTTTTTAATTTCGTCCTCGGCTGGTTCAGCAACATGCGCCGCCATTTTGTTTTTCTCTACTCATGGTATATGAGCTGATATCCTAGTATTAGAGTAGCCAATCAGAGCGTGTGACTGCTCATATCCAGTGAATGCGGATAAAATAAATACAGATCTCATGACCACACTCCTCCCCGAGTCTCTCTAGGTACTACGGTATATATTCTCACCTGTTGTGCTTTTCCTTGTTGATGTTATTAAGGTCGATGAGTTAGTCTTTAAGCTTTACTGTAGTTTATTATTTATATTTTGCACTTATTTCAAGTCTGCTGGTGAAAATCCAGTCTTGTCGCACTTGTATCGGTTCATTTGACTACTTTCTTTCCCAGAAAAATCTGGCTCGGATTTTAAAGAGCGACTCTTGGGTCAGAAACCATAAGTTCTAAATACTAAGTTTTGAATGATCTCCATCATGTGTCAGTCTGCCAGCAGTGTAACTGCAACTTCGAATATAAGCATGGACTAATCCCGGTCGAACCAGTAGTTTCATAAAGTATTTTGAGATGATTTATCTTACATAGTTCAGGACTAGTTTTGAAATTATGCTGCCTGTAGTGATTACCAAGAAACCTTTCTTTTCTTTTCTTTTAATTGAAGAACGCACCAGGCTTAATGTGTGGCAACGAAATAAATTCCTGAACAACTCGCAATTCATAATCATTCTAAAGCTCTGATGCACACTCAACTACTCAGACTTCCCAGAAGTCAACACAAAATCAGCTATCCGTTTTTCCCAAAAGCATCATACAAAAGGTTATACAGAGCAACAGTCGAGGAAGTGTGACTTTAAAGAGGTTTTGTTGTGGTGAAAATGACCCGAGTCATTTCTAATACAGTTCAAGCTTAGATCCTGGAATAGATTGTGAGATCATTGTCGTCTCGGAGACCGCTTTGGGGACCTGTACTCAATTTGCATGTGCATTACATGTACATAATTGAATGAAATATCAAAAGAAGATGCATTTCACAATTTAAAACCTATCAAAACTGACCATGCTTCACCAGTATATTAAGCATCCAACGGCGTCTTCTAAAAGCACTGGACGCTGGTAAAAGAAATCTGACATACATTATTATTGTCTTGTACAAGGAGACAGTCCAGACCGCGCATTGAAGCGGCAGAACTTGTGAGGCTTTGCCAAAAGTTCAGCACAACAGGCCGCTTTGGACATGTGGTTGGGTTATTGTGAAAGCCTGGACATTTTTTTTCTTTTTTCTGGAAAACAACAGGCAGAAGACTTTCATCATGGTTGAAAGAACAGATTCTGAGGAACTTATCAGAAAGCGTACCTTGACTGTCCACTTATTTATTCAGTTATAGGGTAAATATGGACTCAAACTAGTACACTAGAGTTAATTTTGGACGTGAAATGCTTCTTTTTTTTTTAACAAAAACAAATCAATCAAACAGACAGGCTATCAGACAGTTAGGAGGGTTGGGATTCATTTTTCAAGTGAAAAAATGCCGGACACGGAACGTGCACGGAGACGAACGAACGAACTGGGTTTAGGGTTTAAGGTTTAATCAGCGGTTCTGGTTTTGAACAGGAATTAGTGTCAAAAGATCCCCCCAGAATTAATAAACCGGTTCATGTAAATATAATACACTGGACATAAAACAATGCTTCTGCCTTTAATGTTGCACTACAACTATTAGTGCGAACACAAAGCAGATTTTTGTTATGCTGTAATCTGTACTTATATTTATTGCAACTAAGATTATCCCATGGTGTAAGACTTTATAAATGTTCTGAATATTCTCCCCTGTGCTTTCAGACATCAGTAACACTCCTCACCACTGTGCACTGAAGAGTGTTCCAGTCACACCTGGTTCAGCCTGCAGGCTCAATTACTTTAATTAACTGTTAATTGATTGTAAGAGAATCCGTTAAAAGAATCACATGATTGTGTTATTTTAATTAGGAAAAACGAGCAAAGCCGCGTCTCTCAGTCCGGTGTGAAGTCTGAAGGTCGCAGACACGAGCTGAGACACGCCGTCCACTCGGATGGGACAGAACCACGTGCGGCGCGCCAGGTCTTAAACACCTGACGTCATATACGAGCGACGACAGCGCGCGGCAGGAATGAATAAATTAATAAATAAATTTAATTCAATTCACAGCAGAGGAAGTCACTTCATGGCCATGTTTAATGTTTGTTCGTTGCAATTTTTAAACATTATTATTATTATTATTATTATTATTATGTATGATTAATATAAATTATTAAACACTACAAAGCGTGTATTGCCGCATTGATGATGATTGATGTTGTTGTAACAATTTCAGAGTACATTAATGCTGAAAGATTAGTCTGAAAGGTCATCGGGTAGAAAGGGGGCAGATAATGTTTACAGATAATTGCTATAAATAATTGTATCCTATACACACAGCAATACTAGAGATGTAGCCAATAATTTAATTGGTCTGAGTTAATTACTACAGTGTTGTTGTTGTTTGTAAAGAACTGTATTCTGATTGCTGACTACTGAAAATTTAGCGTACTACTACGACTACTAATCATATTATTTATTATATACTATAATAATAATAGTAATAATAATAATAAAAAACTACTACTATTACCAATAGTATAAGACGTATTAATAATAATAATAATAAGTTAGTAGTAGTTTATTGTTATTATGAGGATGGTATATAATAATAGTTAGTAGTAGTTTATGATTATAATAATAATAATAATAGATAATAATAAGTAGTAGTAGTTTGTTATTATGATTATAATAATAGCTAGTAGTTTATTGTTATGATGATTTATTATTATTATAGTATATAATAATAATAATAATAATAATAGTAGTCGTTAGTAGTAGTTTATTGTTATTATGACTATAATAATAATAGCCAGTAGTAGTTTAGTTATGATTATTATAGTATATAATAAGTTAGTAGTAGTTTATGATTATTATAATTATAGTATATAATAATAGTAGTAGTAGTTTATTGTTATGATGAATATAATAATAATAATAATAATAATAATAATAATAATAAAGTACTACTAACTATTATTATTATTATTTGCTGTTGTTGTTTGAGAGTTGTTGTCTTTAACCGATATTCATTAGAAGATACTTATAAGATATTAAATGTCCAACCTATAATATTTCTCTTTGTAAAAAAGTTAGGCTGCCTGTCTGACGTCTCTGTAAAGACACAGTGTAACTTAAAACCGGTCCCTCCTGTGAGAGTGTGTGTGTGTGTGTGTGTGTGTGTGTGTGTGTGTGTGAGCCAATGGGACGCGGTGCGACCTCCCACTTCATCTATTTAGCATCAGAGACTGGACTAAAGTTTCCAAAACCATTAGAGACAAACTTCCTACAGGACGGAGAGAGGGAGAGAGGGAGAGAGAGAGAGAGCTTTACTGAGGAAGCGCGCGCACACAGAGGGAGCGGGTGGGAGCGGGAGCGCGCGCGGCCCTGCAGCCGGTTGTGTGTGTGTGAGCCGCGCGGATTTATTCCCTCACCACGGAGCGGAAGGCGGACAGCGTGTTCTCCTCCCCCGCGCCCCGACATTTCTTTAAGCAAGAAATGGAAGAGAGCTCGAGCTCCCCCGTGTCTCCGGTGGACAGCCTCGGGACCAGTGAGGAGGAACTGGACCGCCACCAGCACCACCAGCACCACCGGCGCTTCGGCCGCAAGAGGAGACCCAGTAAGAAGTCGAGCGAGGAGGACAGCTCCGGGGGAAGCCCCGGCTCGGCCAAGCGGAGCAAGAAGGCGAGTCCGAACCGAGCCCAGTCCTACGAGGAGCTGCAGAACCAGCGCGTGCTGGCCAACGTGCGCGAGCGGCAGAGGACTCAGTCTCTGAACGAGGCGTTCGCGTCTCTGCGCAAGATCATCCCGACCCTGCCCTCAGACAAGCTCAGCAAGATCCAGACCCTCAAGCTGGCCTCGCGATACATCGACTTCCTCTACCAGGTGCTGCAGAGCGATGAGATGGACAGCAAGATGTCCAGCTGCAGCTACGTCGCGCACGAGAGACTCAGTTACGCCTTCTCGGTGTGGAGGATGGAGGGCGCGTGGTCCATGTCCGCCTCGCACTAGCGGCACGCGCGCGCGCACACACACACAGCGGGACAGCAGCATGCCACATGGGTATGGACACACACACACACACACACACACACACACAGCGGGACAGCAGCATGCCACATGGGTATGGACACACACACACACACACACACACACACACACACACACGGGGACAGCAACATGCCACATGGGTATGGACACACACACACACACACACACACACACACAGCGGGACAGCAGCATGCCACATGGGTATGGACACACACACACACACACACACACACACACACACACACGGGGACAGCAACATGCCACATGGGTATGTGCACACACACACACACACACACACACACACACACACACACACACACACGGACAGCAGCATGCCACATGGGTATGTGCACACACACACACACACACACACGGCGGGACAGCAGCATGCCACATGGGTATGTGCACACACACACACACACACACACACACAGGGGGACAGCAACATGCCACATGGGTATGTGCGCACACACACACACACACACAGGGGGACAGCAACATACCACATGGGCATGTACACACACACAGCAGCATGACACATGGGTATGTACAGGGACATCACACACACTGCAGGACATCAGCATGCCACATGGGTATGTACAGTACAGGGACATCACACACACACACAGCAGGATGCCACATGGGTATGTACAGTACAGGGACATCACACACAGCAGGACAGCAGCATGCCACATGGGTATGTACAGTACAGGGACATCACACACAGCAGGACAGCAGCATGCCACATGGGTATGTACAGGGACATCATACACACACAGCAGCATGCCACATGGGTATGTACAGGGACATCATACACACACAGCAGCATGCCACATGGGTATGTACAGGGACATCATACACACACAGCAGCATGCCACATGGGTATGTACAGGGACATCATACACACACAGCAGCATGCCACATGGGTATGTACAGGGACATCACACACGCACAGCAGCATGCTACATGGGTATGTACAGGGACATCACACACACTGCAGGACAGCAGCATGCCACATGGGTATGTACAGTACAGGGACATTACACACACACACACATAGCAGGACAGCAGCATGCCACATGGGTATGTACAGGGACATCACACACACACAGCAGCATGCCACATGGGTATGTACACACACAGCAGGACAGCAGCATGCCACATGGGTATGTACAGGGACATACCTCTCTCTCTTACACACACACCAGCATGCCACATGGGTATATACAAGGACTTCTCTCTCTCTCTCTCTCTCTCTCTCTCTCACACACAAACTTTTTTCCTTCTAGGTTTTTGTTAAAGCTAAATCTCCTGTTTTGTGAGTTTGTAGTGCATGACTTTTGTTTGAATAAAAAAAATCCAAAGTTAACTGAAATGTAAATAAAAGGTTCTTATGTTAACAACACAGTGAAACTAAATTAATTAAAAGTATGATATACAATTCTGCGCTGTATAATAATAATAGCTGTGTAGTTTTAATGATTATACTTAATTATAACTGGGCTTCAGAAAGGCTCCTGAACGTCTCAATACTATTAACTTTTCACGATGCCTTTGATCAATCTAAACTTTGACGTTAATAGGCCTATAGCTTAATGTTCTCTCAGTTTATTTTTCAGAAGAGTTTATCAAAAGAAGGCGGCTAATGTAATGACTGGAGATGGTGAAATGTCTCTTTATTATTCTTTAGAAAATGTGAGGATGATGAGGGAGAGACGCAGCACAGGAATGCTCCAGGATTTCTGAATAACTTCTGGAAAGCTCCTTGGAAAATGTTCTGTCTCGTAGTACAACAGAGTTTCTTGTAGCCGGGATGCAGAGGATGATGATGATGTTATATGAATAACCTGAAATGAATCTTTTTTATAAGCTGTACGGTGAAAATAATACAAAAAAACCCCTCCCATAACAGTCTCTCCTTCAGCATAAAATACACAAGGTCTATCCAGTAAGAACAAGCACTTTAAAGTGGAAAAATAAACGCATTTACAGTTAAAGTTACACATTTAAATCTCTAAAATAATTAGTCAAAACACAATTTTTTCTATTTGTGGAAAAAGTGTATTATTATTATTATTATTATTATTAATAAGCTTGAGATATGACCAGTCCAGTGGAAAAAATGTTATATTTAAGTTTGTGTGAAAGCTACTACACATCGTTAAACAAATATCATAAAATAAAAATATCAGAAGCTCTTCTGAAGTGAAACACACACACAGGAAATCAGAGGATATTTTCTAAGATATATACATTTAAATGAAATAATAATAATAATTCAAACAATGAATTTCAGAAAACAAGTCAGATAATACATAGGATTAATAGAAACCAAATTTGATTCTTATACTCTTGGTAAATCATTTAAAATAATAGTAATAATTATAATAATACTTTTAATTATAATACCTGCATGGCATATAGGAAAAACAAAACATCTATAAAAACTGGACACCAAAAAGTTGTTTGGGACGTGTAATAAGAATTGCATGTCAGATTGTGTCTGTTTTAATTATTTAAATTGGTGTTACTCTTTAAAAATAAAAAATAAAAGAAGAAAAGAAAAGAAAAAAATCTCACATCAGAACATGAACCAAAGTGAAAGCAAAGTCGTGAGCAGTGCTGAGGGCTGGTGAACGTGCTGTGGTGTTTGTGCTTCACTCGGCTGAGGCAGCGGGAGAGAGGGCAGGTGGAGAGGCTTGTTCTCCAAACCAAAATGACTATATTAAAACACGCTGTTATGTTGCAGTGATGTCATGCCACGCCAGGGTCTGGGCAGCGTGTTTAAAGTGTAAAGGCGTTTTCCTGAAGGCCATGTGCTCCCACTTACAGCCAAATCACTTACTCATTAATGACTTCCCATTCCAGTATAGCCTACTGTATAGCTCTAACATGTCGCCTACTGGAACAGAAAACACTACAAGACTTTTCACTTGGTATTAATGATGATTTTTTTTTTTCTTTTTACATTTTTACTATTCAATTAAAGACAGCCCATGCTGTGATATTATCATGATATTTTTGTACATCCATACGCTATTCAAAGGCATTTTCATGATGCTTACGCCCACTTTTTTTTGTTTCTCTCCTCCAGACTGTTTACTTCCACTATTTCTGAAGACACCAAAGGATTTATTGAAGAACTCATGAAGCTTCATGCCTTGACCAAAGACACGATCTGAGCTACACAATATGGACTCAAAGTGCTGATGAAGCCCAGCGTCAGGGAAAGCTCCACTTCACCTCCCCAGACAGGAAGAACAGCAGAGCGTATCTGATATTTAATCATTTCCACACCGTAACTCTAGATGTCCTTCTGGTGATAGTATTAAAAAAGAAAGAAAAAAACGCCATCTTCTATCTTTAATGAAACTATATTTTCCCCTTGAAATAGAAGAGAAATTTATATTATATTATATATATATAGATGTATATGATTTTTAAAAACTTTTTTTATTATTATTTTTTTTTAGTAAAGTATTGTACATAGTGCTACCTGTGAGTTTGGTCAGCTTTAAAGGGGACCGATACGATTTAGAGCAATAGTTTCCTGCATGGATTACTGCTTTTTTTTTTTTTTTTACATTCGAAACCAACAAAACCAAAAAAAAAAAAATTCTTTTGTTCTATGCAAGAATTTCAATTTCCGTCCATTAAATTGTGCTTATTTATTAAAACATATTTTTTGAACAAATTGGTTGATCTGTGGATACGTAGTGTGGAATATACATATTGCTTGATCGATTTTTTTTTTTTTTTTGGTCCATGTTAAAGAGAACAATTTAACAATTAATAACAAAATGACAGCGAGCACCAAGTCTTGATCTCTGTTTTGAAATGAAAGCTGTTGATTAGGACAGAAATACGAGCCAGAGTTAAAGCTTTATAGCACCATATCATTTCCACTGCTGGAGCTGGAGACCAAATTTCTTTGTTAACGACCAAAAAGGAGCTGATCTAAAGAGCAGCTTTAGTCTCCTTCAGCCCTGGAGAAACAGAAAGCCGCCACACTTGCAAAGTGTGAAACTGTTTACAGCTCATTTTGCTCAGATAAAGATCTGTAGAATAAAACGGAGCGATGTGCCATGCTCCGACTGTGACTGAGAAAAAAGTGTACATAAACGTTGTGTGGAGTGCAGAACTAATGATCAGCCCCAGTGAGGAGATCTTTATCTTCTCCATCTATAATACTGATCATTTTATTGTGCTGTTCCTCGTCACTGGGTTGGAACCATCAAGGGGGTGGTTTGTAGTTTTTAACCAAGAACATCGTTCAAAATAATTTCAAGTATAAACGACAACAACGTACCGTAAAGTATTGGTTGGAAATTAAGGACTTCTGCTGAAAAAAGATAACTAAAAGATGCACCACTTGTACCTTCTGTGGTAAAATATATGCGTTAAAAGGTACAAAGACTTGAAGGTAACACCCCAGTGACACAGTATAGTATTTATTTCCGAGTGTGTGCTGGTAGAGACAACTCATTTTGTCCAGTTTTGAAACACTGGCACTTCTTTTTTTTTTTGCAAAAGATATCCAACAGCAAAAAAGTGGACGGGCTTGTGGAATTTTTTTTTTAATGCTTTTGTGTTGTTGGCTCTTAAATCTTCAGTAATGTGGAGGAAGGTGCGGTTCACATTGGACTTCAGCCCTTTAGTCCAAAATTATATGCACCTGCCAAACTCGGCACTACCGCCACATTCCTTCAGTTTGCTGGAATGAAGGTTCCCATCCCAAGCTTAAATTCTTAAATGCAACCAAGAAAATAGTTTAAAAAAAAAAGGAAAGAAAGAAAGCATTTTGGTAGCAAATAAGGAAAAGGTAAATAAGGTCATAAAGGAGGGGATCCTATCAGGATCTACATAGATCACAGTGTGTGTGTATGAGAGAGAGAGAGAGAGAGAATTGCATGTAAAAGCCAGTAAAAAGCATTAGTGGAGTGTGTGTGTGTATATATATATATATATATATATAAAAAAGAGAGTGAGTGAGTGTGTGCGTGCATAAGGCCTCCATCGGCAGCATACTATGTACAGTCTCATTATCTCAGCACTCAGATGAGAGGCTCAGTTCAGCCTGAGGGCCCCGGGCCACACTTCCAACACTGTGCCAGGCCCAGATGGTTCCCGTAAAAATCAGACGGAAAAAGCAGCAAAAGTTTAATTCGCAGTAAAATGGATAAAGTGAAGGTTTATGCTGTGTGCCTCTAACTGGAATTCATTCTGGCTCAGTGCGGGGGGTGGACGCTGGTGTGATACTGTGACTCAGAAATACCTTGTTACTTTCCTTAAGCTCTTTGTACCGAAAATAATGAGTGTACATTCGGCTAATCAAGACTCACCCATAACACTTTTTATAAACTTTATTAAAAATGATTTATAGGAGGCAATTTCTTCTTTTAGTGTACTCAGCATCAAGACTGACAATAAAAATCACATGAAGTTTAGAAATAAACTCTTGGAGACGCCCAGCGTTGATATCTGCTTAACGTCTCAAACGGGCCGCAGTTAACGTCATAGAACAGCCGTGACTTCGACGTGTCACCTCTATTGCACGCGTAGCTGCTCTGAATGTATGCTGAGTGTTTTTACTGCCACAATGTCATGTGAAAGCCAAAAAATCTCTATGTCCTTGCCAATACGTGTCATGAGATTTCTGCATTGCTACTCAAAAATTTTTAGATAGGATCCAACATCAGGGACTTAATCTCTTTGGCTTGGAAAGTCTCTCCTCAGGTTTTCTTCGATCCAGGATGGCGATCACTCGAGTCACAGACGCTCCACATGTGCTATTCCTGTTGTTCTGGGGACTTTGGTAGAAAGTGACCACGGCTGAGAGAGAGATGCGATGATAGGACGAGTCGAGAGATTATATAAAATGGAGTGTGTATACTGGATATAAAGAGCCGTCACTTCTACTGTAGTCTGGTGCAGTATAACAAAAGTTATTCCATGAAATCGAGTCGTACATGAGCTGATAGCCCGCGAGGCGCGTAGCACCGAGTTGGCTATATGCCATGTATAATGAGATTGGGTGGAATAACTTTTATTCTATCCACATTCACTGCATTTTCAGAAACGGAGAATTTTTATTTCTATTTTTTGCAAATCTGATAAATAAAATCTTTATACAAAACATCCGACAAAATAATTTCCGCTTAGAATGTAAACAAACCAGCGAAACGACAGAAGCAATTTGTGTAAAATGCGATAATTGTTGAAAAATAAAAAATAAAAGATACGTTCTTACCATCAAATACTTTTATTCCATATTTTGTTACTTCTTTTCATTTTTATTTCATCCTCGGTTGGTTCAGCGACATGCTCCGCCATTTTGTTTTCCTCTACTCACGGTATATGAGCTGATATCCTAGGAATAGAGTAGCCAATCAGAGCATGCGACTGCTCATATCCAGTGAATGTGCATAGAATAAAAGGTGTGTGTGTATAAAATCTCTGAGCAACTGTTCTCGACCTGGATCATCCACTTCTCATTTTTCACATTAAATAAATATGAACATACTTCAGACAGATTCTGGATCACATCACTCTTTGGAGAGGTTTCACTTTTGTGCCTTAAGTACTTTTGAGCAACTACTCATGCACACAACTATTAGCATTTAAGATTCCAGTCACTGTAGGTAGCACTGGCCGAGCTTTACAGTGTGGTTCTGCTGAGAGCCTTGCACTAGAACAATGCAGGATTTCTCTCCAGCAATTTTTATACCTGCTTCAGAAACCAGGTGCGCAGCCAGACAGAGCTCACTTGTGTTTAATCAGATTTTTTTTCCCCCCAACACAAAGAAAATCACTTGCAATGTCTCAAACCTCAAGCAGCCAGACCCATGACAGAGTGATGAGTAAATTATGAGCTAGTAGGGTGTGTGGAGGTCTGGAGATTGTCCAGGGAGCAAGCAGGCCAGAGGTCCTGCTTAGAAAACCAGAGTGCTGATCTCAGATCTGTTCAATGTTTCATATGCTCATGAATCCATTTACATGCAGCAGAGTAAAATTATACCAGATCAGCACTTCTGGCTTTGACCTAAAACCTGTAGAAAGCACTCTAACATGCAGTACCTAGCTGGATAGGGGGCTGAGCAGGACAAAGATCCCAATGGACATCCATCCGTTATCCATAACCGCTTATCCTATGCAGGGTCGCGGTAGCCTGGGAAATCCCATGCTGCTTTGCACAATCGTTCCAATCTGAAAAGACAGCATGGAAACTATGGTCTAAAGGCTCGCCTGAGTTAGGGAGCCAATCAGAGAGTGGGGAGGGGTGGAAAGACGGTGACGCGTACTACTCGACAAACGGAAGCTTGTAGTTTATTTGGGACTGTTTACGGATCACATTTAACATGGCGGCGAGCGATACGAACCAAACTTTCGATCAAGCTTTGTCTTGCACAAACGGCAGTAATCGTTCGGTGCCATTGTTTTCCTATTTTTGTTTTGCCTTCTCTTTCTCTTTCCTTCTCTTCTTCGCCTCTTCGTCGCTCTAACTACGTCACCGGGTACAACTGCCATGATTGGCCATGGGCTACGTATACGCCAAATGATAGACATTCGCAACGTCCAATAAACGGCCGTTGACAATCGTAAACCACACCTCCCCTATGAGAAATTCAATAGGCGGATTCCAGACCATATTTCACTTGTGATATGGTCTGGTGTTAACCAGACTAGGGTCGCGGGCAAGCTGGAGCCTATCCCAGCTGACTATGGGCGAAAGGCGGGGTACACCCTGGACAAGTCACCAGATCATCGCAGGGCTGATACATACAGATATACAACCATTCACATTCCTTCACATCTATGGTCAATTTAGAGTCACCAGTTAACC
Organism: Neoarius graeffei; assembly: GCF_027579695.1. NCBI lineage: Eukaryota > Metazoa > Chordata > Actinopteri > Siluriformes > Ariidae > Neoarius > Neoarius graeffei. The sequence goes on from NC_083577.1 coordinate 74,980,302, forward strand.
TAACCTGCATGTCTTTGGACTGTAGGGGAAACCGGAGCACCTGGAGGAAACCCACGCGGACACGGGGAGAACATGCAAACTCCGCACAGAAAGGCCCTCGCCGGCCACTGGGTTCGAACCCAGAACCTTCTTGCTGTAAGGTGACAGTGCAAACCAATACACCACCGTGCCGCCCCCCCAGTGGACATCTATTCCATAAATTTGGTGCATACGCTCACTAAAAGGGGACTAAACTGTACCACTGTTTGTCGTTGGTGTGGCAGACTGTCAGAAATATTAGGACAGTAGGAATCCATTTCTGTTCCTCAAGGTCCAATCTAATTATCGGCTTATTATTAGACCTCAATGTAACTACACTCACTGGACACTTTATTAGGAACACCCATCCATCCACCCACCTGCTGTTTTATGCAGTTATCTATCTAATCAGCCGATCCCTCGACAGCAGCACAATGCATCAAATCATACAGATACAAATCAAGAGCTTCAGTTAACGTTCACTTCTTCAAACATCAGAATGGGAAAAATTGTGATCTCAAAGTGTGACTTTCTTTCACTGTGGCATGGGTGTTGGTTTGAGCCAGATGGACTGCTCGTTTGAGTATTTCAGAAACTGCTGATCTCCTGGGATTTTCACACACAGTCTCCAGAATTTACACAGACAAAATGGTGCGAAAAACAAAAAACATCATCGAGTGAGTGGGCGATAGTTCTGTGGGTGGAAACAAACGCCTTGTTGATGAGAGGTCGGAGGAAAATGGCCAGATTGGTTCAAGTTTTTTTGCCAGGAAGGATATAGTAACTCATAGCAACTCTTTACAACCGTAGTGAACAGAAAAGCATCTCAACAGAAGATGCAACAGCAGCAGAGCACATTGGGTTCCACTCCTGCAGCCAAGAACAGGAATCTTAGAATCAAGAACAAGTTCCTATTAAAGTGGCCGGCGAGTGGGTGTATACATTTTTAGGGCCAAAAAAGCACATCTATGTTCCCAAGCAGTATATAAAGGGTACAAATAAATACTTTAGAGAGCACTGCCTCAGTGACAAACCACTGTACCGCGAAAGCTACAATAATGTACTGTATTTTCTGAGAGTGTGTCGTTCTCTTTCATAATATTAGTATGCATCTTTCACCTGGAAATGTGGATCTTGTGTACCTTTAAAAAAGATTAATGGTATCTAGTTAGACCATAATTACCTTTTGAAGTTTTAAAAATACTCTCTATGCATCTTTATAGGACATCATTTACTGATAGTGTTTACCCTTGAGGGCACCAACCCAAGACAAGAAAAGGTACAGTTTAGTAGGAGAGTACTGCATGAAGAATACTGTTATTGGTTTATTTTTGTTCTATTGTGGTCCATCTTCATCAATTGCTACATTTTCTTTTTCTTTTTGTCTGTATTAAAGGTTCTGACTGCAAAGATGAATTTTGAGCAAAATGTTCCATTTCTATAGCTGTTGGAGTTTTTAGATGTTTCGCTGCTGCACACACCATGTATCCTACGTGTGAATGTTTAGCCGAGATACAACCCCGATTCCAAAAAAGTTGGGACAAAGTACAAATTGTAAATAAGAACGGAATGCAATAATTTACAAATCTCAAAAACTGATATTGTATTCACAATAGAACATAGACAACATATCAAATGTCGAAAGTGAGACATTTTGAAATTTCATGCCAAATATTGGCTCATTTGAAATTTCATGACAGCAACACATCTCAAAAAAGTTGGGACAGGGGCAATAAGAGGCTGGAAAAGTTAAAGGTACAAAAATGGAACAGCTGGAGGACCAAATTGCAACTCATTAGGTCAATTGGCAATAGGTCATTAACATGACTGGGTATAAAAAGAGCATCTTGGAGTGGCAGCGGCTCTCAGAAGTAAAGATGGGAAGAGGATCACCAATCCCCCTAATTCTGCGCCGACAAATAGTGGAGCAATATCAGAAAGGAGTTTGACAGTGTAAAATTGCAAAGAGTTTGAACATATCATCATGTACAGTGCATAATATCATCAAAAGATTCAGAGAATCTGGAAGAATCTCTGTGCGTAAGGGTCAAGGCCGGAAAACCATACTGGGTGCCCGTGATCTTCGGGCCCTTAGACGGCACTGCATCACATACAGGCATGCTTCTGTATTGGAAATGACAAAATGGGCTCAGGAATATTTCCAGAGAACATTATCTGTGAACACAATTCACCGAGCCATCCGCCGTTGCCAGCTAAAACTCTATAGTTCAAAGAAGAAGTCGTATCTAAACATGATCCAGAAGCGCAGACGTCTTCTCTGGGCCAAGGCTCATTTAAAATGGACTGTGGCAAAGTGGAAAACTGTTCTGTGGTCAGACGAATCAAAATTTGAAGTTCTTTACGGAAATCAGGGACGCTGTGTCATTTGGACTAAAGAGGAGAAGGACGACCCAAGTTGTTATCAGCGCTCAGTTCAGAAGCCTGCATCTCTGATGGTATGGAGTTGCATTAGTGCGTGTGGCATGGGCAGCTTACACATCTGGAAAGACACCATCAATGCTGAAAGGTATATCCAGGTTCTAGAGCAACATATGCTCCCATCCAGACGACGTCTCTTTCAGGGAAGACCTTGCATTTTCCAACATGACAATGCTAAACCACATACTGCATCAATTACAGCATCATGGCTGCGTAGAAGAAGGGTCCGGGTACTGAACTGGCCAGCCTGCAGTCCAGATCTTTCACCCATAGAAAACATTTGGCGCATCATAAAACGGAAGATACGACAAAAAAGACCTAAGACAGTTGAGCAACTAGAATCCTACATTAGACAAGAATGGGTTAACATTCCTATCCCTAAACTTGAGCAACTTGTCTCCTCAGTCCCCAGACGTTTACAGACTGTTGTAAAGAGAAAAGGGGATGTCTCACAGTGGTAAACATGGCCTTGTCCCAACTTTTTTGAGATGTGTTGTTGTCATGAAATTTAAAATCACCTAATTTTTCTCTTTAAATGATACATTTTCTCAGTTTAAACATTTGATATGTCATCTATATTCCATTCTGAATAAAATATGGAATTTTGAAACTTCCACATCATTGCATTCCGTTTTTATTTACAATTTGTACTTTGTCCCAACTTATTTGGAATCGGGGTTGTGAAAAGCGTCCCATATTTTACGATTCTGGAGATTGCCGAAGCAAGTGAGCAACAATATCACGTGATCACCGTGGAGCATGTTTGACCTGCTTTTCCACAAAACAAGTCAGCATGGGCAAACATGGCGGACTCCGATGTCCCGCCAGCGGAAAAGAAAAAGAAAGCCTGCCTAATGAGTATAACTGCAAGCAAGATAGAGTGAGGTTAGATGACGCGTCATTGTTCTGAACAGATAACTAAATCATTCTAGCTAGTGCTTAGCTATCTTAGCCTTAGAATGCATGGGCTCGACTCCAAGGTAGGAAGTATGGAGTTATACACCTAATGTTTTGATCTTACAGAGAAAGAAACGATAATACAAAAGCATTAAGAGAAAAAAGATATATTCGTCTTTTGTTTCACGGCTCTATTCATGAATGTCAACCACAGATTACATCCCTGCGACTCGAAACTCTCAGAGGTCGATGCAGAGTCACGATGTTTTCCACATGTCGCCATCTTGGCGTGATGCAGTTCCATAGCTATGCTAATTAGTTAAAGCTCCTCACGTTCGGCTGTTTCTGTAGGTCCGTACTGTTTACCTCATGAGGTAGGATATTCAGTCCTAAAATGGAGGAAAGCCACCCTCAGGACATCAAAATGATCACATCTCATCCATGTGATATTGTTCTTGTGGGACATAGGAAAATACCACGCACAATAATAAACAAGATGAACTATGAGCTACTGCTGACTTACGTATCCCCCCCCCGCTCTCTCTCATATCAGAATTCAAGCGATCGAAGGAACAGGACACTTATTATGAATGCTGACTTCAACAAATAATGAACCCTGAAACAAGTAAGTAAAGAGCCGTGTCTCTCCCCAGGGATTTCAAACAGCATCCTGGGAAACTGCCATTTTGAAATAGCATTTTGTTTCTTGAAATAGCGTCAAAATCTACGCTATATGTTTTGTAAATACATTCAGTCGGTCAACAGGAAGTCGATATGGGACAGACCTGAAAATGGTACACACGGTATAGAACCCCAAGCTGGGGACCAAAAATCAAGCAGTTGTGATTTGTACAGTAGTTGCTGAGAAAAGTGCTGTGAAAATTTTGTAAATCCACGCTTTGTGTTTCGTTAATACGTTCAATTGGTAAACAGGAAGTCGATGTGCGACAGACCTGAAAACGGTATACACAGTATAGAACCCAAGGGAGTAACTTTGATTTTGACATTGGTGGTGACACAAAAGTGATCCAAGGCAGGGCTTCCAAAAGGTGTTTTTTTTTTCCATTAGCAATCATAATTTCATGTCATGCAGATCTTATAGGTTAACGAGGGCAGCTGTGGCCTAATGGTTAGCGAGATGGTCTTTGGATCCCAGGGTTGCAGGTTCAAATCCCACCGTTACGTCTCCCTACTGTTACCGTTACTACTCCCTACATCCATGGCTGTGTGTGTACATGTGAGATACAGGGGGTTGATGGGCGGGTAGTCACGGCTGCTGTGGGAAGTGTGCTGCTTTTACAGCAGATGGAGTGACAGCTGGGATAGCCAACCATGTAAGTTAGCGAGAAACAGGTAGCTAATCAGAGAATGATATTTACGTTAGGGGGGGGATTATTAGCAGTGTCATACATTTAACCCTTTGTGTGCCATATAATCATTGCTCAGGTTAGGACATCGGTTTTATTGATCGTGATTACACAGTAATGGCTGAATATTGGTAGGGACACGTCCCTAGCATCCCTACCCAAAATTACGCCCTAGATAGAACCCCCAAGCTGAAGCTCGGTACCAAATATCAAGCAGTTGTGATTTGTAGTTGCTAAGAAAAGTGTTAGGAAAATTTTGTAAATCCACGTGATATGTTTCGTAAATACATTCAGTCGGTAAACAGGAAGTCGATGTGGGACAGACCTGAAAACGGTATACACGGTATAGAACCCCAAGCCGAAGCTTGGTACCAAGTGGTTATGATTTGTGGTTGCTGAGAAAAAGGGTGTTTCAGATGGACTGAGATATGGACAGAGGTAAATCAGTATACCCCTAATCCTTAGGAGCGGACGTCTCATCTCATCTCATCTCATTATCTCTAGCCGCTTTATCCTTCTACAGGGTCGCAGGCAAGCTGGAGCCTATCCCAGCTGACTACGGGCGAAAGGCGGGGTACACCCTGGACAAGTCGCCAGGTCATCACAGGGCTGACACATTGACACAGACAACCATTCACACTCACATTCACACCTACGGTCAATTTAGAGTCACCAGTTAACCTAACCTGCATGTCTTTGGACTGTGGGGGAAACCGGAGCACCCGGAGGAAGCGGACACGGGGAGAACATGCAAACTCCACACAGAAAGGCCCTCGCCGGCCACGGGGTTCGAACCCAGGACCTTCTTGCTGTGAGGCGACAGCGCTAACCACTACACCACCGTGCCGCCAGGAGCAGACGTATAATAAAAAATAAATAAAAATTCAGATGACTTTTTTTTTTTTTAATATTTTTTTGAGCTTTTTTCACCTTTATTGGATAGGACAGTGTAGAAACAGGACAGGAAATGAGTGGGAGAGAGAGACAGGGAGGGATCGGGAAATGACCTTGGGTCGGAATCGAACCCAGGTCCCCAGATTTATGGTATGGCGCCTTATCCACCTGAGCCACGACACCCCAAAATTCAGATGACTTTGCAGTCAGGACCTTTAAGTTGAATTGCTTGTAGATACTATAATGCTGATAATCATCATGTGTTTTAAACATATCTGAAGAGCTAGATGTAGTTTGGACTGAGTCTCCAGATGACCACGAGAGAATAAGAGTCTGTCTGTTTTTTCACCCTTCATCCAAAAATAAAGATTTTTTAAAAAAAACACAGTCCCACTTCCCCCACCACTGCTGGAGAAAGTGCTGCAGAACACAAAAGTGGAATTAAACTGGACAAGAAAATGGGTTAAGAACACGAAGGATGGCTGCGAAAAATGCAGGTGGAGGAATGAACGAGCAGGCAAGCCAAGGGAAATTACATCGCTGCTCAAAAAGCTTTCCAAGACTGCAATGTTTGCTTTCGGCTGTTTTTTTTGAATAGTTTTGCAACATTCTTCAGCCACCTCTGCTCACCCATTCTCCTCCCAGTTCCTACCCAAAGGCTTAAACAGCCCCTCGTATGATTGTCCAGAGAAGAGCAAAACTTCAGCAAAAGTACGCTCAGCAGAGCCAGGCTCATAAAATCCTAGGTAGCAAATGATGAATATTACTTTTGAACCATCATCCACAGCATGTCAGTTTAATCCGAAAAGCTGTAAAGGTGCAGTTCATGGGAACGCGTAACTCTGGAGCTGGAATCAGCCAGTCAGTCTACTCACAGTGATTTGTAGTAGTTAAATAAACGTGTTGATCCCTCGGCTGCTGCGTGCTGTAACCTGATCTCCAGAGGCAGAGAGCTCGCTGTTTGCGGCACAACTCACACCATCACTTTTCCTTTTATTAGCACTGAGGTCACTCGGGGTCACACTACCACAAGAGCCGTTTCACCGTGTCACACACAAACACAACGTTAATGCTGAAGCACTTACAAGGGACCTGTAACATAATTCAGTGCAGGAAAGAATCCAAGAACATTTTCCTCCTTGAAGAGGAAGTTCACTTGTGTTTCTTTCTTTCATTTTTTCTTTTTAAATCATGTTTATGTTATTAACAATATTTAACCACTGGTGATACTGAAAGTCCCAAGTGTGATACAAATAATCGACAACATTCATACAGTAGCTTATTCTGTTCCTATTAAATCAATCACTCGTTAAAGGGAAATTAAAATCACAGTAAACGTAACGTGTAACTTAACATTTCAAGTTCTATTTAACGAGTACCAGGTTTTCAGATATCGAGGCATAAAATTTGAAAAGCACACACAAATTTATACTTAATATTTTTGAATATTATTGACTTTGAGTCAATATTTTGGCATTAAATCGAACACATTCTGTCTGAAGGGTGATTTAAATGACATTTATAACAGTAAGACATTTCTGCCAGAAGACATCAGATAGAACTCCATCATTCCAAGGTCTCATTTTCCCAAGCATTCCAAATTAATTATAGCCTTATACACTCTTAAAAATAAAGGTTCCCGAAAGAAGCATGTGAGTTCTTAAAAAAAAAATAAATTAATAAATTAAATGATTTTTATAAACCATTTTGTTGCTGCCATGGTAAACTAAGTAATCGTTTCCTTCCACGTCCTTATAATGTTTATGGCAGCAATCTTTTTTAATAAAAATTAAAACATAGAACTGAGAAAATACATCCTGAGACATCATTTAAAAACATTCGCACATCATTATTTTTAAGACTGAACTTGGAAAACTAACACAGTGCCAATTAAATAGAGTGAATAAATACCATTACATATTGCTGGAAAACTCAAACTTTATCTTTTATTGTTTAAAACACAAACACGTGCACAAACTCGACCTCTGTGCATGAAATTATTGTGATTAGAGCCAAAGAAAGAGTACAAGGTAAAACTTGATTGAGACAGCTTTCAATTGTGCTAACTAAGGGGGGGGGGGGGGGTGAGGGGGGAGGGGAGAGACAGAGGTGGGAAGGGGAGAGGGAGGGGGGAAGGAGGGAGAGAGAGAGGAAGGGGGAGAGAGGGAGTGGGGAGAGAGGGAATGGAGAGAGGAGAGGGAGAGAGAGAAGGGAAGGGGGAGAGAGAGGGAGGGGGGAGAGAGATAGAGAAGGGAAGGGGGAGGGAGAGAGAGAGATAGAGAGGGAGGGAGAGAGAGACAGAGAGGGAGGGAGAGAGAGAGGGAGACAGAGCAGAAGGGGGAGAGAGAGGGGGAGAGAGGAGGGAGAAAGAGTGGGGGAGAGGGGGAGGGAGAGACAGAAGGGAAGGGGGAGGGAGAGAGAGGGAGGGAGAGAGGGGAAGGGGAGGGAGAGAGACGGGGGAGAGGGGGGGAGGGAGAGAGAGGGGGAGAGAGAGACACAGAGAGAGAGAGGGGGGAGAGAGAGAGGGGAGGGAGCGAGATGGGGAGAGAGACAGAGAGAGACACAGAGAGAGAGGGGGGGAGGGAGAGAGAGGGGGAGAGAGAGAGACAGAGGGGGGAGGGAGGGGGAGAGAGGGGAGGGAGAGAGGGGGAGGGAGCGAGATGGGGGAGAGAGAGAGACAGAGAGAGAGACGGGGAGAGAGGGGGAGGGGTAGAGAGAGACACAGAGAGAGAGAGGGGGAGAGAGAGAGACACAGAGAGAGAGGGGGGAGAGAGAGAGGGGAGGGAGAGAGGGGGAGGGAGTGAGACAGGGGGGAGAGAGAGACAGAGGGGGGGAGGGAGGGAGGGGGAGAGAGGGGAGGGGGAGAGAGGGGAGGGAGAGAGGGGGAGGGAGCGAGATGGGGAGAGAGAGAGACAGAGAGGGGGGGAGGGAGAGAGAGAGAGAGACAGGGGGGGGAGGGAGGGGGAGAGAGGGGAGGGAGAGAGAGACAGACAGGGGGGAGGGAGGGGGAGAGAGGGGAGGGAGAGAGGGGGAGGGAGCGAGATGGGGGAGAGAGAGAGACAGAGAGAGAGAGACGGGGAGAGAGGGGGGAGGGGTAGAGAGGGGGGAGAGAGAGACACAGAGAGAGAGGGGGGAGGGAGAGAGAGGGGGGAGAGAGAGAGACAGAGAGAGAGAGGGGGAGGGAGAGAGAGGGGGAGAGAGAGACGGGGAGAGAGGGGGAGGGGTAGAGAGGGGGGAGAGAGAGGCACAGAGAGAGAGAGGGGGAAGGGAGAGAGAGGGGGAGAGAGAGACAGAGAGAGGGGGAGAGAGAGACAGAGAGAGAGGGGTAGAGAGAGAGGGGAGGGAGAGAGGGGAAGGGAGCGAGACGGGGGAGAGAGAGAGACAGAGGGGGGAAGGAGGGAGGGAGCGAGGGAGGGGGAGGGAGCGAGATGGGGGAGAGAGAGAGAGAGACAGAGAGAGAGAGAGAGGTTCCTCCATCAGTGCTGGACAAATCAGTAGACTGGGCAACTGGGACAAGAAAATATTATTTCCAGGTAAGGAGTTGTTTAAATCATAGACGCCTGATGTAAAAGTAGGTTAGCAGTCACCAGTGTTTTTCTTCTCTCATTCAATAACCAAAGAAAGAAAAACTATCTCCTGAATTATGAAAAAAAAAAGTTCTCTCTCTTCATGGTGGTGTGACACACCTCAACACTGTAAAGTAGAGCAGGGGTTCTCAACCTTTTCTACTTTAAGGCCCACCTATTCATACTTGTCACGAGTCGGGGCTCATTAAAAAAGATCCCCAGTTATTTTGGCTCATCTATTCTATTAGAATCTAATAATCTGCGGTAAAGTGTATTAACGGGATCCAACATCACTCCCTGTTACAGATGGGAGTCCGGGAATTAAATAAATGCAGTAAAAACAAACTGTTTTTAATTGTAGGTGTTGTATTTAAAACTGTATGGATGTGCCAGAAGCCAATATAAAACCCTGCACGTGGGTCACTCTCAGTCAAAAGGGATTAATGATCCAAAAGTGGAGTCTGGTCCATTAACACAAGAACTTATTGCCATGTTTGTGTTCAGCAAACAAGCAAGTTATTAAAACCAAGAAGTGGATATCGAACCCACTCAATGGGATTACACACTCACAAAGAAGGATTTTTCCTAGGAGTTGGAAAATTATCCATCTGTTGAGTTCCGACATCTCAGACTACCTGGTGCTGCAGACATCGTTCTACACGGACATACCGGTACAGATGAAAACCTGGAAGAGCGTGGAGGAGAACAACTTTTTATACATGGCTGGGTTAAAGATCTGGGGATCAGGACACTACGAGATAGACGGCGGTAGACGGATCCAAGTGCAGGAAGTGTGTTTATTATCAGGTGTGATATTTACAAAAACAAAACAGAAAGCAGAGTATTTAAACAGTGTTATAAACACGGCTAGAAACAAACGTGACAGTGATAACGATAATACTTCGCAAAGCCTCTGTGAAAACAGCGTCCGTAGCATCAGGTGTTTCCCATAACGACTGGGTCCCAAGCGCGTGGCCACTCGAGCTGCGCCAGGCTCAAGGCGTGACATTCAAGTGTTCACCGACTGCGTGACCACAACTTTTAGCTCATGTGTATATCGCCACCGAAATGCCTCATTTTCAAAACAGAAAGCAGAGTATTTAAACAGCGTTATAAACACGGCTAGAAACAAACGTGACAGTGATAACGATAATACTTCGCAAAGCCTCTGTGAAAACAGCGTCAGCATCAGGTGTTTCCCATAACGACTGGGTCCCAAGCGCGTGTGGCCGCTCGAGCTGCGCCAGGCTCAAGGCGTGACATTCAAGTGTTCACCGACTGCGTGACCACAACTTTTAGCTCATGTGTATATCGCCACTGAAATGCCTCATTTTCATCGATAACCCATCGCAAAGCATCACGAGCTGTAGCGTGACTGTAGCTTAATGAAGCGGATGTGACGTCGGATGCAACCCAGCAATTGTACCTTACTACGAGTAAAAAATTAGCTTCAACTTGGAAAAAAATTCACGGCCCACTAGATGGCACTTGTGGGCCGCGACCCAGTGGTTGAGAAACACTGAACTAGAGCATGTTTCATTCTGAAACGTTCTTACCACCTGCTGCACAACACACATCAGCATTGACGTGCAACGATTTTAGAATCAGAAATGCACTAGGATGTGGAAATACTAAGAATAAAAAAAAACAAAGTGCAACACATTCACCTTGCAGTTAAACATGCCAAGAAAAAAAAAAAACAGTTGAATGATATAGTTTAAATGAGAAAACATCACAGCTCTTAGCTAAATATAGACAAGACTTTTGACTTTTTATATGTACGTAGTGAAAGTTCATTATGTCTAACTATTCAAACTATTCTTTAAGTTCGCTTCTTCAGACAAGGATTTTTTAAGATGTTACCTTGTTGACAGTTTCGGCGATAAACTTCCGCCTTCTTCAAAACAGTCACCAGATGTCGAGTGGTGACGTGCCTTATCAGCTGATGTTACGCTATGGAGGCGTGAACGTCCCGCCCAATTTGACAGGTAGTCCACGCCTCCTGCTGTCAGGTCGCTCCTCCAGGACTGCGCTCCAGGTGTGTGACAGCGCATACGCTCCCTCATCCCGGTTCATAGTCCTCTGCGCCCGCTTGCGTATCTCCACTGCCTCTAAAATCCACCGCTGGTATCTATTTTCTTCAGCGCGAATGACTCTGGCCTCTTCCCAATTCATTATATGATTTTGCCAACAACAAGGTAACATCTTAAAAAATCCTTGTCTTAAGAAACGAACTTAAAGAATAGTTTGAATACTTTTGACTTTTTGTTAATGGGGCACAAACACGATGCGCAACCTTAGACACTTTCTTATGAAAGGATACTGTGATGGCTGTGTTGTTACCTACGCTGGAATTCACTAATAATTTGTTTAAAATAAGGAAAAAAAAACATCCAAATGCTTCAGTGTGAGAATTATCCAAAGCAAACATTTCGCTGCCTATTATTATTATTATTAAAGCAGAAAGTCCACTCTGATAAGAACGTGTGAAGCACTGGCGAGTGTGTTTGTTGTTATGGACAGGGAAGCAGTCCTGAACACATTACTGCACAGAGATGTGGGTGTTAAAGGAGAACTGAAGGCAAATGTTTTATGATCAAAATTCTATTTCTCTCATTTTATTAAATATCGGAACGCATTTTAGATCGCTATTTTGTCACTGCTGTCGCAAGTGATGAGTGTTTGAAATATGCTCTGTAATATATCAGTCCGTATGTCAAAGCAACGGCCGTAAACGAGATTCGTTGAGCCCTGTGCGAGACATCGTAGGACGGAAGTAAAACGTACAGCGGAAATCAAAGCGACCGACATCTGCCGACGTCGTCAAAGGACGCGCGCGCCCTCTTTCGAACGTTGATGTAATCAAGCTGGAAGTTTTGTTAGCAAATTAGGTGTGAAAAAAGTAGGCAGTAATCATCATTTAAACTCGTTTTTGTGCAATACTTCGTTTGGAAAACAGTTTTCAAAATGGCGGCACTGACACCTGGCTGACACTTCTTCACGTTTCGAAGTCTCACACAAGTCTTGTGAAGATCGCGCGGATAAGCGACGCCTGCCGTGGACCAAACGAGCGAAATTCAACATGGCTAAAAACCGAACAGGCCGATAAGTATCATATTTAATTGCAGTTAGTTGCCAATACGAGTCACGATATAAGGTTAGTAAAACCGAAAACGTAATTGAAGAACACGTTAATTAAGAAATAAAGCAAGTTTAAAATGACTTCGGTTCTCCTTTAATGCCTTCCTGATGTGGAGTCTTTAGGATGAAAACCATTTTTTTTAATAAGCTGAGCTGCAGTTGAAGGGAAAACGGAGAAGCTGGTCCTGTAGATGTGTGTGTGAAATGAAAATAGCTGTGAGGGGGTTGAGCTTTTCCTCACTCCCTGTTTCATCTCATCCAGCAGGAAGGTGGCAGGTCACCTGTATAATGCGAGCGAGTACAACAGGCAGAAATTGATGCAGCTTTAACTTGCGTGAGCTTCCACTAATGTGAACGTGTAGTTAATGTGAAAAATGTGCCTTGCACTGCCTAAGGGCCGCCTTCCTGTGTGCATGTGTGTGTGTGAGTCGAGTATAAAGCCTGCTGAATCTCTCTTAATGCCCACAGACGGAGCAGACAGTGGAAAGCATTGTGTGAAGGCTGATTATTTACCGTTCTCTCCGGAGGTGAAGAGCAGACATACTGTGAGTGCTGTGATCCCATTTTCACTGTTGTCTTTTTTTTTTTTTCCTTCCCATAGCATGACCCTCAATGCTGTGCCACATTCCAGCAGTGAAGTCTCACCTGAGAACACGCAGCGATGGGTCAGTAGGCAAATATGCTCTCGCCGTGCCTTTGCAGGCTGGGTGCTGCTTTCTAGACTAAACACACAGCAGGACAAGCAAACGGAGCCCAGCTTTCCAAACACAGCATACGAGAGGCCGAGGCCTGAGTGAGACCGGTCAGTCAATCTACCGGTACAAGAACGGCACATAGCTGCTTGCTGATAAATGATCCGAATAACTGTCTGGAATCTATGTATCAGTAAAACAATAGCAGAGCATGAAAACCACAACCACCTTGACTCAGATCTTAAAGCCAGATGAATTAAAAAGTCACCGAATCTGAACCGAGAACCTGTCGAGAAAAGATACGTTTATTTAAAAGGAAGATCTTACTCCTTTTAGTGTCAATATGGTCTCAGTCGAAAAGAAAGAAAGAGACAGACAGACAGAAAGAAACCATACCAATGAATTCCTGCCTGTTTCCTTATTGCCAATGGAAAATTCTTCATGGTTTAAAAAAAAAAAAAAAAATCCATCAACAAATAAGGATGTCAACATTGCTGCCAGGGGTGTAACTTGATTTTGAAAGTGCTGGAATCAGGAATGATGACTGGGAAACTGGGAAAATTAAAATAAAATGTACCAATCTGTGATCCAATACAAGACCAATTCCAAACCCAATCCAAGCAGCAATACGAGGGGTCCAAGCACTCTTCACAAGTCACTCCACCAGGAGCCAGTTCTTCACATGGTACCCAGAAGAGTAAAGCATCCCAGTGTCCCCAGTATAAGTTACACATATGATTACTGCACTAAATAAACAGTTTTGAAGCAAAAGCAGGCGAAGCTAACCATGTGTCGCAAAGTTCATCTCATCTCATTATCTGTAGCCGCTTTATCCTGTTCTACAGGGTCGCAGGCAAGCTGGAGCCTATCCCAGCTGACTACGGGTGAAAGGCGGGGTACACCCTGGACAAGTCGCCAGGTCATCACAGGGCTGACACATAGACACAGACAACCATTCACACTCACATTCACACCTACGGTCAATTTATACCCTGTCCACACTAGGGATTTTGTACCGATACGAAACTACTTTCGTACTGCAACACCTGTCCACACTAGCAACTATACCAGTACTGTAGCGGTATAACTGTATCGGTACGAAACCCACAAATGTATGGGTTTCGTACCGGTACAGTATCGGTACTGTAGCGCTTCGCTGTAGTGTGGACAGATGAAGCGGCTCTGTATCGATACAAATATAATGCGCAAGTGCAATGAACCATTCCTACGTCTTCCGGGTTATTCATACAATACAATACGCCCGTGCTTTCCAGCTGTAAATAAAACGTCAAAATGGCTCAAAACAACCGTGGAGCTACATGGAGCAAAGAAAGGGGGGGAGAAAGGGAGAGGGAGGAAGAAAGGAGGAAGAGGGGAAAAGGGAGAGAAAGGGAGGGGAAGAGAAGGAAAGAGGGAGAAAGGGAGGGGAAGAGGGAGAAAGTGAGATTCGTTTTCTTTGTTTCTTTCTCAACTGCCTCGCACGTTTTATACGATTCGACTGAATAAATGACCACCAGAAATACAGACTGTACACTGACAACAAAAAGCGCACACACGTTGGTTCATCCGCCATATTCTCAGAAGGAAGTTACTCGGTAACCATGGAAACATTTCGCGCACGCGCATTTCAACTTCCGTGAAAGAAAACCGCAAACATTTCTCGCTAGTGTGGACAGACGCACTAAACTGTACCGGTATACTTTGTATCGATACAGTTATACCACTTTCGTACCGGTATAAGTGTGAACACAGCATTAGAGTCACCAGTTAACCTAACCTGCATGTCTTTGGACTGTGGGGGAAACCGGAGCACCCGGAGGAAACCCACGCGGACACGGGGAGAACATGCAAACTCCACACAGAAAGGCCCTCGCCGGCCACGGGGCTTGAACCCGGACCTTCTTGCTGTGAGGCGACAGCGCTAACCACTACACCACCGCGCCACCCTTGTCGCAAAGTTATTAAAATATAATTTCTTCAGGGGTAATTTGGTGCATCATCTTTAAGGCCCAATACCAATAACTATAACTCCAACGATAAATAAATCAGTCCTGTGCAGTTTATGTGATTGGTGCTCACACCAGACCGATAACGATACCTATAGCCCAGGCCTGGGTTTATCCGTATCGCCGAAATTGCTCCTGGAGTGATTTTTCCAGACCTGGAAAAATCTGATCTGATAAAACATCTGACCAACCAGGTAATTGTTTACATGTAACATTGTCTGAGCACGTGCTATTTTTCCTCAGGCATCTTTGTTGCATCATGAAGAAGTCACGGAATACAGATTCACGGAACATAAAAAAATATATATAATACAAAAAAGGCACAGATCTTTTATTCACGGATATGTGATTTTCTGTGAAATATCATCTCATCTCATCTCATTATCTGTAGCCGCTTTATCCTGTCCTACAGGGTCGCAGGCAAGCTGGAGCCTATCCCAGCTGACTACGGGCGAAAGGCGGGGTACACCCTGGACAAGTCGCCAGGTCATCACAGGGCTGACACCTAGACACAGACAACCATTCACACTCACATTCACACCTACGGTCAATTTAGAGTCACCAGTTAACCTAACCTGCATGTCTTTGGACTGTGGGGGAAACCGGAGCACCCGGAGGAAACCCACGCGGACACGGGGAGAACATGCAAACTCCGCACAGAAAGGCCCTCGCCGGCCACGGGGCTCGAACCCGGACCTTCTTGCTGTGAGGCGACAGCGCTAACCACTACACCACCGTGCTGCCTGTGAAATATCAATAGTACATTAATAAAGTAAACATATACATGCAGGTAAGATATTTTAATTATGAATTTCAGCAGTCCAAACGTTTAATTGTTTTAGACTTCTTAATTTTTTTATCCATGATGCATCATCCGTATGAAATCGGTAACCAATCTGTAATATACTGAAACGCCCGTGACCAATCTGTGAATAATTAACATCCATATTAAAATCCGTAACCACTCCGTATTTTGTATCTATTTTTAAAAATTATATTTCCGTAATCTGTGACCTATCTGTGTTTTGTCAACCACCGGAGTGTGTGTATGGGTTGTCTTGAAGTCCAAGCTGTACAGTACGACCCGGAATAATGTGCTCCTACTTGGAAAAAACTTCCAGGACTATTCCTAAGTTGTTTGTGTTAATTTCCCTGAGTGTCAGGACCAAGCGATATTATAGTTGGGATTATTATAGTTGTGGTGTTTCTGCTCCAGACTGGAACTAAATTCAGGTAGCGGTACAGCCAGAGTTGGAGTTATACGGTAGGTATAACTCGAGTGTTGTAGGGCCAGGCCCTTATTTTGACCATTTTCAAGAATTACAGCAAAGACCAAGGCAAGATTGAGAGAAATTGGGCTCGGGCCTGTAGGGAGATCCAATGGACTCGAGACCAAGCTTGGCTTCGCGAACTACAACCCAGCTTCCCTCACTGGCACATGAGTGGTTTCCGATATCATATCAAAACATCATGGAAAGCCTGATCTGTAATTTGGCGCAGAGATCCAACGGGTTTCCACCACCACAATTAAAAACTAGAGCAGTGTACTGAAAGATGCTCTATAAGGAGATGCTAATAACAGACTGAGTGGCCTTACTGAAGAGGATGAGCTGAAGAAAGCAAGAACACACAGCACGAGAGAGAAGTGTGACCACACACAAGACAGTCATTTTGGTGAAGGAAATAACGGGGATTTCTTTGCTAGGCCACGATTCAATTCCTCGTCAGGGTTTTATTGTGGGAACTGGGCTTTCACAGGGCTCTTGGTCAGGGGAAAAAAAAAACGCAGGGTGTCTCAAATCAAATGTAGAGCTGCTCCTGCGTTTATCTAACCCCAAGCTCCAGGCAGGGGTTATGAGGTTAGCCATCGTGGTCAACAGTCAACTACGGATGAACTGTTCAGCAGTTTCACTGGTCTTCACAGCGCCTCGGCTCCAAAATATAAACACATTCCCAATTTCACGTCTTCTTTGTCCGCAATTGTCCTGTCTGAAGTCTTTAATGACTGCGAAAACAGTAAATATTGTCCCTTGCGTCTCTGTTTGCTTTGCTCCCGACATGCTCGAGTCCCCTATTCCACATCTCACACTTTCAGATTTATGAACATTTAAACATCTCGGGTTGTAACACAGGCTTTTTGCTTATTCCCGGTTTTAAAGCACAAGACAAAAGACTTTAGTGTCAGCCTGGCAAACAAACAGAATTAGTCACACTGCTGTTTATTTGAATATGGCTTTACAGGTCAGCTGCTTCTTTTGTTTGCTGTTTCTTTTTATCAGCTGTTGTTCTGACAACCATCTGCTTATTTAGACAGATATCTGACCTGTGTCTCGTACAGAATTGCTGGTAATCTTTGGCATGACTCCAGGACAGGTCCTCCTTACTACCCTCCACTGGTCAGAGAAAGAAACGCAGGCTTTTATATTTCAGGCTTGAATCTTTTTTTTTTTTTTTAACAAAATGGAAAAAATGTCAGGTTCTCCCTTATAATTTCAACACGGATTCAGTGTAAAAACATGATCCAACAATTTTATCCGAAGGTAAATCAAGACCTTGTTGCAAAAATAAAAAATACTAATTAACTGTGGTGAAAACAAAGTTGAAATGTGCCTGATTCCATGTTATGGCGCTACATTCCCCAATAATGTTAAAATTATTGTGGAAAAATTTACCACTTTTTCTAGTTTTATTAAATATAGAGCAATTATCGACACCTTTTCAGATTTACCAATAAAACCCAAATTTTACAAAGGTGAGTTTCAGTTCCGACAGTTATTATTGGTTAATTAATCAACCTGAAGACCCGCCTCGCCCTTTGATCTTGTCGTCTGATGACGCTGCTCGTTACCCGAGATGGAACTTTTTTAGCGCGATCAGCAATTTTTTCGGAAAACCCGGACGTTATCATCGCAGATAAGCATGGTGGAAAGATAATGGACGTGTTTTTACTGATCAAATTCACCGGTATTTCGTGATCTCCTCGTCGAAACCTACTTTGTTTCTTTCTCTTTCATTTGACAGCCACCATTTTGGATCTAAACGCGTTTGAGAGTCACGTGAGGTGTCGATAATAGTGATCGCTTTCACCGGTGTCCACCATTATCGACACCCTGTGGGATTAAGTGACGTTTACAACTGTTATGGATCGATCTGTGTGTAACATTGTTGAAGGAGATGAAGTACTTTAAAAAAAATAAAAGTGCTGTGATTTATGATAATTTTTTTTCCTGATTCATAACAGAATGGAATGTTTATAGAGTATTTGGAATCCGATTGCAATAAATAGAATTAGAGCAGAATTAAATTCCGAGCATAGAAAAAATTACATGCTTGAAATATTCAGATTTTTCTATTCCATTTAGATTTTTTTTTTGCAGTTTGTTGTAAATATCTACCACATATTACAATATCAGTAGACATTTTATATTTTGGTTCGAGGAATGACATGCGACCTTTGACCTGGATGCTCATGTGGTTACAATATCAATTCCCTGTTGATATTTATTGGTAAACGACAAAACTAGAAATTAATACAAACAATTAACAAAATGTGATCTACGAAAATACTTAGAAAGCGGGTAGAAAGTGGAACAAAAAGATTTTCTGATGCAGATTAAACATCATCAGTTTATTTGTTTACAAACATTAGAATTACTTCCTCATTTACAAAAACACCCACATCCAGATATTTATAGAAAAGACATTTTGTACTAAATATAAGTCTACGTAAAACACATTTTAAATAAAAACTATGTTTTGTTAACTTAATACTACATACCGATTTTATTATTATTTTTTTTAAATAAATAATCATCTGGATGTCGATAACTGTGGACAAAGGTGTCGATAATTGTAGAAGGGTGTCACATGATCTGATACGCTAAGTAATTGGGAATCAAGTCATTTTTTTTCCAGTGGATGTTTGAGTAATTATTCATGCACAATTTACGAATTGCAAGTCTTTTCTACTTTTGCAACGGCCAAAAGATCGTAAAGGTGTCGATAATTGTAGCCACCGCTCTAGTTAAATTCATGCTGATTTACAACCCCGATTCCAAAAAAGTTGGGACAAAGTACAAATTGTAAATAAAAACGGAATGCAATGATGTGGAAGTTTCAAAATTCCATATTCTATTCAGAATAGAACATAGATGACATATCAAATGCTTAAACTGAGAAAATGTATCATTTAAAGAGAAAAATTAGGTGATTTTAAATTTCATGACAACAACACATCTCAAAAAAGTTGGGACAAGGCCATGTTTACCACTGTGAGACATCCCCTTTTCTCTTTAGAACAGTCTGTAAACGTCTGGGGACTGAGGAGACAAGTTGCTCAAGTTTAGGGATAGGAATGTTAACCCATTCTTGTCTAATGTAGGATTCTAGTTGCTCAACTGTCTTAGGTCTTTTTTGTCGCATCTTCCGTTTTATGATGCGCCAAATGTTTTCTATGGGTGAAAGATCTGGACTGCAGGCTGGCCAGTTCAGTACCCGGACCCTTCTTCTACGCAGCCATGATGCTGTAATTGATGCAGTATGTGGTTTGGCATTGTCATGTTGGAAAATGCAAGGTCTTCCCTGAAAGAGACGTCGTCTAGATGGGAGCATATGTTGCTCTAGAACCTGGATATACCTTTCAGCGTTGATGGTGTCTTTCCAGATGTGTAAGCTGTCCATACCACACGCACTAATGCAGCCCCATAGCATCAGAGATGCAGGCTTCTGAACTGAGCGCTGATAACAACTTGGGTCGTCCTTCTCCTCTTTAGTCCGAATGACACGGCGTCCCTGATTTCCATAAAGAACTTCAAATGATTCGTCTGACCACAGAACAGTTTTCCATGGGTGAAAGATCTGGACTGCAGGCTGGCCAGTTCAGTACCCGGACCCTTCTTCTACGCAGCCATGATGCTGTAATTGATGCAGTATGTGGTTTGGCATTGTCATGTTGGAAAATGCAAGGTCTTCCCGGAAAGAGACGTCGTCTGGATGGGAGCATATGTTGCTCTAGAACCTGGATATACCTTTCAGCGTTGATGGTGTCTTTCCAGATGTGTAAGCTGTCCATACCACACGCACTAATGCAACCCCATAGCATCAGAGATGCAGGCTTCTGAACTGAGCGCTGATAACAACTTGGGTCGTCCTTCTCCTCTTTAGTCCGAATGACACGGCGTCCCTGATTTCCATAAAGAACTTCAAATGATTCGTCTGACCACAGAACAGTTTTCCATGGGTGAAAGATCTGGACTGCAGGCTGGCCAGTTCAGTACCCAGACCCTTCTTCTACACAGCCATGATGCTGTAATTGATGCAGTATGTGGTTTGGCATTGTCATGTTGGAAAATGCAAGGTCTTCCCTGAAAGAGACGTCGTCTGGATGGGAGCATATGTTGCTCTAGAACCTGGATATACCTTTCAGCGTTGATGGTGTCTTTCCAGATGTGTAAGCTGCCCATACCACACGCACTAATGCAACCCCATAGCATCAGAGATGCAGGCTTCTGAACTGAGCGCTGATAACAACTTGGGTCGTCCTTCTCCTCTTTAGTCCAAATGACACGGCGTCCCTGATTTCCATAAAGAACTTCAAATGATTCGTCTGACCACAGAACAGTTTTCCATGGGTGAAAGATCTGGACTGCAGGCTGGCCAGTTCAGTACCCGGACCCTTCTTCTACGCAGCCATGATGCTGTAATTGATGCAGTATGTGGTTTGGCATTGTCATGTTGGAAAATGCAAGGTCTTCCCGGAAAGAGACGTCGTCTGGATGGGAGCATATGTTGCTCTAGAACCTGGATATACCTTTCAGCATTGATGGTGTCTTTCCAGATGTGTAAGCTGCCCATACCACACGCACTAATGCAACCCCATAGCATCAGAGATGCAGGCTTCTGAACTGAGCGCTGATAACAACTTGGGTCGTCCTTCTCCTCTTTAGTCCGAATGACACGGCGTCCCTGATTTCCATAAAGAACTTCAAATTTTGATTCGTCTGACTACAGAACAGTTTTCCACTTTGCCACAGTCCATTTTAAATGAGCCTTGGCCCAGAGAAGACGTCTGCGCTTCTGGATCATGTTTAGATACGGCTTCTTCTTTGAACTATAGAGGTTTAGCTGGCAACGACGGATGGCACAGTGAATTGTGTTCACAGATAATGTTCTCTGGAAATATTCCTGAGCCCATTTTGTGATTTCCAATACAGAAGCATGCCTGTATGTGATGCAGTGCCGTCTAAGGGCCCGAAGATCACGGGCACCCAGTATGGTTTTCCGGCCTTGACCCTTACGCACAGAGATTCTTCCAGATTCTCTGAATCTTTTGATGATATTATGCACTGTAGATGATGATATGTTCAAACTCTTTGCAATTTTACACTGTCGAACTCCTTTCTGATATTGCTCCACTATTTGTCGGCGCAGAATTAGGGGGATTGATGATCCTCTTCCCATCTTTACTTCTGAGAGCCGCTGCCACTCCAAGATGCTCTTTTTATACCCAGTCATGTTAATGACCTATTGCCAATTGACCTAATGAGTTGAAATTTGGTCCTCCAGCTGTTCCTTTTTTGTACCTTTAACTTTTCCAGCCTCTTATTGCCCCTGTCCCAACTTTTTTGAGATGTGTTGCTGTCATGAAATTTCAAATGAGCCAATATTTGGCATGAAATTTCAAAATGTCTTACTTTCGACATTTGATATGTTGTCTATGTTCTATTGTGAATACAATATCGGTTTTTGAAATTTGTAAATTATTGCATTCCGTTTTTATTTACAATTTGTACTTTGTCCCAACTTTTTTGGAATCAGGGTTGTAGGTTGTTTGTAAACCCGTTCATAATAAACGAGAGAGAGAGAGAGAAAATGGGGACTATTTATCAGCATATACATTATAAAACACAATAAGAAGCACCTTGGACTCTTCACTGAATGGACATCAGAGCTATTATTATTCCCAGTGAAGCTTTGTGCACTTTGCATTTTCTCAGACAGCTTCCTGAAGGATTTGTTTCGGAGACTTTTCTTAAAAACCCCACATAGGCCGAGCTCCTCACTGCTAATCCTAATTTCTAAATAAAAGCTAAATGTCTGGGGAAACTATTTAATTTTAAGTAAAAACTATGTTTTAAAATACATACTGATTAAGAAGCATTTCAATTTGATAAGGGCCATTATTCAAGTTCACTATTGACATTTTAAAAATGAATTTCATCCATAAGTCTTTAATCAAAATGTCTTTAAGACAACAGAATAATAACAATAAAACCCCCCCCCAAAAAACATTCATTCAATCCATCATGTCCTAACTTTTAACTCATAGTGTATATAACCGTAATAATTAGGTGTCAAAATATAGTAATGTTACATTTAAGTCCTACAACTCTGGTTTCAATATATTGTACACTTAGAAAAACCACATGCATCGCAATATGTGCAAAAATGGATTTTAACATTCGAACAGCTGCTTGTCAGAATAATGCTGAAGTCAGTCAGTGTTTCAGAAGGACCGATGATGCCCACAATACTTTCTAACACCCTGAGAGGGGTCACAACATCAGCACAAAGTCCAACACTAAATGAAATATTTTGACAACAGAAATTAGTTACTGTTTTGGTCAAAAGTTTACATACACGGACGTGAACGTCACGGCAACATTGGGCTTTCATTGACTTCTTTAAACTGTTCTTTTTCTGTGGCTGAATGAATGTACAACACACAATCCTTTAAAGATGAATTCGGTGCACAAATTTTAATTTATTTTGGGTTTTCTGAAAATCAACACAGGGTCAGAAATATGCATACACAGCACACTGGGATATTTGGTTAAATGTCCCTTAGTTAGTTTCACCCTGACCACACGTTTTTAGTCGCCATCTATACGATTGTGGCAGAATTCCGGTTGGATATTTGACCACTTTTCTTGGCAGAATTAGTGGAGTTTGAACAAATGTGTGTTTCCTGGCACGGACCCGACTTTTCAGCACAATCCACATATTTTTGATTGGGTTGAGGTCAGGACTCATTTTAAGCTTTGTGTTAGCGTGCTTTACCCATTCGACAAACAGCTCTGATGTGT
Source organism: Neoarius graeffei (assembly GCF_027579695.1). Classification (NCBI taxonomy): domain Eukaryota; kingdom Metazoa; phylum Chordata; class Actinopteri; order Siluriformes; family Ariidae; genus Neoarius; species Neoarius graeffei. The sequence goes on from NC_083577.1 coordinate 75,003,406, forward strand.
GTTTGGTGTCATTGTCCTGTTGGAACACTCAATTGTGTCCAAGTTTCTGATGGTTTGAGATTATGCTGAAGAATACTGAGATATTCCTCCCTTCCTTCTTCATGATTCCATACGCTTTGTGCAATGCATCAGTTCCACTGGCAGCGAAGCAGCCCAAGAGCATGATGCTACCACCACCATGCTTAACAGTCGGTACAGTGTTCCTCTATCCCTCTGGTCATTGTGGCCAAACAACTCAATCTTTGTCTCATCTGACCATTAAACTTTCCTCCAGAAGGCTTTTTCCAGTAGTCAGCTGCAAAACTTTAGTCAAGATTGAAGGTGTCAATTTTGGAGCAGTGACTTCTTTCTTGGAAGACAGCCTCTCAGTCCATGGTGATGTAAAACTCACTTGACTGTAGACAGTAACACTGGTGTTCCAGCAGCTTACAGCTTATGGCAGGTATGTGCCTTGGTGGTTCCTGACCATATGAACCAATTTCCTTTCAGCTGAGGGTGTCAATTTGGGTCTTCTTCCAGCAAAGAGGCTTGGCAAAGTGACGACACCTCCCTATAACTTGTACTTGCATACAGTTATTTGAACTGATGATCGTGGAATCTGTAGTTGTTTAGAAACGTCTCCAAGAGACATCCCCGAGTTGTGTAAATCTATGGCCCTCTTTCTCAGATCTGCACTGAGCTCCTTGGACATTACCATTGGACTGTGCGTTACTCAACCCAATGAGTGCTGTCAAACAAACCCTTTTTATGTTGCGCACAGAGAAGCTACCAGCTGTAGCCAATCATGATCACGAACAGGAAGTTAAGGGGTCTTGGCCTTGGCAAGTTAAAAGACGTTTTGGAATTTTCAGCGCTGCTGAATTAATAATCTAACTGGGCGGAGGTAAAATTATTGACCCTGTATATATAATTGTTGACCCAATGTTGATTTAATAAAACCCAAAATAACAAACTCGTGCAGCAAATCATTTGTTTTTATAAAATATGTATGTTGGACAATTATTCTGCCACAGAAAAACAACTGTTCAATCACTGAAAGCCCAATATTACCATAACATTCATGTCCATGATGACATTCATCAAGTGTATGTACAGTACAGCCATCCATTAACTGCTGGCTGTAAAGCAGAGAAAAAAAGAAATGTGAATGCGAGATCACGCAGCTGTTGATCCCAGACTTGGGAAACGCCTGATACTGATCATGAAGGGCCAGTAACGGAGTTAAATCAGAGGAAACACAGAGACTTACAGGTCAGAGAGACTTCAGGACTGGGATTGAGAAACACTGGGTTATGCACAACACAGCCTTTTCATCTACCAGAGTAAAATAGAGCGACTTTGTATGACCTTTATACTGGTGATGCCAATAAAATTGGACATGGTGGTTTTGCATAGAAAAATATCCACAGTTGGTCATTCTCAAAAGCAACATGAAACCCAAAGTAATTTACTGAAGCATGGGCTGAATTAGTATGGAGAAAAGAAAAAATAGAGTGGTATTATTCGCCCTGAATCTATGACGTATTATTGTATATTAATATACTGAACGTGTCACAGTGGTTAATACCGTCGACTCTCAGCAAGAAGGTTCCGGGTTTGAGCCTCACAGCCGATGGGAGCCTTTCTGTGTGGAGGTTACATGATCTCCCCACGTCTGTGTGGGTTTTCTCCTACAGTTCAAGGACATACAAATGTATGTCAAAAATGTGCAAAATGTACAGCGTTCCTACTCATCAGGTGACATTGGGCATACCCAACAACCTGTGTTTCATCTCTCTTTCTCTTTTTCTCCCCCTCCGAGTTACATGTCAATCCTGAGATTGAGATGCTGACCTCTTCTGCTCCTCAGACCTAACTGATCCATCCTGATGCCCTACGTCTGGCTGGAGTCTCATCACATCGCTCCTGTGGAGGACGGCCCCCATATGGACAGTTGAAAGTTGCACTTGGAAGACGCTCTGGACTCTTACTGTAATGCTTTTATGGCTGAGGACTACAGTTGACTTGCTAACTTTAGGACTGCAGTTGTCAGGAACAGTTTTGCACTCAAGTCTCCATCAATGAAGAGTTACAACGTCAACGAAACTGACTTCATGTTAAACCTGTTAAAATTTTTAGAAATCACGTTGTCTGTTTTCACCCAAATGAGGATGGGTTCCCTTTTGAGTCTGGTTCCTCTCGAGGTTTCTTCCTCATGTCGTCTGAGGGAGTTTTTCCTCGCCACCGTTGCCACAGGTTTGCTCATCGGGGATAGATTAGGGATAAAATTAGCTCATGTTTAAAGTCATTAAAATTCTGTAAAGCTGCTTTGCGACAATGTTTATTGTTAAAAGCGCTATAGAAATAAACTTGACTTGACATACAGAGGACACTGCGGTTGTAAGCCAGTGCATACTTAGTGCCGGACCCAAGCTTGGACAGATTGGGGAGAGTTGCATCAGGAAGGGCAGCCGGTGTAAAACCTATGACAAATCAAATATGCAGAACAGATCTGCTGTGGTGACCTCTTAACGGGAGCGGCTGAAAGATGATGATATATACAGAACGTTTATACTGAACACCTGTGATTCACTAACAAGTACCAGCATTGCACTCAGTGCGTTCTGATTATTTTAGTGTGCATGGGACGGTTTATTAAATCCCACCCCATCACACAGTTAATCTTTTGTTGATACCCATCGGAAATACTTTCTAAATTAATCTAGTTGGTTTTATCTCCCAAAACATAATCAATATCTTCACCAGGATAAAACATTTACTGAAGATGAATGAATGAAAGCAGTAAAGCCGAGACGCAAAACACCCAATACGCTCTCATAATAATAAACGTGGATTTCTATAAATAAAAACCATGTACATCTGTACCTAGAAATTCTTAATGTAACAATATAAAATATGCAATACCTTCTTAACATGAAATATCAATATTTCATTATCGGCACAATCATTTGCACAATCCTGCAGCTTTTAGAACAGCCGCTGCTTCATGTTTGAATTAAACGAGAACTGAAGTCATTTTTAAACTTGCTTTATTTCTTAATTAACGTGTTCTTCAATTATGTTTTCGGTTTTAGTAACCTTATATCGTGGCTCGTATTGGCAACTAATTGCAATTAAACATGATACTTATCGGCCTATTCGGTTTTTAGCCATGTTGAATTTAGTCCGTTTGGTCCACGGCAGGCGTCGCTTATCCGCGCGATCTTCACGAGACTTGTGCGAGACTTTGAAATGTGAAGTGTCAGCCAGGTGTCAGTGCCGCCATTTTGAAAACTGTTTTCCAAACGAAATATTGCACAAAAACGAGTTTAAATGACGATTACTGCCTACTTTTCTCAAACTTTCCTGATTGCTATCAAAACAAACAAAACTTCCAGCTTGATTACATCAGCATTCGAAAGAGGGCGCGCGCGTCTTTTGACAACATTGGCAGATGTTGTCAGGGATCCCAGCAGTAACTGAAAAAAATAGAGGAATGTAAGAAACTATCACCGGGCGGCATGGTGGTGTAGGCTAGTGGTTAGTGCTGTCGCCTCACAGCAAGAAGGTCCGGGTTCGAGCCCCGTGGCCGGCGAGGGCCTTTCTGTGCGGAGTTTGCATGTTCTCCCCGTGTCCGCGTGGGTTTCCTCCGGGTGCTCCGGTTTCCCCCACAGTCCAAAGACATGCAGGTTAGGTTAACTGGTGACTCTAAATTGACCGTAGGTGTGAATGTGAGTGTGAATGGTTGTCTGTGTCTATGTGTCGGCCCTGTGATGACCTGGCGACTTGTCCAGGGTGTACCCCGCCTTTCGCCCGTAGTCAGCTGGGATAGGCTCCAGCTTGCCTGCGACCCTGTAGAACAGGATAAAGCGGCTAGAGATAATGAGATGAGATGAGAAACTATCAGCAGGGGTCAAGGGGGCTGCCTGAAGCTGTTGAGATTTTAACATTTAAAGATGCTCTAGAACACATTTTTTACATAGATTTAACATAAAAAAGCAACAGAATTTAACCATAATGTGTATCTATTTGATGCCATATTTTGTAATCAATGACATAAGTGGCAAAAAAAAAAAATTATAAAAATTAGACGAAAATGTAGCTTTGAAGAATATACTTGCCTAAATATTCCACTGATTTTGTTATAACAATAATATCCATAGTTCATCTCATTTGTTTAATTTTTTTTTGTTTCAAGTTAATGTCAAAACTAGTCTAATATAAGCCACATTCATTTTTCAAAAATCATGAATATGAGCAGAAATCAATGATTCAGTAATATTAGATATATACATATGTACAGCAAACACTGGAGATATTTGATTTAAACCTTTCTCTTTTTGAAAGGTTTCACTGCAGAGGAATTTAATGCTCTTTTCTGGGGTGCATTCTGTCTTTCCTCCAGTTTTCTCTGCTTTTGTTTCTCTGATCTTTCCTTCTGCTTTTCTGATGTTCCTGCAGTGCTCTGAATTAAGTTCAACGCATTAGAAACAAAAGCACGAACGGCGTTAAAACATGTTTTCTAGCAAATGGGCGCAGCCATATTGTTTTCTTGTTCTATCGCGTACAGTCTCGCGGTCAGTGTTGCCAGATACTCCTGACGTTTTCCAGCCCAAAATATGTTCAAAACCCGCCAAAATGCACTTGAAACCCCCCAACTGGGCGGAGAACCGCACAATCTGGCAACACTGCTTGCGGTATTTACATCAATTTAACTTCCGAGTGTTCCCGAATGTCAACGAGAACAAACGAAGCCGACGAAAACATCGCTAAACAAGCAAACCAAATCAGAACGTATTCTGCTGGTCATTTTACTTAGGCCAAGTTTACATTAGACCGTATCTGTCTCGTTTTCTTCGCGGATGCACTGTCCGTTTACATTAAAACGCCTGGAAACGCCGGGAAACGGGAATCCGCCAGCGTCCACGTATTCAATCCAGATCGTGTCTGGTCCGGTGCTGTGTAAACATTGAGAATACGCGGATACGCTGTGCTGAGCTCTAGCTGGCGTCGTCATTGGACAACGTCACTGTGACATCCACCTTTCGCCCGTAGTCAGCTGGGATAGGCTCCAGCTTGCCTGCGACCCTGTAGAAGGATAAAGCGGCTAGAGATGATGAGATGAGAAACTATTCCAACGATTCGCTGGCGTTGGTCATGTGACACGACTGCTGAAAAACGGCGCGGACTTCCGCCTTGTATCACCTTTCATTAAAGAGTATAAAAGTATGAAAATACTGCAAATACTGATGCAAATACTGCCCATTGTGTAGTTATGATTGTCTTTAGGCTTGCCATCCTTCCACTTGCAAGTGGTAAGTGACTTGTGCACAGCGGCTCAGTCCCGAATCACTGCTCGTGCGCTTAACTCGCGCGCTCTGTGAGCTGCGCAGGGCCAGAGTGCGCACCCTCCAGAGGGCACTCGCTGTTCAGAGCGGACTGATTTGGAGCGCAGCCGCTGAGGAGGAAGCGATGAGCCGCACTGACACATTTCAACTTACGTGCCGAATTAGTCATGTGATTAGCGTATCCGTGTATTGGTGTTGCTGTGTGCACGCGAATCGTGTATTGGCGTTGCTGTGTGCACGCTAATCGTTTTTAAAAACGTTAATTTGATGATCCGCTGATACGGTCTAATGTAAACCCCACCTTAAACATATTTTTAATGGATATACAAGAGATTAAAAAAAAAAAAAAAAAAAAAAAAACACTTTCGCTAGAAAATAGCGGAATTCCGCTAAATAGTGGACGTCTGGGATCCCTGTGTTGGTCGCTTTGATTTCCGTTGTACGTTTTACTTCCGTCCTACGATGTCTCGCACAGGTCTCAGCGAATCTCGTTTACGGCCGTCGCTTTGACATATGGACTGATATATTACAGCATATTTCAAACACTCATAACTTGCTATAGCAGCGACAAAATAGCGATCGAAAATGCATTCCGATATTTAATAAAATGAGATGAATAGAATTTTGATCATAAAAAATTTGCCTTCAGTTCTCCTTTAACTGCTGAACAAACCGCATTTGTGGTGTAAAGCCAACGGGGAAAACAGCAAACGTGTTCAGACAGCTTTAAGCGACTTAAATATAACAGTGATTCTTCTTTTTGTCTTCATCAGTAGCAATAAGAGATGACTTGTTGCTATTAAGAAGGCTTTCGCCAAATTCACAAAAATAAAAAAATGCTCGTGAATTTTCCTCTGACCGCTCATCATCAAGACGTTTCCACCCACGGAACTCAATGTTTTTTGTTTTTCGCACCATTCTGCATGAACTCCAGAGTCTGTTGTGTATGAGATTCCCAAGAGATTAGCAGTTTTTCAAAAACACTCATACCAGCCCATCTGGCATCAACAACCATGCCAAGGTTAAAGTCGCAGAGCTCACACTCCTCCCCCCCATTCCGGTGCCTGATGTGAACATTAACTGAAGCTCTTGACCTGTTTCTGTATGATTTTATGCATTGCGCTGCTGCCGCCACATGATCGGCTGATCAGATAACCGCGTGAATAAACTGGACGGCGAGTGTGTGTGTGTATGTACGTGCGTTTTTTTTTCTTTCTCCAAGAAATTATTCTTGGTTGGTGTAATAAAACAACTAGACACTGATTTTCCAAAACAAGATACTTTATAGTTGATGTCAAAGACAAATGTTAGAGCAAAGGTCCCAAGAAAATGTCTTCTGTAACAATGGAAACAAAATCAAAACAAAGTGATAAAAATAATATGCATTTCTTACGTCTGTAAACCTAGAACTGCTCTCGAGCCACAGTGGTCATAGATATATTACTGGCTATAAAGGGAAGTACAGGCTGAGGATGACATACCTGTCAAACATCTGGAAAAAGCCCTTTGATGACTCCAGATGCTCTCCATTCAACCCAAAAATACATCCAAAGGAGGGAGGGAAAATATAATATATATATATATATATATATATATACTTTTATATATATATAATCACACAGGCATAATATGTAGTGTGTAGTTCACCTAAAACAAAGTTCTACATAAATACAATAAAATCTGTTGTATGTCACAAGTGCTAGATAGTTTGTTTTGTAAAATATTCAAATGTTTTGAAGTTGTTTAGCTTTCTCTATTTCTTTTTTTCTTTCTTTTTTTTTTTTTTTAACAAGTAAAAAGCACATGTTGGACACAAGGAGCATCGTTCTTTCTGCTTCCTGACCACAGAACAGACAAGAAAGCAGTCGTGTCCCAAGCCGTTCTCCGATGCTGGAAAAGTCTCGTCCTACAGTGCTCATCGGTTGTGCAAATATGTTACAAGGACAGACAGGCATGCCGACACAAACCATGCAGAGGTGGAGCAAAGAGAACGATACAGAAATTCACCCAGGCCTATGAATAAACAAGTTAGGCCCAGATTTAATGGCAAATTAGCAGGAATGACAAATGATCAAATAAAGTGGAACAAAATTAAAAGAATGGAATGTGTGGTTGTTGTTTTTTTTTGTTGTTTCGTTATTTATCTGGATGCTGGGTATAGAAACCAGATATACAAAGATTCTGTTTGGGAAAAAAAAAAATGGCTGCCATAGTTCAGACTGTTTTTGTAAAGTGATGTGTGAGTTCTGGTCAAGTGAGTCATCAGAGCTGCTACTTCATTAAGAAGACTGATTAAAGCTTCGGCGAAACTCAACCAGTGACATTTTTAGTGCGAATCATTCAGTACAAGAGCTGAGGCGTGACGAACTAAAACGCCGCAGCGTTTTTTGTTTTTTTTTTTCCGTAAGTGATCATGCTACAGTACAACAAGAACAAGTACATCTTACTTCAAGTGCTTTTAAATCAAGCAGCTGCGTCATACACAATCAACTGCACCAAACGGAGAACTCGATTTCATTTGGTCGAAAATGACAAACTTGCCAGAACGTTCACTGAGCAAGACTGTCGCTTGTGTTTTCAGTAGATATTACGCGTTAAAACCGCTGCAGTACGAAGTGCCATGAGACTGTAAATGTAGAACCAGTGCAGTGAACCAACGAACCAACGGCAGCCAGGAGGGGAGGACAGGAGACAAGAGAGGAGAGGAGACGAGACGAGAGCGTACACGGAGCAGATATATGAGCATATCACCTTGAACTTCCAATTTTTTTTTCCAAACATGATTGTAATTTTTTTAATTTTATATATATATATATATATATATATATATATATATATATATATATATATATATATATATAACTTTTTCATATAGAAATCTACTATAAACAGAACATATACTAAATACACAATTGTTGGAATCATTATACAAAGTAAAAATCTCAATATCACCCTCCCAAAGAAAACCAGAACCCCAGCATGTGTGTAAAAGGCTGCTCTCCAAGAGAAGAACGATGATCTCGAAGCATGTAAAACAACATTGTCAACTGTACAGAGTGTGTAACAGGGAAAAAAAAATAATAAATCATCAAAAACTGAAAAAAATAAGTATAAAAAGATTTGAGATGACAAGAAAAAAATAAAAAGACAGACAAAACTGGCTGTAGAATGGAGTAGTCATGCTGTATACCAATAAGACTTTAAGAACAATTGTGACTGAAAGTCATGTCTCCTTCGTTAATATGCCCTTCTCCCATCTCGCGTATGAGAATATTAAAAAAAGAATCGCAAGTTCATACAATGATAAAGGTAGTTGCCAAGAGGCTGAACATGAGTTGGGGTTTTCAAACAAATTAGCCCATCTACATCAGTCCACAGTGTGATGCGTTCAATCAGTGTCAAAGTGAATGAAGTCGACAGTGAGCATGCTTGTGTATATATATATATGTATATATACACGCACACACACACACACACAGGTAAATGGATCATTAAAATGCATACATATGCTGCCATGCAGGTGCTCCATACCTACAGTATGCACTCAGCTCAGAGACTCATGCGAGGAGTGTCACAGCCATCTCCACGGGTTTAGTATCATGATCAGGGTGAAGGCTGGTGGTCTGATTACTTCCTGGATTGTGTAACACACACACATACACACACGCGCACACACACACACATACACACACAGTAGCACCTGCCTGGAGTGAAATCTGTAGGAACATCCACTGCAGTGCTGCTCGGATTGCAGGAAACATCACGCTGGGTACCAGCACCGAATCTATCTGCTGGAACATCTGAAGGCTCGACGGTATATTTTAAAACTGTTTTCCAGCCCTTATGCTCATATTTGACAGATGGCAATGAAAGATGGCGATGAAAACTGGCCATCTGGACAGAAGGTTATCATCGGTGATTAGCTAGCACTGTTAATTGAACCGAATACGAACACTGACATTCATACCTATAAAAAGTCTCATGTCTGCTGTGAGAAATACATGAAAAATATAAATAGTTCAACTGTTCTCAAACCACAAAGCTGTAGAAGAAGATAAACATATTAACAGTCCTATCATGGATGCCTGCACTTAGTGGCACTGAACTACTGGTTAGATCTCATGCTTTTTAAGTTGGTGTTCCTCTACTGGTCTACTGGGAATGGTGTTCAGTAACGGCGCATGCGAGTTCACGGAGACGGATGTATAGATTTGGTCGTCGAGTTTGAACAAGTAGCTACATCGGGCTGCACTTGCTCTCAAAAGTACGAAAGGAAATCAATTGAAAACTGCTCCAACAATGTTTGCCTGGATATGGCTGGCAACTACCTTCTTGGTTATTTCAAAGTCCAAAGCAAGTATCGAAAAAATGCAGAGGAAAATAAATTGCCAATAAAATGATGATAATGTGTGTGAGACACGCACAAGTCTGCAGGACATTCCTGGTAAACATGCAAAGGGCTTTCTGTCCTTCGGGCCTCCAGCCGTTCCGCTCCTGGAAAAAAAAAAATGGAGGAGGGGGCGGAAGGACCCGATGGCCTTCCCCTTATGGAACTAGTTTAAGGCAATGTTCTTCTCAAATCATCATTAAATCCACCAGCTCGGTAAAAAAAAAAGGCACAAGCTCTCAGTGTCTCTCTTGTGTGTGTTAGAGGAGTTTCAGACAAGCTGCTTCGTCAGCCTTCTTCCTCACATCCTCTACACTTTCTATCGCTCTCTCTCTCTCACCCTGCCCATGTCTCCGGCCTCTCCACTCAACCGTCTCACAAAGCATCCAGAAGTAACTTTCAAAAAATTTCCCAATTCGGAATGAAACAGCACCAGTCACTTTTCCCTCCTCAAGAAAGGACAAACCAAATAATAAAACAACCAAAGAGACAAGAAATAAAACCAGACGAGGACACAGCCATGACACTGTCCACAGTTGAAACCATGCGGACGTTAGTGGCCATGAAAAGAAGAGTTTGTTTCGGAAAGCACCAGCTCTTGCTTCTAGCAGTGAGATGCAAGTCCACATCCTGTTTGAAAGCAGGCGTCTGTGCGGACAGAGCAGAAGGGAGGCCTGGACACACCCTGCTCTAGACAGAGACAGACTAAAACTGCGGAGGTTTTCCACACTGGTGTGCTTGGATTTTTTTTTTTTTTTGGAGACGTCTTCGGTCTGTTTTGCTTTCTGTGCTGAAAAGGCACTCGGAGGTGGCGGTGCCATGGAGCCTGGAGCGACCAAAATGAAACATATGGAGAGAGCAGAGTGAGGTCACACACCAGTGAGAGGCTGTGAGCCAAGGAGGTCTCCCAGTCAAGTTGGTCACCTGTCATCTACAGTGGTGGTTCTTCCTCCATTGGCTCCTCTTCAGACCTGTGACACAGATACAAACCCATTATTTGTGACCGACTACACCATTTACTCTGTCCACATTCACTGGATATGAGCAATCGCGTGCTCTGATTGGCTACTCTCCTACTAGGCTATCAGGTCTCTACCGTGAGTAGAGAAAAACAAAATGGCGGTATCAAGTATTCAAAAGAAACAGAAATAACTAAAAGAATATAGTTCTCCCCACCCATGTCTCCTGTTCCACACTCCAGCCCAAGTTGGTGTCGGTAATGAACCTTTAAAGCCTAGGTCACAGCCGGCCATACGTGCTCCTACGGCCGGTCTACGTGCAAAAAACGCAAGAAACGCACGGAGGGCGCGCGTGTGACGTGCCGATTTTCAAGCCGTAGACCGGCCGCAGAGGTTCTTTGTCATGTCAAACAAACTCTACGGGCGCTTACGTTTCTTTCAGGTTGCAAGACAAACTTACGGCCAACGTGCGTCTTTCTCCACGAACAAAAAAAACGCAGCGATTTGGGAAACGCCAAAAATCACACGGCCAAAAAAATCGTACGTCCGGTTGTGACCTAGGCTTAAGCTGGTTTGCCAACCAAGAAAAAAAAAATCCTAAACAACAACAACAAAATGGCGGAGCGTGTTGCTCAACCAACCGAGGATGAAATAAAAACTTTACTTGCAAACAAAACCCCAAAAAATACAAAAAAAAAAAGGCAACAAAATATGGAATGAAAGCATTTGATGGTCAGAACGTATCTTTTTTTATTTTCAAGAATTATCATTGCATTTTTCACAAATTGCTACTGTTATTTCGCTGGTTTGTTTACATTCTAAGCGAAAATGATTTTGTCGGACGTTTTGTATGAAGGTTTTATTGATCAAATTTGCAAAAAATAAAAATGCTCCGTTTCTGAAAATCCAGTCAATGTGAATAGAATAAAACAGTTAATTCCACTCAATCTCGTCGTACATGGCTTATAAGCCAACTCATATATGACTTGATTTTGTGGAATAACTTAATTATACGTAAAGCCATTGTAGTTCAACAACAGAGCCTACCTTTTCCCCATGTTCTTGGTGGCTACAGACAATGAGGCCATGGCGGTTACAGTCTCGGCCTCCTCCGTCTCACACTTCTGAGCCTCAATCAGGGAGTAGCCCAGCGTCGAAACACTGCGCTGCAGACAGCGCCAGTACTTACCTTCAACACACAAGGACCACAGGACAATGCTTAGAATCATCATCATCATCATCATCAAATACAGAAAGATTTTTCTGTCAAGAAATTAAACATTCGATAATTTGGCTTGGTATTACGCAAAAGTGCAAGATGGACACTTACTATGAGCTTCCACAACCTTCTCCATGGATTGCACAGCATTGAGATTGGGCCTTTGTTGAAGAACCTTCTCAGGTAGTGGTTCCAACTATGGAAGAGAGTTCAGAACATCATGTCACACACTCACCGTTTTCATGGCCCTACATTCCGTGGAATATTTCACAACCAGGACAGTCATACTCGTCTGTCTTATTACCAACAGCCCTAACACGCATGCAGTCTTTACAATGTTTCTCAGCATATTTTCAACAATATGCTGAGAAACAATTCTACAGAGCTTGTGTTGTGAGCACCCTCCTGTATGGCAGCCAGTCTTGGACCCTGCGTGCCCAACAGGAACGAAAGCTCAGCATTTTCCACATGCACTGTCTCCGACGCATGCGACGGCTTGGTCATGTAGTGCGGATGGCCGTTGGCCGGATTCCCAAGGACCTCCTCTATGGAGAATTGGTCAAAGGAAAACGTCCCACAGGCAGACCAAAACTGCGCTACAAAAACATTTGCAAGAGGGACCTGAAGGCTCTGAGCATTTGTTTGTTTATTTATTTATTTGCACATGACAAAAAAGATTTACAAGAAAACATAAATGGAACAAAAACAGAAAACGTGCTGGGGGAAGAAAAAAAGCACAATGGCTTGTTCTAAGTCTTCCCCCATTTAAATTAACAAGTAATTAATACAAATGTAACAAATTAGAGAATAACTATATTAACAATAGTAAATAATAACAAATAATAACAAAGATAATAATAATATAATAATTGGTAACAAAATTATACATTAAACTGTAACTGGTATCATAACTGAAATAAATATAAACAATGTCAATTGCAGATAACAAAATATAAGTTAACGAGGGAAAATAAGAAACGAATAAAATGTAATCTAGGATCTATACATAAAGTAAAAAAAAAAGTATAATTGATTGATTTTGAAATGGTGAATAAATATTGTACTAATAACAGAAGCCTGGTGCATGGTGGAGTGTAATATTTTACAATTTGATCCAAGACTGAACTTTACTTAAAGATAAAGGTCAAGTGTGGCTGGGGAATGAAAATAGGTGGTTTTTGAGATTACGTTTAAAACTTTTAAGGTGGAGGGGGAGGTTATTCCATTCAATTACACATTTGTATTGAACACTCTTTTGACCTAGGGATGTTCGCACTAGGGGGATATGTAGTTGGTCGCTTTGTCGAGTTTGGTAAGCATGAAATTGGGAATTAAGATTTAAAAAACTATCGAACGTGTCTGGAAGAGAATTTCTAAGAAATTGGAAAGTGAAAATATTTAGCTGAAGTCTATTGATATCAATAATATTTAAAATCTTAAGCTTCGTAAATAGAGGTAAAGAATGGGCATAAAAACTGGATCCGGTGGCCATACGAACAAATCTTTTTTGGAGTAGTAGTAAGCCTCGGTCACAACCGGCCGTACGTGCTCCTACGGCCGGTCTACGTGCAAAAAATGCAAGAAACGCACGGAGGGCGCACGTGAAACATGCTGATTTTCGAGCCGTAGACTGGCCGCAGAGGTTCTTTGTCATGTCAAACAAACTCTACGGGCGCTTACGGTTTTTTTCAGGTTGCAAGACAAACTTGCGGCCAACATGCGTCTTTCTCCATGAACAAAAAAAACGCAGCGATTTGGGAAACGCAAAAAATCGCAGGGCCAAAAAATCGTACGTCCGGTTGTGACCTAGGCTTTAGGGGCTGTAGCGTAGTTTTGTAGGCACATCCCCATACAATATTTCCGTAGGTCAGATATGGGTATATTAAGCTATTATATATGGTGATAATGGTTTGTTGAGTGAGAAGATGTTTGATTTTTCCCATAAGTCCAATAGTTTTAGATATTTTATTACATAACATGGCTATATGTGGTTTCCAGGTCAGTTTGTCATCTATTATTACGCCTAAGAATTTAGCTTGACACTCTTGAGAAAGGGGCATACTTTTTAGTAAGATTTTTGCGTTATTTCTATTGTATGTTTTATTTTTATTACAGAAAATAAGGAAGTATGTTTTTTTTTTTTGGCATTGACAGATAATTTGTTAGCCTCGAACCAGGTAACAACTTTTTCTAATTCTTGATTAGCTAGTTTTATTAGAGTATTAAAGTTTGAGTGTGAAAGACCTGAACACCTGGGAAGCAGTAGCCTCAGATCGACCAGCCTGGAGACAGACTGTGCAGAAAGGCCTCTCCAAGTTTGAAGAGACAATTGTTGAGCTGTCCGAGGCAAAGACGAGGAGGAGGAAGGTCAAATCCCAGTCAGACAGACCAGCGTCAGACTCCACCTGTCTACAGTGTGGGAGGGATTGTCACTCCTGCATTGGCCTGTCCAGCCATACTCGACGCTGCATTAGAACAACTCAGAGTGCAACTCCATAGTCTCCCGAGACTGCCGGATGCCAAGGAACACGCATGCAGTCTTTACGATGTTTCTCAGCATATTTCGACAAAGAGCTTAATCGATCAATTTATAACTGGCAAAACAACCGCTAGGTGAAGGTGTGTCCTACATCTGAGCCTTTACAGGTGTTAGCTGCAGAGCTGGATTTCACCCCATTTTGACATATGATTTTGGGTGGGAAACCGGTTTGAAAGGGCATGCTAATTGGCCTTTTCCATATACTTAAAGGAGATACGCAGAACCATGGCCTCAACTTTCGTTTATAAATGCCTTGAGACCTCAAGAATGGCATAGGAATAGTTTTAAGTGTTAACAATAAATCTAAGATAGTAATTTTTATGATTAAAATGATTCATATAGGTAGCGGTCTGAGTGAATGACCTTGACATCTATGACGTCACAGCAGGACATTATCGGTCTCATCGACATTTCCGCTATACTAAAACACAGAGCTAACCGCAATTTCGAGCTTCCATTTTGAGCTAATTTATCACCATGCCACGTAGATGTGTTGCTGGCGGGTGCAGCAACACGACAAAAGGTGGATTTATGTTGCATTCATGGCCCAAGAATGTTCAAACTGCAAAGATTTGGACGCGTTTTGCGAGAAGTTCACGGGCACATTGGGCGCCTATGAAGTGGCCTCTCCTCTGCTCTGTAGATTTTACTGAAGACTCGTACGAGACCTCTGATCTGTTGAGGAGTGTTGGCTATAAGCCCGTATTGAAAGAGGGTGCAGTACCAACAATTAACGAAAAAGAAAACTACAAGAAAAGGAAAGCAAGTTCAGTTGCACCAGTTCTCCTGGAGTGTGAGCTGAGGGTTGTTGCTCAAACCCGGGACAGAACGTGACATATTATCGCTCGGGCAGTGACCTCCCCGCGGTTGTTGCTAAAACCGATGATGTCCCGTCCCGGGTTTTAGTAATTACCTGAGCTGAGCAGTAATGGCGGAGTACTCAGTATGAAGAAAATGGAGAATGAGTGGGCCAGCCATCTGATTTCTCCGCTGGATATGCTTGGCTCAGCAGCAATATCTCACCCTTACGTGGAAGAAGCGAATGAACGGAGAACTGAACGAACAACTGAAAGTCAGATTGTTTCAAAACAATCGGCCACAAGAAGCGAGAACACAGACGGGTAAGATGCGACTCTCATTTGGATACAAAACAACACACGTTGTTTACCTGCATTTAGATTAATACATGTAACTTGTATTGTGTGTTTAAGTTACCGGTATGAGATTATGTAATTTGCTTCAGAATGTGATCGTCTCAGTTCATCTGATTATTTAATTAGCCTTATGTTTTATCAGTGAAAATGCATGCATGTACATGTGTGTTGCACAAGTTATAACACCTATCCTGTTTTAATGAGAGTCAACCCACAATCAATGAAGTCAAATCAGTCTTAGTTGAGCAAGTCGGTAACGGTATTTCTTACTTTCACCATACATTTTTATTTATATGACTTTGCCCTGTAGCTGTCAAAGGCCTCGGCCTTAAAGCCGGTTAACGCAGTGACGTCACGTGCTCAGGGCTGGCTGGCTCAGCGGGGCAGTTCGAACGCCAACTGTGCGGTCGATTTTAACTCTCAAAAAAATATATTTTTTATTCCCATTTATGCAGCATACAAGAGTCAAGGATGGAGATACTATCCACTCAGAAATTTATTTAAAAATAAAGGCTCTGCGCATCTCCTTTAAACACTCACAACTGAGTTATGTCACTAACAGACAGCGGAGTGCTCTTTTCCACACAAATCACCAATTATGGACTCTTGGATATCTCCAAGCAATCGTGCTAATGATTTACTGTTGTCCAACCAGAGGCAGCAGTTGCGTTTTGCAGGGTTGTCTGCAGTGCTGATGTCCGTCAGACAGGATTATTTGCAGAACTGGTGTTCATTTGTACAGGCTATCTGCAGGACTGGTGTCTGTCAGGATTAATTGCACAACAGGTGTCTGGCAAAGTTATGTGCAGGACAGGTGTTTGTCTGCATGTCTCTAGCAGGGTTCTCTGTAGTGCGGGTGTCTGTCTCACAGAGTTATCAGCAGGACTGGTATTTATTTGGCAAGGTTATCTGCAGTGCTGTTGTAGTGTTGGTGATTAGCTGGTACTAATTTGTGATATGGCTGCGGGTGTTTAGGCATGCCAGAGTTAAGACTTACAGATGCACTTGACACTTCACTTATAACAATCCTGGCTCAGCACACACACAAGTTCACAATACTCTGTTTTGTTCCTTGTAAAACTCCAAGGGCACAAATGTGGCTTGAGCCAAAAGCAAATGGCAAGGAGACAATAATCCATCACTGATGTGGAACGATTCATTTTCATGCCTTAAAAGCTGTGATGGCCAAAACGTTTTGATGTTTAAAAAAAGAAAAAGAAAAAAAAAGGGGGAGGTCAGACCTACAGGAAGCATCTGCATGAAAAAGGATGTAAAAGTACAAAATAGTAGACAGAGGCGAATGTTACAGTGTCCAAGAAGGAAAGGATTGAGAGACACGCCTTTTCCTTCTACAGACTCGCTAAACACGGAACTAAGAAAGGAGAAATTAGGAACACTCCTTCCATATATGATGCGAGAAGACGGGCATTACGCTCACGTGGGTGCGGTTCACTTGGACCCAGTGGCGGCTGGTCGGTTACAATATTTCCAGATTTTAAAAGAAAAAACACATCAGTTTTGCCCATACTCTTGCCTCTGATCTGGCTGATTGTTGGCAGCGTCACAAACTGTGAAATAACAGGTTCTTTTGGCCCATTAGCCTACCGTCCAATATACATGATGGTGGTGTTGGGGGGGTATATTTTAACATTTTATATTTTAAAATTGTGGCATGTTGTTTAAAAATTGACCTCGGCTGTGTTTTTGTTTAAAAATGTTTTCCAAATTGTAGCTGTGTTTAATTCATATCCAGAAAAATATATATTCCAATATAATATACTCAGCATAAACATTTTAAATAGATTCTATATTTCTGGTCCATCCATGACATATTACTAAAGTAGCCTATTTACTGTTGTTGATGTGGGTCACTTGCTGTTAGCCAATTCACTTTCTCGTACCAGGAGAGCTGAAAGGAACGAGTATTATTCCCTACCTTTTTCACCAAGTCACTTTGAGGCGTTGGTCTACCCTGCTCTTTAATTTAAATTTTTTCCTCGAAAGGAAGACTGGCAAATAGCTTCGCCAAAATTAAATCAGCAATGCTTGGCATCCGTGCGCAGCTTTCTTGCTAGCTGACTAGCCCCCTCAAGTTCAAGTTCAGTCACTCAAATAAACGAAATTTCTGGAACTAAGATAGCAAACTTGACAACACTATATTTACACTTTATTTACAATGAAAATATATACAAACTAAAAAAGCTGGTAGAAACCGTATGTAATGAATGAAATCGAAATGTAAGCCGATCTCTTACAATACACCACAGCACTTGCGAATCCGCATGGGACTGAACTGATGTTGCCAGATACTGCTGACGTTATCCAGCCCAAAATATGCTCAAAACCCGCCAAAATGCACTTAAAACCGCCCAATCTGGCAACACTGTACCGCTGCCTGTCTATAGTTGAAACGAGCTGTCAATCAAAGAAAATACCCGGCCGCTTTCACCAATCACCAGTCTCCTCGCGGAAACTGCCATGTCCCTCCCATGTGAGGCTCGGAGTCCGTGGGCGGGCATTTTCGCAGTATTTGTCCAATAACCATCTTGCATTTTGAGACTGAAAAGCACATAGCTCCCAAATGCCACTGAAGTCCATTGAGGCTGGGAGTCCGTGAGACTCCGTGGGCGGGCGTTTTCGCAGTATTTGTCCAATAATCGTCTTGCATTTTGAGATTGACAAGCACATAGCTCCCAATCCACTGAGGCTGGGCTGCATCGCGCTGTCACGAGGGGGAAAAACTCACGCATACATTAGGCGAACTGGGGAAAGTTATAACGGAATGATTTCGCACTGTAGTTGGGTTGAGCACATATATTTCTATGATTCTGGATCTGAAATAACAATGTTATAAGGTCGGCTATAACATAAGCCTAGCGCAATTCATCCTACACGATGTTCGTCATTTTTAGAGGAGGCTGAGCCTCCCTCGTTGTCTTAGAGCAATCGCCCGTGCTTGGACCGCATAAAAGAGGTGCGCTTGGTTGCGGTTCAGTTGGGCTCATGCTAACCATCCCCAAGCATGGAACTCGAATGTTACGATGTCAAATTTACACTGTGTCCGAAACCACTCGCTCGTTCACTATGCCCTACTCACTATATAAGGAATTACTATATAGAGGACTATATAGTGAGCTCATTGGTAAAATGAAAAGACGCCTTCGGACACTACTCCGTCGCGTCATTATTTACTTTTTATTTTCTCTCCTTTTTTATTAAAAAAAATATGTTTTTTTGTGTGTGTGTTTATGTAGTTTGAGTGTTTTTGTCTGCCGGTTGTGGTGTAGCTCCGGACCCAGTTTTGGGCGTCGGTTCGCCGTGGGTGATGCCTGTGCTCCTAGCTATGGACTGCAGTGAGCTCGTTGCTCATTTTAACATCGTGGCTGTCCAGCGCTCTGCGCGGCGGTGCTTTAGTGCTTGGCGTGATGGTCCGAACGATGTTGCTCAGTGGCGGCTGTGCAGGCGGTTTGGGACACACCAGCGCTCTGCGTGGCGGTGCGTCTGTGCTCGCTTTGTGGATCCATGGCGTGGTGTTCCGAGTGATGTTGCCCGGCGGCGGCAGAGCAGCTGTGCGGGACTTGTTTTTGTGCGCCTTTTGGTGGGACTGTGGCTGCTACACCATTTGAATGACATCCTGACCTTTATTTGGTGGCCTTCCCCCCTATAATTGTAAAGCGACCTTGGGTTTTGAGAAAGGCGCTATATAAATTGAACTTCTTATTATTTGCGTCATTACTGTCGCACGATTAAAACGTGCCAGATCAGTCGGCTGGTGGGTTTTCAGAACGATAAATTTATAAATTTATAAATACAAAGTACTTTGTGTCTGCTGCATCTTTCAGTTCTTTTAAATCAAGGCTGAATATTTTCTTCTTTGCTGCTGCTTTTTATTAAATCAAATTTGAGGCTTTTGATTTGATTTCTTTCGGCGCGACCGCAACGCATGATGGTATATATTGCTTGGTTAGTGACCATTGGTTGTACACTACTTTTCGTGATGCATTCTGGGATACTTTGAGTGTAATAAATTCTCACTATACATTCGGACAGCGCTACAAAATGGCGAACTCATTACATAGTGAGCAGGGAGTGATTTTGGACACAGGGTTAGTCCATGGAATCAAACATTTGCACTTTTCAATTCATTTGAGAATTTGGATTAATAATGGGTCTGGTTCTCACTTTACAGCACTACATATGACCGTGAACTGTGGGCGAGCGAAACTGTGAATTCCGCCTTCGACATCTGTTGCTTCTGTAAAAATCTTCTTATACTTGCAACATGATTTATTGAAAAATGACGGCTTCAATAACTGATAAACCCGTGTGGCATGCATGTGAGATTTTGGGCGCGTCATCATGCCCAAAATGACTCCAAATAAACTATAATATACAGTCAGGAAACAAAACAAACAAACAAATCCATTATGCCATGCAAGAGTGCTTTTCTTCAACACAAAAAGTCGCATTGTGATGATGTAAGCATGCTTGGGCACAGGACGATAAGTGCAGTGAGAGTGCAGGCCAGCAGGGGAATGGGGAAAATTGCTCTCTGGCATGGTTTGAGGCAACCGTGCCTAGTGTGAGTACACCCTTAGAATTACAGTGAGATTCAGTCCTGTACAAATACGGCACTGTTTCGTCTAATCAAACAATAATCTCTGAATGGAGAAGAACTAAATGGAGAAGTGTTTGTGCTGGACTTGTGGATGTCTGCCATGCACGTTCAATACCTTGCAAGTGCAGATGAGGAAAGCCAGAGTTAAACGTGAGGGCGAGGCAGAGCCCAAGGCGCTGTGGCTGGCCGACAGAGCACCCGTGCCAGACAATAGAGCTCAGTGTTGAGCCACTGGCAGAGTGGAAGTATGGCAAGCTCTAACACAAGAGTGCCCAACCCCGTTCTCAAGTTTGGCACCTGTGCTCTAAAGGGTGCACCATAACCAGACATTTCAGTGTGGACAGGGTTCTGCTTTCACTCACACAAACATGGTGTGTGCCCATATGCATAGTCCCATGCGGTAAGGTAATCAGTCATCTCAGTGTTTGTAAAGCCAGGTGGTCATCTACTCACGATGCCCTGCTGTGCAGCTTCCCTGTAGCTCACTTCCAGTCTCCTCGCGTTCTGTCAGAAATCTCTCACTCATTGCGCCTCGACCCACTAACCCCAACCTACTCCTCCCATTGCTCCTTCCCTCCTCTAGGCCCTGCTGAGAGCGCAACCCTCACCTGCTCTGGCACAGGCCATCGAGGCCAGTCTGTCTATCAGTTTGAAAGACGACCATGGTGCATTGCTATAAACTTTAATGGGTCTTGTCAGCACTCTCCAAGCAGCTCAGCAGGTATGGAATGCAAGGCAGTCCCCATGACACCAAGGATTTACTGGCGTTCCTCCAACTCACCAAGCCAACTGAGAGGAGTTTCAGAGATAAAAATTATTTTTGCCAGTCGAGTAGCAAACCTACCCTCCTGTCATGCCAAAGCCCTGGCAAAAGTGCAAGAAAGGAGCCAATTTTGGAAGAACCCAAAGCTCCAAGAGAACATCTTAGAGAGTTCAGAGAACGGATGATATAAACATTCGAGACCATTATATAAATTATGTACATTTCATGGTATTGCCCCTTATTGCGTTATTACAAACATTCCAAGGTCTGCCCTAACTGATGACTGTATATTATGTTTAATTCACAAAATGACCTTGGTGTGCATTTCTACAGGGTAGAACATCGACTCGGAGGTAAAACATGCATGTTTACAGTAACTGCTGGGTAAACACACGGATAACCTCATCAGTGACTGGTAACAATTAGCCTATTAGGTTGCTGTTTATCAAATAATTACTAGGAACCACAAGTTGGAGAGCAACATCTGTTAGTGCACATTCGCCAATTAGTCATGAGTTCAGAGATGACTAGGATCAGAACTCATGCATCATTCATGAGGTATTTAACCTGGAAAGGCTTTCGATCAGTCGCTGACGAGCCGAGGTGGGGTGGTACGGGAAACAGGTCAGTGGTTACAAGGTTTACTGCCAGCCATCTCTCCTAATGTGAACTTTTTGGGGGTGGAAACACAATCCTCATTATAGCAGAGACTCCTCATCTTTACTGCTCAACCTTCCAATAAAACAGAATAATTCTCACGCTGGAGCCGACAGTAAAACGCTTGATATAATGACCGTTCACACAGGAGACGGCAGTGGTGGAAACCGTCCCCGCCTTCGTTCTCCATGAACATCATCATGAAGCATTACGAGAGGGCTCCAGAAATCTGATTTCGTTATGAATGGTCAAAATGTGTAGGCTTGAAATACTGTACGAGTACGATGGGTTAATTTAGGACTCCGGCTAGCTAAAGCAGCTGTGCTCCCAGAAGAGTATTCAACACACTCTAGAGCGTGTGTGTACCCACACATACACACTCCCTCTCTTGTTCTATCTGCCTCATCACGAATCAGTGGCCAGCATTCCAAATCTATTACACTGAAGCCTTTGTAAAGACCATGATAAAACACTTGCTTCCTGAAATTCTGATTACAGGCCTTACTCTCTGTTTATTTGATCTGTTATCCAGTTTGGGGATTTTAACCTTGAGTTTTGGATCCTGACTTACTTCTTGCTCGGGTCATCAAATGAAATGTATGGCTGAGTTTCAATCGTTCAAATACCGACGGGGGGGGGAAAAAAAAAACCTGCCAGGTTTTCGATGAACACGTGCCACAAAAAACACCAGTCTGACTTATTAATCATGTGCGTCTGAATTTGGCATGTAGTTATTTTGCATGGCGGCAAAACAGTTGGACTGAGCCGAGATGAGCTGAGCTGAACTGAGATGTTGTGCAGGTTCGTGTCCTTAATGTCACAGCAGTGACGATATTTTAGAGCCCAGAGGCGTGCGATTGTGTGCGCTTGGCGCCCTAAAAGTTGCACAGCGGTATCTTTCAATAACTGTGGTGCTGTTTTATGATGACAGCTTCTGTTAGGCTTCAAATGATTCCTAATTTCATTTGATTACTTCATCTCTGTATCTCGCGCTCGGTTAGTGACCCCCATCTGCATAAAGTGTGAGCTTAACAGCTTGCAGATGTGGAACAGGGACACTGTTTGACTGCAGAGAGAGAGAGAAACAGGGGTGTGTGTTTAACTATGCTTAAAGATGTGACATTCTACACCCATCACACCCCCAAGGTGAATGATCACTGGAGGCGTCTGAAACGTATCCACAGAGCAGCAGCGATGCTTTATGGATCAGTGGTCGCTCTATTTTTAACAGCGCTCCCATTCTTTTCTTCGCGCTTGCTGTCTCCGTTTTCCATCTTCCACTTTCTCCTTGGTTCCTCTGTCCCACATGTCCCTACATTGTCGACGCCGTATTTGAGATGCTGATCTCCAAGCTGGGATCCGATCAGATGAACTGATTAATATTAAAGCTGCAGTGCAACTTCGTGCCCATCATCTAGCCTTCACTTCTCTAGGTCTCAGTGTCCTCGTGGCTAATAGAGTTCACACTCGGGCACTTTCTTTTACAAGCTTCAGCGGTCTTATTGTCCTGTTTACTTCTCTTCTCATCTGGAAACGGCACTTTTATTACAGCTCCAGGCCTATACACACACACACACACGAGCTCATCTCAAAAGTAAAACGAACATCTTACCTGACTGAGAAAAGCGCTAGAATGACAACATTCTATCCACCATGCTCTGTTAACAACACTCATCTTCGCCTACTTCTAAAAACGTGTAAACTGAGCCCAGGACATTGAGCTCGGCTGATTTCAGACGATTCTCCTTTGTGGACAGGGTGCCATTACTTGTTCTGGAAGGTCTCTCAGGGCCAGAGCAGATGGATTTTGCAGCTTTTCTCTTCAAGCCAATTAAACGAAACACCATGAAGGCGTGCCTGTGAACTACTTCATGTCCCAAGAGTTGTTGCTGTATCTGTCCTGTCAATTATATACGCGTCCTTCAACAAGGAGGAACCCTTTTGCGGCTTTCCTGTCTGCAAAACCTAGCAATGCATAATAAAATATACGTTACAGGTCAAAGAAATTTCAACCTAGGTGATCTTTTTTTTTTTTTTTTGAACTGGATTAAAAATTTTTAACCTAGTTCATAATTTCCAACCTAGGTAAAATTTTGGATTATCAAAGATACTTATGGCGTATTCACACCTGCGTTGTTTGGTCCGGACCAAACGAACCAAATTTCCCTTGGTCCGGACCTTTTGGGTTGGTCTGAATACAAACCACCGAACTCTGGTCCGGACCAAACAAGCGGACCGAGACCGGGCTGCAAGGTCGGACTCGGTCCGGACCAAAGGAACCCTGGTGCGGATCTTTTGGAGGTGTGAAAGCAGACCGGACCTAATCTGACAGTTTTGCTTTTTTGTACCTCGGGAGCTTCCGTCGTTTGCCGAGCATTATGGGAAACAGTGTCTTGACACTCCACCGCAAAGCGCAAACACTGTTTCGGTTGTCAAGGGAACCTTACAACAGTCGTTCAGTCATTCAGACCAGTGGTAGGCTAGACTAGAGTACAAAAAATGAGTAGGGGGCAAACGTGGGCCGAGGAAGAAACGCGCACCCTTGTGGATATATGGGCAGATGTCCACATATCTGAGCTTTTGGAGAGAACACACAAAAATGCCGACGTGTTTGCTGTATTCAGTGAGAAAATGAAGGAGAAGGGGTTCACGCGCTCCCCAGAACAATGTCGGCTAAAAGTGAAGAAACTCCGTCAGACCTACATTAAAATCAGGGACATTCTTTCAAAAAGTGGCGGTACCAGCGACGCAAAAAAGAAATTCATCTATTGCGTGAAGAGCCAGAACTGTCACAACATGATGTGCGCTCATCAGCGCTATCCTCCGTAGCCGCCTTGCCCTTTGTCGTCGTCGTTGATAAATTACTTGTACAACAGCATAGTAATCGCACAATTGTGAAAACAGTAAAAACTGGAAAAAACATATAGCTTTGATGACATTAAAAAGAATAACAGCACGGAAAGCCTCCATGACTACTTTTGAACTTAACGCTTTGTGCGCGTGTCGTCTCTGACCAATAGCTGAACGACCTCAGGGCGCGTGGCTTTGTTGACAGATTTTGGTCCGCTTACTAAAATGTACAGTGTGAAAGCGAACCGCACCAAAATGAAAAAATAAAAAAAACATTTGGTTCGGACCAAAGCGAGTGAACTATCGAACTATCCTGGTCTGAATACACCCTTAAAAGGGATTTTCCATCACTTCTTTTCGTCTCTTGTTCTTCCATCCACTTCCTCTTTGTCTACCTATTCCGATCTGCCTAATTAGCATTTTCAAAAATGTATCTTTTTTCATACTTGACCAGAACTCGAACTCAGAACCTTCTGATTCTTAACCCAACACCTTAACCATTAGACAAGCAACGACTGCGATGGAAGGTGTGATTATATATTTACCGCGCCCGCTACAGAATAAGCGGGGCGAGGTATTGTTTTCGGTCAGGTTTCTTTGTTAGCAATATTATGTGAAAACGGCTGGACCAACCTTCATGAAACTTTCAGGATAGATGGACATTGGTCTCCAACATTTTGAGGGTCATCCGGTCAAGGTGACCAAAAAGGTCAAGATTGTTTTTTTTCTTTTCACGATATCTTCCTTCATATTCATCATATTTACTTCAAACCAAATCCAAAATGTTCATCTTTCAATTCTGCTTCCACTGATATGCTACATGATGGCGTATCTCTCATAGTTTTCTTAGCGGTTGGGGGTCAAATGTCAGGGGTCAAGGTCACAGGTTTTCAGAGGCTCATAACCGTGAAACGATTCAAGAAAGAGAGATACTTAATATTATCGACATATAGGAAGTCATATATGGGCTTTCATTTGGCACCATGATCTTTGACCTTGAAAGGTCAAATTCAAGGTCACAGATTTTCAGAGGCTCATAACTGTGAAACGGTTCAAGAAAGACAGATACTTAATATTATTGACAGATAGAAAGTCATATATAGGCTCTCATTTGGCACCATGACCTTTGACCCTGAGTGACCTTGAAAGGTCAGACTCAGGGGTTTTCAGAGGCTCATAACTTTAAAATGGTTCATGATCGACAGATGTTTATGATTATCAACATATAAGAAGTCCCATATGGGCTTTCAAGTTGCCACCATGACCTCTGACCTTGAATGACTTTAAAATGTCAAACTCAAAGTCATGGATTTTCATAGGACTACCGTATAACCTGACAGCTGATGATTGAGAACTATTACCATTATCAACATATAGTTAGTCCCATATGGGCTTTCATTTAGCACCATGAATGTTGACCTTGAAGTGTCAAACTGAAGGTCACGGATTCACCTTGTAAGGAGAATAAACCAGACTGTCGGGCGAGGTTTGTTTTGCCTGGCAACACTTGTTTGAATTTATTAATGAGTCCAGTCTTATTACATCATCAAGTAGTTCAAAATACAAAGTCTTCCACAATCCTAACCCTAACAGCGAGATAGAGCAAGTCTCCCTAATACAAGAAGCAAATTATGACCTGGGTTAAAAACTGTAATTTAGGGCCCGTTTACACGAGGACGCTGTCGGGTAAAAACGACTAAATATTTTATCGGAAGTGCCTTTCGTTTACACGGGGACGGCGTTTCCGAGGCTGAAAAACGGAAAAAATTGAAAATGCCTTCCAGAGTGGATAAGTTAAAAACAGCCCCCGTTGCATATCCGTCTACACTACCCAATACGCGAAACTCTGCTCGGATCTGCTCACGTCGGGTACGCGTTTACGTCATACATATGTCATATACCGTACATGCCAGCCCGGGAAGTAAGAAAGTAAGTAAAAAAGTAAGAGCATGTCTGATTACATCCATCCAACGGACCTTCAAGCTGCTCTGGCAGCTTTAATAAACGTCCAGGAGTCCTTCGAACATCTATACCGAATCTGCACATATACCGCTAATGAACAGAGGCGGGTATAGCATGCTCTTACTTTTTTACTTACTTTCTTACTTACCATAGCCAGAGTAGTCAAAGTTTTCGCGGCGCAGATGTGCAGATCAGACAAGACGGAAGACGTTGCGCATGCGTGCAGACATAGCGGAGGTCTTTCACAGCACCACCTAGCCGCCTGGCATGCACATCCAATTAAACTCCACACATTTATGCGTCACCGTATAGACGCAGATTTCCTCCTTGAAAACGGTCGTGTAGACGCGGAAAAAAGTGAGAACGAAAACGGACTTTTGCGTTTTTGTTTCAGACCGTCCCCGTGTAAAGTGGGCCTTAGGTTAAAAAATTCCACCTGACCTACAATTCTGACCTGGAACATAGACATGGTTCTAAACGGTGTTTTATTTTTTAACCACAACAGCGATGGCGTACACAGTCTACAATAGAGGGCAAAACTCCAATCCATGGTGGTCAAGCACTCGGTTTGAGCGATCAGCTTCAGAGAAAAATACGACCTGCATTTCACAGAGTGTGTACTTTGTATGCCATGAATCAGAGAACAGCTTGTTCAAGAGGGAACAATTAACCTCCAATTTTTCAACTTGACTCTTGTTCCTCCTCTGCAGTGGGAGCTTCCTCCTACACTGTGCAGCGAAGATGAAATGCGTGACGAGAGGTTGCGGAACAGAGTCAGGAAATGCATGATTGACAGGGGGAAAAAAAATTGGATGGGACAGTAACATGGCTAATGATTTTTAAAAAGGAACAAAAATTAAACAGGCTACAAAAACAAGATACTGTATTTTTTTTTTTTTTGAAGATCTGATGGAGTTGAATTATAATTGTAAAATCATCAGAGCTCTTACTGCATAGACAGTTTGCTCGATATGCTAAGCCAGCGGATTAAGAAGTTAGCAGACTGATTAATAGGACACTTAAGTTTTATATTTAACAATTATTCGCTGAAGTCAAAGTGAATATCGGTGAATAATAACGGAAACGATGTCGAGGTAATCATTCACCGATATTCACCGAGCCTGAGACGGGTAACTGTTTCCGTATAAATACACAGGTGATTATTTAAAACAAACAAAAATAATTGATTTATTTCAAACTTTAAAAGCGGCATGCAAATGTAATAACGGCGTGACGCAGACTTGTGCCACTTATCTACACCGACGCGCATAAAATACTTTGTTTTGAAATGAATAAAATTAATCACAGTTCCACCTTACCTTTGAATAGTTTTAGACCAAACTTTGTAGCATCTTTAGCACTTTTAGGAACAGCGTTTTCTAATTTTTCATTTTCATTTTTTTTTTTCAAAAAAAAAATATTTCATAATTTGTAATTCTTCCTCGCTTACAGTGACGAAGCGATTGGCCGCCATTCAGCCCAATTGCTCGAGGTGATTATTGAGAAATAGTCCAAATTTCTCGACCAATCAGAGCACGCGATTTCCTATAAATCGCCTGCATGTTTACCCTTACAAAAAAGAAGTTTATTCAAGTGTGCTTCTAGTATACTTCTTTTAAACTATAAATAAGAGCGTATGCTTTCAGTTTACTTAGAGATATACTTAATAAAGTGATACACAAGTATACTTGGGGCGGCACGGTGGTGTAGTGGTTAGCGCTGTTGCCTCACAGCAAGAAGGTCCGGGTTCGAGCCCCGTGGCCGGCGAGGGCCTTTCTGTGCGGAGTTTGCATGTTCTCCCCGTGTCCGCGTGGGTTTCCTCCAGGTGCTCCGGTTTCCCCCACAGTCCAAAGACATGCAGGTTAGGTTAACTGGTGACTCTAAATTGAGCGTAGGTGTGAGTGTGAGTGTGAATGGTTGTCTGTGTCTATGTGTCGGCCCTGTGATGACCTGGCGACTTGTCCAGGGTGTACCCCGCCTTTCGCCCGTAGTCAGCTGGGATAGGCTCCAGCTCGCCTGCGACCCTGTAGAACAGGATAAAGCAGCTACAGATAATGAGATAAGTATCCTTGGCTTATACCGAAAAGTATATCGAAAAGTCGAAGTATATTAAGCTTGTACTTAAACTTTTGCTCAAGATATACTTACCAAAAGTGTAATAAAGTATTAAAATATTTGTGCCTTACGTTTAAGTGTACTTGCCCTGTAGTTGTGCTTCAGCATTAGTGACTCCGTGATTCCATATAAGTTGTTTTTTTTTAAATTTCTCCTGAGTGGGATAATACCATTTTTAAAAAAAAAAATGCATTTCTTTTTCTTTAGGCCTTGGATGTCAATTTCAGTTGTCATTGCCATGTTTTTAC
This sequence comes from Neoarius graeffei, assembly GCF_027579695.1. Taxonomy (NCBI): domain Eukaryota; kingdom Metazoa; phylum Chordata; class Actinopteri; order Siluriformes; family Ariidae; genus Neoarius; species Neoarius graeffei. Next base: position 75,032,204 of record NC_083577.1, read on the forward strand.
AGTATACTTTGGCATTTAATACAATGTTGCTTTAAATTTTGATTTTTAAAGAAAACGAATACGTTCTTAATTCTGAGTATCGGTTGCTATTTTGTGAATTCTTACCTTTATAACTTCATTGTAACTTAAGGTACAAAACACTTAAGTTGTCTACTGGTAGTGTGCATGAGGTAAGGGTTGGGGCTCGAAAACTAATAGTATACCTCGAAGGGTAGGGTAATTGCAGTATATTTCAAAACTAAAGAGTGGACTAGATGGATATAACGAGTAAACCAACAGTATATTTCCAGTATACTACAAAGTGTACTTTAGCAGAGATGGACAGTAACAAAGTACATTTACTTGAGTACTGTACTTAAGGACACTTTTTGAGTATCTGTACTTTACTTGAGTATTATGGTTCTGGAAACTTATGACTTTAACTTCACTACATTTGAAAGACAAATATCGTACTTTTCACTCCACTACATTTCTATATCAAGGTCCTCGTTACTCGTTACGATGACGCGGCTTTGAAAGTGGATTTTTTTTCTTTTCTAAAACGTGATTTTATTTTTATTTATTTTCGCAGGTGACACTGAGACAGCCGATCAGTAATCACTAGGGTCACGTCACGTCCACAGACTGTATAAAATCAAGTTCAGTGATTTCTCAGCAGTGCTATTTGAACACGATCAGTCGATGGCAGAATGGAAGGAGGCGGTTCTTCTGGGGAATGAATAACACCCATGAACCCATGTTTCAGTTTTCTGACAGGATTAACGATTCGTTTCGTTTTAAATGTTTGATTTGTTTGCCGAAAACAAACCACATCACGGCCTACAAAAACTCGCCGTCCAACCTGTGGAAGAATATTGAGGGACGTAAACGTTTTATTCCAAGAGAAAGCTTGCAATGAAGTTGTCTGTGGTTTTAGAGCTAGCGATAACGTTGCAATAGCTATGCAGTCTGGTTAGTCAAATGACTTTCTATACGTAGATTTGCCCGCCAAGTTGCCGTAGCCTTGTCCACGGCTAACGTTTACACATAGCTAGTTAACGTGGACACTGTTAGTTAGCATGTAAAAACAGAGTTACGCTAACATGAATAACGCTAACTTATCTGAAGTCCTTTCAGAAATATGTTTTAGCATAATCTTGCCAAATAAACAGAATCTTTCTTTTCTAGTAACGTTAGCTACCCAATATGATTTCAAGTTTGAAAAGAGTTTGCTAGCATGTCAGGTGGAGCGTCACTGACTAGCTAGCTTAACGTTAAACCACCATGATGGCACAGCATGTGTTCATTTTGTGAATTCACATTTCTGTCTTTGGTCACAGCATTAGGTTTTATAAGCGTTGTGGCAATAATACAACAGTGTGTTGACAGAAAATGTACTTTTAATACTTAAGTATTTTTAAAAGGAAGTACTTCAGTACTTTAACTTAAGTATTTTTAAACAAGTATATAGAAGAGGAAGTATGTCAACAGAGGATGATGAGGGATAAATAGAATAGGGTTGATTGTTATATTAGAACTAACTTAGTATATGGTATATATTTATTTATGGGGATAGTTTATATCTTCATATTTACAGGGATAGGTACCGTATGTAGTAGATATTTATTTTTGTAATTATATATTTATATAGATATTTATGAAGTGTATATATGGTATATAGTATATAGATTTTTTTGTAAATATATATATATATTCATATAGATATTTATGAAATGTATATATGGAATGTAGTATATATTTAATTTTGTAATTAAATATTTATATAGATATTTATGAAGTGTGTATATATATATATATATATATATATATATATATATATATATATATATATATGGTATGTAGTATATATTTATTTTTGTAATTATATATTTATACAGATATTCATGAAGTGTATATATGGTATATATTTTTATAGGTGTATTAATGTAGTTTGGATTTCGGGGTAGTTAAAAAGGGGTGGGAAATTAAAAAAGTATTGTACTTCTTCCCACTCCTTTTTCGAACAATGTATTGTTAATATCTTAGCTTAGTGTATTGTAATGTCTTAGCTCTTTGTTATTTTATTTATTCTTTTTTTTGTCACTTTCTCGTTTTCTTTCTTTTGTGTGTACAAATAGTTACATACATTTTTTATACATGTTCGAAATAAAATAAATTCATTCATTCAAGTAAAAATTTGACTGGACAACTTTCACTTGTATCGGAGTAACATTTGACCACCGGGATCTGCACTTTGACTTAAGTAATGAAGTTGGGTACTTTGTCCACCTCTGTACTTTAGTAAACTAAAAAGTGGACTAGAAGTGTGTAACGAGTAAACTCATAGTATATTTCCAGTATACTATGAAGTATGCTTTTGTAAACTAAAGAGTGGACGACAAGTATAGAACTAGTAAACTATTAGTATATACGTTTACTTGTGGTAAACTTGCAGTACAAAATAAAGTATACTTTTTATAAACTAAAAGTGGGCCAATTTAGTCCCAAGAAGTATGAGATTAGTTTACTTACAAATATACTGTAAGTGCGTTGATATCAGTATACTTGGCACACAAAAGTATACTTAAGGAAATCTACTTTAACTTTACTTAAGTATACTTAATAAAATGAACTTGAAGTATACTTCTTTTTGATAAGGGGATACTAAAGGAAAATAGTTAAATCCATACTTTAAAGCCATAAAAAACTGTACATAGTACCTGGTCATGTTCTTGAAGGCATTTATTTTTAAGTTAGTGTAAGAGATTTCTTGCGCCGAGTTTGATTAATGAATTAGTAAGGACACCGCATTTCCACTCGCTTCATTTCGGAGCAGGTCACTATATTCAGAGAGCGCAACTTCAGTGTGATGTGATGCGATGCAATGCGATTTCTAGGAAAACGCAATTTCAGGCTACACCGTGGTTACAAAACCTGGCAGACATTTTATTCACAACAACAACATCATGCTCAGTTTGTTTTTTTTAAATGAAAAATATTAATTAATTGAAGGCTTTAACAAACCCTATAATCAAGCTCATATTCTCCGTTAGTCTGAAGCACCATCTATACTCCTTTACTGCAATACAATCCCTGACCCTATTTTTGTGCAGCTCCACAGTATGTTCTTACCTCGTTTCCTAGTAAAGCAGAAACACATGCTTCAGATGCATCGCAGATGGCAGTGAGGTCGTGACCCCCCTCGAGGGCGAGCACCAGGCGGCCGCCAGCCAGGCCCATCAGCTGCTTGGTCAGGTAGCCAAAACCTGCAGAGAATGAGAAAGGAAGTGTGAGTGGTGTTTAGAGCTTACCCAAGAGCTTCGCCACTTGGCCCTCCATCAAAGGAGCCAAGGACGACGTAAAGAGGGAAAGAAAGAGAAGGAGGAAAAGAAGGGTATTACATCATATTTTTTCTCTTTTGTAAAGAAGGCACCCAGGATTTAGCGGGCCTAAACATATAATAAAAGGCAGGTTTAATTTTAATAAATGTGGCTCAGGATTTTGGCTCCAGGTGGCTTTTGATCTTTGAGTATACGCATCCTGTTCTAACCAATTCAGACTTCTCGAAGAAGCCAGTTTCGGGTCCAAAATACTCTGCTCCATTCCCTTCAAGCACTCAGGAAAGAGAAAGAGAGAGAGAGAGAAAAGGGAGGAGATGTACTATTTTGCAATGGGCCTGGAAAACACCGTACAATGAATTAGGAACAGTGTGTACATGCACAATGAACAAAAGATTTAACTCACTGATAGTGCACTGGACACAAAAATAATGATGCTTATTTATTCAAGGCCACTGTGTGGAGAAAAGGTGTGTGTGTGTGTGTGTGTGTGTTGTTCACAGCCACTGAATGTGCATCTGCGTGAACAGTCGTCTGTCGAAAACCACAGATACAATGATCTGGGTAAGTATATTTGTGTGTGCATACTGTACATGAACGTGCATGTGTTCACCAGATATCTAAATAAACATGAGTGTGTACGGTTCCAGAGAGGTCCAGATAAGTGTGTGTGTGTAGGAAAATGGGTCTTGTCACAGGCTATTGAGCTGATATGAGACCATTCTGCATCACAATCAGATCGAAAGTGGACTTTATCAGCAATGTTGGTGCAAATGCAGGATAAAATGTGCACAAAGGTTCCACTCAACAACAAACCAGTGTTTATTCTTTACTACGCATGCATTAAACCACTTGCATAAGGACTGACATGAGGTCATTTTTGGAGTTAGATGTAATCTACAAAGGAGGGCTGAACATATAAGGATGGATTTGTACAAAGATAAAAAGTTACTCCTTGGGACCAGACACGTTTCTCTATACGTGTTTCAAGCTTAAACTAGGAATAGCTGGGTTTCCATTGCAGTTTTTTTGCAAAAGAGAAGCGATATTTTTTTTTTAAATTGACAAAACACAATTGCTCATGATCTGCGTTTCCATTAAGTGATGATATGCGATTAAAGCTGGTTTTTTCCCCTCTTGCAATAGCTCTTAGAGTGCTTGTTTTCAGAAATGTAGCGTTTCCATTTACTCATGTCCTGCCATGGGAAAAAAAACCAAAAAAAGTGTTTCCATTTCGACTTTGCGAAATATTACTTTTATCGAATCATCTGAAAAACCACCTCAAGCGAGTGCAAAAACTTGTGATATTTAAGCAAAAAAAAAAAATCTTTGCAATCTGCCAAGCAGTGTGTGGTTTTCGTCCTCTCTCTAAGGCCACAAAAAAGAAGGGATGATACAAACATGGACAATGATGGAAAAAAGAGAGAGAGAGAGAGAGAGACTATATTAATGACTCATTGTTTCGTTACTTTGCGTGAAAGCCTGGTGTGTGGGATTAGAGCAAAGACTGTGTGCTAGTGTGTGCTGCAGGGAAAATGGGTCAGAGTGAAGGGTACTTGGCCACTCACACTTGGCCGTGAGCTTGTATCCCCCCAGTGGTGGCGGGTGGCCCTCCACAGCATCGAACCCTGACGAAACCAGGACCACATCAGGCGCAAACTCATTAGCAATAGGCATCACAATGGTTCTGCAAAGAAGATAAAGACATATGATCACTCCACAATCCGTCACCGTTCTTTTAAACACATCAGTGCCGATCAGACAGCGATAAGAAGAAAACTTTTACACAAATTCTGAAATAATAAACAAAAATACCCAATGTCGACAGCAAGACTTCACAGTAAAAGCAAGGGTAAAACTCGATTATGGTCAAAACGTACCATTGTACAATGATTATACAGTGGATATAAAAAGTGTACACACTCCGTTAAAATTTTTTTTTTACATCAGAAAAACCTATGAGACCACGATAAATAATTTCAAAACATTTCCCAACTTTAATGTGACCTATAACCTGTGCAATTCAATTGAAAAACAAGCAAATCTGTTCAGGGGAAAAACATAAAAAATAAAAATGTACAATAAGCTGGTTGCATAAGTGTGCACACCCTTAAACTAATACTTTGTTGAAGCACTTTTTGATTTAATTACCGCATTCAGTCTTTTTGGGTCAGAGTCTATCAGCCTGCCACATCTAGACTTGGTAATATTTGCCCGCTCTTCCTTGCAAAAGCGCTCCAGATCTGTCAGACTGCGAGGGCGTCTCTTGTGCACAGCCCTCTTCAGGTCACCCCACAGATTTTCAATTGGATTTAGGTCTGGGGTCTGGCTGGGCCATTCCAAAACTTTTTTGGAGGTCATTGTCATGCTGAAAGATGAAATTCCTCTTCATCTTCAGCTTTCTAGCAAACACCTGAAGGTTTTGGGCCAAAATTGACTGGTATTTAGAACTGTTCATAATTCCTTCCACCTTGAATAAAACCCCTGTTCCAGCTGAAGAAAAACAACCCAAAAACATGATACTGCCACCACCATGCTTCACCATGGGTATGGCGCTCTTTTGGTGACACATCTTTTGGAACTGTGGCCAAAAAGTTCAACCTTGGTTTGATCAGACCATAACACATTTTCTTTTTTTTTTTGCAAAATTTAGCCAGGCCTGGATGTTTTTCTTTGACCCTACCTCATAGTCCAGACATATGGAGAATACGGGAGATAGCTGTCACATGTAGTACCCAACCAGTCAAAAGTCAAAGTCCCTTCCCACGCCATGTGGTGCATAGGGCAGCGCCAATCTCTGTTTCCATAGCCTTCGGCCTATTACATAGCTAGGGTTACAGTAGGGGGCTAGTCCTCTGGTAACCACGAGAGTTTGACTCCCCACTCACATCCGTATTGCAGCGTGCCTTGCCAGACGGCAGTAAGTACCATTTTTTATGATGGTCTTTGGCATGACCCAACCATAAATAGAACTCACAATCTCCCGATCGAGAGACGGACACGCTAACACTAGGCCAACCAGTGCCTGCTAACACAACCAGTACTTGGCAGAAATTCCTGCAGCTCCTTCAGTGTTGCTGTAGGCCTCTTGGCAGCCTCCCTGACCAATTTTTATCTGGTCATTTCATCAATTTTGGAGGGACGTCCAGTTCTCGGTAAGGTCACTGTTGTCCCATATTCTCTCCACTTCTTGATGGCTGTCCTCACTGTGCTCCATGGTATATCTAATGCCATGGAAATTTTTTTGTCCCCTTCTCCTGACTGATACCTTTCAACAATGAGATCCCTTTGACGCTTTGTAAGCTCTCTGTGAACCCTGGCTTTTGCTGGAGGACCAACTGAGTAAATGTCTGAACTTTATTTGGGGTTAATCAGAGTCATTTCAATTGATGGCAGGTGTGAACCCAAAAAGACTGAATGCTGTAATTAAATCAAAAGTTACTTCAACAAAGTATTAGTTTAAGGGTGTGTACACTTATGCAACCAGCTTATTGGATGTATTTATTTTTTAAGTTTTTCCCCTGAACAGATTTGTTTGTTTTTCTATTGGATTGTACAGGTTATAGGTCACAATAAAGGTGGGAAAAGTTTTGAAATTATTTATCGTGGTCTCATTTTTTTTTTTTTACATCAGAAAAACCTATCATTTTAACGGGGTGTGTACACTTTTTATATCCACTGTGTGTGTGTATTGTATTTTTATATATATATATATTAGTGCTGTCAAAAATGTTGCGTTATTAACGCGTTAACTTGACTCAGTTTTAATGGCGATAATTTTTTTATCGCGAGATTAACGCTCTGTGACATGATGCCACGCCCCGCACAGCCAGAGTCCTCTGCCCTCCCCCGAAGAGCCACGGTGCTCGGCTTAGGTTTCGTTTTCCCATCGGCGGCTCCAGCCCCACTTTGCAGTGGCTGTGACAAGATGTGTTATGCTCTGCAATAAAAAAAAAAAAAAAAAAAAAAAAAATGGTACAACCAGTGTTCGAACTATGCCGATATTTTTGGGGGGTCCCTTTTTTTCCCTTGGGGGGGTGCTTGCGCTTGTCTCAGAGCGCGGATCTCCATCGTGCGCTCACTTCGGATATGCAAATGCTTCCCGTTACACACGATTGCTATGTCAATAAACATCATTTTGCCAATATTTTAGAGACCCCCCCCCCAACATTTCCCAAATCATGTTTTCAAGGGATCTCATGTCTGTTTCAGGGGATCTCGGATCCCCGGAGTACCCCCGTAGTTCGAACGGTGAGCAAGCCCATTCACTTTATGCTGATAAGAGAATTACAATGGTTTTTCATGTGACAAAAATGTGCGATTAAATTGCGATTAATCGCGAGTTAACTATGACAGTCGCGACATTAATCGCGATTAAATATTTTAATCGCTTGACAGCACTAATATATATATATATATATATATATATATATATATATATATATATATATATATATATAAATAAAAAATAAAACCACTGGATGATAATGGTAAAACAGGCAACATATTCAACCACTCTGCAGTACAAGAGAGGAGCGTTCTCAAATCCATGCATCATAACATACACGAACAAATGCAATCATAAATGATTTAACCCCCTCTTTTCGGTTCAGATGAAAAATTACATGGAGTCACAAGTTAAGGCAAAATACATGAAGACCCTTCAGTTTATTATTTGAGCTACCACATATCTGTAATAACACAAAAAGAACAAGTTTACAAAAAAACCCAACCCCAAAAAACCAAAACAAAACCTGATTGCCCAAACAAGAGCTGCGTTTTTTTTAAAAAAATCTTATTAAAAGCTCCATTAACAAAACCACTCACGTTACACAATTTCTCCAAACTAGCTCTTCTTCACTTGGGTGGTACGATGGTGTAGTGGTTAGTACTGTCGCTTCACAGCAAGAAGGTTCTGGGTTGGAGCCCAGTGGCCGACGGGGGCCTTTCTGTTGGGAGTTTGCATGTTCTCCCCGTGTCTGCGTGGGTTTCCTCCACAGTTAGATTAACTGGCTACTCTAAATTGTCCACAGGTGTGAATGGTTGTTTCCCAAGCCCAGAAATGGGAGGGTTGTGGCAGGAAGGGCATCCGGTGTAAAACTATGCTCCAGTTAATAAGCCATGTGGATCAATAGGGTCCACACGGACCTTGACCTGACAACAGCGTTGGACAAGGGAAAAGAAGACAATGATGATGATGGCTCTTCTTCATTTTGTTGTATGGATTTGACAGAGCTCCTGTCTTGTACTTTAAAGGAACAGTCCACCGTACTTCCATAATGAAATATGCTCTTATCTGAATTGAGACGAGCTGCTCCGTACCTCTCCGAGCTTTGCGCGACCTTCTAGTCAGTCAGACGCAGTCAGACGCGCTGTCACTCCTGTTAGCAATGTAGCTAGGCTCAGCATGGCCAATGGTATTTTTTGGGGCTGTAGTTAGATGCGACCAAACTCTTCCGCGTTTTTCCTGTTTACATAGGTTTATATGACCAGTGATATGAAACAAGTTCAGTTACACAAATTGAAACGTAGCGATTTTCTATGCTATGGAAAGTCCGCACTATAATGACAGGCGTACTAACACCTTCTGCGTGCTTCGGCAGTGCATTGATATCTGAGCTCCGCATCAATGCGCTGTCGAAGCGAGCAGAAGGTGTTAGTACGCCTGTCATTATAGTGCGGACTTTCCATAGCATAGAAAATCGCTACGTTTCAATTTGTGTAACTGAACTTGTTTCATATCACTGGTCATATAAACCTATGTAAACAGGAAAAACGTGGAAGAGTTTGGTCGCATCTAACTACAGCCCCAAAAAATACCATTGGCCATACTGAGCCTAGCTACATTGCTAACAGGAGTGACAGCACGTCTGACTGACTGGGAGGTCGCGCAAAGCTCGGAGAGGTACGGAGCAGCTCGTCTCAATTCAGATAAGAGCATATTTCATTATGTAAGTACGGTGGACTGTTCCTTTAAGGTGGTTGAATATGAATATGATGCCCATTTTATTCTTCATCGATCTGCACCAGTTACTGCACAAACACCAACATAAGTTAACCTCGTAATTTGTATCAACTGTGGATTAACTAATTTCGACCATCATCTAGAATCTCAATCTACCGCTGACTCCAGTTTCTAGCAAATCTCTAGTTGGTTCCCATACTTTTGGCCTGTAGCATACACACAGCCATGTTCTGAAGGAGGAGCGGGAAACTTACACTGATTTCAAGTTACATACTCAGCATCAGTGTGTGATTTATAGAAGGACTGTGGGTTTAATGGCCCATTTTGTGGTGAGGTTGTGATTCCTAGCCCAGAGCCACTGCACTGCACTCAGCTCCTCGGCTCGGCTCGACTCGCCCAGCGTGCAGTGCTGACCCGATGACAGAGTGACTGAGCACAGCATATGGCATTAAAATGCTCCCATCAGTCCTCTCTCACTCCAGAACTTTAATAAAAGTTCATAAACGTATGCTTCCCTGTCAGAGTCTCGTGTCATAAAGCATAGTGAATGTTATCACGGGGTAAGGAATATCAGAGCACACGCCAGCATGAGACGTGCGTATCGCCTGGGCAGGAGGATATTATGACTGCGCTTATGACTATAACCTCTGGCTGGCTGGTTCCAGTGTCCCTGAAGCAGAGCCAGCTGTGAGGCTATATTAAGCGCCATTACGATGCTGCATTTCACTGGCCGACCTGCAGCTGGAGAGGAACTGGATCTGCCTGGGGTTTGGTGGGGCTGGAGTCAGAGTTCTCTCCGAGGATCTGGTTGGAGCACAGCTCGCCGCTGCAGTGTAGGTGTAGGCAGATTATAGGCTGGCTTTGTGTTGCTTTTCTTTAGATGTGGGTAGGTCTTGCACAGCTGAAACCTGTCCGCAAGTACCGCAGCTGAAGTCGGTCTGTAAATACCCGTCATGGTCTTCAGTGTATTCTTAAAACATTACGTATCCTCCAACAATCTATCCACCTCATTCTGATTTGACTAGTCAAATCTTGGCCTTATTTTTGTTTTGGGGAACACAATCCTGTTCTATAACGGTCAAAGATGTTTAAGTACATGTAATACCAGTTATTGTTCGTGCAGCTTGGATTCATGTCACATAGGTAGTTTATTTGATTTGGTTCATGTAGCTTGGCTGCTGTAGCTACAGCGATGGTTCAGATGTAAATGTGAGCGTGATGTATTAGCAGCAATGGTTAATACTACACGTAGTTTGGAGCAACTGTTACGCACTTTACTTCGCTGACCTCCGGATCATGGTGCTTGGATGTATGGGGCTGGTGCCGGAGATCTGGCTCCTGATACGACTGATAGTCAGGGAGCGTATGTAACCTACTTTGCAAAATTCGCCAAGTCTGGTTTCTCAGCATTAACCCTTTATTTCCATCCCAAACAAATTATTTTTACTTGTTGTAATGTCACCATTTTCACCAAAAAAAGGAAATGCTAAATAAATATCGCATGTAAAAACGTAAAAAAAAAACCCCAAAACATATCCGTATCACTTAAGTCCATTATAACATCTGTATTTTTTTTCCACATACTAACTTTATGTGAATAGAAATCATATATTTACATGATATTATCAAGTTAATTTTAAAATGAGACATTTAAGTACATAGAGAACATTAAAAAAAACAGAAATATTTTACACTATTGCTACAGAACTTGAGAATATTTATAGCTTATCTACATTCCAGAACTCAGCTCACAATCTCTCATTTCAGAAATTTCTGTGATACATTTATTACTAAGCTGCGAGCAGTTTCTGTCCAAACTACATCAAGAAATGACACTTTGCCTAAGGATTCAAACACAAAACACGAAGATAAAAGCAGTTATTGGTAACGCGTATTATGACCAGAACAGCCACTGGACTATTTTCAAAAGTAAACAACTAGACAATGTCAGTTCCCTCTGTATCCGCTGGACTGTCTGTTGTTCTGTGTGGACAGATAAGCATCAGACATCTCAGTAACTCGATAACTAACAGGTTCACTAGTTATCTACAATTCGTAAGAAAGAGTTATATTCTTAATTATGGCAGACATCTGAGACAAGCATGCAAACGTACAGATAGGCAAAGATAGACACACAAAGACGCGACGAACTTGTTGAAATATTTTTGCAACAAATCTCAGAGTTATGGGACCCCAACGGAAAATCACTCACCTTGTTAAACACTTTTTTTTTTTCATCAATACTGAAACAAACACACTTTTAGATAAAGAATCTTTCGAGTAACAAACTCCTAAAAGCAAAAAGTTATGTCAGTGGAACAGACTGAGCAGCACACCACACCACCTCTGAGGTTCGAACTGATCCCACTCAGTAGTTTAGGTCCTTTTCAGGTTAAATGGGTATCTAATGTACCGTACGAACCGTGCTTTTGACCTGAGTAAAAAGGTTGTGTGCCACAAATAACACCTATTATGGATATAATAACTGCATATTAATGATGCAATACTTTTATACCAATTTCCTATGTGTGGTTTCAGGGCTCTTTTTATGCGCAAAGTTCCCCTGCATGATTTACTATGAAACAGCAGCCTACAAACATTACAACAAGTCCAGATTTATGGATTTATATCTGAACTTGTATATTATTACCAAAAACAAAGACTCGGCAAATTTTGCAAAGTAGCCTCCAAATATAAACAAATACCGCATGACTATGAGGTCCAGTCAAGCCTCATGCTTTAGATCCCCTTTGTATAGTTTGTACAACCCCGATTCCAAAAAAGTTGGGACAAAGTACAAATTGTAAATAAAAATGGAATGCAATAATTTACAAATCTCAAAAACTGATATTGTGTTCACAATAGAACATAGACAACATATCAAATGTCGAAAGTGAGCAATACATCTCAAAAAAGTTGGGACGGGGCAATAAGAGGCTGGAAAAGTTAAAGGTACAAAAAAGGAACAGCTGGAGGACCAAATTGCAACTCATTAGGTCAATTGGCAATAGGTCATTAACATGACTGGGTATAAAAAGAGCATCTTGGAGTGGCAGCGGCCCTCAGAAGTAAAGATGGGAAGAGGATCACCAATCCCCCTAATTCTGCGCCGACAAATAGTGGAGCAATATCAGAAAGGAGTTCAACAGTGTAAAATTGCAAAGAGTTTGAACAAATCATCATCTACAGTGCATAATATCATCAAAAGATTCAGAGAATCTGGAAGAATCTCTGTGCGTAAGGGTCAAGGCCGGAAAACCATACTGGGTGCCCGTGATCTTCGGGCCCTTAGACGGCACTGCATCACATACAGGCATGCTTCTGTATTGGAAATCACAAAATGGGCTCAGGAATATTTCCAGAGAACATTATCTGTGAACACAATTCACCGTGCCATCCGCCATTGCGAGCTAAAACTCTATAGTTCAAAGAAGAAGCCGTATCTAAACATGATCCAGAAGCGCAGACGTCTTCTCTGGGCCGAGGCTCATTTAAAATGGACTGTGGCAAAGTGGAAAACTGTTCTGTGGTCAGACGAATCAAAATTTGAAGTTCTTTTTGGAAATCAGGGACGCCGTGTCATTCGGACTAAGGAGGAGAAGGACGACCCAAGTTGTGATCAGCGCTCAGTTCAGAAGCCTGCATCTCTGATGGTATGGGGTTGCATTAGTGCGTGTGGCATGGGCAGCTTACACATCTGGAAAGACACCATCAATGCTGAAAGGTATATCCAGGTTCTAGAGCAACATATGCTCCCATCCAGACGACGTCTCTTTCAGGGAAGACCTTGCATTTTCCAACATGACAATGCTAAACCACATACTGCATCAATTACAGCATCATGGCTGCGTAGAAGAAGGGTCCGGGTACTGAACTGGCCAGCCTGCAGTCCAGATCTTTCACCCATAGAAAACATTTGGCGCATCATAAAACGGAAGATACGACAAAAAAGACCTAAGACAGTTGAGCAACTAGAATCCTACATTGGACAAGAATGGGCTAACATTCCTATCCCTAAACTTGAGCAACTTGTCTCCTCAGTCCCCAGACGTTTACAGACTGTTGTAAAGAGAAAAGGGGATGTCTCACAGTGGGAAACATGGCCTTGTCCCAACTTTTTTGAGATGTGTTGTTGTCATGAAATTTAAAATCACCTAATTTTTCTCTTTAAATGATACATTTTCTCAGTTTAAACATTTGATATGTCATCTACATTCTATTCTGAATAAAATATGGAATTTTGAAACTTCCACATCATTGCATTCCGTTTTTATTTACAATTTGTACTTTGTCCCAACTTTTTTGGAATCGGGGTTGTAACTGTAGCACAGCCCAATACCATTTACATCTCCAACCGGACTTTTGGGATCCTCAAGTTAGGGAAGTTTCTATTGTGACTCTACCAGGCTGTACCTATTTGCATATTGATGGCACTAAGAAGGACTGATGAAAATAAGGAAAGAGTGGGTGAGAGGTTCCCAGTGGGTAGACCAATGAATATGTTGAGTATAGTGGTTTTCAGAAGTGTTGGTCAGAGAATCACAGCCCTCCAAGCTGAAAATACTTAATAATATTTTCATAGTCAACAGTGACTCTGGTCATTGCATGTTTTGGCTTGTTTTGTGCCTACAAAAAAAATTCAGTCTCACAACAGCCGCTCAGAAAAGTGTTGACTGACCATGGTCTTAGGTCAATATTTTAGACAGCTCTAGAAACAAGGAAAAATGTATTCATTAGCAGGAAAGAAGTCTCAGTCTCCATCTCTTTGCCGCCTCAGGCAGACTTTCGGCCACAGGTGACACTCGCTGACGCTACGCTTTGCTTGTGCAGCCACAGCAAAGCCTGGCTGTGTTTCTCCTGCATCTGGAGCACCATACACAAAAGCTTTGATGCTTTACATGCAGCCCACAGGCATGCTGACGGCTGCCACAAACCTGGAGTCGAGACTCCGAGCGCCAGCAGCCAAGTGGGTACCGAGCCTGCTGCCTCACTTTGATGTTCTCAGCGAGACCCGCTAGCGCCACGCACCCATCAAAATTGTTCACGTCATCACATTCCCTCGACGGACCCCCCACCAAAACTTGCAGTGCTCTACTGTAAGCCACGGTCTCTCGGTGATGAGTGTGGAAATTCTGCATTAAAGCACATGTATGAATCATGCACTGTCTGATCTGGGAAGAAGAAAAAAGAGCTCTGGTAATTATATTGGGAATACGGAGATTTACGAACCGCCGAGTGGGAGTCCTGGGTCTATGCTAACTGTCAGCGGACTTTTACTCAGGCTGTCGCTTTGCTCCTGATTCTAAGCAAAATGAACTGAACTGAACAGAACGGGGATGACTTATCGTCTGGACCACACGGATAAGTAATGACGATAAATCAAAGGAGGCTGTGACCCTCACAGAGCCCATGTGCCTCTCACACTTCGCAGATCCCAAACACCTTTTTTAACCCTCTTCTCCCTGGTCTTTCAGACCTGTGTGTGACTGTCCACAGGAGAAAGAATCCAGGATTGGGTTCAGCATCCTTGAATGCAGCCCGTCAGGACCCTCAGTGCTTCGAAAACACGTCTTACAAAACTTCCAATAGTCTATCTAACCTTGAGTGAGATCGAAATGCAAAACACACAAACCAGCAGAAGTGATACTGTGTCAATCCACCAGCATTTTCTGCCCAACTTGCCTCTTGAAGAGTAGGCTCATTATGAAAAAGCGTGCCATGTAAAGTCAAAGAGAATAGCATTAATTAATCACTAAGCGTTCATCCAGACCCCCTCATCAGTCTGGAACACACTCCGTCATCCTTCCCAACACACAGTCAGGGTCCTCGCTAAGTCTTAAAAAGGCCCATTAATGTTCCCACCAGAAACTAGTGGGTGTGCTGCTTTAAATATGTTTAAATACATAACGCAGCATTCGGAAATACTAGAAATAGGAACTTGGAAAGGTGCTCCATTTTTCTTGATTGGCATTATCGTAACCCGATGATTCAATACTGAAGCATTTCAACAATAACCGAGAAGTGTGAACTAAGGGTGTATTCAGACCAGGATAGTTCACTCGCTTTGGTCCGAACCAAATGTTTTTTTTATTTTTTCATTTTGGTGCGGTTCGCTTTCACACTGTACATTTTAGTAAGCGGACCGTCAACAAAGCCACGCGCCCTGAGGTCGTTCAGCTATTGGTCAGAGACGACACGCGCACAAAGCGTTAAGTTCAAAAGTAGTCCTGGAGGCTTTCCGTGCTGTTATTCTTTTTAATGTCATCAAAGCTATATGTTTTTTCCAGTTTTTACTGTTTTCACAATTGTGCGATTGCTATGCTGTTGTACAAGTAATTTATCAACGACGACGACAAAGGGCAAGGCGGCTACGGAGGACAGCGCTGATGAGCGCACATCATGTTGTGACAGTTCTGGCTCTTCACGCAATAGATGAATTTCTTTTTTGCGTCGCTGGTACCGCCACTTTTTGAAAGAACGTCCCTGATTTTAATGTAGGTCTGACGGAGTTTCTTCACTTTTAGCCGACATTGTTCTGGGGAGCGCGTGAACCCCTTCTCCTTCATTTTCTCACTGAATACAGCAAACACGTCGGCATTTTTGTGTGTTCTCTCCAAAAGCTCAGATATGTGGACATCTGCCCATATATCCACAAGGGTACGCGTTTCTTCCTCGGCCCACGTTTGCCCCCTACTCATTTTTTGTACTCTGTAGTCTAGCCTACCACTGGTCTGAATGACTGAACGACTGTTGTAAGGTTCCCTTGACAACCGAAACAGTGTTTGCGCTTTGCGGTGGAGTGTCAAGACACTGTTTCCCATAATGCTCGACAAACGACGGAAGCTCCCGAGGTACAAAAAAGCAAAACTGTCGGATTAGGTCCGGTCTGCTTTCACACCTCCAAAAGATCCGCACCAGGGTTCCTTTGGTCCGGACCGAGTCCGACCTTGCGGCTCGGTCTCGGTCCGCTTGTTTGGTCCGGACCAGAGTTCGGTGGTTTGTATTCAGACCAACCCAAAAGGACCGGACCAAGGGAAATTTGGTTCGTTTGGTCTGGACCAAACAACGTAGGTGTGAATACGCCATAAGAAATAAAATAAAAAAAGGACAGTTCTCTTTGGACTTTTTCCAGGCTCATTTCTGAGACAGGATTAATGGCAACTGTCAGTATCCCACTGTGTTTAGTGGTTATTGTAGGCCAGTACCCTGACAGCAGTGCTAAAAGAACAGACTGTGCCGCTCTCAGTGGCTTTCCCAGGGCCAAAGGAACATGCATTTACAGCATATGGGCTTTCCTCTCTTTCCCAAGAACTTATCAGAAAACGTCAAAGCCCTTTACCCAAAAAAAAAAAAAAAGAAGACACCACCCCATCTTAGTCATAACACAATTACCATCAGTATGCTTTCCCATCAGTTATCCTGAAATTCATGTGGAATTTTCCCTCATTTCCCAAAGCGTAAAGTGCCTCCTCCTTTGAGTCTTTTACCAAGAAAGATATTTTTGGCAAATTATTAGGTCACCTAGCAATCACTGTGATCACTGACTCCAGTCTTTCGTTTGAAACTCATATCGATAACATTACCCAGATAGCTTTCTTTCATCTCAGAAATATTGCTAAGATAAGAAATATAACGTCACAACATGATGCAGAAAAACTAGTTCACGCTTTTGTTACCTCCAGGTTGGATTATTGTAACGCCTTACTGTCTGGATGTTCCAATAAAGCCTCGGTCGCAACCGGCCGTACGTGCTCCTACGGCCGGTCTACGTGCAAAAAACGCAAGAAACGCACGGAGGGCGCGTGTGTGACGTGCTGATTTTCGAGCCGTAGACCGTCCGCAGAGGTTCTTTGTCATGTCAAACAAACTCTACGGGTGCTTATGTTTTTTTCAGGTTGCAAGACAAACTTACAGCCAACGTGCGTCTTTCTCCATGAAAAAAAAATTGCAGCGATTTGGGAAACGCCAAAAAATCGTACGTCCGGTTGTGACCTAGGCTTACGTGCATAAACAAGCTTCCAAATGCAGCAGCAAGAGTCCTTACTAGAACTAGAAGATATGACCACATCACCCCTGTCTTTTCCACACTGCGCTGGCTCCCAATCAAATTTCGTACTGATTATAAAAAATACTACTATTGACCTATAAAGCACTGAATGATTTTGCGCCGCAGTACCCGAGCGAACTTCTGCTCCTCTATGACCCGCCACGCCTACTTGGATCAAAAGGTGCAGGCTATCTGTTGGTACCTCGTATAGTGAAGGCTACATCAGGGGGCGGAGCCTTTTCTTACAAAGCTTCACAGTTATGGAACAGCCTTCCAAGTAGTGTTCGGGACTCGGACACAGTCTCAGTGTTTCAGTCTCGGCTGAAAACATCTTTTTAGTCAATCCTTTTCTTAATAACTTTTTATTAGGTAAAGGAGTAGATCTGGAGGGTCCTCAGGCATCGTGTTTTGTTAAACTGGGATGTATGGATGCCGTCAGCTCCCCACTCTCGCTCATTCACTCGGGTTTGTTGACGGTGTAGTGGCTGGCTGCATTATGTCCCGGGGCTCCCTCATGTCTGCGTTACCTTCTGGCTCTCCCCTTTTAGCTATGCTGTCATGATTAGTCTTGCCGAAGTCCCTGCTTGCACTCAGTGCACAATGTACACTGCTCTTAACTGTTAAGTGACACCAGGCATACCAAACAACCTGTGTTTTCTCTCCCCCCGTCTCTCTTTCTATCTGTCGAGTTACATGTCAATCCTGAAACAACAGTGATGCTGACCTCTTCTGCTCCTCGGACCTGCCTGATCCATCCTGATGCCCTACGTCTGGCTGGAGTCTCATCACATCGCTCCTGTGGAGGACGGCCCCATATGGACAGTTGAAAGTCGTACTTGGAAGACGGTCTGGACACTTAGTTTTGCTATGATGGCTGAGGACTACAGTTGCCATGAACAGTTTTGCATTCAAGTCTCCACCTTCAACAAAATAGACTTCATGCTAAAACCGTAATGAACTTCCTGGTTGCACAGTTGTACTTTGTGACTATATAGGACACACTTATAGAAGCAAGTTATTTATAATTACACTATCCTGTTATTACCCAGATGAGGATGGGTTCCCCTTTTGAGTCGGGTTCCTTTCAAGGTTTCTTCCTCATGTCGTCTGAGGAAGTTTTTCCTTGCCACCGTCCCCACAGGCTTGCTCATCAGGGATAAATACATTTATTAGGGATAAAATGAGCTCATATGTTTAAAGTCTTTAATTTTTTGTAAAGCTGCTTTGCGACAATGTCTGTTGTTAAAAGCGCTGTACAAATAAACGTGACTTGACCTAGCCTGATAAAACTTGCATTCCTTGATTTTGAGTGTGTTTTAGTGATCTATCGTGAAGGCTTGGTTGATGTTAACAACTAATGAGTTGTTATTCACGAATGAGGAAAAATGAAAGTAAAAACCCATATAGTGGGCTAAAGGTCCACATGTACAAATTGGCTACTGGAAAGATGCAAGAGCTAAACCCATCTAAGAAACCTTTTTAAAATTCTGATGGTTGGGACCAGTTTCTAGGCCTGGATGGTCATGATGTTTGGGACCAGTTCTAATACTCGACGTGGCTCATCAATCAACTCCTTTGTGAAATCTGCAGTGAGCCCAAACAGCCATTGGAGAGTGAAACAGCCTTTCTACCTCTTCTCTTTTATGGCTAGTGGCAGTACATATGAAAGAGTCCGAGTCAGAGAAGCGTAGTGTGTAGAACTGGAACACGCCTTGGCAGGAGCAACTTGTTGGAAGACAACAGAAGGTTTTGTATCTACAGGATATGATGATACTACACCAAATCGAGATCAGGCCAATTTGTAAATGATCCAAACAGATGCTCTTTTAAACGCACACATTTTGGAATCTGAGAAGGTCTTCTTCACATGGCATTGACAAGAAACACGCCAAGGTCCTTCTCATTAAGGCTTCATCCGCTCCACCAAAAATAAATGCACGAAATCCACCTCCGGTTACACATTACTGAACGTCTTGCAGAGGAAAATGCTCGCAATGGAAGACCCAAACAGCAGCTGATCCACTGCAGAAGACATCGGGATCATGAGAGATGGTTGGTGAAGATTTATGAGCGATAATTAGCAAAAGGCTTCTACAGATTCTTCTGCAACGCACCGAGACAAATTGCGAGAAGTGGAAGCGGGACAGGGGACCATATGCTGTCAAAAAGTGATTCATCCTTACAATTCTGTCTAATTCCCCAAAAAAGAGGAAGGCCAGTAGTGGTTAGAGGAAACAATGGGGCCTACTTGTAAAACCACCAGGACCCATGAAGGGTTAATACTATCCAGGGCTATCTGTCAGGCTCAAAGGCTTTTCCAATCTCTCCTATACAAAAAAAAAAGTCAAGAAAGACCTAAAAGGAAAAGAAGGGGGAAAACACTTCAAAGCCTTGTCATCTGGCATTGCGGAGAGCTGGTTTGAATTAACTTCAATTCTCCTCTCCTTTTCCAAGTTCATGGCGAGAATGCCTTGGCTTCTGGTTTTCATTAGAGCCAATTTTCTTATCTTTTTTTCTCCCTCTTTCTTCATCTCAAGCTTGATCCCCTGTAAATGCAACGTGGCACTGAGTGTAGCTAAATAAGAAGGTGCTGCCCGCAAGGCACGCATTGTCTCACACGGCCCACAAAACGCAGCTGAGGGGGAAATAAGAAAAATGCAGAGAAAGGGAAACAGTGGGAGGGAGACAGAAAGAGAGAAAGATGTTGGTTGTTTACACCAGAGCAGCCTTTATTTATCTGTTCCTCTCATCTGTTTGGTGGGTTACAGATTTTTCCATTCAGACTTTATCATTACTGCAATAATGCATTATTTACCAAGAGCACAGAGAGAGAGAGAGACAGATGAATTAAAAACTGATGGTAGTTGATGGAAAGAGAGAGAGAGACGGGAAGGACAGTGCAAGAGAGCAGGAAGAGAGAGACAAAAAAGAAAGATATATGGACTGCTGGGCTCTCCCTCTGCAGTCTCAAGGGAGCGATAAATCAGTGTTCAGAGAAGGGTGCAGTGCTGTGCGAATGATGTGAGAGGCAGGGTAGTGAGAAAGAGAGTGAGAGACAGTGGGAGTGAAGAAGAGAGAGCAAAACAAGGAAGAGTTTGGCAGGGGGATGGTTCCTTCAACGGGCTGGAGCTCAAAAAAAATAAAAAAAATATCGCCAAACATGGATTTAATGCATCAGATAATTGCCAAGTCCTTCATGTGGTGGATTGAGTGCATTAGCAAAAAGAAGAACGTTAAACCGAGCATTGTATAAAAAATGAGAGTTTCTCTGAACAAACTCCCCTGTCCTGGACAGAAAAGTGCTGCTAACTGTGAGCCTTCTTCATTCATTTATTTATTTTCAGTTACTGCTTTGTCCTGGTCATGTTCACGGAGCTTATTGGGCAGGAGACGGGAACTGACTTCTGTGACGAGTTGCATATATCTGTTTGCGGTTTCTGACTGAAGATAAGCCTCATTTCTGAGTTGGAGGAGCTTTGGGAAGCGCTGGGTGATGAATTAGTTTAATGTTCAGTAAGTTTACTCTGAGAAGTGAAAACTGATGGAAAGAGAGAGAAGGGAAGTGCAGTTCAAAGTTCAAATGCACCACTGGACCAACATTTTTGACGACAGACGTGCTTAATGCCCAACCTCAATACAAGTTATTACAACATGGTACCAGTCTACTATCAACTTAGTCTGGTTAACACCAGACCATATCGCAAGTGAAATATGGTCTGGAATCCGCCTATTGAATTTCTCGTAGGGGAGGTGTGGTTTACGATTGTCAACGGCCGTTTATTGGACGTTGCGAATGTCTATCATTTGGCGTATACGTAGCCCATGGCCAATCATGGCAGTTGTACCCGGTGACGTAGTTAGAGCGACGAAGACGACGAAGAGGCAACTCTTGATAGCATTTTCCTGCTCTGGACCAAGCTGTGCCGCAGAAATCCCGAGATCGCCTGCCTCCTTTACCTGGTTTTCCACCAAGGCAGTCAGTGACGAGACTACCGCAACGACCGGGGTTTGGCTAAACCCCATCTGCTTAGCCACTAAGGGGGCTAGTTGGTAAATGAGACTTTTACCAAACCCTGTCGGGAGCAAGGCAAAGGCATCTGTCTTCGTGTCAATGAAAGACTGTAACGCCAAACGCTCTTCTTTTTTTTAAAACAAACTTTCGCTCTAAACTATTCAGAACAGTGTCTAAAGCTTGATCGAAAGTTTGGTTCGTATCGCTCGCCGCCATGTTAAATGTGATCCGTAAACAGTCCCAAATAAACTACAAGCTTCCGTTTGTCGAGTAGTACGCGTCACCATCTTTCCACCCCTCCCCACTCTCTGATTGGCTCCCTAACTCAGCCGAGCCTTTAGACCATAGTTTCCATGCTGTCTTTTCAGATTGGAACGATTGTGCAAAGCAGCATGGGATTTCCCAGGCTACTATCAACTAGTGTCCCATGATTATTGCTGTGTTTCATGGATGCAAGGCCAACTACAGCCTACAGCCAGCAATTGCATTTACAATTTATATTTGATTTAGAAGACGTCTCAAAACGGTAATTTCAAACCTGATCAGGGTTGTCAGGGAGTGCCAGAAGGGAGGAAGAGACCTGTCAGTGCAAAAGCGCATTTACTTTTCCAACACGGTACAGTCCAATGCAACAACTCCTGAACTTTCCTTTAATAAACTGACGTGCGACATTGAAACCCTTGGTAAAAGAAATACGTTGAAGGTGTTGTGGGGGGAAACAGAATTCCAAAAATGTCAATTCCTTGCAAATTTAACCTTCTCACCATTACATATTAAAACTCCAAAAACACACGTACACTATATGGCCAGAAACTTGATGCCTGATCATCACCCCCATATGCGGTTCTTCCTCAAACTGTTGCCACAAAGTTGGAAGCACACAGTTGTACAGGATGTTTTTGTATGCTGGAGAACTGCACTTACTGGAATTAAAGGGGCACGAACCTGTTCCAGCATGACAATGCGCCTGTGCACAAAGCAAGGTCCGTAAAGACATGATCTGCCGAGGTTGGTCTGGAAGATCCTGAGTGTCCTGTACACAGCTCCGACCTCAACACCAGTGAACACCTCTGGGATGAACCGGAAGACCAAATCCTCCTCACCAGACATTAGTACCTGATCTTACTAATGCGCTTGTGGTTGAATGAGTGCAAACCCCAGTTACACCCCAAAATCTAGTGGTAAGCCTTCCCAGAAAAGTGGAGGTTATTATAATAGCAACCGAGGACTAAATCTAGAACGGGCTGTTCAACAAGCACAAACTTTATTTCATTTCAAAACACTGCACGACTGCTTACTTTTCATCCAAGCTAATTATGTTTTTTGACTGTATAGTTGTACCGTCCAGTGAGAGGAGATCGCACAATAGACAACAGAGGAGCAGAGAAGAGAAACGAAGCAGGGAGAGAGACGAAGAGGAGAGCGGGCCAGGCTGCAGTGTTATGGGTACCATGATCAGTATGAATGGGCTGACTGTATGGGGCTGTGTGCCAGTTTAAGAGTGGCGGCTGGCAGGAAGGACTTGGCCTGAATCATCCAGCAGCTCAGCAAAGTGTGCTTCTGAGAGTCCCACACCACAGTACCACACACTGCTGCTCCAGCAGACTGGTTCTCCTGCGACTAACCCTGACTCACGCTTCAACACGTTATCCCTCATATTCCTCAGCCAATGACACGCCGTATTCCCTTAGGGTTACA
The DNA here is from genome assembly GCF_027579695.1 of Neoarius graeffei. Taxonomy (NCBI): domain Eukaryota; kingdom Metazoa; phylum Chordata; class Actinopteri; order Siluriformes; family Ariidae; genus Neoarius; species Neoarius graeffei. The sequence continues at coordinate 75,055,243 of NC_083577.1, forward strand.
GAGTAATGCTGCTCGCTGCACAGAGCCCAAATATCATACATCAGCTGTTTACTTCAAGCTTTTCAGTGTAGAGGTCTGCATTACTGCCAAACTCCATTGGAGCATGTGGAACCCGACGCAACAGGATAAAAAGGGTGCAGGAGGAAGCAGGTGGTCAAGTAGCTAGTGCAGGTGGGAACTGGGGGGAGGGGACGACTGGGAAAGAAATTCTACTACCTGAAATTTCCTCACCATAATATTTTTCCATCTTTTGATCAAGATGGATTCTTTTCAAATGTTAGATCATTGTTTCAACACTTAGTCTAGTATAAGCCTTAGCAAATGCTAACGGTTTGCAGCCGAGAATGAAGCGGCTGGGATGAGAGTCAGCACCTCCAAGTCAGAGGCCATAGTTCTCTGCCGGAAAATGGTGGAGTGCTCCCTCCGGGTTGGAACTGGGTTGCTGCCCCAAGTGAAGGAGTTCAAGTATCTCGGGGTCTTGTTCACGAGTGATGGCAAAATGGAGCGCGAGATGGACAGGTGGATTGGCGCGGCGTCAACGAGTAATGCGGACGTCGTACCGATCCGTCGTGGTGAAGATGGAGCTGAGCCGAAAGGCAAAGCTTTTGATTTACCAGTCAATCTATGTTCCAACCCTCATCCACAGTCACGAGCTTTGGGTAGTGACCAAAAGGATGAGATTGCGGATGCAGGCGGCTGAAATGAGCTTTCTATGTAGGGCGGCTGGGCTCACCCTTAGAGATACTGTAGGGTGAGGAGCTCAGACATCCGGAGGGATCTCGGAGTAGAGCCGCTGCTCCTTCATGTCAAAAGGAGCCAGCTGAGGTGGTTCAGGCATCTGATTAGGATGCCTCCTGGGCACCTTCTTTTGGCGGTTTTCCGGGCACGTCCAACTGGGAGGAGACCTCGGGGTAGACCCAGAACACGCTGGAGAGATTACATATCTCATCTGGCCTGGGAACGCCTTGGGATCCCCCAGGAGGAACTGGAAAGCGTTGCTGGGGAGAAGGACGCCTGAAATACCCTGCTGCCACCGCAACCCGACTTCGGATGAGCGGAAAAAAACAGACGGATGTTCCATTTATAGCTACATTTATAATAGTGGAAAGTCTGCAAAACAATGTAGTTCCTGTTACCATTAACAGTGTTTCTTCCTCTTGAAATTAATGAGAAAAAAGTAGCTTGTCACGCTATTGAGAAACCACAAATGCTTCGGCCATGAAAACTCTCTCATGTTGGAAGGCTTAAAGTTACAGCGTTAACTCTGACTGGAGACTCCTTCCAATAATTCACCATATTAGTAATTACAGTCAATGGTACTATGGCGTAAGCATTTTTAAATCAAAGGATTGTGTACTGTAGAATACATAATTAGCGGATGTGCGCTAGGCTTACCTACTTGTGTCGTGGCAAATATGGAGTCATTGAGACATCCACATGTGCTGAAAATAAATAACTAAAAGGCTAATAAAAACATGAGAAGTAACGAAAGGCAGATCCGACATTTGTAACCCGAACGGAATGCATTTCTGTGGGACTTTTGCTGTGCAAGCGAAAGTGAGATAAATGCCAGCAGCACACGGTATAAACAGACTGAAGATAACGTGTGCGCAGGACCACTCAGTGTAAGAAGTGTGCTGTGGGAAGCTACATGTCTGGCCTGAGTGAAGAAAGCGCCGGGTTATACAGTGTGTGAAGCAGCTGGCATCACTTAGACCCTGCGTGCGGAGCTTAGGCCGGAGTGAAACTGTGCTGTTTATCAGTGATGCGCTGCAGGTAGATTTACAGTGCCCGAGAGACTGGAAGAGAGGACCAAAGGCTGATTGGAGCACCGAGAGGGAGGTCAAGAACACGGATCATCCAGGTTCATCGCAGACATGCTGTGGGCTGTTTGTCACACCGCTCGTCTACCTGCAGGATCAGAGCGAACGTGTTCTTTGTGGATCGACCCCTTCAAAGCAGAGGTCTGAACTAGGCCGTGTGCTGGCGTTCTTGGGGGAGAGGGTTATTAATAGTCCCAGACACCAGAGCTAATGGGGCTCAGGCCTACTGGCACATCCTCAAAGACTCGCTTCAGCCCCCGTACACAGATAAAAGAGACCGGCCAACGGAGGGGCGGTGCTTAAACAAATTGTTACAAGACATTGTTTTGGAAGCTTTCTTCTCCAACTTTCTTTTACTCGCTCTTAGATGCTGAAAATCTGTGTGAAAGTTTGAAGCAACATGCACATTTTCTTAAGTTGCTTCTTCAGGATGGAGTCAGTGCAGTGGTTCTGTGAAGCTTCCCATTATTTGCATGCAGGAGTGCAATACGTTTTCTGTTTTACCTTCCTTAAAATTCACGCATACATTCAGTTGCTCACTACTTGAAAGTTTTAACAGGGTTATGGACACCGCTGCTTTCAATATTCTCTGGACGTCAGAGTAGGAGGCAGGAGAAAGCTCAGGGACACATCAAGCTTATGCAAAGTAAAAGAAGAGACAAACTGTAACTTCAACAAGTTGAAGGTACAGTGGCGCTTGAAAGTTTGTGAACCCTTTAGAATTTTCTATATTCCTGCACAAATATGACCGAAAACATCATCAGATTTTCACACAAGTCCTAAAAGTAGATAAAGAGAACCCAATTAAACAAATGAGCCCAAAATATTATACTTGGTCATTTATTTATTGAGGAAAATGATCAAATATTACATATCTGCGAGTGGCAAAAGTATGTGACCCTCTAGGATTAGCAGTTTTCAATCAATGGGATGACAATCAGGTGTGAGTGGGCACCCTGTTTTATTTAAAGAACAGGGATCTATCAAAGTCTGATCTTCACAACACATGTTTGTGGAAGTGTATCATGGCACGAACAAAGGAGATTTCTGAGGACCTCAGAAAAAGCGTTGTTGATGCTCATCAGGCTGGAAAAGGTTACAAAACCATCTCTAAAGAGTTTGGACTCCACCAATCCACAGTCAGACAGATTGTGTACAAATGGAGGAAATTTAAGACCATTGTTACCCTCCCCAGGAGTGGTCGACCAACAAAGATCACTCCGAGAGCAAGGCGTGGAATAGTCGGCGAGGTCACAAAGGACCCCAGGGTAACTTCTAAGCAACTGAAGGTCTCTCTCACATTGGCTAATGTTCATGAGTCCACCATCAGGAGAACACTGAACAACAATGGTGTGCATGGCAGGGTTGCAAGGAGAAAGCCACTGCTCTCCAAAAAGAACATTGCTGCTCGTCTGCAGTTTGCCAAAGATCACGTGGACAAGCCAGAAGGCTATTGGAAAAATGTTTTGTGGATGGATGAGACCAAAATAGAACTTTTTGGTTTAAATGAGAAGTGTTATGTTTGGAGAAAGGAAAACACTGAATTCCAGCATAAGAACCTTATCCCATCTGTGAAACATGGTGGTGGTAGTATCATGGTTTGGGCCTGTTTTGCTGCATCTGGGCCAGGACGGCTTGCCATCATTGATGGAACAATGAATTCTGAATTATACCAGTGAATTCTAAAGGAAAATGTCAGGACATCTGTCCATGAACTGAATCTCAGGAGAAGGTGGGTCATGCAGCAAGACAACGACCCTAAACATACAAGTTATTCTACCAAAGAATGGTTAAAGAAGAATAAAGTTAATGTTTTGGAATGGCCAAGTCAAAGCCCTGACCTTAATCCAATGGAAATGTTGTGGAAGGACCTGAAGCGAGCAGTTCATGTGAGGAAACCCACCAACATCCCAGAGTTGAAGCTGTTCTGTACGGAGGAACGGGCTAAAATTCCTCCAAGCCGGTGTGCAGGACTGATCAACAGTTACCGCAAACGTTTAGTTGCAGTTATTGCGGCACAAGGGGGTCACACCAGATACTGAAAGCAAAGGTTCACATACTTTTGCCACTCACAGATATGTAATATTGGATCATTTTCCTCAATAAATAAATGACCAAGTATAATATTTTTGTCTCATTTGTTTAACTGGGTTCTCTTTATCTACTTTTAGGACTTGTGTGAAAATCTGATCTCGTTTTAGGTCATATTTATGCAGAAATATAGAAAATTCTAAAAAGGGTTCACAAACTTTCAAGCACCACTGTAAAGTCTGCTTGCATCTTCCAGTAGTGCACTGGCTGCAGGGGCAAGGGTTTGCCAAGGGTCTAACAGCAGGACACTTTCTCAACCTGCACCACGCATGCATGGCTTAAATAAACACTCAGAGTGCAGACTGGCAGTGACATGAGTGCTCAAAAGAGGAATAACAATGAAAATATTAAAAAAAAAAAAAAAATCACACCTAGTTAGCCACTGAGAAATGGACTGTTATCAAGGTTATTATAGTTCATACAAATCGTCAGTGAAAATGAAATAATGTACAAACAAACAAACAAACAAACAAACCAACCAACCCACCCACCTGGAAATAACTAAAATAAAACAAAGAAAGAATGTAAATAATATATATATATATATATATACAGTGCTGCGCAAAAGTCTTGGGCACATGTAAAGCAATGCTGTCGACCAAAAATGACTTAAGAAATAATGAAATGAAATGTTTCAACCTTTAAAAAAAAAAAAATACTATAAACAGTAAGCAGTAAGCCATAATAAATGGAACAGTCAATATTTGGTGTGAGACGACCCTTTGCTTAAAAAAAATAATATAAAATAATAATAATAGTTGTCTCAGGTCCAGTGAGTGCAGTTTTATGCGGAAATGATCTGTAGGTTTTACTGAGCATCTTACAGAACCAGCCACAGTTCTTCTGGACACTTTGACCGTCATGCTCGCCTCTTCATTTTGCACCAAAACCCAGCAGCCTTCATTATGTTTTCTTTTTTAATCTGAAAAGTCAGCTCTTATGGAATATGCTGCTCAGATACAAACATTTTCTTTCTGTAACATGTAACAGGGATCCCAGCAGTAATTGAAAAAAATAGAGGAATGTAAGAAACTATCACCGTGCCGCACGGTGGTGTAGGCTAGTGGTTAGCGCTGTCGCCTCACAGCAAGAAGGTCTGGGTTTGAGCCCCTTTCTGTGTGGAGTTTGCATGTTCTCCCCGTGTCCGCGTGGGTTTCCTCCGGGTGCTCCGGTTTCCCCCACAGTCCAAAGACATGCAGGTTAGGTTAACTGGTGACTCTAAATTGACCGTAGGTGTGAATGTGAGTGTGAATGGTTGTCTGTGTCTATGTGTCGGCCCTGTGATGACCTGGCGACTTGTCCAGGGTGTACCCCGCCTTTCGCCCGTAGTCAGCTGGGATAGGCTCCAGCTTGCCTGCGACCCTGTAGAACAGGATAAAGCGGCTAGAGATAATGAGATGAGAAACTATCAGCAGGGGTCAAGGGGGCTGCCTGAAGCTGTTGAGATTTTAACATTTAAAGATGCTCTAGAACACATTTTTTACATAGATTTAACATAAAAAAGCAACAGAATTTAACCATAATGTGTATCTATTTGATGCCATATTTTGTAATCAAATGACATAAGTGGCAAAAAAAAAAAATTATAAAAATTAGACGAAAATGTAGCTTTGAAGAATATACTTGCCTAAATATTCCACTGATTTTGTTATAACAATAATATCCAGAGTTCATCTCATTTGTTTATTTTTTTTGTTTCAAGTTAATGTCAAAACTAGTCTAATATAAGCCACATTCATTTTTCAAAAATCATGAATACGAGCAGAAATCAATGATTCAGTAATATTAGATATATACATATGTACAGCAAATACTGGAGATATTTGATTTAAACCTTTCTCTTTTTGAAAGGTTTCACTGCAAAGGAATTTAATGCTCTTTTCTGGGGTGCATTCTGTCTTTCCTCCAGTTTTCTCTGCTTTTGTTTCTCTGATCTTTCCTTCTGCTTTTCTGATGTTCCTGCAGTGCTCTGAATTAAGTTCAACGCATTAGAAACAAAAGCACGAACGGAGTTAAAACATGCTTTCTAGCAAATGGGCGCAGCCATATTGTTTTCTTGTTCTATCGCGTACAGTCTCGCGGTCAGTGTTGCCAGATACTCCTGACGTTTTCCAGCCCAAAATATGTTCAAAACCCGCCAAAATGCACTTGAAACCCCCCAACTGGGCGGAGAACCGCGCAATCTGGCAACACTGCTCGCGGTATTTACATCAATTTAACTTCCGAGTGTTCCCGAATGTCAACGAGAACAAATGAAGCCGACGAAAACATCGCTAAACAAGCAAACCAAATCAGAACGTATTCTGCTGGTCATTTTACTTAAACATATTTTTAATGGATATACAAGAGATTTAAAAAAAAAAAAACCCACTTTCGCTAGAAAATAGCGGAATTCCGCTAAATAGCAGACGTCTGGAATCCCTGACTTAATTGTGTGCTGGAAAAAACAAACAAACAAACAAACAAACAAACAAACAAACAAACAAACAAAGGTTTGGAACTCTAAAATGCTTTTGTAATGTTCTGACTCGATAATGTAGAAGTCAGAAAATAGAAATCTATAACAAACTTTGTATAGAAAAAAAGTTACCTCAGACTTTTGCACAGTGCTGTATTTTTCTAGTTTAGTGTTGAAAACGACTCCATAGCTTTCAATTTGCTCCCAGAGCTTAAATTCTTAAAACTGGAACTATAAAATTAATACAAATCTTAAACAATAAACATGTCCATCAAAACAGCATTAAAAACTAAATAAAATATTAAAATGAAAATACAAATCAGAACTAGAACAACAATGGTAGTTACCGGAAGGCAGCCAGATATTCCACGTCTCCCATGGGAGGCTCCAGACCACCTGTGAAGGCCATGTTCACGTTGAAGCCCACGCCAGGCCCCGAGCCCACCTGGTACACAAACACAGACACACACAGTCTTTAATACAGCAAAATAAAATAAAAACCTAATAAAATAATCAAGGATGAACATTTTAGCATTTTGGACCCAGACTTCAAAAAAAAAAAAAAAAAAATGTGGTTTAGTTTTGGTTACAACATGGAACCTCTATGATCCAGAAGGAATCACTTACAATGCAAATATCCTGATTCATGACAAAACTGAAACAGCAGGAACTTTCTCAGGAACTCAGAAACATTAACGACGTGATTGTTAGAGGAATCAGGGCCGAGTATAGTTTCTACAGCCGAGATTCAGACCTGATTTCTGTTTCAGATTCGATTTTTTTGTACGTGTTGCTCCAAAACTTTTTAGATGGCGCAGGTTGTACAGATATAATCTGATGTCCTGTTTAATCCAGTCTGACTTTATTCAGGATAAAGTTGTTCCTAAAGATGAATGAATGAATAAATGATGCACTGAATGACAGCGACTGCTCAAACACAAGTATCATAAAATGAGCAACTGTCTTAATGGGCGATTAGGGGGGTAAAAAAACCCCTGCATTTATCTCATCTCATTATCTCTAGCCGCTTTATCCTGTTCTACAGGGTCGCAGGCAAGCTGGAGCCTATCCCAGCTGACTACGGGCAAAAGGCGGGGTACACCCTGGACAAGTCGCCAGGTCATCACAGGGCTGACACATAGACACAGACAACCATTCACACTCACATTCACACCTACGGTCAATTTAGAGCCACCAGTTAACCTAACCTGCATGTCTTTGGACTGTGGGGGAAACCGGAGCACCCGGAGGAAACCCACGCGGACACGGGGAGAACATGCAAACTCCGCACAGAAAGGCCCTCGCCGGCCCCGGGGCTCGAACCCAGGACCTTCTTGCTGTGAGGCGACAGCGCTAACCACTACACCACCGTGCCACCCCCTATATAGTCCCCTGCATTTATTCAGCAAGCAATTGCTGAAAAGTTAAAAAATAAAAAATAAAAAAAATTCTGTTGCGTTTTTGTCTTTAATCCAAGATGCAGATAAAAGTGCGTGCTGTGTCCATGTTTCTAGCAGCATGGCAAATGAGATTTTGCTTTGAGTAAGTACAGCTGATTTAAAAAGCAACATCAATGTTAACATTTACACAAATGTTTGATGTTAATATCAAACTCCTCCGCGTCTGCTGTGATGCTAGAACTATCACTGCTGTTATTGTACATACTGCTTAAGGGCCTAGTGGGATCTAGGACTAGGTTGTGTGTGTGTGTGTGTGTGTAGGAAAATGAAATGGAGAGAAGTATTATTCTTCTTTTCTCGGTCTGTGAGACATGATGAGTCGGTGCCTCAGCTGCGTCTGTGGTTCTGACCTCATCAGGAGCGCCGCTGCCAGGAAAGAAGTTCCCGTCGTCATAGCGATGCAGAGACAGATACAGCACATTGGGGTCACTGTAGAAAGCCTGCTGGGTGCCGTTGCCATGGTGAACGTCCTAAAAGAAGAGCGTGGTGTCATCACTCAGTGTTTACAATAAACACAAATACATACACAGTCACGAAAACAAAACGCGTGGACATAATCGTACGAACATGAAAAAATTCCGTCGCTTGCATAATGTCAAAATCAGACGCTATGCTGGAAAAGACATTGTGTGACGCGTTTTCATAACATTAAAAATGTACAAACATTCTATTCTGAGCTCACGGTCATAATGTTTAATAGCTTTGGGTCTCTCGTCATGTGTCTTTTGATCTGAGGTGCTGTGTGTCATGCCGTGTACTGCTCCGGCATAAGTGCTGCGTGACAGACAGGAGGAAATGAACGGCATTTCAAAGGCATCCCGAGACCTTAATGATCTCAGTCGAGTCTGGCCAGCAGGATTACTGCACACCGCGGCCCATATCATGCCACTACAGGCCTGAGAGGGACACGCACTGACCTACATACGTATAATATATTAACCCACTATGAACAGTGAATGAAATAGGTTCGGGTTTTGACAGAACGTGGCTTTACAGTGAGCACAGAATAGATTTCATCATCTTTTAAAGGAGAACTGAAGTCATTTTTAAACTTGCTTTATTTCTTAATTAACGTGTTATTCAATTACGTTTTCGGTTTTAGTAACCTTACAATATATCGTGACTCGTATTGGCAACTAATCGCAATTAAATATTATACTTATCGGCCTATTTGGTTTTTAGCCGTGTTGAATTTAGTTCGTTTGGTCCACGGCAGGCGTCGCTTATCCGCGCGATCTTCATGAGACTTGTGCGAGACTTCGAAACGTCAAGTGTCAGCACCGCCATTTTGAAAATTGTTTTCCAAACGAAGTATTGCACAAAAACGAGTTTAAATGACGATTATTGAGTACTTTTTTCAAACTTTCCTGATTGCTATCAAAACAAACAAAACTTCCGGCTTGATTACGTCAGCATTCGAAAGAGGGCGGGCGCGTCTTTGAGAACGTTGGCAGATGTCGGTCGCTTTGATTTCCGCTGTACGTTTTACTTCCATCCTACGACATCTCGCACAGGTCTCAACGAATCTCATTTACGGCCGTCGCTTTGACATATGGACTGATATATTACAGAGCATATTTCAAACACTCAGAACTTGCTACAGCCGGGACAAAATAGCGATCAAAAACACATTCCGATATTTAATAAAATGAGACGAATAGAATTTTGATGATAAAAAAATCTGCCTACAGTCCTCCTTTAAAACAGATATCTTAATAATATTAGAAATGATAGCGTGTTCGAATGAGCGTATTAATATAAATCTCTGATCTGAATTGCAGACGACACGGCTATCAGAGCTGCTGTTACAGAAAACCAATCAACTCCTTCTGTGCGGTGATGTAAATACATTCTGAGACCACTGAGTTTTCAAGAAGCAATGCTGCGTATCTGATGTTGTTCTATCCACATTCACTGGATATGAGCAATCATGCGCTCTGGCTCCTCAAATACTAGGATATCAGCTCATATACCAAGAGTAGAGAAAAACAAAATGGCAGCTTTGTTATCGTATTTAAAAGAAACCGAAATAGCTAAAAGAATATAGTTGGGTTTTTTCCTCCCCAGTATCTCCTGTTCTACTCTCACTCCAGCCCAGTCAGTGGCGGTAATGCGCCTTTAAGTTGGTTTGTCAACCGCCAAAAAACCTTAAAGAAGAAGAAAATGGCGGCGTCTGTTGCTGAACCAACCGAGGACGAAATAAAAACTCAACTCGAAAACAAAACCCCAAAAATAGACACACACAAAAAAGCAACAAACTATGGAATAAAAGTATTTGATGGTAAAAACGTACGTTTATTTTTATTTTTCAAGAATTATAGCATTTTTCACAAATTGCTACTGCGATTTCGCCCGTTTGTTTCGATTCTAAGCAGAAATGATTTTGTCGGACATTTTGCATAAAGAGTTATTTATCGAATGTGCAAAAAAAAAAAAATCCATTGAATGTGGATAGAATAAAACAGTTATTCCACTCAATCTCGTCATGCATGGCTTATAGCCGACGAGGCGCGTAGTTCACGTATGACTCGATTTCGGGGAATAACTTAACCGTCGAGTTGGTTTAATTATTGACATTCGGTTGTTTTATTGGTCAGACCTTTGAGAAAACACTCACCCAGTCCACTATCAAGATCTTGCTGACATTCAGCCGCTGCTGGAGGAGTTTGGCTGCGATGGCCACCGAGTTGAAATAACAGAATCCCCTGTTATTGCAAAGAGAGACAAAAGTGCAGGCAGAGCGGTGGATGAGTAAGGGAGCACAGAGAGAACAGGAGAGCAGTGTAGTGTGGCGTGTGTAAGCCTGTGTAAAGTGGACCCCCTGGTCGAGTGGATTCTCCCATTTCACTAATGACAATTCACCCACAGGGTTCTGGCTACACTTCAGAGTGGAGAGAACAGTGCTTTGGCCTGGCCTGCAGCCCATACACAGTGATGCACCACTACACACACACACACGGCCTCTGCTAAGCCTGGCACACTCACCACAGCATTGCAACAGCCATCTGATTTAACCTTTTCCCAAAGCCTCAGTGGAACAATTGTTTCACTTAACCTTTATGTAATGAGGCCAGTTTAGTGAAGAGGCTTTTCTGTAAAACAAAGAAGGAAGTAGTAATACGGATCACTTACTGCACAGGTATTTAACACACACACACACACGCACGTATACAGTATCAGTCAAAAGCTTGGGCATACTTAATCATTATTATGAACTTTTGACTGGGACTGTACACGCACATTTTATATTATATATATTAGGGTGCATCAGTTGACCCCTAAAAATGAAAAGTTCCTACGATCATGATGCATTTTTGTTTTTATGTTCCTTTTGGTAAGAAAACACACTGGGTGAAATATTTTGACAAAATGCAAAAGTTTAATGGTGGCACCAGGAGCTCAAAGTTATGGAAAAAGCTGCTATTTTATGACTTTTATGACAAAATTTCGATCACTTTTCATGAAACATTATGGCACCTTATAGAGTATACCAAATATCTTAGGCCAAGTTTACATTAGACCGTATCTGTCTCGTTTTCTTCGCGGATGCACTGTCCGTTTACATTAAAACGCCTGGAAACGCCGGGAAACGGGAATCCGCCAGGGTCCACGTATTCAATCCAGATCGTGTCTGGTCCGGTGCTGTGTAAACATTGAGAATACGCGGATACGCTGTGCCGAGCTCGAGCTGGCGTCGTCATTGGACAACGTCACTGTGACATCCACCTTCCTGATTCGCTGGCGTTGGTCATGTGACGCGACTGCTGAAAAACGGTGCGGACTTCCTCCTTGTATCACCTTTCATTAAAGAGTATAAAAGTATGAAAATACTGCAAATACTGATGCAAATACTGCCCATTGTGTAGTTATGATTGTCTTTAGGCTTGCCATCCTTCCACTTGCAAGTGGTAAGTGACGCGCATGCCCGACATGCACTGAGATCTCACACACAGCGGCTCAGTCCCGAATCACAGCTCGTGCGCTCCACTCGCGTGCTCTGTGAGCTGCGCAGGGCCGGAGTGCGCACCCTCCAGAGGGCACTCGCTGTTCAGGGCGGAGTGATTTGGAGCGCAGGATGCCTGCGGAGCCGAGCGTATCCGTGTATTGGCGTTGCTGTGTGCACACTAATCGTTTTAAAAACGTTAATCTGATGATCCGCTGATACGGTCTAATGTAAACCCCACCTTAGATACACATTTTTAGTACATATTCTAAATATATTATCAAGCACAGTTTGAGTTTTAGCTCTTCACTGAATCATTGTTCAACTACTTTTAAACAATACAAATGTATTATGAATCGCATTAATGCTTCTCAATCCCTTGCAAAGGTTCTTAACATGATCTCTGGGTCACAAGAAATCAATAAACAGAGTCCAACATTGTGATTCAAACCTTACGCGAAAACATAAAATAAGCGTTTTTTGGCAAAAAAAATGAACCTCATGGTGCCACCATTAGACTTTTGAATATGGTCAAAAAATTTTACAGGATGTCTTTATTGGTGAAAAGGAACACCCAAACAAAAATACATCAGATTTTATGAAAGTGAGGGCAACTGATGCACCCACTCAACAAAAATAAAAACTTTACACTCGTTTCAAAGTGAATAATTTGAACATTTTAGAAAATAGGTTTGAAATAACGATTGTATTCAATGATCTTGTAATTAAAGATGCTATAGCATACAGATCATGTTTGTCATGGAATCGGTTCCACCGGAAATGCGACGACAATGTCCATGATCAAAAACTGTGAGTCACAACTTAATGAAATCATGTCGATGTCGGGTGTGTCCTCCATGGGCGTTCACAACTGCGATACAACGTCTCCTCATGGATTGGATGATGCGTCTGAACACAGCTTGGGGAATGCGCCGCCATATTTGTACCAACATGGCACCAAGCTCCTGCAAGTTCTGTGGAGGGTTCCTTACGGTCGGCTGTGGTGCCGGTTTGATGGAGACGTGTCTGGAGATTATGGATGGTCTGTCGACTGCATCCCATAACCCTCGCGACGTCAGTGACGGATGTTCCCGTATTCAGCATGCCAATGGCACGTTCACGCTGAATGCTTGACAGTCGTGGCATTGCAAATTAACGAATAATTAACCATAAAACCTTGTTTTTCTGAGATGACACTCTACTCTGCTACCGTGAGATCAATTGCACGTGTATCAATAGGTCAAGTCACTTGTGTCACGTGGAAACGTGATTTTAGCATGCAGTGCTCTCGCACGTGCTACGTAGGCCCGACCAGTAGAATGAATGTGTGACGTAATGCCCTTGACAATGCATTTAACCATAATCACAACAAGAACTCTTTAAAGAGAAGTTTCTAAACACTATTTGAAAAATAATGAGTGTCAAGTTTTTATTTTTGCTGAGTATATATGCGCACGCACTGAGCAACTGAAAAACAAGCCACTGAAATTCTTTCAATCTTGACAGTGAAAGTCAGTTTGCTCTCAAAACTAGCACGCGTGTCATAATAATACGAGCTTTCGATAACTTCACTGTTGAATTCCTTTCGAGCAGCCAGGCCACTGGGACGGGGAAGTGTGTACACTTGGCCAGGATGTTCACCTCTGAGCTGGGATTCATTTATGTTTCAGTGTGTGTGTGTGTGTGTGTGTGAGAATGAGTTACATCATACTGTATTAGAACACTTTCACACATGCAGTGATAAGTCCATTAAAACTGAACTCTGGTCTGGTTTCTCCCCCGGTGTAGTTTGTTTAGGTTTGTTACTCAGAATCAGACCAAAACAACCTTTACAAGATCGTCTCGACTCGGTTCCAGTCAAACTTGTGCATGGTTTTATTGCAGGAAGAACTCGGAATGGAACAAGATCAACTGTGAGCTACTGCTCACTTACGTACCCCCCGCGCTTATATCAGAACGCGAGCAATCGAAGGAACAGGACACAAAGGCTACGTTCACACTGCAGGCTGAAGTGACTCAAATCCGATCTTTTCGCCCATATGTGACCTGTATCCGATCTTTTATTGACAATATGAACGACACAGATCCGATTTTTTCAAATCCGACCCAGGCCGTTTGGATATGTGGTCCTAATTCCGATTCCTATCCGCTCTTTTCATATGCGACTTCAGTCTGAACCGCCAGGTCGCATTCATCCGACTTACACGTCATCAACAAGCCACAAACGTCACTATTCTGCGCTGAAGTAGGCGGCGGGTCTCTCAAAAAAGTTACAACAACATGGCGCATAATCACGGGCGCAGATAGAGGGTGGGACTCGTCCCACCCAGATTTAAATTCACCTCGTTCGGTCCCCCCCACTTATAGGGAGGAAAAAACGTCTATGCTGTCTTTCTTTGCATAAGGCAAACCTCACGGAAAAATCAAAAGACTAATTACCATTCGGTTTATTGAGGTGCACGGCAGTGTATACATAGTTGCAACAACTCACATAAAACAAAACAAAGACTGATATTCGGTTGGTTGAGCTGTGCAGACTGCACAGGTTGCGAGCTCGAGCTTGGTTGCTATGGTTACTAACAACAAGTTTGACAGGCATATCGGAGTTTGGGGTTGGTTTGCTGGCAGCTTTGTCCCCCCCAGTTTTTTGTCCCTCCCAGTTCAAAAAACGTATCTGCGCCCCTGCGCATGACATCAATGCGAGGGACGCTTCGGGCTGTGAAGGTTCTGAATCTTCTCAATGGAAGGACGCAGAGGTTAGGGAGCTGATTTCCATTTGGGGGGATACAGCTATTCAAGCTAGATTGGATGAGTCATACCGCAATCGGGCGGTTTTACTTCCGTAAACACTGGCCATGCTCACTGCGTGTGACGTCGTCGTATCCTGCAATGCGCATGCGGAACACTTTTAGGTCGCTTTTCGTTCATACTGAGGATCACATACAAGTCGCATATATTTGTTAATGTGAACGACCTCACAAAAAAATCGGATTTCACAAAAAAATCGGAATTGAGCATTAAGCCTTGCAGTGTGAACGTAGCGTTAGGCTACGTTTACATTAGACCGTATCTGTCTCGTTTTCTTCGCGGATGCACTGTCCGTTTACATTAAACCGCCTGGAAACGGGAATCCGCCAGCGTCCACGTATTCAATCCAGATCGTGTCTGGTCCGGTGCTGTGTAAACATTCAGAATACGCGGATACGCTGTGCTGAGCTCTAGCTGGCGTCTCATTGGACAACGTCACTGTGACATCCACCTTCCTGATTCGCTGGCGTTGGTCATGTGACGCGACTGCTGAAAAACGGCGCGGACTTCCGCCTTGTATCACCTTTCATTAAAGAGTATAAAAGTATGAAAATACTGCAAATACTGATGCAAATACTGCCCATTGTGTAGTTATGATTGTCTTTAGGCTTGCCATCCTTCCACTTGCAAGTGGTAAGTGATATGCGCTGGGATCACACACACAGCGGCTCAGTCCCGAATCACTGCTTGTTCACTTCACTCGCGCGCTCTGTGAGCTGTGCAAGGCCGGAGTGCGCACCCTCCAGAGGGCACTCGCTGTTCAGGGCGGAGTGATTTGGAGCGCAGGATGCCTGCGGAGCCGAGCGTATCCGTGTATTGGTGTTGCTGTGTGCACGCGAATCGTGTATTGGTGTTGCTGTGTGAACACTAATCGTTTTAAAAACGTTAATCTGATGATCCGCTGATACGGTCTAATGTAAACATGGGCTTACACTACATTCACACTGCAAGGCTTAATGCTCAATTCCGATTTTTTTGTGAAATCCGATTTTTTTGTGAGGTCGTTCACATTAACAAATATATGCGACTTGTATGTGATCCTCAGTATGAACGAAAAGCGACCTAAAAGTGTTCCGCATGCGCATTGCAGGATACGACGACGTCACATGCAGTGAGCATGGCCAGTGTTTACGGAAGTAACCTAAAGTTTCCTGTGTATGACAGTAGCCAGCATGGAGCACCTGGCGATGATGCAGTTGTTGTTGCGACGGAGCCAGAACATGCACAATAGCCTGATGTTAAGGAGGAGGTTGAGAAGGAAGAGGGCAAGGGTTTTGGCTCAGGCGTTCTGTGGGGTAGTGACTGCAACCTCCGTTCAAAGGAACATCAAAGCCATGTTGTTGTAACTTTTTTTGAGAGACCCGCCGCCTACGTCAGCGCAGAATAGTGACGTTTGTGGCTTGTTGATGACGTGTAAGTCGGATGAATGCGACCTGGCGGTTCAGACTGAAGTCGCATATGAAAAGATCGGATAGGAATCGGAATTAGGACCGCATATCCAAACGGCCTGGGTCGGATTTGAAAAAATCGGATCTGTGTCGTTCATATTGTCAATAAAAGATCGGATACAGGTCACATATGGGCGAAAAGATCGGATTTGAGTCACTTCAGCCTGCACTGTGAACGTAGTGTTATTATGAATGTTGACTTCGACAAATAATGAAACAAGTAATAAAGAGCCGTGTCTCTCCCCAGGGATTTCAAACAGCATCTTGGTTAACTGCCTTTTTGCTTCTTGAAATAGCGTCAAAACCCACGCTATATGTTTCATAAACACATTCAGTCGGTAAACAGGAAGTCGATGTGCGACAGACCTGAAAACGGTAAACACGGTATAGAACCCCAAGCTGAAGCTCGGTACCGAGTGGCTATGATTTGTGGTTGCTGAGAAAAAGGGTGTTTCGGATGGACAGAGATAACCCAGTATACCCCTCCTCCTTCGGAGCGGGGGTATAATGAACTGTAGGAAGTTGTGTATTTTGGGCTGCAGGTGGAATTTTTTTGTTCAACAGAGCCACAAGGTGCAAACAATCAAAGGACAGAGCTACAGTGCCACAGAAACGTGATGTGTTTTAGACTGAGGAACAAAAAGAGAAAATCGAGCGTGGATGTGATGCACAAAACAGTTTAAAATTGTCTCATTCTCATCTCATTATCTGTAGCCGCTTTATCCTTCTACAGGGTCGCAGGCGAGCTGGAGCCTATCCCGGCTGACTACGGGCGAAAGGCGGGGTACACCCTGGACAAGTCGCCAGGTCATCACAGGGCTGACACATAGACACAGACAACCATTCACACTCACATTCACACCTACGGTCAATTTAGAGTCACCAGTTAACCTAACCTGCATGTCTTTGGACTGTGGGGGAAACCGGAGCACCCGGAGGAAACCCACGCGGACACGGGGAGAACATGCAAACTCCGCACAGAAAGGCCCTCGCCGGCCACGGGGCTCGAACCCGGACCTTCTTGCTGTGAGGCGACAGCGCTAACCACTACACCACCATGCCGCCCTCACTATGAAATCACATCTGGAAAATGTATGGAATGATGTGGTAAACAAAAAAGTGTGAAACAAACAAACCATGTTTCATATTTTAGATTCTTCAAAGTAGCCAAAGTTTACCCTGATGGCGCTTTGCACACTATTGGCGTTATCTTAACCAGCTTCATGAGGTAGTCATTAACCTGGAATGCTTTTCAATTAACATCTGTGCCTCGTCTAAAGTTAATTGGTGCAATTTCTGGCCTTTTTCATGCGTTTGAGATCAAACAGTAAATAGTAAATCATAAAAATACAGTAAACAGCCCTATTCCACAACTGTAGTAATCCATATTATGTCGCGCTGTGAATATATAAAGTTGTATATATCAGACAGCCTTTAAAGTTTGATGAAGTCAGTTTCAGGCTTTGGAGCAGGCTTTGGCAGTTTCAGGCTTTGGCAGCCCTGCATAGTCACTTGAAAATGCATCTTTGTCCACTTCGTAGGGGTCAATTCCCCCAATCAAGGCCAGTTTGGCTGCATACCGTTGTTGTGAGATGTCGTCTAATGTATCTATATACTTCTGTTTGCTTGATTTTGCCGACATTGATCTTTATTTTAGAAAACTGACTATATAACTTCATAAATTTGTCCGAGATAACGTAGCCGGTAGTGGCGATGGTCCGTTTTGTTTGCCCCGCAAGATGGCGGCTGGGGGGCGTTCCCCGGAATGCCGTGACATTAGTGAAAACTATCTATTGAAAATTTGTGAAATCGCTCATGGAATCCACATACCTTTAGAATTTCTCGTTCAAATTTTGAGGAAGAAATCTTATACTGCTCAACATTAAGCCTGTTCAGTTTCATTTGCTGAGACTATGTAGTTTCTGGGATATTTACATCTCAAATAATATTCAAGTTTTTGAAACACTCTGTGTGTGTGTGTGTGTGTGTGTGTGTGTGTGTGTGTGTGTGAGTGTACGTACACACATGTTGCAGGTCAAATCATTTCCACCTAGGTGATATATATATTTTTTTGACCTGGGTTCAAATTTTTAGCCTAGTTCATAATTTGCAACCTCGGTAAAATTTTGGATTATCTAAGATGCCAAGAGGTTCAAGACAGTTATAAAGGCAAAAGGTGGGCAAACAAATGAATTCAGAATATTTACCACATTCAGAAATGCTGATACAAACTTCTGAACGAAGATCATTTCTATTTTTCAGTATTCATTTATTTTAAAAGGATGTTGGTTTCCTCTGGGCTATCTGGTTTCTTTCTCCTGGCCAAGAACATGCCAGAACGCAATACTGTGTGTGAAAGACTGTGTGTGTGCACGCGCACGCGTGCGGTGACCAGAAACGGATGGGTTTCTCATCCAGGGTGTATTTGTTACAGGTTTAAAAATTTTCACCCGAGGTGATTTTTTTTTTTTTTTTGACCTGGGTTAAAATTTTTAGCCTAATTCATAATTTCCAACCTAGGTCAAATTTTGGATTATCAAAGATTCTTAAACTGGATTTTCCATCACTTCTTTTGTCTCTCGTTCTTCCATCCACTTCCTCTCTGTCTCCACCTATCTAGTATTTCATCGTCTGTCTGTCTATTCTTATCTACCTACACTACCGTTCAAAAGTTTGGGGTCACCCAGACAATTTTGTGTTTTCCATGAAAAGTCACACTTTTATTTCCCACCATAAGTTGTAAAACGAATAGAAAATATAGTCGAGACGTTTTTCTGGCCATTTTGAGCATTTAATCGACCCCACAAATGTGATGCTCCAGAAACTCAATCTGCTCAAAGGAAGGTCAGTTTTATAGCTTCTCTAAAGAGCTAAACTGTTTTCAGCTGTGCTAACATGATTGTACAAGGGTTTTCTAATCATCCATTAGCCTTCTGAGGCAATGAGCAAACACATTGTACCATTAGAACACTGGAGTGAGAGTTGCTGGAAATGGGCCTCTATACACCTATGGAGATATTGCACCAAAAACCAGACATTTGCAGCTAGAATAGTCATTTACCACATTAGCAATGTATAGACCAGACCTGGGCATTTTACGGCCCGCGGGCCGCATCCGGCCCTTTGGTTCATTCTGACCGGCCCACGTAAGGTTAATTAGAAATTACAAAATAAACATATTTTCTAATTTTACCTCATGCATGGACTGAATGTGCATTGCTTTTATTTTGAAGTTGTGTTCAACAAAAATGCAATGCGCGCGACATGAAATTCCACGAAACCTAATCCCGCGATAACTACTTCCGTAATTTGTCCAGACCAACCATAAACTTGTACGTCATCCTTCAAACGGTCCAGCCAATCACATAGTGTGACGTCACCAGCAGGCGCCGGAGCCCGAGCCGATCTGTAGATCTGATTCCTACACGGCATCATTATTATAATATGATGTATCTTGTTTGATATTTGGAGTAGAAAGACAATATTGTGATGTCTTTACTGTGTTTTGGGGTGAATGTGACTGAAAAAAAAAATGGTACAAACATTCACATTTTGTTAACCATTGTTTTGGGAAATTTGATTGAATAAATGACATTTATTGTAAGGCAACCTCGTTTTTTCCATACTCTTACCAGTCTTAGCAGCTTGTAAAAACAATGTTATTTATTGTTTTATATAAAGAAATACAATTAATATTATGCAGAATTTAGTTCAGCCTTTTGGTCCGGCCCTCCACAAAATTTTCTGTTTCTCATGTGGCCCCATGGAAAAAATAATTGCCCACCCCGATATAGAGTGTATTTCTGATTAGTTTAAAGTGATCTTCATTGAAAAGAACAGTGCTTTTCTTTCAAAAATAAGGACATTTCAAAGTGACCCCAAACTTTTGAACGGTAGTGTAATTACCGTCTTTTACATACACTATATTGCCAAAAGTATTCGCTCACCTGCCTTGACTCACATATGAGCTTAAGTGACATCCCGTTCCTAATCCATAGGGTTCAATATGACGTCAGTCCACCCTTTGCAGCTAGAACAGCTTCAACTCTTCTGGGAAGGCTGTCCACAAGGTTTAGGAGTGTGTTTATGGGAATTTTTGACCATTCTTCCAGAAGCGCATTCGTGAGGTCACACACTGATGTTGGACGAGAAGGCCTGGCTCTCAGTCTCCGCTCTAATTCATCCCAAAGGTGTTCTATCGGGTTGAGGTCAGGACTCTGTGCAGGCCAGTCAAGTTCATCCACACCAGACTCTGTCATCCATGTCTTTATGGACCTTGCTTTGTGCACTGGTGCACAGTCATGTTGGAAGAGGAAGGGGCCAGCTCCAAACTGTAAAAACAGTCTGCATGCCTAGGTGCTTGATTTTATACACCTGTGGCCATGGAAGTGATTGGAACACCTGATTCCGACAATTTGGATGGGTGAGCAAATACTTTTGGAAATATAGTGCATCTTTTTTCATGCCTAACCAGGATTAAGAATCGGAAGGTTCTGAGTTTGAACCCACTAGACCAGCGATGACTGCGATCCAAGGAGTGATGTATATTTTGAATTTATTCACGAGTCCAGTCTTATTACATCATCAAGTAGTTTAAAATACAAAGTCTTCCTCAAAGGCACGTATTTTATATCAAGAAATAAAACCTCGTTACTTGGTATAAAATACGTGCCTAATTGCTGTTACTGATAACGGATGAACGGAGTTCACATGCAGGCAGTGAAGCTGATGTACAACCCCGATTCCAAAAAAAGTTGGGACAAAGTACAAATTGTAAAAAAAAACAAACGGAATGCAATAATTTACAAATCTCAAAAACTGATATTGTATTCACAATAGAACATACACAACATATCAAATGTCGAAAGTGAGACATTTTGAAGTTTTATGCCAAATATTGGCTCATTTGAAATTTCATGACAGCAACACATCTCAAAAAAGTTGGGACAGGGGCAATAAGAGGCTGGAAAAGTTAAAGGTCCAAAAAAGGAACAGCTGGAGGACCAAATTGCAACTCATTACGTCAATTGGCAATAGGTCATTAACATGACTGGGTATAAAAAGAGCATCTTGGAGTGGCAGCGGCTCTCAGAAGTAAAGATGGGAAGAGGATCACCAATCCCCCTAATTCTGCGCCGACAAATAGTGGAGCAATATCAGAAAGGGGTTCGACAGTGTAAAATTGCAAAGAGTTTGAACATATCATCATCTACAGTGCATAATATCATCAAAAGATTCAGAGAATCTGGAAGAATCTCTGTGCGTGAGGGTCAAGGCCGGAAAACCATACTGGGTGGCCGTGATCTTCGGGCCCTTAGACGGCACTGCATCACATACAGGCATGCTTCTGTATTGGAAATCACAAAATGGGCTCAGGAATATTTCCAGAGAACATTATCTGTGAACACAATTCACCGCGCCATCCGCCGTTGCCAGCTAAAACTCTATAGTTCAAAGAAGAAGCCGTATCTAAACATGATCCAGAAGCGCAGACGTCTTCTCTGGGCCAAGGCTCATTTAAAATGGACTGTGGCAAAGTGGAAAACTGTTCTGTGGTCAGACGAATCAAAATTTGAAGTTCTTTATGGAAATCAGGGACGCCGTGTCATTCGGACTAAAGAGGAGAAGGACGACCCAAGTTGTTATCAGCGCTCAGTTCAGAAGCCTGTATCTCTGATGGTATGGGGTTGCATTAGTGCATGTGGCATGGGCAGCTTACACATCTGGAAAGACACCATCAATGCTGAAAGGTATATCCAGGTTCTAGAGCAACATATGCTCCCATCCAGACGACGTCTCTTTCGGGGAAGACCTTGCATTTTCCAACATGACAATGCCAAACCACATACTGCATCAATTACAGCATCATGGCTGCGTAGAAGAAGGGTCCGGGTACTGAACTAGCCAGCCTGCAGTCCAGATCTTTCACCCATAGAAAACATTTGGCGCATCATAAAACGGAAGATACGACAAAAAAGACCTAAGACAGTTGAGCAACTAGAATCCTACATTAGACAAGAATGGGTTAACATTCCTATCCCTAAACTTGAGCAACTTGTCTCCTCAGTCCCCAGACGTTTACAGACTGTTGTAAAGAGAAAAGGGGATGTCTCACAGTGGTAAACATGGCCTTGTCCCAACTTTGAGATGTGTTGTTGTCATGAAATTTAAAATCACCTAATTTTTCTCTTCAAATGAGACATTTTCTCAGTTTAAACATTTGATATGTCATCTATGTTCTATTCTGAATAAAATATGGAATTTTGAAACTTCCACATCATTGCATTCCGTTTTTATTTACAATTTGTACTTTGTCCCAACTTTTTTGGAATCGGGGTTGTAGCTGTGCAGGGAAACAGTATTTGTGGAGCAATATGGTGATGTGGTTTGTGCAGTGAGGGGAGTGGTACTCACATGGGGGTGCTCTCCTCGGCGTGGTGTCCTGGAGGCCGCACCACAGCGAAACCGTTCTGTAATCACACACCGACACACACAGCTGTGTTAGCTACACCACCACACGCTGCAAAGAGACGAGCCCACGCATGTGCACAAGCACGCACCCTAACAGGATGATCGTAACACACTGCTGCATGGCTCAGTCTTCCAGCAAGACGCTCAGTTACTCTAAAACCTGATGTGGATCTGAGTTAATGATGTTTCCATTCATGGTGAACAGGCCAGTGGAGGATCACGCTGATCATTAATGCACCAAGGACCGGTGGAGGTGCTGATCACCGAGTCTCTGCGCTCAGATCAGATCAGAAAGCCCCTCCGAGCACAGGAACTTCCCATCCTAATGATGCTGAAGCAGCTGTGCTTTACTGTTTTCCTTTCTCGCTCCAGGGAATAGTAATTTAGCCTGTGAGAGGAGCTTAGCTGGTGTAACGCTAGTTCTCAGTGGCGTGTTTTCAGAGTGCTGGGCTGGGCTGGGCTGCGGCTGAGGTGTTGCACGTCTATTTTAGTTTGGGATGACTGGCAGACAGGATGTTATGTTGAGTGTGTGTGCTGAGATCTACAGTCTCACTAATGATGTGGTTACACTCAGGCGTGTGTGCATTTGCTTGAGATTAGGTTGCTTTCTGCGGTGAAAGGATGCCCAGATATCAGCTGATCTCTCTCTCTCTCTCTCTCTCTCTCTCACACACACACGCGAACTCTTTCGCTCACGATTTGGCTACACAAACATTGAACAGCAAATGACACGACGTTAAGTTTTCTTTTCCCAAATATCAATAACTTCAAACCAGTAAATAACTAAAATGTCAATAACTTCAGCATGAAAACAAGTACAATTGGTAGATTTGGCAGCCTAAAACCCCAAACAAATCTATTTCTGATGTTGATACAGTATTTGCTCCTTTTTATGCAGCACAACTGCAGAGTGTAGCACGCCTGCTAACGTTCACGCTGTAGCACTGTGAAACGAGACTCTTTAAAGCTACACCGCCTTCCAGATTTTTCAAGTCTAGGTCATAAAAAGAATTTTCCCTGACACCTGATTATTTTTGTTTAGTGGACCGAAAGCTACCGAGTTCGAATCACAGACTTCCAGTTTTATTAGTTTTTTTAAAAATAGAACAGTTACTGAATTGATCTCCACGTGGCCCTAAATTCTCCGCTATTTTTTCCTGCTTCACCATGACTCAATACAAGATCCTACGTCATGCATGACGTGGTGGGCTTTCCCCGTTCGCGCAAGGCATTGTGGGATACAAATTTGAAACAGGAGAGAAAAATGGAGGACGTGAGCGTGCAAATGAAACGTGAAAGACCAAGTACAGTAACGGAAAGAAAGCGAGAAGAAAAGACGTTAGGTTATATACGACGGAAAGGAAACGCAGGACCAAACTAATAAATATCGGCGCTCAGCGAGCACCTCGGTGTGATCAGCTGTTCGTTTAGCGACAGAATGATAGAACCGTCAGTGCACGCTCAAAGGTAAACCTGTAGATGGTGGTAATGCAACACTGGATCACCAGCTGCCGTAAAACCCAAAAGATGAAGATGACGAAGGTAAACCTGCGTATGTGCACACACACACGGACTTCCTCTGTCTGCTTGACTGTGCGAAATGAGTGATTTCATGCACATTATTTGCTCAGGAATCCCTCAAATTAAATAACTTCCCAGCTACAGAATGGCCTGGGTATTTTTTTTTAAAGATATTACAGAAAAACATGCATCACAATGACCAAATTTCAGCGGGAACTAAATTTCACCGATTTTATGAAATCGAAAGGGTGTCTACTTTTAAAGGGATCTTCCAGTGGATTTATTCTCAAACTTATTTTAAGTAAAAGTAGTCACAGATTTCAAAAATCAAACTTTCATTTTCGGAGACCAAATAATGTTTGCGAAAAATGAATTTTCTTTAAAATATCAGATGGGCTTCCTGCGGTGGTGACGTACACTACCGTTCAAAAGTTTGGGGTCACCCAGACAATTTTGTGTTTTCCATGAAAAGTCACACTTTTATTTACCACCATAAGTTGTAAAATGAACAGAAAATATAGTCGAGACATTTTCCTGGCCATTTTGAGCATTTAATCGACCCCACAAATGTGATGCTCCAGAAACTCAATCTGCTCAAAGGAAGGTCAGTTTTATAGCTTCTCTAAAGAGCTCAACTGTTTTCAGCTGTGCTAACATGATTGTACAAGGGTTTTCTAATCATCCATTAGCCTTCTGAGGCAATGAGCAAACACATTGTACCATTAGAACACTGGAGTGAGAGTTGCTGGAAATGGGCCTCTATACACCTATGGAGATATTGCACCAAAAACCACACATTTGCAGCTAGAATAGTCATTTACCACATTAGCAATGGATAGAGTGGATTTCTGATTAGTTTAAAGTGCAGTTCTTTCAAAAATAAGGACATTTCAAAGTGACCCCAAACTTTTGAACGGTAGTGTATGCGATGACGTCAGGTAGCGGTCGCTTGGAGCAACTCGACCAAACATGTTTTGCAGCGTGAGGTCTCAGGTCTGATCCAGTTCCTGTCGGTGACGCTTTGCCACAGCTGATCCAGCACACTTTGCATTTTCTTTGTGGATATGCAGTCTAGTTCCAGTTTGTGCTTTCTTTCGAGCATCACTGCGGGATTTATACGCTACACACCGAGGCACAGTTATTTAAAAACTGATAAATTCAGTAAATTACTTGTAAAACTAGCAAAACTACGATGCAAACAGAGAATATAAACAGCCGAGTTGCTCCGAGCGACCGCTACCTGACGTCATCGCATCTGACATTTTAAAGAAAATTTATTTTTCTCGAACACGATTTGGTCTCCGAAAATGAAAGTTTGATGTTTTAAATCTGCGACTACTTTTACTTAACATAAGCTTGAGAATAAATCCGCTGGAGGATCCCTTTAATATTCAGGATTTAAAGGAACAGTCCACCGTACTTCCATAATGAAATATGCTGTTATCTGAATTGAGACGAGCTGCTCCGTACCTCTCCGAGCTTTGCGCGACCTCCCAGTCAGTCAGACGCGCTGTCACTCCTGTTAGCAATGTAGCTAGGCTCAGTATGGCCAATGGTATTTTTTGGGGCTGTAGTTAGATGCGACCAAACTCTTCCGCGTTTTTTCTGTTTACATAGGTTTATATGACCAGTGATATGAAACAAATTCAGTTACACAAATTGAAACGTAGCGATTTTCTATGCTATGGAAAGTCCGCACTATAATGACAGGCGTACTAACACCTTCTGCGTGCTTCGGCAGCGCATTGATACGGAGCTCAGATATCAATGCGCTGCCGAAGTGTGCAGAAGGTGTTAGTACGCCTGTCATTATAGTGCGGACTTTCCATAGCATAGAAAATCGCTACGTTTCAATTTGTGTAACTGAACTTGTTTCATATCACTGGTCATATAAACCTATGTAAACAGGAAAAACGCGGAAGAGTTTGGTCACATCTAACTACAGCCCCAAAAAATACCATTGGCCATGCTGAGCCTAGCTACATTGCTAACAGGAGTGACAGCGCGTCTGACTGCGTCTGACTGACTGGGAGGTCGCGCAAAGCTCAGAGAGGTACGGAGCAGCTCGTCTCAATTCAGATAAGAGCATATTTCATTATGGAAGTACGGTGGACTGTTCCTTTAAGATGTGCATGTTAATCTTCACGCTTAAGGCTTAATAAACAGTGCAACAGTATATGATAATAATAATAAAAAAGCAAGCCCTTGTTTACATCCTGGCGTGTGGAGTGAGATCTGTTCTGTGAGTGAGCTGCAGAAATATTGGTATGTGTGCGGAAATAAAACATTATTCTATTATCGCGTGTGGAAATAAAGGAAATATTCAGTATTCGAATGTACTGCAGCATTAATGAGCCGAGAATGTTCCCCTGCTACTGACAGGATGAACTGCAGCAGCAGCGCGACCCCAGACTGGGACTCTTTTTAGCAAAGAATCATTTACAGATTGCAACGTTTTCTACAAACTGATCTTTAGCTCAATATTACACTTCTTGGGATTCATGTCTTCAAACCGCCTCATTAACCAAAGTAAACTGACAAAGCTGAAAGCTAGACGCCCTTTCAGTTTCATAAAATCGGTGAAATATAGTTCCCTCGGAAATTTGGTCATTGTGATATATGTTTATTTCTGTAATATCTCAAAAAAACAAAACAAAAAACGGGCCATTCTGTGGCTGGGAAGTTATTTAATGTGAGGGGACTAAAGCAAATGTGCATGAAATCTCTCAGTTCGTGCAGTCAAGCAGACAGAGGAAGTCCGTGTGCGTGCGCAGGTTTACCTTTGACGGTGCACTGACGGTTCCATCATT
Source organism: Neoarius graeffei (assembly GCF_027579695.1). Taxonomy (NCBI): domain Eukaryota; kingdom Metazoa; phylum Chordata; class Actinopteri; order Siluriformes; family Ariidae; genus Neoarius; species Neoarius graeffei. Next base: position 75,082,076 of record NC_083577.1, read on the forward strand.
CTGTCGCTAAACGAACAGCTGATCACACCGAGGTGCTCACTGAGCACCAATATTTATTAGTTTGGCCCTGCATTTCCTTTCCTTCATATTTAACATAACGTCTTTTCTTCTCGCTTTCTTTCCGTTACTGTAGTCGGTCTTTCACGTTTCATTCGCACACTCGCGTCCTCCATTTTTTCTCTCCTGTTTCAAATTTGTATCCCGCAATGCCTTGCGCGAACGGGGAAAGCCCATCACGTCATGCATGATGTAGTATCTTGTATTGCGTCATGGTGAAGCAGGAAAAAATAGCGGAGAATTTAAGGCCACATGGAGATCAATTCATTAATTGTTCTGTTTAAAAAAAAACCTAATAAAATTGGAAGTCGGTGATTCGAATTCAGTAGCTTTCCGTCCACTAAACAAAAATAATCAGGTGTCGGGGGAAAATTCTTTTTATGACCTACACTTGGAAAATTTGAAAGGCGGTGTAGCTTTAAAAACAAGAAATAAAAGCTGTCCATATAAATCACTAATCTTCGACAACTGTGTTCTACAAAGTCAAACACTGCTTAGTGAGTAAAAAAGGCTCGAGTGTGAATATATTGTGATTAATATGCTCATAATCCTGGGGAGTCTTTATGATTACAGCAGCAGCTCACAGGTACAAATCTACAGTATCCAGGTGAGATTATACTGTATAGTGGAGAAAAGGTAAGACTCAAGGGAGAAATCTTTAGGGTATCCATGTCAGATCATCCACTGTAGCAAGTTAATTATAAGTGCAGTGGTTTACTGTTAAAGGAGAACTGAAGTCATTTTTAAACTTGCTTTATTTCTTAATTAACGTGTTATTCAATTACGTTTTCGGTTTTACTAACCTTATATTGTGACTCGTGTTGGCAACTAATCGCAGTTAAATATGATACTTATCGGCCCATTCGGTTTTTAGCCATGTTGAATTTAGTCCGTTTGGTCCACGGCAGGCGTCGCTTATCCGCGCGATCTTCACGAGACTTGTGCAAGACTTCGAAACGTCAAGTGTCAGCCAGGTGTCAGTGCCGCCATTTTGAAAACTGTTTTCCAAACGAAATGTTGCACAGAAACGAGTTTAAATGACGATTACTGCCTACTTTTTTCAAACTTTCCTGATTGCTATCAAAACAAACAAAACTTCCAGCTTGATTACATCAGCGTTCGAAAGAGGACGCGCGCATCTTTTGACGACGTCGGCAGATGTCGGTCGCTTTGATTTCCGCTGTACGTTTTACTTCCGTCCTACGATGTCTCGCACAGGTCTCAACGAATCTCGTTTACGGCTGTTGCTTTGACATATGGACTGATATATTACAGAATATTTCAAACACTCAGAACTTGCTATAGCAGCGACAAAATAGCTATCAAAAACGCATTCCGATATTTAATAAAATGAGATAAATAGAATTTTGATCATAAAAAATGTGCCTTCAGTTCTCCTTTAAACCTGTCAGAGATTCTGCAGACATGCAAGCAAGAGCAACTGCCTTAAGGAAAACTCTGAGTAATAAACCTTTACAGACCTGCAACGTTAAACCCTTTTCCTTACACCAAGTGACAAGGATCATTTGTACAACTAATTTAAAAAAAAAAAGTTTAAGGCTCAACAAGTTTGTGTTAAGTGAACAAAAGGAGTGTGTGTAGCTTTGATCAAGTTTTAAAAAAAAAAAAAGTGAAGATAAGGATGGTGTTACCTTCAGTTCTCCAGACGCCACTTTAAAAACCAGTTCCACCACGGAGCCGACGGCCAGACGAGCCGCGCTAGACGAGTGCACCTCGTTCCAGATAGTGTCACTGTCCACCTGCACAAACACAATCCAGTGGGTAGATAAATCAACATTGCACAGTTGTTTTAAGACAGGGATAAAAACACATTTAATGCTCCAGCAGACAGAAGTTAGGTGTGATGTTTGCTTGGTAAACACTGCTGAGTAATATTCACACACAACAGTCGGAGTCGAGCCTTGCTTACACACTGCTTTGTTACATCGACGCCTGATGGACGGCTTTAGCGCACAAAAATCAAGCTGAGAAATCCGCACTCCTAAAGTTAAACAGGTTCCTGCTGTCCACCTCGACGTCCTGGTCAAGCATCCACCTCATGGTTTGACTTTCCGCGTGTTCGGAGATGCTTTTCTGCTTACCACGGCTGTACAGAGTGGTGAGTTGAGTTATGCACGAAAATCCCAGGAGATCAAGAGTTTCTGAAATTTTATGGGTGTCACAAAACACGCCGGTCGCAAAGATTCGATTCGATTCATGATACTGGCTTCACAATTTTGATTCAATTCGCGGATTTTTTTTAACGAACAAAAATGACTGGGAAAAAAAACAAACCTCATTTTCTGCATCAAACAATTCAAAGTTTACTAAAAATTAAGGAAAAAAGTGAGACGTTTCGGTGCCGCTCGGATACCGTTAACAAGCGAGTGTTCGTAAGCCAAGCCAATGTCAAAACGTAGAGGAATAGATTAGCATAATGCCAAACAAAAAGTTTGGCCCATAGGGAGTCTGATTTTAAGTTGTAAAGCAGTGCTGGACAGATGAATGTGACCGTTTAAGGAAAGCGTTCCTAAGCCTGAACTACCCACAATCCTGAACTAACAGTACCATCAAAGGATTTGTCGATTCTACACTTTGTAAACATCCTAGTACACCGGACAACAACATCAGAATCACCGGACCATTCAAGGACCAATGTTCAGTGAACGTCGTCAGAAGGAAATTACAAGACCGAGGTAACAAAACAAATATTAGAATTCGACTTGTATTCGCGAGCTGCAAACTCAACGATGCGCTGAAGATGCAAGAGGAACAAGAGTGCTCTGAGAGCACAATGTCCCCCGCTGGCAATGATGCCATAACTCTGGTAAAACGCGACTGAATTGGACGAAATTTTCAATATACGTATTACCGACATATAACAAAGAATCCTGCCAAGTTTCGTGAAATTCCTCCAAAAATTGTGAGAGGAGTTGATGTCAGAAGGTCCTTCCCGGGACGGATGGACATCACCACGACATAATCCCCCTTCGGGCCTTTCAGCCAGCAGGGGATAAAAATTGTGAGGGAAGTTGATTTCAGAAAGCAAACACACCTTCGTTAAATTACCAACGTACAAGTTTGTTAATAATCAAGGACATAACTCTGGGAAAATATAATTTCGCTCAAAATAGCCGCAAATGCGTCGCAAAGCCATCGCGAACCCTTCTCAAGTCGGTTTCCGTGAGGCTTCCTCTACATCCCTGCCTGCGGAGACACAACAATTGCGGTAAAATACGCGAATATCAATTCAGTGTGATTCCAAGTGAAAATTGTCGCTAATTCGCATATTTTATCGCAACTGTTGTCTCCAACTAGTCGCGGGCTGTTGCAGCCCAGTGAGATACTACCCTTAGAGTTACTGTACTGTTTCCTTATGTTGTACAAAATGCCGGGCGACAACAGCGACAAGTTACTCACTACTATACTGTCCCGACTACTACTCTACTTCACACTTCACTAGTTGTTGGGCTCCCTGAGGTGGCAGGCACACGCGCACAGGACCGAAACCATCAGAAAACAACTCGATGGGTTTCTTTATGTATCCGCACTCTATGCCTATAGGGCTCCGCTCACAACAGATGTAGAGTCAGGCTTGTAGTACAACCCCGATTCCAAAAAAGTTGGGACAAAGTACAAATTGTAAATAAAAACGGAATCTAATAATTTACAAATCTCAAAAACTGATATTGTATTCACAATAGAACATAGACAACATATCAAATGTCAAAAGTGAGACATTTTGAAATTTCATGCCAAATATTGGCTCATTTGAAATTTCATGACAGCAACACATCTCAAAAAAGTTGGGACAGGGGCAATAAGAGGCTGGAAAAGTTAAAGGTACAAAAAAGGAACAGCTGGAGGACCAAATTGCAACTCATTAGGTCAATTGGCAATAGGTCATTAACATGACTGGGTATAAAAAGAGCATCTTGGAGTGGCAGCGGCTCTCAGAAGTAAAGATGGGAAGAGGATCACCAATCCCCCTAATTCTGCGCCAACAAATAGTGGAGCAATATCAGAAAGGAGTTCGACAGTGTAAAATTGCAAAGAGTTTGAACATATCATCATCTACAGTGCATAATATCATCAAAAGATTCAGAGAATCTGGAAGAATCTCTGTGCGTAAGGGTCAAGGCCGGAAAACCATACTGGGTGCCCGTGATCTTCGGGCCCTTAGACGGCACTGCATCACATACAGGCATGCTTCTGTATTGGAAATCACAAAATGGGCTCAGGAATATTTCCAGAGAACATTATCTGTGAACACAATTCACCGTGCCATCCGCCGTTGCCAGCTAAAACGCTATAGTTCAAAGAAGAAGCCGTATCTAAACATGATCCAGAAGCGCAGACGTCTTCTCTGGGCCAAGGCTCATTTAAAATGGACTGTGGCAAAGTGGAAAAAACTGTTCTGTGGTCAGACGAATCAAAATTTGAAGTTCTTTATGGAAATCAGGGACGCCGTGTCATTCGGACTAAAGAGGAGAAGGACGACCCAAGTTGTTATCAGCGCTCAGTTCAGAAGCCTGCATCTCTGATGGTATGGGGTTGCATTAGTGCGTGTGGCATGGGCAGCTTACACATCTGGAAAGACACCATCAATGCTGAAAGGTATATCCAGGTTCTAGAGCAACATATGCTCCCATCCAGACGACATCTCTTTCGGGGAAGACCTTGCATTTTCCAACATGACAATGCCAAACCACACACTGCATCAATTACAGCATCATGGCTGCGTAGAAGAAGGGTCCGGGTACGGAACTGGCCAGCCTGCAGTCCAGATCTTTCACCCATAGAAAACATTTGGCGCATCATAAAACGGAAGATACGACAAAAAAGACCTAAGACAGTTGAGCAACTAGAATCCTACATTAGACAAGAATGGGTTAACATTCCTATCCCTAAACTTGAGCAACTTGTCTCCTCAGTCCCCAGACGTTTACAGACTGTTGTAAAGAGAAAAGGGGATGTCTCACAGTGGTAAACATGGCCTTGTCCCAACTTTTTTGAGATGTGTTGTTGTCATGAAATTTAAAATCACCTAATTTTTCTCTTTAAATGATACATTTTCTCAGTTTAAACATTTGATATGTCATCTACGTTCTATTCTGAATAAAATATAGAATTTTGAAACTTCCACATCGTTGCATTCCGTTTTTATTTACAATTTGTACTTTGTCCCAACTTTTTTGGAATCGGGGTTGTACTCGACTCCGACTCGTGCCCTAATTTTAAGGACTCGTGACTCGACTTGAGCACGGATGACTCGGATCCGTGCATTAACTGCATTCGGACTCGTAAATTAGAGACGAGGACTCGGATTTTTTCTTTTTTTTTTTGCAACATGCCATAATAATTTAGCAGAAGATATTTATATCTACATTAATTTTTGTACTAATTTCACGGAAGAGCGTCACACCTGCGCACCTTGGTGCGTGCATCAGATAGACTCTCGGGTAGTCTGGACGGCGCGCGCGCATGCACCAAACGGACTCTCACGCGTGCCGTAAACAACTCGCACCTGCACAGGATTAAGGCACAATCAGCGGGCCGATATAAAAACTGTGAAAACACACTTACTTTGCGAAGTATTGACTTGCATTGCTGACACATTACCAAGCCTTATTACCTTGTTTGGTTTCCTGATTCTCGTCTTTGATTCTGCCGAGTCTACGATAGCCCGTTTGTGCCTCGCTCGACCTATCGGCCGTTTCACCGTTTTACGATTTTACCTGCCGTTCTGGGTTGTCTGTCTTCGCTTGTACTAATAAACCCATCTTCTGCACTTCCATCCATCTCTGACAGAATACTTCACACTCCCTGATAAAGAGAAGCACATTCACCCGTTCATACAGCATGTTCAGGAACAAACTAATGTTAACGGCGCTGAAACAAACAGCCGCCGTCAAATGGTACCGTTGGAGTCTTGTTCTCGACTCTGACTTTTTTTTTTTAACGACTCCGACTTGAACACTGCGGAATCGAGGTTGAGTGACTCGACTACAACACTGTAGAGTTGTGCGTCGTATCATGTCACGCGTGACGGATATGAACGTACGCAAGCTGCTGAAAAATAACTGCTTAAAAGCCACAAGTTTGAAACCCAAACATCAGCAATGAATGTGAAAAACCTAGCGGGTTAGAATGGTGTGAAAACACTACAAGTCTAAAAGTGGGATACATGGCAGGTGAGAGGAGCATTTATTCAGTGCCATGAAAGGTAAACATGAGCGGGAAAAAACCTGGCAGGAGGACGGTGTGTGTATATGTATGTGTCATCTAAGTGTGGACACAGAGTACACTCATTCATCAGTCACTACTCATTATTCCAACACACGCCTGTCCTACAGCCTGCAATTACTCCAGCCTGGCCCTAGCCCACGACCCCCACCCAAACACACGCACCATACACCAGACAAAAAGGGACACGTGCACGTACAAAACGCACCTCCGACTTAAAAGCCCAGGGACTCGTTCGTGTTCGTTTGGAGTCTGCTCTCGAGCAGGTGTCTTCGGCTCAGAGCAACATTACAACCGACCGCCGTCAAACACGACCTTCCATTACATCAGCTGCCTTATTTAGCTTAACGTCTTCCACCAAAGCAGAGAGGGTGAATACGCTCCTTTTTTTTTTTTTCCCAGCATGTCCGCTGTTGATTTAGCGTGCACGGAGAACAATGTTCTCCTCGTGTTGCATGCACATCAGGGATGCTGAAATCCCAGAATGGGGGGACAAGCCATGAACCGAGAGGCCGAGGGTTCGCGGGGTAAATCCCTGGGGCTCTCTTTGTGCATACATATTCGCGAGCAATTTATGAATTTCGTTGCAATAGCATGAGTGCTCAAGGGCAGCGTAAAAAAAGTAGCCTTTCAAGCCGGGCCAAGAATGACTCTGTCACGAATTACAAGCCTGTGGTGAATTTACAGTTGTATAAAAAAAAAAAAATACATATAAATAAAGTAAGAGAGCAGAAACCGAGCGCAAGGTCAAAGGAAAGAGTGTGGATGAATAAAAGGGAATAGCTATATGAGCAAGTACAGCATGAAAAACAGAAACTGGAGGCTCGGAGTACAGAGTGATAGAGCGCATAGTACACACTGATAGCACAGAGAGAGAGAGAGAGAGAGAGAGAGAGAGAGATGTGTATTATGTGCATGTCTGAATAAACACAGGCAACAAATTAGTGTGAGAGGAAAAAAAAAAAGAGGAAAAAGAGCCTTTTAATGGACAGAGATTTGGGGTGGGGTGGAGGAGGGGGTGGTGGTGTTGGAATGAAGAAAGGCAGTCTCTCTCGACTCTGACAGACTAATTTTCAGAGCGGAGGCTAGCTGCGGAGACGCAGGAAGACAACAATTTTGTTCCATTTCCATAAAAGAGTCCAGAGACCTTCTGTTTCTCACCAAGCTGCGCCGGCTCTACTGCCAGGCCCGCCTGCTATTCATCACCCGGCAAACAGCGCTGATGGGGGTTAACCTACAGCCTCTCAGCCACATCACATACACACCTTCATTACTCCAGCACTCACATCCCACAGCTACAACTCATTAAGCAATACGATACATATTCGTTCTTCCAGTGGAGCAACGATGGAAGTCAAATCACGAGTGCTTTTCGAGTTTTTCTCAAATCCAGTGGAAGAAGATTTTCAATACGTTTTACTCAGCACTGGAGATGACACCAGTATAGGTTACTGGGCTGATTCCAGCAAGAAATGGTGGACTGGATATTGGAGAAAACATATCAGATATCAGATCCTGTAACAAGCAGCACAATTGGATTTGGGAAAGAAAAGAAATGTATTTTCCGAAATGGAAATGTTTACATATAAAGACATGACTTTTTTTTTTATTATATTTATACATTATTATATTTACAATACGAGTGATTTTTGTGTAAATGAGTTGAACTGGGAAGGACTTTGTTTCAAAAGAAACATTTTTAAAGGGGTACCAAATATAATATATACAGCTGCTGATGTGACAAAGTAACGTATTCTTAAGTATTCTATCAAATTTATATACTAGAAAACAACGAAATATCTTGGTAATTGTAAATATAATAGTCGGTACGCTAAACGGCACAAGAGTCGCCATTTTTAAAAGACCATGACGTCAGCGCTACCCACTGCACTAGGAGAGAAGCGTATAATCATGGCGTCGGGCGCATCAAGTGAAAGCGACAGCTCTGTCGAATCATACGAAGAGATCCCGCAAAAGACACGTCTGGAGGATCGTTATGCTTTCCGTCGGTCCTGTTATTACACCCGAAAGCAACACACCGTGGCATTGTGTAGCCGATCACTTACAATTCATCCTACTTTCCGATTCACACGTGCTAGTCCCAACCTCAATGAGCCAACACAACTGGGCACATACATACGTCATGAGTGTTACGCAGAGAAAATGAACGTGCATTCTGATTGGATAAAATTAATATCATGGCGGGCTGTTCAAACTGCGGAAATAGTTTGCTCGAGCTACTTTCAAAACACTATAACTTTCCAACCTTAGAACAAAAAACTTTTGTAAGTCTTGAATAAGGTTCGTTAATGTGTGTTTTATTGTTATATTTACTCTATATATTGCCCTCTGTTCCCCTTTAAGCTTAGAATAGAAAAAAAAAATTAACTGCGAGCTACTGCTCACTTCCGTATCCCCCCCGCTCTCGCTTATATCAGAACACCAGCAATCAAAGGAACAGGACACTTATTATGAATGTTGACTTCGACAAATAATGAACCCTGAAACAAGTAAGTAAAGAGCCGTGTCTCTCCCCAGGGATTTCAAACAGCATCCTGGGAAACTGCCATTTTGAAATAGCATTTTGCTTCTTGAAATAGCGTCAAAATCCACGCTATATGTTTTGTAAATACATTGTCGGTAAACAGGAAGTTGATGTTCGACAGACCTGAAAACGGTACACACGGTATAGAACCCCAAGCAGAAGCTCGGGACCAAATATCAAGCGGTTGTGATTTGTAGTTGCTGAGAAAAGTGTTATGAAATTTTTGTAAATCTACGCTATAAGTTTTATAAATACATTCAGTCGGTAAACAGGAAGTTGATGTGCGACAGATCTGAAAACGGTAAACACGGTCTCGAACCCCAAGCTGAAGTTTGGGACCAAGTACCAAGTGGCTATGATTTGTGGTTCCTGAGTATTTTGGATGGACGGAACTACAGAGATACAGACAGATGGACGGACAGAAGTAAACCAGTAAACCCCCCCCCCCTTTGCAGGGGTATAAAAAAGAGGTTTTGTCTGATACTCAAACCCGGTGTCCAAAATCATTCGCTCGTTCACTACTCCCTATATAGGGAATTACTATATAGAGGACTATATAGTGAGCTTATTGGTCTCATCTCATCTCATTATCTCTCGCCGCTTTATCCTGTTCTACAGGGTCGCAGGCAAGCTGGAGCCTATCCCAGCTGACTACGGGCGAAAGGCGGGGTACACCCTGGACAAGTCGCCAGGTCATCACAGGGCTGACACATAGACAACCATTCACACTCACATTCACACCTACGGTCAATTTAGAGTCACCAGTTAACCTAACCTGCATGTCTTTGGACTGTGGGGGAAACCGGAGCACCCGGAGGAAACCCACGCGGAGAACATGCAAACTCCACACAGAAAGGCCCTCGCCGGCCACGGGGCTCGAACCCAGGACCTTCTTGCTGTGAGGCGACAGCGCTAACCACTACGTCACCGTGCCGCCCAAGCTCATTGGTAAAATGAAAAAAAAAAAAACCCCGCTTTCGGACGCTACTCCGCCGTGCCGTTATTTACGTCATTACTGTCGCACAATTAAACGTGCCAGATCGGTCGGCTGATGGGTTTTCAAAATAATAAACACATGCGTGTACATTTGTGATAAATCCATATTACGCTGAGCGCATTTCCCACATTCATCAGTACAAAGTACTTTGTGTCTGCTGCATCTTTCAGTTTTTTTTTTTAAAATCAAGGCTGAATGCTTTCTTCTTTGCCGCTGCCTTTTATTAAATCACATCTGAGACTTGGCTTTCTTTCAGCGCGACCGCAATGCATGATGGGATATACTGCTTGGTTAGTGACCACCGGTTGTACACTACTTTTCGTGATGCATTGTGGGATACTATGAGTGCACTATATAGGGTGTAAATAATCCTCACTATCGTTTCGGACAGCACTACAAAATGGCGTCCTCACTATATAGCGCCCTATATAGTGAGTCGGGAGCGATTTCGGACACAGGGAAGGTTTCAGTATTGATTCCGGAAAAGAAAAAGTGGTCTTGTGCCATCTCTACGTATAAGAGAGTTCCTGGCGGAGACTGTAAGGTCAATAGACATTTATACAAAATGCACGTTTCTGTGAAAAGCCTCTACGATCTACAGATAGATTCACAAATTAATGAAGGCGCTCTGGGCTGGGAAACACTGAAAAATCTGATTTTATAAAGTCATAAATAAATAAGGAATAAAACAACAGGGTGTGCTATTACAGGAAAATAATAAACGGCAAAGCTTTTCTAATAACAGCACACCCTGAGATGTTTTATTCTACCACTGCAATTTGCCAACAATTGTGATTTTTTTTTTTAATTATTAAAGAATAAAGATACTTTAAAATATCTGTTTATAGTCATGGAAACATAGTTACAGTTTATAGTTTCATAAAACTACAAACAGCTATAAACACTTGTTCGTTCAGCAGCCTCTCTTTTTTTTTTTCTCCCTTGTAGTTAAAAAAAAATAATAAAAATACAGCTTGTCATATTACCGAGATACTATAAGGCGCAAATCCCTCTTTTCTGAAGACGGCACCGTATTGGAAAACCTAAAGTTACAGCTTTAAGTCTGACGGCTAACGCTTTGGCACTGGAGACTCCTTCCAAAAACTCCATCTCCTTACAGAAAACTCAACACAATAACATACGAATAAATAAATGAATAAATAAACACCAACCCACCCTCAAAAAAAAAAAAAAACAAGGATTAGTAGTGAGTTGAGCATTTTTCTAAGAACAGGGGAAAGAAGCTGCTGGAATCTTGTGCGTGATAATTCATAAACATTACACATGTGGTGGATGGAGCTTAGATTAAAAACAAACAAACAACAAAAAAAACCCCGCCGACCTATTCGTTTAGACACGGAAGGAAACGGCCATCAAAAAAACACGGGGGTTCTGGCGTGCCGAACAGACGCAGCTCTGCTCACTCAGCGCTGAAGAAGCGGCTGTCCGTTCATCCAAAAGATCTCACACACGCTTGAAACATCAAGCGCAGTGCAACACAGATACACACCTTGTCTCAGCGCACACACAGGATTTCATAATACAAGAGATTAGCCCTCCCTTCACTGCTTTCACCTCCACACACACACACAGCTTGTTTATAGAAAACATCTGGACACAATTACCCGCTCGACAGAAAGCACAGCAACAGTTTTTGTTGCCGCTAGAGTTTCTGGGTGGGGGGGTGGGGTGGGGGGGCTCGCTGGAGAACAAACAGTCCCATTATTTACACACGCGAATAAGAGAAGCAGAGAGAGAAACTTACCCCGATGCCCCCACAGGGCAACCTCACAAACATGGGTGTCACAGAGCCTGCAGAGAAGAAAAGAAAGACAGAAAGAGGTGATGATCACTTTTAAGGACCCCTGAGGTTTTCCAGAGTACGGATTTCATCAAGCTGGAAATGTGAGTGTTGCCCCCAGCTGTCTGTCTGATTCTGTGAAAAATGAGATTGACAGGTCGAGTTCTGTCTTTCCGAGAACACTCTGCCCATCGCTGAGCTCACGCAGGGCAGAGAGAGAGAGAGAGAGGGGAGTGGGCGAGCTTTATTGTGTGTGTGTGTGTGGATCAACTACAACACAGGACTTAATGATAAACCACATGGGAGGTGGGTTTAATCGCTGAATGTTGTTTGATCACTGAATGAAAAGCATGGCAGCGGCTGAAGTCATGGAAAACTGCGTGAGGCTCCCTGGTGGCCCTGATGGACAGCTCTGGGGCACAGTCGAATCTGATGAAAGCCAAAAGGGGGAAATGGTGCTGTTTGGGAAAACAAGCTTTGGCGAGGAATCGGGTCTAATGTGATGAGCTGAAAACAGGCCTAATACTACAGAGGCAGCAGTGTCATTAGTGGGGAAGTGGTGTGTGTGTGTGTGTGTCTGAGAGAGATGTTGAGAGTGTGGGTGGGACGGAATGCTGATTGGTCTCACACACACACAATCATTAAAATGCCTCCTTCTCATTCACCCAGGCCAGGGTCATTTGTATATATGTGTGTGTGTGTGTGTGTGTCTTACTGTCTAATTTCTGTCTCAGTGGGTTTGTCCCGTAGAGCAGCACGTGAGCTTCGGAGTGGACCGTCTGCAGCTCTTCTAGCGTGGCCTTCCTGCCCCGGATACACTACACGAACACACATGCACACGACTGGCATCAGTTTTAAATATCTTCCAAAAAGGACTTACTCAAAACAGCAGTCTGTAACTTTCAGAGCCCTCTGCTGCCCGAGAGGTGAACTGCGACTGCGATTAAAATCCGGAAATCGATCCCTCCACTCTGCTGAAACTACATCGGCATTGTGAACTGCTTTTTAAGGAAAAGAAGAAGAGTAAAAAAAAAACCCAAAACAAGCAGCTCTGTTCTACATGAAGGTGGAGCCAGAAAAACACAAAGCGTTTAATTAAGAAATGGACGCGATCCATTGCAGGGCGATACCGGGAATCAAAGTTTCCCGTCTCGTATCCGGCATGTCTAGGAACAAGTTTACAAATTACAACCTGCACCTTTTAAGAGGGCGAAGCAGAGAGAAGGGGACAGAGATATCAGCTATGAGTAAAGGCCAATTTATGCTGACAACCCAGTCCTCGCAGATAGCGTCGCAGACAGTGTCTGCGTAGCCCCCCCCACCTTCGCAGACGCTTTGCGCGCACCTCCCAAAAATTGTGACCACCGCAGAAGCCTCACAGACAGCGTCGCAGACAAGAGGGCTCTGATTGGTCCACTCTACATCCGCTGTACACGCACTTCCGCGTCCCTATTTTCCTGGTTTGGTTTGTTTTCACGACTGCCATTTTTAAAAACACCAGCGAAGATGGAGCAGCACGAAGAGTGGTTGATCGAGGAAGTGAGGAAGTACGTACATCTATACGACTCCGGTTCTAGTCATTATAAGTAACCGGAGGATAAAACACTCCACTAACCACACCCACCAACTACTCCTAGCGATTTCGCGACTTCGCGCCCCCTTGCGTTGTGGCGGTGAATAACATCGCGCACGCCTATTACTCCCCGCTCAACGATAAATTACAACTGTCTGCGAAAAGCTGTCTGCGAAAGCCTTGTCGCAAGAGCATGCAGAGGCCTTAAGTGTCCCAGGCGTGGTGTTGTAAGGTAGATTAGGGGTCAAATCGCAGGACAGCCCCAGATTGCTGCTGTTGCAGAATTGAGCAAGGACCTTACCCCCGAGTTCGACAGGTGAACGCTCGCACGCTCGCTCGCGTTCTACGTATGTGTATATATGGAGCTACAATATCAGCATCAGCAGCAAGCAACATTGGAACTGATTTTTTTTTTCCCCCCCAATCCCATACAAGTTACGCAAACCACTTTAAAGCAACAAATCCACATTACATTACATTACAGGCATTTAGCAGACGCTTTTTATCCAGGGCACGTACAAGGTACCCCGGGGAGCTTTTAGGGGTTCGGTGCCTTGCTCAAGGGCACTTCAGCCATTCCTGCTGATCCAGGGAATCAAACTGGCGACCTTTTGGTCCCAAGGCTGCTTCTCTAACCATTACACCATGGCTTCATAACCATCCAGCTGTCTGGCTCGAATTATTTTATGAATACTATGGAGCGTGCGAGAAAAACGAAACGCAGTTTCATTTTATCCCATCACGGGCTTTCATTACGCGCGTACAGATACGTGAAGAAAAATAAAAGGAGTAGCAGAGATTCTTGGCGCCTCTGGGAAGTGTACATAGCTAATCTGCCAACAAAGCTTGCATGAAGTCGAGCGCATAACCAGGCTTGTAGTACTCGAGTCCGACTCGTGCCCTGATTTTAAGGACTCGTGAAGTCGAGTTGGACTTGAGCACTGATGACTCGGACTTGTGCGTTAACTGCATTCGGACTCGTAAATTGGACACGAGGACTCTGATTTTTCTTTATTTTTTTGTAACATGCCATAATAATTTGGCGTATTTATATTTACATTAATTTTGTGCAAGAGTGTCACGCCTTGGTGCATGCACCAGGTAGACTCTTCCGGACAGCGCGCGCGACTAGCAAACTCTCACGTGCACTGTAAATGACTCGCACCTGCACAGGATTGAGGCGCAGTCAATGCGCCGATATAAAAACTGTGAAAACGCACTTTCTTTGCGAAGTATTGAATTGCGCTGCTGACACATTACCGAGCCTTATTTCCTTGTTTGGTTTCCTGATTTCTTTGCGAAGTATTGAATTGCGCTGCTGACACGTTACCGAGCCTTATTTCCTTGTTTGGTTTCCTGATTTCCCGGTTCTCGTCTTTGATTCTGCCGAGTCTCCGATAGCCTATTTGTGCCTATTGCCCGTTTCACTGTTTTACGATTTTGCCTTCTGTTCTGGATTGTTTACCGTCTTCACTTGTATTAATAAACACACCTTCTGCACTTCCATCCATCTCTGACAGAATACTTCGCACTCCCTGATACAGAGAAGCACATTCACCTGTTCATACGTCACGTTCAGGAACAAGCTAATGTTAATGGCGCTGAAACAGACACCGTCAAATGGTGCGGTTGGAGTCTTGTTCTCGACTCGGATCAATAATGGACTCGACTCGAATTTTTTTTTTAAGTGACTTGGACTTGAACACTAGGGAACCGAGACTCGGACTCGAGGTTTAGTTACTCGACTCCAACGCTGCACATTAAGCCTAGGTCACAACCGGACGTACGATTTTTTGGCCGTGCAATTTTTGGCGCTTCCCAAATCGCTGCGTTTTTTTTGTTCGTGGAGAAAGACGCACGTTGGCCGTAAGTTTGTCTTGCAACCTGAAAAAAACGTAAGCGCCCGTAGAGTTTGTTTGACATGACAAAGACCCTCTGCGGCCGGTCTACGGCTCGAAAATCAGCACGCCACATGCGCGCCCTCCATGCGTTTCTTGCACGTAGACCGTCCGTAGGAGCACGTACAGTACGGCCGGTTGTGACCGAGGCTTAACTAATATAAATCGAACACACCAATTAGCGCACTTTTATTTGAGACGAATTAACTAACTTTAGAAACTACACCACTTGTGTGAAAGTGTAGGTTTGGACTGCATCTTGTACAAACTAGGATGTCACGTCCACTCAAATGCGTCTGTTAATATAAACATTGCCGTTGTGGACATTATCATGATGTCAAAACCGTCTTGTGTTTTCCTCTTCAAGTCGATGCTGAAGTGTGCAGTAGGTGTAAGAACGCAGCATCGGGTTTCAGTGTGGATGTGCTCGGCAACAGAACAAAGCCCTGGAGCAGGAAAGCTGCAGCTCTGCAATAACGTGAGCCGTGGCACTCGGCCAGACCATGAGGGGTTCTCTGAGGAGTCTGAGCGAGCCAGAGCCGCTCACCTGCATGCATATATGTGTGTGTAAGCTACGGTGACACCTGCAGCAGCGGATGGTGGGTTAGCTCTCAGGTTTTAATAGCACATGCAGTTAAAAAGGGCCCTCCGGGCCCCGGGCTGTGGCAGGCAGCAGCCTGAAATGGCTCCACTGTCTTTAAGGGCCCCCCTGCTGTAGATTAGGGGGTATTAGACTCATGACTGCCTTTAATTGAGGCCCAATTCTGTGTTCCCATCTCCCAGAACAATAAACAATCTCACAGAAGAGCTAAACGCACCCACTTCCCATACCATGCAGAAAGAGACAGACAGAGGGGAGGAGGAGGGAGAGAAAGAAAGAAGGACGGAGAGAGACTCGGAGGCTTGCTAACGTTGCTCTGCCTTGTTTACTTGTTTGTTTGTAGGAAAACAGACGGCAGCTATGCGACTGGCTCTAATAGCTGTGACGCAATGGAGCACAGAGGAGGAGAAGAGCGTGGTGACGGAGATTAGATCCAGTTAGAGCTATTAAACTTTGGTTTGGGTTTAGTCACCGCACGTCAGCGGGCCGCGTGATGCCAGGAAGAAGGAATGGCCCGCTGCAGGTGTCCTCGCTAACGCCGAGTTTCCCCGTGCTGGACTCGGGGCTATAAAAGTGCTCTGTGCAGCAGTGCTCATTTAAGGGTTTTCTGCCTTTTCACGACTGAACGATTAAAGCTGCACCGTGGAATGAAAACTCATCCTAGAACATCTGAGGCAATTAAAAATAACCCAAAAACTAAGCTTTTTTTTCCCCCCCCTCCCTTTCCTGAGTAATAAATAGCTTCCTGTGGTACAACAGGACTAGAGCTGGGCAATACGATGATAAAATATCGATATTGTGATAAACTGTGACAATACAAGTTTCGGACGTATTACCGGTATTACCTCATATTTTATCACATTACACATTATTAAAAAAAAAAAAAAAAAACCTGTTTGGAAGTCGGATAGTTCTGATTGGACCAAATAGTTCTGATTTTACAATTTGATTGGCTGAGCCACGTTCGAAGCCATACCTTGATGGACACACAAGTCACAACTACGACCGCATCACCTGCATTCTGTATTAACGCACCAGGTTTTAAACCAAGAAAATTTCACACTTAGGCTATTATTCTGTCAAGAAAAAAAGCCTAATCTTTGACTGTCATGTTACTTAGCAACCAAAGCTCACACGCAATAGACTATATTCTGTGACAGAAAATGTGTTGAATGCAAGTACAGGAATGAATAGATGTTATTTCCCAGCTGGGAGGTCCGTATGGTGGAATACCGTGACCGAGGTCTTGAAAGTACTGAGCGAGGCGCTCTGGGCCGAGGTCAGTATTCAAGGCCGAGGTCACGGTATTTCACCATACGGACCGACCTTCAGCTGGTAAATAATATATTTATTTTTTTCTTTACCAAATTCTAACAGAAAACGAGAGCGCCCGAAAGGGAAAACCGAGCCGAGCCGCCATTTTGAATCCTCATTCACGGCTGTAATGCAAATGGCTTCCTCCTCGGTATACAAGTGCACTTCCATGGCAGGAAAAAAACTACATTTTGCCGCCTATGTCGTCCCCTATTTATACAAAATCGAGTCATTCAGGATTCAGCCATGTTTTTGTTCGGCGTTAGCAACAGTTAGAGGTTTTTAGCTTTCTCCTGAAATGTTTTCTTTTATTTCTTCTTCCTCAGGGTAGTAAAACCCGCTTTCGCTGTGAACACTGTCGTTATCGCTATCCATGCTGTAAAATTAATGCTATTCTCCTGAGAAATGCTGGCAAAAATTTATAAGATTTTTGATAATCTTATCAATAAACCTTTAAAAAAAAGATAAATGTTGACAAAAAAATTCTACCATGTTTGTTGTTGTTGTGAACGAGCGAGTCGCCGGAGGTCCATGACCGGGGTCCGTACTGTAGGATACGGAGCCGCTCGCCAGCCAATCAGAGCGCGGGATTTGACGGAAACCGCACCGCAAAAAAAATTAAAGTGAGTTATTTACCAAAGACCTGATTTGATTTTATTATATTTTTCGCATTAAAAAGAAAAAATCCACTCGAGGTCATGTGTTAGTGATTTTATCACTGGCAAGGTGGTTTTATGGAACTCTGCTTCACGTTACGCCTTTTCACATGACCCGCCCGGTCATACTGGAACGTCATGAAGAGCTCGTGCCACAATGACGCACGTTTAATCGTAACTCAATTTATTTGATCTTCAGCTCAAATAAACTGGTTTAGTCATTAAGTGTCGCCCCTTCGCCAGTCTTCGTGCTCAAGCTGGACTCAAATACTGGGATGTACTGAAAGGCACTGAACCTATTTGAGCTGTAAGTGTGGCTATTTAGCCCCCTCTAGAGACAAGAAAAAGCACTGCACTCACGGAAACGCTCGCTTTTATGAAAATTGTATCATTCGTTCATCTACGGCAGTGGCGGCTGGTGAAAAAAATTCTTGGTGGGGCTGGTGTGTGCCAGTAGAGTTCCCTGCCTAGTCCAGTATAAGCATTCAAATGAACAGTCAGAAAATGACAATTCCACAATAATAATAATAATTTAATTTCCTTCTCAAAATCAGCAGTTTCACAGATAAAGTAAATTAACAATTTACAGCTCTATTAGGCTCCATTTATGCTTTGGAAAGGAACGGTTTCAAATACAATACAATACTCAAGTTCTTGAGAGAAGTTTACAGCAAGGGTATGATTTCAGCTGAATCTATACAAATCAACTGTGTGTGTGTGTGTGTGTGTGTGTGTGTGTGTGTGTGTGTGTGTGTGTGTGTGTGAGAGAGAGAGAGAGTGTGAATGAGTGAGTGAGAGAGAGGGAGGAAGGTTTCTAAGGTGAGTGTGGGACTGAGTGAGGTGGTGTGTGTGTGTGTCTGATTCTAAGGTGAGTGTAAGATTTCTGTGTGAGAGAGTGACTATGAAATGAGGTGTGTGTGTGTGTGTGTGTGTGTGTGTTCTGAGCAGTGTTGGGCACGTTACTTTCAAAAAGTAATTAGTTATAGTTACTAGTTACTTTTCCCAAAAAGTAACTGAGTTAGTAACGGAGTTACTTTGTCATAAAAGTAACTAATTACCAGGGAAAGTAATTATTCCGTTACATTTTGTTCCCCCTCAAAAAAAAATCAAATTCAATTAGTGTAATCATAATAAAAGTGAATGTTAAATGTGTTTAATGACTAAAATGGACACTTAACAGAACCAATTAGTAACGTTATCTACACTATATTAATAGTTTTGTGGGACAATGTGAGATAAGACATCTATCAAATTTAATACATTTTTGTAGTTATTAAAAGTATGTTACTAATTACTGGCCACTGACGAGGACAAACGCTTTGTTCCTCGACATAATGTGCATTGCACGTAGACATTTTTGCCTTTTATTTCAAGTAATGAAAAGTCCTGGCTGTATTTCCAGTGTGAAAGCGCAGTGCTGGGCTGACCGCTCGCCATCGCTGGGTCTTCCGATTGAAAGAGTGCGCAGTGCAGTAGGCGTGGCCTACCTACGTATGTTGTCCAAATCTACTCTGATTGGCTTACTGTGCCGTTGTCTCGCATCTCCCCGCCCTACACTAAAGCAGAGGAAAGAAAGGCTGAACGAGCAGCGTGCCAGATGAGAACAGCTTTAATAAAGTAACGCATAGTATTTTATTGTAAGTAACGGGAACGGCGTTATAACGATGTAAAAAGTAATTAGTTAGATTACTTGTTACTAAAAAAAGTAACGCCGTTAGTAACGCCGTTTATTTCGAACGCCGTTATTCCCATCACTGGTTCTGAGCTAGGTGTATTTCTGTGAAACGAGACAGTGAGAGGGGGAGCGAAACACAGTGTTGACACTCTTGTTGTGAATACAAACTATGACAAGAAAGATGTGTGATTATTGTCCAATATGAACCAAAAGTCTAGTTTTGAACATCAGAGACAGAGAGAGAGAGAGAGAGAGAGAGATAGATGCATTTTCTGTAGCAGGGGCGAAATTTCCAGCGCCCCAAAACCATTAAATTCGGCGATGCTGATTGGCCAAATATTTATGATTTTTCCCGAGCAACCATAGACGACTGGCTATTCCGCTGCACTTCTGGGGCGCTTTGCCGAGCGCCCAAGAAGAGAAATGATACGCGTCTGTCGGTGGAAATTCACCATTGAATGAGAGTCAGTTGGTGGAAATGTTGTTTAAATAGTTCAGATCGCGTGTAGGCACACACTATTAAGTAAAACTGACATTGATAATAACATTTGTAAAAATATATATCGATATATTTTATATTTTTTTCCCCTCCACATCTGGGAGGGCGGCGCCTGAGCGCCCCCTATGAGCCAGCCGCCACTGATCTGCGGTCTAGTATTCTCTTTATCCTGACAGGGTTGAATCTGGAGACTATTCTGCTAACACACACACACACACACACCCCTCAGGGCAACGAAGAGTATTCACTCATCCCACAGGCATGTTACTGAGAGGTGGAAGGAAACCCATACGGACACGAGGAGAACACGTAAAACTGCACGAGACAGCAACTGTGACTCATGCTTTGAATCCCGGACAGCCATAATTTAAGTATAAATGCTATTTCCTTCCAAACGGAGTTCCTGTATTAGTTTACTATCCTCATAAATCTGGAAGAGAGGTTATTTTGAGACTAATCTGATGATTGTATTGTCTGTCCCGAGCTTGCTACCTCACACTTGCTGCGCAGTCCGGTCTCCTGCAGTCTGGACCAGATACTCTGGATTCGGCCCGCGTGCTCTGGGTGGGTGTTAGTGTTGCCACACATACACTGGTGCTTCTGCATTAGAGTGTCATACACCAGCCCTGTGAGTACACACACACACACACACACACACCATCATCAAATGTGAGCCTTATAAATGTAGCACTGCAACATAAAAGTTAACCATGTGAACAAAGCAACACATTAACCCTTTGGTGACTGACCCCTTGAAAATGGTTCCTCCAGGAACGATGACGTTTCAGTTGTCAAGACAACGGAAAAACTAAAATACAAAACAGAAAGATACGTCACAATGCTCTCGTGCACAAAACAAAATGCTCTTGTATTTTAGTTTTTCCGTTGTCTTGACAACTGAAACGGCATCGTTCCTGGAGGAACCATTTTCAAGGGGTCAGTCACCAAAGGGTTTAATATTAACATCATTAACACTAGAATATTACGTATAACACGTTTGGATGGAAATACGGACACACACTCTTTCACAAGGAACAGACAGAGCTTTATTTTATCTATGATGAAGATCTGTAAAGACATGTTTGTCCTTTCGGCATGTTTCGAGAGGGCGTGACAAGCGAGAACAAGATTACGTTAGGAGTAACCCATTAATCATAATCACTCACAGAAAGAGAACAGAGAGAAAGAAAAGAGAGAGAGAGAGAGAGACGTGCAGGTGCAAACACATCACTGCAATAATTGCGGTTATTTATTGCAATCGGAATAATTGTAGATAATTGGAACCAATAAATACATGACCGAACTAAGATTAATGAATAATTACTCAAACAGTTCACGGTTATTCCACGAAATCGAGTCATACATGAGCTGACAGCTGACGAGGCACGTAGCGCCGAGTCGGCCATAAGCCGTGCACGACGAGATGGCGTGGAATAACGCTTTTATTCTATCCACGTTCACTAACGGAGCATTTTTATTGCAAAATTCGATCAATAAAAACTTTACACAAAACGTCCGACAAAATCATTTCTGCTTAGAATGTAAACAAACCGGCGAAATGACCGGAGCAATTTGTGAAAAATGCTTTCATAATAATAATAATAATAATAATTCTTGAAAAGTAAAACATATATACATTCTTACCATTAAATACTCATTCCATATTTTACTACTTTTTTATTTTTCGGGGTTTGTTTTCAAGTAGAGTTTTTATTTCGTCCTCGGCTGGTTCAGCGACACGCGCCGCCATTTTGTTTCTCTCTACTCACGGTATACGAGTTGATATCTTAGTAGTAGAGTAGCCAATCAGAGCGCGCGATTGCTCATATCCAGTGAATGTGGATAGAATAATTGCAGATATTTCACCACCACCCAACAGCTAGCCGCTGTGTCCGGGGATCAGGTCGTCGAGGCCCCTGCCTTCGACTGCCACCCAGTCCACACTGCACCAGCCCCCTACTGCTACCTCTGTGAGTGGTGAACCCACAGGAGGTTGGGCCCACATCACCTCTTTGGGCTGAGCCTGGCCGGGCCCCATGGGCAAAGGCCCGGCCACCAAGCGCTCGCATGCGAGCCCCAACCCCGGGCTTGGCTCCAGGGTGGGGCCCCGGCTGCGACGTCACAGTCCTTGGTTGTTTCTCCATAAGGGTTTTGGTGAACTGCTCTTGGTCTGGCCTGTCACCTAGGACCTGTCTGCCTTGGGAAACCCTGACAGGGGCATAATGTCCTCGACAACGTAGCTCCTAGGATCATTCAAGCACACAAACCCCTCCACCACAATAAGGTGGCAGTTCTAGGAGGGGCCACAGGGTGGCAGTATTGAACCTAAGTGCACCTTAAGGACAACATTGATTTTGATTGTGAAAAGCAGGCCTTCCAAATCGAACATGGAGCGAGATGTGGATGATGACATGCAGCTGTGAGAAAGGAAGGTAACATGACAAAATATTAGCAATTGGTTATCTTGCGTGTCATTGCATTGTCCTGACATTGCGTTTTCTCCGTCGACTCAGATCAGGTGCTTCAGAGCGGTTTGTGTGAGCCTGTGGTGCTGTTTGGTTCACTGGATTATGTTTGAATGAGTGTAAATATGGTGCTGGAACTGACCGGTGGTGAAACGTGGCTTAACCGGAGGCTCCTGCACTACAATCGGGAATGTGGCAGAAGCTGGAGAGGACTGAGCTCTGGACAGCGGGCGGTGCCCCGGTAAAGTGACGGACAGGCCGGCGGCCTCCATCGATGCCTGGTAGTTTCTGAGCTGATGGATCCTCTGCTGTTCCAAAAGGAGAGCCTGCTGCTCAGAGACAGGAAGAAAACACAGCCATGCTGACGTTTCAGGACAAAGACGAGACTAGAAAAAAAGTCCCAGGCATGTAATGATCAATTCTTGAATAAACCTGCAGTTACAAAAAGCTACCAGAAGATGGCGATCTTTACATAACATTGGCCAAGTTTCCAACAGTCAAATGAAATGTCCAATGAAGAATTCTTATGCGCTATATACAAATTATAATTTGAAATATTTTATGTGAAACACAAGTAGTATTGCCCTTTTACAATCACAGACGTCTTCATAATTTGTTCGGTTTTTACCAATACGCTTTCATTCTCAGGGCATCATGACCTAAAGAATTCACTCCCAGCTTCAAGGTTTAGTCCTGCAATTTTTCACTGATTGTGTTGTAAAAAGAGGAAAGCAGAAAATCTGAATATACTAAATCTGGGCTGTGTTAATGTTAGAAAATATCTAACATTAACGTACCTTAGTATGGAAAAACAACATGCATACCTTTCCCAAAAAAAAAAACTTTCCGCTACTTTCCAGACCTGTGCATCAAACCTGAATAAAGGAAGCCTATTCTGGCATATAGATGCCGTGTTACCCAGAATGCTTCCCTCTGCTGTCACCAACCTGAAAGGCTGTGGAAATCACCGACCCCGTGTCCAAAATCACTCACTCGTTCACTACTCCCTATTCACTATATAGGGAATTACTGTACAGAGGACTATATAGGGGGCGGCACGGTGGTGTAGTGGTTAGCGCTGTCGCCTCACAGCAAGAAGGTCCGGGTTCGAGTCCCGTGGCTGGCGAGGGCCTTTCTGTGCGGAGTTTGCATGTTCTCCCCGTGTCCGCGTGGGTTTCCTCCGGGTGCTCCGGTTTCCCCCACAGTCCAAAGACATGCAGGTTAGGTTAACTGGTGACTCTAAATTGGCCGTAGGTGTGAATGTGAGTGTGAATGGTTGTCTGTGTCTATGTGTCAGCCCTGTGATGACCTGGCGACTTGTCCAGGGTGTACCCCGCCTTTCGCCCGTAGTCAGCTGGGATAGGCTCCAGCTTGCCTGCGACCCTGTAGAACAGGATAAAGCGGCTAGAGATAATGAGATGAGATGAGTTCATGATTCAGGACAGCAATTCAATTCATGATTCAGGACAGCGATTAAATTTCAGGACAGTGAATCAATTCATGATTCAGTTCATGATTCAGGACAGCAATTCAATTCATGATTCAGTTCATGATTCAGGACAGCGATTCAATTCATGATTCAGTTCATGATTCAGGACAGCAATTCGATTCATGATTCAGGACAGCGATTAAATTTCAGGACAGCGAATCAATTCATGATTCAGGACAGCAATTCAATTCATGATTCAGGACAGCAATTCAATTTCAGGACAGTGAATCAATTCATGATTCAGTTCATGATTCAGGACAGCAATTCAATTCATGATTCAGTTCATGATTCAGGACAGCGATTCAATTCATGATTCAGTTCATGATTCAGGACAGCAATTCGATTCATGATTCAGGACAGCGATTAAATTTCAGGACAGCGAATCAATTCATGATTCAGGACAGCAATTCAATTCATGATTCAGGACAGCAATTCAATTTCAGGACAGTGAATCAATTCATGATTCAGTTCATGATTCAGGACAGCAATTCAATTCATGATTCAGTTCATGATTCAGGACAGCGATTCAATTCATGATTCAGTTCATGATTCAGGACAGCAATTCGATTCATGATTCAGGACAGCGATTAAATTTCAGGACAGCGAATCAATTCATGATTCAGGACAGCAATTCAATTCATGATTCAGGACAGCAATTCAATTTCAGGACAGTGAATCAATTCATGATTCAGTTCATGATTCAGGACAGCAATTCAATTCATGATTCAGTTCATGATCCAGGACAGCAATTCAATTTCAGGACAGCGAATCAGTTCATGATTCAGGACAGCGATTCAGTTCATGATTCAGGACAGCGATTCAGTTCAGTCTTGAGAACTGCAACACTGACGATGAATGGTGTCTTTTAAAAAAAATAAATAAATAAAACACTTCAACTCGATCCAGCCAAAGATCAGCTTGAGGAAGTGTAAATATTTTTTCTATTTCTTATGAGCAGATCGGTTGGTAATGTGTTTCCTTAGACTGGTGTTTGTAACACGGGGTCAGTGACCAGTCCACTGCAGCCCAGCCAGTCGGACAAACCAACGACTGTGCGTCACTACCGGTGCCGGAACAGCCCATGAAGGAGGCAGCGTGTCGCTGACCACGCCTGACTGACGGAGCAGTGACTTAAAACTCGCACGTACTTGACAAGAGCTTATGACGAACGTTACATGACGGAACCACTGGTATCATACGTGATCTTCTGAAATACCTAGTAATTAAAATTCACTACGGGTACACTTTAAAACGTGCCAGATCAGTCGGCTGGTGGGTTTTCAAAATAATAAATGCACGCGTGCATTTTTGTGATAAATCCGTATTACACGGAGCGCGTTTCCCACATTAATAAACACCTGCATCTTTCAGTTTTTTAAAATCAAGGCTAAATACTTTCTTCTTTGCCGCTGCGTTTTATTAAATCACATTTAATTCCTCGCTCTGCACTCTAACTTTTATTCTTGTATTTTATCTGTCTTCCTGTTTTCGCTTATTTTTATTCTCTTACCATTTTTAATTGGACTTGAACGCCTGTTTATAATGCGTTTCTTCCTCCGTCCGTTCACCCCAACACGTTTTTTTTTCTTTCAGCGCGACCGCAATGCATGATGGGAAATATTGCTTGGTTAGGGCCCATCGGCTGTGCACTACTTTTCACGATGCATTGTGGGATACTATGAGTCCGTTATATAGGGTGTAATAGTTCTCACTATACATTTGGACAGCGCTACAAAATGGTGACCTCACTATATAGCGAGTGATTTTGGACACAGGGTGAGTGTGTGTGTGGGCTGCAGAAAGAGAGAGAGATGGATACTGCAGAGACACACTTCATGGCTGCTAAACCTCGGCTCACTGCTGTTGAGTGAAGCACACAGTCGAAGCTGGTGGCCTCAGTGGAGCGGGGGTGTACGGAGACGTGGTGGTGTGTGCATGCACGTCTGTAGGTTCGTTCGTGACTGTGTGGGCGTGCGAGTTATTTTCAGCCGAAGCCAAAATCTGATATACAGCGCAGCGCAAGTTCACATACCAACAGCAAACGGACATGAAATTGAATCGTTAATGTCTCGGTACATCTTCACTACAAATATTTGATGCGCAAGGCGACGTTTAGACTTTAGCTGGCAGGAATGATCTTCCACCTGCACCTCTCCCACCTGTCTGAAGATCAGCTCGTGCTCTGCCTGTCTCTCTCGCTGCTGCAGCTCCTCCTCCAGTTGGTCAGGAGGCTCCTGTTTGATGGTGACTCCACGCGGCAGGCCTTCAGACGGCTCGTTCAGAGCCTGGTGCTCCCTCAGCTCCTCCTCCGTCTCCTCCGGGTGACTCTCATGCTGCCTGCTGGGCTCGTTTGGTTTAGTGGCCATAATCTATAAAAAATAAAACACATACTGCATGAAAGAAAAGCGCTTTTTTTTTTAAAATAAGTTCTAGCATGACCCACCCTCTAAATATGCATCGGGGCTGTTCTCTGTATCGTACTGCCGCCCGTGAACCTCTCCTGGCTGTCTGAGCATCTGAGTCACTAACTGTCGACAAATAAAGCCTGAAATAATAAGCGCTCATTTTGAAAACGTTTTTGTTGCTTACACATTCCACTCGAGCAGGATTTCGGCTACGCAGATGAGGATGCTTTGATGCAGAGTAAAAAGCACTTCGGCTCAGTCACGCTGAACAACAGAGTCGGCGAAACTTTGCGCATTCTGAGGGGGATCAGGTGCGGCACTACACGCTACAATAATTAACAATTACTCGCTGAAGGCAAAGCAAATATCGGTGAATAATAACAGACGAAGTCGAGGTTATTATTCACCGATATTCACGGAGCCTGAGGCAGATCGTTGTTTTTGTGCAAATACACAGGTCATTATTTTTAAATAAAAAAATCTAATAAAAATCATTTGTTTCAAACTTCAAAGCGGCATGCAAATATAATAATCAGACTTGGGTTACTTGCATAAAATACTTTGTTTTGAAATCGATAAAATATTCGGAGCATTCTTGAGCGCTTTTGGGAACAGCATTTTCTTTCATCATTTCTACAGCCTCGGTCACAACCGGCCGTACTGTACGTGCTCCTACGGCTGGTCTACGTGCAAAGAAACGCAAGAAACGCACGTGTATGACGTGCTGATTTCCGAGCCGTAGACTGGCCGCAGAGGTTCTTTGTCATGTCAAACAAACTCTACGGGCGCTTACGTTTTTTTCAGGTTGCAAGACAAACTTACGGCCAACGTGTGTCTTTCTCCACGAACAAAAAAAACGCAGCGATTTGGGAAACGCCAAAAATCGCACGGCCAGAAAATCGTACGTCCGGTTGTGACCTCGGCTTAATTCTTCCTCACTTACGGTGACAATGCGATCGGCGGCCATTTTGCCGAGTCGCTCAAGGTGATTATCGAGAAACTACTGTAGGTGGCACGGTCGCCTCACAGCAAGAAGGTTCTGGGTTCGAGCCCAGCGGCCCACGGGGGCCTTTCTGTGTGGAGTTTGTATGTTCTCTCCGTGTCTGCGTGGGTGGGTTTCCTCCACAGTCCAAAGACGTGTGGTTAGGTTAACATGGGGCGGCCTTGGGCTGAGGTGCCCTTGAGTGAGGCACCGAACCCCCAACTGCTCCCCGGGCGCTGTAGCATAGCTGCCCATTGCTCTGGGTATGTGCGTGTGTTCGCTGCTTCAGACGGGTTAAATGCAGAGGATGAATTTCACTATGCTTGAGTGTGCATGTGACAAATAAAAGCTGCTTCTTCTTCTTCTAAATAGTCCGAATTTCTTGACCAATGAGCATGCACGATTTTCTGTAATCGCATGCGTGAATATCGAATACACACACTGAGGTCCATACATATTGTATAAGGACGATGAGAGTTATTGTTGTTCTATCCACATTCCCTGGACGTGAGCAATCGTGTGCTCTGATTGGCTACTCTACTACTAGGATAATCGGCTCATATACCGTGAGTAGAAAAAACAAAATGGTGGCGCGTGTTGCTGAACCAGAGGACGAAATAAAAACTCGACTCGAAAACAAAACCACAAAAAAAAAATTTTTTTTTAATGGGATGAAAGTGTTTGATGGTAAGAACATATCTTTTTTCAAGAATTATCATCATCGCATTTTTCGCAAATTGCTCCTGACATTTCACCGGTTAGTTTACGTTCTAAGCAGAAATGATTTTGTTGGACGTTTTGTATGAAGTTTTATTTATCGAATTTGCAAAAAAGAAAAATGCTCCGTTTCTCAAAACCAGTGAATGTGGACAGAAAAAAAAAGTTATTCCAGTCAATCTCGTCGTACATGGTTTCTAGCTATCAGCTCACGTACATTACGACTCGATTTCATGGAATAACTGAATTATACACTCAGCTCCAGACATATTTCTTTTAACTGACTACTACAGCATATTGGAGTGGAAATTAAATAATGAACATGAGCTCAAAGTGCAGATTTTCAGTTGTAATTTGAGTGTCTTTACATCCAAATCAAGAGAACAGTGTAGGAATTAAAGTTCTTTGTCCAAGTGTCCCCATTCTTAATGGATCCAAAGTTACTGGACAATCGTAAATTAAACCGTTTTGTTTAATACTTGGTTGTAAATCCTTTGCGGCCAATATAATTTCTTCTGTGATGATGCTCTGCCAGGCCTTTACTCCAGCTGTCTTGACTTCCTGCTTGTTCTTAACGTGTTCTGCCTTCAGGAACTGAAATGCACGCTCAACTGGATTCAGGTCAGGTGGCTGACTGAGTCATTGCAGAACATTACACTGTCTTTAAAAAGTCCCGGGATGCTTTCGGGTTGAGTTTACCTCGGGTCGTGGTCCATCTGCACTGTAAAGCACATGGAGTTCTGAAGCATGTGGCTGAATGCGAGCGGATAATATAACTCCGTATACTTCAGAATTCATCCTGCTGCTTTTGGGAGCAGTCACATCACCATGCAAATGTCGCACTTGAAATCAACTAGATACCTTTTATCTGTTTACTTGGAAGTGAAATAAGGAGGGAAGAACACAGCTGGCCAGGGAAGAGCTGAGCAGCCAATTGTCCGATTATCAGCTCATCCGGCCAACAGGTGATGAGCTTATGCCACCATGTGTTGTCCGTCCGTCGTCCACATTTCACGAAAATCGCTGCTTTTCCGTCAATTCTTCACCGATTTTGATTCTTTCTGGCATATTTGTAGGGCTACCTATGGAATCAATTTTGTGCCAAAATGTTCATACAATACTTTTGAAATATCAAACAAAAACGACAAATCAAAATACAAAAAAAAAGAACAAAGTCAATTTTTTTTTTAGACTGGCAAACAAATTATTCGTGTAATCGTGCAAAATATCAGTCTGTTCCTCTTCAGAAACCTTTTATTTTTGTTCCGCGTCTTTCTCGGTTTTGTTTGACGCAATTTATTTTGGTTGCGATTCCAGCTTTCTCGTTTGCGCTCCCTGACTTTTTGCTTGCAGTTTTGGCACAAACTTGACGTGTGGGTGGGCTGTCCAGGAATGCATTCCCATTGGCTAACTTGTGTTTGACTGACAGCCACGCTCAGCCATTCCCTACTCGGATTCTGGCGGACTGTTTGACGAGTGAGCGATCCATTGACGGTAAACAAGGATGGAGTGGACTTCAGTGGCGACTATGATACTGAATTAATTCAACAAAGTGTAAATTCAATATCATAGTCGCCACTGAAGTCCACTCCATCCTTGTTTACCGTCAATGGATCGCTCACTCGTCAAACAGTCCGCCAGAATCCAAGTAGGAAATGGCTGAGCGTAGCTGTCAGTCAAACAGGATAAAGCGGCAAGCTGGAGCCTATCCCAGCTGACTACGGGTGAAAGGCGGGGTACACCCTGGACAAGTCGCCAGGTCATCACAGGGCTGACACATAGACACAGACAATCATTCACACTCACATTCACACCTACGCTCAATTTAGAGTCACCAGTTAACCTAACCTGCATGTCTTTGGACTGTGGGGGAAACCGGAGCACCCGGAGGAAACCCACGCAGACACGGGGAGAACATGCAAACTCCACACAGAAAGGCCCTCGCCGGCCACGGGGCTCGAACCCAGACCTTCTTGCTGTGAGGCGACAGCGCTAACCACTACACCACCGTGCCGCCCCAGATCCGGAGCTTTTTTATTTTATTTTTTCTCTCTTCATTTATTTATTTATTTTAGTGTGTGTTTGTATAGTTTGTTTGTGTTTGAGTGTTCTGTCCGCCGGTTGTGGTGTGGCTCCGGACCCAGTTTTGGGCGTCGGTGCGCTGTGGGTGATGCCTGTGCTCCTCGCTATGGACTGCAGTGAGCTCGTTGCTCATTTTAACATCGTGGTTGTCCAGCGCTCTGTGCTGTGGTGCTTGGCGTGATGTTCCACGCAATGTTGCTCGGTGGCGTCGCGGCAGCTGTGCAGGCGGTTTGGGACGTACCGGCGCTCTGCGTGGCGGTGCTTCTGTGCTCGCTTTGTGGATCCATGGCGTGGTGTTCCGAGTGATGTTGCCCGGCGGCGGCATGGCGGCTGTGCTGGCGGTGTGGGACTTGTCTTCGTGCGCCTTTTGGTGGGACTGTGGCTGCTACACCATTGGAATGACATCCTGGCCTCTATTTGGTGGACTTTTTTTTTTATTCCCTATAATTGTAACACGACCTTGGGTTTTGAGAAAGGCGCTATATAAACTGAAATTATTATTATTATTATTATTATAGGTTGCAGTGATTTGATTTTCATGTTGATATGTGGCTTGGCGGAGGTACAGTACGCACTCTACTTAGTGCCTTTCTAGTTTGTACACCGTTTCGATATCACAGTGGAAGATGCACCCTACAGAGTAGCAGTGCTTTTACCGAACACACCTGCTATTTAAAAAAAAAAAAAAAAAATGTAATGCTTCACTACATTTCATTTCTGTGGGTTTTTTTTTTTTAAATGCATGTAAAAGTTTTGCTGGAGCAACTAAAAGCCTAGAAACAAACTTCTCCATGATCACATGGATTGCTTTATGGCCATGCAGAGATTTGCTTCCTGAGTGTCACACAATAGTTTGTAAAGTACGCTGCTCGAGCTCTCCGACTGCATAACCACCAATTTATGCTTGTTAAGTCGAACACATGCTTTCCACAAGACGACAAAGACCATCTGAACACAATTACATTTACATATTTGACTGATGCGTTCATCCAAAGTGACTCGAGACAGGATCTATCTGGTTGAGGGTCTTGCTTAAGGACCCGACAGTGGAAGTTTGGCAGCGCTGGGATTTAACTCTTAACCTTCTGAAGCCTTCACTACGGAGCCATAACTGCCAGTGCGAACACACTCAGGAGGAGGAGTTGTCCGAACAGACGCCTACGATCGGCAAGTAACCGATGACCGGGTGGAAAAAGAAACCCCGTCCGTCCCGTGTCTTAGACTGCAGGTCTGTACGACAGCTGCTCAGGTTGGATTTAAAGCTTCAGAAGTTTTCTTCATGCTCCGATTTCTTTGCTCCATCGTATCCGATTTCCGTCAAACATCGCTTCTGATGGCTTTGTCAGCGTCACGAACGGTCGACGGTGTTATTTACAGAGAAGCAATGACACGGAATTAACTACAGAGAAGCACAAACGGTGCTGAAGAGTCAGCAGGCTGTCAGAGCCATCAGCACTCGCTCCAGGACCAGCGCAGGATCTGTTACTGAGGAGCAAAAAGGTGAAACTCGCCACAGGAGCTCTTCAGACACAAAACCATGAGAAACGTCTTACACACACATGGGCCAGCAATATGATCTCACAATAACACACAACTCCTGTGCTGAGAAACTGAAACAAGGGCATGTCATAACACAGAGTGCAGAGAGAGAGAGAAAAAAGAGGGGAGGACAGAGATACGAGGAGAGAAATGGAGGACGCTTTTGTTCTTTTATGGCTGCTGACACTCCACCCTCAAATCTGTCTGCGTTCTGGAGAAATTGCCTCCTGCCCTATCGCCAAGGCAATATCACACACACACGCACGCACACACATACACAAACATGGGAACCGGAGCCAACGCTGGCAACAGCACAGCATTGTGGCTCTGAGCCAAGGGAACATCTTTGACGTCAGAGTGCTTGGCAATGCCGCATCCCTGTCCTCAGTTCTCCAAACAAACTTTGTTGGGTTTTTTTTTCTTTCAATTTTCTTTCTTTCTTTCCACTTCTCCCTCCCTCCCTCCCTCCGCACGTTGTTGCTCTTTTCACATTCTTACTCGTTTAAAGTGGAAATTCACCGTGGCTGAGTGTCTGTGTAAGCAGTGATTAAGCTGTTCT
Organism: Neoarius graeffei; assembly: GCF_027579695.1. Classification (NCBI taxonomy): domain Eukaryota; kingdom Metazoa; phylum Chordata; class Actinopteri; order Siluriformes; family Ariidae; genus Neoarius; species Neoarius graeffei. The sequence goes on from NC_083577.1 coordinate 75,114,176, forward strand.
TTGCACAATGTGAAGGAAAAGGAGAAAGAAACCAAAAAAGCTGAACAGATTAAATAACAGATTAAACACAGGAGCAGTATGAGCTCAAACTTTTCTTTTCCCCATTAAGCAGCTAGCTACGAAAATAGCTAACGCATACACAGAACGCTGCAGAAACGGATACACGCCGGATATATGTTTAGTATGTATACAGTGAAGTGAACGCTAAACACAGACCAGTAACACGCAGAAAGTGCAGCTGGATGAGACTAAAGGTTGCGCCGGCTCGAAGCACTTCACATGCTCGTGTGCTGCACAGATCTTTCCTGCAGCAGTTCCGAGCTGTGCACGTAAACAGGGGAAATGCCATGGAGGTATGACATTCCTCTAACGTCTGCAGAGCGAGTGGCAAACCACACCACTTCCAGGAAGAGAACTGTTTAGTGGAGGCTTCTCCTCAGCCTGCTTACAAAAACCACCTCTCATCTCCAGCCTGTGTGTGTGTGTGTGTGTGTGTGTGTGTGTGTGTGCGCGTGTGCATGTGCATGCACGCATGTGGGTGGGTGCAGATCATGAGGCTAAGTACTAGTAACGACATCAGCCCTCTCCATAGCTTACACTGCATCAGACACAGGACACACACACACACACAGGAAGGAGGGGGCTATTACTTTCCCCCCTTTAGTCGACTTACTGCTCTGGAAACAGTTGTTATTTAAAATATATGGATTTGACAGTGAGTGAGAGAAAAAGAGAACAAAATAACAGAGGGATAGAGAAAAACAGTGTGGTAGAGAGAGAGAGAGGAGAGATGAATAAGGAAAAAGGAGACGAGAGTGACAGAGAGAAAGATGGTGAGTGTAAAAGGAAAAAAAAAAGAAAACATGACAATAAGTGAGAGAAAGCTAGAAAGAGAGATCGAGAGAAGGACAGGGAGAGATGAATCACGGAAAAGGAGGAAAGAGTTACAGAAAGAGAGAGGGAGAGACGGGTAGTGAAAACAAACAGGGACGGAGAGAGGGGATCGATAATGGAGAAAGAGGAACAGAGAGAAAAGAGAAATGGCAAGGAGAGAACAAGAGAGGGAAACAATCAGGGAGAGGTAAAGTGGAAGAGAAAAAGGAGAGGAGGAAGGAAAGAAAGAGAATGAGAGGGAGAGAAAGTGACAAAGAAAGAAAGGGAGACAGACAGGGAGAGAAAAAGAATGAAGGGGGGATTATTCACTGGGGTAATTTTCTAAGCCCACACTCATCTCATGGCACTGCATTAAGAGCACAGCTCACACACACACCCTCACACAGAACCTCACCTACAGACCCTCACACAGAACCTCACCCACAGACCCTCACACAGAACCTCACCCACAGACCCTCACACAGAACCTCACCCACAGACCCTCACACAGAACCTCACCCACAGAACCTCACCCACAGACCCTCACACAGAACCTCACCCACAGACCCTCACCCACAGACCCTCACACAGAACCTCACCAACAGACCCTCACACAGAACCTCACCCACAGACCCTCACACAGAACCTCACCCACAGACCCTCACACAGAACCTCACCCACAGACCCTCACACAGAACCTCACCCACAGACCCTCACCCACAGACCCTCACACAGGACCTCACCCACAGACCCTCACACAGAACCTCACCAACAGACCCTCACACAGAACCTCACCAACAGACCCTCACACAGAACCTCACCCACAGACCCTCACCCACAGACCCTCACACAGAACCTCACCCACAGACCCTCACACAGAACCTCATCCACAGACCCTCACACAGAACCTCACCCACAGACCCTCACATAGAACCTCACCCACAGACCCTCACACAGAACCTCACCAACAGACCCTCACACAGACCCTCACCCAGAACCTCACCCACAGACCCTCACCCACAGACCCTCACACAGGACCTCACCCACAGACCCTCACACAGAACCTCACCAACAGACCCTCACACAGAACCTCACCCACAGACCCTCACACAGAACCTCACCAACAGACCCTCACACAGAACCTCACCCACAGACCCTCACACAGAACCTCACCCACAGACCCTCACACAGAACCTCACCCACAGACCCTCACACAGAACCTCACCCACAGACCCTCACACAGAACCTCACCCACAGACCCTCACACAGAACCTCACCCACAGACCCTCACCCACAGACCCTCACACAGAACCTCACCAACAGACCCTCACACAGAACCTCACCCACAGACCCTCACACAGAACCTCACCCACAGACCCTCACACAGAACCTCACCCACAGACCCTCACACAGAACCTCACCCACAGACCCTCACACAGAACCTCACCCACAGACCCTCACCCACAGACCCTCACACAGGACCTCACCCACAGACCCTCACACAGAACCTCACCAACAGACCCTCACACAGAACCTCACCAACAGACCCTCACACAGAACCTCACCCACAGACCCTCACACAGAACCTCACCCACAGACCCTCACACAGAACCTCACCCACAGACCCTCACACAGAACCTCACCCACAGACCCTCACATAGAACCTCACCCACAGACCCTCACACAGAACCTCACCAACAGACCCTCACACAGACCCTCACCCACAGACCCTCACCCAGAACCTCACCCACAGACCCTCACCCACAGACCCTCACACAGGACCTCACCCACAGACCCTCACACAGAACCTCACCAACAGACCCTCACACAGAACCTCATCCACAGACCCTCACACAGAACCTCACCAACAGACCCTCACACAGAACCTCACCCACAGACCCTCACACAGAACCTCACCCACAGACCCTCACACAGAACCTCACCCACAGACCCTCACACAGAACCTCACCCACAGACCCTCACACAGAACCTCACCCACACCCTCACCCACAGACCCTCACACAGAACCTCATCTACAGACCCTCACCCACAGACCCTCACACAGAACTTCACCCACAGACCCTCATCTACAGACCCTCACACAGAACCTCATCCACAGAACCTCACTCACAGACCCTCACACAGAACCTCACCCACAGACCCTCACCCACAGAACCTCACCCACAGACTCAAAGACCCTCACTCAATCATACCCTCAGACACACACGCACTCAGTCTCTCACATATGTACACCCTCAGACTCTCTCACACACACCCTCGCATAGAACTTCACACACACACACACACACACACACACACACACACACACACACACACACCCTCACACACATAGACCCTCACCCACAGACCCTCACATAGAACCTCACATACACAGAACCTTACCCACAGACCCTCACACACCCACACATAGAACCTCACCCACAGACCCTCTCTCACACACACACACACACACACACACACACACACACACACACACACACACACACACAACCTTACTCACAGACCCTCACATAGAACCTCACCCACCCACACAGACCCTTACCCACAGACCCTCACATAGAACCTCACCCACAAATCCTCACACACACACACACACACACACACACACACACACACACACACACACACACACACACACACACACAGAACCTCACCCACACACACACACACAGAGAGAACCTCACCCACAGACCCTCACACAAACACACTCACATAGAACCTCACCCACAGACCCTCACACAAACACACACACAGAACCTTACCCACACACCCTTACACAGAACCTCACCCACAGACCCTCACACAAACACACACACACAACCTTACCCACACACCCTTACACAGAACCTCACCCACAGACCCTCACACAAACACACACACACAGAACCTTACCCACACACCCTTACACAGAACCTCACCCACAGACCCTCACACAAACACACACACAGAACCTTACCCACACACCCTTACATAGAACCTCACCCACAGACCCTCACACAAACACACACTCACATAGAACCTCACCCACAGACCCTCACACAGAACCTCACCCACAGACCGTCACACACACACACCCACCCTCACCCACAGACCCTCACACAAACACACACTCACATAGAACCTCACCCACAGACCCTCACACAAACACAAACACACAGAACCTTACCCACACACCCTTACACATAACCTCACCCACAGACCCTCACACAAACACACACACACAACCTTACCCACACACCCTTACACAGAACCTCACCCACAGACCCTCACACAAACACACACACAGAACCTTACCCACACACCCTTACACAGAACCTCACCCACAGACCCTCACACAAACACACACACAGAACCTTACCCACACACCCTTACATAGAACCTCACCCACAGACCCTCACACAAACACACACTCACATAGAACCTCACCCACAGACCCTCACACAGAACCTCACCCACAGACCGTCACACACACACACCCACCCTCACCCACAGACCCTCACACAAACACACACTCACATAGAACCTCACCCACAGACCCTCACACAAACACAAACACACAGAACCTTACCCACACACCCTTACACATAACCTCACCCACAGACCCTCACACAAACACACACACACAACCTTACCCACACACCCTTACACAGAACCTCACCCACAGACCCTCACACAAACACACACACAGAACCTTACCCACACACCCTTACACAGAACCTCACCCACAGACCCTCACACAAACACACACACAGAACCTTACCCACACACCCTTACATAGAACCTCACCCACAGACCCTCACACAGAACCTCACCAACAGACCCTCACACAGAACCTCACCAACAGACCCTCACACAGAACCTCACCCACAGACCCTCACACAGAACCTCACCCACAGACCCTCACACAGAACCTCACCCACAGACCCTCACACAGAACCTCACCCACAGACCCTCACACAGAACCTCATCTACAGACCCTCACCCACAGACCCTCACACAGAACCTCACCCACAGACCCTCACACAGAACCTCATCCACAGAACTTCACTCACAGACCCTCACCCACAGAACCTCACCCACAGACCCTCACCCACAGACTCAAAGACCCTCACTCAATCACACCCTCAGACACACACGCACTCAGTCTCTCACATATGTACACCCTCAGACTCTCTCACACACACCCTCGCATAGAACTTCACACACACACACACCCTCACACACATAGACCCTCACCCACAGACCCTCACATAGAACCTCACATACACAGAACCTTACCCACAGACCCTCACACACCCACACATAGAACCTCACCCACAGACCCTCTCTCACACACACACACACAGAACCTCACCCACAGACCCTCACACAAACACACACACACAGAACCTCACCCACAGACCCTCACACAAACACACACTCACATAGAACCTCACGCACAAGCACACACACACAGAACCTCACCCACAATCACATAGAACCTCACCCACAGACCCTCACTCACACACACACCCAAAGACCCTCACTCACCCCAAAGACCCTCAATTACACCCTCATTCACGCGCACACACCCTCACTCGCGCTCCCACACCCTCGCGCGCACACCCACCCTCGCGCGCGCACACCCACCCTCGCGCGCGCACACCCACATAGCTACACTCAGTGAGCTTCCAGTCTTCCAGTCTAAGGGATGTGCATCCCCCTGGTTGCTATAGTGACAAGGGAACTACAGGGAGAGACAGAACAGAAAGAAGGGAAGAAGAGAGGAAGTAAGAGAACAGATGGAGGGATGGAGAGATGAAGGGTGTGTACCTTGCTGATGTGGAGCTGCTGCTGCTGGAAGTGCTGTTTCTGTTTGACCAGGAACTGCTGGTGCTGCTGCTGGACCACGAGCTGCTGCAGAGCCTGTGTGTTCTGGGGCAGCGGCGCTGACTGGGTTCGACCCAACGGCCGGTGAGGACGCAGCTTATGGATGGAGGGCGACTGCAGAGGCAGACCGCTCAGACCTGGAGGAACACACACACACGTTCAGTATTTTCTGTTGCTGTCCGCAGGATTATAGGGTCATCGTCAATCCATCATCCTCCCATGCATTCATCCACTTACCCTCTCAGCTATCCACTGTCATCCATCCTCTTATCCATTCATACCATCATTCATCTATCCATCAATCACCTTGTATATCAATCAATCCACCCATCCTCTCATCAGTCCCTCCTTCCATCCATCCTTCCTCTCATCTCATCCATCCATCAGTTATCCATCCATCCTTCATTTCACATTCTCATCCATCCAGCCATCATGTCATCCATCCTCTCATCCATCCACACATCTCCTTGTGCATCCATCCTCTCATGTTCTCGTCCATTCATCCTCACATCCCTCATCCATCCAGTTATCCATCCTTCATTTCATATTCTCATCCATCCAGCCATCACGTCATCCATCCTCTCATCCATCCACACATCTCCTCATGCATCCATCCTCTCATGTTCTCGTCCATTCCATCCATCCAGTTATTCATCCTTCATTTCATATTCTCTTCCATCCAGCCATCAGGTCATCCATCCTCTCATCCATCCTCACATATCCCCGTGCATCCATCCTCTCATGGTCTCGTCCACTCATCCAGTTATCCATCCATCCTCCATCTACCCAATCATCCATCCCCTCATCCATTCATCCTCACATCCCACAGCCATCATTCATTCATTCATTCATCATCCAATCTATCCCATCATCCATCCATCCACATTGCACAGTAAAGCTGAACTGCAACTCCATTACTTGATTTGTACAAGACAAGTGTACCATCAGTGTACAGTGTTGCCATAAATACATGAAATGTCTGGAAATTACAATGTAAAGCTTCACCATAAGTTATAAATACACTACACAGAATGTTTTATGTTTGTTAATAATATACAAAAGATGAAAATGGATTAATAATTAATAAAGGCAGTTTAGGTGCCCCAATACGGATGGTGCATGGATCTGCAGGGTTCAAATTGGAATAATGCATCAGTAGAACTGTACAGGTTAGTGCAAAACACCAGTGTTGTCTTCAAATGCGCTATACAAACACAAGTGACTTGACAGGAAATATACAGCTCACTTGGCTTGGAACATTATTTAGTACTTGACAGAAAATACAATGAAAATGTTCCTGAGTAAGCTGACATGCATCACAACCCCTTTCAAGCCCGGAACCAAATAAAACGGAGAGAGAGAGAGGATGCTGAGCTTCAGGTATGCATTTAAACTCGACAGATAAGTATGCGTTTTCTTTTAAGGAACATTTCAACCACAATTTTGTCATCTATGACAGCTACCAACCAGGAAGAGGGCAAAGGCCAACATGGTGCCAGCCAACCACAAGCTGCGTACCACATTCGAAAATAGCAAAGCGCTATTTGCCCTCTTCCACATACTAGAGCTCACAGAACACTGCAATTGGCTGGTGCTCTGGTTGACAAGTGAAAGAAAGAGAGCATGCTTGTCCTCCCATCCACACATCACAGCTAAGTTTGCTCCTGGCCAGACTGGAGCATTGTTCGGATTCGAACTCACAATCTCCTGATGATAGAATGAATGAACAGTTTCTTGCTGCACCACTATCTTCTAAGAGCCAGATAAATCTGTTATCAAGGTTCCAGAGAATCATCATAAGCTGAAAAAAAAAACCCTCAAAAGTCTCCTTAAATGCCATAAAAGGAAACCGCATTAATGAAAGCATTGGTTTTTTGAACAACAGCTAAGCATATTGTAAAGCTATAGGAGGCCCTGATTATTGGCAGTGATTTTTTTTTTTTTTGTCTCGTGTGTGAACACAGTTTATTTGTAATGTGCAATCATGCTCCCTTGGATGCCTCTGGAAGCGTCGGGACGAGAACGATGAGGCAAAAGCTTCGAGATCTGCTTGGAGCTCCAGATCATGTGCTTTTAGCCTCGGTCACAACCGGCCGTACTGTACGTGCTCCTATGGCCGGTCTACGTGCAAAAAACGCAAGAAACACACGGAGGGCGTGCGTGTGACGTGCTGATTTTCGAGCCGTAGACTGGCCGCAGAGGTTCTTTGTCATGTCAAACAAACTCTACGGGCGCTTACGTTTTTTTTCAGGTTGCAAGACAAACTTACGGCCAACGTGCGTCTTTCTCCACGAACAAAAAAAAACGCAGCGATTTGGGAAACGCCAAAAATCGCACGGCCAAAAAAATCGTACGTCCGGTTGTGACCTAGGCTTTTCTCTTGTACTGAGATTTCAGCGTTGTCCGTTCATTCAATTCAATTCCATTCCATTTTATTTGCATTGAGCATTTAACAATAGACGCTGTCCCAAAGCAGCTTTACAGAAACCTGGATGTAGATTTCGATCACTAATGAGCAAGCCAGATGTGAAAACAACTGCCTGGAGTCTACATGAGGAAGAAACCTTGAGAGGAACCAGATTCAAAAGGGAATCGGTCCTCTTCTGAGGATAAAGATTCAAAGGCTGATGTTTATAAATGGTTTAAAGAAATTGACCCATCAGATCAGACAGGACTCGGTATGTATATTCAGCATTCAGTAATGAACCCAGCCAGTCTGCGCTGCGTGATGTGGCTGTGAAACAGAGATGACGCCTCTTGACTCTTCCTGAGTGGCGCTGTTTAACGGTGCTACTCTAAGGTAAAGCACAATCAACACTGCTCACCCTCTCCGCAGTGTCTCTGTCCTGTGTGCACGGATTTCAATAATCTCTCGAACAGATGCGATGAGGTGGAGGAGAAGAGCTCAGCGCAGTCATGATACAGAAGCGAGTCCATGTGAGCCAAGAGTAGACTACATCACCGAAATCGCTCTCTGTCGGCTGGGCAGAAGTATCGACCTGCGTGCTGCTGTCATGCCGAGCTCAGTGGGAGGCTAATTAACATTGTCTATGACTAATTTCATTAAAATAAAGTTCCTTAGAGCCAATCAGCGCAAATTGATGGCAATTTGTAAGGGATAATGCTCATAAAGTAACGCTTAGAGCGAAGACGTACATCCAGCTGTGAGAGCAGAGCTTGATACTTCACTAAGCCTCCATTTTATTTACTGAATTGATCTGTTTCACCAATGAGAAGGGTTCGATCTGATTTAGGGCGTTAACTGGACATTTAATAACCAAGAACTTTGCCAAAAAGAAACCAATGGATTTATTACCCTGTCCACACTAGGGATTTTGTACCGATACGAAACTACTTTCGTACTGCAACACCTGTCCACACTAGCAACTATACCGGTACTGTAGTGGTATAACTGTATCGGTACGAAACCCACAAATGTATGGGCTTCGTACCGGTACAGTAGCGCTTCGCTGTAGTGTGGACAGATGAAGCGGCTCTGTATCAATACAAATATAATGCGCAAGCGCAATGAACCATTCCTACGTCTTCCAGGTTATTCATACAATACAATACGCACACGCTTTCCAGCTGTAAATAAAACGTCAAAATGGTTCAAAACGACCGTGGAGCTACATGGAGCAAAGAAAGGGGGGAGAAAGGGAGAGGAGGAAAGAGTGAGGAAGAAAGGAGGAAGAGGGGAAAAGGGAGAGAAAGGGAGGGGAAGAGAAGGAAAGAGGGAGAAAGGGAGGGGAAGAGGGAGAAAGTGAGGTTCATTTTCTTTGTTTCTTTCTCAACTGCCTCGCGCGTTTTATACGATTCGACTGAATAAATGACCACCAGAAATACAGACTGTACACTGACAACAAAAAGCGCACACACGTTGGTTCATCCGCCATATTCTCGGAAGGGCGGCACGGTGGTGTAGTGGTTAGCGCTGTCGCCTCACAGCAAGAAGGTCCTGGGTTCGAGCCCCGGGGCCGGCGAGGGCCTTTCTGTGTGGAGTTTGCATGTTCTCCCCGTGTCCGCGTGGGTTTCCTCCGGGTGCTCCGGTTTCCCCCACAGTCCAAAGACATGCAGGTTAGGTTAACTGGTGACTCTAAACTGAGCGTAGGTGTGAATGTGAGTGTGAATGGTTGTCTGTGTCTATGTGTCAGCCCTGTGATGACCTGGCGACTTGTCCAGGGTGTACCCCGCCTTTCGCCCGTAGTCAGCTGGGATAGGCTCCAGCTTGCCTGCGACCCTGTAGAAGGATAAAGCGGCTAGAGATAATGAATGAATGATGATATTCTCGGAAGGAAGTTACTCGGTAACCACGGAAACATTTCGCGCACGCGCATTTCAACTTCCGTGAAAGAAAACCGCAAACATTTCTCGCTAGTGTGGACAGACGCACTAAACTGTACCGGTATACTTTGTATCGATACAGTTATACCACTTTCGTACTGGTATAAGTGTGAACACAGCATAAGTTTAATATTAAATGTTGTACTCTAAGCAGATTTTTTTCCCCTGCCATTTATAGACTCTGTTATAAAAGTACACACAAGGCTCATTAACAAACAGTTTTGAAATCTTGGCACGGTAATGAAACTGAAACCACGTTTATTTGAACTATTTGCTGGTAAAATGGTTTAATTTTATTCAGTATATTAACCCTCGGTATTTTCTGGCTCTCGAATGATTTTGGCATGCTCTGATTTTGTCGTCAATTTCAACAAATCTCAGCAGTATTTTCAAAGTCATATGACTTTTTTGTGTTCAGCACAATTTTAGCTACAATAATAACTCTGTAGTCTGTATGTCATAACTGTACTTAGATAAATGAATAGATAAATGAAGATATTGTAAAAAGCAGATTGAGAACGGTGTTGGAATGTGTGGAAAAAAACACGACCTTACCCGTTGTGACGGACCGTTTTGGTCACTTGAAGTGATTCTGATCAGTCTTAGGAATGGATCAAGCACAAAAACTTAAATCTGCTCCATTGATTTGGACAATTAACCGGCCATCAAAAGATGTATGTCCTATTGTTTTGGGATAAAGGATTGGCAGTGGGAGGGGTATTCAATGAGTAGAGTAAAAAATTCCATTCCACTCAACGAGAAGAGTGAAAACCTTTCCCACTGCCAACTCTTGATCCCATCAGGTCACGTCCCAATGGGACAGGTCTTGTTTTTTTCACACATTCCAACACAGTTCTAAAACCGCTTTTTACAACAGCTTCATTTATCTGCTATTTGACACTATTCAGTGTGTCTTGAAATTAACTCTTGTACTATTTTACTCAGTTCAGAGCCACAACCAACTCTGTTACTCGGTTATACAATTACTCTGTAATTTTGCTCCCACTCCAACTGCAAATTTTGCACTCTCAACTCAAAATAGAGCAAAATTAACTGTTTTTGAGGAAAATACTTTAACTCTGGAAAAATAATTGCTCCGTCATGTTTCCTGTGTATGCACTACAGCACACGCATATCAACCGATCTGCTCATAATAAACAGAAGAAATATTTACACTCACTCACTCGAGTTGATCGAGCTAGATCGAGTCAAAGTTAAAAAAAAAAAAGGGGGGGGGGGGGCGGGGGGCACCGCTCATCATCAGTGTCACAGTTCTCAAGATCGAATCGCTGTCCTGAATCATGAATTGATTCGCTGTCCTGAATCATCCGAAGCACATAAAATCCGCGTGTCGTCTCGCAACAAGTTTTACCTCCAAATAGCCTAAACTATGGCTGACGGATTTTATCCTGTGTACGGTGGGCGTTCCCACCACGAAAGAGAAACCAATCGAAACAGAAGAGAGAAAGTGATTATCACACCGTTACCATGGGAATAAGTCTTTTATGAATCCGTAAGTTGGTGCTCAGTGCTCCGACTCCGGTGTGACTGAGGAAGGTGACAAGTTTTATGTTTCATCTAATTTAGGTAATTTAAAAACGATAATATTATTTGGCAGTGGGCACATAGGAAAGTCTAAAGTATGAAGTTTGTGTCAATATGTTTATCATGAAAAAAACTCGAAGCTACTCACCTAAATACATGACCTATTCATTCTAAACCTGTCGAGCTTCGCCGGCGAAGCTCTCGACCCCAGAGGGTTAAAAAATGAAAGTGGATCACGTGCTGCATTTCTTTTATAAAATAACTGTCCCAAATGTTTTTTCTTTTTTAATTTTGAGAAATTAAAGGTGTGCTTCAAGGTTTTTAAGTAATAATTACATTCTTGCTGCTCTTAATAAACTAATCTGTTCCGACTGCTGCAATGAATTAACATTATTTACATGTTGAAATAACATTTATTCTCCTAACAGCCTTGGTCCGGTATAGCGAGGCAGCAAGCCCCGCCCCTTGCTTACCCTGTAAAATGACGTGCTTTCCGTTCCAAGATGGCACGGTAAGCTGTCGGAGAACGACTGGGATAATGATGCGCCTCCTGAGTTTTCCGTTTGTTTTGCTCACAGCGTTTCTTTTTTTAGGAACTGCTAGCCTGCTTGTACAGCGATTTACAGGATTCTGGCGGAACTGGAAAATCAAAACTAGCCTATTTGTTGTGGAAACCAAAGGGGGAAGAACGTTTCGGTTCCTGTGCCTAAACTGGAGTTATAAAAACCGGAGTGGAATTTATGCAGCCGGGAAGGAGCACGCAAAACAAGCTGCAATTGCGAGGACTTTAAATGTGAGTGTATGTGAGTAATGCCCCTTTTCCACCAAAGCAGTTCCAGGGCTGGTTCGGGGCCGGTGCTTAGTTTGGAACCGGGTTTTCTGTTTCCACTGACAAAGAACTGGCTCTGGGGCCAGAAAAACCAGTTCCAGGCTAGCACCAACTCTCTGCTGGGCCAGAGGAAAGAACCACTTACATCAGCGGGGGGGCGTTGTTGTTAAGACTGACAACAATAGCAAGACCGCGAAATATCGCCATTTTTACGCGATGAGAAGCAGCAGCTGTACAAACGTGAAGTCATCCATTATTATTATTGTTGTTGTTGCTTCTTCTGTGTTGTTTTTGCTTCGATATTCGCGCCAAGGTTTATGCAAACGTAGCGACGTAACTGACATATACAGCGACGTAATGACGTGGCTTCCCTTAGCACCGTGAGCTATGGAAAAGCAAACTGGTTCTCAGCTGGCTCGCAAGTTGAACGAGTTGTGAACCAGCACCAGCACCGGCCCCGAACCAGCCCTGGAACTGATCTGGTGGAAAAGGGGTATAAGTGAAACTGACGAACTCCGTTTTGATGAACCGTTGTCTGTACATGATGCTGATGAACTAAGTAATACTGGAACTGAACTGTGGTTTATGGATTGATTATTAATAATACAAGTGCTGAATTATACAAGCGGTTTTTATCTTTTGTGGTGTAAAACCGGGTACTGAATTGGTTCATTCGCATACATGGACACGGTCATTTTCACTAGATTGTTTAGCCACTTAAGAAAAGGATTCATCTGAAACTGCACGTGGATACATGAATTATTGCATTTTATTTATCGCCTGGCACCCTGGCTACAAAAAAAAAAAAAAAGAGAGAGAAACGTTACCAGATCTGCTAATTCCTTTTGAAAATTTTGATCACGATTATCATAGTTTCTGGTTTCAGACAAACTTTATGACCTTACATTTAGTACAATCTAGAATATTCTCAATACCGGTGCACAAAAAGTACCCAGATTTCAAGGCTATGAGAGGTTTTAGTTTTAAAATACAAACAATACTGCAATAAGGAAATTCACAAAAATCTTTTTAGTCCTCCGTCAATCGTGGACATCACTTGAAATCATGTTACACTGCCCCGATATTATCTTACACCTGATTGTTTCTGTTTAGTGGACCGAAAGCTACTGAATTCAAATCCAATTTTATTCTTTTTTTTTTAATAGAACAATTCATGAATTTAGGTCGACGTGGCCCTAAGGGCCAATTTATGCTGACAACCCAGTCTTCGCAGATGGCGTCTGCGTAGCCCCCCCCCTTCGCAGACGCTCTGCGCGCACCTCCCAAAAATTGTGACCACCGCAGAAGCCTCGCAGACAGCGTCGCAGACAAGAGGGCTCTGATTGGTCCACTCTACATCCGCTGTACACGCACTTCCGCTTCCCTACTTTCCCGGTTTGGTTTGTTTTCACGACCGCCATTTTTAAAAACACGAGCGAAGATGGAGCAGCACGAAGAGCGGTTGATCGAGGAAGTGAGGAAGTGCATACATCTATACGACTCCAGTTCTAGTCATTATAAGTAACCGGAGGATAAACACTCCACTAACCACACCCACCAACTACTCCTAGCGATTTTGCGACTTCGCGCCCCCTTGCGTTGTGGCGGTGAATAACATCGCACACGCCTATTACTCCCCGCTCAACGATAAATTACAACTGTCTGCGAAAAGCTATCTGCGAAAGCCTTGTCGCAAGAGCATGCAGAGGCCTTAAACTCTCCGCTATTTTTTCCTGCTTCACCATGACGCAGTACAAGATCCTACGTCATGCTACCATCACGTGGTGGGCTTTCCCCGTTCGCGCAAGGCACTGTGGGATACAAATTTGAAACAGGAGAGAAAAACGGAGGACGTGAGCGTGCGAATGAAACATGAAAGACCGACTACAGTAACGGAAAGAAAGCGAGAAGAAAAGACGTTATGTTATATACGACGGAAAGGAAACGCAGGACCAAACTAATAAATATCGGCGCTCAGCGAGCACCTCGGTGTGATCAGCTGTTCGTTTAGCGACAGAATAAAGTAACTATCAATGCATGGTTCAAAGGTAAACCTGTAGAGGGCAGTAATGCAACACTGTGGATGCCAGCTGCCGTAAAACCCAAAAGAAGAAGGTGGTAAACCTGCGCATGCGCACATGGACTTACTCGGTCTGCTTGACTGCACGAAGCGAGCGATTTCATGCACATTATTTGCTTCAATCCCCTCAAATTAAATCACTTCCCAGCCACAGAACGGCCTGTTTTTTTTTTTTTTGAGATATTACAGAAATAAACCTTTATCACAATGACCAAATTTCAGAGGGAGCTAGAGTTCACCGATTTTATGAAATCGAAAAGCCGTCTAGCTTTAATATTAAAGTAAAACACATGCCTGAAACCAGGGGATTCTGTGACTGCTCCAGCAGGGCCATGTGCTGCAGCAGAGGGTTATGGGCAGAGCCTCCCTCTCGCTCCAAGGCCGAGGCAGCCAGATAGGAGGGAAGGTGGGCTCCAGCGATGAACGGAGTGGTTATGGGTAATCCGGGCTGCAGGCCTGCCATCGCCAACCGCTCGCCCTCCTGCTGGCCAGACGCCACCTGGTGAAAGACAGCGACAAGATGCAAAAGCGCAAGATGAGCAACCGGCGTGTGAAATGTGAATGCAAAGAAATGAAAGGTTAATAAAAGTTCCAAAAAGTCAAGTGAGAGAGACTGTGTTTCTCTCAAAATCAATACGAGTGTTAGATTTGTATTGGGGGGGGGGCCGGCGTTTGCGTCAGCGAGCAGCAGTCGGTCATTGTCTCTCAATGGGTCCTTTCTGAGATGGTCGTGGCGCTGAAAAGCCACATGCAGCACACTGACGGTCTAGACAGGGGCCTTCTATGAGGACTCTTCAGCTCAATGGCCGATCAGAGACAAACGCGGCGGCAGAGAATGGGGAAAATACGTCAGAGAGACGGAGAGAAAGCATCAGGAGCGATATTGACGAGGCAGGGAGCTAAAAATAGACAGAGTGAGAAAGATATGCATGCGAAAGGGGGAGAGGAAGCGAGAGTGAGAGAACGAGTGCGTGAAAGAGAAATGGAGCCACTCACAGTGGTGGAGCCGGTGGCTGGCAAGCCCAGAGTGATGTTTGGGAGGGAGGGGGATGTGTACAGAGAGATCTGGCTAACTGGACCCTCTCTGCTGGCAAGACGCTGTGCCAGGGAAGGCTGGAAAAGAGCAACACACACACACACACACACACACACAAATAAACGCTGTGATCATAACTAACGGCTCTGTGTGGTGGTGGTGGTGTCAAAACACACACGCACTCACTCTCTCACACACACACACACACACACACACACACACACACACAGCACAATCTCGGCACTCTAGTGCTATGTAAAGCAGCAAGATGGCTGCTGGATAATGTCTATATTTATTCTGTCACACTTATTTCGTAAAACTGGCAACAAACTAGTTTCACTCTCATTTTAAAGCAACAGGAAACAGCTTTTTTTTTTTTATTTCATAGTGTACTTTAACAGTGTACCTGTATGCCTTCTACTGCATAAACACTTAAAACAAAGCAAGACTTCTACTTAAATCAGCTGCTCGTCTTATAAAAGCTGAATAGAAACAGAAGTAAATTTCTGATGAATGAATGAATGAATGAATACACCAACTACAGCGTGCAATCAGACAGGAGCTGTGTCCGAAATCACTCACTCAGTCATTCGCTACTCCTTGGGATCTTGGGAATTCTACATAGATGACTATATAGAACAGACCTGGGCATTTTACGGCCCGCGGGCCGCATCCGGCCCTTTGGTTCATTCTGACCGGCCCGCGTAAGGTTAATTAGAAATTACAAAATAAATGTATTTTATAATTTTACCCCATGCATGGACTGAATGTGCATTGCTTTTATTTTGAAGTTGTGTTCAACAAAAACGCAATGTGTGCGACATGAACATGACATGAAATCCCACGAACCCTAATCCCGCGATAACTACTTCCGTAATTTGTCCAGACCAACCACAAACTTGTACGTCATCCTTCAAACGGTCCAGCCAATCACATAGTGTGACGTCACCAGCAGGCGCCCGAGCCGATCTGTAGATCCGATCATAGGATGTCTATGGATCCGATACCTACACCGAACTGACACGGCATCATTATTATAATACGATGTATCTTGCTTGATATTTGGAGTAGAAAGACAATATTGTGATGTCTTTATTGTGTTTTGGGGTGAATGTGACTGAAAAAAAAAAAAAAAAAAAAAAAGGTACAAACGTTCACATTTTGTTAACCATTGTTTTGGGAAATTTGATTGAATAAATGACATTTTTTGTAAGGCAACCTCGTTTCTTCCATACTCTTACCAGTCTTAGCAGCTTGTAAAAACAATGTTATTTATTGTTTTATATAAAGAAATACAATTAATATTATGCAGAATTTAGTTCAGCCTTTTGGTCCGGCCCTCCACAAAATTTTCTGTTTCTCATGTGGCCCCATGGAAAAAATAATTGCCCACCCCTGATATAGAACGACAAACAAAAAACAAATACTTTAATAACTTTCGGACACTACTCCGCTGCGCTGTTATTTACGCCATTACTGTCGCACAATTAAAACGTGCCGGATCAGTCGGCTGGTGGGTTTTCAAAACAATAAATACCGTACGCGCGTGTACTTTTGTGACAAATCCATATTACACTGAGCGCATTTCCCACGTTAATAAATACAAAGTACAGTGGTGCTTGAAAGTTTTGCCACTCACAGAGGTGGAATATTGGATTATTTTCCTCAATAAATAAATGACCGAGTATAATATCGTTGCCTCATCTGTTTAACTGCCTTCCCTTTATCTACTTTTAGGACTTGTGTGAAAATCTGATGACGTTTTGGGCAGTATTTATTTATACAGAAATAGAGACGATTCTAAAGGGTTCGCAAACTTTCAAGCACCACTGGACTTTGTGTCCGCCGCATCTTTCAGTTCTTTCAAATCAAGGCTGAATACTTTCTTTCTTTCTTCTTCGCCGCTGCATTTTATTCAATCAAATCTGAGGCTTTTGATTCATTCCTCCCTCTGCACTCTAACTTTTATCCTTGTATTTTATCTGTCTTATTCTATTTTAGTTTATTTTCTGCTCTCTTACTATTTTTAAATTGTACTTGAACGCCCGTTTATGATGCGTTTCTTCCTCCGGCCGTTCACCCCCGTTCACTTACATTAATACTAGTGCTGTCAAGCGATTAAAATATTTAATCGCGATTAATGTCGTGACTGTCATAGTTAACTCGCGATTAATCGCAATTTAATTGCACATTTTTGTCACATGAAAAACCATTGTAATTCTCTTATCAGCATAAAAAAATGAATGGGCTTGCTTTGTACCAATGTTTTTTTTTTTTATTGCAGAGCATAACATGTCTTGTCACAGCCACTGCGAAGTCGGGCTGGAGCCGCCGATGGGAAAACGAAACCTAAGCCGAGCACCGTGGCTCTTCGTCCCGAGGCGCGGGGCGAGCGCGCCCTGCCCGCGCTGGTTCTTTGGGGGGAGGGCAGAGGACTCTGGCTGTGCGTGGCGTGGCATTACAATCTAGCTGCTATCGTTTTTCTAAGCAAAGTCTCTGTTCCAAGTTCCTGGCAGTTTCAAAAGCTTATGAAAAACCTACATCATGTCACAGAGCGTTAATCTCGCGATAAAAAAAATTATCGCCGTTAAAATTGAGTCACGTTAACGCGATAATAACGCGACATTTTTGACAGCACTAATTAATACATATTCTCTCGTTGCTGCACCGGGTGCTCCTCTCTGTCGTCTGGCATTTTTCTTTCGGCGCGACCGCAATGCATGACGGTACACTGCCGTTCAAAAGTTTGGGGTCACCCAGACAATTTTGTGTTTTCCATGAAAAGTCACACTTTTATTTACCACCATAAGTTGTAAAATGAATAGAAAATATAGTCGAGACATTTTTCTGGCCATTTTGAGCATTTAATCGACCCCACAAATGTGATGCTCCAGAAACTCAATCTGCTCAAAGGAAGGTCAGTTTTATAGCTTCTCTAAAGAGCTAAACTGTTTTCAGCTGTGCTAACATGATTGTACAAGGGTTTTCTAATCATCCATTAGCCTTCTGAGGCAATGAGCAAACACATTGTACCATTAGAACACTGGAGTGAGAGTTGCTGGAAATGGGCCTCTATACACCTATGGAGATATTGCACCAAAAACCAGACATTTGCAGCTAGAATAGTCATTTACCACATTAGCAATGGATAGAGTGGATTTCTGATTAGTTTAAAGTGATCTTCATTGAAAAGAACAGTGCTTTTCTTTCAAAAATAAGGACATTTCAAAGTGACCCCAAACTTTTGAACGCTAGTGTATATATTGCTTGGTTAGGGCCCATCGGTTGTACACTACTCTTCACGATGCATTGTGGGATACTATGGGTCCGTTATATAGGGTGTAAAAATTCTCACTGTACATTCAGACAGCAATGCAAAATGGTGAACTCACTATATAGCGAGTGATTTTGGACACAGCGATGTTGCATGTACAGACACTGAAGTCATGGCTTCACCTGATAAACAAAGCGATCAGTGATTTAAGTTCGGAGCCGAGGCTGAAGTATCGTGTGAAATGTGCGCTGTACCTCCACTGGACTGTTAGAGACTGAGCTGGTGATGCCGTTCTCGTTAGTGATGTTGTTGGAGCTGTTGTTGGGTGAGCTCGGGCCAGAGCCGGGTGCACTGTTACAAGCTGATTCTTTATTTAAAAAAAAAAAAAAAAAGATGGATACAAGGTCTGATCAGTATTGCAGAACTGCTGTATGAAATTCACTCTAACGGGCTTCTCTGGAAGTCTCCGATTTGTAGGTTTTGTGATTGAGTTACTCACCGGTCACGTCCAGAGAACGTTTCTTGGCCGTAGTTACAGGACCGTCCCTCCTCCTCAGCAACGGGCTGCTCCGTCTCTCCGTCACCTTCTGCTTCAGCCTGGAGCGCAGCTTCAGATTCGGCTCGGACGCTGCGGGGAGCCCAAGCACACACTGTGTTCACATTGTAGGCAGTCAGATCATGCTCAAGTCCTTCCTTTTTTCCGACAACATAATCCGATACTAATCTGCTCGCCCGTGTTTATAAAAGATATCACGTTAACAAGGTGCTAGAAGATGAAAAGCACACACTTCACATTATGTTTCAAGTTAATCTCTACCAGAGCAACACTTTGAGCAACCCTGCGCCAAAAGTTAATTAAGTCAAGCAGAGCCGGAATATAACTAGCATTGATTTTGAAGAAATGTGGGGACTTCAGACTGCGATGCTGTAGTTTCGGAGTGTGCACTGGGCCATGCTACAGTATGTTGGGCAAGAAGCAATAGGCTGTGTGAAGCAATAATCCTGGAAATAAGTGTTTATCCACACACTGTTCACTTGACCATTGGCGTTTCAACCGCTAATCCTCCTGTCTCCATTCTTCTCATTTAGTGGACCAACCCTAACGACCCGCGATTAGCATGTGACCATGGGTCAAATATCCAGTGGCCAATAATAAGTGCATTCAGAGATCATTAATGGGGTTCAAAGCCCACTGGGTTTTGGTCACTATTAAGTGCGGTCAGTAGCAACTGAGTAACTGACCATAAGCACCATCTTCCCACTGTACACACCCATTTAGAAACACTAAGTTAGACCATAGATAAACCTGTCTTAATGCACTTCTCTAAAATGTCCAGGTTCCATAACTTGAAGTACTTTCCAAAGAGCACTCTCTATTAAATAGCTGGGTCTTGCGGTTGCGATTAGCAAACTAGGTGAATGTAAGGGTGGCACTTCTTGGAAGAGGCAGGACCATTCCCAGACATCTTTGTTCAAGAATGTAGTGCATCCTGCCATTAAGACCGTGCATTAGTCAAAGACGAGGAACACAGCTGCCAAAGACTGAATTAAGCTTTGCCCTTTGCCTTCTCGAGAAAGTGCACTAATGGCAAGAAACTAGCTTTTCTTACCCAAGCTAAAGGAGTCGTTAAGGTCACACAACTAGGATGTTTTATGACAACGACCAAAGTTTGCAAAATGTACCCTAAGTAGGGGTTGACCGATAATCGGCCTGGCCGATATATCGGGCCGATATTCTGCATTTTTAGGGTTATCGGTATCGGCCATAATTTCCACCGATATGCCGATAACATGCCTTTTTGCACCCATTTCGTTCCTAACGCGACTGTCACTGCACGTCCTTTCCTGCACTCGCCTCTCTGAGTTCAAGAACACGGTCCCGTCCACCACAACATCTGATTTGTTTGGCACAAGAGATATAGCCAATCGACACGCGTAGCTAAACGCTGTGAACTGTTTCAATGCGGCCGTACGGGCACTCGGGCAGAAGCAGATCCCACTTCAAGGTAAGGACGCGCCGCTTTTGCCGCAATAAGTCACAAACACACAAGTTGCAAAAGCACAACATCATTATATGTTTACATTCTTCATCTACTACTCGTTAAAATTGTCCATTTGCATCTGTGTAGCCAGGCAAACTTAGCTTACGGAAGGAAGCACTTGAATTAGCCGACAACCAACTAGTCTCGCTGAAACTACATGTAATGCTTCCTTCACTACAATATAATCCTCCTAAATTGGGAATATTAGGCTTGGGCATTAAAAGCATTAGAATGTAGATGGTTACTTGCTGTTAGATAATAGGGAGTGATCGCCTACTTTATGTTTGATTTTACTTTTTAAAAAATGCTGCAGGCAGCTCCCTACACTTGATTTGTTATTTAAAAACTACTTGAAGTTGGTAAGTCTTACTTAGTTCTTAGTGTAAAAGAATCCAGAGTGTATTTTCATTTATTTTCCACTGAAAATGGTGAGCTGTAATATAGTAGGGAGGGATTTTTTTTTTTTTGGTGAATATTTATTTTATTATTATTTTATTTCTCATTTTATTCTAACTAATGTTTGACTTTATTGTACAAATGCTGCTGGCATCTCCCTGCACAAAATTTCATCTTCAATTTTACAATTAAACATACATTTCATGGATATGAAGGTCTGTGCCAGTGTGTGCTATGTTTAATTTCATGTGAATTATAATGTTTACATATATCGGTTGCACATATCGGTTATCGGCATCCCAATTCCATAATAATCGGTATCGGTATCGGCCCTGAAAAAAACATATCGGTTGATCCCTAACCCTAAGTAGCACCAGCATCAAACTAGTATCACTGACAAAAACTAGCACCTCTGTTAAAACTTCTAACATACAACACAAATTTACAAACCATCTACTCGGAGAGCGTGCGCTGTAATAAACTCCGATGAACGCTAGAAAGCAATAGATAGTTTTCACTGACGTCACGGCATCCGGGGAAAGCCCTCCAGCCGCCATCTTGTGGGGCAAACAAAACGGACCATCGCCATTACCGGCTACGTTATCTCGGACGAATTTATAAAGTTATATAGTCAGTTTTCTAAAATAAAGATCAATGTCGGCAAAATCAAGCAAACAGAAGTATATAGATACATTAGACGACATCTCACGACAACGGTATGCAGCCAAACTGGCCTTGATTGGGGGAATTGACCCCTACGAAGTGGACAAAGATGCATTTTCAAGTGACTATGCAGGGCTGCCAAAGCCTGAAACTGCCAAAGCCTGCTCCAAAGCCTGAAACTGACTATATCAAACTTTAAAGGCTGTCTGATATATACAACTTTATATATTCACAGCGCGCCTTTTGTCGGATGCCGCCTTTTTCACGGCTGAATCGCGCAGATCCGATTTTTTTTTTAAGGGGGGGCGTTGGAGTGTCTGATTATAATTTCAAAGTAAATTCTGTATTAAAATTACTAAATAAACAAATCCGTTACAGTCCATGAAACAGGAAGTATAAGGATGAGAAAAAAGCAGTTTAAATCGGAAAGCTGCGCACATTTGCGCAGTCCTGCATACCGCTCGGGCTGTGCAAACGTGCGCAGCTTTCCGATTTAAACTGTTTTTTCTCATCTTTATACTTCCTGTTTCATGGACTGTAATGGATTTGCTTATTTAGTAATTTTAATACAGAATTTACTTTGAAATTATAATCAGACACTCCAACGCCCCCCCTAAAAAAAAAATCGGATCTGCGCGATTCACGCGGCATCCGCCAAAAGGCGCGCTGTTTGCATCCCAAACACAAATCAAATCATACAGAATAGACCTAAAATGTTTTTCAAAAATGACCCTTGCGTGAGTGAAGTGACAAGTTTCAAATAGAAACATGACAAACGAGCGATATTAAGTGTACATTACAATGTAAACGTACACTCAGCGGTTCCAGTTAGGCATTCTCCAGAGAGAGTGTTCACATGATGTTTTGGTTTCCAAAAACAAACTTAAACACAATTGATTGTTTGTTTAAACAACTTACCACTTATAAAATGATCGGAGCAGACTTTGCTGTGTTTGGAAGGCTGATAATCCTTGCGGTTGATTCTCGCAAGCCATAGATTTCTCCTTTGTATGCTGAGTTTCTTTGTTTGCTCGTCTTCGTGCTCCCGTACAGTGGGAATTCCATAAACGCGCCGCTTGACTTCATCATCTGACCTATTACGACAGCCGTGAATACAACAGGTGTGCACCATTGCTAGCTTTAAATAGCCTGCTTGGGTTCTTTTGAAGACTTTGTACTCGCGCGTTACAATGTGTGCTCAGTCACCCGTACGGTAAGCTTGACCCGCAAGATGGCCGCCACTAGGGAATCCCCGACTCTGTGACGTCATGTGAAAACTATCTATAGCTTGAAAACATCTTTGGAATAATCAAGTGTGCAGAGGTCGTTACACTTTTCTGCGCTGGAATATTGATTGGAATAGAGCCGGCTAGTGTGTAGCTATGGCTAGCAGCCAGCAGCAGGGCATCGCCAGCTTGGACTTGCTGACTTTGATGTGGGTTTTACATGAGCAATCGCATATTTGCTAAAGCGGTTTGATATCTGCTGAGGGCAAACGCATAGGTTTTACATATACACTATCATGCTGTACATTGTACATGAGAAAGTGATGGGCAATGGTGAAGTAAGTTTGAGCTAGCCATATCAGAGTATTAGTTACTTTGTGCGCACCAAGAGCTTCACTGTTCTCCGTAGAAAATACTGGACCTTTCATATTTTTAATTATTATACATACGGGCCACTTTTTCCATGGAATAAAAGCATGTGTTCTGTTCCCTTCAAGTGGGTTTATTGACGGCATGCAACACTGTTATCATACCGCTTATCCTCCATGTATTATGCCACTCTCCCCAGCAGAGAATGAGCGTGCAATATAGTTATTATATTACACGTTGTCAAGACAACACAACGTCATGTGCGAAGATCCAATGAAAAAACTTTTCTGTTGCGCATGCGCACAATCATTTCTTTGTCTGCCGGGAGAGAGAGAAGACGGGGTTAATTCAGTGCTCGGTTTAAGCACTAAATAAATAAACTGAAACTAAAGACGCGCCGAACACCCAAAAGGCTACCAAAACTTCATTATATATTCTTCACGCATATTTATAAGAGAAAAACAGACCAACGGACATCGAAACGCCGGAAAAGACACACATCGGAGGCGTAAAACGTCCGTGCTAGTGAACGACTGTCAGTTTGTTCACAAAAATGGCCGCGAGGTTTGCTTCATTAAAAGCCAAAGATTGAAAGAGACAGACACGCTGAACACCCGAAAGACGACCAAAACTTCCCTGGATATTCTTCATGTTTATTTACAAGAGAAAAACATACCAATGGACATCGAAAAACTGGAAGAGAGAGCAATAGCAGAAACACTGTCAAAGTTCTACTTGGAGGTGAGGCAAGGTGACGGAGACTTTTACAAGAGGACTTCACTCAGCAAAGCCCTTTTGTTTTGAACAACTGCAATGGAACAATTAACTACGACCAAAAGTAACTGTGAACTTGAACTGTCTACCTGGATATAGCTTGTATATAAAGTTGGGTTGTTGTTCAGGCTTTTTGGACTTGTACCATTTTTATTGTTAGAACTTTGATTGGATTGACAGAACATTGAATTACATTCGATCAGAATCAGCATTCAAAATTGGTAAGTTACCCCCCTGTTCTTAACTTTTTGTAAAATCTATAATTGTTCCATTGA
Source organism: Neoarius graeffei (assembly GCF_027579695.1). Lineage (NCBI taxonomy): Eukaryota > Metazoa > Chordata > Actinopteri > Siluriformes > Ariidae > Neoarius > Neoarius graeffei. The sequence continues at coordinate 75,138,792 of NC_083577.1, forward strand.
ATGTGTATGTATAATAATAATAATGGCTTTTTTCGTGGTATATCATATATATTCCATTCAGCTACTCGTCTTCGACGCGTTCGATATCATGCCAGCTGAAGGGAATATATCTGATCGACCACTCACCGTCAGCCAATAGTATTTAAATATAATATAGTTTGTTCTATTTTCGCCCAACTTGGTCATGTGCCAATTCCCACCCACTAGCCAGCTCTACAGCTACAACCCCAGTTCCAAAAAAGTTGGGATGCTGTGTAAATTGTAAATAAAAAAAAAGAATGTGATAATTTGTAAATCATGGAAACCCTATATTTAATTGAAAATAGTACAAAGACAACATATCAAATGTTGAAACTGAGAAAATTTTATTGTTTTTTGAAAAATATATGCTCATTTTAAATTTGATGTCAGCAACACATTTCAAAAAGTTTGGGACAGGGGCATGTTTACCACTGTGTTGCATCACCTCTACTTTTACCAACACTATGTAAACGTTTGGGAACTGAGGGGACCAATTGCTCTAGGTTTGAAAGAGAAACGTTGTCCCATTCTTGTCTGACATACAATTTTAGTTGCTCAACAGTTCAGGGTCTCCTTTATCATATTTGGTGGTTCATAATGTGCCAAATGTTTTAAACGGGAGACAGGTCTGGACTGCAGGCCAGTTTAGCACCTGGACTCTTTTACTATGGAGCCATGCAGTTTTAATATGTGCAGAAAGTGGTTTGGCATTGTCTTGCTGAAAGAAGGAAGGCCTTCCCTGAAAACGATTTTGTCTGGATGGCAGCACATTGCTCTCAAATGTGTATATGTCATTCAGCATTAATGATACTTTCCCGGATGTACAAGCCATGTCATGTGCACTAATGCACCCTCATACCATCACAGATGCTGGCTTTTGAACTGTGCACTGATAACAAGCCGGATGGTCCCTCTCCTCTTTAGCCTGGAGGACGTGGTGTCCATGATTTCTAAAAAGAATTTCTACTTCTGGTTTGTCAGACCTCAGGACAGTTTTCCACTTCGCCTCAGTCCATCGTAAAAGAGCTCAGGCCCAGAGAGGTTGATGGTGTTTCTGGATATTGTTTATATCTGGTTTTAACTTGCATTTGTGGATGCAGTAATGAACTGTTTTCACAGACGATGGGTTTCTGAAGTGTTCCTGAGCCCATACAGTGATTTCCACTACAGACACGTGTCTGCTTTTAATGCAGTGTCACCTGAGGGCCTGAAGATCACAGGCCTCCAGTGTCAGTTTTCAGCCTTGTCTCTTGCATACAGAGATTTCTCCAGATTCTCTGAATCTTTTAATGATATTATGGACCACAGATGATGTGATCCCCAAATTCTTTGCAATTTTATATTGAGGAACGTTATTCTTAAATTGTTTGCACTGTTTGCCCACGCAGTCTTTCACAGAGCAGTGAACCCCTCCCCATCTTTACTTCTGAGAGACTCTGCCTCTCTGGGATGCTCTTTTTATACCCAATCATCTTGCTGACCTGTTGCCAATTAACCTAATTAGTTTTTTTTTTGTAGCATTACATAACTTTTTCAGCCTTTTATTGCCCCTGTCCCAATTTTTCTGAAATGTGTTGCTGACATCAAATTCAAAATGAGCATATATTTTTCAAAAAACAATAAAATTTCTCAGTTTCAGCATTTGATATGTTGTCTTTGTACTATTTCCAATGAAATATAGGGTTTCTAGGATTTACAAATCTTTACATTCTGTTTTTATTTACAGTTTACACAGCAATCCCAACTTTTTTGGAATTGGGGTTGTACTAACCCGACAGCTACTGTACGTCTGTGAAGGTTCTCAGTCACCCAGGTCATCGTAAACCGTAGGTGTTAAAGAAGGCAACTGGACTTGCCCGAAATCCTTGAAGACGTTTCACCGCTCATCCGAAAGGCTTCTTCAGTGCTGTCTGACTCGTGGTGACATACCTGGAACCCCCCAATAGTCAGACAGAACTAAAGAAGCCTTTCGGATGAGAGGTGAAACGTCTTCAAGGATTTTAAGCAAGTCCAGTTGCCTTCTTTAGCACCTACGGAACTCGACAACGACTAACTTTCCTTCGAGACACGTGAAGCTAACCACCACATCTTTTCAAACTGCTGCTCATGAGGCTGCATCACAACACACTCAAGGAAAGCACCATCTGCCCTCTTCTGCAAACACGTCATCACAGACAGCCATGACACAGTGACTAGTGTTGCTTTGATTGACGACAGACAGAGTACCACCATCCATTCCACCAAGACCGCAATGACAATTCCGATTATTCTTGGACTCCTTGGACAAATAGATGTGGCATCATTGGGATTTGAACTCCCAACAATATGGCAGATGCTTATTTGTTGCACCATTAGGGAGCCTTCTGATAGAAAATGTCTCTGTGGATTTGCTGAAACAAGTATATTATCATAAACCACTCAAAAAGCACTGCCTTAAGAGAACCGATATGTTTGAGCGCCATACACTGGGTTTCAGTGTGAAACCTCTGCAAGACACAAGACGAAGCCTTGTAGTTATGAAGTTTATTAAATTACACAGGCATGAGGGTTTTACTGGGAAATACGCTCCTTGCATTTTTTTGTACGAGCTACATCCGGGACACGGAGAACCAAAACCGTGACAAATCTCTGTACGTCACTTGTGAGAAAATCGATGAATTGTTTTGATACATTTGGGTACTTTTTGTTTGTGAATGTCTCTATATAAGAAAAAGAAAAATCACAAGTTGGCTTGAAGTTTATCTTCTCGTGTGAAAAAAAATCTAACGTTTTTCATCCGAAATACGTCGTGGATCCGGGGGACATAATTCCCGAGATTTCACTCCGATGCCGTCACTCCCAGTGTTTTCCTAATGACTAGACGTGCGCTGTCAAAATGGTGAACTGGTTCAAAATTAAATTTCTTTTGATTAACCTGCGCATTTCTTTTGTGTAGATGTGTCCATATAATATAAAGTACGTTACACAGTGGTGCAAAGTCAAAGTTTATCTTTGCATGTTGAAAATATTTTCACTTGTTCGCTTCACTCACTTGTGAATATGCTCACCACTTGAAGATAAACTTCATATCTTTGCACAACCGTGTAATATCGTCTATATACTGTATAATGGCACCAAGGTATAATCCAGGGCTCTGTTCAGTCTAATTGACAGAATATATCATGCAGGGTTCCTACTCTAAGTCCAACCATTCATCCGTCCATCCATCCATTATCCGTAACCGCTTATCCTGTGCAGGGTCACGGGCGAGCTGGAGCCTATCCCAGCTGACTACGGGCGAAAGGCGGGGTACACCCTGGACAAGTCGCCAGGTCATCACAGGGCTGACACACAGACAACCATTCACACTCACATTCACACCTACGGTCAATTTAGAGCCACCAATGAGCCTAACCTGCATGTCTTTGGACTGTGGGGGAAACCGGAGCACCCGGAGGAAACCCACGCGGACACGGGGAGAACATGCAAACTCCGCACAGAAAGGCCCTCGCCGGCCACTGGGCTCGAACTTGGAACCGTCTTGCTGTGAGGCGCCAGCGCTAACCACTACACCACCGTGCTGCCCTCCTGAAACGTGAATTTCCTTGACTTTGACTGACTAAAAGGCTGAATTTCCATAACCTACAATGAACGGGAAAAACAGGCCATGTTTGTGCTGAACCGACAAAAACAGCTTTCGTACTTCAAACCCATCAAACTGTGAGATGTATTTACTAGTTCACAGACTAAGACCTAAAGTTTTCGCTGCTTAAACAGTGAACTAACCCGATAAAGAAAAAAAAGATACTCCATGGAAAACAAATATTCTCCATAGATTGGCGGAGAAGAAAAAAAAAAACACACCCCACAAACGGAGGACTTTCCAGACTTTTTAAAAATTCCATGATCCATGGGAAGGAATCCTGAAGATGAGTGCAATGCAGTAGCCACCCAACACTCGATGGGAGAGATTCTTACATTTTTAATAAGTCTCAACATCTGCTTTCAAATAAATGAAATTACCTACCTTCTTTATCAGAAGCTGTCCAAGTTTACTGCCACTGATACGTTTCCAAGCTTTTTGGGTTGTTAATATCCTCCCTGTTGCTAAACACTCAATAATATAACTAAAAATAGTCCTGGACACTTTTATATCTACACTATAAAGAGGAAAGGCTGATGTAATGGCACCATTTTTTAGCAACTTCTCATTTTACACGTTGCATTCGTATTTATCATAATGTTTGTTACACGTTTTTTTTTTTTTGCACACATCCTGCACAAGGCATCATGGGACTTATTATTGGAATATTGCAGACATCCACTGAATGTTATTACCTGCTGTAAAAACAAGACTAAATTGCTCTGAAATTCACACACAATGCTAGCGTGCACTACAAGGGCTTGCAGATATTAAACCAGTGAGAACACTGCGGTGTGTTCAGCCAACATTGGATCCCAAGCAGTAATAAGAAAGGATTTACAGCCGGAGACCTTACCTCACCTCGTGCTGTCGCTCGACACAGGGACGCTTTTGTTACGAGAAATGTGCTTCTGTACGGATTAGCCTATAACATTCTCTTATAAAAAGACAGAGTAACGCCGCATGGGAGGACGTCTCAAACGCATACCATCTGGGCTCCCTGCGTCTAACTACTTGCCAATATTGGGTGTAGATAACATGGCAGAACGAGGAGGATAGAAATAAAAAAAAAAGTGATGTTGAATTTCAAAGCCAGGCTTATTTTGACCTCCTGCAGTAATAATAGAAAACAGAAAAGTACAGCTCAGCATGGCCTCCTGTAAGTGTGCTGATTAGAATGCATAAAACGGGTTATTAATCAGATACTAAAGAGATCGCAGTTGCATGAGAGATGGTTATCTGCGTGCACCCTGGGTAGACTCTGGATTCCGAGAAGGCAATTGCAAAAACATTACCAGGAGAATAGCTGTGGTAGCCTTGTTGATGTTTGTCTCATTGGTAAAACCAGATTAAAAGGCTCGCGTACGCACAGCTGAAATGAGTTGGAGCAGCTACGTACCGTAAGTACACAGCGCAACGCATCAGGTTCTTCACAGGGCCATAAAACAAGAGCATTAGGAACCCAACTGTTGATGTGCGCCTTGTATTTTGGCACAGGTGCTTAAATAAACGGGCATTAAAAGGGTGATGATGATGGAAGCGATGCCGAATTGTTTATCGACCATTTCTTCAGTATCCGGTCCGGTTTAAGCTCAAGATGTGGAAATGACTCGGACTTTTCACGAGCATTAAAATCAATCGGAGTTCATGTGCTCGTTAACGCTACATTAGTTCATCAGAGGCTGAAAACCTTTTATGCACTGATGAATAACTACAGTAACTAGTTCTTTGAGAAAGTGATTTCCTCTGTTCTGGGGGTCTCCTCATGTCTATCTATTTGGGCGTCATGAAGGCACATCAGGGGAAAGGAGGAGTGTCATTCTTGCATCTGCATCTGACATGGCTGAGGAACGCGATTGACAAAGATGAGGAGATTAAAAAAAAAGAGAGAGAGAGAGAGAGAGAGAGAGAGAGAGAGAGAGAGAGAGCAGAAGGAGAGGCGAGGAAAGTCATTCCCCCCTGCACTATAAAGCCTGATGAAGGCTGATGAGAAAGCTCTGCAAGAGAGTTTAAGTGCCATCAAGGACACGCGGTGACTGTGCCAACTACGGCAAGTCACCAGCTGAGTGCAACAGAACGAGCAGGAAATGATACACAAGTCGTCTGCTGAGATCCATTCAATAAGCGCTTAGCGCTGTTCCAAAGAGTTCGAATCAGGTGAACGAGCTCCGAGAGCTGTTCATGGTCTAATATAAGGGAGGAGAGCACACAATGTACTGTGTGAGGAATGAGTATTGTCCTCAGCAGCACTCAGGGCACCATAATGGCTCCCTCTCAAGGTACTGTCGTTTGGTAAACAAATACGTGGAAACGGTGAGCAGCAGACTTCTCGAGAGGACACGGAGATGTGCCTGAGAAGAAGTTCTTCAGGTTCTGATTAAAGCTGATCTGGCAGAAACATTGCCAAGGAATATTCTTATACGGTACCGTTTCTGTTGGGGTTGGGCAAACACAGGCAACTGATGGATTTGCTTGAGAGAGAGAGAGAGAAGTGCTGCAACACACAGCCATGAGGCTGCAGAGAACAGCAATGACAGCTACTTACTTCCTTTATTAGGACGCAGAAAACATACTGATCTACAGCGCGTCCATCGCATTGCCATGTTTCGGAGGCCTAACATTAACGGATGTAGGATTGAGAAAGGTCCTGATTTGAAAAAGACTGGTGTGGAAATAGCTTGCTTCTGTTTTATGGTTTGAGCCCTGCCTGTGACAGCGGAGTGTGATGGCACTCGGCGTCAAGCAGGGTTACTGTTATGGTACCACCCCTTCCCTCGGAATTAATACACCTGTAACAGTGGTGAACCGTTACTATTCGAGCTGGGACCAGGGCTCAGCCAGACACCAAAAAAGCAACAGGGCAAAGGATTTTGCGAGGGATTGGCGGCAGGTCGCTCCGTTGTGTGTAGCTGCCGATGTTGATTTTAAAAGTGAATTACACAGCGAAATGAATACTTCAGTCGGAGTGAAAAATCCTGGAGCGAGCGTGCAGCGTGGAAGAAGAGTCTGGAGACAGAAATCTTAGTTTCTCGGTCGTTAGCCTGTGCTACTTGCTCTCGACAGCACTGGCCTGACCGCTTTATTAGCGTTCGCTAGCACTACTGATGAACGCTACACCGGCTGGAAGATAATTTCACCTGCTGCGCCGACGCCACCGAGTCGCGGTTAAGCTCGTGTTGGACTTCGAGGACGCCTAGGGCGATACATTTTTGGTCCCGTCCACTATAAATTAAAATCTGATTGGTTAATTCATCTGTCACTTCCTACGTAAATATACACTGCCACGGCCTTCTGTCCCGGCAATGACGTCCTAACCAATGAGTGAGCCAGCTTTCATTTCTGAAGCAAATCTGATAGAAAATGAGGCCAAATAAGACTTAGAAGAGAGTAATGATCATGAAATTATGAAAGAATGAAAGAAATTAAAAATAACATCTGAAATGCTGATATGTTTGGGCCGTCTCCGAAGGTATAGAAGGCCCTGACGGTTCCCCTCTGGCCTGTAATAAATCCTGAAGACTTTCCTATATTGTGGAAAGCTGACCGTTACAAAGTGCCGACACTGGAGATGACTTTTATAGAAATAAATAAATAACTCAGAAAACGTCACCGTATCAACGATTATACGTTCTACTTTGTTAAACAGCACAATTTAAATCCATTTATTATTAGTCTTAGATCATGTCAATTGTCCACCGTTCAACTCCCTGAGCAAGCTGTGATGATAAAAATGACCGTGTATTCAAACCTGCGACTTGCCTTGCAGTAGGAATGACTGGAAGAGCTGTGGTTATCAGCTATTATTATACAAGACACGTTTTCCATGGAATAAAAACATGTGTTCTATTCCTTTCTCGCGGGTTTCATTCGTTTGGTAGCATGCAATATTGTCATCATATCGCTTATCCTACGTGTATTACGTCACCCTACCCAACGGAGAATGAGCGTTGAATATGGTTTACGATATCGCACGGTTGTCAGGACAACATGGCGTGACACGTCGGACACGTAAAACTTCCGCGCTAGCAAGTGACTGTGACGGTTGGTAAACGAACGTGGCCGCCAGGTTTGCTTTGTTAAATACGGAAGATTTTGAGAGAATTTAGTAGCATGCTAGCTGAATGGAACAGATCGGATATACCGCTCAACGCCAGCCAATATTATTTAAATAATTAACGCCTTCTGACCAATCAGACTTGAGGATTCAGTACCACTGTGGTGTAGATTTCAATGTTGAATCAAACCGTGGTATTGCTCCAGCTCTGACTTCACAGTCAAGTGAGTCAGTGCTTCCGTCTATCCATTAGTGAAATAAAGATAGGATGAGTTTAGTGGTGCACAAGCTGACAGTAAAGCTTGGATACATGATATTACAGAAACGAAAGACTTGGCAAAGAGCTCTAAATTTCAACCAGGACTCGAGTATACCGTAGAAACACGACTCAGAGGAAGTGTCTCTCCATGCTGAGGAGAAAAAAAAAAACAACGAATAGATTTGTCACTTATTTACTCATCTGGCAGCATACAAGTAAAGCTGCGCTGTAGATGCAGCTCGTCCAGTCCTGCTCTACATCACGGAGTTACAGCAGGTCCTTGGCGTTTTCCTGTTCCATGTCTTTGACAGGGCAGTGACACATGTGGTATGGCTCCAGCAGGTCCGTCCCCCACTGTGCCGTGTTTAGTGAACATTAAGTCCCGAACTGCAGCCTTCAGGCTGTGGAGACTAACTGCTTTAGTGCCTCAGCCTGATTCCTTCCAGATTGCTGCAGTTTTTGCTTGGTGCTAGATGGTGCGCTCCAAATGAAAATCACCATGTCAACATAAATGTGAATGGTACTTCATTATAACAAGGAGGCGGCTCATACGGAGGACAACTGGGAGGCGGGCTGCCGGAACAATAATGGCTTCCGACTGCATGCCTTACAAAAGATCTCGGATATTACTATAGACCTGGGGTGTCAAAATCATTTTAGGTAATGGGTCACATTATACTTAGCCCAATGTCAAGCAGGCTGGCCTGGAAAATAGACCACAACAACTCTTATTAAATGTGGTCATTTATCTGAAGAAGAAGAAGAAGAAGAAGAAGAAGAAGAAGAAGAAGAAAAAACAATAAAAGTTGTGATTGCTTCAGTATTCACTCCTGTTGTTGTGAAAACCCTGGTTCTTTCGGAAACAGACGCAGATACAAAGCCACGTTTTAAGCTTGATGAAGAAATTTTACATCCCATTCAGACATTTTGTTCATAGCTGTGTTTAGAGCCTTGCGTTAATTAACTGGAATAATAATAATACAACCCCGATTCCAAAAAAAGTTGGGACAAATTACAAACTGTAAATAAAAACGGAATACAATAATTTACAAATCTCAAAAACTGATATTGTATTCACAATAGAACATACACAACATATCAAATGTCCAAAGTGAGACATTTTGAAGTTTTATGCCAAATATTGGCTCATTTGAAATTTCATGACAGCAACACATCTCAAAAAAGTTGGGACAGGGGCAATAAGAGGCTGGAAAAGTTAAAGGTACAAAAAAGGAACAGCTGGAGGACCAAACTGCAACTCATTAGGTCAATTGGCAATAGGTCATTAACATGACTGGGTATAAAAAGAGCATCTTGGAGTGGCAGTGGCTCTCAGAAGTAAAGATGGGAAGAGGATCACCAATCCCCCTAATTCTGAGCCAACAAATAGTGGAGCAATATCAGAAAGGAGTTCGACAGTGTAAAATTGCAAAGAGTTTGAGCATATCATCATCTACAGTGCATAATATCATCAAAAGATTCAGAGAATCTGGAAGAATCTCTGTGCGTAAGGGTCAAGGCCGGAAAACCATACTGGGTGCCCGTGATCTTACGGCACTGCATCACATACAGGCATGCTTCTGTATTGGAAATCACAAAATGGGCTCAGGAATATTTCCAGAGAACATTATCTGTGAACACAATTCACCGTGCCATCCGCCGTTGCCAGCTAAAACTCTATAGTTCAAAGAAGAAGCCGTATCTAAACATGATCCAGAAGCGCAGACGTCTTCTCTGGGCCAAGGCTCATTTAAAATGGACTGTGGCAAAGTGGAAAACTGTTCTGTGGTCAGACGAATCAAAATGTGAAGTTCTTTATGGAAATCAGGGACGCCGTGTCATTCGGACTAAAGAGGAGAAGGACGACCCAAGTTGTTATCAGCGCTCAGTTCAGAAGCCTGCATCTCTGATGGTATGGGGTTGCATTAGTGCGTGTGGCATGGGCAGCTTACACATCTGGAAAGACACCATCAATGCTGAAAGGTATATCCAGGTTCTAGAGCAACATATGCTCCCATCCAGACGACGTCTCTTTCAGGGAAGACCTTGCATTTTCCAACATGACAATGCCAAACCACATACTGCATCAATTACAGCATCATGGCTGCGTAGAAGAAGGGTCCGGGTACTGAACTGGCCAGCCTGCAGTCCAGATCTTTCACCCATAGAAAACATTTGGCGCATCATAAAACGGAAGATACGACAAAAAAGACCTAAGACAGTTGAGCAACTAGAATCCTACATTAGACAAGAATGGGTTAACATTCCTATCCCTAAACTTGAGCAACTTGTCTCCTCAGTCCCCAGACGTTTACAGACTGTTGTAAAGAGAAAAGGGGATGTCTCACAGTGGGAAACATGGCCTTGTCCCAACTTTTTTGAGATGTGGTGTTGTCATGAAATTTAAAATCACCTAATTTTTCTCTTTAAATGATACATTTTCTCAGTTTAAACATTTGATATGTCATCTATGTTCTATTCTGAATAAAATATGGAATTTTGAAACTTCCACATCATTGCATTCCGTTTTTATTTACAATTTGTACTTTGTCCCAACTTTTTGGGAATCGGGGTTGTAATAATAATAATAATAATAATAATAATGACTTGCTCTTGTTTTGGTTCTTTCAGCTGAGTTACAACCTTCATCAGCTGCAAGTTTGGCACCCTAGCTGCAGACATTCCGGACATATTTCACTCCAAAACAAACACGAATCAAATTCTTGTATTAATTTACTTTAATTTCACACTAATCGAAAAGACAGATTAACGTTCTTCCAAAAAAAAAAAAGTCGTCTAGAAAAATTCTGCCACTTTCTCCATCCAGTGTCTCACGTTACTTCCTGTGGGAAAAGCTCGACTTGAATTGATCTCATACAATTCAACAGTGTAGTTAAATGAGGGCAGCAAAAGGACCTGACCAATGGAAATATCAAATCTGCGACCCTCGTGTCAGCTGGCACACAAAGACTGTGTTCTCTCTTTCTGAATAAGAGTGCCCTATACGCAGCTCTGCAGGCACGAACGAATGAATGGACGAAGACACAAGAGCACTCCAGCAGCTCGTTTCCACCCTCATTCACCCCTCGTGCGTCATGAGAGAAGAGGGGGGGGAGAAAAAAAAAAGAGACAACAAAAAGCTGAATCATGAACTGGAACAGAGGACGACACAGAGTCTCTGCTGTATCGCTAATCAGAGAGGTGAAAGGTGTAGGAAAAACTGAAGGAACTAAAAACATCAAGGGACTGCTTTCTGATGGGAAAGGAGGAGGAACATGGAGCTTCTGTGACAGGATTTCGGAGCGCTCTACCCAGCCCCAGGAATGCACCGCAGCAGCCAGAGCAAACTGAGGTTTATCTACAGCGGGAGAGCTGGAATCAACACTCAGACGTGCCTCGCCACAAAATGAAGAACTGTGACCATACAAAGGAACGCTTGACTTGAGGTTCAGATTCTTTCCCCTTGAAAAAAATTAAAAAAATTAAAAATCATCCTGTAGGCGTGTCCCTAAACTAATTAATTCATTTGGGGAACTATAACAGCAGACACCTAGGGGGGGAGAAAAAAAAAAAAAAAAGGTATTTTAAAGGAACAGTCCACCGTATTTCCATAATGAAATATGCTCTTATCTGAATTGAGACGAGCTGCTCCGTACCTGTCCGAGCTTTGCGCGACCTCCCAGTCAGTCAGACGCGCTGTCACTCCTGTTAGCAATGTAGCTAGGCTCAGTATGGCCAATGGTATTTTTTGGGGCTGTAGTTAGATGCGACCAAACTCTTCCACGTTTTTCCTGTTTACATAGGTTTATATGACCAGTGATATGAAACAAGTTCAGTTACACAAATTGAAACGTAGCGATTTTCTATGCTATGGAAAGTCCGCACTATAATGACAGGCGTACTAACACCTTCTGCGCGCTTCGGCAGCGCGTTGATACGGAGCTCAGATATCAATGCGCTGCCGAAGCGCGCAGAAGGTGTTAGTACGCCTGTCATTATAGTGCGCACTTTCCATAGCATAGAAAATCGCTACGTTTCAATTTGTGTAACTGAACTTGTTTCATGTCACTGGTCATATAAACCTATGTAAACAGGAAAAACGTGGAAGAGTTTGGTCGCATCTAACTACAGCCCCAAAAAATACCATTGGCCATGCTGAGCCTAGCTACATTGCTAACAGGAGTGACAGCGCGTCTGACTGACTGGGAGGTCGCGCAAAGCTCGGATACGTACGGAGCAGCTCGTCTCAATTCAGGTAAGAGCATATTTCATTATGGAAATACGGTGGACTGTTCCTTTAAAGTAGCACCCCAGAATCTTCCAATCAGACAAGAATGTCAACTTAATCAAAAACCTTTTCATTTAAATCTCATGCATCACAGAAGTTCAAGGGCAGTTGCGAGGGAAGTCAAAACCATTTCTGTGTTTTTGTCGAAGCTCAAAATCTGTAGAATTCGTCCTTTCTGAGAGTCGTTTTTAACCCTTTGATGCAAAACATATGCACACCCCTTCTAATGCACAACATGGGTCAAAGATGACCCGCATTCATTTTCCAGGTTATTTCATGCTGACTGAGTTTTTCTTTGCTCTATCTTTTGAAATCAATTTATTTTATGATTGAATATTTCAAGTATTCTTTAAATATCTTGTTTTTAATTACCACAAATCGTTAATTTAATTTTTTCTTTCCTACTTTATGAACAAAAATACTTTTTATATTACTACACATGGGTCATCCAAGTGTGATTTAAAATTAAATGTTTTAATACTATAATAATAATTTGTTTCAAGTAATTACTTTAGCAGTGAACGGGGCCAGTTATTTATTTATTAACTATGTAGTTAGCTAAGCCAACTACAATAAAATTAGCTAACTAAAGTAAAATATGTCGACAGCTCGGTAGCTAATAGTAATTACTTGTAACTTTCTGACAAGTAATCTACTCACTCTCAAGGGAACCTAAACATCATCAATTTTTTTCTAAGGTAATGTTAGAACAATTGAAAAACATTACTTCCATGTATGAGATGGGCAAAGGGCACTGTGCTGAGCTGTGAAATGTCTGACACAAGCACAATTCACAGTTCCCACCAAACGCTGGAGTAAATGCATGCGGGTCGGTTCTGACCCATGTGTGTAAACTTGATGTAGAATTATAAAAGCTGTGCTTGTTCATAACTTAAGAAAGGAAAAATAAAAATGATGATTTGTGCTAAACAAAAACAAGATATTTGCTGCATATTTGGAAATGACAAAATGAATTTATTTCAAAAGTATATCATAGAAACACTCAGCCATACATGAAATAACCTGGGAAATGAATGCAGGTCGTTTTTGACCCATGTTGTGCATTAGAAGGGTAGTGATACAAAAAGGGTTTTTATTCAAAAAGTAAGAAAGGAAAAAATAAGGATGTATGATGATCAAAAACAAGTTAATTGAGGGCGTATTCACACCTACGTTGTTTGGTCCGGACCAAACGAACCAAATTTCCCTTGGCCCGGACCTTTTGGGTTGGTCTGAATACAAACCACCGAACTCTGGTCCGGACCAAACAAGCGGACCGAGACTGAGCTGCAAGGTCGGACTCGGTCCGGACCAAAGGAACCCTGGTGCGGATCTTTTGGAGGTGTGAAAGCAGACCGGACCTAATCTGACAGTTTTGCTTTTTTGTACCTCGGGAGCTTCCGTCGTTTGTCGAGCATTATGGGAAACAGAGTCTTGACACTCCACCGCAAAGTGCAAACACTGTTTCGGTTGTCAAGGGAACCTTATAACAGTCGTTCAGTCATTCAGACCAGTGGTAGGCTAGACTACAGAGTACAAAAAATGAGTAGGGGGCAAACGTGGGCCGAGGAAGAAACGCGCACCCTTGTGGATATATGGGCAGATGTCCACATATCTGAGCTTTTGGAGAGAACACACAAAAATGCCGACGTGTTTGCTGTATTCAGTGAGAAAATGAAGGAGAAGGGGTTCACGCGCTCCCCAGAACAATGTCGGCTAAAAGTGAAGAAACTCCGTCAGACCTACATTAAAATCAGGGACATTCTTTCAAAAAGTGGCGGTACCAGCGACGCAAAAAAGAAATTCATCTATTGCATGAAGAGCCAGAACTGTCACAACATGACGTGCGCTCATCAGCGCTATCCTCTGTAGCCGCCTTGCCCTTTGTCGTCGTCGTTGATACATTACTTGTACAACAGCATAGTAATCGCACAATTGTGAAAACAGTAAAAACTGGAAAAAACATATAGCTTTGATGACATTAAAAAGAATAACAGCACGGAAAGCCTCCATGACTACTTTTGAACTTAACGCTTTGTGCGCGTGTCGTCTCTGACCAATAGCTGAACGACCTCAGGGCGCGTGGCTTTGTTGACGGTCCGCTTACTAAAATGTACAGTGTGAAAGCGAACCGCACCAAAATGAAAAAAAAAACAAAAAACATTTGGTTCGGACCAAAGCGAGTGAACTATCGAACTATCCTGGTCTGAATACACCCTGAGGAATACTTTGAATACTGAATGATGGAATTAATTTATTGCAAAGATATAGAAGATAAAAACTCAGCCAGGTCACTTTTGACCCATGTTTTGCATCAAAGGGTTAAGAGGGAAGAATTTATGCCGTGAGTTTGCCCGCGCTCAGATAGCACAAAACATTCAGGAAAGTCTGAATAGCTAGAATTGATTTGAAATGTGTTGCTCCTGGGCGACGTGATGGTGCAGCGGATAGCACGGCCAGCTCACAGCTCCAGGACTCTCCACCATCCTGAGCTTGGTTTAATGTCTGCGTGGGTTTCTTTTGGGTTCTCTGGTTCCTCCTACTGTACCTCCCAAAGAACAAGCCGGTTGGTGAACTGGCGGCAGTAAATTGCCCTCAAGCGTGAACGAGTCTGCGAATGCGTGTGCAGGGTGTAGGCTCCGGATCCACCGCAACCCTGACCAGGATAAAACACCTACTGAAGATGCATGAATAAGGGCCCGGTCCCACAACACCGATAACTATACCTATAACTCCAACTCTGACTGATTTTAGTTCCAGTCTGGAGCAGAAACACCACAACGATAATCCCGGCTATAATATCGCTTGGTCCTGACACTCAGGGAAATAAACGCATGCAACTTAGGAATAGTCCTGGAAGAATCTGTGGTTGGTAGAAGAGAGCAACTGGACTTGCTTGAAAAGTCTTGAAGACGTTTCGCCTCTCGTCCGAAAGGCATCCTCAGTTCTGTCTGTCTACTAGGGAGTATCAAGTATTTATCCTCTCATGGATCATCATAGAATCCGAATCAGAATGCTGATGGCTGCATTGAAGGTGGCTGATAGATGTCATAGACGCCCACCTTTGTTCAGTGATGGTCGTTCCAGGTTGACAAAAATGAACGATCCTCTCTGGCTAAGATGTCTGCCAGTTTTCTGGAAGTCCTCTCATACTCCCGCACCAGTCGAAGGGAACTCATCCCAAAGTGCGTATCCCAAAGTGCATCCCAAACTGAGTATCTTCACAGATATGTTTCTACGCACTTTGGGATGAGTTTCCTTCGACTGGTGCGGGAGTATGAGAGGACTTCCAGAAAACTGGCAGACATCTTAGCCAGAGAGGATCGTTCATTTTTGTCAACCTGGAACGACCATCACTGAACAAAGGTGGGCGTCTATGACATCTATCAGCCACCTTCAATGCAGCCATCAGCATTCTGATTCGGATTCTATGATGATCCATGAGAGGATAAATACCGGATACTCCCTATTAGACAGACAGAACTGAGGATGCCTTTCGGACGAGAGGCGAAACGTCTTCAAGACTTTTCAAGCAAGTCCAGTTGCTCTCCTCTACCAACCACAGATTACTATGTACCTGGACGACTGAGTATCTTCACAGATAAGTCCTGGAAGAAGTTTTTTCCAAGTAGGAGCACATTATTCTGGGTCGTACTGTACAGCTTGGACTTCAAAAACAACCCATGTACACACTCCGGCGGTTCTAAATACGGACAGGTCACGGATTACGGAAATAAATAAAAAAAGGATACAAAATATGGAGTGGTTACGGATTTTAATACGGATGCATCATGGATGCTAATAATTTACAGATCGGTCACGGACGTTTCGGTGTATTACAGATTGGTTACCGATTTCATATGGATGATGCATCACGGATTAAAAAAAAAATTGAGAAGTCCAAAACAATTAAATGTTTGGGCTGCTGAAATTCATAATTAAACAAGATCAACTGTGAGCTACTGCTGACTTCCATATCCCCCCTGCTCTCACTTATATCAGAACGCGAGCGATCGAAGGAATAGGACACTATGACTACGTTCAGACTGCACCCTGAAACGACCCATATCCGATTTTTTTTGCCCATATGCGACCTGTATCCGATTTGTTATTGACAATCTGAACGACACAGATCCGATTTTTTCACATGCGACCCAGGCCGCTTGGATATGTGGTCCTAAATCCGATGCATAGCCGTTATTTTCACACGCGACTACAGTCTGACCGGACAGGTCGCATTCATGCGACCTACACGTCATCAACAAGAGACAAACGTCACTATTCTGTGTTGGCTAATCCCGCCTCTTTGGTGGAAAACAACAACATTTGTACAGTTTTCAGAATTTAAATAGACTTTTATAGAATTGATCAAGCTAATGGTGGATTTGGTAGAGACCTGGATGTTGATCTGTTAGCCTGATTAAATAAAACAGTTTCTATAACTGATTTATAACTTAAACCATCCTGTACCACATCGCCAGGTCTCGCCTCGTCTCCATAGCAAACTGCACTGGTGTTTCTGCACCTTGAGCCAGCGCTGAGAGAAGCTGCAGAATTCAGCTGGCTATAAACAATCTAAATAAATATTTATAAAAATGTAGAAAAAGTTTATTAATATGACGAGATAAATATGTGCAAATTATTAAGCCTGAATTAAGAGTTTGGTAATACAGCGGCCGTATCCCAAATGACTGCCTACTGAAGCTCGAGTGCACTATATAGAGTTTAAAAATCCATTACTTCCTAGTAACATGTAGTGCACTTATATAGAAATTAGAGACATATTTAGGAGTCAACCCTCGTTACCAGGCTACACGTTTTCATTTCAGTTCAGAAACAAAAACACACACGAGACCTCACACTTTAACACTAACCAGATAATTAAACAAACAAACAAACAAAAGAAAATCATTAAACTTGAAGAGTGCGCTTTTTTTTTTGTTCACGTATTACGTAGATGTGCTTATTACGTGTCAATCTGCGCATGCGGGACACTTTTGGGTCGTTTTCCGTTCATATTGGAGATCGCATACAAGTCTCATATAATTGGTAATGTGAACGGCCTAACAAAAAAATCGGATTTCACAACAAATCGGATATGGGTCGTTTCAGGTTGCAGTCTGAACGTAGTGTTACTGTACAGTATTATGAATGTTGACTTCGACGAATAACGAACCCTGAAACAAGTAAGTAAAGAGCCGTGTCTCTCCCCAGGGATTTCAAACAGCATCCTGGGAAACTGCCATTCTGAAAAAGCATTTTGCTTCTTGAAATAGCGTCAAAATCCACGCTATACGTTTCATAAACACATTCAGTCGGTAAACAGGAAGTCGATGTGCGACAGACCTGAAAACGGTATACACGGTATAGAACCCCAAGCTGAAGCTTGCTACCAAGTGGCTATGATTTGCGGTTTCTGAGAAAAAGGGTGCTTCGGACAGACGGAGATCTCATCTCATCTCATCTCATTATCTCTAGCCGCTTTATCCTGTTCTACAGGGTCGCAGGCAAGCTGGAGCCTATCCCAGCTGACTACAGGTGAAAGGCGGGGTACACCCTGGACAAGTCGCCAGGTCATCACAGGGCTGACACATAGACACAGACAACCATTCACACTCACATTCACACCTACGCTCAATTTAGAGTCACCAGTTAACCTAACCTGCATGTCTTTGGACTGTGGGGGAAACCAGAGCACCCGGAGGAAACCCACGCGGACACGGGGAGAACATGCAAACTCCGCACAGAAAGGCCCCCGCCGGCCCCGGGGCTCGAACCCAGGACCTTCTTGCTGTGAGGCGACAGCGCTAACCACTACACCACCGTCCCGCCCACAGACGGAGATAAAAACAAATAAATATCTTACCTGCATTTATATATTTACTATATTAATTCACTCCTGATATTTCACGGAAAATCACACATCCGTGAATAAAAGATCCGTGCTTTTGTATTATACACTGAACAAAAATATAAATGCAGCGGTCCATATTTTATGAAATACAAATGTTCAGATAGAAATTCATTTTCATTTTCTATGTGCCCGAGCCCAGTCCAGACGAGAACGTCGTCGCCCAGCAGTCAGGTCCAATCCTCGATGAGGTCTACGTGCATGGAGGCCAGCTTCTCTGAGTCGGTTTCTCACAGTTTGACTGCTGACCCTGCGATTGTGTCTCCCCATGGTCTCATCTGCGGTCCGTGTTGCAGTCCGGCACCGATCACGCAGGTGGGTCAGACGGATACGCCGGTCTTGTGCTGGAGTGGTGACACGTGGCCTGCGTGCATGTGGCATGTTGTCTGTGGTGCCATGCTGCTGAAATCGTCGTCGGAGGCGGACTATCGTGGAATAGCACCCCCAATTGACGCCCTACAGCTCTGATGGACATTCCAGCCTGCAGCATGCCAGTGGCTCGTTCCCGGTTGATTCTGGTCATCTGTGGCATCTTGACATTTGAACATTTTTGTCATTTTAGGGTGGCCTTTTATTGGCCCCACATAAAGGATGGTCATTACATGCATTACTCAGTGAAATTTTTGTCTGCAATGGTCACACCCGACTGGATCATGGATTATCTCAAGTCTGGGCACTGCTCAGAACTTGAGTAGAGGGACATTTTTTTTTTTCAAAAAATGTTTACTGGTATGCTATACTATCATTTGATGTGGGCAGAAAAAAAAAATCAGTATCGGATGTACAAAATAAATAAAATCTTTAGGTGCTGCGTTTATATTTTTGTTCAGTGTATATATATATATATATATTTTTTTTTTTAATTTTCCGTGAATCCGTATTCCATGACTTCTTCATGATGCAACAAGGACGCCCGAGGAAAAAAATAGCATGTGCTCAGACAACGTCACATGCAAACAATTACCTGATTAGCCATATGTTTTATCGGATCCAGGCCTGGAAAAATGGCTCCAGGAGCAATCTCGGCGATACGGATAAACCCAGGCATCGTTATCGGTCTGGTGTGAGCACCAACCACATAAACTGCACGGGACCGATTTATTTATCGTTATAGCTGCAGTTATAGTTCTCGGTACTGTGGGACCGGGCCTTAAAGGTGTTGCTGCATTGTTGAAAATAAAGCGACACTGAAACGATTTTGGCAAGACGGTCTTAGATGGCTTAAATTTGCATTATGTCGCCACATATTTTGAACGTTTAGTGGCGATTCAGTCCTTAGACTTGCTCAAGTTCCTTCTAGAGGTGCACTACCGTTCAAAAGTTTGGGGTCACCCAGACAATTTTGTGTTTTCCACGAAAAGTCACACTTTTATTTACCACCATAAGTTGTAAAACGAATAGAAAATATAGCCGAGACATTTTTCTGAGCATTTAATCGACCCCACAAATGTGATGCTCCAGAAACTCAATCTGCTCAAAGGAAGGTCAGTTTTATAGCTTCTCTAAAGAGCTCAACTGTTTTCAGCTGTGCTAACATGATTGTACAAGGGTTTTCTAATCCTCCATTAGCCTTCTGAGGCAATGAGCAAACACATTGTACCATTAGAACACTGGAGTGAGAGTTGCTGGAAATGGGCCTCTATACACCTATGGAGATATTGCACCAAAAACCAGACATTTGCAGCTAGAATAGTCATTTACCACATTAGCAATGTATAGAGTGGATTTCTGATTAGTTTAAAGTGATCTTCATTGAAAAGAACAGTGCTTTTCTTTCAAAAATAAGGACATTTCAAAGTGACCCCAAACTTTTGAACGGTAGTGTAACTGCAGAGACTTTACAGTACAAACCAGGTTAAATCGAAATGAGGTTGGGAAAACCGCTGGCGTTTTAAGACGTTTTTGGAGAACATTTCGAAACGAAACGTTAAATTGGCAAGGAAACCGATTTCGAGGTCAGGAAATACAGAGTCCGGATTCAGTCGTACTCTGCGCCCTGCAATATGCTGCTCTATGGAAGTAGATCCACCCTCTTCCTCTCCTTCACTCATCCGGTGATGGGCATATTGCAGCAGTAACATCCCCTTCCTTTCCTTGCTGTAATTGCCCTGGTGTCTCAGGGGGCTGAGAGTATGCAGGGAGCCTGGGCCCAGCTGCACTGCAGTACTCTGACAGGTCCATTTCCAGCATGATTAATGAGAGCAGTGGCCTAATCTCAGGCAGCCTAAGGTGAACGTGCAAAGGGAAGGCCCTTAAGTGCAGCTCTCCTGCTGAGCGGAGCAGCTCAGGACCTCAGGCTCTGGCCGCACGCTCTCAGGGCCTCGTGGAGAGCGCTGATCTGCCTTACTCACCAGTTCACTCGGAATAATTCTTCGCAGCTGGCAGAAATCACGTTGCAGTGCCTACTATAGTCACTTTGTCAACCACACACGCACACGTCTGCAGAAGCATGGGCCGAGTGTAAAAGAGAACTGTGTAAAAGCCACAGAAACACATCAGTCACAGAAATCTTGTATTGCATAACATAACTCAGACATCCGGCTATAAATAGAGTCTCAACGTGACCAATAACCACCGGAAGAAGCAATCTGACTGCGTACGGAATCGACCGACGACGGCTGTTTTGCTGGAAATGGAGGAGACTTGGGAAATGAAGCTGGAAAGAGCGATTTATGGCATTCTGTGATCCTCAGGGACGAGTTTATTCCAGCCAAAAAAGCTCATCATTGGCACTTGGACTTGTCGACTCTCAGAGTTGCACTCAGCCAATAAGATATTGCTCAGACAGTCATATCCAGGTCAACATTTATCACACTAGAAGCAACACTGATGTGAAGGCAGATCAGAAGGTGGTCTTGTTCACCATCTTGGGCGATCCGGTCACAAGAGAGCTGCTTAAGCGGAACCGAAAGCCAGTCCCGCCTGATACGGTTCTGCATCTCTGTGGGCAACTTGTTACCAGATTTCATGACACTCGGCTGAAAAAAAAAACAAAACAAAAAACCCTGTATGCAATTCAAAGTGAAACCAATTCAGTAACAAAACCGCAGACCTGGCAACACATCCTTTGATGATGATGTCAGGGACGTACTGCTGTACACGCTTTGCTGTGGTCACATGCATCTTTCCCGAGGAAATTACACGAACGACGGTGCATCTTTCACCACTTCTGGCAAGCGGTTTGAGTGCTCAATAACTCAATACAGTAAGACGCGCTCGACCCAGTTCCCACCTGTATTTCGCACTGTCTGCTTGCGTTTTTTTTTTTAAATCTTCTTTAGGTCTTTTTGTGCTATTGAGCTCTACACAAAGCATGTGGTGTAGCATCATCCACTGCATGTCATTTCTCTTGAAAAAAACGTACGCTTCTCCCAGATTTCACTCTGACAGTTACGTGAGGCGTGATGCTCGAGATAGGCTTGTAGTACTCGAGTCCAGGACTCGGCCGCGACTCCGACTCGTGCTTTAACTGCATTCGGACTTTCCTTTATTTTTCGTAACATGCCAAAATAATTTGGCATCATAAATTTACATCTGGGGGCGGCACGGTGCGGTGGTGTAGTGGTTAGCGCTGTCGCCTCACAGCAAGAAGGTCCGGGTTCGAGCCCCGGGGCCGGCGAGGGCCTTTCTGTGTGGAGTTTGCATGTTCTCCCCGTGTCCGCGTGGGTTTCCTCCGGGTGCTCCGGTTTCCCCCACAGTCCAAAGACATGCAGGTTAGGTTAACTGGTGACGCTAAATTGACCGTAGGTGTGAATGTGAGTGTGAATGGTTGTCTGTGTCTATGTGTCAGCCCTGTGATGACCTGGCGACTTGTCCAGGGTGTACCCCGCCTTTCGCCCGTAGTCAGCTGGGATAGGCTCCAGCTTGCCTGCGACCCTGTAGAACAGGATAAAGCGGCTACAGATAATGAGATGAGATTAACTTTGACATTAATTTTGTGCAAGAGTGGCACACCTGCGCACCTTGGCGCGTGCATCAAACAGACTCTCGGGCGCGCTCCGGACAGCGCTCGTGCGCCAAGCGGACTCTCTCGTAAACGTCTCGCGCTTGCACAGGATTGAGGCGCAATCAGCGCGCCGATATAAAATCTGCGAAAACACACTTACTTTGCGAAGTATTGCTGACACATTACCGAGCCTTATTTCCTTGTTTGGTTTCGTGTTCCTCGTCTCCGATTCTGCCGAGCCTCTGACTAGCCTGTTTGTGGCTCGCTCGACCTATTGCCTGTTTTACGATTTTGCCTGCCGTTCTGGATCGTCTTCACTTGTATTAATAAAACACACCTTCTGCACTTCCATCCGTCGCCCAACCGTCTCTGAGAGAATACTTCACACTCCCTGATAAAGAGAATGCACATTCACCGTCATGTTCAGGAACAAACTAATGTTAACGGCGCTGAAACAAACAGCCGCCGTCAGATGGTGCGGTTGGAGCCTTGTTCTCGACTCGAAGTTATTGTTATGACTTGGACTTGAACACTGGGGACTCGAGGTTTAGTGACTCGACTCCAACACTGGTTAGAGATCCGAGAAGTCCATACGCTGCTAATAACTGACAAACCAAGGCTCAGGTAAGCGAGAGAGCGATTTCTCTGGAGCGTTCCGTTTTCTTCCCCGCCGTCATTTGAAGGAAAGGTACTAATTCTGGGAGGTTGATAACAGGCTTAGCAGAGAGAGAGGAAAGAGAGACCGAGAGAACGGTCCTTTCCGGCCCATGCGCCTCGCTGCTGGCGGTTTGCCTCCTTGATTTAAACTCCAAGTGATGAAAAGGGTCACTCAGCCTTCTGGGATTGATGGCGGGGCCTGTCATCGGAGCAAAGTTGCGTGTTACCAGACAGCTCGAATAAAGACGGAGTTTCCACTGGCGGAGTCCAGCGCCCGACCACAAGCCTCCTTACACCGGTTTTGCATCATTACTTCAGTTTGTTTGGATTTATGCTTACATGCAGACCGAGACTGAAAGCTTCATACTGTGCGCTCTGGACAGAAATAGAAATGGTGAGAATTCGTCTTCTTGCAGTAAACTTCACACTGACGGTGAAGGTTATCTGTTGTGAGGATCAGTGTGTGGGAAGTGAAACAGAGATCAAGTTTTGTTTTTTGTTTTTTAAATGTTTGGTCCTGAATCAGCCTCAACGTGGCTAAATAAACATGATGTACAAGAGGAATCTTTGTTAATTGTTCATCACCGAGCAGCAAGTTGGCTTACCCGTTTTGCGGAGTGGAAAGTCGTCTTTGGAATCGTACAGCCCCAGCACCGGGTGGTTGTAAGTGGACATCCCTGTCTGAGGAGGAGAACTCTGATCCAGCGAACTGTGCTGGGTTTTCCTGTACAAAACACAAACAAACATGAAAATTAAAGGCTATTTCAAGCTCGCTCCCGAACCTACCGTCTCAGGGTTTTTTTTTCCTTTCTCGATCCACAGCCCTGATTAATCTCGGACCGTTATTTTTCCGCTCTTTCTCCGAACCAAACGGGAAGTTCAACCCAAACCCGAAGAGTCAACATCGCCTAATTCACCCAGACGGCCTCAAACATCATAAATTCATCCAAAACACACCCTTTCATCTTCTCAAAAATAATATTATTCCATCCCTAATACAGGTTACAAATCCAAATCCTGGAAATGTATCCAAGCTTCATGTCCAGACAAATGGCAAAACGCTTTTAACACTTGGGTATTTATGACTTGTTGGGTTTATTTTATTATTGTTCAGCGAGTTCAAAGAGTTCGAGTAGCGGCGGCTCATCGCTTCAGCCTCGGTCACAACCGGACGTACTGTACGTGCTCCTACGGCCGGTTTACGTGCAAAAAACGCAAGAAACGCACGGAGGGCGAGCGTGAAACGTGTGTGACGTGCTGATTTTCGAGCCGTAGACCGGCCGCAGAGGTTCTTTGTCATGTCAAACAAACTCTACGGGTGCTTACGTTTTTTTCAGGTTGCAGGACAAACTTACGGCCAACGTGCGTCTTTCTCCACGAACAAAAAAAAAAAAAAAAGCAGCGATTTGGGAAACGCCAAAAATCGCACGGCCAAAAAAATCGTACGTCCGGTTGTGACCTAGGCTTTAAGCATTTCTGTAAAGTATATCCGGCAAGCAATTTGGAATAAAGAGCGTCCGTATCAAACGTAAAGAGGGACGACGACGACAACCAAACGCTACGGGTTTTAGACACCGCTTGAAAACACGGCGTCCCGCTCAAAATGCATCAGACGGCAAAACAAGTGAGTGCTCCGACGCAATCGCTACTCGACTGTGAAAAGAAAAGAGAGAGAAAATAAATAAATAAATAAATAAATAAATAATAAAGCCTCAACGAGGCTGTCGAGTTCGTACCGGCCAAGATGCCTATAAACTCGTAAACATGACTGGTGGAGCCACCGTCTTGACAACTTTTATGCACGCCCACCTGGAGAACATTGTTAGCGAGTTTGATCGAAATCTGATCGATCCTGTAAGAGGAGTAGCGATTTTTTGTAAATTCTGGATGGGCGACACGTTATCGCATAAGGGGATGATCAAAATGATCTTTTGTTTGTTTTCTTCGTACGTTTTGTCATTTTGAGCTTATCCGGCCGCGGCGTTTTTTTCCCCTTTGTCGAAGGACACTGGATTTTGCAGATCTTTGAGCTTCAAGAGAGCTTTATTTATTACACAGTGCCTCGTATACACTATTATTCAGATTCACGTCTGGCAGAAACACACGGTATAAAACATCGTGAAGTTATTTTTTTGTTGTTTCAGTGCACTATTAAAAACAACGTTAGGAAGCAATGCTGCATTCGGAATCGGGCCATGTCATCGCTAGTGCCCTGATAAGACGAGCTGATTGCTAAAAATCCACCCTGTTTTACATCGACGCCTTCACAGACGCGAGCTTTATTTGGCATAGGAGTGCAAGCCTCAGCTCCGACGTACACAAAACAGCCGTTATCACTGCCAGGGCTGGCAATCTGGCACACACCCAGCCCAACCTACTCACTTTGCCTGCGTTCCTATCATCTAAAAAAATACGCTGCGTGTTTAACAGCAGGAGCGATGAACTTCTGGAACCTTCTGCAATTAGAAGAAACGACTGGCATTTTAAAAACAAGTGAGAAGAATTTTAACAGGCTTTTGCTCTAGACGCTCGTTCTTGAGCCGTCGGTGTTGATCTAACCGTGAAGGCCAGATAGTAAGTATTATTATTAATATACAAACAGGACACTCGTTAAATGAAATAAAAACATGTCTTCTATTCCCTTCTAGCAGGAACACCGTGCCAGGGAGCCACAAAGCGAGCACAGAAGCACCACCACACAGAGCGCCTGTACCGTACGTTTTATTATCATTATTCCTCCTTTCGGGTGTTCAGTGCGTCTTTCTCTTTCAAAATTCTCTCTCGGGATCTTCTGTATTTAACGAAGCAAACCTGGCGGCCGTGTTCGCTGACGGCTGCTCACTCGAGCCGAAGTTTTACGTCTCTGACGAGTGACGTGATCGGACTGAAAGATCAGAAATTATTATACATCCAGGACACTTTTTCGATGGAATAAAAACACGTACTCTCTTCCCTTCTAGCGGGTTTCATTCGTTTGGTTTGATCGCATGCAACATCGTCCGCATATCGCTTATCCGACGTGTATCACGTCACTCTACCCAACGGAGAACGAGCGTTGAATAGGGTTTACGATATTGCACGGTTGTCAAGACAACATGACGTGACGCGCCGGAGACGCAAAACCTCCGTGCTAGCGGGCGACTGGGACAATTTGTGAACAATCGTGGCCGCCAGGTTTGCTTCGTTAAATACGGAAGATTTTGAGAGAATTTTGAAAGAGAAAGATGCGCTGAACTAGCCTAGTAAACTAGACCCACCCGCCTAGCGGCCAAAAATATTTTTGCCTACGAGTGGGTCTAGCCTCGCACCATATCAACACCACACCCCGGGCATCAAATCGTGCCCGCCAATCACAACGCAAGGTTTTTGTTTGGATTCTTTGGGTGGGCTTTTGCAGGAGTGACGACAAGGCTGCGCGACGCTGGAGAAAGCGCAACAGGAAAGATGGCTACGGCTAGTGAACAGCGCGCGTTTGACTGCGCTTTGGAATCAGTTTTAGAAGAATTAGACTTGGAGTTTTCGTTGAAACATGAGCAGGAAGAGGCTCTCCGCTCATTCCTTTTCAAGAAGGACGCTTTCGCAGTTTTGTCGACCGGCTATGGCAAAAGTCTGATCTACCAGCTGGCTCCGCTCGTAGCCAAAAGGATGGGGCTAGTTTGTGCAGTACGAAGAATTAATAAACAGCTTTGAAACATTACTTTTTGATTGTTTCTTATTTTCCCGTTATTTTAAATTTAAGGGAAATTAGTTCACCAAACACCACTAAATAAAAACTCTCAAAAACAGTTTAAGCAAACCCTTGAAAAACACTTGGAAAAAAAAGTGTATGTATGTTAAGTATGTGGTACAGACTCCAAACTTGTGGTCATTATCTCCAAACTTCTTAATATCTAGAACCTGTTTATTAATTAATACGCATTTTGAAAAATTATTTATTTCAAGGCCTCCCCCACTGCTTTCTGTCGCTCTGACTACGTCACAGTCACAGTTGCGCTGATTGGTCAGAGCGTTGGCCTATACGCACAGAGACAGTTTGAAAGACAGCGGGTTGTTCCTCCCACACCCATCGGAAATGTCTACGAGCGAGGCCAGACTAAATACTCACATTTAGTCTGGCTTGCCAGGCTAGCGCTGAACACCAGAAAGGAACGATAATAATAATTATAATAAAATTCAACTTATATAGTGCCTTTCTCACACCCAAGGCTGCTTTATATTTACAAAAAAGTCCAGCAAAAGAGGGTCAGGATGCAATTCCAATGGCCCACCAAAAGGCGTATGAAGATAAATCCCACACCGCCGTAATGCCACCAGGCAACATCGCTCGGAACACCGCGCCAAGTACAGAAGCATCGCCGCACGGAGCGCTGGACAACCCTGATGTTAAAAGAGCAACGAGCTCACTGCAGTCCATAGTGACGAGCGCTGGCATCACCCACAGCGCATGAAGGCCCGGACGGAACTAATGTCCAAAACCGGGTCCGGAGCTACACCGCAACCGGCGGATAAAACATTCAAAGAAAAGAACAAACGATGAGTAGCATGCTATAGATGCACAATGGTGTAACATAGGGAAAAAAAATAAAAAAATTCAGGTTTTGATTTTATGTACTGAAATAACTATTAGGCGCAATTTTTACAATATCTATATAAATGAGTTGTTTTTACCCATTTTAACCTTGAAATCAGCATTTTAATGATTACCCATAATGCATTGTTTATCGCGCTAAAACAAGCAAAAACGTCATAAGACAGTGGAAATACTACCTTTACTACCTTCACGTGGCGTCTTTCTCGATCGCACGTGCCTAGAAGCGTACCTTCTAGAACATTCCTGGGTGGTCACGGACTGTCACGTAGCCTAGTTCGGTTGTGAAACTCGCCAGGATGGAGTATTTTCGCGAGTTTGGTGGCAAACTTTTGCGCCGCAATTTCTCTATTCTCGAAATTTGTAACCTGAAACCCTACAAGAAATGTTTCATAATGTTTGGGATTTTGAAAAATGCTTCTAGCAAGTTAATTTCGCTGTATTTTTCCGTGAAACTTGGCATAAATCATCCTTAAGTGATGAGCGTGACATTGTTATTTTGGTCTGGGTCACGGAGTTAGTTGGAAGCGGGAGAAATGAGAGTTCCTCAACTACAGCAGCACTTCTCACCATACAGTAGACGGCTGGCGTGTTTCACGGCGTTTGGGATTTAGCTACTAAATCTCGAGATCTACTGAAGCTACGAGGATATAAGTCACCAGGATTCTAATTTACTGGGTGAGAAGTATTATATATATTTTTTGAAAGGTTTATTCGCGCTACAAGTCCATGAAAGTTGGAATAGTTCGTGAAGGGGTTAGTTAGAGTTTGGTAGCGTGACGCGCACAACAAGCAAAAGAAAAAAAAAGTTTTCTTCCGAATTTCCTCGCTTTATCAAAATTATTTTTTGATACATTAAAAGACTGTGTTTATAATATTTAAGCGATTTTTTTATTATAGAGAATATTTGATCAAAACTTTTAAAACAGCATTCAAAGTGATTTTTCACGGGTGTAAATGTTACGCGTGACGTCCATAATTACGTTAAATTTTAAGAACTAAAATTCTGTTAAAAATTCTAGATTTGTGCATCATTCTGGGGTTTTGCTGAATAATACTTTAGGGAGTTCTCTTACAATGCTGAAAATTCAATGAGTTTTGGTGAAATTCTAGAAAAGTTAATTACATTTTAACGCGCCTGATAGCGATTGTGCTCACACAGCATGCTACTCATAAAACATTAAATCATACAATCACAAAAGGGGTGAAAAATAAAAAGCTCTGGTGAGAAGCGGCAGCCAAAATGCACACAGCATACTTTCAAGCGGAAACGGAAAAACAGGAATGTGTATGTATAAAAATAAAAGCTGGCTGTTTTTTTCATGGTATTGCTGCGTCTCAGTCACGTGACTTTTCTTGGCGGTTTTACCGGAAGTGAAATAGCTGGCGGTCTAAACGGCTGCCGTAGTGCAAACAACTAGCGTAAGTTATCAGAGTATGCTCGTGATCTAGAAGCGGCTGCTGGCTTTAGATATATTCAGAAGATTGCTGTGTGCAATGGAATCGACCCCTACAGTCTGGGAAAGAAGGATTTGTCATACAATCTTGAAAACGACCCTTCAGTCGAGTTCCCCGACATCTCGAACTATCTGGTGTTGCAGACGTCCTTCTACACCGTAAAACAGATGAAAGCGTGGAAGAGTACGGAGGCTTACAACTTTTTTTTCTATGTGGCTGGGTAAAGGACCTCGCTATCAAGTCGCTGCCCAATGAATCCTGGATTGTTTTTGCCCGTGTAAGGATTTTTTTAAAGCTTTTCGTTCACGTCTTTACAACGAAGCGCTGCAAGTTGAAGTGTAAACAAACAACAATTGGCTTGATTCTCCCTCGTGTTGGCTCTTATCTCTCAGCTAAATCATTCACACAGATCATCAGAAACCCCTTTAAAGACCTGGATCTTAGTGAAACGAGACGGAGAAGTGATCACGGCGCATTGTAACTGTACGGCTGGGGAAGAATTTTGTCGCGACCTTCATGCGTATGGACTTTGTGAGGAGGAAACAAAGAAACAGCTGGGGACTTTAGCGCTTCGTGACTACAAAAAGTACCGTAAAATAACGACGCACGGCAAGAAAAGCAGTTGGAAAACACTAAGGCCGGAGCTGAGAGCGAAATACAAACCTTTCACCAAGTGATCACTGCAAACTCGAGCACGCTTCGACTCGGCTCGCTTCGATTTCTTCGAAAGCCACCTTTCTCGCCGTCTTTTTGTGAAATCCTGCGTTCGCTAGTTCACGGCGAACCCTGAAGAAACTTTCATCGGTTTCACGGTTCGATCGATTCGAACAACGCAAGCGTAAGGCGTTTTTCATGCGAGCGATGCGCCTTCTCCGTACAAACGCTTCGTCAACTGAGCTTCGGTAGACCACCAGCCAAAGTTCTGATTGACTAATGAGGCGGACGTGGCGTCACGCGAAACCCAGCAATATCAGACGGATATTTTCCGTTCAGCTCCTCGTCTTCGACTCGTTCAGTTTCATGCAAGATGAATGGAATATATCTGATATACCACTCAAAGCCAGCCAATATTATTTAAATGTTTCATGGATACACTCCCATTATGAAGAAAACCAACCTGAGAAGTTCAGTATGTCACGTGAAGAAACCGTGAAATGGTGCTACTGCTTGTACGCAACACTGAAGCAGCGCTACGGCCGTGAACAGACTGGAGCGGAGTCATGTTGAATGGACAACTCCATCTTGTTCACACTGTGTGTAAGGAGTTTATCTTCTCTCTCACAGATGCATATTCATAAAAAGAAAAAGAAACGAAAAGAAAAAAAAACCCAGCTCCAGCAGGCTAATATTCATTCTGTTCACAATTCATTCTGTGCACTCCGTCCTCACACTTTATCTGAACCTGAGAGATAACGAGTGTGAATTGGTGTGCCTTTTTTTTTTTTTTTTAGAATCTGCTACTGAAAAAAGTTCCCGTTATCTTTCAATTTGCTCCTCAAATCCTCTACAAACATCGTAACAATCCAGAAACGCTCCTCCCTGCCTGTTTTTATCTCTAACTGCTCAGGTTTGACTGATTAAAAAATGCAAAAGTAGACAGAAACTTCAGTCAACTTTATGTTTACTTATTCCCGTATTCCTGCTTATTCCTGTAAATCAGGCTGGCTCGCTCTCGCTTAGAACATATTCACATTTCATCGCTTGCCTTACCGTGTGAGTTCTGGTGTGGAAACGTCTTAAATAATAATAATAATAAATTTATATAGCACTATACTGTATATGTACACACTAAAGTACTTTACATTAAAAAAAAAAAACGCAAACAAGGAATAATTATACTTCAAGTCTAAAATCACTACAGAATTAAAAAATAAATCATTAAAATTCAATAAACAAGTCAGAACCTAAGAAGCTGATTTAAAGGAGAACTGAAGTCATTTTTAAACTTGCTTTATTTCTTAATTAACGTGTTCTTCAATTACGCTTTCGGTTTTAGTAACCTTATATCGTGACTTGTATTGGCATATATTACAACCCCGATTCCAAAAAAGTTGGGACAAAGTACAAATTGTAAATAAAAACGGAATGCAATGATGTGGAGGTTTCAAAATTCCATATTTTATTCAGAATAGAACATAGATGACATATCAAATGTTTAAACTGAGAAAATGTATCATTTAAAGAGAAAAATTAGGTGATTTTAAATTTCATGACAACAACACATCTCAAAAAAGTTGGAACAAGGCCATGTTTACCACTGTGAGACATCCCCTTTTCTCTTTACAACAGTCTGTAAACGTCTGGGGACTGAGGAGACAAGTTGCTCAAGTTTAGGGATAGGAATGTTAACCCATTCTTGTCTAATGTAGGATTCTCGTTGCTCAACTGTCTTAGGTCTTTTTTGTCGTATCTTCCGTTTTATGATGCGCCAAACGTTTTCTATGGGTGAAAGATCTGGACTGCAGGCTGGCCAGTTCAGTACCCGGACCCTTCTTCTACGCAGCCATGATGCTGTAATTGATGCAGTATGTGGTTTGGCATCGTCATGTTGGAAAATGCAAGGTCTTCCCTGAAAGAGACGTCGTCTGGATGGGAGCATATGTTGCTCTAGAACCTGGATATACCTTTCAGCATTGATGGTGTCTTTCCAGATGTGTAAGCTGCCCATGCCACACGCACTAATGCAACCCCACAGCATCAGAGATGCAGGCTTCTGAACTGAGCGCTGATAACAACTTGGGTCGTCCTTCTCCTCTTTAGTCCGAATGACACGGCGTCCCTGATTTCCATAAAGAACTTCACATTTTGATTCGTCTGACCACAGAACAGTTTTCCACTTTGCCACAGTCCATTTTAAATGAGCCTTGGCCCAGAGAAGACGTCTGCGCTTCTGGATCATGTTTAGATACGCCTTCTTCTTTGAACTATAGAGTTTTAGCTGGCAACGGCAGATGGCACGGTGAATTGTGTTCACAGATAATGTTCTCTGGAAATATTCCTGAGCCCATTTTGTGATTTCCAGTACAGAAGCATGCCTGTATGTGATGCAGTGCCGTCTAAGGGCCCGAAGATCACGGGCACCCAGTATGGTTTTCCAGCCTTGACCCTTACGCACAGAGATTCTTCCAGATTCTCTGAATCTTTTGATGATATTATGCACTGTAGATGATGATATGTTCAAACTCTTTGCAATTTTACACTGTCGAACTCCTTTCTGATATTGCTCCACTATTTGTCGGCGCAGAATTAGGGGGATTGGTGATCCTCTTCCCATCTTTACTTCTGAGAGCCACTGCCACTCCAAGATGCTCTTTTTATACCCAGTCATGTTAATGACCTATTGCCAATTGACCTAATGAGTTGCAATTTGGTCCTCCAGCTGTTCCTTTTTTGTACCTTTAACTTTTCCAGCCTCTTATTGCCCCTGTCCCAACTTTTTTGAGATGTGTTGCTGTCATGAAATTTCAAATGAGCCAGTATTTGGCATGGAATTTCAAAACGTCTCACTTTCGACATTTGATATGTTGTCTATGTTCTACTGTGAATACAATATCAGTTTTTGAGATTTGTAAATTATTGCATTCCGTTTTTATTTACAATTTGTACTTTGTCCCAACTTTTTTTGAATCGGGGTTGTACATTACACACATCAGCCTTTTCGGTTTTTAGCCGTGCTGAACGTAGTTCGTTTGGTCCACGGCAGGCGTCGCTTATCCGCGCGATCTTCACGAGACTTGTGCGAGACTTCGAAACGTGAGCTGTATCCGCGCCGCCATTTTGAAAGCTGTTTACACAGCGGCCAGATTGCCGTATCGTTCCAATTTAGATTCATTTCGAGATTTGCCAGCTTCATCAGTGATGGAGATTATTCCATACGACTTCGAACCCACTGAGAAGAGCTGGAAAGACGACAGGATAAGGACGAGTCCGTCGCGCTGGTATTTACGTCATTACTGGCGCGCAATTAAAACGTGCCGGATCAGGCGGCTGGTGGGTTTTCAAAATAATAAAAACGCATACGTGTATTTTCGTCATAAATGCATGTTATACTGAGCGCATTTCCCACAGAATCCTCGCTAAGATTTCGGACAGCGCTACAAAATGGCGTCTCCGCTATACAGTGCCCTATATAGTGAGTAGGGAGCGATTTCGGACATGGAGAAAACTTCTGGCTTGATTGCGTCAACATTCGAAAGAGGGCGCGCGAGTCTTTTGGCAGATGTTGGTCGCTTTGATTTCCGCTGTACGTTTTACTTCCGTCCTACGATGTCTCGCACAGGTCTCAACGAATCTCGTTTACGGCCGTTGCTTTGACATATGGACTGATATATTACAGAGTATATTTCAAACACTCATAACTCGCTACAGCAGCGACAAAATAGCGATCAGAAATGCGTTCCGATATTTAATAAAATGAGATAAATAGAATTTTGATGCTAAAAAAATGTGCCTTCAGTTCTCCTTTAACCTCCTAGGGCTTAGCGGTCACATGCGTGGACAGCACTTTATGGAAATTCGGAACAAGAATCCACATATGTGGACATACTTTTTCTCTAAAAGTACATCTTATCAAAAGATGATGCTTAGTTTTTATTCTAATCAGGTTCTAATAAGCCCAAATAGCAAAGAGAAATAAAAAATGCATGTAAAAAACAGCTTGGGCCTTAGGAGGTTAAACAGGAAGGTTTTCAATTGGTTCTTGAACTTGTTAATGCTTACACATGACTTAAGTTCTCTTGGCAAGGTATTCCATAACATGGGACTTGTGTAGACTAGCGTTCTTCCACCAAATGAACTTCTCTTGATACTAGGAACCACCAAGTCGTCATTGTTGTTGTCTGCTCTAGTTCTCTTTAGGGACGACTTCGTTATAAATTCTTCAAGGTATGGTGGAGAAAGGCCATTCACACACCTCAATATCATGACCAGGACTTTGTACTGGATCTGCTGACGTATAGGAAGCCAGTGGACTTGCTTCCTGACGAGTGTTATGCGCTCATATTTGCCACGTTGTGAAATGAAATATACAGACATCATCTATACCCTGGTGAGGTGCTTTAGTGTCCACTCTGGTAAGCCATAAACAAGGACCTAGTAGCTCATCTGGCCTGCCATCAAAACGACCATGACGACCAAAAAGAACTGAAACGTGACGGTGTGAGAGAGGACCAACCTCCACGGCTAACTGTTTACAACAGGAAAACCAACAAAGGACTACATTTCGTTCCTCAAGGGAAGATCGACCCAAAATATCCATCAGAACTGAATTCGCATGTTAAATCAGAGAGGAGATACGATTCCAGTGAGAGGCCTGGCCGATTCATTAATTCGGCCTAATTACTAACTCGTTAGCAAAAAATTGACAATACAATGACCAAGTTTTGTGCAGAAGGTCCAGTTCTTTCAAAAAAAACCAAAAAAACCCCAAACTGAAATCCATTGAGAACTGACGAAGGAGATACGATTTAACTGACAATAAACCAAGTTGTAAACAAATTGTTTACAACAGGAAAATCAACCAACAAACAAACAAGTTTTGTTCCCTGAGGGAAGATCGACCCAAAACATCAATCAGAACTGAAATCGAGTGAGAACTGTAAGAGGAGATACAATTCTAATAACGAGAAGCCCCAAAACTCGTTAAGGTGACCTAATTAGCAGTTTGTTAGGAAAAAAAACCCCGACAACACAATGACCGAGTTTTGTGCAGAAGGTCGAGTCCTTTCAGAGGAAAAAAAAAAAAAATCAGAACTGAAATCCGTTGAGAACTGAGGGAGGAGATAATGATTTCACAGAAAATAAACAAAGTTGTAAACAAATCATTTACAACAGGAAAATCAACAAACAAATGAGCAAGGTTCGCTCCTCAAGGGAAGATCTACCCAAGACATCGACCAGAACTGAAATCAGATGAGAAATGAGAGAGAGAGGAGATAAAATTCTACTGAGAGGCCTGGAACATTCGTTAAGTTGGTCTGATTAGCAGCTTGTTAGCAAAAAATTTGACAAAACAACGAGCAAGTTGTGTGTGGAATGATGAGCTCTGTCGAACAAAACAATCGGAACGGAAATCCGTGGAGAACTGACGGAGGAGATACGATTTAACTGAATTGTGGATGACGGACACCACGCCACGCCACGGCAACGGCTCACCGGCCTTATGGCCAGATGAGCTAAAGATAACGTTGCAGTAATCAAGTTTGGATGCTACCGTTGTGTGAACCATTGCCCTGGCTGCTGCTTTATCAACACACCGTCTGATCTTAAACACATTCTTCGGCATGAAAGAGGCGTTTTGAGCAACGCTGCAGAAATGACCTTTAAGAGTCCTGTTACTGTCGAGATCTACACCAAGAATACGAACAGATTTGGAAACAGGAATCGCCTCATTACCGTGACGAGTCGACGGGATTGCGACGAGGACCATTAAATATGGTTGTGAGACTTTATTATTATTATTCTCATCTCATCTCATTATCTCTAGCCGCTTTATCCTTCTACAGGGTCGCAGGCAAGCTGGAGCCTATCCCAGCTGCCTACGGGCGAAAGGCGGGGTACACCCTGGACAAGTCGCCAGGTCATCACAGGGCTGACACATAGACACAGACAACCATTCACACTCACATTCACACCTACGGTCAATTTAGAGTCACCAGTTAACCTAACCTGCATGTCTTTGGACTGTGGGGGAAACCGGAGCACCCAGAGGAAACTCACGCGGACACGGGGAGAACATGCAAACTCCGCACAGAAAGGCCCTCGCCGGCCCCGGGGCTCGAACCCAGGACCTTCTTGCTGTGAGGCGACAGCGCTAACCACTACACCACCGTGCCGCCGTTTATTATTATTATTATTCTGCCCGGGACGGAGTCCACCAGGGGGCGTGGTATTGTTTTCAGTCAGGATTCTTTCTTTGTTAACAATATTACAGAAAAACAGCTGGATCAATCTTCATGAAACTTTCAGGATAGATGGGCATTGGTGTCCAACATTTTGAGGGTCATCCAGTCACCAAAAAGGTCAAAACCGTTTTTGTTGTCTCTACTGCCTCATATAGAGGCGCTAGTCACTACGTCATCGTGCTGTAAGAATGTAAGAGTGTAATGATCACGCACTGCGCATGTGCATACACGTGTTCCGATTAAAATGGCCGGTGAGTGTATACAATTCAGTTCCCCATTCAAAATAAATGGACTAGACTAAAGAAATCGCTTTCAGACGTGTTTATGCTTATTCCAGAGGGAAAGTGCGTTCCACTGAGCTCTAGCGCCGGGCCATTTCCGGGAAATAAGAGTTTTGGTCATGGCGACAGCGTGTGTATGTCAGCCTCGGTTCGGAGGTTTCAGTTTCGAAAACTGTAAGAGGGAAGAGTCGAATAATATAAAATACAGACACTTGGTATATTTTACTTCTGTGATTTTTAAATTGCTCATTTTTGGATTACGCTTCATTTTTGTGGCTACTGCCTCATAGAATAAATATATATGCTATATTTACTGTATGAACATGGGATCAGAAAACTATTTCATTTATAAGCAGTAGCCACATGGACCCATAGGGTACCTATTTTATTTTTTTTCCACGATATCTTCCTTCATATTTATCATAAGTGCTACCGGGTGAGGTTTGTTTTGTCTGGCAACACTTTTTTTTTTTTTTACTTACCAGTATGAGTAGCGTGGGTCATTGGGCATGCAGTGGTTGAGGCTCCTCTGGGCCAGGGCTTTCTTCTTATTCAGCACAAACTCCTGAAGACGCATCTTCACCTCTGTGCTCGCCACCGCACCTGCCAATCACAAAGCAGCGTTCAGAAACAGGCCCCACCTACTCCACACTAATGCTGCATTCAACTTAACTTGGAAGTGGGAAGTCGGATCTCGGAACTATAGTGAGCAATTGCGCATAGTTTACATTTAATATACAGGGTGCAGGGTTTTTTCTCGAAAAATTTAGTATGAGGGCGCTCACCATGGCGGGGGTGGGGGGGTGGGGGGGGGTGCCGGTTGTCCCCCCCGCCGTGCAAAGCCTTTGAAAAATGCTCCAATGGGACATTCTGAGGCTATCTGAGAGGGAAATTGTAACAAATTGTCTGTCAACATTGAAAAAGAAAGAAGTAATCTTTTTCTGCCCCGGACAGTCTTTGGCTTTCTTCCGCTTCATGCCGCGGGATGACATCTTTAAATGCCCAAGTGTCAACAAAAACAACTCGCGAACTACTTCTGTCAAAAGCTCCCGCGCCGGTGAGTGAAAGGTCATTCAGTCTCGAGAAATCTCGCTCTACAAGTCAGCTGACCTTGTATGTAACCCATGTCAAATCTCGCGAGAGCAGCCGCGACAAGTAAACAACTAAACAACATGGCGCCTCAGTCTGGAAAACGCCAATTCGGACTGTTTTTGCACCGTCTGGCGGTGTATCTACTATGATTGGAATATTTTTGGAGCAATTATGACGTATTTGATGATCAGACACGTTGTCACGTAGTGTTGCTGGGATGTTTTCACGGAGTCGGTAAGGGGGCGCACGCCGAGAGTAAGAGGGCGCAGCGCCCCTGTTCCCCCGTTTAGACGAAAGCCTGGGGTGTTTCAAAAACTTTGATATTATTTGAGATGTAAATATCCCAGAAACTACACAGTCCAGGCAAATGAAACTGAACAGGCTTAATGTTGAGCAATATAAGATTTCAAAATTTGAACGAGAAATTCAAAAGGTATGTAGGTTCCATGAACGATTTCACAAATTTTCAATATGCCCGCCGTCTGAGACACGGCACACGTCAAGTCGGTAGTCCAGCTCCTACCAAACACACTGCAGCATGTCTTTGGTAACAGTCTTTTCTGGTAGCAGTGCATTTGTAGAGAATTCTCTCATAAATGCACTCTGCACAATCTCGTTCGAGTGTACTCTAACACACACAACGCCTTTTCTTTTCCAGCGAATGGCATTTCTATACCTAAAAAGATAAAAACAAAAAAAAACATTAAATATAAAATCTCTTGCGTCAACTGAACGAGACTTAGCTAAGTTATTAGATTGTGAAACGATATCAATTTTTTTGAAACACCCTGTACTTTATCAGGGAGCAAGATGGTGTAGTTCATCCTCTTGATATCACAGACCACAATTTGGAGGCCGTTTTTTTATTTGATTGTTGGTATTGGAATTTTTTTTTTTTTAACAAGTACATGATCATGGTATCAATACAATACTGATAGATGAAACACTGGGCAATATCATTACCAGCATCACGACTGATACATTCTTAGTTTTAATATTTAACAGTTATTCCACCAAAGTGAATCGTATCTGTTAGATTTAAAGCCATGATTTAAGTTAGTTTTATAGCTACACGTGATTTAGGA
The DNA here is from genome assembly GCF_027579695.1 of Neoarius graeffei. Classification (NCBI taxonomy): domain Eukaryota; kingdom Metazoa; phylum Chordata; class Actinopteri; order Siluriformes; family Ariidae; genus Neoarius; species Neoarius graeffei. Next base: position 75,176,956 of record NC_083577.1, read on the forward strand.
TTGTTAGACTTTATGATTTAATATTTTAGAGCTTTTAAGAGCCTTTATTGTTTTAGACTAACCTGACCTTCCTCTTTGCTAGACATTAGAGAGATTATAATTTGTTATAAAAGGTTGTTTGTAAAATTTCATCTTTGGCGAGAAAACTGTGAATAAACGGTGGTGAAGCCAATCTCTGGTTATCTGGTCTGTTTTTCGCGGTGTTTTTTCGCCCCAGAATTCTGCAGGTGGCACGGGGGCACTGGTCTCGAGAAGTTGACCGTTCCAGCTGGGGGAACCCTTTCAGTATACGAGTCGGCTATAAGCCATGTACGACGAGACTGAGTGGAATAACTGTTTTATTCGATCAACAGTCAGTGGATTTGGAGAAACGGAGCGTTTTATTTTTTGCAAATTCGATAAATAAAAACTTGACACAAAACGTCCGACAAAATAATTTCCGCTTAGAAAGTAAACAAACCGGCAAAATGACAGGAGCAATTTGTGAAAAATGCGGTAATAATAATAATTCTTTAAAAATTTTTTAAAAATGTAAAAAACAAACAAACAAACAAACAAACAACATACGTTCTTACAATCAAATACTTTATTCCATATTTTATTGCCCTTTTTTGGGGGGGTGGGTGTGTTTCTTCTTCTTCTTTAGGGTTTTTTGGCGGTCAGCAAACCAACTTCAAGTGGCATTACTGCCACCGACTGGGCTGGAGTGTGTAACAGAAGATCATTTATCTATTTATCTACCTATCTATCTATTTATTCTCATCTCATCTCATTATCTCTAGCCGCTTTATCCTGTTCTACAGGGTCGCAGGCGAGCTGGAGCCTATCCCAGCTGACTACGGGCGAAAGGCGGGGTACACCCTGGACAAGTCGCCAGGTCATCACAGGGCTGACACATAGACACAGACAACCATTCACACTCACATTCACACCTACGCTCAATTTAGAGTCACCAGTTAACCTAGCCTAGTAAACTAGACCCACCCGCCTAGCGGCCAAAAATATTTTTGCCTACGAGTGGGTCTAGCCTCGCACCATATAAACAAACACACCCCGGGCATCAAATCGTGCCCACCAATCACAACGCAAGGTTTTTGTTTGGATTCTTTGGGCGGGCTTTTGCAGGAGTGACGACAAAGCTGCGCGACGCTGGAGAAAGCACAACAGGAAAGATGGCTACCGCTAGTGAACAGCGCGCGTTTGACTGCGCTTTGGAATCAGTTTTAGAAGAATTAGACTTGGAGTTTTTGTTGAAACATGAGCAGGAGCAGGCTCTCCGCTCATTCCTTTTCAAGAAGGACGTTTTCGCTGTTTTGCCGACCGGCTATGGCAAAAGTCTGATCTACCAGCTGGCTCCGCTCGTAGCCAAAAGGATGGGGCTAGTTTGTGCAGTACGAAGAATTAATAAACAGCTTTGAAACATGACTTTTTGATTGTTTCTTATTTTCCCGTTATTTTAAATTTAAGGGAAATTAGTTCACCAAACACCACTAAATAAAAACTCTCAAAAACAGTTTAAGCAAACCCTTGAAAAACACTTGGAAAAAAAAAATGAGTGTATGTGGTACAGACTCCAAACTTGTGATCATTATCTCCAAACTTCTTAATATCTAGAACCTGTTTATTAATTAATACGCATTTTGAAAAATTATTTATTTCAAGGCCTCCCCCACTGCTTTCTGTCGCTCTGACTACGTCACAGTCACTGTTGCGCTGATTGGTCAGAGCGTTGGCCTATACGCACAGAGACAGTTTGAAAGACAGCGGGTTGTTCCTCCCACACCCGTCGGAAATGTCTACGGATCGAGGCCAGACTAAATATTCACATTTAGTCTGGCTTGCCAGGCTACAGTTAGCCTAACCTGCATGTCTTTGGACTGTGGGGGAAACCAGAGCACCCGGAGGAAACCCACGTGGACACGGGGAGAACATGCAAACTCCACACAGAAAGGCCCTCGCTGGCCACGGGGCTCGAACCCAGGACCTTCTTGCTGTGAAGCAACAGCGCTAAGCACTACACCACCGTGCCGCCCTCTATCTATTTATTTATGGGGGGGGGGGGGGGGGGGAGACAACTATACTCTCTTCACTATTTATGCTTCTTTTAAACACTTGATGATAATTTCTGGGGTTTTGTTTTCGAGTAGATTTTTTATTTCGTCCTCGGTTGCTTCAGCAACACGCGCCGCCATTTTGTTTTTCTTTACTCACGGTATATGTGCTGATATCCTAGTCGCAAAATAGCCTATCAGAGCGCACGATTGCTCATGTCCAGTGAATGTGCATAGAATATAATTGTGCATATCCACCCATCTCCAAAGTGTGTACTCAGTGTTAAATAACTCCACTGACTCACAGCTACTTTCAACCTGCTCAGAATCGGCTATAACACCATGCCAATCTCACTATTCACTAAAAAGGACTACTTAAATGGTCGTTCTCAAAGAGTTGTCGTCGACGGTGTTGCATCTTCCTGGGCTCCAGTCACCTCTGGAGTACCTCAAGGCAACATCTTGGGTCCTCTTCTTTTTGTCATGTTCATTAACGATCTTCCTGATGTCATTCCCAAGAAAACCACGGCTGCTATGTACACCGACGACACCAAGATATTCCATAAAGTTGCTTCCCATGGTGACTGCGAAGATCTTCAGAATGCACTGTCAAGGCTTAACGCTTGGAGCTTTAGCAACAACGTCAAATTCAATGACTCCAAGTGTAAGCTGCTGACAGTGACACGCAAGAAAAGTCCAAACCTGTATGATTACCACCTTGGCGCGGACGTAATCCAACGCGTACAAAAGGAAAAAGATCTCGGAGTCACCATCACAAGCAACCTTAACTGGGACGAGCATATTAGAACCATCACAGCCAAAGCTAACAAACTTCTTGGTATGCTCAAGAGGACATGCCCTCAACTGACTGATGCAAGATGCAGAACACCACTATACCTAGCACATGTAAAATCTCAGCTAGTGACTGCTTCTGAGGTTTGGTCACCCAGCCTGTTTAAACTCAAAGAACAGATCGAAAGAGTCCAGCGACGTGCCACCAGATGGATCCTCAGGACCAAGATTGGGGAAACCACTTATAAAGAAAGACTAAAGAACTTGGACCTACTCCCTCTCTGCTACGATAGAGAGATTAAGGACTTGATGTTCTTTTATAAATCTTTATATGGACAAACAAACCTTAATGTTCATGATTTTGTCAATTTCACCAAACACAGACGTACTCGTCTTACTCAGAACCCTGGTATCGTTCTTGAAACATCCCTTTGTAAAACCACTACATTTGAAGCATCTTAATTTAATAGGATAGTTTGCCTCTGGAATGCCATCTGTAAAGAGGCGCCAACTAGTATTTTTTCTAGTCGTTTTCAATTTAAATAGTTTCTAAAGCATAAATACTTCTTTTTGCTTGAGGACACATTTGATGTTGATCTGACATGTACTTGGTCACTAGTTCGTAAGTGTCCTTGTCATCAGACTCGAAAATAACCGAATCTTAGTGACTTTATTTGATTTTATTTGTCTGAACTCTAGTGAGTATTTTTGATTGTTATTCATAGATCTTAGTTCACTAGTTATCAATTTATCATAACTGAATTTTATTTAATTCTTACAGAAGCCGCGAGAGGCCCTTCATATAATCTTTTTTTATTCACCTTGTTATCCCGAGATAACGACATAATTAATTCAGGATCTCGAGAAAACAACACAACTAATTCGAGATCTCGAGAAAACAAAACCGTTATTCCGTGATCTTGAGAAAACAAAACAATTATTTCATGATCTCAGCTGGATCACTGTATCTCCGTCGGTAGAGACGAAGCCGGGCCAGTCTTCTGCGGAGGTGCCGCGGACTCATTTTGAAATTATCCCTTATTAAAAGACTTAATGCAATCTCTCCCTGTGTCAAAATATTGCCTTATTAGGTGATCGATTATTCCAGACATTCTAATGACCAAAGTTGCGTCGATACAGAATGAGAAATAGCCCCAAAGTCAGCATATCACAAGTCTCTTGGCGCACCTGAATGAACCATTTCTCAGCTGTTTACTCGAGATCATGAAATAATTGTTTTGTTTTCTCGAGATCTCGAATTAGTTGTGTTGTTTTCTCGAGATCCTGAATTAATTATGTAGTTATCTCGGAATAACGGTTTTGTTTTCTCGAGATCCTGAATTATGTCGTTATCTTGAAATAACGGTTTTGTTTTCTCGACATCTCAAATAAGTTGTGTTGTTTTCTCGAGATCCTGAATTAATTATGTCGTTATCTCAGAATAACGGTTTTGTTTTCTCGAGATCCTGAATTAATTATGTCGTTATCTTGAAATAACGGTTTTGTTTTCTCGACATCTCAAATAAGTTGTGTTGTTTTCTCGAGATCCTGAATTAATTATGTCGTTATCTCGGAATAACGGTTTTGTTTTCTCGAGATCCTGAATTAATTATGTCGTTATCTTGAAATAACGGTTTTGTTTTCTCGACATCTCAAATAAGTTGTGTTGTTTTCTCGAGATCCTGAATTAATTATGTCGTTATCTCAGAATAACGGTTTTGTTTTCTCGAGATCCTGAATTAATTATGTCGTTATCTTGAAATAACGGTTTTGTTTTCTTGACATCTCAAATAAGTTGTGTTGTTTTCTCGAGATCCTGAATTAATTATGTCGTTATCTCAGAATAACGGTTTTGTTTTCTCGAGATCCTGAATTATGTCGTTATCTCGAAATAACGGTTTTGTTTTCTCGAGATCTCGAATAAGTTGTGTTGTTTTCTCGAGATCCTGAATTAATTTTGTCGTTATCTTGGAATAACGGTTTTATTTTCTCGAGATCTCGAAATAGTTGTGTTGTTTTCTCGAGATCCTGAATTAATTATGTCGTTATCTCGGAATAACGGTTTTGTTTTCTCGAGATCCTGAATTAATTATGTCGTTATCTCGAAATAACGGTTTTGTTTTCTCGAGATCTCGAATAAGTTGTGTTTTCTCGAGATCCTGAATTAATTTTGTCGTTATCTTGGAATAATGGTTTTGTTTTCTCGAGATCTCGAAATAGTTGTGTTGTTTTCTCGAGATCCTGAATTAATTATGTCGTTATCTCGGAATAACGGTTTTGTTTTCTCGAGATCTCGAAATAGTTGTGTTGTTTTCTCGAGATCCTGAATTAATTATGTCGTTATCTCGGAATAACGGTTTTGTTTTCTCGAGATCTCGAAATAGTTGTGTTGTTTTCTCGAGATCCTGAATTAATTATGTATTTATCTCGGAATAACGGTTTTGTTTTCTCGAGATCCTGAATTAATTATGTCGTTATCTCGAAATAACGGTTTTGTTTTCTCGAGATCTCGAATAAGTTGTGTTGTTTTCTCGAGATCCTGAATTAATTTTGTCGTTATCTTGGAATAATGGTTTTGTTTTCTCGAGATCTCGAAATAGTTGTGTTGTTTTCTCGAGATCCTGAATTAATTATGTCGTTATCTCGGAATAACGGTTTTGTTTTCTCGAGATCTCGAAATAGTTGTGTTGTTTTCTCGAGATCCTGAATTAATTATGTCGTTATCTCGGAATAACGGTTTTGTTTTCTCGAGATCTCAAAATAGTTGTGTTGTTTTCTCGAGATCCTGAATTAATTATGTATTTATCTCGGAATAACGGTTTTGTTTTCTCGAGATCCTGAATTAATTATGTCGTTATCTCGAAATAACGGTTTTGTTTTCTCGAGATCTCGAATAAGTTGTGTTGTTTTCTCGAGATCCTGAATTAGTTATGTCGTTATCTCGGGATAACAAGGTGAATAAAAAAAGGATTATATGAAGGGCCTCTCTCGGCTTCCGTAAATTCTTCAAGTCAATTGTTCTATTTATTTTAAGTTAGTCAAAAGGAAATGCTTAGCATGGTGGAACTTAGAGTCCCGTTCACATTTGCCTCTTTGGGTAGTCCTACATATTCTGTAATTTTCCTTTCACTGATACCCAATAAAGTTGAAAAGAAAAATAAATAAGGGACGGTCATCTGGATCTCATGTATGCTCTGATAATGCTTTGAAGTCAGTGAAAAGAAAAAAAAAAAAACACAGTTACCAGTTGTTAAAATATCTGACGGTGCAATGCCAGAGCCGTTCTGTTCTGTTCACCTGCAGGTATTTGGGACACGGCATCATTACAACCTCGATGCTTCATTACTCACTCGGATGCTCGTGTGATGACTAGGAAAACACTTTCCACTGAAAGATGAATGAAATTCAGCCACTTTATTAGCTCTTTTCACCAAAACAGGAAGTGCACATGATCGCACCGTGATGGAATCAGCTATGACAGGGTTACTATCTCTTTCCTGTGTCGGAAAGTTCAAGTTTCACGTCTGACTGTTACAAAACGCTGACGCTGGAAACTCCCATCAAAAATGCATCATAAAAACGTCCTGACAGAAAACATCCCCGTAATCAACCATTATATCTTTAAACAACATGTGGTTACACTGCAGGGCGCGGATTCAGCTGGAGGCACGAGCCTGCAAGCCCACAGCGTGACTACGAGTGTAATATTGCTTTTATACAACAGTTTTATAAACAGGAATTTAATACTGAGTGACATTTCAGACACGATATGGCCTAACGTTTTGTTTTGTGTGTGAGCAGATTTCAATGGTGAAGAAGCCAGACTTGCTTTATACCGTAGCACGCCAGCTAGCTGGCTCACACGGGTTTGTACGTTCGCATTAAAATTGGATTCACTTCTTTCTTTTCATCTTCGTCTGATATTTTCCCGTAAACACAGAGCAAGCGAGGCTGATCCGGAGTTTATTACATGGCTTTTTAAATGTTTTTTTTAATTATTTCTAAGATTAAAATCGACAGTCATTATCATGAGGCGTGACGCTCATATTTGTCATGTAGTTGAGTCACGCATGCAGAATAAACAGCTAGCGGTTTCAAAACTGAATTTCTGTTAGTGGTTAGTGGTTTCTGAACGCTCGTCCCTGCTTATTTCTTGAATAACTCGATGACTCGCTTGTCTTTTGGCTGTTTTTGATTCCGTTTTGATTTCCAATTAGTCTTTCTTTTGTCATTTTGTCTTTTTTTTTTGCAGCATTGAAAGCCAGCGCCTTGGAAAGAAAGTCCGTTATCGCCCACGGGCATTATGGGAAAATTCCGCCTGCTAAGGAACCAATCAGAGCGCACGATTTTACTAGAAGTAGCTCGTGCCATATAATAAACTAAATATAACCATCCTGGAACGCCACTCGTCCAATCAAATTAGTGAACGGGAAATAACCGTTGTACAAATCGTACGGAATCTGTTTGTGTGGTTGTGTGCAATACCGGTGCCTGTGCGGGTTGTTAATATACACTACCGTTCAAAAGTTTGGGGTCACCCAGACAATTTTGTGTTTTCCATGAAAAGTCACACTTTTATTTACCACCATAAGTTGTAAAATGAATAGAAAATAGAGTCAAGACATTTTTCTGAGCATTTAATCGACCCCACAAATGTGATGCTCCAGAAACTCGGGGCCCGTTTACACGAGGACGCTGTCGGGTAAAAACGACTAAATATTTTATCGGAAGTGCCTTTCGTCTACACGGGGACGGCGTTTCCGAGGCTGAAAAACGGAAAAAATTGAAAACGCCTTCCAGAGTGGATAAGTTAAAAACAGCCCCCGTTGCATATCCGTCTAAACTACCCAATACGCGAAACACTGCTCGGATCTGCTCACGTCGGGTACGCGTTTACGTCATACATATGTCATATACTGTACATGCCAGCCCGGGAAGTAAGAAAGTAAGTAAAAAAGTAAGAGCATGTCTGATTACATCGATCCAACGGACCTTCAAGCTGCTCTGGCAGCTTTAATAAACGTCCAGGAGTCCTTCGAACATCTATACCGAATCTGCACATATACCGTTAATGAACAGAGGCGGGTATAGTATGCTCTTACTTTTTTACTTACTTTCTTACTTACCATAGCCAGAGTAGTCAAAGTTTTCGCGGCGCAGATGTGCAGATCAGACAAGACGGAAGACGTTGCGCATGCGTGCAGACATAGCGGAGGTCTTTCACAGCACCACCTAGCCACCTGGCATGCACATCCAATTGAACTCCACACATTTATGCGTCACCGTATAGACGCAGATTTCCTCCTTGAAAACGGTCGTGTAGACGCGGAAAAAAAAGTGAGAACGAAAACGGACTTTTGCGTTTTTGTTTCAGACCATCCCCGTGTAAAGTGGGCCTCAATCTGCTCAAAGGAAGGTCAGTTTTATAGCTTCTCTAAAGAGCTCAACTGTTTTCAGCTGTGCTAACATGATTGTACAAGGGTTTTCTAATCATCCATTAGCCTTCTGAGACAATGAGCAAACACATTGTACCATTAGAACACTGGAGTGAGAGTTGCTGGAAATGGGCCTCTATACACCTATGGAGATATTGCACCAAAAACCAGACATTTGCAGCTAGAATAGTCATTTACCACATTAGCAATGTATAGAGTGGATTTCTGATTAGTTTAAAGTGATCTTCATTGAAAAGAACAGTGCTTTCCTTTCAAAAATAAGGACATTTCAAAGTGACCCCAAACTTTTGAACAGTAGTGTAGAAATGATGATACATTACGAGGTGTGTATTAATATAAAACCTTTCAGCTGAAAGCACTGTTAGAACTGGGGTTATAGAAAAAGAAGACATATTTTCTGACCAATCAGAATCGAGATTTTCACAGTGCTGTGGTAATAAAGAGGAACTTAAAAAAAAAAAAACTATGCAGCATTTTGATTTCATAAACTCAGTGAAATTTAGTTCCCTCTGAAATTTGGTCATTGTGATACGTTTATTTCTGTTCTGTGGCTGGGAAGTTATTTAATTTGAAGAGATTCCCGAGCAAATAATGTGCAAGAAATCGCTCAAGTCGCACAATCAAGCAGACAGCTTGATCACACCGAGGTGCTCGCCGAGCGCCGATATTTATTAGTTTGGTCCTGCGTTTCCTTTCCTTCGTATATAACATAACATCTTTCCTTCCGTTACTGTAGTCCGTCTTTCATTCGCACGCTCACGTCCTCCGTTTTTCTCTCCTGCTTCAAATTTCTATCCCACAATGCCTTGAGTGAACGGGGAAAACCCATCACGTCATGCATGATGTAGGATCTTGTATTGCATCATGGTGAAGCAGGAAAAAATGTGACACCTCACCGAATCCAGGGACGCATGTCGGCCGAAACGAATCCGAGATGATCGCAAAAGAAGCATTTTTTTTCGAAATTTGTGATTTTTGTTTTTTTCCATCATGTGCAAGTTGAGATCTTGAAGAACGCAATCAGTATTTCAGATAATAGATTGTTTTGTTGGAAAAGCATACATTTTTTGTTGCAAATTGTCTCGTTTTTGTCAGGACTGTAGCCTGCTGGGGGGTGTGGGTAAATTACCATATGGGCCATTCACATGATGATTTAAGTCTTTTGTTTTTTATTTCACGAATCAGCTGTATGATGTGGGCTGAGCGCATGGCTACTTAGCTGCATACAGGCGTGTGATTTCACTATGGAATGAGTTACTAAACAGAGCGCAGAGGAGCTGAAACACCGCGAAGCAAACAGACACACGGTATTTACATCGGAGATCACCATTTCTAGCAAAAAAAACGCAACCTCGTTTTCCAGATTGAATGGAATACTTGAATGATCGGATGATACACGGACCGTTCTAGGATTACATTCCATCAAAGGCATTGGTGTGTGCAAGGAGCCGTTTCTCTTTCTGATGCGGTGAGTTTATTAATCTAAGGCTGTGTGGTTATTTTTGCATGTAACGGAGAATGTTGTGGTTTGGTTAAGCCTAGGTCACAACCGGACGTACGATTTTTTTGGCCGTGCGATTTTTGGCGTTTCCCAAATCGCTGCGTTTTTTTTTTGTTCACGGAGAAAGACGCGCGTTGGCCGTAAGTTTGTCTTGCAACCTGAAAAAAACGTAAGCGCCTGTAGAGTTTGTTTGACATGACAAAGAACCTCTGCGGCCGGTCTGCGGCTCGAAAATCAGCACATCACACGCGCGCTCTCGTGCTTTTCACACGCGCACTCTCTGCGTGTAGACCGGCCGTAGGAGCACGTACCGTACGGCCGGTTGTGACCGAGGCTTTACATGAAACTAGTGTTGTGTTAGTTGTGTCATCATCGTGCTATCTTTCTTTCTTACGGTGTGAGTAATTTTTCAACCACAAAACGTTAAAGTTTACTTTAGGACTTATTTTTGTACTTCATAATTGTGTTGGGCATACTTTGCATGGAAGGAAAATTGACGTGGTGATCTTTGTTTACATGAAAGTAGCATCATGCTAGCTCGTAGGGGGTAGGGCTTTCCTTAATGTCATGCAAACGAGCACCATTATGTGCCCGCCCTGCACCCAGAGTAGCTGAGATGGAAAACTTTGAGGGCGATTTTCTCCCTTTTCTGTTTTAAGAAGTATACACTTTCAAAAGGCCACACATTCTTCAAATATTGTCAGATCTCCACATGGAAGGCATCATTGGAAAGCTTAGAAACTGTACTTTCTGAATCTGTCAATAACTCAAAATGCCCCCGGGCCGACATGTGTCCCTGGATTCTGTTTTCTGACACAAATAGCCGAGAATTTAGGGCCATGTGGCCTTAAATTAATTAACTGTTCTATTTTTTAAAAAATAAAGTAAAATTTGAAGTCTGTGATTCGAATTCAGTAGCTTTCGGTCCACGGAGCAAAAACAATCGCGTGTCGGGGAAAATTCTCTTTATGACCTACACTTGTAAAATCTGAAAGGCAGTCTAGCTTTAAGCCGAGACTATAATTTCAAGCGGTTTTGCTCCATTACGTGTTGCCCACTTCTGTAAACAGCTGCCGTGCTGTAACTCATCCTCACCACCATTACAGGATATTTCGGGGTCCATCACACCAGTGCAGGCATCACTGAACAGTACAATCAAGCGCACTTGATTTTGCAACTTATAAAACAAGATCGAGATGTTGCGGACATGACCGACAAGCGCAACTAAACTCGTTCGTCCGTTACTTTTAATGATAAACAGAAACCCGAACGCAGACGTGGACTCGGACTGAGTGAATCGCTGTGACAGAGGCTAAGAAAACTCCTTGAGAGGACATAAAGAGGAAACCTTGAGAGGAACTTGACTCAAAATGGAACCCGTCTTCGGAATTGTTTTAAAACACGGGGGAATTTTCCGTGCGTCTCTTTCCTTTTTTTCTGACTATCACGAAATACAGATCATGTAAATAAGCCGTAATCATCGGAATCGCCTTCCTCTACAGCTACCGGTACAGCGCCGTGCGGTTTCCGTCACAGAGACGTCTCAGTAGTTTTTGGGGTAAGGTGTCTTCCCTTTACAGTCAGAAAGAGAGCAAATTCATAGAACAATACCGGCGAGACGGTGTCAGTTCGACAAAGCTGCGTGTTTATTTCTCTTTCTGGAAAGGAAGGTGCATTTTCTCACAGCTCTCTCTACAACTTGCACCTTTCTCATCTGTAAGCAAGCCTCCGGAGACCTCTGCCAGCTTCACACACCCACTCACCGACCCACAAACTTCCGGCGGCGGCAGGTGAGCAGCATCTCAGGTGGCAGATAAGAAAGCGGGTGATCAGCAGTAGGAGGAGTGAGGAGGAGTGTGCTTTCTAATCTCAGCGGGCCCTGCAGGCTACGTGGGACTTTTAACGGACTTGCAGCTCAGAGGACTCTTGGGTTCACGCTCCGGTTGTGACCAGATGGGAATTAAAGGAAGAAATACATGCTGAAATCCGAATCGGAGACTGCTCCGATCGGGCTCATTATCAGCAAAGCAAAACAAAACAAAACAACAAAAATCTCATCAACCTTTGCTCTCTGTCTCTGTATTACAAGTCATAAAAGGGAATGTTTCACTGTTATCTTCTTATACATCTCTGTGGCTGCTGCACTCGAGGACTCGCACCTCAAAGACTACCGATAGCTGGTATGCACAAATGCTTCTTGTCTGCATAAAAAACCCGCTCCATTAGATAAGGTGGAATACTCAGGGTTAGAAAATCCGTAGCGTGGGCGTCTGGGGGTTCAAGATTCCACGCCAAGGCTATTTGTGTTTTAGTCATTTGCTATGTTTAAAGCTAGACGGCCTTTCGAGTTCATAAAATCGGTGAAATTTAGTTCCCTCTGAAACTTGGTCATAGTGATGTATGTTTATTTCTGTAATATCTCAAAAAAAAAAACCAACAACAGGCCATTCTGTTCTGTGGCTGGGAAGTTATTTAATCTGAGCAAATAACGCGCAGACAGAGGAAGTCCGTGTGTGTGCACGGATGTGCAGGTTTACCTTTGACGGTGCGCTGACGGTTCCATCAATCTGAACAGCTGATCACACCGAGGTGCTCGCCGAGCGCCGATATTTATTAGTTTGGTCCCGCGTTTCCTTTCCTTCGTATATAACATAACGTCTTTTCTTCTCGCTTTCTTTCCGTTACTGTAGTCAGCCTTTCACGTTTCATTCGCACACTCACGTCCTCCGTTTTTCTCTCCTGCTTCAAATTTGTATCCCACAATACCTTACACGAACAGGGAAAGCTCCACCATGTGATACACAACGTAGTATCTTGTATTGCGTCATGGTGAAGCAGGAAAAAATAGCGGCGAATTCAGGGCCACGTCGAGATAAATTCATTAATTGTTCCGTTTAAAAAACAAAAACAAATAAAACTGGAAGTCTGCGATTCGAATTCAGTAGCTTTCGGTCCACTAAACAAAAATAATCAGGCGTCGGGGAAAATTCTTTTTATGACCTACGCTTGAAAAATCGATAAGGCCAAAAAAAAAAAAAAATAGTGTGTTTCCAGTAACATGAAATACTAAAATAAGGTCGGTAGGTAGGAAAGTTTTTTTTTTTGTTCGAAAAAATTAACACAAGTAAACATCTTACAAAATAGCATTTTGGCACAGAATCCTTTATACCACACATCATAATAAAATAAGTGTTTTAAATCTTTAAACGAATAAAAAAAAATATCGCGAGAGTTCGAGTTATGATCTACGGAAGCGATATTTCATGATATTTCCATGCAATAACGTGAAAACGCGTTATCAAGAAATAACGTGAAAATAACGTCCTAGGCTACTTCCATTAAAAGCAGACGGCCTAGCCTAGCCTACTGTAGAACTTGGGTCGAGCAAAAACACCGAGCAAAAACATGGCTGAATCCTGAATGACTCCTATTTGTATAAATAGGGGACTACATAGGCGGTAAAATGTAGTGTTTTTCCCTGCCATGGAAGTGCACTTGTATACTGAAGAGGAAGCAATTTGCATTACAGCCTTGAATGAGGATTCAAAATGGCGGCTCGGCTCAGTTTTCCCTTCCTCCTTCAGTATACAAGTGCGCTTCCATGTTTATGCAGGAGGGCTGATAGAAGTGGCGAAACATTTTACTTTTTATCGTTTCTTTCACAACTTGAATGCGTTGAAACAAAAAATTATGACAAACTAACGCCGCTTACACTAAAATATCGAGGGAAATTTGTAATAAAAACTTTACGGTCCGCAATTTCGACGCGGAAATTCTCGATCGGTCGGGTTACCGGAAACACTATTTTTTTTTATTTGGCCTAATATATTATACAGCACGAGCTACTTCTGGTAAAATTGTGTATTAAAAAATAAATAAATAAGTCTGATTTTTTGGGTGTTCAGGCCACACCAATTCAATTAATTGGTTCTCGGAATCGCCGCTTGAAGAAAATACAAAATGAAAAAAATAAAAATCGAAATCAAACTCCCACCAACAGAAAAGGTCACGTGACGTCGAAAACCAGTCAAATCGCCCCTTTCACTTTCGATAAAGACTTGTGGAAGAAACATGGCTGTGGAGGGGAGTCCTGCAAAGCCTGTGTTTGTGATTGTTAGGATATTCAGCGAACAGAAGCGTAAAATCGTTGACGGGTGTGTTGAAATTCTGTTTACTGGTTTGCCTGTATTGTTTGGTCTATTTCCACCGCTAATTTTACCATCAGAGCATTTTTTTTAAACGATATTTTTTGGGCTTTTTCACCTTTATTGGATAGGACAGTGCAGAGACAGGAAATGAGTGGGAGAGAGAGACGGGGAGAGATCGGGAAATGACCTCGGACTGGAACCGAACCCGGGTCCCCGGATCCATGGCACGGCGCCCCATCCACCTGAGCCACGACGCCCCCCATCAGAGCATTTTTTAAATTTTATTTTTATTTCGCCCGCTCGCTTCATATTTTTCCTGAAAAAATAAGAGAACCAGCTAATTAAATTGGTGTGGCCTAAAGTGTGGAACATATTAATTGACAAAACTGATACCAACTGCTCTATATCTTACAAGCGTAACCTTAAAAATATTCGTTATTTAATGAAGTAATCGACTAATAAAATTAAACGAAATAGCAACTGTTTGTCGAAGGAATATGAATTTTTCTGTATATATATTTTGTTGTTGTAAAGTTGTATTTTTCCATTGTTGTTTTTTTAATTATTATTTTCTTGTTGTTTTGTTATATTTTCTCCTGCAGCCTTTGTTATGCTCAAAATGGTGTTTATGTAAATACACTACCGCTCAAAAGTTTGGGGTCACCCAGACAATTTTGTGTTTTCCATGAAAAGTCACACTTTTATTTACCACCATAAGTTGTAAAATGAACAGAAAATATAGTTGAGACATTTTTCTGAGCATTTAATCGACCCCACAAATGTGATGCTCCAGAAACTCAATCTGCTCAAAGGAAGGTCAGTTTTATAGCTTCTCTAAAGAGCTCAACTGTTTTCAGCTGTGCTAACATGATTGTACAAGGGTTTTCTAATCATCCATTAGCCTTCTGAGGCAATGAGCAAACACATTGTACCATTAGACTACGTTTACATTAGACCGTATCTGTCTCGTTTTCTTCGCGGATGCACTGTTCGTTTACATTAAACCGCCTGGAAACGCCGGGAAACGGGAATCCGCCAGGGTCCACGTATTCAATCCAGATCGTGTCAGCTCCGGTGCTGTGTAAACATTGAGAATACGCGGATACGCTGTGCTGAGCTCTAGCTGGCGTCTCATTGGACAACGTCACTGTGACATCCACCTTCCTGATTCGCTGGCGTTGGTCATGTGACGCGACTGCTGAAAAACGGCGCGGACTTCCGCCTTGTATCACCTTTCATTAAAGAGTATAAAAGTATGAAAATACTGCAAATACTGATGCAAATACTGGCCATTGTGTAGTTATGATTGTCTTTAGGCTTGCCATCCTTCCACTTGCAAGTGGTAAGTGATATGCGCTGGGATCACACACACAGCGGCTCAGTCCCGAAAACACTGCTAGTGTGCTATACTCGCGCGCTGTGTGAACTGCACAGGGCCGGAGTGCGCACCCTCCAGAGGGCACTCGCTGTTCAGGGCGGAGTGATTTGGAGCACAGGATGCCTGCGGAGCCGAGCGTATCCATGTATTGGTGTTGCTGTGTGCACGCAAATCGTGTATTGGTGTTGCTGTGTGCACGCTAATCGTTTTAAAAACGTTAATCTGATGATCCGCTGATACGGTCTAATGTAAACATGGGCTTACATGGACTGGAGTGATAGTTGCTGGAAATGGGCCTCTATACACCTATGGAGATATTGCACCAAAAACCAGACATTTGCAGCTAGAATAGTCATTTACCACATTAGCAATGTATAGAGTGGATTTCTGATTAGTTTAAAGTGATCTTCATTGAAAAGAACAGTGCTTTTCTTTCAAAAAGAAGGACATTTCAAAGTGACCCCAAACTTTTGAACGGTAGTGTAAGTATAGGACGCATACGCCATTACGCGTCTAGTCCTCATTTGTCAAGAATCCTTATTTGTCAAGAATCCTTTACGTATTTTTTTGGTATTATAATATATATATATATATATATATATATATATATATATATATATATATATATATTCTCGACAATTAAAAAAAAAAAAAAAAGCGGCTCTATGGCGATACGGCCGTCCCCTTTCTGGGAACTTGTCGAAGTTTGTTTGCTTCAATCGATAATATATTATACAGCACGAGCTACTTCCGGTAAAATCGTGCGCTCTGATTGGTTCCTTAGCAGGCAGAATTTTCCCATAATGCTTGTGGGTGATGGAAACACAAAAGACAAACAAGTCACTGAGTTATTCAAGTAATGAGCAACGCAGAAGAGCGTTCAGAAACCTCTAACCGAAATTCAGTTTTGAAACCGCGAGCTGTTTATTCTGCATGCGTGACTCGACTATGCGACAAATATGGCGTGACTGAAAGAAAGCAGCGTTACGCCTCGTTATAATGACTATTTATTTTAATCTCAGAAATAAAATAAACCTCGCTTGATCGGTTTTGACGGGAAGACTTCAGACCGAGGTCTTTTTGCTCGGCTCGGTCCGTACTGTCAAGACCTCGGTGTGATATTTTCCCGTAAAAATGCGACGTTGCGCTCAGTTAATAAGTCGTTTTTAATGCATTTGACTTGCTGATTAGTTTGACTATCGCCTCTTTGAGTCAGTCAGATTTCTGGAGCAAACCAAACACTGGACCGGGCACCATCCAGGAGCTTTTACTCGCCTGGTAGAGCGTATGAAGGACTACGTTTTTGGAACTGTCCACTTTATTATGATCCAGCTGAGGATGTGAAAAAGTCCAGGTGATGTTCTTCCAGTCTTCAACTGTCTGGTTTCATTGAGCCTGTGCCAACTGGAACTTGATACGATCTTCTGCTGTTGTAGCCTTTGCTCCTCGAGCTTTGACGTGTTGTGCGTACTGAGATGCTTTTCTGTTTATTATGGTTGGAAAGAGTGGTTATTTGAGTTACCACAGCCTTCCAGTCAGCGTGAACCAGTCCGGTCATTTATCTCTGACCTCTCTCATCATCAGCAAGGCGCTTCTGCCTGAGGAACTGCTGCTCACGAGATTCTGTCTGAACTCGAGAGACTGTTCCCAGGCATCAGCAACCGTACTACGGTCAAAGTCACAGAGATCACACGTGACGTCATTTTTATGCATTGCGCTGCTGCGACGTGATTGGCTCACTGGATAAATGCAAAAATGAGGTGTTCCTAATAACATAGCTGGTGATTATAATAAGAATTACAATGCAGCATGCTAAAAGAGGTACAGAAAACGTGTGTGTGTGTGTGTGTGTGTGTGTGTGTGTACTTACTCTCCTGGCCACGCTCCTTGTTTTTGAGCAGCTGCAGTTTCTGCTCGCGTTGCTGTTTCTCCAGCTCCTGCTCACGACGATGCCGCTCCAGCTTCCTCTGGTGCTCCAGCAGCTCCTGCTGATGCTTCATCGCCAACAGCTCCTGCTGATGCTGAGACAAGACAACACGCTCTTTCAGTACATCACGCTCCGCTAAGTGTGACTAAGCAAATCGCAAAACCGCTAAAAAGTGGGTTCGTTCTTGGCGCTTCGTCATCGAGCGGCGGAGAAACCAACGTTCAAGGAGAAGCTGGAACTAACATTAAAGACAGTACGAGTGAGGAGCGGAGTGAGTGTGCAAACATGCTTCTAGATGAGTGATTAAGTGTGCTCTCTCTAGCTTCGTGGGAGCGTGAGCAGTGGAAGTGACATTGCCTTTTACAGGCAGCTCTGAGCTCTGAGCTCTGCTCGCCGTCCTCCTGAGATGCGACTCTTCGGCTTGTCTGGCGCTATAAATAGCCACAGAGGTGTGCTGAAAGAGACGAGCGCAAACTTCTGGCTGCTGACAGATACTCGGCGAATTTCGACTCGACACTCAGGTGAGGCGCTAAGAGGACGACGACTAGTCTTTCCGTCTCCTTCGGTTTACGCCTCTGAAGAAGACGGTGTTGGAGTCGAGTCACTCAACCTCGAGTCCGAGTCCCCCAGTCCAAGTCATTTAAAAAGAATTTTCGAGTCGAGGCTGAGTTGAGAACACGACTCCAACTGCACCGTTCGACGGCGGCTGTTTCAGCGCCATTAACGCTTGTTTGTTCCTTAAAGGATATGGGACATGAAACATAAATGCACGCTATATCAGTTTCTTTCCATTAAAAATATGAATTAATTGCATCAACAAATACAAAATCATCTATTAAATTCAGCAAAATCGTTATATTCGTGATGATTATATGGCATTTCTGCTCGAGCTCCGATATGCATTTTCTACAACCGGAAGAGCCGCTGTCACGTGATCATATGTCACAAAAACTTTCGGGCACAGCACAAGCGGGTAGATGAATATGGAGAAGTGAATGACAAGAAAATTGTTTTTATAGTCTTTAACGTACATTGGACATCATGGTGTATTGTGCTGCTTATGGTTGCAATAATTCCAATGGGAAATGCCCTGGAGTAAGCTTTTTTGCATTCCCCAAGGACCCGAAGCTGAGGAAAGTGTGGGCTCACTACTGCCGTAGAAAAAACTTTGCACCTACTGTTTCCCACAAACTGTGTTCGGACCATTTCACTGAGGATTCTTTCAACATTAATACTCAGGTACTGAGCGATATTAATTGCCAAGCCAAATTTACCTTCACTCGGAGTTGTACCATTATTTTTTAGACAGGGCGGATGAACCAGGGCATTCGCCCGCCTGGCCGTGCCCGACGAGGAGCGCTCTCGGCCGGCTTGGGAGGCAGACGGCAGCCCCTCCTGGAAGTGTAGTTTTACCATGGGCCTCATGCGGTAAGGATTAGTATTATAATTTTGGGTGTATCAATTATTATCATAATTCTGACTCGTTTCGCCATTTTGAATGTTTTCATCTCGGACTCTGGAAGCATTGTATCTCAATCAATCTCGAAAAATATCAGCAAAAAAAAAAAAACTAGCTTGCAACGGACTTTAGCTAGATCTATGATGAACTTTCAATGTATGATACAAAAATAATACTTCTTTCAACAGATCATTAGCCTTTGAGCAGAATTGTTTTTAACTTACCAGGAAGTGTTATGGAGCCGACCGCTTTCAGTTTCATGAGGGCTGAATGAACTCTCACTCTCAGAATCATCTGACCCGTCAGAGTAAACACAAGATCCATGTTCATGTGAATTTCCAGCTATCGGTTCGAATTGATAGGGTCTAACTTCACATCTCTGTGAAACATCGGGAATGTCACTGTCGATGGTGTCCATTTCGGTAACCTGTTTACATTAGATTCCCAAGCGCTGGCTCCTTGGAAAGTTTTTGTGACGTCACGGGTCACGTGACCACCTAGCTCATTAACGAATCCTTGTTTTACGCTGATGTATAAAAAAACTTGAATAATGTGATGATTTTCACATTTTTGACGCCCTGCAGTGATTTAGATGGCATTTCTTATGTCCTTTATACATAATTATACCCAGAAAAAAATCCATGTCCCATATCCTTTAACATGCCGGATGAACAGGTGAATGTGCTTCTCTGTATCAGGGAGTGTGAAGTATTCTGTCAGAGATGGTTGGAAGTGCAGAAGGTGTGTTTATTAATGCAAGTGAAGATAGATAATGATGCAAAACCGGTGTAAGGAGGCTTGTGGTCGGGCGCTGGACTCCGCCAGTGGAAACTCCGTCTTTATTCGAGCTGTCTGGTAACACGCAACTTTGCTCCGATGACAGGCCCCGCCATCAATCCCAGAAGGCTGAGTGACCCTTTTCATCGCTTGGAGTTTAAATCAAGGAGGCAAACCGCCAGCAGCGAGGCGCATGGGCCGGAAAGGACCGTTCTCTCGGTCTCGCTTTCCTCTCTCTCTGCTAAGCCTGTTATCAGCCTCCCAGAATTAGTACCTTTCCTTCAAATGACGGCGGGGAAGAAAACGGAACGCTCCAGAGAAATCGCTCTCTCGCTTACCTGAGCCTTGGTTTTTCAGTTATTAGCAGCGTATGGACTTCTCGGATCTCTAACCAGTGTTGGAGTCGAGTCACTAAACCTCGAGTCCCCAGTGTTCAAGTCCAAGTCATAACAATAACTTCGAGTCGAGAACAAGGCTCCAACCGCACCATCTGACGGCGGCTGTTTGTTTCAGCGCCGTTAACATTAGTTTGTTCCTGAACATGACGGCGAATGTGCATTCTCTTTATCAGGGAGCGTGAAGTATTCTCTCAGAGACGGTTGGGCGACGGATGGAGGTGCAGAAGGTGTGTTTATTAATACAAGTGAAGACGATCCAGAACGGCAGGCAAAATCGTAAAACAGGCAATAGGTCGAGCGAGCCACAAACAGGCTAATCGGAGGCTCGGCAGAATCGGAGACGAGGAACACGAAACCAAACAAGGAAATAAGGCTCGGTAATGTGTCAGCAACGCAAGTCAGTACTTTGCAAAATAAGCGTGTTTTCAGTTTTTATATCGGCGCGCTGATTGCGCTTCAGTCCTGTGCAGGTGTGACACTCTTGCACGATATTAGTGCAAAATTAATGTAGATATAAATATCTTATGCCAAATTATTATGCCATGTTACAAAAAACTAAAGAAAAAATCCTCGTCTCCAATTTACGAGTCAGAGTCATCAGTGCTCAAGTCCAAGTCGAGTCACGAGTCCTTAAAATTAGGGCACGAGTCGGACTCGAGTACTACGACGGAGACTCAGATTGTTGGCGCGCCCGCGTCCAAGACGCACTATTTCGAATAATGAACGCATTGTCGAGAGGGGCAGGGGCCAATATGGACGTGAGCATTTTATAGCCTATTTGGAACGTTTCGTGGCGTATTACAGACCCTCCAGGATTTCGCGATGTTGCGATTTGCAACTTCAATGCAAATTCAACCAATCCCCGCGAATTCAGGGCGGTGTTGCAATTATATCCAATCACCGCAACTTTCCTGCAAATTTGACCAATCGTTGGCGTCGTCTTGAGGTGACGTCCACAAACTACCTTCCGCCTTACTTCCAGTGTTGCCAGATTGGGCGGTTTCCCGCCCAGTTGGGGGGTTTCAAGTGCATTTTGGCGGGTTTTGAATATATTTTGGGCTGGAAAACGTCAGCAGTATCTTGCAACACTGCTTACTTCCGTGTATACGTTCAAGAGAAGCAGCATGTGCGAGTCAGTGTTTATGTAGGCTTAAATTCTGTTACTGAAAGTGTGTTATGTTTACAGTGAAGGACTGTGTGCACTTTACATTATTGTTTTACTTAATACAAGAAATTAATGGATGCCAACATTTTTGCTAAAATGGTATTTTATTTTCCATTGTTTAGGCAGCTTCAGCATCATACTGTGAGATTCTGTTCAAATTGTTTTTTTCTTCTATGAAGCCTGAGCCATTTATTTTATTAGTTTATAATTATTGTTTAATTTAGTCTTCAGGAGAGACTGCCTGCACACAGTACTAGTATTAATAGTCTTTTTTTCTTACATGAAAGCTGAGGCATTTATATTATATTTGAAGGTAACTTCATGTTGTGCTGTGAGGTTCTATGCACTTTAACTTTTGAACCAACAGGTGCATTTGGATAAGTAAAGCCTATTTTTCTGCATTTTTGTAGTCCTGGTAATCTTTTATATTGGTAAAGTTGTTTATAGGACCATTTCTCAGTGTCTTTGTTTTTTTAATCAATAGTTTTTCAGTAATAACTTAATATTTAACATATCACTCAATTTTAATCACAAAAAGAGAAAATCGCAACAATTTCTCGCAACTTTCACTTCCTCCCGCAATGTAATCGCAACAAAAACCTAAAAAACACCGAAACTTTCATCGCAATTTTTTGGAAAACCCCCCGCAACATCAGACATTTTAGCCCGCAACAATCACAAAAAAGGCCCGCGGAATCCTGGGGGGACTGGTATTACTTGACTTCATGGTCTCAATATCAAAAATCTTGCACAAATATGCAACTTCCAACATAATTATCTGGATATTCAACAGATTTCAGCATCGGATGAATTTGTTTTGACTGCCGCCGTATTGAATATACGTCGGACCCGTTCATGTATTTACGCCGCCCCATTTGTAGCGTCCCAAGCGAGTAAAACCTGATCCAAGTCTTTCGCTAGGTGGTGTCTTACGGTCTATGTACGAATATTCGAAAGAGACAAGAAAACATGGATAAGAAAAAAAAAAAGAAAAATACATCTATTTTGTCATTCTTTGGCAGAAAGAGAGTACATTCACCTGAAAAAACTGATACCCCTGATACCCAAGGTCATACTAGAGTTACAACAACAACTACTACTGCAACATCAACTACTACAACAGCAACCACTACTACTACCACCACTACCACTGGTGACGACTACTACTACTATAGACCTACACCAAACTGAAAACAAGTTAATAAAATAAATTATAATTTACAAGGAGGAGATAATATAGATGTGATATATAGTGGCCCGTGGTTGAATTCCAAAATATTGCCACTGATTAAACAATATCTCAATATATTTGGTTGAAGCATTGATTTTTGTCATCTACATTGCTTCATATGGCTTCTAATACAAAAAAAAAAAAAACAGAATTGAGAAGAAAAAAACAGCCCCTGGGCTGCCCCAACTGTTCATTGGGCTCGCTTCGCTCACTAGGTTCGCTTCAACTGAAGGATAATCACTGGGCCCCCCATTGTAGAAATGGGCCCCTGTTTTTTTTTCCCCAGGAGGGGCCCTGTAGGCCCCTTGACCTGCAAAACAATCTGAGTCTCTGCTACGAGCCTGGAAGATGATGTCCGAGGATGCCCAGTCTTCAGCTCGCTCTCAAAGATCTATTCAATAAAAGCAGCCTGTTGTGACCGCTTAAGCATCACGACTCAAGACGAGATGCAGTTTACTCTGTGATCCACTGCGTTTACCTTTATTCACCTGCCATTCTCCAGAAGTTCTGGGATTTGAACTCATAACCTTTCCAGAAACTTCAATACTGAGTGAAAAGTGGGCACGTCAGCTGACTTTTTTTTTCTCCCCCATTTCCGCACCCACAACTTGAGTTCCTACCTGTGATTAGCTCTTATTGCTTGGAAATGGAAGAAGAAGAACCGTGATTTCATCACATCCTGTCGTATACGACTGCTTATTAAATGTATACAGATTCGTTACAAAGACGAATGAAGCTTGGAAGGAAGCTGTAGAGATAATTGGCAGCTTTTGGCACAAATGTGATCATATTTAATTGGACGCCTGGAACAAATTGGGTAAATCAAACGGGCAGTTTTCACACGGACGAGCATGTTATGTATTTTGAGTTTAACTAGACGAGCTGAAGGCAGCTATCAAAGCAACTTGGGCTTCAGTAAGACCTCAGCAGTGCCACAGGCTGCTCGCCTCCATGCCACGCCGCACTGATGCAGTAATTCGTGGTAAAGGAGCTCCAGTCAAGTATTGAGCGTGTCACTGAACATACTTTTCAGAAGTTGGACATTTCTGTATTGTAAATCCTTTTGATCGATCTTCAGAAATATTCTAATAATTTGATTTACTGGATTTCTGATTTTCATGAGCTATAAGCCAGAATCGTCACAATTAAAACAAAAGAAGGCTTGAAATATTTCACTTTCCATGGAACGAATATAGAATATTATGTAAAAAATTTTTTTCACAATATTCGAATCGTTTATGCACTAGAGCAGCGGCTACAATTATCGACAGTCCATAATTATCGACACCTTTTCAGATTTACCAATAAACAATTTTGTAAAAGGTGAGTTTCAGTTCCGAGAGTCATCACTGGTTAATTAATCAACCTGAAGACCCGCCTCTCCCTTTGATCTTGTCGTCTGATGACAGCTCGTTACCTGAGATGGAATTTTTTTTCAGCACGATCAGCAATTTTTCAGAAAACCCGGACGTCATCATCATCATCGCAGGTAAGCATGGTGGAAAGATCATGGATGTGTTTTTACTGATCAAATCCACCGATATTTCATGATCTCCTCATCGTAACCTACTTTCTTTCTTACTCTTTCATTTGACAGCCGCTATTTTGTATCTAAACACACGTTTGAGAGTCACGTGAGGTGTCGATAATAGTGATCGCTTTCACCGGTGTCCACCATTATCGACACCCTGTGGGATTAAGTGACGTTTACAACTGTTATGGATCGATCTTTGTGTCACATTGTTGAAGTAGATGAAGTACTTTAAAAAAATAAAAGTGCTGTGATTTATAATCATTTTTTTTTCTGATTCATAACAGAATGGAATGTTTATAGTGTACTTGGAATCCGATTGCAATAAACAGAATTAGAGCAGACTTAAATCTCATCTCATTATCTGTAGCCGCTTTATCCTGTTCTACAGGGTCGCAGGCAAGCTGGAGCCTATCCCAGCTGACTACGGGCGAAAGGCGGGGTACACCCTGGACAAGTCGCCAGGTCATCACAGGGCTGACACATAGACACAGACAACCATTCACACTCACATTCACACCTACGCTCAATTTAGTGTCACCAGTTAACCTAACCTGCATGTCTTTGGACTGTGGGGGAAACCGGAGCACCCGGAGGAAACCCACGCGGACACGGAGAGAACATGCAAACTCCGCACAGAAAGGCCCTCGCCGGCCCCGGGGCTCGAACCCAGGACCTTCTTGCTGTGAGGCGACAGCGCTAACCATTACACCACCGTGCCGCCCTCCATTCAGAAAATGTATTTATTTTTTGCAGTTTGTTGTAAATATCTACCACATATTACAATATCAGTAGACATTTTATATTTTGATTCGAGGTATGACATGTGACCTTTGACCTGGATGTTCATGTGGTTACAATATCAATTCCCTGTTGATATTTATTGGTAAACGACAAAACTAGAAATTAATACAAACAACGACGAATGATGAACAAAATGTGATCTACGAAAATACTTAAAAAGCGGGTAGAAAGTGGAACAAAAAGATTTTCTGACGCAGGTTAAACATTATCAGTTCATTTGTTTACTAACATTAGAATTACTTCCTCATTTACATAAACACGCACATCCGGATATTTATAGAAAAGACATTTTGTACTGAATATAAGTCTATGTAAAACACATTTTAAATAAAAACTGTGTTTTGTTAACTTAATACCACATATCGATTATTTTTTTTAAAATAAAATAATCATCTGGATGTCGATAACCGTGGACAAAGGTGTCGATAATTTTGGAACGGTCTCACGTGATCCGATACGCTAAGTAATCGGGAATCGACTCATTTTTTCCCGGTGGAAGTTTGAGTAATTATTCATGCACGGTTTACGTACTGAAAGTCTTTCCTACTTTTGCAACGGCCAAAAGATCGCTAAGGCGTCGATAATTGTAGCCACCGCTCTAGTATATTCAAATACATTTTCACACAAAGGTCCATCATGTACTATAGTAACTCGTGAACTGTGGATAATCTAGACTGGCTGTAACGGCTGAAATGAGACCCCTCGCCTTTTATACGCTGCAGTGTGATGCACAAGCCCAGTCCTCTCATCATAAAACACTGAACGATGCGTAACCAGAAAGATCCCACGAATGCGTATTTTCCTTTTTGATGTATAGCAATTCAATATGTGGATTTTTATTATTTCACTTTTAGTCTTTTAAATATGTTGTGAGAATTTGGCCCAGAAAGCCAAAATATTTGGCATCTCTACTGAGTTAATTCATTTCGAAAATTTCATACAAAAGCCATAAATAAGTTACCCTCCGACCTCTTTCATATCCCGTGAACAGCTCTTGGATCGTCTCGGTTGTGATATTTGCCCCTATTCTTCTGGACGTTTCTCTTAGAACTCTGCCAGAAGTCACACTGCCTCAGTCGTGCAGACTGAGAGGCTCGTGGCAGAACTTTCTTCTGACAGATTCCCCCCCCCCCCCCTCCGTTTTGTCTGATCTTGCACTATGGGTCGGATTGTTTTGATGTGGGACGCCAGGCTTAATTTTTAACATCTTGGAGTTCTTTGGAGCCGACGTTTAAATGCACTGAACGACAGAAAAGAGCAATCTTACATATTAACTGATTAACTTTTAACGCCGAACCCATGCTGGTGCAGACATCTGTAAATGGAATCTTGTGACTGCACGTGGTGCTCGATCACGAATCAACTAAGTTCTGGTTGAACCAGCTGCAGATCTGTTTGCAGTCGAAGCTCGGCAGATCTGCGCCGCGTGCCGTAAGACAGTGCTTTTTAAAAAAAATAAAATAAATAATCTCATCTCATCTCATTATCTCTAGCCGCTTTATCCTTCTACAGGGTCGCAGGCAAGCTGGAGCCTATCCCAGCTGACTACGGGCGAAAGGCGGGGTACACCCTGGACAAGTCGCCAGGTCATCACAGGGCTGACACATAGACACAGACAACCATTCACACTCACATTCACACCTACGCTCAATTTAGAGTCACCAGTTAACCTAACCTCCATGTCTTTGGACTGTGGGGGAAACCGGAGCACCCGGAGGAAACCCACGCGGACACGGGGAGAACATGCAAACTCCACACAGAAAGGCCCTCGCCGGCCCCGGGGCTCAAACCCAGGACCTTCTTGCTGTGAGGCGACAGCGCTAACCACTACACTACCGTGCCGCCCAAAATAAATAATAATAATAATAATTAAAAAAAAAAAAAGTCTCCTTTCCTCTGGTACTGAACAACATGGCGTCACCACAAAAAGTGCAGGCACGACATCGCTCAACACCCTCCATCCTCAGGAGCAAAGACAGGTTTTTAATTTGGGCACCATGGCGAGCGTAGTGAGCCTAAAATTTTTTTTTTTTTTTACTATTTTCGCACGTAGCGTGCCAAAAATTTTTGACGTATCATTTTTAGTAATTTTTTTAACCAATTATAAATATAGAGGGATTTCACTGACGTCACCCAAAACCAGAAGTAAACAGACCCTGCGCCATTTTGGAAGACCAACAAACTCGTGATTAGGGGGAAATAATGGCAGCGGTATGTGAACCCACGAGAATAAAGTGGAGTGGCAAACGACTTAAACAAACAAATCTGAGCTGTTTTATTTGAGTGATTCCACGCTTATGGGTACTGAAATGGGGACATGAACTTATTCACCTAAAACCATTTCTTTTTTTTACCATCAGGTCACAAAACATGTAATCTTTAATGAATGATATGTTAAAAGAGAACTTTAATTTTCTGAGATGTAATAAAAACATATTTATATGCCAAAGTCAGAACGTAACAGAAGTGTTGTGGACATATAGATTCTCAATTTTAACAATGTAGAATTACTTTTTGAAGCATAGGAAGGTGATGTTTTAGCAAATATAATTAATAAACATGTGTAGTAGAATAAACATACACATTCTTTCAATAAGATTAACATGGTATATAGCTAGATTGTAATTAATTTGTAACAGACGCGAGATGGACAATCGTAACAGAAGTAATGGAACAGACATCATTTTGGAACTCATAGGCTTGACTTTGGCATATAAATATGTTTTTATTACATCTCAGAAAATTAAAGTTATCTTTTAACATATCATTCATTCAAGATTACATGTTTTGTGACCTGATGGTAAAAAAAGAAATGGTTTTAGGTGAATAAGTTCATGTCCCCATTTCAGTACCCATAAGTGTGGAATCACTCATTTATGATTTATTGGCCCAACAGTAGACTTGAAAGAAACCTGTGTGAGACTTGGCAAAAAACTGTGGATATAATGGATAAGTCTGTGCATGATCTGCGGACACTTTGAAGTAAGCAAACGCAAGAAATTCAGATTTAAAACATGCTAAATTGGCCCCAAGTTGATAACTGGATGAGGAGCAAGCCTCCCAGACTTCTACAATTTAATAATAATAATAATAATAATAATAATAATAATAATGCGGCACGGTGGTGTAGTGGTTAGCGCTGTCGCCTCACAGCAAGAAGGTCCGGGTTCGAGCCCCGTGGCCGGCGAGGGCCTTTCTGTGCAGAGTTTGCATATTCTCCCCGTGTCTGCGTGGGTTTCCTCCGGGTGCTCCGGTTTCCCCCACAGTCCAAAGACATGCAGGTTAGGTTAACTGGTGACTCTAAATTGAGCGTAGGTGTGAATGTGAGTGTGAATGGTTGTCTGTGTCTATGTGTCAGCCCTGTGATGACCTGGCGACTTGTCCAGGGTGTACCCCGCCTTTCGCCCGTAGTCAGCTGGGATAGGCTCCAGCTCGCCTGCGACCCTGTAGAACAGGATAAAGCGGCTAGAGATAATGAGATGAGATGAGATAATAATAACAATAATAATAATAATTTAGGATGGTTTGGGGCTTGCTTTCCCTCCTATTATATAAATAAAGCATAGTTGTGTAGGCATATATCATAAATACATATGTATAATTTGGATAAATTAACCTAAATTATGGATACCTTAATAGGAACAAAGTATCAATTTTTCAACTGAAAAGATAAATATCAACAAGATTACCTTGGCCATAACTATGTGTAGGTTATTCTTAACAACAGCTGTAATATCATGAACCAAGCTGCTAACAACATAATTGTAAGCCTGTAGCCCTTTGTAGGCTTTCAAGTCATCAGCAGTGTAGGCACTGGGTGTAAACAACAAATAGTTTACAATGTCTGGGTAGCAAACAGATGGCAGAATTGGTGTCCGGTCCTCCTTATGTTTCCATTCTCCCTTGCCCCGAGCCTTATCATATGGGTCAAACCCATCAATCACAGCCAGTTTCTCCACATACCGTGCCCTTTCTGCAGCTGGTAATGTACTCACATAACCAGAATTATCAGCCATCGTGTCACTTTACTCTCGCTCGTACTTTGTTTTTATATTGTGAGTGCATGTACTTGGTCTTCCAATATGGCGCCTAACAAAATCTCGCGGCGCGGTGACATCATGCAGTAGCCTTCTATATCGAGCAATAAAAATAACAGAAATGACATAATCGTGTGCAAGTATAAAGTAGTGCTGTATCTAAAAAGTCAAAAGTTTTCTCCAACATTCTGAATAAATAAAGATAAAAATAGCTCATGAATTTTTTTATATGCATGAAAAATGGGAAACAATATGTAATATCAATCTATTCGCACAAGTACGGAAGCCGCGAGAGGCCCTTCATATAATCTTTTTTTTTTTATTCATCTTGTTATCCCGAGATAACGACATAATTAATTCAGGATCTCGAGAAAACAACACAACTAATTTGAGATCTCGAGAAAACAAAACCGTTATTTCGAGATCTCAAGAAAACAAAGCAATTATTTCATGATCTCAGCTGGATCACTGTATCTCCGTCGGTAGAGACGAAGCCGGGCCAGTCTTCTGCGGAGGTGCCGCGGACTCATTTTGAAATGATCCCTTATTAAAAGACTTAATGCAATCTCTCCCTGTGTCAACCCCTGATCAAAATATTGCCTTATTAGGTGATCGATTATTCCAGACATTCTAATGACCAAAGTTGCGTCTATACAGAATGAGAAACAGCCCCAAAGTCAGCATATCACAAGTCTCTTGGCGCACCTGAATGAACCATTTCTCAGCTGTTTACTCGAGATCATGAAATAACGGTTTTGTTTTCTCGAGATCTCGAATTAGTTGTGTTGTTTTCTCGAGATCCTGAATTAATTGTGTCGTTATCTCGGGATAACAAGGTGAATAAAAAAAGGATTATATGAAGGGCCTTTCGCGGCTTCTGTACACAAGAGTATGGGCAGCAGAGAACTTTAAAATCTCAAACAGTGAAACAATGATCTAGAACAATCAAAATATCAAAAATATGACATATATGCATCTGTCTAAATTAAGCTATTGATACATATCGAAAAAGCTAGAATGTGTCAATTCAACTAGATATCAATTAAAATAAAACAAGATATCAATATATAATATAACCACATAAAATAGTTTGTAGTACGTCTTTACATATATTAATAATCGGTCCAGTAGCATAATTAGTATAACAGTCATTCAACAACACAATTAAAAGTTATTACTCTTAGAATTAAATCATTTTCTACAAAGAAATTTGTGTGAAAGATATTTTCTAGCAACAAATACATACCGTAAAACTTATTTATAAACCTCCCCATTCCCACGCCTGTAGACTTAATAACGCCATCGATTGTGCGTTTTCCATGAATATATGAACTGCTGTTCTTATTATGTGATTCACCAGTTGCCTTAGGTCTACCACGACCCGGCATGACGACCGCTTGTTGATCTATACTATCAACAGTATCACAAACCGACAGCCACGTGTTATCATGAATCGTTGAGAACTTCACGACAAACAAAGGAAGTATATTTTACGACATTCAGACGTCAGAGACTCGGACACGGTTTACGGTAATCGCTAGACGCATTTCATGCAGGGATGAGAATGAAAAATATTTAAAAAGTCTGAAAAAACCAGGGCGGGGCCCATGGCCCAGGGGGGCGGGGCCCAGGGGCAAATGATTTTTGGCTATTTATTTATTTTCTTTATTATTAGACAGGGAGATTATTATTAGACAGGGAGATTATTATTAGAAAGAGATTATTAGACAGGGAGATTATTATTAGACGGAGATTATTAGACAGGGAGATTATTATTAGACGGAGATTATTAGACAGGGAGATTATTATTAGACAGGGAGATGATTATTAGACAGGGAGATGATTATTAGACAGGGAGATGATTATTAGACAGGGAGATTATTATTAGACAGGGAGATTATTATTAGACAGAGATTATTAGACAGGGAGATGATTATTAGACGGAGATTATTAGACAGGGAGATTATTATTAGACGGAGATTATTAGACAGGGAGATTATTATTAGACAGGGAGATGATTATTAGACAGGGAGATGATTATTAGACAGGGAGATGATTATTAGACAGGGAGATTATTATTAGACAGGGAGATTATTATTAGACAGAGATTATTAGACAGGGAGATGATTATTAGACGGAGATTATTAGACAGGGAGATTATTATTAGACGGAGATTATTAGACAGGGAGATTATTATTAGACAGGGAGATGATTATTAGACAGAGATTATTAGACAGGGAGATGATTATTAGACGGAGATTATTAGACAGGGAGATTATTATTAGACGGAGATTATTAGACAGGGAGATTATTATTAGACAGGGAGATGATTATTAGACAGGGAGATTATTATTAGACAGGGAGATTATTATTAGACAGGGAGATGATTATTAGACAGGGAGATTATTATTAGACAGGGAGATTATTATTAGACGGAGATTATTAGACAGGGAGATGATTATTAGACGGAGATTATTAGACAGGGAGATGATTATTAGACAGGGAGATGATTATTAGACAGGGAGATGATTATTAGACAGGGATATTATTATTAGACAGGGAGATTATTAGACAGGGAGATTATTATTAGACAGGGAGATGATTATTAGACAGGGAGATTATTATTAGACAGGGAGATGATTATTAGACGGAGATTATTAGACAGGGAGATTATTATTAGACAGGGAGATTATTATTAGACGGAGATTATTAGACAGGGAGATTATTATTAGACAGGGAGATGATTATTAGACAGGGAGATGATTATTAGACGGAGATTATTAGACAGGGAGATTATTATTAGACAGGGAGATGATTATTAGACAGGGAGATTATTATTAGACAGGGAGATGATTATTAGACGGAGATTATTAGACAGGGAGATGATTATTAGACAGGGAGATGATTATTAGACAGGGAGATGATTATTAGACAGGGAGATGATTATTAGACAGGGAGATTATTAGACAGGGAGATGATTATTAGACAGGGAGATGATTATTAGACAGGGAGATGATTATTAGACAGGGAGATGATTATTAGACAGGGAGATGATTATTAGACAGGGAGATGATTATTAGACAGGGAGATTATTATTAGACAGGGAGATGATTATTAGACAGGGAGATGATTATTAGACAGGGAGATGATTATTAGACAGGGAGATGATTATTAGACAGGGAGATTATTATTAGACAGGGAGATGATTATTAGACAGGGAGATTATTATTAGACAGGGAGATGATTATTAGACAGGGAGATTCTTTTGTGTAATCTGAGCTGAAGTGGGTTTTGTGCTTTGGTTTTTTGGGGCGAACGCGTGCTCTCTCTGCCATGCCGATCCTGTAGGCTGCACTGACTCAGCTGAAAACTCCAGTCCTTGAGAAAAGAGATAAAAGCCCGCCCACACTGAAAGCTGATTGGCTTATTTTGCTGAGTAACCCAATCAGGATGCTCTTTGTCTGGCATGCGCTACATGAACAAGCACAGAGGCAGTGTTGCCACATTGGGCGGTTTTAAGTGCATTTTGGCGGGTTTGGAACATATTTTGGGATGGAAAACGTTAGCAGTATCTGGTAACACTGCACACAGTCTCCCTCGCGCGCGCACATTCTAAGATGCGTGATGCAGACCTTAATGTTGCGCGCGCGCGCACGCTCAAAAACGATCATTTTGGTCTGAAAAAGTCAGAAATCCGCCGATCGGCGGAAAATTCTCATCCCTGTTCATGTTATGAAGCGACTGAACAACAAATTGAAATATATATGCCAAAAAATGACATTTAGCAATAATTAAAAAATATTTTGGGTTCTCCACCCTTATGAAACAGGATTTTTTCTTCTAATTTGGGCGATTTTCATATGTTCTATTTTGGGCTTTTTGACAAGTCCGTAATTTGGGCGCCGTTATACGGTATGTAATTGGGGCTGTATTTGCCCTCCATCCTTTCTCTGTCCACTGCTCGGGTTATCTATAGACAGCGTGCACGTGACGTCACGAGGTCACGTGATATTTGTTTATCTGCCATCTTGGACGGCATGGCCGCGCAGAGAACTTAGACGAACCCGTTCTAATTATCAAGTGTGTGGGAGTAGATCTTTCGAGAATGGTTATATCTTGTTCAGCATTTGGTTGTACCAATAGACAGGGCCAAAAGGAGGGCCTGTCATTTTATAGATTCCCCGCAGACGAGGAGAGACGCGCAAAATGGGTGTCCGCTGTGCGAAGAGAAAACTGGTACCCCAGTTCTACCAGCCGAATTTGTAGTGAACACTTCATATCAGGTAGGTGTAATCTTCTAATACATTTATATCTGATATTGAATAATAATTCTGCACAGATAAAGATAGCAGTGATTTGTGATTTTTTTTTCAGACAAAAACATACATATTTGTGACCCCTCACCGAATCCAGGGACGCATGTCGGCCGAAACGAATCCGAGATAATCGCAAAAGAAGCTTTTTTTTTTCTTCGAAATTTGTGATTTTCGTTTTTTTCCATCATGTGCAAGTTGAGATCTTGAAGAATGCAATCAGTATTTCAGATAATAGACTGTTTTGTTGGAAAAGCATACATTTTTTGTTGCAAATTGTCTCGTTTTTGTCAGGACTGTAGCCTGCTGGGGGGTGTGGGTAAATTACCATATGGGCCATTCACATGATGATTTAAGTCTTTTGGGTTTTTTTTTTTTGCGAATCAGCTGTATGATACGAGCTGAGCTCGTGGCTACTTAAGCTGCATACAGGCGTGTGATTTCACTATGGAATGAGTTACTAAACAGAGCGCAGAGGAGCAAACACCGCGAAGCAAACAGACTCACGGTTTTTACATCGGAGATCACCATTTCTAGCAAAAAAAACCCAACCAAAAGGAAGCTAGGATTACATTCTATCGGAGGCATTGGTGTGTGCAAGGCGCCGTTTCTCTTTCTGATGGGGTAAGTTTA
Organism: Neoarius graeffei; assembly: GCF_027579695.1. Lineage (NCBI taxonomy): Eukaryota > Metazoa > Chordata > Actinopteri > Siluriformes > Ariidae > Neoarius > Neoarius graeffei. The sequence continues at coordinate 75,210,557 of NC_083577.1, forward strand.
TTAATCTAAGGCTGTGTGGTTATTTTTGCATGTAACGGAGAGTGTTGTGGTTTGGTTAAGCCTAGGTCACAACCGGACGTACGATTTTTTGGCCGTGTGATTTTTGGCGTTTCCCAAATCACTGCGTTTTTTTTTTTTTTTTGTTCGTGGAGAAAGACGCGCGTTGGCTGTAAGTTTGTCTTGCAACCTGAAAAAAACGTAAGCGCCCGTAGAGTTTGTTTGACATGACAAAGAACCTCTGCGGCCGGTCTGCGGCTCGAAAATCAGCACATCACACGCGCGCTCTTATGCGTTTCTTGCGTTTTTTGCATGTAGACCGGCCGTAGGAGCACGTACGGTACGGCCGGTTGTGACTGAGGCTTTACATGAAACTAGTGTTGTGTTAGTTGTGTCATCATCGTGCTATCTTTCTTTCTTACGGTGTGAGTAATTTTTCAACCACAAAACGTTAAAGTATACTTTAGGACTTATTTTTGCACTTCATAATTGTTTTGGGCATACTTTGCATGGAAGGAAAATTGACGTGGTGATCTTTGTTTACATGAAAGTAGCATCGTGCTAGCTTGTAGGGGGTAGGGCTTTCCTTAATGTCATGCAAATGAGCACCATTATGTGCCCTCCCTGCACCCAGAGTAGCTGAGATGGAAAACTTTGAGGGCGATTTTCTCCCTTTTCTGTTTTAAGAAGTATACACTTTCAAAAGGCCACACATTCTTCAAATATTGTCAGATCTCCACATGGAAGGCATCATTGGAAAGCTTAGAAACTGTACTTTCTGAATCTGTCAATAACTCAAAATGCCCCCGGGCCGACATGTGTCCCTGGATTCGGGCACATTTACAACCCTGTCATTATCTGGAACTGAGTTTAGATTTCGAACATTCTTACGATAAAACGTCCTGCATAGTCTCTTTATGATAAATGTCTTCATGCCACTTAACCGTGAGGTTATCAAGCAGACATTCTTCTTCGGGACCTTCCAGAGGTATAGTTGGGATATCCATCCCGCAACAAAATATATATAAGCTTCCAGGCTCTTGTAAGCTTTGAGGGCTTTGCCAGTGTAACACGATTCACGATTAACAAGAAAACTGTAAATGTCGTGGTAGGCCAGATCGGGCAAATCGCCGGCACCGCAGCTCCGAATTTCCCTGAACAAGGATTGCGGCAAGTTGTACGGATCTGCAATCCCCAACCTGGAACACTTTTCCACGTAACGCTGCCTCACGTCACCTTCAAGATGCTGAACAAACTTAGGTGGGGTTTACATTAAACCGTATCAGCGGATCATCAGATTAACGTTTTTAAAACGATTAGTGTGCACACAGCAACACCAATACACGGATACGCTCGGCTCCGCAGGCATCCTGCGCTCCAAATCACTCCGCCCTGAACAGCGAGTGCCCTCTGGAGGGTGCGCACTCCGGCCCTGCGCAGCTCACAGAGCGTGCGACTATAGCGCACGAGCAGTGATTCGGGACTGAGCCGCTGTGTGTGTGATCCCAGCGCATATCACTTACCACTTGCAAGTGGAAGGATGGCAAGCCTAAAGACAATCATAACTACACAATGGGCAGTGTTTGCATCAGTATTTGCAGTATTTTCATACTTTTATACTCTTTAATGAAAGGTGATACAAGGCGGAAGTCCGTGCCGTTTTTCAGCAGTCGCGTCACATGACCAACGCCAGCGAATCAGGAAGGTGGATGTCACAGTGACGTTGTCCAATGACGACACCAGCTAGAGCTCAGCACAGCGTATCCGCGTATTCTCAATGTTTACACAGCACCGGAGCTGACACGATCTGGATTGAATACGTGGACCCTGGCGGATTCCCGTTTCCCGGTGTTTCCAGGCGTTTTAATGTAAACGGACAGTGCATCCGCGAAGAAAACGAGACAGATACGGTCTAATGTAAACTTGGCCATAGACAAGTTATCACGCGATGTAGATGGGGTATTTTCCGAATTTTCTTGGGGATTACTCCCTGGATCCATTACGCTCGCACAAGGTAAACAATCCTGAAGCCGTCCAATATGGCGGAGTACACACGGACGGGTCACGTGACTGCACATCCCCTATAGCCCAGCCAGAACTACTGCTCGTCTACTGGCCACTGTGGCAACGGGGCAAAGTCGGTGATGTGCTGAGCTCACGGCTTCATGGAGTTTCCCAAGGAAAGGGTTACCACAGCAGACTTCCTCTCTCCCTTCACCACACTCCACTCCTCTACACACTTCCCTTTCCACAGAACACTGCCATTAGGCCCAACACACACACACACACACCTTTCCCACAGCACACTGGCCTTCTCCTGAGCACATTCCAGACTGTAATCAAGAGCTTTATGCTGAAGCCTCACACAGCAAATCACTGACAGCAGCACACATTCAGGAAACCACAGTCTCTCTCTCTCTCATACGTCTCCCATGTGTCTCTCTCACAAACATTATATTATACACACACACACACACACACACACAGCAAGCATCCTTAATAAAAATCAAATATAATCATGGGATGCCTGAAGTTTCTCCTCAACACAACAGACTTTTCCAAACCTCGAGTCCGAGTCCAGTCTCGAGTCCCCAGTGTTCAAGTCCAAGTCATAAAAATAATTTCGAGTCGAGAACAAGACTCCGACCGCACCGTTTGACGGTGTCTGTCTGTTTCAGCGCCATTAACATGAGTTTGTTCCTGAACAGGTGAATGTGCTGCTCTTCATCAGGGATCGTGAAGTATTCTCTCAGAGATGGATGGAAGTGCAGAAGGTGCGTTTATTAATACAAGTGAAGAACGGAAGGCAAAATCGTAAAACGTCGAAACGGGCAACAGGTCGAGCGAGACACAAACAGGCTATCGTAGACTCGGCAGGATCAAAGACGAGGAACAGGAAATCAGGAAACCAAACAAGGCTCGGTAAGGTGTCAGCAATGCAACTCAATACTTCGCAAAGCAAGTGTGTTTTCACATTTTTTTTTTTTACATAGGCATACATGTCAACCTATACGGAATGTCCGTATTTTATACGGCTTTGATTCAATAAACGTAGTATATGGGCGTATAAATAAAGTTATACGGATTCTTTAAAAAAACTTCAATATTTATTTAGAGCTATAATCAATTCCCACGACAGCCAGTAAAGAGTCTTATGAAATCGCGCGTTATCTTGTGGTAGCGAGACTTCGTTCCACTTTTGATCATGCGCACACCGCATTGCGAGAATCCCGCCAACCCGGAAGTCATAGACATATAAACATAGACGCCGCCTTCTGCGTAGAATCATACGTCATCCTCGCCGCCATATTGTATGTGGCAAAGTGGCGATTCTGAGAATAAAGATGCCTCATTCATGTGCTGCGTTTAACTGTACCAACAGGTTTGCTGTCCAAACGAGATCACATGGGATTACCTTTCACAGGTGAGACTGGAAAAATACTTTTCATTGTATTTGGTCATTATAACGTAATTTTACGAACAGATTTTCCTGACGTTGTGGCTAATATGAAGTCTCGCGCATAATAGCCGCTCGGTGAAACCTGTCTCCAAACAACGAAGTATTTCCTTCGTAACTACGCTGATAACACTTTGTGTTTTTGTCAAACATTGGAGCTTTGTATTCATTCTGAAGGTTTATTGTTATTAATATTGAATAAAAAGTAACTGGGATATATCATTGTTAATTATCATTCAAATTTTAGGTAAATTATTTTAATTTGCATCTTATACGGATTTTGGAGGTTGGTTATACAGGTTTGATTGACCAAAGGTTGACATGTATGCATAGGTGTGCTGATTGCGCCTTAATCCTGTGCAGGTACGAGTCTACCTGGCGAGCGCACCCGAGAGTCTTTCTGATGCGCGCAGGTGTGACACTGACACGAAATTAGTATCAGAATTAACGTAGGTATAAATATTTTCTGCCAAATTATTATGGCGTGTTAAAAAAAAAAAATAAAGAAAAATTCTGAGCCTCCAATTTACGAGTCCGAAAGCAGTTAATGCACGAGTCCGAGTCCAAAAAAATCAGAGCACGAGTCCCGGACTGGAGTCCTACAAGCCTGGCACGCAGGTGATGAGCAGTGACAGGACGGAGGAAAATGAGTGTGAGGGAGAACGCGTCTGACCTTAATGTGCTCCTGCAGCTGGGCTTCGTGCTGGCGTGAGAGCTGCTCGTGCTGCCGCTGGAACTCGGCGATGAGCAGCTGCCTCTGGATCTGCTGCTTCTGCTTGAGTGCCAGGAGCTCCTGCTGCAGCTGCTGCTCCCCAGACACGGGCAAGTGCTGCTGATCCACACGCAGATCCATCGGGATGGCAGCAGGGGGAACGGGAACGGGCAGCACCGTGCTCACATCAACTACGTACACAAGCACACAATGTATTAATACCTTCCAGCAAAGTCTGAACAAAACACACGGAGATAAAACATCAATATAAGAACTGATCAAGCAGGCGGCGCCTAATATTTGAATGACCATGCTTTGACGGCTCTCCCAGAGACTTCTATGCTGCAATGCACGCAAGCAGAAGCATGGGAAGCCAAGAAAAAAGCCTTGCATAAGTATTCACCCCCATTGAACTTTTCCATACTCTGTCGTGCTATAATCTGGAACTGAACTGGGTTTATATGGAAGCAATTTTGTGCCAAAATGTTCATACAATACTTTTGAAATATCAAACGATAACGACAAATCAAAATTTAAAAAAAAGGACAAAGTCAATTTTTTTAGACTGGCAAACAAATTATTCGTGTAATCGTGCAAAATATCAGTCTATTACTCTTCAGAAACCTTTTATTTTTGTTCCGCGTCTTTCTCAGTTTTGTTTGACGCAATTTATTTTGGTTGCGATTCCAGCTTTCTCGTTTGCGCTCCCTGACTTTTTGCTTGCAGTTTTGGCACAAACTTGACGTGTGGGTGGGCTGTCCAGGAACGCATTCCCATTGGCTAACTCGTGTTTGACTGACAGCTACGCTCAGCCATTCCCTACTCGGATTCTGGCGGACTGTTTGACGAGTGGCCGATCCATTGACGGTACACAAGGATGGAGTGGACTTCAGTGGCGACTATGATACTGAATTAATTCAACAAAGTGTAAATTCAATATCATAGTCGCCACTGAAGTCCACTCCATCCTTGTTTACCGTCAATGGATCGCTCACTCGTCAAACAGTCCGCCAGAATCCGAGTAGGGAATGGCTGAGCGTAGCTGTCAGTCAAACACAAGTTAGCCAATGGGAATGCGTTCCTGGACAGCCCACCCACACGTCAAGTTTGTGCCAAAACTGCAAGCAAAAAGTCAGGGAGCGCAAACGAGAAAGCTGGAATCGCAACCAAAATAAATTACGTCAAACAAAACTGAGAAAGACGCGGAACAAAAATAAAAAGTTTCTGAAGAGTAATAGACTGATATTTTGCACGATTACACGAATAATGTGTTTGCCAGTCTAAAAAAATTGACTTTTTGTTCTTTTTTTGTATTTTGATTTGTCGTTTTTGTTTGATATTTCAAAAGTATTGTATGAACATTTTGGCACAAAATTGATTCCATAGGTTTAACTGGGATTTTTTGTCCCAAACGGCAACGGAAACTCCTGATAGCATGAGAGAAATTTTGCCAAGAACGGATTTAAAAAAAAAAAAAAAAAGACTAACGATCTTTGGGCTCATTTGGGTTTCCTGTTTTGTGTTGGCTCCTCCCACCTGCTTACCTGAGGCCCGTCTCACCTGGTTCGGCCTCTACATAAGATCAGTTTGGCAGATACCAGAGAGACAGAGACAGACAGACAGAGAGAGAGAGAGAGAGAGAGAGAGAGATGGCAGCTGCCCTTTTTGGGCCTTCTTGGTTTATGGGATTTTTTGTTGCATGATTATTATTATTATTATTTTTTTTTTTAAAACAGGGCACCGCACATTGTGTTCTATTCATCCAGACCCTTTCCTTACACTACTGATTACTGACTATCCATACTGACCCATTTGCTGATTTCGTTCACCTTTAACTCTTTCTTCAGTTTAAGTTTTATGTTTACTCCATTAAATCCTTGAGTTTTCTAATTTAAAGACGTGTCCCCCCCTTTTTGTTACGGTCTTGAGCCAGAGACGCAAGTACTGACCTGGGGGTGAATACTTATGCAACCAACAGTATAATCTGCTTTTTTGTTGCACTAACGTTTATATTATGATCAAATATTTTGCACCTTTAAAATATTAGATATCTCATCTCATCTCATTATCTCTAGCCACTTTATCCTTCTACAGGGTCGCAGGCAAGCTGGAGCCTATCCCAGCTGACTACGGGCGAAAGGCGGGGTACACCCTGGACAAGTCGCCAGGTCATCACAGGGCTGACACATAGACACAGACAACCATTCACACTCACATTCACACCTACGCTCAATTTAGAGTCACCAGTTAACCTAACCTGCATGTCTTTGGACTGTGGGGGAAACCGGAGCACCCGGAGGAAACCCATGCGGACACGGGGAGAACATGCAAACTCCGCACAGAAAGGCCCTCGCCGGCCCCGGGGCTCGAACCAGGACCTTCTTGCTGTGAGGCGACAGCGCTAACCAATACACCAGCGTGCCGCCCAATATCAGATATACCATGTCAAAAAGGGTCCGTTTCAGTTCCTGGTTGAAATCGAACAAGATATAGAAAGGCTCGAGGGGGTGAATACTTATGCAAGGCACCAAAGATGTATGAACCTATTGAATTATCATCGTTTTCTTTCCAGCATCATGATACGCAAGTTATGTGGGTGAACCTTGTGATTTGTTTAAGTTTAAGCAAACGCAATTTACATTGGAAAGGAGAAAATTCTAATGAAGGAAATGCATTATTCATGTGTGTGGCATACCGAGGCCCGCAAGACCAACACTGACCTGATTAAAAAGCAATCGCTGATTTAGATCTCCTGGGGCTGGACTCAAAGCATAATTCATCAAATGGAATTCAATTACAAATCACACAGTGATATGTCAGTGCTATTAAACACTAATTACTAACCAACTGCGAGGAATGGACGTTTGAGGAGAGGTAAGAACCTCACGCAAGTCTTTTGTAAACAGAGCATCCACACGGAATCCAGAGGTGGACAGTAACGAAGTACATTTAGAGTATCTGTACTTTACTTGAGTATTTTGGGGGGGGGGGGGGGGGGGGGGGGGGGAATTATGACTTTAACTTCACTACATTTGAAAGACAAATATCGTACTTTTCACTCCATTACATTTCTATCAGGGCGGCACGGTGGTGTAGTGGTTAGCGCTGTCGCCTCACAGCAAGAAGGTCCTGGGTTCGAGCCCCGTGGCCGGCGAGGGCCTTTCTGTGCAGAGTTTGCATGTTCTCCCCGTGTCCGCATGGGTTTCCTCCGGGTGCTCCGGTTTCCCCCACAGTCCAAAGACATGCAGGTTAGGTTAACTGGTGAATCTAAATTGACCGTAGGTGTGAATGTGAGTGTGAATGGTTGTCTGTGTCTATCGCTACGTTCACACTGCAAGGCTTAATGCTCAATTCCGATTTTTTTGTGAAATCCGATTTTTTTGTGAGGTCGTTCACATTAACAAATATATGCGACTTGTATGTGATCCTCAGTATGAACGAAAAGCGACCTAAAAGTGTTCCGCATGCGCACTGCAGGATACGACGACGTCACACGCAGTGAGCATGGCCAGTGTTTACGGAAGTAAAACCGCCCGGTTGCGGTATGACCCATCCAATCTAGCTTGAATAGCTGTATCCCCCCAAATGGAAATCAGCTCCCTAACCTCTGCGTCCTTCCATTGAGAAGATTCAGAACCTTCACAGCCCGAAGCGTCCCTCGCATTGATGTCATGCACAGGGGCGCAGATACGTTTTTTGAACTGGGGGGGACAAAAAACTGGGGGGGACAAAGCTGCCAGCAAACCAACCCCAACCCCGATATGCCTGTCAAACTTGTTGTTAGTAACCATAGCAACCAAGCTCGAGCTCGCAACCTGTGCAGTCTGCGCAGCTCAACCAACCGAATATCAGTCTTTGTTTTGTTTTATGTGAGTTGTTGCAACTATGTATACACTGCTGTGCACCTCAATAAACCGAATGGTAATTAGTCTTTTGATTTTTCCGTGAGGTTTGCCTCATGCAAAGAAAGACAACATAGACGTTTTTTCCTCCCTATAAGTGGGGGGGACCGAACGAGGTGAATTTAAATATGACTCGTCCCACCCTCTATCTGCGCCCGTGATTATGCGCCATGTTGTTGTAACTTTTTTTGAGAGACCCGCCGCCTACTTCAGCGCAGAATAGTGACGTTTGTGGCTTGTTGATGACGTGTAAGTCGGATGAATGCGACCTGGCGGTTCAGACTGAAGTCGCATATGAAAAGAGCGGATAGGAATCGGAATTAGCACCACATATCCAAACGGCCTGGGTCGGATTTGAAAAAATCGGATCTGTGTCGTTCATATTGTCAATAAAAGATCGGATACAGGTCACATATGGGCGAAAAGATCGGATTTGAGTCACTTCAGCCTGCAGTGTGAACGTAGCCTATGTGTCAGCCCTGTGATGACCTGGCGACTTGTCCAGGGTGTACCCCGCCTTTCGCCCGTAGTCAGCTGGGATAGGCTCCAGCTTGCCTGCGACCCTGTAGGACAGGATAAAGCGGCTACAGATGATGAGATGAGATGAGATATTTCTATCAAGGTCCTCGTTACTCGTTACTATGAAGCGGCTTTGAAAGTGGGTGTTTTTTCTTTTCTAAAACGTAATTGTTTTTTTTTTTCCGCAGGTGACACTGAGACAGCCGATCAGTAATCACTAGGGTCACGTCACGTCCATAGACTGTATAAAATCAAGTGCAGTGATTTCTCGGCAGTGTTATTTGAACACGATCAGTTGATGACGGAACGGAAGGAGGCGGTTCTTCTGGGGAATGAATGCACCTATGAGCCCATGTTTCAGTTTTCTGAAAGGATTAAAGATTCGTTTCGTTTTGAATGCTTGCTTTGTTTGCGGAAAACGAACCAACCTGCGGAAGCGTATTGAGGAATATAAATGCTTTATTCCAAGAGAAAGCTTGCAACGAAGTCGTCTGTGCTTTTAGAGCTAGCGATAACGTTGCAAACATATAGTCTGGTTAACACCAGACCATATCACAAGTGAAATATGGTCTGGAATCCGCCTATTGAATTTCTCGTAGGGGAGGTGTGGTTTATGATTGTCAACGGCCGTTTATTGGACGTTGCGAATGTATATCATTTGGCGTATACGTAACCCATGGCCAATCATGGCAGTTGTACCCGGTGACGTAGTTAGAGCGACAAAGAGAAGGAAAGAGAAAGAGAAGGCAAAACAAAAATAGGAAAACAATGGCACCGAACGATTACTGCCGTTTGTGCAAGACAAAGCTTGGTTCGTATCGCTCGCCGCCATGTTAAATGTGATCCGTAAACAGTCCCAAATAAACTACAAGCTTCCGTTTGTCGAGTAGTACGCGTCACCGTCTTTCCACCCCTCCCCACTCTCTGATTGGCTCCCTAACTCAGGTGAGCCTTTAGACCATAGTTTCCATGCTGTCTTTTCAGATCGGAACGATTGTGCAAAGCAGCATGGGATTTCCCAGGCTAGCAAACATACGGTAGCGATGCAGTCTGGTTAGTCAAACGACTTTCTATGGATTTGCCCGCCAAGTTGCCGTAGCCTTGTCCACGGCTAACGTTTACACATCGCTAGTTAACGTGGACACTGTTAGTTAGCATGTAAAAACGGAGGTACGCTAACATGAATAACATTAACGTATCTGAAGTCCTTTCAGAAATGTGTTATAGCATAATCTTGCCAAATAAACAGAATGTAGAAATCTAGTAGCGTTAGCTACCCAATATGATTTTGAGTTTGAAAAGAGTTTGCTAGCATGTCAGGTGGAGCTTCATTGACTAGCTAGCTTAGCGTTAAACCACCATGATGGCACAGCATGCGTTCATTTTGTAAATCCAGTCGGTTGCTTCGAGGCATTAGGTTTTGTATGCGTTGTGGCAATAATACAACAATGCGCTGACGGAAAATGTACTTTTAATACTTAAGTGTTTTTAAAAGCAAGTACTTCAGTACTTTAACTTAAGTAAAAATTTGACTGGACAACTTTCACTTGTATCAGAGTAACATCTGACCACCGGGATCTGCACTTTGACTTAAGTAATGAAGTTGATAGAATCAAAGACGATGATGCACAGACTTGTACTGACATCTATTTACCAGGTACACACACACACACACACACACACACACACACACAGCTCAGATATGCAGTTAATAACCTCAGTAAGGCTGATTGAGACAGCAAACACGTCACCTGAAATCTGATTGAACCTTAAAGGAAAACTCCAGCTCGAAACATGTTCAAGATTTGTGATTCTGGGACTAATTTGTTGGTTGATGCTGTATCTTCTTTCCTGCTATGAGAAGTTAGTGGTGGTGTACCACAATGTCGTCACTGGAAACAGCTCCAGCGGTGTTGAATAGGAGAAAGTGTGTTCCGTGGTCTAACACGTCTGTGTTACCTTCTGGCTTTCCTCTTTTAGTTATGCTGTCATAGTGCGTTTTGCCGGAGTCCCTGCTTGCACTCAGCGCAAAATGTGTACTGTTCTTACTCATCAGGTGACACCGGGCATACCTAACAACCTGTGTCGTCGTCCCCCTGAGCTACATGTCGATCCTGAGATCGAGAAGCTGACCTCTTCTGCTCCTCGGACCTGCCTGATCCATCCTGATGAGACTCCAGCCAGACATAGGGCATCACATCGCTCCTGTGGAGGACGGCCCCTTACGGACAGTCGAAAGTCGCACATGGAAGACGCTCTGGACTCTTACAGCAGGGCTTTGAACCAGAAGTTTTTTCCTATTGGTTCGTTCCGAACAGAAACAGAATTTTAACGTTTCCGGTTTTGGGTTCCACCATTAAATAGAAGTTCCCGAACCGGTTAGAACAAAAAAAATTTCGTTCCCGGAACGGTTAATTACGTTCCCTGTCAGCTGTTTAACAAATGGCTATAAAATGATGTCTCTGTCTCATCCAGCTTAAGCCAAATGTAGGCTAATTCTATTACAACCTTCATTAAATAAGACAAGAAATAATTCAAAACAATTATTATTTCAAATGTTGGCGATTTGGATTCTCAGTATGTCTTCCCATCTACACAAACAGAAAAAGTGCCAAAAATGAAAGATAATTCGTTTAGTGTGTTACCAAAGGCTAGTCAGGCCCTATGCATTGATAGGCTAACAGAGGTTAACGTCATTTAATGTTCGCGAGCCTCTCATTAACGTGGACAAATATATTGATATCGTGTTTGAAATTGACGTTTTTGAATAACGACAGACTGCAATATTTACCTCTTATTTAAGATGTGGAGACGTGATAGTAGTCCACCCTCCCGCTCTCTCCATTCAGTCAGCGAACGTCACACAGGAAGTGAACCCCAGCGGGTCATAGAAACTTGCGCAGGAGAAGAATGACTTTTTTATTTGTAGGCTACGGAAACTTTGAGGAACGAAATAAAAACCGGTATTAACCGGTTACCATTATTTTTAATAAGCGTTTCTGTTCCAGAACATAAAAAATAATAAAGCTTCTGGTTTCTGTTCCATGTGAAATAGAAAAAGTTCCCGGTTTTCGTTTTCGTTCCTTGAACCGGTTCAAAGCCCTGTCTTACAGTAATGCTTTTATGGCTGAGGACTACAGTTGATTTGCTAACTTTAGGACTGCAGCTGTCATGAACAGTTTTGCACTCAAGTCTCCATCAATGAAGAGTTATAACATCAACGAAACTGACTCCATGTTAAAACTGCTACAATCACGTTGTCTGTTATCACCCAGATGAGGATGGGTTCCCTTTTGAGTCTGGTTCCTCTCGAGGTTTCTTCCTCATGTCGTCTGAGGGAGCTTTACCTCACCACAGGCGTGCTCATTAGGGATAAAATTAGCTCAAGTTTGAAGTTATTAAAATTCTGTAAAGCTGCGTTGCGACAATGTCTATCGTTAAAAGCGCTACAGAAATAAACTTGACTTGATAATTGTTTTCATTAGGTGATGAGCTTTAGCACGCGAAAACAAAAGAGCAAGATCACTTTCTCACCGACGTTCAGTATTATTATTATTATTATACAGACAGGACACTTTTTCGATGGAATAAAAACACATGTTCTATTCCTTTCTAGCGGGTTTCATTCGTTTGGTTCGATAGCATGCAGCATTGTTAGCATATCGCTTATCCTATGTGTTATTACCGTACGTCACTCTACCCAATGGAAAATGAGCGTTGAATATGGTTTACGATATTGCACGGATGGTTGTCAAGACAACATGACGTCACACGAAGACGTAAAACTTCTGCGCTAGCGAGCGGCTGTGATAATTATTGGTAAACAAACATGGCCGCCAGGTTTGCTTCGTTAAATACGGAAGATTTTGAGAGACTTCTGAAAGAGGAAGACGCGTTGAACACCTGAAAGGAATGTGTATGAATAATGATGGCTTTTGTTCATGGTCTATCAGATATATTCCACTCAGCTACTCGTCTTCGACTCGTTCAATATCATGCTGGCTGAATGGAATATATCTGACAGACTACTCGACGCCAGCCGAATGTTATTTAAATGAGGAAACCCGTTGTAGAAGTAGTGGAGATAAATGTTGGACGTGTAGGACATGCATGTCAACCTATACGGATTGTCTGGACATTATACGGATTTTAGCTCATTTCAAGGGCGTACGGGCGTATAAACAAAGTCTTACGGATTTTCAGTATTTTCTGACCTAAATTTATTTTGTGTATTTTACTTGAACATCGTCAGCTGATCGTCGCAAAAACATACAAAAGCTCGATTTATAGACAAAGAACAATGTGTATGCAGGGGCAGAGAACCCAGACTATTGGTGCGTTCATGTGCTATGGGAATTATGGTAAATACCAAACGCCGACATGGAAAGCACACATGAACGCCCCCTCTTGTGGTATTTTCCACTGGGCAACTCGTAGAAAATTTTGATACACGAGTTGCCGAGATGAGATGAACTTTAACCTTTTCAACATGGCGGCGAGCGGTACAAGACTAGCTTATGAACCAAGAAAGAAGTGGTTTTCACCTACGGAAAGCTGACTCTCACCTTTTAAACGAGTCATGTTATGTACATTATATTATTATAATATGTATATTATAGCCTAATACAAAATATTCTGTGGCTGTCCAAAGAACGCCAACAATGATCTACGTAGATACTGGCTACTCTCATTGTGGCTACAGCCAAATTTCCAAAAACTGCGTGGCATTCAATGCGTTAAGAAAATCTCTACTTGTCATGATCAGGAAATATTCAGCATTATTTAACTTTTGACTTCTGATGACTCATATTCCTGCTGCAGCTGATGAACAAGGCAATCTATAATCGTTTTAGCCAAATAACAGGCCTGATTCTGAATCTGGTCCACCATCTTTAATTTGTCAACAACAACAAAAGCATGTGAACACAACACACTGGTAAATACTAGTCTGGTTAACACCAGACCATATCACAAGTGAAATATGGTCTGGAATCCGCCTATTGAATTTCTCGTAGGGGAGGTGTGGTTTACGATTGTCAACGGCCGTTTATTGGACGTTGCGAATGTCTATCATTTGGCGTATACGTAGCCCATGGCCAATCATGGCAGTTGTACCCGGTGACGTAGTTAGAGCGACGAAGAGAAGGAAAGAGAAAGAGAAGGCAAAACAAAAATAGGAAAACAATGGCACCGAACGATTACTGCCGTTTGTGCAAGACAAAGCTTGATCGAAAGTTTGGTTCGTATCGCTCGCCACCATGTTAAATGTGATCCGTAAACAGTCCCAAATAAACTACAAGCTTCCGTTTGTCGAGTAGTACGCGTCACCGTCTTTCCACCCCTCCCCACTCTCTGATTGGCTCCCTAACTCAGGCGAGCCTTTAGACCATAGTTTCCATGCTGTCTTTTCAGATCGGAACGATTGTGCTAGCCTGGGAAATCCCATGCTGCTTTGCACAATCGTTCCGATCTGAAAAGACAGCATGGAAACTACGGTCTAAAGGCTCGCCTGAGTTAGGGAGCCAATCAGAGAGTGGGGAGGGGTGGAAAGACGGTGACGCGTACTACTCGACAAACGGAAGCTTGTAGTTTATTTGGGACTGTTTACGGATCACATTTAACATGGCGGCGAGCGATACGAACCAAACTTTGTCTTGCACAAAACGGCAGTAATCGTTCGGTGCCATTGTTTTCCTATTTTTGTTTTGCCTTCTCTTTCTCTTTCCTTCTCTTCTTCGCTCTAACTACGTCACCGGGTACAACTGCCATGATTGGCCATGGGCTACGTATACGCCAAATGATAGACATTCGCAACGTCCAATAAACGGCCGTTGACAATCGTAAACCACACCTCCCCTACGAGAAATTCAATAGGCGGATTCCAGACCATATTTCACTTGTGATATGGTCTGGTGTTAACCAGACTACGATTGTGCAAAGCAGCATGGGATTTCCCAGGCTAGGTAAATACCACTTCCCAGCTGGAAAATATCATCTTCCCATAGCACATGAACGCAGCATAAGTGAAACCGGATGTTTATTCCTCAAGCCTCGTACAGTATCGCGACTGCGAGACTTCGCTCGTTCAGGTCATGCGCACGATCTGCATTTAAACGCGCCGAACGGTCATTGTTCGAACGAATTTCTCATTGTGCAGAGCGACATTGTTTACACCTGAGAGATTTTGAATAGCGTCTGCTGAGTGAAAGAATGGGAACACCGAGAAAGAAAATGAGATACGGCGGGCGGTATCTTCCTGAATGGAAGGAGACATTTAATGGTGTCATTGTTCAGGCAAAAAATAATGTAAATATGTATTGTACAAATGTACATCAAAATAAAAGTTTGGTGCGATTCGAAGGCTATAAGGATTATATGTTGATTTTATGGGTTTCTTCCTCTGATACTACAGGTGGACGCCCAAAGGGGTTGACATGTATGGTAGGACCCAAATCCAATGCAGCTGTGCTGAGACTCGGTTTGGCTCGGTAGCATTCAACGAGGTGACGAATTTCATCACGAAAGATATTTGCCACAACTGAAGCGCGATCATGTAAACGATAAACATTATCCGAGTTGTTCAGGGTGGATTTTTCCTCGAAACGACTGCCGTGGACGCGCTCAGGACACACACGCACTGCTCCAGCACTGCAGCAGCTTCAGAAATGACCAGAGACCCCGAAGCCATGCCAAGATCAGGGTCACAGCCCTTTTTTGTAACGGCGCAGAGGGGAAAATGATCCATTCATTCCTTATGACTTAATAAAACCATATTCGTGACGCAGAAGCGCCCTCACAAAGGGTTCATTGAGTCACGGGGCCTGGAAGAAGTCAACCGCACTCGGCTGGACAGGAAGCCGAAAATGAACGACTTCCCTCGGATATGCTTTGAATAAGTGCGCTTTTTGCACTTTCCGAGACATAAAATGGGCAAACGCTTGCTTTCAGCTTGAGCGCAAATCCCAACAAAGCCAAGCAAGCAAACCAAAACAAACAATTATTAACACTAATTAACGTGCCAGTTAGCTCCCTGCGGCACCAACGGCCTTAACGAAAACCTCTAATTAAATAACTTTGGTGAACATCAGAGTCGTCTCGTTCCAAACATTAAGTAGAAAATACACTAATATCGACTGTCAAAAACAGTTCATCTCTGTGTATGGCAATGAAATCTCACTTAGAGGTGAATCACTCAAACACACACACACACACGAGTCACGTTTCTTTTCCTGTGTAAATTGTTTAACGACTTATGTAAATGTTTTTTTTGTGTGTGTAATTATCACTAAGGCAGACAGCAGCACTCAAAGTTTAAAGTCCAACAGAATCAGCTTCAGAGCAACAATTTGATTCCGTACTTCGACGCATTTCCTTTTTGCTGTGTTCACACTTATACCGGTACGAAAGTGGTATAACTGTATCGATACAAAGTATACCGGTACAGCTTAGTGCATCTGTCCACACTAGCGAGAAATATGTTTGGGGTTTTCTTTCACAGTTGTTGAAATGTGGGCGGCACGTTGGTGTAGTGGTTAGCGCTGTCGCCTCACAGCAAGAAGGTCCGGGTTCGAGCCCCGTGGCCGGTGAGGGCCTTTCTGTGTGGAGTTTGCATGTTCTCCCCGTGTCCGCGTGGGTTTCCTCCGGGTGCTCCGGTTTCCCCCACAGTCCAAAGACATGCAGGTTAGGTTAACTGGTGACTCTAAATTGACCGTAGGTGTGAATGGTTGTCTGTGTCTATGTGTCAGCCCTGTGATGACCTGGCGACTTGTCCAGGGTGTACCCCGCCTTTCGCCCGTAGTCAGCTGGGATAGGCTCCAGCTTGCCTGCGACCCTGTAGAACAGGATAAAGTGGCTAGAGATAATGAATGAGTTGTTGAAACGCGCGTGCGCGAAATGTTTCCATGGTTACCGAGTAACTTCCTTCCGAGAATATCTGGCATCCGTTATTTCGAGATCTCGAGAAAACAAAGCAATTATTTCATGATCTCAGCTGGATCACTGTATCTCCGTCGGTAGAGACGAAGCCGGGCCAGTCTTCTGCGGAGGTGCCGCGGACTCATTTTGAAATGATCCCTTATTAAAAGACTTAATGCAATCTCTCCCTGTGTCAACCCCTGATCAAAATATTGCCTTATTAGGTGATCGATTATTCCAGACATTCTAATGACCAAAGTTGCGTCTTTACAGAATGAGAAACAGCCCCAAAGTCAGCGTATCACAAGTCTCTTGGCGCACCTGAATGAACCATTTCTCAGCTGTTTACTCGAGATCATGAAATAATTGTTTTGTTTTCTCGAGATCTCGAATTAGTTGTGTTGTTTGCTCGAGATCCTGAATTAATTATGTCGTTATCTCGGGATAACAAGGTGAATAAAAAAAAAAGGATTATATGAAGGGCCTCTCTCGGCTTCCGTACGGATGAAACGACGTGTGTGTGCGCTTTTTGTTGTCAGTGTACAGTCTGTGTTTCTGGTGGTCGTTTATTCAGTCGAATCGTATAAAACGTGCGAGGCAGCTGAGAAAGAAACAAATGAATCTCCGTTCTTCACTATTTTATTCAGCGAAGACATCGATTGAGGTGTGTGACTTTGCGCATGCGCATTTGTGTCAGATAACGGAATCCAGGGACACATGTCGGCCCGGGGGCATTTTGTGTTATTGACAGATTCAGAAAGTACAGTTTCTAAGCTTTCCAATGATGCCTTCCATGTGGAGATCTGACAATATTTGAAGAATGTGTGGCCTTTTGAAAGTGTATACTTCTTAAAACAGAAAAGGGAGAAAATCGCCCTCAAAGTTTTCCATCTCAGTTACTCTGGGTGCAGGGCGGGCACATAATGGTGCTCATTTGCATGACATTAAGGAAAGCCCTACCCCCTACTAGCTAGCACGATGCTACTTTCATGTAAACAAAGATCACCACGTCAGTTTTCCTTCCATGCAAAGTATGCCCAACACAATTATGAATTGCAAAAATAAGTCCTAAAGTATACTTTAACGTTTTGTGGTTGAAAAATTACTCACACCGTAAGAAAGAAAGATAGCACGATGATGACACAACTAACACAACGCTAGTATGTAACCAAACCACAACACTCTCCGTTACATGCAAAAATAACCACACAGAGAAAAGGCGCCTTGCACACACCAATGCCTCCGATGGAATGTAGTCCTAGAACACTTCCTTTTGGTTGGGTTTTTTTGCTAGAAATGGTTATCTCCGATGTAAATACCGTGTGTCTGTTTGCTTCGCGGTGTTTCAGCTCCTCTGCGCTGCGCTCTGTTTAGCTTCCTCATTCCATAGTGAAATCACACGCCTGTATGCAGCTTAAGTAGCCACGAGCTCAGCTCGTATCATACAGCTGATTCGCAAAAAAAAAAAACAAAAGACTTAAATCATCATGTGAATGGCCCATATGGTAATTTACCCACACCCCCCAGCAGGCTACAGTCCTGACAAAAACGAGACAATTTGCAACAAAAAAATGTATGCTTTTCCAACAAAACAATCTATTATCTGAAATACTGATTGCATTCTTCAAGATCTCAACTTGCACATGATGGAAAAAAATGAAAATCACAAATTTTGAAGAAAAAAAAAATGCTTCTTTTGCGATTATCTCGGATTCGTTTCGGCCGACATGCGTCCCTGGATTCGGTGAGGGGTCACATATTTGCATTGATACAGAGCTGCTTCATCTGTCCGCGCTACAGTACCGATACTGTACCGGTACGAAACCCATACATTTGTGGGTTTCATACCGATACAGTTATACCGCTACAGTACCGGTATAGTTGCTAGTGTGGACAGGTGTTGCGGTACGAAAGTAGTTTCGTATCGGTACAAAATCCCTAGTGTGGACAGGGTATTTGAAACAGGAAGTCAGGGAGAGAGCATGTCGAAGGGATTGACTGATTTCCACAACAGCTTTCGATATTGGCCAATTCCCTTACCCTGTCTCAGCAGACTGAACTATACGTTTAAATACAGCTGGGTTTCCCCCCCATTCTGACTCGGTCATGATTCGAGAATGTATTTCCAGCCAATATGACCAGATGCTGGCTTGCTGTTTCACACACACACACACACACACACGTTAGCTGTGTATGAATCTATTTGTCACAGCACACTGCAACTCATAACAGCTGTACATGTCTGAGCCAAGATCAAAATTGGGGATGGGATGAAGAGTTTGGTTCCAGAGGAGGAACAAACAAACGCACTCGAGAAAAATAAGAACAGCTACAAGATACAGTGTCCAAGCACGCGTTTGTCCCTTAAGCCTCGGTCACAACCGGCTGTACGTGCTCCTACGGCCGGTCTACGTGCAAAAAATGCAAGAAACGCATGGAGGGCGCGCGTGTGACGTGCTGATTTTCGAGCCGTAGACCGGCCGCGGAGGTTCTTCGTCATGTCAAACAAACTCTATGGGCGCTTACGGGTTTTTTTCAGGTTGCAAGACAAACTTACGCCCAACGTGCGTCTTTCTCCACGAAAAAAAAAACAGCGATTTGGGAAACGCCAAAAATCGTACGGCCAAAAAAATCGTACGTCCGGTTGTGACCTAGGCTTTATATACTGTATTTTTTAATACACATTTTATATATAAAATACATCCACCAGCAATTATTGGCACCCCTTGTAAAGATTAGTAAAAAGGGTGTGTGTGGTGGGGAGGGGGGGCGGGGCGGCGGTGACGCGGCATGGCACGGCGCACACCCTTTGGTGAAGTCGCTTCATCACACACTGACGAAAAAAAAGGGAAAAATCCAACCTTTAATTGAAATAAATTTATCCAGAGAAAAACAAAATCCCTCATCAAAAAATGATTATTTTCAGCAAAAACGCTGATGTTACTATTATTGGCACCCCTGGAAATGATCATGAACACAGTGTAATGGAAGCAGGCTTCCCATTTAAATTGCACATTTCTGAGTTGACTGGAAGGTGTACGAACTTTCAAGCCGTAATCAATCCATGACGTCCTGACTGATTAACTGGGGAACAAATATGAGGCGACACATTCCCCGAGTCATCCTTCGTCACTTTACCCGTCAGCGCTTTTAAGTTTATAGCTGATTGGTGTGTGCGCACGCAAGAGATTTTATATAGAGACAGAGAGGATATTACATTGTTGTATGAAGATATTAAGTTTATCTTTGGGTGGTGAATATATATATAGAGAGAGCGGCAGCTACAATTATCGACACCTTTTCAGATTGACCAATAAAAAATGATTATACAAAAGTGAGTTTCAGCTCCGACAGTTATCGGTTAATTAATCAACCTGAAGACCCGCCCTGCCCCGCCCTTTGAACTTGTCGTCTGATGACGCAGCTCGTTACCAAAGATTGAATTTTTTTTAGCGCGATCGGCAATTTTTCGGAAAACCCGGACGTTATCATCGCAGGTAAGCATGGTGGAAAGATCATGGACGTGTTTTTACTGATCAAATTCACCGATATTTCGTGAGCTCCTTGTTGAAACCTACTTTGTTTCTTACTCTTTCATTTGACAGCCGCTATTTTGTATCTAAACGCGCGTTTGAGAGTCACGTGAGGTGTCGATAATAGTGATCGCTTTCACCGGTGTCCACCATTATCGACACCCTGTGGGATTAAGTGACGTTTACAACTGTTATGGATCGATCTTTGTGTAACATTGTTGAAGTAGATGAAGTACTTTAAAAAAATGAAAGTGCTGTGATTTATAATCATTTTTTTTCTGATTCATAACAGAATGGAATGTTTATAGAGTATTTGGAATCCGATTGCAATAAATAGAATTAGAGCAGAATTAAATTCCAAGCATAGAAAAAACAACATGCTTGAAATATTCTGATTTTTCTATTCCATTCAGAAAATGTATATATTTTTTTGCAGTTTGTTGTAAATCTCTACCACATATTACAATATCAGTAGACATTTTATATTTTGGTTCGAGGAATGGCATGCGACCTTTGACCTGGATGCTCATGTGGTTACAATATCAATTCCCTGTTGATATTTATTGGTAAACGACAAAACTAGAAATTAATACAAACGACGACGAATGATGAACAAAATGTGATCTACGAAAATACTTAGAAAGCGGGTAGAAAGTGGAACAAAAAGATTTTCTGACGCAGATTAAACATCATCAGTTCATTTGTTTACAAACGTTAGAATTACTTCCTCATTTACATAAACACCCACATCCAGATATTTATAGAAAAGACATTTTGTACTAAATATAAGTCTACGTAAAACAAATTTCAAATAAAAACTGTTTTGTTAACTTAATTCCACATACCAATTTTTTTTTTTTTAAATCTGTAGTATACTCATCTGGGTGTCGATAATTGTGGAACAGTTTCAATAATTGTGGACAAAGGTGTCGATAATTGTGGAACAGTGTCACGTGATCCGATACGCTAAGTAATCAGGAATCAACTCTTTTTTTTTCTCCCCCCCCCCAGTGGAAGTTTGAGTAATTATTCATGCACAATTTACATCTTGAAAGTCTTTTCTACTTTTGCAACGGCCAAAAGATCGTTAAGGTGTCGATAATTGTAGCCGACGCTCTAGTGATAAAGGAAATATTCTGCAGCATAATTGCAGAAATGATTGTCTAAAGGTTAGCTCATTTAAGATGGATGACCTTCCTAAAATTCAACTAGGCTAATTCAATTATGGTAAAAGACATTTTGTACTGAATAAAAGTCTGTAAAACACATTTTAAATAAAAACTACATTTTGTTAACTTAAAGGGCTGATGACACGAACATGACTCTATGCAATTTCTTAAATAAACTATACAACATGGCAAACATGTTAGATTTCTGTTATAATTGCGTGAAAAGAAGCTGTTGTTACGCAAATATCCAACTTTTAATTGCACAGCGCAAGAAAACTGGGTCCGTGGCTCGCGGCCATGTTGTGACGTCAGCGGGAGAACACGCTGCGGTTCACTGGCTGTTCTACTCTGGTTCTACTCAATGGAAATGGCGCATGAAAACGCCGGTGAACTCTCTAGTGCTAGCTCTTCCTCTTCTGGGAGTCTAGAATTGTGTTGATCTCATCCGAATAGAATCTATGATAGCCTACCCTCTTTACCCTTTGCCTCTCGTTGCTAGGCGGCAGTTACGTGAAAGCCGCAAGCTTTCACAAGCAAATACATGACTGATATCACGCCGACTTTATGATTACATTTATGATTATCATGTAGAATCTATAGCTCTACGTACCTTTATCTTATGTCGTTTCACAACACATGTTCTGACAGGAGGACTGTCTTTGGATCCGGCATAGCTACTAGTAGACCCCCTCCGGAATACTGGCAGTGTTGCCAGATTGGGAGGTTTCCCGCCCAGTTGGGCGGTTTCAAGTGCATTTTGGTGGGTTTTGAACATATTTTGGGCTGGAAAACTTCAGCACTATCTGGCAACACATACTGCTGACGTTTTCCAGCCCAAAATATTTTCAAAACCCACCAAAATGCACTTGAAACCGCTCAACTGGGCGGGAAACCTCCCAATCTGGCAACACTGTGTAGGCACTGCTGATGGTAGTAACACATGTTTGTGCTGAACTGAACACCCAAGAGATTCTTTTAAGCTGGGAAGGGTGTCAAAACAATCCAAATCGAAGTGTTCAGAGCACAGGACGGATGTTGGTGAGGGCTCCCACTTGTCACGAGTGCGCCTGACTTGCTTCACCCACTTCGCATGCAGCTCGGGATCTCTGGGAAACTTGAATAAACTTACCCCATCCTTGTAGGTTTTGGAGCAAAAGCCGGCAACACAACGCGAAGGCATAATAACTATATATATATATACTGTCTAATAAAAATACTAATGATAAACTGAACACCTGTCGCATCAACAACAAACTGGCAAGTTAGGAGGAAGGTTCTTTCGCTGACGTCATATAGCTCCTCCTCCTCTTTCGTCTCCTGGGTGCTGCAGCCCCGTCAAATTTGCCCAAATAGCTGCGTTTTTTTATCATAACTTGTAAAATAGGCGCCTTTGTGAATTAATATATGGATCATCGGGAATGACTTTTTATGTTATAAAACATCGCCAAAGATGTCAAAAACGTGTCATCAGCACTTTAATACCACATACCGATTTTTTTTTTTAAATAAATAATCTGGGTGTCGATAATTGTGGAACGGTGTCGATAACTGTACCCGCCGCTCGAGATCATGAGTGATTGAAGCAAACGAGTGAAATATTTTTCAACATGAAGATAAACTGCATATCTTCAAACTAATGCACGATTTTAATCTTGATTTCTTTATAATTTGCATGAAAAAGTGACCCCTTCAGGATGAAGAATGTTGAGGAAATTATAACCTCAGCGAGTGAATCGTGCTCCAGGTCCAGTGTGAGGAGAACATCTGCAACTCGACACTGCTTAGTGATGCAACGTGGTGCAGAATCAAAATAAAACCACACATACTTGGCAAAGTTCAGCAAAAAGTGATTTGCTGATAACAACACTGTGTGTAACTCCTAACACACACACACACACACACACAGTCAACACTGAAAGATTGATTCAACAGTGCTGTGCATGTCCGAGTCACGGCATGTACCATGGAGGAGTGACGCATAATGAGCGCAGGAGACAGAAAGCACCTGGTGGGTCAGTGATCCATCACAGTTCGGACAAGGTGTCGGTTCCTCAGGACACACTACGAATCACGTGATCAGCTGACAAAGATCTGCTCAATCTGGTTTCTCTCCATCACCTGTCAGATTTTGCTCTCTGCACAGCTGTCAGTGCTGCTCGCTGGTACGAGACTTCCTGTGCTCTTCCACATGTCTGACATGACCACGACCGGCATGGCTCCGTGACCCAGTGACCCCCGAGCAGGCTTGGACAGTCAGCAGAGCTGTGTGACTGTGACGTTAGCAAAGCTCCGTTTCTTCTCGAGTCATGCTCAGGATGACAGAGACATGTCTGTTCTCCAGCACAAACAATGGCCTTGTCATGATACGCACACAGACACGCCAGTGAACAGCGAGACGAGACTGCAGGCTCGATGTGCGTCATTACGGGCCTCTGCATGTAGAAACGTCTACACAAAGCTAGCACACAGACTCCTCCAACGGAAAACAAGAGAAAGAGAGCGCACACATGACTACGAGTTTAGCCCCAACAAAGAGATGGAACTAAAAATAGCCTTCAGTGAACCTTCTAACTCATAAACACGGACTTGTTTTTATGTTTCCCCAAAGACCTTGCTGCATCCACACACACTGTACTTATCGATACCAACATTTCTACACTGTGAACACTCCTCACTTTGTAATCCAAAGAGACACACGAGAGAGACGAGCCAGAGAGAGAGAGAGACACATACACACACGAGAGACAAGCCAGAGAGAGAGAGAGAGAGAGAGAGAGAGAGAGAGAGAGACAGACACACACACACACGAGAGATGAGCCAGAGAGAGACAGACACACATGAGAGAGACAGAGAGAGAGAGAGAGAGAGAGAGAGAGAGAGAGACACACACACGAGAGCGAGAGACACACAAGAGAGATGAGCGAGCGAGACACGAGAGACACGCACGAGAGAGAGACGCATACAAAAGAGAGATGAGCAAGACAAGAGATAGAGAAAGACGAGAGAGAGACAAGCAAGCAAGCAAGAGACACACGAGAGAGAGAGCAAGAGACGGACACACGAGAGAGACAAGCAAGCGAGCAAGAGACACACGAGAGAGAGAGCAAGAGACAGACACGAGAGAGACAAGCAAGCAAGCAAGAGACACACGAGAGAGAGAGCAAGAGACGGACACACGAGAGAGACAAGCAAGCGAGCAAGAGACACACGAGAGAGAGAGCAAGAGACGGACACACGAGAGAGACAAGCAAGCAAGCAAGAGACACACGAGAGAGAGAGCAAGAGACAGACACACGAGAGAGACAAGCAAGCGAGCAAGAGACACACGAGAGAGAGAGCAAGAGACGGACACACGAGAGAGACAAGCAAGCGAGCAAGAGACACACGAGAGAGAGAGCAAGAGACAGACACACGAGAGAGACAAGCAAGCGAGCAAGAGACACACGAGAGAGAGAGCAAGAGACGGACACACGAGAGAGAGAGATGAGCAGCGACACATGAGACAGAGGGGCAGGGGAGACAGACATACATATATACACACACACACACACACACACACATATATATATATATATATATATATATATATATATATATATATATATATATATATGTGTGTGTGTATGTGTGTGTATATATATGTGTGTGTATATATATATATATATATATATATATATATATATATATATATACACATATACACACATTCACATACACACATACATACACATATACACTGTGTGTGTATATGTGTGTGCGCGCGCATGTGTGTGTGTGTGTGTGTATATGTATACTAGTGCATCTCAAAAAATTAGAATACCATGAAAAAGTTCCTTTTTTTCATAATTTAATTCAAAAAGGTAAACTTTCATATATTCTATATTCATTACATGTAAAGTGAAATATTTAAAGCCTTTTTTGTTTTAATTTTGATGATTATGGCTTATAGCTCATGAAAATCAGAAATCCAGTATCTCAAATTATTAGAATATTCCCTAAGATCAATCAAAAAAAGGATTTACAATACAGAAATGTCCAACTTCTGAAAAGTATATTCATTTATACACTCGATACTTGGTTGGGGCTCCTTTACCATGAATTACTGTATCAATGCGGTGTGGCATGGAGGTGATCAGTCTGTGGCACTGCTGAGGTGTTATTGAAGCCCAGGTTGCTTTGATAGTGGCCTTCAGTGTATCTGTATTTTTGGGGCGGGTGTTTCTCATCTTCCTCTTGACAATACCCCATAGATTCTCTATGGGGTTCAGGTCAGGCAAGTTGGCTGGCCAATCAAACACAGTAATATCATGGTCAGCAAACCATTTGGTAGTAGTTTTGGCACTGTGGGTAGGTGCTAAGTCCTGCTGGAAAAGGAAATCAGCATCTCCAAAAAGCTCGTCAGCAGATGGAAGCATGAAGTGCTGTAAAATCTTCTGGTAGATGGCTGTGTTGACTCTGGACTTGATAAAATACAGTGGACCAACACCAGCAGATGACATGGCACCCCAAATCATCACAGACTGTGGAAACTTCACACTGGGCTTCAAACACCTTGGATTCTGTGCCTCTCCACTCTTCCTCCAGACTCTAGAACCGTGATTTCCAAATTAAATGCAAAATGTACTTTCATCTGAAAAGAGGACTTTGGACCACTGAGCAACAGTCCATTTCTTTCTCTCCTTAGCCCAGATAAGACACTTCTGACATTGTCTCTGGCTCAGGAGTAGCTTGATATTAGGAATGCGAAAGTTGTATCCCCTTTCTTGAAGATGTCTGTTCGTGATGGATCTTGATACACTGACACCAGCCTCAGTCCACTCCTTGTGAAGCTCTCCTAAGTTCTTGAATCAACTTTTCTTGACCATCCTCTCAAGACTGCGGCCATCCCTGTTGCTTGTGCACCTTTTCCAGCCACCCTTTTCAGCAATGACCTTTTGTGGCTTACCCTCCTTTGCCCCTTTTCCACCAAAGCAGTTCCAGGGCTGGTTCGGGGCCAGTGCTTAGTTTGGAACCGGGTTTTCTGTTTCCACTGACAAAGAACTGGCTCTGGGGCCAGAAAAAACAGTTCCAGGCTAGCACCAACTCTCTGCTTGGCCAGAGGAAAGAACCGCTTACGTCAGCGGGGGGGCGAAGTTGTTAAGACCAACAACAATAACAAGACCGCGAAAGATCGCAATTTTTAAGCGACAAGAAGCAGCAGCTATACAAACGCGAAGTCATCCATTATTATTGTTGTTGTTGCTGGTTCTTCCGTGTTGTTTTTGCTTCAATATTCGCGCCAAGGTTTATGCAAACGTAGCAACGTAACTGACATATACAGCGACATAACTGACGTATACAGTGACGTAATGACGTGGCTTCTCTTAGCACCGCGAGCGATGGAAAAGCAAACTGGTTCTCAGCTGGCTCGCAAGTTGAACGAGTTGTGAACCAGCACCAGCACTGGCCCCGAACCAGCCCTGGAACTGATTTGGTGGAAAAGGGGTACTTGTGGAGGGCATCAGTGATCATCTTCTGGACAACAGTCAAGTCAGCAGTCTTCCCCATGATTGTGGTTGTGTGTACTGAACTCGACCGAGAGATACACTGTGTTCATACTGTTTTACTCAAGCTCGAAATGAAATATTCTAATATTTTGAGATTTTTATGTTTTTGTACTGTATGCCATACTGATTAAAATTAAAATAGAAAAATGCTTGAAACATTTTAGTTTATGTGTAATGAGTCTATAATATATAACATTTTCACTTTCTTAAATAACTGATGGAAAATATTGAACTTTTTCACAATATTCTAATTTTTTGAGATGCACTAGTATACACACACACACACACACAGCATGCATAGTAAAATAGATCAGTATTGGATTCAATTTTACATCTCTGATCCAACATCGACTAACAATGGATGACCTCTTCAGCTAACTCGTACGCAGCTCACGTAGGATCATACCACCCCAAATGAGAATAAAGTTGAGACGTTGTGTTGAAACCCAAACTAAAACTGAAAATGATAATTATTTCATGTTTCACGTCATGAATTTTTTTTTTTTCAAAACAAACATTTCTATTTGGATGCTTGCAACATACATTTAAAAAAAAAAAGAAAAAAAGTTGGGACAGTAAAGCATTTACCACTTTATAACGTAGCCGTTCCTTCTCACAACACTTCAACGATGTTTCCAGACTCAAGACACCAAGGCTACGTTCACACTGCAGGCTGAAGTGACTCAAATCCGATCTTTTCGCCCATATGTGACCTGTATCCGATCTTTTATTGACAATATGAACGACACAGATCCGATTTTTTCAAATCCGACCCAGGCCGTTTGGATATGTGGTCCTAATTCCGATTCCTATCCGATCTTTTCATATGCGACTTCAGTCTGAACCACCAGGTTCATCCGACTTACACGTCATCAACAAGCCACAAACGTCACTATTCTGCGCTGAAGTAGGCGGCGGGTCTCTCAAAAAAAGTTACAACAACATGGCGCATAATCACGGGCGCAGATAGAGGGTGGGATGGGTGGGATTCGTCCCACCCAGATTTAAATTCACTTCGTTCGGTCCCCCCCACTTATAGGGAGGAAAAAACGTCTATGCTGTCTTTCTTTGCATAAGGCAAACCTCACAGAAAAATCAAAAGACTAATTACCATTCGGTTTATTGAGGTGCACAGCAGTATATACATAGTTGCAACAACTCACAAACAAAACAAAGACTGATATTCGGTTGGTTGAGCTGCGCAGACTGCACAGGTTGAGAGCTCGAGCTTGGTTGCTATGGTAACCCACAACAAGTTTGACAGGCATATCGGGGTTGGTTTGCTGGCAGCTTTGTCCCCCCCAGTTTTTTGTCCCCCCCAGTTCAAAAAACGTATCTGCGCATGACATCAATGCGAGGGACGCTTCGGGCTGTGAAGGTTCTGAATCTTCTCAATGGAAGGACGCAGAGGTTAGGGAGCTGATTTCCATTTGGGGGGATGCAGCTATTCAAGCTAGATTGGATGGGTCATACCGCAACCGGGCGGTTTTACTTCCGTAAACACTGGCCATGCTCACTGCGTGTGACGTCGTCGTATCCTGCAATGCGCATGCGGAACACTTTTAGGTCGCTTTTCGTTCATACTGAGGATCACATACAAGTCGCATATATTTGTTAATGTGAACGACCTCACAAAAAAATCGGATTTCACAAAAAAATCGGAATTGAGCATTAAGCCTTGCAGTGTGAACGTAGCGCAAGTGTTTCAGGTGCTCTTTTGTCCCATTCTTCCTGCAAACAGGTCTTAAGTTGTGCAACAGTACAGGGTCGTCATTGTCTTATTTTCCATTTCAAAATTCTCCACACATTCTCTATTAGGGACAGAGTGGACACACCCTCTCCTTCCACAGCCACGCCTTTGTAATGTGTGCAGAACGTGGTTTTGCATTGCCTTGTTGAAATCTCCCTGGAAAAGATGTCGCCTTGAAGGCAGCATGCAGTACGTTGCTCCAAAATCTCAGTGTACTTTTCTGTATTAATGCTGCCATCACAGAAGTGTCAGTTACTTTTGCCAAGGGCACTGATACAACGCCATACCATGACAGACCCTGGCTTTTGGATTTGTTCCTGGTAAGAGTCTGGATAGTCTGTTTGGCTTTTGGTTCAGAGCACATGGCGTCCATTTCTTACAAAAAAGACCTGGAATACTGATTCGTCTGACCACAATTCGCATTTCCACGAGGTGATGGTCCATCCCAGATGCCTCCCAGCCCAGAGAAGTCAACAGTGCTTCTGGACACAGTTAACATCAGGCTTCCTTTTCGCACAGTAAAGTTTTAACTGGTATTTGTGGATGTAACCCTGCATTGCAGCCTGATAAAGGTTTGCCAAAGTAATCCTTAGCCCGTGTGGTTTTATCAGCTATAGACGAGTGATGGTTCTGGACGCAGTGCCGTCTGAGGGATGAGATCATGGGTGTTCAGATTAGGCTTGAGCCCTTGCCATTTACGCACCGTAATTCCTCCGGATTCCTTGAAACGTTTAATAATTACTAAGCACCACAGAGGGTGAAATATCCAAATCCCTTCGCCTCTTTCTTTGAGGAACATTGCTTTCGAATCATTTCTGATGCATTGACCGGAGATCCTCAACCCACCTTTACTCCTCAAAGACTAGGCCTTTCCTGGATACTGATTTTGTCCCAAATCATGATTACAATCACCTGTTGACATCACATCATTCTTTAACAGTTTTACCTCATTACGAGCCCTAAATTGCCCTCATCCTAACTTTTCTTGGAATGTGTTGCAGGCTGGGCAGCACGGTGGTGTAGTGGTTAGCGCTGTCGCCTCAAAGCAAGAAGGTCCGGGTTCGAGCCCCGTGGCCGGCGAGGGCCTTTCTGTGCGGAGTTTGCATGTTCTCCCCGTGTCCGCGTGGGTTTCCTCCGGGTGCTCCAGTTTCCCCCACAGTCCAAAGACATGCAGGTTAGGTTAACTGGTGACTCTAAATTGAGCGTAGGTGTGAATGTGAGTGTGAATGGTTGTCTGTGTCTATGTGTCAGCCCTGTGATGACCTGGCGACTTGTCCAGGGTGTACCCCGCCTTTCGCCCGTAGTCAGCTGGGATAGGCTCCAGCTTGCCTGCGACCCTGTAGGACAGGATAAAGCGGCTAGAGGTAATGAGGTGAGATGAGGTGTCGCAGGCCTGAAAAGCAGGAACGGATGTCTATTAAAATAAATGAAAAAGTTGACCAGTCTGCAATATCATTCCGGCTGCAATGAAATACAAGTCAAAATAAATCTAGAAACCACTGCTTTCTTTATTTCTATTTTCCATACTGTCCTAACTTTTTCTGAGCTGCGGTTGTAAGGAACAAAACACTTGAGGGTGTGCTGTTGGAGGGAACTAATCACCGATGACAGGAATGATGACGTGAAGTGGAGTTACTGGTTGTACCCTGAAGATGACTGTTCTCCAAGAAACACATCCTGGAATATTTTTATTCCTCTAATAAGCCAGCATTTTGCCAGTGATTACAATTCACTCCTTAAAGACTGAGACACAGTACTTTTTATTGGTTTATAGTTACAGTCGATGTCATGTTAGCTGCTTTCAAAAAAAACAAAAAAGCAAAAACAAAGATCAACTATGAGCTACTGCTGACTTCCGTATCCCCCCAGCAATCGAAGGAACAGGACACTTATCATGAATGTTGACTTCGACAAATAATGAACCCTGAAACAAGTAAGTAAAGAGCCGTGTCTCTCCACAGGGATTTCAAACAGCATCCTGGTAAACTGACATTTTGAAATAGCATTTTGCTTCTTGAAATAGCGTCAAAATCCACGCTATATGTTTCGTACATTCAGTCGGTCAACAGGAAGTCGATGTAGGACAGACCTGAAAATGTCCTTGTCTTTGGGTTCTGTTCCCTCGGCATGGAAGCGTGCGAATGTCTCACCTGTTTTTAAAAAGGGAGACCCCACCTTGGCAGAGAATTATAGACCAATATCTCTACTCTGTATTATTTCAAAAGTCTTTGAACGCTGTGTCTTTGGACATTGTTATCCATATTTTATACCATTTCTTTATCACCTGCAGCATGGTTTCTTGCGAGGTAGATCTACTGTAACTCAGCTTCTTGAAGTCTATCATCACATCTTAGACTTACTAGCTGGCGGACAGGAGGTTGATGGCTTACATCTAGACTTATCCAAGGCATTTGATAAAGTCCCTCATTATCTCCTGTTGTCCAAGCTTAGTTGTTATGGTGTCTCTGGGTCGCTTTTAAAGTGGTTTGAAAGCTACTTGACGGACAGGCATCAACGGGTTGTTCTTGACGGCACATTTTCGGAGTGGTTGCCCGTCACTTCTGGAGTCCCTCAGGGATCCATCTTGGGTCCATTACGGTTTTTGATACATGTTAACGATATGCCAAGGTATCTTGAGTACGGGTCGAGCCTCACCCTCTTTGCAGATGATAGCAAGCTTTATTGCCCTATCGAATCTGCAAGTTCCGGCATCTCTTTGCAGAGCGACTTGAACTGTCTCCATGACTGGAGTATGGATTATGGCATGCAGTTTAACATCTCTAAATGCAAGGTTTTGCACATGTCAAAGCTGAGATCACGTAAAGGGACTCCAAATAATTATCAACTAGCTGGGAAGCTACTGGAAACAGCCTCTGAAACTTTCGATCTCGGGATGGTTGTTTCTAATAAGCTCACGTGGGCTACCCATATTGAGGAATTTTGTGCTAAGGGAAACAAAGTGTTAGGTCTTGTGAGGCGCATTTGTGGGCGTGATATTTACGATGTATCAACTAGGCAGTTACTGTATACGACTTTAGTTAGGCCAATATTAGAATATGCATCACCTTTGTGGTCCCCTTATACAGTTAAACATCGAAAGCTGTTGGAAAACATCCAGCGTCGCGCCACAAAGTTTATTCTAATCTATCCGGCCGTAGAGTTAACATACAATGACATGCTGTGTAAGCTAAATTTACTCCCTCTAGAATTCCGTAGGGAGATACATGACTTAGTCCTCCTATTCGAATTCAAGGTTGGGATAATAACAGCAAATTTTGTCAATTTTTTGTCGCCTGCAACCAGCCATTATAGAACTCGTAACTATGATTTTAACAACTTTTGTCCTCTTATGTCGCATAAGCAAGATTATTTCACTAACTCATATTTTCCTCGAACTATAAAATTATGGAACAGTCTCCCTAGTTATATAAAGCAGTCTACGTCAGTTCCTGAGTTCAAAAAACTACTTCGTAGCCATTATAATTCAAGATTGTACTCATACCGGGCACCATGACCTATATTTATTTAACTTGGTTATTTTGTTACTTAGTCAATTGATAATTATTTTTTATATTTATTGTTTTTAATCATCTAAATATGTTTTGTATTTTGTTAAGGGGTTGAATGTTAACTGGGGCTTTGCCCTGTATTCTTCTCCTGCCACTTTTGCGATTTATGTATTTATTGTGGCAAACCTCAATAAAAGAAAAAGAAAAAAAGAAACCGGTATACACGGTACAGAACCCCAAGCTGAAGCTCGATACCAAATATCAAGCGGTTGTGATTTGTAGTTGCTGAGAAAAGTGTGATGAAAATTTCCTAAACCCATGCTATATGTTTCGTAAATATATTCAGTCGGTAAACAGGAAGTTGATGTGTGACAGACCTGAAAACGGTAAACACGGTACAGAACCCCAAGCTGAAGTTTGGTACCAAGTGCTGAGAAAAAGGGTCTTTCGGATGGATGGAAATACGGAGATATGGATGGACAGCCAGACAGACGTAAACCGCGTCTAGTTATACAAGACTATTCCTTACGCAATACTGCATTTACTACAGTAAAATACCATGCAGCGATATTGACAAAATTTGAGATCCGTCCATCTCTTAATACTGCACGACAGTGTACATGTAAGCATGGGAGACTCAGAACGACAGCAAGAAAGGGGTCATGTGGTTTCGCAGGGCTCTGCTCCTGAGAAAACACGAGTCTTGGGAACCAGCGGGTGCACGTTTCCCTCAGTATGCCAGACTCCTAAACAACCCCTGTGCCCTCTGCGTCCTTTGAAACGGTTAAATAAAGAACCCGTGCTGGCTGAAAGCTCCGCGATGAGGTCAGAATGACCTCAGCAGAGTTGCTGTGGCACAGCGGTGTGTGTAAACAGCTGGCTGGACTCTGCTGCAGGAACACACACGGTCTTACCGTGCAAAGCCAGCGTGCCTGTCTTCTTACGTCAGGCAGGCAGTGCTGCTCAAAAGCCTCCTTTTAGCCCCAGCTGCACTGTAACAGCAGGAGCATGGGAACATTCAGTTATTCCACGGAGCTGCAGCCAGACCTGGCATCATCGGCCGTCAGCGCCTTCAGGCACCAGGGCTAAAAATGACGCAGAAACAAAACAGGTCATGGCGCTGCCTGGGTGGGGAAGAAGGCATGTTCTTGGGACGAGGAGACAACTGGTGTGTGTGTGTGTGTGTGTGTGCGCGCAAGAGATCATTCCATTTTCTATACTCACATATGTTACACATTTATACTCATCATAGCCCCGAGAGAAGTTGGCCTGCTTTAGAGAAAACTCCTCTTTCGAAGCAGATGTCATGGCGATGACTTTTTTTTTTTTAAAGCACATTTCGCTTTTAGCCGTCTTACGTAACTCCACATCAAACAATAGCACTGTTATTCATCTCTACGCAAGCTTTCCAACAGCACATCTATCTAACCATGTCTTCGATAAAATACCGGAAAATAGCCGACATAATTTAAAAAAAAAAAAAAAAAAACATTGCTGAAATTGCTAGCACAGAGTGCTGGTTAAAAGCTCCTCCATGTCTCTCGCCGGTCGTTCACCTGACTGCATGCCTTCCAAATGCATTCCATTAACTCGGCGCAGTTCAGTCCAGTGATCAATGAAGGCCAGGTTTACTCCAAACTCTGGAACGAATCCACAAGGAGCCCCGAAGCCGCGGTAATCGCTGCAAACCCCACGGCTGCTGGCAGTGGTCTACGTGTGCACTGGCAGATGCGCTAGAATACAGGAAGGAGCTGTCTCTCCGTGGAGCGCTCCGATTCACCGCTGTACGCATAGATGTGCTCGTGCATACAGCCACAGCCTTAATCGTCCTCTGCTGCATCACAGGCTGCCAAGCGAGACAAGCCACAGCAATCACTTCGACCGTGCGGCAGCCAAAACAAACAGAGAAACAGTGTGCACATGGTGTCTCTCCGTTACGCACACACACACACACAGACCTGCATGCACACAGGTTTATAGACTGGGCCAAGCTAAGTACACAAAGGCTCAAATATAATTAAGCACGGCATGTTTAGAGTCAACAAGGTCTAATGTAAAGCCAACTCCAAGAGCACTGCTGTCAGGCAATTAGAAGCTCTAATGGGTCGACACTAGAAGAGCCAGCGTGCCTAAGTGTCGTGTCTGAACACCATGCAATGATTCAGTAGCGCGATTCAGTCACTTCCTGCCCAAAAATCACAGTATCTCATGCCAGCGTTTAGGCTGAAACAACATGCTTCAATTGACAAGTTCAACTGAGGTAACACAGTGACGGCATAGAAGGAAAAATCAATAAGGCTGAAAAAAATTATAGTTAAGCTTTATAACACGGGCATAAAACTATAATGCATGCACACAGAAACACACTCGCTCACGATTGATTTTAAGTCAGCTGTCTCATAGAATAATTCTGTGTCTCTTCCGAACAGAGCAATCGTAGTAAACAGAAAAGCTGTGCTTGCCATTTGCTAGCTCCTTCCTTCAAACCACATAAAAGTTAAGGTTCTGTCATTTCTTCATGTCATTTTCTATTTTGATTTTTATGCATGTAATGATTCACCCAATTCATAAATCAATTTGATTCACGATTTGACTTTCCTTCTGATTGATGGATGGATGGATGGATGGATGGATGGATGGATGGATGGATGGATGGATGGATGGATGGATGGATGGATGGATGGACGGACTGACTGGATGGCTTTATTGATTGGACGGATGGATGGATAAACATTGATTGGATGGATTGATTGGATGGATGGATTGGTGGACTGACTGGATGGATTGATTGGATGGATGGATGGATGGATGGATTGGATGGATGGATGGATGGATGGATGGATGGATGGATGGATGGATGGATTGGATGGACTGACTGGATAGATTGATTAGGATGGATAGACTGACTGGATGGATAGACTGACTGGATGGATGGATTGACTGGATAGATTGATTGGATGGATGGATGGATGGATGGATGGACTGACTGGATAGATGGATGGATGGATTGATTAGATGGATGGACTGACTGGATGGATGAATTGGTGGACTGACTGGATGGATTGATTGGATAGATTGATTGGATGGACTGACTGGATAGATTGATTAGGATGGATAGACTGACTGGATGGATGGATTAGGATGGATAGACTGACTGGATAGATGGATTGACTGGATGGATGGACTGACTGGATAGATGGATTAGGATGGATAGACTGACTGGATGGATGGATTAGGATGGATAGACTGACTGGATGGATGGATTGACTGGATGGATGGACGGATTGACTGGATGGATGGACTGACTGGATAGATGGACTGGATGGACTGACTGGATAGATGGATTAGGATGGATAGACTGACTGGATGGATGGATTAGGATGGATAGACTGACTGGATGGATGGATTGACTGACTGGATAGATGGACTGGATGGAATGACTGGATAGATTGATTAGGATGGACAGACTGACTGGATGGATGGATTGACTGGATGGATAGACTGACTGGATGGATGGATTAGATGGATGGACTGACTGGATGGAAACTTTATTACCAAAAAAAAATGCAACCTTTATTTTCCTTTTCTTTATCTATTTAATAACTTGTTATATTAAATATATATTTCTGTTTCCTTTTCTTAATAACCAATAATAGTTTACAAACATTTGGAAAGGCTGGAGTAAAAATATAATAGTCTATTTAATAAAATATTATTTATATTAAAATGAAAAACATTAATAACAATCAGGCTTTGTCTTAATATACGTTTATGAAGATTTGTGAAGGTTGCCTCCATTTTTCTCATCTTTCCTTCTGCTTTCTGCAGTCTGTAAAAACAGAGCTCCGATTTCTTGCTAAATTTATTTGTAGTCAATCGCACAGCAGCTCTTTCCCATTTTAGATCTGTTTTTTTTTTTGGTGTGTTTTTCGTGGCATTAGAGCTGCGTTACTTCTGCCTATGATGACGTCACGCTCACGCCTGCAATTGTACGTTACTGTGCCCTCTGCTGTCTAAACAAGGCAGCTGTAGCTAGGAAAAGCTAAGATTACGCAACCTGATGATTATGACAACAATTATTCATTTTTCATTTCATTGATTCAAATCATAAATTTGTACCATGATTTACTGTCACACAATAATCATCTATTCCTAATTACTCCAGAGGCATTTTGAAAAATCAGGGATTGTCAAAGTACTTTGTTAATGTTTATTAAACCTGCTATTGGACTTCACATGCGGCTTCTCAGACGCTGCTGATTTAACACTGGTGTGATAAGACACTCACTGGCCACTTTAATAGGAACTTGTTCCTGATTCTAAGATTCCTGTTCTTGGCTGCAGGACTGGAACCCAGTGTGTTCTTCTGCTGTTGCATGCTGAGATGCTTTTCTGCTCACCACGGTTGTAAAGAGTGATTATATGAGTTACTATATCCTTCCTGGCAGCTCAAACCAACCTGGCCATTTTCCTCTGACTCTCTCTTATCAACAATGCGTTTGTTTCCACCCACAGAACTGTCGCTCACTCAATGTTTTTTGTTTTTTGCACCATTCTGTATGTATAAACTCAAGAGACTGTTGTGTGTGAAAACCCCAGGAGATCAGCAGTTTCTGAAATACTCAAACCAGTCCGTCTGGCTCAAACCAACACCCACGCCACAGTGAAAGAAAGTCACGCTTTGAGATCACAATTTTTCCCATTCTGATGTTTGAAGACATGAACGTTAACTGACGCTCTTGATTTGTATCTGTAAATTTATATTTACACCCAATTCACTTCCGTATTTGCGAAGTAAAGGAAACGAGTCACACTTGTCGTTTGCTTGCCGCATCTTTCTTTCTTTTCAGATCATCGTGTTGATTGCGGTTATAGACGAAGTCTCTGAGCTCTTTACAAGTTGAATTTTTTGGGATACAGTATTCTTTAGACAAATTCGTTGCTTTCTCACTACGCGTTAGACAGCAGCGTGCCTCGAACTGCTACTCAGGTACACATGCACAGCACCATTAGGACTGATTACCATGCACCTGTTCCAGATTACAGCACAATCACAGCGTGCGCTTATAAGGACTCTCACGACACACAGACTTTGCAAAGTAAAGTATCCGCGCTGTACCTTGCGTCTCACATTACCAAGCCTTTTGTAGCACTGTGTTGACATTCTGGTTTCTGACTATTTTGTATTTTGCCCTTTGTCTCCGCCTCACTTGACCGTTACCCATTTCTCGACTGATTTCTGACCACTGATTCAGATCGGTTTGCCAGCGTATTTTTAAATAAAACTCTTCCATCAGTTAGATCCGTCTATCGCCTGCATTTTCCGACAGACGCAAGATACTCTCCATTTATGAGTAGCCATGACAACGATGCTTACAGAGTAAAAGACTCGAGTAAATCTACTTTCAGCTCGTAAAACAGTCCTTGTAAGGGATTTTTTGATTGCCATTCTCAACAACTATTAGGCTACATCCACACGACAACGGCAACGAGATTTTATTAAAAAAAATATCGCGTCCACATGGGCAACGGATCAGTAAAATATCAGGTACATATGGCAACGCAACGCTTGCTGAAAACGATGCAATACACATGCCACACCTCTACGTGCACTGTAAGACGGTCCCATCAGAGACACCAGAACAATAAAAGAAGTAGGACGCATGTGCATAAACCCCTTCTTCTACCCGGCGTGAAGCACTCACAGGAACAAACACACAACAACAAGAAGAAGATGGCTACGACTACGCGAGGGAATCGTGCCTTCTGTGTGTACAAATTAGTTTTATTAGTGTGCATAGTTTTATATAACTTTTTATATTGTGTGTGAACATTTTGAAAAGCAGTCTTATCCAATAAAAAAAAAGAAATTCAAGAAATGGTTCAGTTACTTGTTTATTTAAAAGAAAAGCTGTATACAAAAGTGAATGCAATGCAGTGGTTCATACAAAACAGCGAGAGTGCTGCTTGTTCTAGTCATGTGGTTGTGACGTCATCGTAAACAAATCCATTCTACTCATCCAGACGACTTCGCAACGGCGCCGTTGCCAGATTTTTCCACTCTGGAACCCGTTCTCAAAAAATATCGTTTTGGGGCACCCAAAACGCCGGTGCCGTGTGGACGCCAAGCCGAAACGATAAACAATTTTATCAGATTCACCTGAATCCGTTGCCGTGTGGACAGCCTCTTAGTGATTGACACCTAAGCGAGGCTAGTTAAGCCTTTTGTTTTATGGTGTGAAGACATTGTTAACTTGACTGCAGACTTGATTACTTATTGTTTGTCTTGGGGGTAGAAGAGGAGATGAGCACATGGCTCAGCGATTTTTTTTTTTTTTTAAAAAGACTCCAACTGTCAATAAAGGCGGGGGACATGCAAAGCTTGTTGTAAAAGAGTCCGTTATAGTGGGGTTGCAGTAGCCTGGGAAATCCCATGCTGCTTTGCACAATCGTTCCGATCTGAAAAGACAGCATGGAAACTATGGTCTAAAGGCTCGCCTGAGTTAGGGAGCCAATCAGAGAGTGGGGAGGGGTGGAAAGACGGTGACGCGTACTACTCGACAAACGGAAGCTTGTAGTTTATTTGGGACTGTTTACGGATCACATTTAACATGGCGGCGAGCGATACGAACCAAACTTTCGATCAAGCTTTAGACACTGTTCTGAATAGTTCAGAGCGAAAGTTTGTTTTAAAAAAAGAACAGCGTTTGGCGTTTCAGCCTTTCTTCGCCTCTTCGTCGCTCTAACTACGTCACCGGGTACAACTGCCATGATTGGCCATGGGCTACGTATACGCCAAATGACAGACATTCGCAACGTCCAATAAACGGCCGTTGACAATCGTAAACCACACCTCCCCTACGAGAAATTCAATAGGCGGATTCCAGACCATATTTCACTTGTGATATGGTCTGGTGTTAACCAGACTAGGGTTGCAGTGTACCGTACGTCTAAGTAGTAATGACACCCATGGCGTACTGAAACGCTTGCTCACTATCACTCCTCTCCTCTGACTGGTTACCAGCTCCTGCCGGTTACCAAGTCGTCAGACTTCTTTCCGTCCCTTGAATTGGGACCTGGTTCTGACCGGACGCACCCGATACAAAACTGAACAACCATTCCAGGATCACAAGTGCCGGACTGGTGTAAAGAAACCTTGCGCTAGATGTCGCTTGGTAACTGGAGCAGAATTAATCCTGAAAAAGTCCTAAAATAATCGGATTCACGTAATTAATCCAATGCTGGTGCTTAACAATACAAATCATTTCGACTTGCATGCATAAATATTAACAGCTCCCTTCATTGTTGAAAAGATCAACTCGGGTAATTCCTGGATTGCTGACAATCAAACGATAAATATGGCTCCGTATTCATTCTGCATAGCCGAGTGCTGTTTATCCTTTGAGGTTTGGGTTTTTTTTCCCCTCCACGACATTTTTAGAGTCTGTAATGTGGAGAGCGTAGGGTGCGAGCATGTATTATTAAGACTGTATCAGGTTAATCCAACATTTAAATCTCCTGCCAATATTGATTTTCTCACTCTGATAGCAGATATTGATCAGCTTTGACCGCTAGTCGATGGTATATACAGTGTATGAGCCATGCTGACTGCTGTGGCTATTTATAGTCTGGGTTTCCTGGGCTGCAGTGTCGAGCGGCTCTGCACAGCAGCAGATCCTGTATCACTGCAGCCCCAGAGCAACAGCAGGATCACCTCACTGAGAGTTTACGGCACTGAGATTACACAGAGGCCGGGTGAGGCCAGGTGAGGCCAGGGCCGAATGGAAACCTGCGCAATCAGCTTCAATCTCTGGACGGGGGATTCATAAAGAGTCATCCGAGAGATACAGAAAGACAAACACGCATTCAGAACCAGAGGTAAAACGCAGAAGAACGCTTATCTCTCCGTTTTGCATGTCGGGTAAACAGGATTTACTTCCACCGCCAAACACGGCGCTGACAGCACCCACTTCACAGACTAGACATCACCCAGCTGTCAATACACACACTCGCGCTTGTGCAGGCACACGCCCACTCGTGCTTTCTTCCCTCTTAGTCAAAGTCCCATTTATGAGCAAAGTGACATTTATAACTCACATTGTGCACGTGTGTGTGTGTGTGTGTGTGTGTGTGCGCGTGTCACTGGAGGCGTGGAGGAGCCAGCAGATGGCACGGATGAACACTTCACCCATTAAAATCTGAAGAGGAGACTTAATATTTTCCACAGCGCTGAATGAAAGTAGGATTTATTTTTTTGGACTGCTGGTTTCGGGGAGCAGCGAACGCAACTGCTGCTGCTAGGCAAAACATGAAAAAAAAAAACCCCACACACACACAGAGAGAGAGAGAGAGAGAGAGAGAGAGAGAGAGAGAGAGAGAGACTGATCAAAGTGCAATGAGATGTGAATGGCACTGAGGTAGGACACTTCAGGCTGCTGGCAAGAAAGAGAGAAAGAGAGAGATGAAAGAGAGCAAGAGAAAGAGAGTGATAGAGAAGTAGAGAGAGAAAGAAAGGGATGAAATAGAGAGC
The DNA here is from genome assembly GCF_027579695.1 of Neoarius graeffei. Classification (NCBI taxonomy): domain Eukaryota; kingdom Metazoa; phylum Chordata; class Actinopteri; order Siluriformes; family Ariidae; genus Neoarius; species Neoarius graeffei. Next base: position 75,251,095 of record NC_083577.1, read on the forward strand.
CATAGAGACAGAAAGAGAAAGATGAAAGAGATGAAATAGACAGAGATACGAGAGAGACAGAAAGAGAGACAGAAAGAAAGGGATGAAATATAGAGCGATAGAGAGAGATGAAAGAGATGAAATAGACAGAGATAAGAGAGAGACAGAAAGAGAGAGAGAAAGAAAGGGGTGGAACAGAGAGCGATAAAGAGAGAGAGATGAAAGAGATGAAAAAGAGAGAGATAAGAGAGACAGAGAGAGAGAAAGGGATGGAATAGAGAGTGATAGAGACAGAGAGAGATGAAAGAGATGAAAAAGAGAGCGATAAGAGACAGAAAGAGAGAGAGACAGAGAGAGAGAAAGGGATGAAATAGAGAGCGATAGAGACAGACAGAAAGAGAGAGATGAAAGAGATGAAATAGAGAGAGACAGAAAGAGAGACAGAGAGCGATAGAGAGAGACAGAAAGAGAGATGAAAAAGAGATGAGAGACAGAAAGAGAGACAGAGAGAAGTAGCAAGAGAGAGAGATGAAAGAGTGATAAAAAAACAAAAAAGAGAGATGAAATAGAGAGCGATAGAGAGAGAGATAAATAGAGAGAGAAAGAGATGAGAGAGAGGAAATTCCACTCCCATAGCAACATTTGTATATTTAAAGGACATACACGAGCTAATTATAACCGGACTTATAATTAATTTGTTTCCTTTTCCAATTTTTTTTTAACGCACAATTAAATCATCGTTCGTTTATCTAAACTATTTTATTTTGAGAACTTTTTCATTCACGCTCAACATTAAGCCCGTATTCCTTCATACGGACACACTGAAACGTAAATGAGCGCCAAGTGCGATTTAAAATGATCTAATTAATTCACTTATAATTAACATGATGACAGCAGATTCCTTTCTGACAAAGCCAAAAATGTAATTATGCAATCATGATTAAAATATAACGAACGGTTCAGCCCATGCATCGCGCGTGCATGTGCTGTAAAAGTATCGGCGTATGATGAGGTTTTTTTTTTTTTAAGCCTGATACCACAGTGCTGTTGAATTCTCAAATCTGATTGGTCAGTTCTGGCTGCAAGGCAAATCACACGTTTTCATTTTACCTTATCAACATACGAAAGGATTTGTTTGACAAACGCTCCACTCCATTAAAAAAAAAAAAAAAAAAAAGTTCAACAAGGAGTCTCCAGTGTCAGTGTTTTGTAACGCCGTTAAGTTTTCCCGTTATGGGAAAATCAGGATACGGTAACATGACCGGCTGTTTTGGTTCCATTTTCAAAACAGAGGGAAAAAGAGAAGCTGGTGAGGCTCTGACTGTTTATCGCTACTATATTCCAAGTGATAAGAGGAACTTGTGATGAGAGCATGAATGTAACTGGATGTCAAATAGCTCGTGTTAGCGATTTGCTCTGGTGCAAGAGGAATGAAACACTTCAGGGTGTGCTGTTATAGAAAACCACCACTCGTCGTTGATTACATTCCTGTAGCGGCATGCCCCGGCGAAGTCTTTTCTTCCTCGCATATCCTTTGATCGAGTACGCACTCTTCACGGCATCATCAAGGCTTTCAAGCGAGCTTCCACATAGCTCCTGCGGTAAACAGACCTAAAATAACATGCGAACTGTAAACACTGGCGCGCACAGGAAATGTTCCCCGCTACTGGAAGGAAACTGTGACACCGCTCGTCATATTCACAAAGTCTCACTGCTTCACACGCTCATCAGCACCCTCTCTGCATCGACCGACTGCTCGTTTTCAGTTTTGTTTCTGTCCTTTTGCTTGATGTTAAATGCAGCCCGTTGCCTCATTTGCCTCGTCTCGATCTATCTATCCATCTCTCTCTCTCAGTGAATGAAGGATGGAGCTCCTGCATGACTGAACCAGTCAACCAGAACACCTCAGCAACATTGCACTCACTGCAGTGCATAGTCTGCAAAGCCTGACTTCTCCCTCACACACACACCGCGATACAACACTCCTCAAAAGAGACCGAACAGAAAGCTCTCGTCAGTCTGCTGTGTGTGCAGCATGTTCAAGGATGCACTGTGCACACAAACACACCGCATGCACCTCTTAACATACATCAGCACCATTCAATAAACGCGGAGTTCGTGTCTACAGTGTGTCCACCCACTCACTCATTCATACAACACACACACACACACACACACAATCCAAAGCAGTTCGCCAAAAGCTCTTACCCATTAGTTCTTCAGTTCCGAGTGAAGAAATGGCTGTTTTACAAGCCGAGGAGTGTAAAGCCGTGCACCAGGACGCTCAAACGCGCAGCCCACAGCAAGCGAAATACAACAGAGTCTCTCTCTCTCTCTCTCTCTCACGCGTCTTCTCTTCGCCGTCTCTCAATGAGCTCGCTTAGCTCTCCCTCAGGCACTGTCTCTAGCTGCCTTGGTCTCCTCCTCCCACTCTCTCTCTCTCTCTCTCTCTCTCTCTCTCAGCTGGTGACATCAGAGAGCCGTTGCGAGCACGCCGAGTGTTTATGCACGACGCTGTTGGCTTCCTGGAACGCACGCCAGATTCACAGAAGGTTCAACCGTCTTTCTCTCTCTTGCTTTTTTTTTTTTTATATTACTAATGGGTGTACACAATGCAGTAGGGCCTTTGAGCAGCACCCAAAAATAGGAAGCATTTTACAAAATATTTAAGAAAGTCGGTAAAATGATGCCCTATTAAGCACCATCATGTCTTTAGCTTGCTCTCACACGTTTCTATTAGTTCACTGTTTAAACGTCCCCTGTAACAAACTAAACTCTCAGTGGTACAGCTTCTTGATTACAGCTCACTGGCACCCTGAAAAGCATTCACATGATCTTTTAAAAAATAAATAAATAAATAAATAAATAAATAAATCATGCATATGGAAGCTCCTTTCAGTTTCATTTCCTTTACAGTTTTCTCTCCTTTTTTTTTTTCCTTCACTGTTACTCGAACCACAGAGCACCTTGATATTTTGAGGCTATAACCTGCTGATCCTAGGACCGTTAATAGAAATCAGACTTGCAAGCTCGTATTTCCCCAAAGACCAACCAAGCTTCTGCTCCTGTAATCCCAAGATTCACAAGCTCCAGCAATTCGGAGGCGAGTAAGTTTCTGTGCCTGCCAAGCTAAGGCCCATAAGGTCCTGCTCCCGCCATCCTGAGGCCCATAAGGTCCTGCTCCCGCCATCCTGAGGCCCATAAGTTTCTGTTCCTGCCAACCTAAGGCCCATAAGGTCCTGCTTCTACCATCCTGAGGCCCATAAGGTCCTGCTCCCGCCATCCTGAGGCCCATAAGTTTCTGTTCCTGCCAACCTAAGGCCCATAAGGTCCTGCTTCCGCCATCCTGAGGCCCACAAGTTTCTGTTCCCGCCATCCTGAGGCCCATAAGGTCCTGCTTCCACCATCCTGAGGCCCATAAGTTTCTGTTCCTGCCATCCTGAGGCCCATAAGTTTCTGTTCCCGCCATCCTGAGGCCCATAAGGTCCTGCTCCTGCCATCCTGAGGTCCATAAGGTCCTGCTCCCGCCATCCTGAGGCCCATAAGTTTCTGTTCCTGCCAACCAAAGGAACACAAGTTCCTGCTCATGCCATCCTGAGGCCCACAAGTTTCTGCTCCAGCCACCCTGAAGCCAATAAGGTCCTGCTCCCGCCATCCTGAGGCCAATAAGGTCCTGCTCCCGCCACCCTGAGGCCAATAAGGTCCTGCTCCCACCACCCTGAGGCCAGTAAGGTCCTGCTCCCACCACCCTGAGGCCAATAAGGTCCTGCTCCCGCCACCCTGAGGCCAATAAGGTCCTGCTCTCGCCACCCTGAGGCCAATAAGGTCCTGCTCCCGCCATCCTGAGGCCAATAAGGTCCTGCCCCCGCCATCCTGAGGCCAATAAGGTCCTGCTCCCGCCATCCTGAGGCCAATAAGGTCCTGCTCCCGCCATCCTGAGGCCCATAAGGTCCTGCTCCCGCTATCCCAAAGCCAGCAAGTTTCTGTTCCTGCCAACCTAAGGCCAACAAGTTTCTGCTCTTGCCATCCTGAGGCCCACAAGTTTCTGCTCCGACCATCCTGAATCCAACAACGTTCTACTCCTATCATGCTGAGCCCAACAATGTTCTGCTCCTGCCATGCATCCAACAAGTTTATGCTCCTGCTATCCTGAGGCTCGGCACCAAGATCCTCCGACTTCTCCTGAGATCTTGATACTGACAACCTAGTGTTTTTCTTCACACCCACAAGCTCCTCATCCTGCGAGGCTCACAAGGTTCTGTTCCTGCCATCGCAAGGCCCACATGCTGCTGCTCCTGCCATTGCAAGACCCATAAATCCTGCTCCTACCATCACAAAGCCCACAAGCTCCTGCTCTGCCCCTGCCATTCACTTGTGGACTTGTTTAAGCAACATGTCTCTTCCTCTTCTCGTACAAAAATAGAACAGGGTGTCACCTATATTGAAACCCAAAGATGTGTCTTCACGGTATCTGACTTTATCATCAGTCTTTGCCAGGTTGCGATGTTATATATGGCAACGAGTACAAGGAATCTGAATTGAGTAGCGAGAAGTGCTTCTTATTCTGCTAACGATTCACTGACTTGTAAAATAAGAACGCTTGAGTAATAACCTCCTGAGTGAGTTCAGTCCTATTGATGTTCTCCATTCTCAACATACTGTGTGGTTAAATTACTGCCAGCGTAATTCTGTAAAATAGGTTGCGCTCTTCTGCTATAAACTCAACACCGCCAGATGTCAATTTAAACATCTACAGCAAAGCACGGTCCCGCATGCGTACTCTCACGATAAACAGTACAATAATGAGGGACGGAGGTGTACATTTTCAATAACGGCCCACCTTACTATGAAACTAATAAATCTAGGTAACTTCAAATGCACTCCGAGAAAGAGAGAGAGAGCGAGAGAGAGACTCTACTAACATCAGAATTGGAAGGGAAACAGTGATTAAGGCTGTCCCTTTGAATAATGTGCATGATGAAATGAGTTGGGGTTGGGGAAGACATTTTAACAGCATTAGGAATGAGGTGATTAGACTCGAGATGGATGAAGCCATCAGGACCAGTGGGAACAGGAGAAGCAATATTCTCTCTTTCTCTCCAAAAATGTGAAAAAGCCATACGAGTAATCACAATCTGTACAGTACATTCAGACTTGCGCACTTAAGAAGGGAACAAGCTCCGTTCCTCGTTGTTGAACATCTTAAAAGTTAAAAATCTTGCCGGATGAACATGCACTCTATACGGAGAAGGGAGTGGAGCAGTAAGGGGAATCAGGAGGGCTGAAGGCTTGGTCCTGTCTCCTGGGAGTGGCAGAGAGGGAGGAGAAAAGGAAGAAACGGGGGACATTGGTGCTAGAGCCAGCACTTAACCAAACGGCAGATCAATGGCACATTTACTCCAGCACGACAAATCAATAGCCAGCGTGTTTGGCTACGCGGGAGCAGGGAGGGAGCGATACTGCGCTGAAATAAATATCCCACAGATCACTTTCACGCAGAGATGTCCAGCAAACCGAGAATGGTCAACGCTCGTCTCTGAAGAGCCAGACGCACCAGCATGAGGAGAGCAACTTGGATACTCTAACCGTCCGAAAGCTTAACAGTTCATCAATCAAAATTAATACCAGCGTCAGAATAAATCACATTATTTTTTTCGTGGTCCGGTTTCCATCAAATCCTGCGCTCTGATTGGCTGGCGAGCGGGTCCGTATCCTATCCAACAAACATAGTAGCAATTTTAACACTTATTTTCGCATTTCCCAGGAGAATCGCATTAATTTTACAGCATGGATAGCGATAACGACAGTGTTCACAGCGAAAGCGGGTTTTACTACCCTGAGGAAAAAGAAATGAAAGAAAACATTTCAGGAGAAAGCTAAAAACCTCTAAAGCCCACTTTACACGGGGGACGGTCTGAAACAAAAACGCAAAAGTCCGTTTTCGTTCTCACTTTTTTTTTTTCACGTCTACACGACCGTTTTCAAGGAGGAAATCTGCGTCTATACGGTGACGCGTAAATGTGTGGAATTCAATTGGATGTGCATGCCAGGCGGCTAGGCGGTGCTGTGAAAGACCTCCGCTATGTCTGCACGCATGCGCAACGTCTTCCGTCTTGTCTGATCTGCACATCTGCGCCGCGAAAACTTTGACTACTCTGGCTATGGTAAGTAAGAAAGTAAGTAAAAAAGTAAGAGCATGCTATACCCGCCTCTGTTCATTAACGGTGTATGTGCAGATTCAGTATAGATGTTCGAAGGACTCCTGGACGTTTATTAAAGCTGCCAGAGCAGCTTGAAGGTCCGTTGGATGGATGTACTCAGACATGCTCTTACTTTTTTACTTACTTTCTTACTTCCCGGGCTGGCATGTACAGTATATGACATATGTATGACGTAAACGCGTACCCGACGTGAGCAGATCCGAGCAGAGTTTCGCGTATTGGGTAGTTTAGACGGATATGCAACGGGGGCTGTTTTTAACTTATCCACTCTGGAAGGCGTTTTCAATTTTTTCCGTTTTTCAGCCTCGGAAACGCCGTCCCTGTGTAGACGAAAGGCACTTCCGATAAAATATTTAGTCGTTTTTACCCGACAGCGTCCTCGTGTAAACGGGCCCTAACTGTTGCTAACGCCGAGCAAAAACATGGCTGAATCCTGAATGACTCAATTTTGTATAAATAGGGGACTACATAGGCGGCAAAATGTAGTTTTTTTCCTGCCATGGAAGTGCACTTGTATACCGAGGAGGAAGCCATTTGCATTACAGCCGTGAATGAGGATTCAAAATGGCGGCTCGGCTCGGTTTTCCCTTTCGGGCGCTCTCGTTTTCTGTTAGAATTTGGTAATTTTATATAAAATTTACCAGCTTAAGGTCGGTCTGTATGGCTCGGCGTTGAATACTGACCTCGGTCATGGTATTTCATCATACGGACCTCCCAGCTGGTAAATAACATATATTTATTCTATCCACATTCACTAGCTGAGCAATCGCGTGCTCTGATTGGTTACTCTACAGCTCATATAACGTGAGTAGAGAAAAACAAAATGGCGGAACATGTTGCTGAACCAACCGAGGACGAAATAAAACCTCGACTCGAAAACAATACCCCAAATAAAAATAGCCTCAACGAGGCTGTAGCTAACAGCAGCCAAGGTGCCCATAAAATTGTAACTATGAAAGGTGGCGCCACCATCTTGACAACTTTTATGCATGCACGCCCACCTGGGAAACATTGTATGCGAGTTTGATCGAAATCTGGTCAATCCTGTAGGAGTAGCAGCAATTTTTGTAAATTGTGGACGGACGACGCGTGATCACATAAGCTCATCCGACCTAGCCTGTGGCTGGATGAGCTAAAAAATACAAAAAAGCAATGAAATATAGAATGAAAGTCTTTGACGCTAAGAATGTGTGTCTTTTTTATTTTTCAAGAATTATCGCATTTTTCACAAATTGCTCCGGTCATTTCGCCGGTTTGTTTACATTCTAAAGCCCGGCACAGACGGGCGATTTTCCGTTGCTTGGTCATGCAACTTTTTGACGCAAGCAAAAAACTGCTTTGTGTGCGGATATGTGCGACGAGTTTTTCTTGCTTGTGACAGATCACAGGTATCGAGCATACTCGATATTCTGCGACCAAAAAGGGGGGGGGGATCACCAGTCACTGACTTGTTGCAGCGATATCGCCGCGTGTGCGTGTCTTTGCGATAACGAAGCGATCACCTCCAAAAACTGAGCCAATCCCTGCCTGCGAAGTAGTCATGTGATTTCCATGTGACTTGCATCCCCCTCCGAAAATTGGCCACTGGTTGGAGATAACGCGCACACGCAGCTACCCGAGAGGGGAAACTTGCGTCCAAAAATCGTGATACGCTTGCGACGAGAAGTCGCCCGTGTGCGCTGGGCTTAAGCAGAAATTATTTTGTCAGACATTTTGTATAAAGTTATTATTTATCGAATTTGCAGAAAATAAAAATAAAGCTCTGTTTCTCAAAACCCAGTGAACGTAGATAAAATGAATAGATGTTATTTCCCAGCTGGGAGGTCTGTATGGTGAAATACCGTGACCGAGGTCTTGAAAGTACTGAGCGAGGCCCTCTGGGTCGAGGTCAGTATTCAAGGCCGAGCTCACGGTATTTCACCATACGGACCGACTTTAAGCTGGTAAATAATATATTTATTTTTTTCTTTACCAAATTCTAACAGGCGGCACGGTGGTGTAGTGGTTAGCGCTGTCGCCTCACAGCAAGAAGGTCCGGGTTCGAGCCCCGTGGCCGGCGAGGGCCTTTCTGTGTGGAGTTTGCATGTTCTCCCCGTGTCCGCGTGGGTTTCCTCCGGGTGCTCCGGTTTCCCCCACAGTCCAAAGACATGCAGGTTAGGTTAACTGGTGACTCTAAATTGACCGTAGGTGTGAATGTGAGTGTGAATGGTTGTCTGTGTCTATGTGTCAGCCCTGTGATGACCTGGCGACTTGTCCAGGGTGTACCCCGCCTTTCGCCCGTAGTCAGCTGGGATAGGCTCCAGCTTGCCTGCGACCCTGTAGAACAGGATAAAGCGGCTACAGATAATGAGATGAGAATGAAATTCTAACAGAAAACGAGAGCGCCCGAAAGGGAAAAGTGAGCCGAGCCGCCATTTTGAATCCTCATTCACGGCTGTAATTCACGGCAAATGGCTTCCTCCTCGGTATACAAGTGCACTTCCATGGCAGGAAAAAAAAACTACATTTTGCCGCCTATGTAGTCCCCTATTTATACAAAATTGAGTCATTCAGGATTCAGCCATGTTTTTGCTCGGCGTTAGCAACAGTTAGAGGTTTTTAGCTTTCTCCTGAAATGTTTTCTTTTATTTCTTCTTCCTCAGGGTAGTAAAACTCGCTTTCGCTGTGAACACTGTCGTTATCGCTATCCATGCTGTAAAATTAATGCTGTTCTCCTGAGAAATGCCAAAATACATGTTGACAAAAATTGCTACCATGTTTGTTGTTGTTGTGAACGAGCGAGTTGCCAGAGGTCCGTAACCGGGGTCTATACCGTAGGATCAATCTCGTCGTACGTGGTTTATAGCCGACTCGGTGCTACGTGCCTCATCGGCCATCGGTTCACGTATGACTCGATTTCGTGGAATAATTGTGAATGATTTGACGAGTATTATAATTTATATCCGTGTATGTATTTGAAGGCAACAAACATGCTTCCAAGATTTTTTTTTTTTTTTAACACCAAATGACCCCCGTGTTATCTGACAGTTAAATAACGGCTGAACCACGGCCATATATTGGACTACATACATCAGTTCGAGAAAGCCTTTACATTATACCCTCGGTAGTGAGAATATTTATGTAGCAGTTTCATTTGCTTCTTACTCTTGCGTTGGCGGTGTGACTGCAGAGATCACACTGCGGTGGTAAAAACAGTCTGCCTAAGTTATTAGCAAAGTGCAAATTGTTCTTTTATTTGCAAAGCGACTGCCGCTGCTGTTGTTCTGAATGACGGGCTGCTCGGTGATACTAAGCCCTCGTTAGCGTGGGCCTGGTTAGAGGCTGACAGACGAATTACATGAAAACACGCTGTTTATTAAGAAATTAATATTATTCATTCAGACCAAGATGTGAGAGTAAAACAAGTTCTCTCATTATTAGTAGTAGTCGTCGTCATAGTAGTAGTATTTTGGCTTAAAATGTTTTGTTTTGATAACTAGCATTTTTTTTTTAAACCTGGATGGCTAATGCTAATGATTTCACCACTGTAATGATCAACAACCTCATCAAACTATGCACTTACACCAGATTTAAACCAATAACTTGCTCTTTTCTGATCACCTCAAATGCTACGCTCTGGATTATTTTTTTTCCATTTTTAAAAATTAGGTTTATTCATTCATTCTTCAAATTTACAGAAAACGTGTTCTACCGCGACACGCATCTTATAGGGGTGTTCACACGGCACATATTTGCATCGATGCTGCACCGATGTATTTTGTTGCGATATATCTTACACCGGTGTAAATTTTGTGGAGCGTTCACACGTCACAAACCTGCTTACTAGAGAGAAGCGTGTTAGCACCGGTGCAGCCCCACTTGCGTTCACACGGCAGTTTCTGCGACCGTGCAATAGTAGCAAAAACTTTATTACTATCATTTCCTTTGATAGTAATAAAGCTTTGATATCATTTCCTATCATTATTACTATCATTTGCAGTAGTAATAATGCGGAAATGAAATATGCGCATGCGTGAAAATGTATTTCCTTTTCCCGGTTGTCATGGCATCACCAAGCGCCGGGAAAACAACGTGGATGAAGACACCAGTGTTGCCAGATACTGCTGACGTTTTCCAGCCCAAAATATGTTCAAATCCGCCAAAATGCACTTAAAACCACCCAATCTGGCAACACTGGAAGACACGCAGTTCTGTTGTTGTTGTTGATATTCGCCATTTTGGAAGCGCAAAATACCAGGATGCAAATTATGCAATGCCCGTATGTAATCAACTCTCCTCACGCGTAGCGAGTCTACCCCTGTAGCGTTCAGACGGCCCATTTTATATCGGTGCTGCCCCGCAAACTAGCATTTACTCCGGAGTAAATTTCTTAAACCACCTCCCGAGCAGGGTTAGATTTGCACCGGTTTAAGCAGCTTTCAGGGGCGACACCGCTATAACTTTGTACCATGTGAACGCTCTACCGGGGCAGCCCCGGTGCTACACCGGAGTAAAAGTTGCCGTGCGAACACCCCTATTATCAGGATATGACACGACATATCAGGATGTGAGATTTTAGTCATAGCGCACAGCCTTACCTTCAGGTTCTGCACAATGTAAAATGACTCCGTTTACTTTTCGTCCTCGATCTGCACACAGTAACACAACGGCGACGCTAAACAAGCGTTGAGAAAATCCTGTACGGTTATTAAAAATCTAATTGCGAGGGGTATTCCGACTCTTTATTCAGTACTTTATGGAGACACCTTTGGCAGCATTAGCGCGTTTGCCATTTTTCTTGGCAGATCTTCTCAACCAAGAAACCAAGATGTCTGTGGCCCACCATCTTCAGATCGCTCTAAAGTTATTATATGGGGACCAAATCTGGGCTTTTGTTTTGTAATTATGGATTATTGTGTGTAGGCGGATATCAATTTTATATTAAATCTGTAATGCATCAAATTAACTTGACGTTAAATTCAATCTATAATACAAGAAACGTGAAGAGGCCTGAAGATACTCCAAAGCCACTATACACATCGGTTCAGGAAAGCCGGCAGTTATTTTAAACCTACGCATAATAGACGACGTCGATATTTCACCCTGGGAAGGGTTTCCCCTGGCTGGAGTAAATAGACAGGCATTTGAGATTCAATATAGATGTGTTGAAGTGGGTGGAATTTCTCTTTTTTTTATTGGAGCTCATCAGTAAGCCATGAAACGCATGCACTAGCTTAAGATCAGGGATTTTCAGACGGGTGGCACGGTGGCAGAGTAGTTAGCAGGCTTGTCGGACACGAGTCCGACTCGTGCCCTGATTTTAAGGGCTTGTGACTTGACTCGGACTCGTGCATTAACCGCATTCGGATTCGTAAATTGGAGACGAGGACTTGGATTTTTTTTCTTTTGTAAGGTGCCATAATAATTTGGCATAAGATATTTATATCTATATTCATTTTTGTACTGGTTTTGTGCAAGAGCGTCGCACATGCGCGCACCAGATGGACTCTCGGGTGCTCCGGACAGTGCGCGCACCAAGCGGACTCCCGTGCCGTAAATGACTCGCAGCTGCACAGGATTAAGGCGCAATCAGCGCGCCGATATAAAAACACACTTACTTTGCGAAGTATTGACTTGCGTTGCTGACACATTACCGAGCCTTACTTCCTTGTTTGGTTTCCTGATCTCCTGTTTCTGCCGAGTCTACGACAGCCTGTTTGTGCCTCTATCGCCTGCCGTTCTGGATTGTTTACCGTCTTCACTTGTATTAATAAAACACACCTTCTGCACTTCCATCCGTCTCCCAACCGTCTCAGAATACTTCACGCTCACTGATAAAGAGAAGCACATTCACCTGTTCAGGGACAAACTCATGTTAATGGCGCTGAAGCAAACCGCCACCGTCGAATGGTGTGGTTGGAGTCTTGTTCTCGACTCGAAATGATTTTTAACGACTTGGACTTGAACGCTGGGGACTCGAGACTGGACTCGGACTTGAGATTTAGTGACTCGACTCCAACGCTGGTGGTTAGCACTGTGTCGCCTCAGAGCAAGAAGGTTCTGGGTTCGAGCCCAGTGGCTGACGGGGGCCTTTCGGTGTGGAGTTTGCATGTTCTCCCTGTGCTCCGGTTTCCCCCACGGTTCAAAGACGTGTGGTTAGGTTAACATGGGGCAGCTTTGGGCTGAAGTGCCCTTGAGCAAGGCACCGAACCCCGAACTGCTCCCCGGGCGCTGTAGCATAGCTGCCCACTGCTCTGGGTATATGTGTGTGTGTGTGTGTGTGTGTGTGTGTGTGTGTGTGTGTGTGTGTGTGTGCGCGTGCGTTCATTGCTCACTTGTGTGTGTTCACTGCTTCGGATGGGTTAAATCCAGAGGACGAATTACACTCAGTGCGTTTACATGCACATCCAAATCGAGCTGCTGTCGGTAATCGAGCTAAGGGTCCCAGCAGGGGTGCCAGAGAAATCCAATCCTACATGCACACAAGGAAATCGAGCTATTGTGTGAGGTACATTGTGCACCCGAGCCACAGGTGGCGCTACACGCCCCATCGTGTTGGTACGCTTCCGGTTGTCGTCATGAAGAAGAGCTATTCAAGAGTGTAAACAAAGTTATCAGTTCCGTGTTCACAAGAAGAGGAGGCGAAGTGGCCAAGTGGTTAGAGCGTTTGACCACTAAGCGAACGGTCCCCGGTTCGAGCCTTGGCTCGACGGGGATCTGGGGCTCGCTCCCTGCCCACCCAGCAGTGAATGGGGACCTGGTGGAAACACTGGGGGAAGCAAGGCGGCGAGGAAAGGAACTGGCCACCCTACCTCACTATGCCGATGTCCCAGGACAAGTGCGCTCTCTAACAGGCACTCCCCCAATGTACGAATCGTATATGGGACCCTCTCTTCTTCTTCACAAGAAGAACGACGACGAGGATAGCAACATCGAGAGATGTTGTTCCTCCTGACCTCTTCTGCTGCTCGCTACTACTACTGTTGTCATGCCGACCGAGGCTGTCGTGTTTCCCGCTTGTGGTCTCGTCACTTCCGGAAGGGGCAGTGCTGAAGTAAGTAGCTCGATAGGGTTTACGTGCACTAAGTAGCTCGGCTACAATCGCATAATCTAGGTCGCGTAGCTCGATTACGAGAAATCCAGTTCGGTTGGATTTCAGCCGAGCTAAGGCGTTTCCGTGCCATTTAGAACTTCGATTTCAGTCGAGCTACGGCAGAAATTCGATTTTCTCTATGTGCATGTAAACGCACTGACTGTGCTTGAGTGTGCATGTGACAAATAAAGGCTTCTTCTTCTAAAAATGACAGTTAGCTCATAACAGGAGAGCTCAATCCAGCTTATCTGAAAAACGTGACTCGCAAGGCCAGTCAGGTCAAACAGTTCAGCGACTGAAGCTTGACTGCAGTCGACAAGCCTCTCCCGCTCGAGTAAACCGAGTTGAACTTTCAGGCGGCTTCTTCCACTCTGGAGCCAGCTGCGCGGCCTACAACCGACAGTCTAAAAACAACCCTTATCTACTTCTGACGCCACACACAACTATGCTGCTGATAATATCCATATGACGTCCAGTGATCACACAGATAACACACTCGCATACATAAAAACGCGTGAGCAGGTTCACGCAACAACAGGTCTCAGAATTTCAATCCAGCCTGCTCGGGAGGAATGTCCGGAGAGGGGAGTTTTCAGCAGCCGGACAGCATTTTTGCCAAAAAGAGCACGTGTAAACGCAATGCTCTTTAAAAAAAAAAAAAAAGGAGCTCTCGTTCCATGAAACTCCCGTGCAATGACAGCACCGAAAGCTCCACGGACTCGCAGTCCTGTGCGTGGTTTTCGTGCAAACGTGCCAAGAGCATTCTTGTACACTCGTACAAACAGAATTTATGGAAAGCTATTCAAAGCTAAAGGCGGAAACGGACAGCTCGATGGTGATGTATAGTCGGCGTTAAGGGAAGGAAAGGAAACGCTGAACAAGTCGGTGCCGTGAGGAATGAAAGAAGATTTCCCCAAAGCCGAAGCAGAATGAAGAAACGGAATGAAAGATATGCTGCTACCTTCAGAAATTTTCTCCCTCAGGACACAGCCGAAGACCAGTGCGAGAAGTAGTGTATCATTCATTATTAATTACTGCTCTTGATGGATTTCTGCCATCTCTCTCGCTCTCCAGTTCAGTTTCTCTGAATAGAAGAGTAGGCACCGGTGGTGTGTGCCTCAGACAGATATAGTGGCATTTCGGTGTAATAAAGTGGAGCTCGGTGAGAAATGCACTAGCAGCTAGATACGCTGCTACGTGACGTGATTAATACAGGGCTAGTCAAAATTATGTGAACACTAATGGAATATTTCTCCCCTGAACGTGTGGTGCGCCGTGAACGCTGCTGGCATAATTGGGCCCTACTTTTTTGACACCCCGACAGTGACGTCAGACGTCTACGTACAGACGGTGCGGCGTTGAACTTCCACGACGGATCTGATCGGCGGGGTATTTCCAACAGGATGGCGCACCGCCGCATTTTGGCCGTACTTATCTCGACCACACATTTCCAGGCCGATGGATAGGTCGCGGTGGACCGTTGCCGTGGCCTCCACACGCTGCTGATTTGACGCTGTGTGATTTCTGGTGATGGAGCATGGTGAAGGATCGCGTGTATAGCAGGAAAGTTCGTGATATCAATGGCCTCAAGGACAGAATAAGGACTGTGGGATCATCTATTCCTCGCGAAATGTGTATCCGGGCTTTAAAGCTCAAAGGCAACGGTTTTAATTTTATGCACATTTGAAACTTTACATGTAAAAAAAAACCTCTAATTTTCTTCTGGTCCCAAGAAGTATTGTTAATAAGTAATAATTAAAATAAGTGAGCGCGGATCGTGGCGAATTTCTGTTCGGCGATTTTCGTGACCACTCGGCGTGTGACGTCATTTAAGCCAAACAAACCGTTTGAGTTGAGTCGACTTCCGTTAACTTGCATTGCCGTTCGGCTTGATTACAGACGTGTGCTCGGGAATTTTAAATAAATAAATAAATAAATAATGCCTTATTGTTGTGCAGTGAACTGTAACAACGGGACCGGTTCAGGAAGAAGTTGTTGTTTTTACCGTTTTCCAAAAGAGGAGGAGAGCGCGGATTGTGCGCGTGAAGCGAGAGGGTTGGCGGCCGGGTAAATACGCCGCTCTGGGCTCCAATCACTTCGAGGAGGTTCATTTTTGAAGAATCCCCATCTGTTGGAGAGTTTAGGTGTCAGTGTCGGACAGAGAAGCTCAAACCTGACGCTGTTCCGACAAAATTCGAGCGCAAAAGCAAGCAGTCGAAGAAGAAACGGACCAGCGATGCTCAAGCAAAAAGGAGAAGATTGGAGATCAACATTTTTACCTTTGCTTGCAATTTTTCAAGTAAAGAATCCTGAACAATCATTGTGGAAATGAGACAAAAGGGATAGTTTGTCATGGCTACCTGCTAGCATGCTAACATGCTATTGACTAACACGATAAATGTCTGTGTGTGTGTGTGTGTGTGTGTGTGTGTGTGTGTGTGTGTGTCCGAACGCAAGTGTTCCTCATGAAGTGGCCATTAAGTTGAAGTTAATTAGTCACAGCTAACATGCTAACTGCTAGCCGGCTGACATGCTCGGTGTAGATGTCTGTGCATGGGTTTACACAAGTGTTCCTAATAAGGTGGCCACAAAATTGAAGTTGATTTGCAATGCTAACATGCTATCGACTAACATGATTGTGTGCGTGTTTACAGGAGGCTATAAATAGTATAATGCTTGTATTAATATTAGCAATAAATTATATTAGGCGGCACGGTGGTGTAGTGGTTAGCGCCGCTGCCTCACAGCAAGAAGGTCCTGGGTTTGAGCCCCGGGGCCGGCGAGGGCCTTTCTGCGCGGAGTTTGCATGTTCTCCCCGTGTCCGCGTGGGTTTCCTCCAGGTGCTCCGGTTTCCCCCACAGTCCAAAGACATGCAGGTTAGGTTAACTGGTGACTCTAAATTGAGCGTAGGTGTGAATGTGAGTGTGAATGGTTGTCTGTGTCTATGTGTCAGCCCTGTGATGACCTGGCGACTTGTCCAGGGTGTACCCCGCCTTTCGCCCGTAGTCAGCTGGGATAGGCTCCAGCTTGCCTGCGACCCTGTACAGGATAAAGCGGCTAGAGATAATGAGATGAGATGAGATAAATTATATTAGCAATATAAACGAATCCACGTTCTATGATGGGGATTATGTGCGCGCCCCTGTGCGCATCAGTGGGGAACCCCATTAAATGTCCGGGTAGATGTTATTATTGAATTGTTGAAAATGAGCCCTGTATGTTTCTCTCCAGCAAAAAAAAAAAAAAATTGTAGAAAGTGGTTAAATAAATGAACCTCCTAAGCGTGTGCTCGGTTCGCAAGTAAACACAGAGCTGCTCCCGGTCTCTTTAGCTTAAATGACATCACGACGACGGTCCCCTGGCAGTGAAAGTGTGCGCAAGTAAGATGTACACAAACCTTCGGAAATTGGGCAAAACGGTAGGCTACATTTTAAGCATTTTATTCAATTTTAGGGTGCAAATTACACACCAGGAAGATTGGATTCGCTTTTTGGGTCGTTCTTCTAGACAATCAAGTTGATATTCTACGGCCCTGTCCACACGGCAACGGTTTCAGGTGAATCCGATACAATTGCTTATCGTTTAGGCCTGGCATCCACACGGCACCGGCGTTTTGGGTGCCCAAAACGCAATCTTTTTGAGAACGGGTTCCAGAGTGGAAAGATCTGGCAACGTTGCCGTTGTGAAGTCGTCTGGATGAGTAGAACGGATTTGTTTACGATGACGACACAACCACATGACTGTGAGTGCTTCACGCCGGGTAGAAGTGTAACGAACTCGATGCGAGTTGTCAACAAATCCTATAACTTGGTTCATGAAACGCGCTTACAAAATATTTTTACTGTGAATATTTATTGTGTAATGGTGCAAAGTGAGAGAGAGAGAGAGAGAGAGAGAGAGAGAGAGAGAGAATAGCCCTTAGGGCAGAGTCAATCCCGCCAGCAGAAATAGGGAAAAAAAGGAGCGATCTCACCTCTTCAGATGTTGGTTTAAGTCCAACAATACATTCCTCAAAAAGGGCGTAGAAGAGCAAATTAATCCATCAACATGTAGCATTCAATTTATTCCGGACCATTAAAGACGCCGCCTTCCGCGTAGAATCATACGTCATCCTCGCTGCCATATTGGATAGGTCAAAGCGGAGAATAAAGATTCATGTGCTGTGTTTAACTGTACCAACAGGTTTACCGTCCAAACGAGATCACATGGGATTACCTTTCTCAGGTGAGAAACAACAAATTAATCCATCAACGTGTAGCATTCAATTTATTCCGGACCATTAAAGACGCCGCCTTCCGCGTAGAATCATCCGTCATCCTCGCCGCCATATTGGATAGGTCAAAGCGGAGAATAAAGATTAGCTGCGTTTAACTGTACCAACAGGTTTGCCGTCCAAACGAGATCACATGGGATTACCTTTCACAGGTGAGACTGGAAAAATACTTTTCATTGTATTTGGTCATTATAATGTAATTTTACGAACAGATTTTCCTGACTTTGTGGCTAATATGAAGTCTCGCGCATAATAGTTTATGCGCATGCGTCCTTACTTCTTCTATTGTTCTGGTGTCTCCGAAGGGACCGTCTTACAGCGCCCCTAGATGTGTGGCATGTGTATTGCATCGTTTTCAGCAAGCGTTGCGTTGCTATATGGACCTGATATTTTACTGATCGTTGCCCATTTGGACACGATATTTTTTTAAATAACATCTCGTTGCCGTTGTCGTGTGGATGTAGCCTACATTTCACCTCCGACCGTTGCCTATTAGGGATCAACCGATATGTTTTTTTTCAGGGCCGATACCGATTATTATGGAATTGGGATGCCGATAACCGATATGTGCAACCGATAAATGTAAACATTAGAATTCACATGAAATTAAACATAGCGCACACTGACACAGACCTTCATATCCATGAAATGTATGTTTAATTGTAAAATTGAAGATGAAATTTTGTGCAGGGAGATGCCAGCAGCATTTGTACAATAAAGTCAAACATTAGTTAGAATAAAATGAGAAATAAAATAATAATAAAATAAATATTCACCAATAAAAAAATAAATAAAATCACTCCCTACTATATTACAGCTCACCATTTTCAGTGGAAAATAAATGAAAATACACTCTGGATTCTTTTACACTAAGAACTAAGTAAGACTTACCAACTTCAAGTAGTTTTTAAATAACAAACCAAGTGTCGGGAGCTGCCTGCAGCATTTTTTAAAAAGTAAAATCAAACATAAAGTAGGCTATCACTCCCTATTAGGAACGGCTGCTCCTTTAAGAGTATACCGCTTTCCGAATCAGAAGCGCTAGCGAGGAGAATCACTTGCGCGAGAATTATAAATACTAGTCACACCTGGCTTGTTTAAATGTTCAAATAGCGCTTTATAAAGTTACCGAACATATACAAGTGCAGTGCGCTTTCTGAGCACGAGTCACGTCATGAAGTTTACCATGACGCAACAACAAATAGCCAGTAGGCTTGCGCTAGCCTACAGAACACAAACACTACGTTTTATTTCGGCTTCCCTTGACCACCTCTCTGTATGGCTGTCATTCTACTGTTCGAGTAGAACTACTGACACATTCACAACGTTTCCACACGGGGATTTAAAAATGACTGCAGCCTACGTTATGCTGGGGACTGCTTACTATGGACATTACATGGAGTTTCAGCGAGACTAGTTGGTTGTCGGCTAATTCAAGTGCTTCCTTCCGTAAGCTAAGTTTGCCTGGCTACACAGATGCAAATGGACAATTTTAACGAGTAGTAGATGACGAATGTAAACATATAACGATGTTGTGCTTTTGCAACTTGTGTGTTTGTGACTTATTGCGGCAAAAGCAGCGTGTCCTTACCCTGAAGTGGGATCTGCTTCTGCCCGAGTGCCCGTGCGGGCGCCTTGAAACAGTTCAGAGCGTTTAGCTACACGTGTCGATTGGCTATATCTCTTGTGCCAAACAAATCAGATGTTGTGGTGGGTGGGACCGTGTTCTTGAACTCAGAGAGGCGAGTGCAGGAAAGGACGTGCAGTGACAGTCGCGTTAGGAACGAAATGGCTGCAAAAAGACATGCTATCGGCATATCGGTGGAAATTATGGCCGATACCGATAACCCTAAAAATGCAGAATATCGGCCCGATATATCGGCCAGGCCGATTATCGATCGACCCCTATTGCCTATGACCTTTAAAGTGCATATTCTGGACCAATTTCAGGGTTTTTTTTATATGAAAGTATGTCCCTTTACACACTCATCCAGAAGGGTAATTTTGCACAAGGCCATCTGTCTACAGCAGAAAAAAATAAAATAACAAAACGCGTCTGGAAAAATCCCAAGGGAGTCTGGAGCCAGATTCGTGACGTCACCTGCGGAAGCGCCAGCAGGCTGCGAGAGCTTTGCACGGTTTCAGTGCACAGCCTGTGTAGACCAAGCGCTCCCATTTCTCTCTCATTGTCCGGTCTTTTGGAAAACGATGAGTACTAATCCCATCAAGATTGGTGTTGCTACACCCTCCTACGCTACATCTGTTAACCATTTTAATAATTACGCGATAACGTTGAAGAAATTTGCAGAAAACCACCAGGTCGTTTTCTCATAAACAAACCAGCGCTGACGTAGGATTCAGAAGGAGGCGTCCCGCACGCGACGTCACGAAAATCAATGTTTGCCGCGAAATCCAAATGCCGAGTTTTTTCAGAGGCGGACCAATTCGCCTCAAATGGCTCGATTTCAACTGAATTTTTCTGGTATTGCGCAAGGGGAAAAAAATTGCGCAAAATGCAACAGATATTTGACCAAAGTTTAATATAAAACAGGAGAACTGCATTGATCTGGCTCCTGAATTTACCCGTGATACGCACTTTAAACGGTACTGTCGCTCGCTGGTTTTTGTGTCTTGAACAGGTCGAGAGCGTCTTTAAATGGTTCCTACCGTACCATTTAAGTGTTAACATGATTTGGACAAACCCTGTACTTCATACACAGCGAGCGTATTGAGCACAGCTCACAAGAGCAGGTCAAATGGTGAAAACCTGGGTGTGGAATAAACTCTCCATCTGATCCGAAGCATGCTTCAATTTGAAATGATTCAGCTGTTTGCAAAATGCTTCCCTCTCCTTTTTAAGCTCGGGGGCCAAAACGCGCAGGGAGCATGTGAACCGCAAGACTGGAACCGAGGACGAGTCACGAGCTGAGCAAGCGAGCGAGTGAGCAATTCCAGCGTTGAACAGAACCGACTTTGGGGATTTGGTCCGACTCCAGACTCAACACTCCCTCAAGAGCTGCAATTATCACATTTGTGGAAAAACAACGTTTGGAACAGCTTTTCTCCATTAAACAGGGCTGCTGATTTAACAGGGTTGTCTAATTATATCACCCCAATACTCAGCTACCTCGTCTTCCATCATGCTTCTGTCACTGTGGAATTTTTCTGCAGCCAGATACACACTCCGAGAGGGGCAGGAGCCTTAAACGAACGCTCCGGAGTTCTTCATCATCTCCGTTAATTTCAAACACTAGTGCAACGAGCGTGATGAAAGTGAGCACGTGTGTGGTCACACGCTCACTCGGGTTGTAATGGCATCACGGTGAGTCACGATGCCTTGTTGTCTACCGGCTCGTTCTTATATTTGATCAGGCTCCTTACTCGTGTGGTTCTCATCCCTTTTGTGTCTGCGTGCAACACCCTGTAAAATACTGGCTGGATTTTGCAACCCCTCTGGATTTCGTCAGTCATATCTCTGCTACCACTATCACGTTCCCAACGTTATCAGACGCAACGTGTACCAAGTGCACGGAACAGCACGCCACTGTTGACCACGACGGAATGAAACAATCTATTATTGGTTAAACGGAGATGCACACTGACCGTCCAAACAACTGCTATATAGCTGAAAAAAAAAAAAAAAAGCGTCACGATAAAACGTAAATCGGGAATTATTATACGCACGGGCTACTTTTTACATGGAATAAAAACACGTGTTCTATTCCCTTCTAGCGGGTTTATTGATGGCGTGCAGCACTGTTATCATATCGCTTATCCTCCGTGTATTACGTACGCCGCTCTCCCCAATGGAGACCGAGTGTGCGATACTGTTATGATATTGCATGTTGTCAAGACAACACGACGTCACACGTCAGAGCTCATGAGAATATATCCAATGATAAAACTTTTCTACTGCGCACAATCTTTTTTTTTTTTTTTTGTCAGCAGGGAAAGAGAGAAGGCGAGGCTAATCCAGTGCTACTGCTAGGATTTGCTATGTTATAATCAAGCACTAAATAAATAAACTGAAAACTGAAGATGCGCTGAACACCCGAAAGGCTACCAAAACTGCATTAGATATTCTTCACGCAAGAGAAAAACAGACCAACAGACATCGAAAAACTGGAAAAGAGACACGTCGGAGATGTAAAACTTCCACACTAGTGAGTGACTGTGACGGTTTGTACGTAAACAAACATGGCTGCAAGGTTTGCGTCGTTAAAGGCAGAAGATTTTGAGAGAAATTTTGGCTGCCGGGTCGCGCCGTTGTGTGGCGCTGTCGACGTTGATTTTAAAAGTAACTAAGTAAATTACGTCAGGAGATGAATACTTACGGACGAGTGAAAGATGCTGTGGCGAGTGGGCATGGAAGAAGAGTCAGAAATCTTAGTTACTCAGTCGTTAGCCTGTGCTACTGATGAACCCTACACCGGCTGGAAGGTGAATTCACTGTCGTGCTAACAGCGCCAACTTGCGGATAAGCTAGCGTTGGCATTCGAGAATGCTGGTATGTTGATATGGAGAGTGTGTATGTATAATAATAATGGCTTTTTTTCATGGTCTATCCAATATATTCCATTCAGCTACTTGTCTTCGATTCATTCAATATCACGCTAGCTGAATGGAATACATCTGATATCCCACTCAGCGCCAGCCAATATTATTTAGTTATTTGATCCACATTCACTGGATACGAGCAATCGCACGCTCTGATCGGCTACTCTACTACTAGGATATCAGCTCATATACCATGAGTAGAGAAAAACAAAAATGGCAGAGTGTGTTGCTGAACCAACCGAGGACGAAATAAAAACTACTTGAAAACAAAACCCAAAAAAATACAAAAAAAGCAACAAAATATGGAATAAAAGTATTTGATGGCAAGAACATGTCTTTAAAAAAAATTCAAGAATTATAATTATTATCGCATTTTTCACAAATTGCTCCTGTCATTTCGCCGGTTTGTTTACATTCTTCATCTTTAAGCATTAAAATTAGTTGAATTTTTTTTAGACTGGTTCAAAAGCTCAAAGTAGTTTGGAAATTACAGAACTGAAATGTCCGAGGAAGAATTAAATAATCGTCTAAAGCTGATCTCGACCTCAGCACGACAGCAAGACAGCACTTTCTACAAAAAACTAAAAATAAAAAGTCAATTTGTGCTGCCGTCGATAGGTTTTTAAGAATACCACCCAAGCGGAAATGATTTTGTCGGTGTTTTGTATAAAGTTTTGATTTATCAAATTTGCAAAAAATAAAAATTCCCCGTTTCTCAAAATCCAGTGAATGTGGAGAGAATAAAATAGTTATTCCACTCAAATACAGTAACTCAAATTATTATTCTAATTTTCTGGGGGGTTTTGAGATGCACTAGTCTATGAGAGAAAGAGACAGGGAGAGAGTGTTGGGGGAGAGAGAGAGAGAGACACGGGGAGAGAGAGTTAGAGAGAGAGAGACACGGGGAGAGAGAGTTAGAGAGAGAGAGACACGGGGAGAGAGAGTTAGAGAGAGAGAGAGAGAGAGAGAGAGAGAGAGACATGGGGGACAGAGCGATAGAGAGAGAGACGGGGAGAATGAGTGAGAGAGTGTGAGAAGGGGGAGAGAGAGGGAGACATGTGGAGAGTGAGAGAGAGGGAGAGAGAGAGACGGGGAGAGAGATAGACACAGACAGACAGGCACAGAGAGAGAGAGAGAGAGAGAGAGAAATATGGGGAGAGTGAGAGAGAAAGAGATAGAGTGAGAGAGACAGAGAGAGAGACGGGGAGAGAGTGAGAGAGAGACAGGGAGAGTGAGTGAGAAAGTGAGTGAGAGAGGAGGAGAGAGATGGGGAGAGTGAGAGAGACTGGGAGAGTGAGTAAGTGAGAGTGTGAGAGAGAGAGTGAAAGAGACAGAGACGGGGAGAGTGAGTGAGTGAGAGAGAGGGAGACAGACAGAGTGAGAGAGAGACAGACAAAGAGACAGGGAGAGTGAGTGAGAGAGATGGGGAGAGAGAGAGAGAGAGAGAGACGGGGAGAGTGAGTGAGAGAGAGACACAGACAGAGAGAGACAGGGAGAGTGAGTGAGAGAGAGAGAGAGAGAGTGAGAGAGATGGGGAGAGTGAGAGCGTGAGAGAGAGAGACGGGGAGAGTGAGTGACAGAGAGAGACACAGACAGAGTGAGAGAGAGACAGACAGAGAGAGACAGGGAGAGTGAGAGAGAGAGAGAGAGATGGGGAGAGAGTGAGTGAGAGAGAGACGGGCGGGGAGAGTGAGAGAGAGACGGGGAGAGTAAGTGAGAGAGAGAGACACAGACAGAGTGAGAGAGAGACAGGGAGAGTGAGTGAGAGAGTGAGAGTGAGTGAGTGAGAGAGAGAGAGACGGGGAGAGAGAGAGAGAGCATTTCTTCAACACAAGCTCAACAGCCTCAAACCTGTATGCTTCCTGTATGTGAAGAATGGTGTGTGTGTATTCGCTGTAATGTATTTATGCCGGTGAGCTCATGTTACTAAATCCATCGCACTGTTCCTCAGCACACTGTGGCCGTGGTCCATTAGTCCAGAGGACTGCGCGTTCAGCGGCGTGTGCAGCGCTCATCCCTGCCCTGACCTACTGAACACTCACTCCACCCACCGAAACAACACCAAGCACTCGGATTAGCTCACGTCCCGCGAGACAGCATCAATAATGCATGCGAGACAACACTGGAGATGGCTGAATGGCTTTAGAAAAGGTTTGAAAAACAAAAACAACAAAAAAATTCTCTCATATTAAAAGGCATAAATATCACAGTGACAGAAAAAAAAAAAAAACAAGCAGCTTTGTATGTTCAGCGTTCGGCATTACAATCTCTAACGCATCTTTATTTCGCTGCTCGACAGGGAGAAAATTAAAACAAAACGAGAAAGCGCTCTGCTATTCTTAGCGCGGCCCGATCTCCGCTTGTCACTTAGCATCCGAAGAAACGTAACCCTAGGAGGAAAAAGTTAAGAAATAAGGATCTGTACTTGATTCCTCTCCCACTCCAGAGAGGGTGAGGAAGATAAAAGGGGTCGTGCCCTTTCCTCTAACCCTCCTCCAGCACAAGAGGCTCCTCACATACAAAATTCAGCAGGCTATAAAAAAAAAAAAAAGGAGAGGAGAAACTGCTTCTTGTGAGCCTCAGCAAAGTAGATTAAAATGTTAGTCACCCAGGTTGAAGACAAAAGCACGACTGACTCACAAATGAATGATTTTGAGTGTTATGGGGAGAAAAAAAAAAATCCTAAACAAAACCAGACAGACATCGGGCTGCAGTCGGTCACATGATCTGGGTGTGTACTGCACGGAACGCCACGTGAAATGGTACAACTATACTGTTTGATGGGTTTTGTACAGAAACGAGAAAAAAAGAAAGCAATGTGGGGAGACCCAGGAAGTGAGAACCGTCTGTTCCGCAAAGACAACTGGAGTATTAAGGGGTGTTCACACGGCAACTTTTACTCCGGTGTAGCACCGGGGCTGCCCCGGTAGAGCGTTCACATGGTACAAAGTTATAGCGGTGTCGCCCCTGAAAGCTGCTTAAACCGGTGCAAATCTAACCCTGCTCGGGAGGCAGTTTAAGAAATTTACTCCGGAGTAAATGCTAGTTTGCGGGGCAGCACCGATATAAAATGGGCCGTCTGAACGCTACAGGGGTAGACTCGCTACGCGTGACGAGAGATGATTACATACGGGCATTGCATAATTTGCATCCTGGTATTTTGCGCTTCCAACATGGCGAATATCAACAACAACGGAACTGCGTGTCTTCCAGTGTTGCCAGATTGGGCGGTTTTAAGTGCATTTTGGCGGATTTGAACGCATTTTGGGCTGGAAAACGTCAGCAGTATCTGGCAACACTGGTGTCTTCATCCACGTTGTTTTCCCGGCGCTTGGTGATGCCATGACAACCGGGAAAAGGAAGTACATTTTCACGCGTGCGCATATTTCATTTCCGCATTATTACTATCGTATAGCACGGTCGCAAAAACTGCCGTGTGAACGCAAGTGGGGCTGCACCGGTGCTAACACGCTTCTCTCTAGTAAGCAGGTTTGTGACGTGTGAACGCTCCACAAAATTTACACCGGTGTAAGATATATCGCAACAAAATACATCGGTGCAGCATAGATGCAAATATGTGACACCTCACCGAATCCAGGGACGCATGTCGGCTGAAACGAATCCGAGATAATCGCAAAAGAAGCTTTTTTTTCCGAAATTTGTGATTTTCGTTTTTTTTCCATCATGTGCAAGTTGAGATCTTGAAGAATGCAATCAGTATTTCAGATAATAGATTGTTTTGTTGGAAAAGCATACATTTTTGTTGCAAATTGTCTCGTTTTTGTCAGGATGTAGCCTGCTGGGGGGTGTGGGTAAATTACCATATGGGCCAATCACATGATGATTTAAGTCTTTTGGGTTTTTTTTTTTTCCGCAAATCAGCTGTATGATACGAGCTGAGCTCGTGGCTACTTAAGCTGCATACAGGCGTGTGATTTCACTATGGAATGAGGAAGCTAAACAGAGTGCAGAGGAGCTGAAACACCGCGAAGCAAACAGACGCACGGTAGTTACATCGGAGATAACCATTTCTAGCAAAAAAAAAAACGCAACCAAAAGGAAGTGTTCTAGGACTACATTCCATCGGAGGCATTGGTGTATGCAAGGCGCCATTTCTCTTTCTGATGGGGTAAGTTTATTAATCTAAGGCTGTGTGGTTATTTTTGCATGTAACGGAGAGTGTTGTGGTTTGGTTACATGAAACTAATGTTGTGTTAGTTGTGTCATCATCGTGCTATCTTTCTTTCTTATGGTGTGAGTAATTTTTCAACCACAAAACGTTAAAGTATACTTTAGGGTGGGGTTTACATTAGACCGTATCAGCGGATCATCAGATTAACGTTTTTAAAGCGATTAGTGTGCACACAGCAACGCCAATACACGATTCGCGTGCACACAGCAACACCAATACACGGATACGCTCGGCTCCGCAGGCATCCTGCGCTCCAAATCACTCCGCCCTGAACAGCGAGTGCCCTCTGGAGGGTGCGCACTCCGGCCCTGCGCAGCTCACAGAGCACGCGAGTGAAGCGCACGAGCTGTGATTCGGGACTGAGCCGCTGTGTGTGTGATCCCAGCGCATATCACTTACCACTTGCAAGTGGAAGGATGGCAAGCCTAAAGACAATCATAACTACACAATGGGCAGTATTTACATAAGTATTTGCAGTATTTTCATACTTTTATACTCTTTAATGAAAGGTGATACAAGGCGGAAGTCCGCGCCGTTTTTCAGCAGTCGCGTCACATGACCAACGCCAGCGAATCAGGAAGGTGGATGTCACAGTGACGTTGTCCAATGACGACGCCAGCTAGAGCTCAGCACAGCGTATCCGCGTATTCTCAATGTTTACACAGCACCAGACCAGACACGATCTGGATTGAATACGTGGACCCTGGCGGATTCCCGTTTCCTGGCGTCTTAATGTAAATGGACAGTGCATCCGCGAAGAAAACGAGACAGATACGGTCTAATGTAAACTTGGCCTAGGACTTATTTTTGTACTTCATAATTGTTTTGGGCATACTTTACATGGAAGGAAAATTGACGTGGTGATCTTTGTTTACATGAAAGTAGTATCGTAGGGGGTAGGGCTTTCCTTAATGTCATGCAAATGAGCACCATTATGTGCCCGCCCTGCACCCAGAGTAGCTGAGATGGAAAACTTTGAGGGCGATTTTCTCCCTTTTCTGTTTTAAGAGGTATGCACTTTCAAAAGGCCACACATTCTTCAAATATTGTCAGATCTCCACATGGAAGGCATCATTGGAAAGCTTAGAAACTGTACTTTCTGAATCTGTCAATAACTCAAAATGCCCCCGGGCAGACATGTGTCCCTGGATTCTGTTATCTGACACATATGTGCGTGTGAACACCCCTATAGTGCAAGGAAATGTTGCCCCGTTTTTGTTCCTGCCATTTGGATTCCTGGTCCAGATTGTCCTGGGTTACAGTCTGATGAACTGAAGAGTAATAACTCAATTATCATAATCAAAGGACAAACAACTGGTGCATAAGAACGGATCTGTAAAAAAATTTAACAGGTAGCAAGATGCTTTGTCTGTAACTTTCATTCTTTTAACTTCCCTACTCTGTCCCAGATTTATACATCAATTACAGGCTACTCAAGTCAAACTATATTATATTCCATAAAGACGAGTGTTTAACGAGTGTTTATTTTTCATACGCGCTCCATCCAGGAGATGTAGAATTACAACCGTGACATAAATCTCTCTATTTTTTTCGCGGTCCAGTTTCCATCAAATCCCGCGCTCTGATTGGCTGGCGAGCAGGTCCGCATCCTACGATACGGACCCCGGTTACGGACCTCTGGTGACTCGCTCGTTCACAACAACAAACATAGTAGCAATTTTTGTCAACATTTATCTTTTTTTTAAAATAAGATTTATTTATGATTATCAAAAATCTTATAAATGTTTGCCAGCATTTCTCAGGAGAAGAGCATTAATTTTACAGCATGGATAGCGATAACGACAGTGTTCACAGCGAAAGCGAGTTTTACTACCCTGAGGAAGAAGAAATAAAAGAAAACATGTCAGGAGAAAGCTAAAAACCTCTAACTGTTGCTAACTCTGAGCAAAAACATGGCTGAATCCTGAATGACTCAATTTTGTATAAATAGGGGACTACATAGGCGGCAAAATGTAGTTTTTTTTTCCTGCCATGGAAGTGCACTTGTATACCGAGGAGGAAGCCATTTGCATTACAGCCGTGAATGAGGATTCAAAATGGCGGCTCGGCTCGGTTTTCCCTTTCGGGCGCTCTCGTTTTCTGTTAGAATTTGGTAAAGAAAAATTAAATATATTATTTAACAGCTTAAGGTCGGTCCGTATGGTGAAATACCGTGACCTCGGCCTTGAATACTGACCTCGGCCCAGAGGGCCTCACTCAGTACTTTCAAGACCTCGGTCACGGTATTTCACCATATGGACCTCCCAGCTGGGAAATAACATATGTCACTTGTGAGGAAATCAGTGAACTGTTTTGATAAATGTGGGTACTTTTCGTTTGTGAATGTGTCTATATAATAATTAAAAAGAAAAAAAAAAATCACATGGTTTGAAGAGCTGAAGTTTCTCTTTTCGTGTTGTAAAACTCATCGTGGATCTGATTGACATTTAAATAATATTGGCTGGCGTTGAGTGGTATATCAGATATATTCCATTCAGCTAGCATGATAGTGCACGCATCGAAGACGAGTTCAATATCATGTTTGAAAAAAAAAAGCCAGGCAATATTATCATCATCAGTGTTGGAGTCGCGTCACTAAACCTCGAGTCCGAGTCCAGTCTCGAGTCCCCAGTGTTCAAGTCCAAGTCGTTAAAAAAAATGTTTGAGTCCGAGAACAAGACTCCAACTGCACCATCTGACGGTGGCTGTTTCAGCGCCATTAACATTAGTTTGTTCCTGAACGTGACATATGAACAGGTGAATGTGCTTCTCTTTATCAGGGAGTGTGAAGTATTCTGTCAGAGACGGTTGGGAGACGGATGGAAGTGCAGAAGGTGTGTTTATTAATACAAGTGAAGACGGTAAACAATCCAGAACGGCAGGCAAAATCGTAAAACGGTGAAACAGGCAATAGGTCGAGCAAGACACAAACAGGCTATCGTAGACTCGGCAGAATCAAAGACGAGAAACAGGAAATCAGGAAACCAAACACGGAAATAAGGCTCGGTAATGTGTCCGCAATGCAACTCAATACTTCGCAAAGTAAGTATGTTTTCACAGTTTTTATATCGGCGTGCTGATTGCACCTTAATCCTGTGCAGGTGCGAGTCGTTTACAGCACACACGAGAATCCGCTTGGTGCGTGCTGTCCGGAGCGCGCCTGAGAGTCTATCTGATGCACACGCCAGGGCGCGCAGGTGTGACACTCTTGCACGAAATTTGCACAAAAATTAATGTAAATATAAATATCTTATGCCAAATTATTATGGCATGTTACTAAAAAATTTTACGAGTCTGAATGCAGTTAAAGCACGAGTCTGAGTCAAATCATGAGTCGGACTCAAGTACAACAAGCCTGATTATTATTATTATTATTATTATTATTATTATACATACACATTCGATGGAACAACTATAGGTTTTACTGGCTGTCGTGTTTGTTTACAAATTGTCACAGTCGCTCGCTAGTGCAGAAGTTTTACGTGTAATACGCATCTTATGGCATTTTCAATTCATCGCGACGGCTTACTGTGGGAGCCGCCGGCAAACAAAGAAATGCCTCTGTGCATGCGCAGCAGAAAACGCTCTCGCCGAATATTCGCATCAGCTCCAACGTGTGACGTCATGTCGTCTTGACGACCGTGCAATATCGTAAACCATATTCAACGCTCATTCTCCATTGGGTAGAGTGACGTAATCCACGTCGGATAAGCGACATGCTAAGTATATTGCGTGCTGTCAAACTAAAATGAAAGAAACCCGCTAGAAGGGAACAGAATGCGTGTTTTTATTCCATGGAAAAAGCGTCCTGTATGTATAATAATTCCTGATATTTTGCTCCCAGTGTTTTCCCGCTGACTTGTCAAAACTGGCGAACCGGTTCAAATTTAAATTCTTTTGATTAACTTGCGTTGTTTTTTTTTTTTTTGTGGATGCGTCTATATAACAAAGAACATTACACTGTGGTGTAAAGATATAAAGCTTATCTTCTCGTACTGAAAACAGGGATGAGAATGGGACATTTAAAAAAAACTCTGAAATGTCTGCCAAATTTCCCACACATACATACATATATATTAGGGCTGTAACGATACACCCAACTCACGATTCGATTCGTATCGCGATTTTTGACCCACGATTCGATACACCCACGATTTTTTTAAAATGTTTTTTTAAAGTAGTAAATTTGACTTATTAACATTTACTTACTTACATTAACTATTTAATAACAAATAATTCAGACCACTGCAGAGAATGAGTAATATGTATGCAAAAATGAACAAATGTATATCCAAAGATTGTTTTATTTCTCAAAATAATACTGTTGAGCCGGAAGCTCTGTTTTTTTCGGTTCTGAAAAAGTCATTTTTCCAAATCGTGTGAATCCGTTAAGATTTGTTTTGGGGGGGGGGGTATAGGGGTGGCTCTCTCACTGTCTCACTCTCATAGGGCCAATGATTTTCTGTGATCGCGGAAAACAGATGGAAATTACGGAATTTTTATGGTAAAACATTGCTCGCGTGTCAAAATGTAACTGCCGCAGAAGGCTTCTGCCCAAGCAGACATGCCTTCAGTGTTGCCAGATATTGCTAACGTTTTCCACCCCAAAATATGTTCAAAACCAGCCAAAAAGCACCTAAACCACCCAATCTGGCAACACTGCATGCCTTTCCGGTCAAGTGATTGTGATTGGCTTGTGGCACACCTAGCCAGCCAATGAGCTGCTTGTTTACAGATTCGCTCCCCGCGTCGCAACCAGAATGGCGACCGCTTAAAAGAAATGAATGCTCTGCCAGTGGCGAGTGTGGACGTTGCGTGACTCGCAGAAGATTGTCGCAGGTCGGCGAAAAAACGACTTGCTAATAGATATAAAAAAATAAAAGTAATTTAAGTAAGTTTAAAATGTAATTTAAATAAAAAGTAAAGTATTCATAAATTGAAGTTTGGAAGCGCCTCTGTTTTTGGGCTGAGGAGAAGTTTGAAAGGGTGTACCGCGATTCTGCCTTCTTGTATCGCGACACGGATCGTGGCTCTGCGTATCGCGATTTCGATACGCATATTGTTACAGTCCTAATATATATATATATATATATATATATATATATATATATATATATATATATATGAATGTTTTCAAATTCAATGATGGTTTAAAACATTTATAAACTTTAAGATAACAAACCCCTACAGATATAATTCTATATATATATATATATATATATATATATATATATATATATATATAATTTTATATATATATATATATATATATATATATATATATATATATATGAGCGATAATGGAGGTAACCGTAACGATATATTAGATTCCTCCTGAGTCTATCTTTGACAATTTAAGTAAAACGTACCTTTGTGCTTCTTTGTTTTGATGTGCTCCTGGATGTTTCTAGCTCCTCTGTTTCCATAATTGATCATATCTGAGCACAGAATACACAGAACCTTTCCGTCAGGCACGTCGTCACAGTTTGTGTCCCTATCTGCACGGTAACGCTACTATCGAGTCATGCCCATCGGAAACAGTTCCTTATCCCGTTCGATTTATCGATTTCCCTAGCACAATCCTCATTTTTGCGGTCCAAAACTTTCGCCATATTGGCGAAGTAACTTTGAAAACTAACCAAAATAACGAGAACTTAAGAAGTGATCAAAACCGTGTACGTTTCTCCGTGAACTGTAGAACTGAGATGAAACTAGTGCCAAAACGTTGCCGGAAATCGTCATGAGTTGTCGTTAGCATAAATATTGAAGAAAGCAATGACGATTTCCGTTATTACAGCTGCAACTAATTTTGCGATGAACGTTGACGAAAGATGCTGCCGGGCGGTCGGTCAGTCCTGCCTACTTGTGCCACCACAAGCCTCGCCTCGCGCCGACCCCCCGAAATTTTCTCAACGGATTTACACGTTTCACAAAAATGACATTTTCAGCGGGAAAAACTCGGAATTCCGCAGATCCGCGGAAAACTCTCATCCCTGTGAAAATATATTCACCATTCGAAGAGAAATGTCATATTTTCATGCAACCGTGTAATATCCTCTATATAGATTTATTGTAGCAGATTCGGCAGGATCATCCAATATCAAATCACCGGCTTCACTGAATCAAAACCCTATTGTGTTCTGCGGAAGCTTGAGGTTCACACCCGAAATTCGGGTACGACATGCCAAGTCATTTCTGATAACGTCAATTAGTGTGCTTCCGGGTTTCAGTAGCTGTTCTTCCTTCCTGCTCGTATCAAGAACAAGATTCACTGCCAAGGATCTTGTACACTGAGAAAAATCACCAAAATTAGTCTGGAACAGGGACACTGAGACTAAAATGGTGGTGTGTGTTCGGCATTCGAGGCTAGTTACAGTCAGGGTTACAGTATATTCATCGTCACGCCTCATTATTTCAGCCGTCTTTCGATCTTTCATACCGAGACCAGACACAAAACCGAGCCGAAATCGGAGAAAACGAGCGCCTCCTTCCCTCTCTCTCTGAGCAACAAGAATGAGATTAAATGAAGCCTCACCAGGTAATAGACCTGTTACACACATCACACAAGAACCCCTACGTACAGTACGCACTCGCTCAGTTTGGATATCCTGAATCTCCAAGTTATATCTCAGATGGAATGACAGCTCTGAAACCACACACACACACGGAACAGAATGTGCTGCACAGTGTGTGTGAGTGTAGTAACACAGCGCGGCACTGAAACGGCACGGCTTTATATTGATCGTGCAGGACTGAGGCTTGTGCTCGGCTGCCTCTCAGCACCATTACGGCAAAATCACAGGCCTGTCTTCAGTGATTAGACTCAATCATGTAATAAAATGCAATTGGAGTGCATTATGCATCGCTGGCCTCAGAGCTTTCACAGCTAAATCAGATTGGCAGCGCTGCTCAAAAGCTGCCATACTCGGGCAATATGGCTGCTATAAAATGATCAATTAATTAATCAATCACTCAGTTAATCCGATTATTATTCAGTCACTTATTCAGGGGCTGCATCGATGTAATTGGATCGCTTCGGATATGATAACGACATCGGCGCTCTGTGCAGTAACTGATACCTAATAAGGGTCTGATATAGCCGTCCTCGTACGCAAGCCATCTTCTGCTGTCACGTTCTATCAAGCAATAAGGAGCAATGACTCCGTTGTACGTTGTGTGTGCTCCTGTGCATCAGCCGTGTCGCATCAGTCAACGTTACATTAATCCAAGGAGGAGAAAAAAAAAAAAACGAGTGCTCTGAGAGCACAATATCCCCTGCTGGCAATGATGCCATAACACTGGGAAAACGCGACCGAATTGAACAAAATTACAATATACGTATTACCGACATATAACAAAGAATCCTGCCAAATTTCGTGAAATTCCTCCAAAAATTGTGAGAGGAGTTGATTTCAGAAGGCGAGTACCCTTCCTGGGACGGACATCACCACGACATAATCCCCCTTCGGACCTTTCGGCCAGCGGGGGATAAAAATTGTGAGGGGAGTTGATTTCAGAAAGCAAGCACACCTTGATGAAATTGCCAAAGTACAAGTTTGTTAATAATCAAGGGCGTAACTCTGGGAAAATTTGCCCAAATTAAATGAAATTTCAATCTGCGTATAACTGTCATATAACAAAGCCTTCTGCCAAGTTTGGTGAAATTCCTCCACAAATTGTGAGAGGAGTCGATTTCAGAAGAACGTCCACCCTCATGAAATCGTCAAAGTACAAGTTATTTAATCAAGGGTCAAAACTCTGGGAAAAATTTTCACAAACGAAATTAATTCGCAATATGCGTATTACCGTCACATAACAAGGCCTTTTACCAAGCTTCGAGAAATGCGTCCAAAAATTGTGACAGGAGTTGATGTCAGAAGGCACGTGAATTGTTTTAATTAATAAAAATAAAGAAAAATATTGAATTAGGTGGTGTACAAACTTTTGACTGGTACTGCACACATGATATTTTAAAAAAAAAACCTGCTATAAATACTGTATATTATTAATAACAAAAATGTAATACTGCATTTTATATAATAAATAATTGATGTATTAATATTTCAATTCATTCATTATAATTAGATTTTTTAAATAATTCTCTGAGAAGTGTACGGTGACCGAATTGAAGAAAATATCAATATGATATGGGTTAATTATATTGCCCAGGCCAAGAATGGAGGAATACAGCTATCGATGATGCTTTCTTTGACACTAGCGTTAGCAATAAATAAATGTATTACCAATTCTCAGACCAAAAAAAATTAAAGAAAATAAAGAAACTTCTGGAATTATTGTTCAATGTCGATACAAACCAGTGCCGAGTTTCCCCCAAAAGCATCGTAGCATAAAGATCATGGTTAAATGGTCGAGCGAGCAGCACAATGAACACTCTCTCCTAGTTAAGATGCTCTTAGTCAGTGCGTTTACATGCACATAGAGAAAACCGAATTTCTGCCGTAGCTCGACTGAAATCGAAGTTCTAAATGCCATGGAAACGCCTTAGCTCGGCTGAAATCGAACTGAACTGGATTTCTCGTAATCGAGCTACGCGACCTAGATTATGCGATTGTAGCCGAGCTACTTAGTGCATGTAAACCCTATCGAGCTACGTAGTCGAGCTACTTACTTCAGCACTGCCCCTTCCGGAGGTGACGAGTGACGAGACCACAAGCGGGAAACACAACAGCCTCGGTCGGCATGACAACAGTAGTAGAAACGTGCACTTCTGGAGCAATGACGAGAGAGAGTTCATGCTCATTCAGCTTAAGGAGTTGAATATATATAAAATATATCTCGATGTTGCGGTCCTCGTCGTCGTTCTTCTTGTGAACACAGAACTGATAACTTTGTTTATACTCTTGAATAGCTCTTCTTCATGATGACAACCGGAAGTGTACCAACACGATGGGGCGTGTAGTGCCACCTGTGGCTCGGGTGCACAATGTACCTCACACGATAGCTCGATTTCCTTGTGTGCATGTAGGATTGGATTTCTCTGGCACCCCTGCTGGGACCCTTAGCTCGATTACCGACAGCAGCTCGATTTGGATGTGCATGTAAACACACTGAGTGTTAAGAAGCTTTTGGGAAACCCACCCCAGATCAGTGTATTTAAAACATTACTTGTATTACTGTACAATTTTTGCATCGTATTGTCTGAAAGAGGCAGATTCGCACCTCAAGCACCAACTGATCAGTCAGTCAGTCAACGAGAGCCTAATAATAAGTTTTTTATATATATATATATATATATATATATATATATATATATATATATATATATAAATATAAAAATGCCTCTCTCATACCCAAGGTCGCTTTACAATTACGGGGGGGGGGGGGGGGGGGGAGTCCACCAAAAGAAGGCCGGGATGTCATTCCAATGGTGTAGCAACCACAGTCCCACCAAAAGGTGTACGAAAATAAGTTCCACACCGCCTGCACAGCCACCACGACGCCACTAGGCAACACCACGCCATGGATCCACAAAACGAGCACAGAAGCACCACCATGCAGAGCGCCGGTATGCCCCAAACCACCTGCACCACCACGCCACATCGCTCGGAACACCACGCCAAGCACTAAAGCACCGCCGCACAACCACGATGTTAAAAGATCTCACGAGCTCACTGCAGTCCACAGTGAGGAGCACTGGCATCGCCCACGGCGCACCAAGGAATGAAGGGAACCAACACCCAAAACTGGGTCCGGAGCTACGCCACAACCGGTGGACAAAACAAACAAACAAACAAAAAAAAATCAATCAAACTACACAAAACAGAAAAACAAAACGGGAAAATAAAATAAAAAGCTCCGGTGAGAAGCGGCAGCCAGAATGCGCACAGCGTACTCTCAACCGGAAACGGAAATGAAACAAGACCGTTTACTGTGAATAGAAGCGAATACTGTGCTGTTATCGGCCAGCTAGTTTTATGAAGCGGAAAAACAAAAAAAAAACCCCAAAAAACAGTATTTAGCAGCTAAATAAAAAGTGACATTGATTTTTCTAAAGCCTAGGTCACAACCGGACGTACGATTTTTTGGCCGTGTGATTTTTGGCATTTCCCAAATCGCTGCGTTTTTTTTGTTCGTGGAGAAAGACGCACGTTGGCCGTAAGTTTGTCTTGCAACCTGAAAAAAACGTAAGCGCCCGTAGAGTTTGTTTGACATGACAAAGAACCTCTGCGGCCGGTCTACGGCTCGAAAATCAGCACGTCACACGCGCCCTCTGTGTGTTTCATTCGCGCCCTCCGTGCATTTCTTGCACGCAGACCGGCCTTAGGAGCACGTACGGCCGGTTGTGACCGAGGCTTAAGCATGAAAGGAGAAACTTCCCCTCCTTATTCCAACTATGCATGCTAATTCTGAAAAGGTCGTGCACTACAAGTCTCTCAGCCTAAACAACTCGAAAATGTTTGAATGACTGCCCCGAGGTCAAGGACGATGTTTGGGAAATACAGCTCAGACACAAAGCCTGTGTTTATACATGTGCAAGTGAGTGAGTCAGAGATAAATAGAGATAAAGACACACAGAGAGACCTGTTCTGGTCCAACAGAACCGAGGCAGCTGTCTCACAGCTCCTGCCTTCATCACTTGGCAGCGCCAGGCTGAGCGCGAGAGCCAAGGCGGCGGACAGGGCGCCACTTTCAGTGGCCAATACAGGATGCTCACAGACCATCTGTGAGGACTGGCATCGGCGGCGGCCAGCAACCGCCTTCCAAAAACACATGTACAGTATTCGGGTGACTTCTCATTACCGAGTAATAAATAAATAAAATAAAATAAAAAACAACTATGATACCATCAATTCTCAAATCAATCTGCGGATTCATTTTCTCTAACAGCAGCTCTGACAGCACATCCGGCTGCGGAAACAAATCACAGGGTTATGTGAATGCACTCGTTTGATAACTCGTACATTACTGTTTCTATAGTAACGGCTCAGACACAGGGACTTGTACGGCAGATGCTCCGCGTAATCCAAGAAAATGTCTCATCATTGATATGGTGTAAGTAAATGTTTATTAAACGTCTCTACTGCTCGAGCTTTGGAAGTTTTCCACGAAGGGAAAGTCTTCAGGACGGAAGACTACGAAGCGGAGCAAATTTTTGGTGAGGCCACAAAAAAGATGATCGGAGTGGCAAGTTGTGCGGATGATCTATTAAGGCCATTATTAAAAAATGTTCTGTTTC
This sequence comes from Neoarius graeffei, assembly GCF_027579695.1. Lineage (NCBI taxonomy): Eukaryota > Metazoa > Chordata > Actinopteri > Siluriformes > Ariidae > Neoarius > Neoarius graeffei. The sequence goes on from NC_083577.1 coordinate 75,288,586, forward strand.
CGGTCCACCGGCCGGGTGAGTGCCGTTAAATTTTTTTTTTTTTTAACGCTGGTTTTTCGACATTTTTTTCGGGTTCGTAAATTTAAAATCGAACTTGACATTTCCGCATTCCCAGGGCTTTCCACTAAGGCTCATACTAGCCAGCCATGACAAATAAGTAGCCAGCCGGGGGGAGTAAACACAAAAACTCCTGTGCACGCAGTTCCCAGGATTAAATGTATTTTCCACAGACCATTTATTTATTCACTTTACTCAAATACAAAGTAAAATGGCAGTAAATCTTCTTTCTTTTCTTGCGTATTGCATCATGAGGCGTTCCTGGCTTGTAAATCTCTTATTTTCGGTGCATGACACATTCACGCAGCTGAGCATGCTATGAATTAACAACGACAACGGTCTGCAGTGGTGGCTACACAATTACACACTCAGCGAACATTTCTCCATTTGTGTATGAAAATACACTCCAACCACTCAGTTTGGGTTCATTTACAACCAACGGTGTCTTTTGATGCCAGCACGTAATTGAACGAGAGAAGACTGGTTTACCGGAGACAAAATAAGCGTCATCTCTGCTTCTGTTCCCTCCGACGGCCCCGACACACTACTGCCTCCGCCGAGTGCGCGCGCGCACACACACCGCATGTCGGGGCCGTGGATGAGTTACTCTCCCCTGATCAACGAAGTCTGCGGGGAATTTGTGGTTATTATCGGTACAAACAGCGCGAATCACAACTTAAATGAGTGCGGTTCAGTTTGACATTATAGTCAGTCCGTTAGATAAACATTTAATTTTATTAAAATCGAAAATTAATATTTAGAGCCTGTGGGCTACAAAAATAATAGTCATTAAAGTAGCCGGCTGGACTTAATTGTGTAGTCGGCTGTATGGCCGGCGCTTGTGGAAAGCCCTGCATTCCGCGCAGAATATAGAATCGGATCAGCTCTGCGCGTGCGCCGTGCGGCACAAAAAAATGGCAGCCACCATGAAGGAAGCAGATCCGGAGTTTTCAAACATTTGCTTAACCCATTGACGCCGGATGCTGCGTCGCGCAACATTGCCCTTAGCGCCGGTTGTTGCATAACGCAACATTGCCCCAAATGCTGGTTGCTGCATAACGCAGCATTGTTGATTTGTCATTATTTTCAAGACGCATGCCAGATTTGTTTTTTTTTTATAAAAATGTGTTAGTGTTAATGCTGAATGAGCATGATCCAATAAAAGCAGAGAATTTTATCTTTTAAATGCAACTTATTTCATGTCTTTATGTGCTTCAGAGGCTGAGATATTGAATTTTTTCATAGGCGTTTTCAATTAATTATTTTTATTTCAGAAAACCCTCAGGCAGATGGGGACCTTTTCTAAAAACTGGCTTAGGCATTTGCAGACGTTTTTTTGCAGGCGTTTCAGGCGACAGTGGGTTAAGTGTGAAATCGCAAAATGGTATTCTAGCGAACAACAAAATAGGAAAGATTCAGAAAAACAAATCATTTTAATAGTGTAATTTCATCCGAGGCGGCACGGTGGTGTAGTGGTTAGCGCTGTCGCCTCACAGCAAGAAGGTCCGGGTTCGAGCCCCGGGGCCGGCGAGGGCCTTTCTGTGTGGAGTTTGCATGTTCTCCCCGTGTCCGCGTGGGTTTCCTCCGGGTGCTCCGGTTTCCCCCACAGTCCAAAGACATGCAGGTTAGGTTAACTGGTGACTCTAAATTGAGCGTAGGTGTGAATGTGAGTGTGAATGGTTGTCTGTGTCTATGTGTCAGCCCTGTGATGACCTGGCGACTTGTCCAGGGTGTACCCCGCCTTTCGCCCGTAGTCAGCTGGGATAGGCTCCAGCTCGCCTGCGACCCTGTAGAAGGATAAAGCGGCTAGAGATGATGAGATGAGAGATGAATTTCATCCGAACTAGGCCTAACGCTCGATTTAGAACTACAAAAAGTCCGTGTGTCAGATATTTTAAGTACCTTTGTAAAAGTTCTGCAAATGTTGCGGTCAGCATTTAAAATGCTAACTTAAAGTTTTTGTACAAGTTTCAGTTGATTAAACTGTTATATTTTATTAAATGTGTCTGCTTTTGTAATAAAAAAGTGCTGAAAGAAAAAGCAAACACAGCATTGCGATTTCTTATCCATCCAATCCATATATATATATATATATATATATATATATATATATATATATAAAAAATCCCTCCCTCCCGACTGAAAATTTTTTTGCTCACCCGGTGGACAGGAAACGGATTTTTTTTAAGGATGGCCTAACGACGCAGAGCCGGTCCGTTTTAAACAATGACCGATATCAAATTTATCAAGAGCAGCGCAAATTAGCATCGGCTCATAAACAGGTGTAGGACTCCTTCTAGTTGGAGGTTCTGGGTCATCTTTCATTCCCTGCAGCAAATTAAGAATAACGTGCCTTGCCAATCGATATGTTCTGATAACGTCGCTCTCTGGAATTAAATAGAAAAATCGACACGAGTGGAGAAAATTCTCTCCCTTCTACCAAAAGCGCTCTGTTCCTCGTGGCAAACGCAAAAATGGGTGAAGACGCTTTTTCTGTGTTGAAGTGAGTAACCAGGGAATTTTGAAATTACAGCGTTATGAAATGTCATTAATACTGTACAAGATGTTCTAGATGAAAAAAATGAAGCTGTAACATCGGTCAGTTGGCCCATTTCCCCGGACGCGGCCGTACTGGATCAGCCAGATACATGGGTGTATCCTTGACCTGCGAGTGTGACGTCGAAGCAAAATCGAAACCCGGATGTCGGCCATGTTGGTGGAGATACAAACGCGGGGTCAAGCGGCATTCCATACAAAACGCTATAGTCACGTGTGCACGATTTTGTTTTCCCACTGCTTTAAGCGTTCTTTTAGCGACGCCATACCGTATCTTTGTGCTCTATACGATCGTGGTCACAACAGTACTCGTGACCGTGGCACATTCCGATTTTTTAGAATTCCGTCCGTGATTCGGAAAGAGGGCGAGGAAACTCCGAGGCTTAGTACGGAGAGGAGACGAGCACGGCTGTACGACATCGGCAGGGCTGATCTAACAGCGGCGAAATCGTGTTTGCAGTCATCATTTTATCTCAGGTGAGATTCAAAAGCTTTCTCGATTTTATTTCGTGTCGCTAGAATTTTGCTATAAAATGAGCGTTCTCTTGTCGTGGTTCACTCGGTCGTTGTTCGAATTTTAACACGTGTGTTAACCGTTTCGCTCCTAAGAGCTATACAGAAACAAAAAACAATCCAGACTGGGCACGCAGTCAGAAAACGGGCTACGTTTCGTCCAAGGTCGGACTTGATTCTTCGTCAGCCGAACCAGATAGAACGTGATATATCTGGGTACTCGATGGTCAGTAGAAGCGTCTTATCTTCAGAAAAAATCTGACTTTTTTTTAAATAATATGGGTCAGAACCACACACATCTCTCCTTTCTTTGTACCGAATCTTCGCTCGAGCGTTCAAATCATGGTAATACTGAGAAAATTCAGCATTGTTTACAGACACGCTTTCAGCGGCTGCCGTCCCAGTTGCTTTGTAAATCCACCATCATGGCGGACGCTCATGACGGAGCACATTTTGATCACGTGGCTGCAAGCCATCTATTAGGAGATGAAAACGAGGGCGGCGCTGCGTGACGCAGGATTCCGAACGTCGTCTTCGTTCCGTCCTGGATCCAAGAGGTTTGTCCGGGTGGCTTCATCAAGTAAAGCGAGAAAACTTTACTCCTGGAAAAAGCAGCACGTTGGGCAGTGAGCATTTTACAGAAGATTGTTTTGTGGAGGACTTGTATGAAAAAAAGTCACTTGGAAGAAGTGAGACACGAGGCAGGAACGACAACTGAAGCCATCCTGACTTTGCTTCACCGCAAAACACCGACAGCACACCGTGTCACGCATCAAACGGATAGAAGATAAGCAGTTAAATATATATATTTTTTAAATAAACAGGCAGTAATCTCACCACTACTTTATTTCGATTCCTTTTCTAATCCCGCAGTGACATCATTTTTGTGAAATGCAAACACATTGACTGAGACCATAGTACGCTAAACCATAATATATACACGTTATTTCCCAGCTGGGAGGTCCGTATGGTGAAATACCGTGACCGAGGTCTTGAAAGTACTGAGCGAGGCGCTCTGGGCCGAGGTCAGTATTCAAGGCCGAGGTCACGGTATTTCACCATACGGACTGACCTTAAGCTGGTAAATAATATATTTAATTTTTCTTTACCAAATTCTAACAGAAAACGAGAGCGCCCGAAAGGGAAAACCAAGCCGAGCCGCCATTTTGAATCCTCATTCACGGCTGTAATGCAAATTGCTTCCTCCTCGGTATACAAGTGCACTTCCATGGCAGGAAAAAAACTACATTTTGCCGCCTATGTCGTCCCCTATTTATACAAAATTGAGTCATTCAGGATTCAGCCATGTTTTTGCTCGGCGTTAGCAACAGTTAGAGGTTTTTAGCTTTCTCCTGAAATGTTTTCTTTTATTTCTTCTTCCTCAGGGTAGTAAAACTCGCTTTCGCTGTGAACACTGTCGTTATCGCTATCCATGCTGTAAAATTAATGCTCTTCTCCTGAGAAATGCTGGCGAAAATTTATAAGATTTGTGATAATCATAAATAAATCTTATTAAAAAAAAAAAAAAGATAAATGTTGACAAAAAATTCTACTAAGTTGTTTGTTGTTGTGAACGAGCGAGTCGCCAGAGGTCCGTAACCAGGGTCCGTACCGTAGGATACGGACCCGCTCGCCAGCCAATCAGAGCGCAGGATTTGATAGAAACCGCACTGCGAAAAAAATAAATATGTGCTATATTATATTCTAGTAGTCCCAGCAGAAGGGCTCTCTGGACACACGTGCACAGGATTACGGCGCAATCAGCGCACCTATAGAAGGACTCAGAATGCAGACTGACTTTGTGAAGTATTGTGTTGTTGTGACCCGTTACCGAGCCTTGTTTCCTGGTTCCTGTTCCTTGTTTTTGACCCCGCTTCCGTCTACGATGTTCCGTTTGTGCCCGCTCGACCTTTTGCCCGTTTTACCGTTCACGATATACTGCTTGCACTTTTCTTTATAATAAAGATCTTCTGCGATTACATCGGTCTCCAACCATCCCTGATAGAATACTTCGCCCTGCTGAGACTAGTACAGCATGCACTTGTAGACCTCCGCTGTGCTCGCGGAAAATGACATCACGCACGATGGAGTTACAGCGTATTTTAACCTCATTTAAAAATAAAAATAAAAAAAAAAGCCCCGTCTACTTTCATCACTTTACTGGTTATAAGATTAAGAACAAATTCAACATACAGCATTTTTTTTAATAAAGGACAGACATAAAGCCCGATTTTAGCTCGATTTGTTTATTTGCGTGATATTTCCTTTAAATAATGCCGCAATTAGCAGTACATCCACTGACTCCTGCAAACCTTAATAAATCATGTTGTGGCTTTCATTTAAAAACTCTCCTCTGCCGAAACGTTGCAGTTTGAAAAGCAAGCGCCTCGAAAAACATGCAACGAGATCAGAAGCAAAAGCAACCGTGTTCAAGCCTTTCCATCAGGGCGTCTTTAGTAAATCCTGACAGCAGTTGAACGCCAAAAGAGCGTTTGTACTGACGCAAACCGTTCGTAAACCCGGCCCTCGGTGCTTTCCGGTTTGTCTGCACCATTCCACGTGGCGCGCTTTTTTTTTTTTTTTTGCTGCATTAAATTCAAGAAAGCGAATCAAAGACAGGCTGGCAGGAGAACGAGTGCAGGAGCTATCTTTCCTCACAGATGTTCTACAACATTAAACACAACTATAAAAAGATGTAAAATGCATGACGTGCTCGTTACTAAATTACAAATTGGAATTGTTGGCATATTGTTAGGAATAAATCACTCGGGGGCGTGCTGGAATAGACCGTGACTAACTTTGCGGTGGTAAGACTACTGCTGCGTTATTATTAGGGCTGTCGAAATTAACATCATAAAAGGAATTTGCGTTAACGCCACGAATTCTTTTTTGGCGCACGATTAACGCGTGCACGTTCTTGTGCCCCTCCCCTGTAGTTTGGGAAATCATGAAGTGATGTAGCATGAGCGAGCGATGTCCTTTTTTTTTTTTAAAGATTTTTTTGGGGCTTTTTTCACCTTTATTGGATAGGACAGTGTAGAGACAGGAAATGAGCGGGAGAGAGAGACGGGGAGGGATCGGGAAATGACCTCGGGTCAGAATTGAACCCGGGTCCCCGGATTTATGGTATGGCGCCTTATCCACCTGAGCCACGATGTCTCCAGTGATGTCCTTTTGTATTTTTATTTTCTTTATTTAAAGACAGCCACGACTGTTATCAGAGTCCACATAGCCGAGTGCGTTTAGTTTATTTTACTGCACAGTTGTGCGAAACCCTCAAAATTATCAAGTTAAAGCGAGACGGCCTTTCGAGTTCATAAAATCGGTGAAATTTAGTTCCCTCTGAAATTTGGTCATTGTGATATGTTTATTTCTGTAATATCTCACAAAAAAAAAAAAAACAGGCCATTCTGTGGCTGGACAGTTATTTAATTTAAGGGGACTAAAGCAAATAATGTGCATGAAATCGCTCGCTTCGCACAGTCAGACAGACAGAGGAAGTCCGCGTGCGTGCGCATGCGCAGGTTTACCTTGACGGTTCACTGACGGTTCCATCATTCTGTCGCTAAACGAACAGCGCCGATATTTATTAGTTTGGTCCTGCGTTTCCTTTCCTTTCCTTCGCATATAACATAACGTCTTTTCTTCTCGCTTTCTTTCCGTTACTGTAGTCGGTCTTTCACGTTTCATTCGCACGCTCACGTCCTCCGTTTTTCTCTCCTGTTTCAAATTTGTATCCCACAATGCCGTGCGCGAACAGGGAAAGCCCACCACTTCTACACTACAATACGCTATCTTGTATTGCGTCATGGTGAAGCAGGAAAAAAAAACAGCCGAGAATTTAAGGCCACGTGGAGATCAATTCATTAATTGCCCTGTTTAAAAAAAAAAACTAATAAAATTAGAAATCTGTGATTCGAATTGAGTAGCTTTCAGTCCACTGAACAAAAATAAATAATTGGGTGTCGGGGAAAATTATTTTTATGATGACCTACAGTTGAAAAATCTGAACGGCAGTCTCGCTTTAATGCTGCTTTATGTATGTATTTACTTAAATGCAGTGAGGGAATTTAATTTTTTTTTTTTTTTAAATAATAATAATTTTTTGCTGTGTCCATTTGCATAAAGCAGCATATTTGCCCACTCCCACTCGCCAAAAATGTGAAAAACATCCCTTTAAGATGAAAGTGAGATTAATTTGCAGTTATTTAATCGCAAGTTAACTCAGGACGATACTGAAATTAATCCTGATTGAATCTATTTTCTCCGACCGACAGCCCTAATTATTACACGTGAACTATTTCCCTAGGACAGCGCGCCTCTTCGTGGTTTATTCCTTACGTAATCAACGCTCCACAGAGATGAAGGCTAAACTCAACTCGACAGCTCTGAGCAGGACGAACCGCTGAAATTCATCTGGTCTTTAACTTCACTTCACTTTAATTTCTCCTGGTATTAAAAGATGGCTTTTATTAAAATAAGCGTTCTCCGCTGTGGAGCGCGACGCTGTACGGCTTCCTCTAACAGGCTCCTGTGAAATTTTCGGTTTTATGGTGAGTAATAAAAAGCTGGATTTATTTTAAATATCGCGTCGGGATAAAAGAGACGAACCGCGCTGCTTTTGCTGTGAGGAACAAGCTGCTGCACCGAGCTGGCCGACGTCCAACCTTACAGCGGGTCCACACACACAGAGAGAGAGAGAGAGAGAGAGAGGGGTGAGGTGTTTGTATGGCAGAAGTGAAACGTGGGCATAGTGCCCGATTGTTACATCCCCAACACGCCCACTCCATCCCCGACTGAGTATGCAAGGTGACCCTTGACAGCTCTCGGTGTCTCTCAGTAAGACAGAGAGCAGCATGTCACCTAGCACTAAACATGAATCACTGCCTGGAAACACAGCATGGCTCAACACACACACACACACACACACACACACACACACACTAAGCTTGAGCATCAGGGTTGAATATTTTAACCATGAAACCATCGACATAAAGCAAACCAAGTCCAAGCACAAGACCAACACATGATCGGACTTGTTAAGAAAAGCCTTATTCCGTAATGACTCGCTTGCCGGGAATCATTAACAATCCGAGCTCTGTACTTCCCATTTCCTGGAAGAGGGATCATTTCAAAAAAGTTCCTGTACATCAGAGGGTCAGTGGAACACCCTGCCATAATGCTTCAGTAAGGAAATATACACTACCGTTCAAAAGTTTCCAGACAATTTTGTGTTTTCCATGAAAAGTCACACTTTTATTTCCCACCATAAGTTGTAAAATGAATAGAAAATATAGTCGAGACATTTTTCTGGCCATTTTGAGCATTTAATCGACCCCACAAATGTGATGCTCCAGAAACTCAGGTGGTGTTTACATTAGACCGTATCCGTCTCGTTGTCGTCGTGGATGCACTGTCCGTGCACATTAAAACTAGTGGTGTGCAAATTAATCGTCATGGCGATGCATTGCATCGCCAACTTTCACGATATACTGCATCGATTCTTGATGCCAAATATCGATTATTAACGTTAAAAAAATAAATGAATAAAACTGTATGAACGGTAGGCGAATATCAGCCAAAAACAAGTAGCCTAGGATACAACATCCAATCATGTAGATGGCGCAGTGGAGTTGTTGACGCCCGCTGCCTTCTTCATGCCATTGGTATTTCCGAAAGCGGGCGCCTAGTGCTCTCTCTGTTTGCAACATGGACGAAGCCGAGAAGATTCGCGTGCCTCCCTCACAGTTTAAAGCCGATGTTTGGACGCATTTCGGCTTCCGAAACAAAGACGGTAAAAATGAAATGGACATGACTCACGCAATTTGTAGACACTGTAGCATGTCGATAAAGTATTGTGGAAATACAACAAACTTAAGAGCACACATTCAGAGGCGCCATCCAGACAAACTGCAACAGCAACAACCACCACAACCCATGATAAAACAAACAACCCTCGACAGCAAGCTCGCACCCTCATCTGTACGTGCGAAAAAAATAACTGAGTCCATTGCAGAATTCATTTGCCAAGATTTACGGCCATATTGCGTGGTGGAAAATCGTGGGTTCAGAAGTATGATAAACACACTCGAGCCTCGTTATGTGATCCCTAGCCGAAAACAATTTACAGAAGTAATGATCCCGGACATGTATGAAAAGGTAAAGCTACAAGTTAAAAAATCCCTCGCCTCTACAGAAAGCGTTGCCCTCACATGCGATGGATGGACTTCGCGAGCCACAGAGCTACTTAAAATGGCAGTCACTGATGAGCCTTATTTTATTAGTTTTCTTTTATTATTCTACCTTAATCATTTGCACTTTTTGTAATTAGTGTGTCCACCAAAGTATTAAGAATGTTTTAATGGCAATAATGTTAAATAAATTCATGTATATATGAACTGAGTTGCTGTGTGATGTATCAATTGAAGACACTATCCAGATCGTACACAGCCACTGGTAATTATGCTCTATTTTTTACATTTTCACTTAAATATATTGAAAATATCGCAATGCATCGCAATGATTCAAGAATCGTGATGAATCGTGATAGTATCGCATCGTGGCATGTGAATCGTGATTCGAATTGAATCGTGAAGTCTTTGCCAATACCCAGCCCTAATTAAAACGCCGGGAAACGACTCCACAGGCGGAACAGTTTGAATCCGCCAGGGCCCACGTATTCAACCCAGTACATATCTGATCCGGTGCTGTGTAAACATTGAGGAACGAGGATACGCAGTGCTGAGCTCTAGCTGACGTCGTCATTGGACGACGTCACTGTGACATCCACCTTCCTGATTCGCTGGCGTTGGTCATGCCACGTTGGTCATGTGACGCAACTGCTGAAAAACCTTCTCCTCTTTAGTCCCAATGACACGGCGTCCCTGATTTCCATAAAGAACTTCAAATTTTGATTCTTATGCTCTCTCACACTCTCTCGCTCGCTTGCTCTCTCTTACACTCTCTTGCTCACTCTCTCTCTCTCTCACTCAATCTCTCACACACTTTATGTGTTTGCAAGTGGTGAGTGACTTGCGCATACCCGATATGCACTGGGATCATGTGACGTGCCGTCTAATTAGTCATGTGATTAGCGTATCTGTGTATTGGCGTTGCCGTGTGCATGGGGAACGGTTTTGTTGCGGGCACAGAAATTTTGTGTGTGTACGCGAATCGTTTTAAAAACGTTAATCTGATGATCCGCTGATTCGAAATAATGTAAACAGGGCCTCAGTCTGCTCAAAGGAAGGTCAGTTTTATAGCTTCTCTAAAGAGCTCAACTGTTTTCAGCTGTGCTAACATGATTGTACAAGGGTTTTCTAATCATCCATTAGCCTTCTGAGGCAATGAGCAAACACATTGTACCATTAGAACACTGGAGTGAGAGTTGCTGGAAATGGGCCTCTATACACCTATGGAGATATTGCACCAAAAACCAGACATTTGCAGCTAGAATAGTCATTTACCACATTAGCAATGTATAGAGTGGATTTCTGATTAGTTTAAAGTGATCTTCAGTGAAAAGAACAGTGCTTTTCTTTCAAAAATAAGGACATTTCAAAGTGACCCCAAACTTTTGAACGGTAGTGTATTCCCCTAAGAGATGTGTGCGTGTAAAATCAGCAAGGGTCAAGACCTTCGCTGATTTTACAACTAATACTACGCAGGCTGAAAACCTGGATGTCGATGCAGGGCTTTGAACCAGAATTTTTTTCCTATTGGTTCGTTCCGAACAGAAACGGAATTTTAACGTTTCCGGTTTTGGGTTCCACCATTAAATAGACGTTCCCGAACCGGTTAGAACAAAAAAATTTCGTTCCCGGAACGGTTAATTACTGTACGTTCCCTGTCAGCTGTTTAACAAATGGCTACAAAATGATGTCTCTGTCTCATCCAGCTTAAGCCAAATGTAGGCTAATTCTATTACAACCTTCATTAAATAAGACAAGAAATAATTCAAAACAATTATTATTTCAAATGTTGGCGATTTGGATTCTCAGTATGTCTTCCCATCTACACAAACAGAAAAAGTGCCAAAAATGAAAGATAATTCGTTTAGTGTGTTACCAAAGGCTAGTCAGGCCCTATGCATTGATAGGCTAACAGAGGTTAACGTCATTTAAAGGGGTACCAAATATAATATATACAGTTGCTGATGTGACAAAGTAACGTATTCTTAAGTATTCTATCAAATTTATATACTAGAAAACAACGAAATATCTTGGTAATTGTAAATATAAGAGTCGGTATGCTAAATGGCACAAGAGTCGCCATTTTTAAAAGACCGTGACGTCAGCCCTACCCACTGCACTAGGAGAGAAGCATGTAATCATGGCGTCGGGCGCATCAAGTGAAAGCGACAGCTCTGTCGAATCATACGAAGAGATCCCGCAAAAGACACGTCTGGAGGATCGTTATGCTTTCGATCGGTCCTGTTATTACACCCGAAAGCAACACACTGTGGCATTGTGTAGCCGATCACTTACAATTCATCCTACTTTCCGATTCACACGTGCTAGTCCCAACCTCAATGAGCCAACACAACTGGGCACATACTAGAGCCCTGCACTCCCGCGTGAGTCCCGCGGGACCCGCCGCAAAGCAGTGCGGTGCGGGACAAATTTTGAAAGCTCATTGCGGGCGCGGGCGGGACCGGAAGTGCACATATGCGCGCGCGGGCAGGAACGGGAGTGCACATATGCGGCGCGGGCAGGAGCGGTGACAAGCTGCAGTCCCGCTAACTAAAAATGTGTTTGAAATAAAATGTATAAATTATTAATTTATGTCTATCATATATAATTTGTGCTGGATAATTTTATTTGGCATTAATAAAAACATTTTAAGATGCCTAAATTTGCAGAGAGAGTCAGATTGCCAGATTGAGTGAGAAATGGCATCTTAATGACTCGCAGTTCACACCCAGCTAGCAAGAGAACCATGAGTGAATTGATTTACTGCTTGCGTTAGTCTACAACTTTAATCAGAGAGACAGGTTACACAGTGACGGTAGGCTTGACTCAATGCTATCCCAGAAATCCTTCCTGTAATATGCAAATGTGGCTGTCCAATCAGAGGCGGCCAAATTTGCATATTACAGGAAGGATTTCTGGGATAGCATTGAGTCAAGCCTACTGTCACTGTGTAACCTGTCTCTCTGATTAGAGTTGTAGACTAACTCAAGCAGTATATCAATTCACTTCTCTTACTAGCTCTGCTTTGCAATAAAAAAAAAAAAATAAAAAAAAACACCATTGGTACAAAGCAAGCCCATTCACTGAAAAACCTGACCCGCACAGACCTCTAGCACATACATACGTCATGAGTGTTACGCAGAGAAAATGAACGTGCATTCTGATTGGATAAAATTAATATCATGGCGGGCTGTTCAAACTGCGGAAATAGTTTGCTCGAGCTACTTTCAAAACACTATAACTTTCCAACCTTAGAACAAAAAACTTTTCTAAGTCTTGAATAAGTTTCGTTAATGTGTGTTTTATTGTTACATTTACTCTATATATTGCCCTCTGTTCCCCTTTAATGTTCGCGAGCCTCTCATTAACGTGGACAAATATATTGATATCGTGTTTGAAATTGACGTTTTCGAATAACCATAGACTGCAATATTTACCTCTTATTTAAGATGTGGAGACGTGATAGTAGTCCACCCTCCCGCTCTCTCCATTCAGTCAGCGAACGTCACACAGGAAGTGAACCCCAGCGGGTCATAGAAACTTGCGCAGGAGAAGAATGACTTTATTTGTAGGCTACGGAAACTTTGAGGAACGAAATAAAAACCGCTATTAACCGGTTACCATTATTTTTAATAAGTGTTTCTCTTCCAGAACATAAAAAATAATAAAGCTTCTGGTTTCGTTTCTGTTCCATGTGAAATAGAAAAAGTTCCTGGTTTTCGTTTTCGTTCCTTGAACCGGTTCAAAGCCCTGTGTCGATGTGTGCGCACATGTACCGTATGTGTGTGTGCGTGTGCTCACGAGTGTGTAAAGTGATAGCTAACTTCTGTCTTTGCTCGTCAATACTCACAGTATTTCCAACAGCTATACTTCTTCCAGACCCGCTTCTCACACACACACACACACACACCAGTTCCTTCCTCGTTTTGGTTAATATTCATTATTTTACAGTGAAACCAAAGTCCTTTATACGCAAGCAGGCTGCAACTGGAAGTTTGTCAGGACTGAGCTGGAAGTGCTCAGGGTGCTGTTTGATTTATGCACAATAAAAAAAAAAAAAAAAAAAAACATCCGCTCTAAACAGATAAGCATGTGGGACTGACGAGAGAATGCTCCCGGGAAGCGTGTATGTGCGTGTCCAGAAGCGAGGGCTGGCATGAGTACTGCTCCGAGACGTAACGAAAGGAGAAGAGAGGACATGAGGAGAACGTGCATTTTCAACAAGCTTCCTGGCATTTATTTTTTTTTTAATTATAATGAAAACAAAATAAGCAACATCATCAAAACCTGCACAGATCTCATTAATGAGTAATTAACGAAGCCGCAATGAGCGACACGCTAATGAACAAAATCCAACAGACAGCACGAGTTCAGGATGGCGTTCATAAAATTGAACATGTTGGGGATCACGGTGCTGCTGAATTGTCAGTTCTGATTGGTCAGAAAGCGCTGATTAGTTTTCGATCGCTGCAGCGCTGACCATAGCGCCAACTGCGAGGGTTATATTAATGTGCTCGCTCTCATTTCTTTTCGTTTCTGTAGGAACAACTCCTTCCCGTGGGCTGATGTACGGTAATAGACACGATCTAATATAATAATAATTATAATAATAATAATAATAAGGCTGTCAATTGAGTAAAATATGTAATCGTGATGAATCACGTTACTGTCCATAGTTTAATTTGCGATTAATCGTAAGTTATCACTTTTTTTTTTATCTGTTCTAAATGTATCTTAAAGCAGGGGTTCTCAACCTTTTCATACTCGTAACGAGTTGCGGCCCATTAAAAAAAAAGATTCCCAGTTATTTTGGCTCATCTATTCTATTCAAATCTAATAACCTGCGGTAAAGTGTATTAACGGGATGCAACATCACTCCCTGTTACAGATGGGAGTCCGGGAATTAAATAAATGCAGTAAAAACAAACTGTTTTTAATTGTAGGTGTTGTATTTAAAACTGTATGGATGTGCCAGAAGCCAATATAAAACCCTGCACGCGGGTCACTCTCAGTCAGAAGGGATTAATGATCCAAAAGTGGAGTCTGGCCCATTAACACAAGAACTTATTGCCATGTTTGTGTTCAGCAAACAAGCAAGTTATTAAAACCAAGAAGTGGATACAGAACCCACTCAATGGGATTAGAGCCTTACACGCTAACAAAGAAGGATTTCTCCTACGAGTTGGAAAATTATCCATCCTACCTGGTGCTGCAGACATCGTTCTACACAGACACACAGATGAAAACCTGGAAGAGCACGCAGGAGAACAACTTTTTATACGCGGCTGGGTTAAAGGTCTGGCGATCAGGACACTACGAGATAGACGGCGGTAGACGGCTCGAAGTGCAGGAAGCGTGTTTATTAACAGGCGTGATATTTACAAAAACGAAACGGCAAGCAGAGTATTTAAACAGCGTTATAAGCACGGCTAGAAACAAACGTGACAGTGATAACGATAATACTTCGCAAATTCTGTGAAAACAGCGTCCGTATCTGTGCATGCTGAGGCCATCCTTAAAAAAAAAATCCGTTTCCTGTCCACCGGGTGAGCAAAAAAATTTTCAGTAGGGAGGGAGGGATTTTTTTTAAATTATATATATATATATATATATATATATATATATATATATATATATATATATATATATATATTTATTAGTGCTGTCAAAAATGTTGCGTTATTATCGCGTTAACTTGACTCAATTTTAACGGCGATAATTTTTTTTATTGTGAGATTAACGCTCTGTGACATGATGTAGGTTTTTCATAAGCTTTTGAAACTGCCAGGAACTTAGGTTTCGTTTTCCCATCGGCGGCTCCAGCCCGACTTTGCAGTGGCTGTGACAAGACGTGTTATGGTCTGCAATAAAAAAAAAAAAAACATTGGTACAAAGCAAGCCCATTCACTTTTTTATGCTGGTAAGAGAATTACAATGGTTTTTCATGTGACAAAAATGTGCGATTAAATTGCGATTAATCGCGAGTTAACTATGGCAGGCGCGACATTAATCACGATTAAATATTTTAATCGCTTGACAGCACTAACACTAATATACATATATATATATATATATATATATATATATATATATATATGGATAAGAAATCGCAATGCTGTGTTTGCTTTTTCTTTCAGTACTTTTTTATTACAAAAGCAGACACATTTAATAAAATATTAAAGATCTATTAGGTTCTCCTACAGATCTGTCAGGGTCATCAACAAAGTAAGTAATGAATTTCGCATAACAAAACTCAAAAGCGGGGCGGCACGGTGGTGTAGTGGTTAGCGCTGTCGCCTCACAGCAAGAAGGTCCGGGTTCGAGCCCCGTGGCCGGCGAGGGCCTTTCTGTGCGGAGTTTGCATGTTCTCCCCGTGTCCGCGTGGGTTTCCTCCGGGTGCTCCGGTTTCCCCCACAGTCCAAAGACATGCAGGTTAGGTTAACTGGTGACTCTAAATTGAGCGTAGGTGTGAATGTGAGTGTGAATGGTTGTCTGTGTCTATGTGTCAGCCCTGTGATGACCTGGCGACTTGTCCAGGGTGTACCCCGCCTTCCGCCCGTAGTCAGCTGGGATAGGCTCCAGCTTGCCTGCGACCCTGTAGAACAGGATAAAGCGGCTACAGATAACGAGATGAGATGAGAAAACTCAAAAGCTGTTTGGAATGTCTCGTATGGAACAAGATCAAACGAATTTTCCAGTAACGCTTTGTGATGGTCCGACACACTGACTTTTTGTAGTTCTAAATCGAGCGTTAGGCCTAGTTCGGATGAAATCACACTATTAAAATGATCACTGAATGATTTGTTTTTCTGAATCTTTACTATTTTGTTGTTCACTAGAATACCATTTTGCGATTTCACACTTAAGCAAATGTTTGAAAACTCCGGATCTGCTTCCTTCATGGTGGCTGCCATTTTGTTGTGCCGCACGGCGCATGCGCAGAGCTGATGCGATTCTATATTCTGTGCGGAATGCGTAAATGTTAAGTTCGATTTTAGATTTACGAACCCGAAAAGAATGTTGAAAAACCGGCGTTAAAAAAAAAATTCACCCGCACAAACGGCACTCGCCCGGCCGGTGGACCGGAAACAGAACATTTTTTTAATAATGGCCTGATGGCACTCAAATCAGTATCAGGCGTTTCCCATAATGACTGGGTCCCAAGCGCGTGCACAACGAGCTCTGTGAGCGAGCGCGGCCGCTTGAGTTGCGCCAGACTCGAGCACGCAAAGGCGTGACAGTCAAGTGTTCACCTGCTGTGTGCCCACAACTTTTAGTTCGCGTGTATATCGCACGCCAAAACGCCTCATTTTCATAGATAACCCCGTTGCAAAGCATCGCGAGCTGTAGTGTGACCGTAGCTTAATGAGGCGGATGTGACGCCGGATGCGACCCAGCAATCGTACCCTACTACGAGGAAAAATTAACTTCAACTTGGAAAAAATTTCCCGGCCCACTAGATGGCGCTTTGCGGCCCGGTGGTTGAGAAACGCTGACTTAAAGGACTATTTTTTTTCAACTCTTTACGGAGGGGGAGTGAACAAATCTGCTGCTTTATGCAAATGTATGTGGCCCGGTCAGGAAGGAGACGGCTGGACACAGCAAACATTCCTTTTGCAGGTATTTTATTCCCCTGCTGCGTTGAGAAAAATAAAGCAGCGTTCCCTTGATCATTTTGAGGGTTCGGCACAATTCAGTGTGAACAAAACAATACGGTATTTTCCTCTCGTTCGGTCCTTAACTTCCAGTATCAAACTGTGCAGTAAAATAAACTAAACGCACTCGGTGATGTGGACTCTGATAACAGTCGTGGCCGTCTTTAAATAAAGAAAATAAAAACACGAAACCCAAATAAATCCATTTGTCAAGGCACACGGCTCTTTTCTCCCTTCTGGACCATCGAAAGCATATAAAAGTAGACACTTTACGCAAACAGTCAGAACGCAACAAGATAAGCTGATTCTGGACATAATTGCACTTTATCACTAAGCGTACATCACTCGCTCGCGCTACGTCACTTCCTGATTTCCCAAACTACAGGCGAGGGGCACAAGAATGTGCATGCGTTAATCGTGCGCCAAGAAAATATGAGTAAACAGTAAGAATGCAAGTCGATTCTGGACATAAAAGCATTTTATCATGACTTACACCAACCAGCTACATCACTTCCTGATTTCTCAAACTACAGGGGAGGGGCACAGAACGGGCACGCTAGGGTGCCAATCATAACAATGGGGAAAATTCATTTTGGCATTTTTTAAAGTCTCACCCTCGAATTATTTTCCTTTAATAGCAAGAAAATGAAATATAAATTTTAGGGGTGTTCACACGGCAACTTTTACTCCGGTGTAGCACCGGGGCTGCCCCGGTAGAGCGTTCACACGGTACAAAGTTATAGCGGTGTCGCCCCTGAAAGCTGCTTAAACCGGTGCAAATCTAACCCTGCTCGGGAGGCGGTTTAAGAAATTTACTCCGGAGTAAATGCTAGTTTGCGGGGCAGCACCGATATAAAATGGGACGTCTGAACGCTACAGGGGTAGACTCGCTACGCGTGAGGAGAGTTGATTACATACGGGCATTGCATAATTTGCATCCTGGTATTTTGCGCTTCCAAAATGGTGAATATCAACAACAACAGAACTGCGTGTCTTCCAGTGTTGCCAGATTGGGTGGTTTTAAGTGCATTTTGGCGGATTTGAACATATTTTGGGCTGGAAAACGTCAGCAGTATCTGGCAACACTGGTGTCTTCATCCACGTTGTTTTCCCGGCGCTTGGTGATGCCATGACAACCGGGAAAAGGAAGTACATTTTCACGCATGCGCATATTTCATTTCCGCATTATTACTATCGTATAGCACGGTCGCAAAAAACTGCCGTGTGAACGCAAGTGGGGCTGCACCGATGCTAACACGCTTCTCTCTAGTAAGCAGGTTTGTGACGTGTGAACGCTCCACAAAATTTACACCGGTGTAAGATATATCGCAACAAAATACACCGGTGCAGCATCGATGCAAATATGTGCCGTGCTATAGTGCAAGTAATAACGGAACTACACTTGCGTCATGGAGGATCCATAACAGTGAAAGCAGCTATAAACGGATAAAAAGATGCAAACTTTGGTATAAAAGGAATAAAACACTGAAGTGTTCCTGGAAAATAATCATTTTTGCGGTGGGAAGAACACGACCGGGTCGCTGACTATTTTTCTAAAACTGCACAGCCGCAAGTGTTTTCCTCCTGACGTAATTAATTCATACAGACGTAGGCCCGGGCGATAAAACGAACGCGTCACGCATCGTCAATAAACGCTTCGTCAGTCGCAGTCAGAAAATCGTTTGAGTGTTCAATAGTTTTACATGAACAGATTAAATGCAAACTACCAGAAAGGAACGGAATTAATACGCCAAGTCCGAGTGCATGAACAAACCCCAGACGTGCGCCGTCTCTCGCTCATAAACAGTCAGTTGGATCCCTTGATGATGGAGCGTGCTCGGAGTGACACGCAAACAGCCAACCGTGTGACAGGTGTATTGTTTAGTTACATCATCGACATGTGACACAACAACAGGAACAGCGTGAAGTGAGAAAACGAGCAGGTCTGAAATACACTCGGAGTGGTAGCTGATGGAGGAGGACAAATAAATAAATAAATAAATAAATAAATCTCCCTCGTGATTTCGGACAGGGGTGGCACCAAAGATTTTCCTTTGCTGGTCCAATGTGGTTGCTTGACTTTAGTGAAATTGCTCGTCCGTCCATCCATTCGTAACACCCTTTTTCTCAGCAAACACAAATCATAGCCACTTGATATTTGGTACCGAGCTTCAGCTTGGGGTTCTATACCATGTTTACCATTTTCAGGTCTGTCGCACATCGACTTCCTGTTTACCAACAATTTTCATTACATTTTTCTCAGCAACTACAAATCACAACTGCTTCATATTTGGTACCGAGCTTCAGCTTGGGGTTCTGTACCATGTGAACCATTTTCAGGTCTGTCGCACATCGACTTCCTGTTTACCGACTGAATGTGTTTACGAAACATAGAACAGATTTACAAAATTTTCATTACATTTTTCTCAGCAACTACAAATCACAACCACTTGGTATTTGGTACCGAGCTTCAGCTTGGGGTTCGTTACCATGTGAACCATTTTCAGGTCTGTCCCACATCGACTTCCTGTTTACTGACTGAATGTATTTATGAAACACATAGCGTGGATTTACAAAATTTTCATCACACTTTTCTCAGCAACTACAAATCACAACTGCTTGATATTTGGTATCGAGCTTCAGCTTGGGGTTCTGTACCATGTGAACCATTTTCAGGTCTGTCGCACATCGACTTCCTGTTTACCGACTGAATGTGTTTACGAAACATATAGAACAGATTTACAAAATTTTCATTACATTTTTCTCAGCAACTACAAATCACAACTGCTTGCTATTTGGTACCGAGCTTCAGCTTGGAGTTCTGTACCATGTGAACCATTTTCAAGTCTGTTGCACATCGACTTCCTGTTTACCGACTGAATGCGTTTACGAAACATATAGCGTGGATTTACAAAATTTTCGTAACACTTTTCTCAGCAACTACAAATCACAACTGCTTGATATTTGGTACTGAGCTTCAGCTTGGGGTTCTATACCATGTTTACCGTTTTCAGGTCTGTCGCACATCGACTTCCTGTTTACCGACAATGTATTTACGAAACATTTCAAAATGACAGTTTCCCAGGATGCTGTTTGAAATCCCTGGGGAGAGACACGGCTCTTTACTTACTTGTTTCAGGGTTCATTATTTGTTGAAGTCAACATTCATATTAAGTGTCCTGTTCCTTCGATCGCTCGCGTTCTGATATAAGCGAGAGTGGGTGGGATACGGAAGTCAGCAGTAGCTGAGGTAACGAGTTGATCTCGTTACCTCTGCCAAAGAGGTTATGCTTTCCGTCTGTTTGCCTGACTGTAAGCAGTATTACGCAAAAACTAACGAACTGATCGTCATGAAACTTGGTGAAAAAAACGAGCCAAGGAAGAACCCATAAAATTTAGGAGCAGATTAAACTCGCAGGACGGCTCGACGAAATTAGTCACGCTTTCGCTAATGTTGTGTCATTTGGCTTTGGTGGAGGTCTGCGCTCTCAGAGTGCCTTTCTAATTCCTGTTGCAACACCACCAACAAACACACACACACACTATATACATACCAGTTACAATGCCATTCTATGTTAGATATGAGTAGCACGCTGTGTGAGCACAATCGCTATCAGGCGCGTTAAAATGTAAATAACTTTTCTAGAATTTCACCAAAACTCATTGAATTTTCAGCATTGTAAGAGAACTCCCTAAAGTATTATTCAGCAAAACCCCAGAATGATAGCACAAATCTAGAATTTTTAACAGAATTTTAGTTCTTAAAATTTAACGTAATTATGGACGTCACGCGTAACATTTACACCCGTGAAAAATCACTTTGAATGCTGTTTTGAAAGTTTTGATCAAATATTCTCTATAATAAAAAAAATTGCTTAAATATTATAAAACACACAGTCTTTTAATGTATCAAAAATAATTTTGATAAAGCGAGGAAATTTGGAAGAAAACTTGTTTTTTCTTTTGCTTGTTGTGCGCGTCACGCTACCAAACTCTAACTAACCCCTTCACGAACTATTCCAACTTTCATGGACTTGTAGCACGAATAAACCTTTCAAAAATATATATATAATACTTCTCACCCAGTAAATTAGAATCCTGGTGACTTATATCCTCGTAGCTTCAGTAGATCTCGAGATTTAGTCGATTTAGTAGCTAAATCCCAAACGCTGTGAAACACGCCAGCCGTCTACTGTATGGTGAGAAGTGCTGCTGTAGTTGAGAAACTCTCATTTCTCCCACTTCCAACTAACTCCGTGACCCAGACCAAAATAACAATGTCACGCTCATCACTTAAGGATGATTTATGCCAAGTTTCACGGAAAAATACAGCGAAATTAACTTGCTAGAAGCATTTTTCAAAATCCCAAACATTATGAAACATTTCTTGTAGGGTTTCAGGTTCCAAATTTGGAGAATAGAGAAATTGCAGCGCAAAAGTTTGCCACTAAACTCGCGAAAATACTCCATCCTGGCGAGTTTCACAACCGAACTAGGCTACGTGACAGTCCGTGACCACCCAGGAATGTTCTAGAAGGTACACTTCTAGGCACGTGCGATCGAGAAAGACGCCACGTGAAGGTAGTAAAGGTAGTATTTCCACTGTCTTATGACGTTTTTGCTTGTTTTAGCGCGATAAACAATGCATTATGGGTAATCATTAAAATGCTGATTTCAAGGTTAAAATGGGTAAAAACAACTCATTTATATAGATATTGTAAAAATTGTGCCTAATAGTTATTTCAGTACATAAAATCAAAACCTGAATTTTTAATTTTTTCCCTATGTTACACTATTGTGCATCTATAGCAGACCTGGGCATTTTCCGGCCCGCGGGCCGCATCCGGCCCTTTGGTTCATTCTGACCGGCCCGCGTAAGGTTAATTAGAAATTACAAAATAAACGTATTTTCTAATTTGACCTCATGCATGGACTGAATAGCGATTCGTACAACCGGTTTCTTCTTTTTTTTTCTTTTCTGAATGTACATTGCTTTTATTTTGAAGTTGTGTTCAACAAAAACGCAATGTGCGCGACATGAAATCCCCCGAAACCTAATCCCGCGATAACTACTTCCGTAATTTGTCCAGACCAACCACAAACTTGTACGTCATCCTTCAAACGGTCCAGCCAATCACATAGTGTGACGTCACCAGCAGGTGCCCGAGCCGATCTATAGATCTGATTCCTACACCGAATCGACGTTGTTGCGAGCAGGTCACAAGAAGACTTTAGCCCCCAAAATGTCCGCAAAAAGAAGAAAGGTAGATGCCGAATGCAGGGCTTTCAACAAAACATGGACTGCTAAGTATTTATTTACTGAAGTCAGAGATAAAGCCGTGTGTTTAGTTTGCGGACAGCAGATCCGAAAAACTCCAAATGAGGTGATTAAACTACAAATGTGGGCATCATTATTATAACATGATGTATCTTGCTTGATATTTGGAGTAGAAAGACAATATTGTAATGTCTTTATTGTGTTTTGACATTTTGTTAACCATTGTTTTGGGAAATTTGATTGAATAAATGACATTTTTTGTAAGGCAACCTTGTTTTGTTTTTTTTCCATACTCTTACCAGTCTTAGCAGCTTGTAAAAACAATGTTATTTACTGCTTTATATAAAGAAATACAATTAATATTATGCAGAATTTAGTTCAGCCTTTTGGTCCGGCCCTCCACAAAATTTTCTGTTTCTCATGTGGCCCGATGGAAAAAATAATTGCCCACCCCTGCTCTATAGCATGCTACTCATCAATCATAAGGTAGGATATTCAGCTAACGGTGTAGAGATGCAAGTTTCACAAGCTAGCCTGCATAAACGCACACCTGTGGAGATAAAATTTCACACAATTAAGCCACAGCAAGGTTTGAAAGAAAGGGGGAAAAAAAAACCATCACACCAGCAGCACAAGACACAGACATTGGTGCAGATTTCATCCTCGGATTCTGAGATGAACAGTATTCTGCTCTATAGAGCTAATATGAATCAGCAGCGCATAGACACAACTATACGGAGTCAGAATTTGAGCCTCGACTGCCAAACGCATTACATTTATAATTGGCAACAGCGGAAAGTAAAGAAATAAATAAATTAAATCATTCACTTCCCATTGGATATCATCATCATAAAACAATGCGTCTGTTGTTCCAGTCTTCACACGTGGGCGTTTATGAAGTTAAAAAAAAAAGGATCCGTCGTGAGTGATGTCACTAATGCGACGTTACAAAAGAAATGCGCTCTGGACATGACGGTAAGGTCATAAGTTCAACATGTGCTGCACCCATTGGCTCTTTATTTTATTTTTTTAGTCGAAAATAATTGGTTTGAGTGGTTTTTTTTCTTTTCAAATTATAAATGATAATATTCACACAGTAAAAATCCTAAATAAGCCATAGGGGGTGCCAAGTAGGGGTTGACCGATAATGGGCCTAGCCGATAGCTATATCGGGCCGAGATTCTGCATTTTTAGGGTTATCGGTATCGGCCATAATTTCCACCGATATGTCGATAACATGCCTTTTTGCAGCCATTTCGTTCCTAACGCGACTGTCACTGCACGTCCTTTCCTGCACTCGCCTCTCTGAGTTCAAGAACACGGTCCCGCCCACCACAACATCTGATTTGTTTGGCACAAGAGATATAGCCAATCGACACGTGTAGCTAAATGCTGTGAACTGTTTCAAGGCAGCCGTACGGGCACTCGGGCAGAAGCGACACAAGGGATACAGCCAATCGACACGCGTAGCTAAACGCTGTGAACTGTTTCAAGGCGGCCGTACGGGCACTCGGGCAGAAGCAGATCCCACTTCAAGGTAAGGACATCCTGCTTTTGCCGCAATAAGTCACAAACGCACAAGTTGCAAAAGCACAACATCATTATATGTTTACATTCTTCATCTACTACTTGTTAAAATTGTCCATTTGCATCTGTGTAGCCAGGCAAACTTAGCTTACGGAAGGAAGCACTTGAATTAGCCGACAACCAACTAGTCTCGCTGAAACTCCATGTAATGCTTCCTTCACTACAATATAATCCTCCTAAATTGGGAATATTAGGCTTGGGCATTAAAATGTAGATGGTTACTTGTTAAGTTGTTACATAATAGGGAGAGATCGACTACTTTATGTTTGATTTTACTTTTTAAAAAATGCTGCAGGCAGCTCCCTACACTTGATTTGTTATTTAAAAACTACTTGAAGTTGGTAAGTCTTACTTAGTTCTTAGTGTAAAAGAATCCAGAGTGTATTTTCATTTATTTTCCACTGAAAATGGTGAGCTGTAATATAGTAGGGAGTGATTTATTTTTTTTTTATTGGTGAATATTTATTTTATTATTATTTTATTTCTCATTTTATTCTAACTAATGTTTGACTTTATTGTACAAATGCTGCTGGCATCTCCCTGCACAAAATTTCATCTTCAATTTTACAATTATGGCGTATTCACACCTACGTTGTTTGGTCCGGACCAAACGAACCAAATTTCCCTTGGTCCGGACCTTTTGGGTTGGTCTGAATACAAACCACCAAACTCTGGTCCGGACCAAACAAGCGGACCGAGCCCGAGCTGCAAGGTCGGACTCGGTCCGGACCAAAGGAACCCTGGTGCGGATCTTTTGGAGGTGTGAAAGCAGACCGGACCTAATCCGACAGTTTTGCTTTTTTGTACCTCGGGAGCTTCCGTCGTTTGTCGAGCATTATGGGAAACAGAGTCTTGACACTCCACCGCAAAGTGCAAACACTGTTTCGGTTGTCAAGGGAACCTTACAACAGTCGTTCAGTCATTCAGACCAGTGGTAGGCTAGACTACAGAGTACAAAAAATGAGTAGGGGGCAAACGTGGGCCGAGGAAGAAACGCGTACCCTTGTGGATATATGGGCAGATGTCCACATATCTGAGCTTTTGGAGAGAACACACAAAAATGCTGACGTGTTTGCTGTATTCAGTGAGAAAATGAAGGAGAAGGGGTTCACGCGCTCCCCAGAACAATGTCGGCTAAAAGTGAAGAAACTCCGTCAGACCTACATTAAAATCAGGGACATTCTTTCAAAAAGTGGCGGTACCAGCGACGCAAAAAAGAAATTCATCTATTGCGTGAAGAGCCAGAACTGTCACAACATGATGTGCGCTCATCAGCGCTATCCTCCGTAGCCGCCTTGCCCTTTGTCGTCGTCGTCGTTAAATTACTTGTACAACAGCATAGTAATCGCACAATTGTGAAAACAGTAAAAACTGGAAAAAACATATAGCTTTGATGACATTAAAAAGAATAACAGCACGGAAAGCCTCCATGACTACTTTTGAACTTAACGCTTTGTGCGCGTGTCGTCTCTGACCAATAGCTGAACGACCTCAGGGCGCGTGGCTTTGTTGACGGTCCGCTTACTAAAATGTACAGTGTGAAAGCGAACCGCACCAAAATGAAAAAATAAAAAAAAACATTTGGTTCGGACCAAAGCAAGTGAACTATCGAACTATCCTGGTCTGAATACACCCTTAATCATACATTTCATGGATATGAAGATCTGTGTCAGTGTGTGCTATGTTTAATTTCATGTGAATTATAATGTTTACATTTATCGGTTATCGGCATCCCAATTCCATAATAATCGGTATTGGCCCTGAAAAAAACATATCGGTCAATCCCTAGTGCTAAGAGGGTGTTAAGGCTATCCTCGGGGTAGCTACATCCCCCCCCAAGCCCCTCCCAATGATTTCAGATCGCGGCATTGTCCTCTCTGCTCACGCTGCTCAATAAATCATGCACGGTACCCATCGACGCCAAAGACGACAACAGCTTGCTTTGAAGTTGATTTCTGATAATAAAAATACGCTCATGCCGTTTATCAGACGCTCTTATCCAGAGCGACATACTGTACAATACGCAATCTAACCATTAGGCCCAGGTTGCCTATTCATTTTTATTTCGGACACAAAAATAGAATGACGGAAATGTACAGTACGCAGACCGCGAATGCCCTTTTAACAGGTTTGGTACTAAACGAGCACTAATTAAAACACTGATGACTGGACTCGAGCGCTGCATGGCGTCACAGTAAATTTGACAATAACATGTAAAAGCGCACAGCTCTCCAGTCGGGTCGTCTGGCCAGTCGTTCCGGCGCAACACGGTTCCTCTCGGCAACACGGTTCATTCTGTTCATTATTATTATTTATCTATCGCTCACAGAACCGTCTTGTTCTTCGTATTTATTTACCAAAACGTGTTGCCAAGTGTACTTTGGGCGGTCGTTAATATTCCTGCACGGCCCACCCAAGTCAAGTCTAAGAGGGGAAACGCTGCAGGCGATGAGGAAAGGTGATGTTGATCAAAGTAAGGTGTTTAAATTCGATTTTCTTTCCTCCTGGAAATTATATAATTAATAGGAAATCCTATTAAAGATGACGGTGATCAATAATTAAATAATACTGGCTGGCTTTTTTTCATGGTATAGAAGATATATTCCCTATTCAGCTAGCGTGATATTGAACGAGTCGAAGACGAGTAGCTGAATGGAATAGATCTGACACACCACGAAAAAAGCCAGCCAATATTATTATTATTATTATTATACATACGCATTCCTTTCAGGTGTTCAACGCATATCTTTGTTTCAAAATTCTCTCAAAATCTTCCGGATTTAATGAAGCGGCCAAGTTTGTTCACCAGTTGTCCCAGTTGCTCGCTAGCGCGGAAGTTTCACGTCTCTGACGTGTGACATCATGTTGTCCTGACAACCATGCAATATCGTAAACCGTATTCAACGCTCGTTCTCTGTTGGGTAGAGTGACATAATACACGTAGGATAAGCGATATGCGGACAATATTGCATGCGATCAAACCAAATGAATGAAACCCGCTAGAAGGGAATAGAACATGTTTTTATTCCATGGAAAACGTGTTCTGTATGTATAATAATAATAATAATAATAATAATAATAATATATTGGCTGGCTTTTTTTTCGTGGTATATCAGATATATTCCCTATTCAGCTAGCATGATATTGAACGGGTCAAAGACAAGTAGCTGAATGGAATAGATCTGATATACCACGAAAAAAAGCCAGCCAATATTATTATTATTATTATTATTATTATTATTCACTCTTCATATCAGCAATTCCAAATGCCAACGCTAGCTTACCCACGACTCAGTGCTGTTAGCATGGCAGGCCCGTTACCTTCCAGCCAGCATAGCAGTAGCATTAGCGAAGGCCAACGTTAGCTTAACCACGACTCAGTCCTGTTAATGTGGCAGTTCCGGTTACCTTCCAGCCCACGTAGCAGTAGCATTAGTGAAGGCCAACCCTAGCTTAACCACGACTCAATGCTATTAACATGGCAGTTTCAGTTACCTTCCAGCCAGCATAGCAGTGGCATTAGCGAAGACCAACGCTAGCTTACCAGCGACTCAGTGCTGTTAGCGTGGCAGTTTCGGTTACCTTCCAGCCCACGTAGCAGTAGCATTAGCAAAGGCCAACCCTAGCTTAACCATGACTCATTGCTATTAACGTGGCAGTTTCAGTTACCTTCCAGCCGGCATAGCAGTAGCATTAGTGAAGACCAATGCTAGCTTACCAGCGACTCAGTGCTATTAGCATGGCAGTTCCGGTTACCTTCCAGCCCACGTAGCAGTAGCATTAGTGAAGGCCAACCCTAGCTTAACCACGACTCAGTGCTATTAACATGGCAGTTTCAGTTACCTTCCAGCCGGCATAGCAGTAGCATTAGCGAAGACCAATGCTAGCTTACCAGCGACTCAGTCCTGTTAATGTGGCAGTTCCGGTTACCTTCCAGCCCACGTAGCAGTAGCATTAGCGAAGGCCAACCCTAGCTTAACCACGACTCAGTGCTGTTAGTGCGGCAGTCCCGTTACCTTCCAGCCGGTGTAGTGTTAGCAAAGGCTAATGCTAGTGCAGTCAAGCCGAACATCATCATCATCATCCTTGTGTAATTTACTTCGTTACTTTTAAAATCAACATCGACAGCTACACACAACGGTGCGACCTGGCAACCAAAATTCTCTCAAAATCATCCATATTTAACGAAGCAAACCTGGCAGCCATGTTCATTTACAAATTGTCAGTCATTCGCTAGTGCGAAAGTTTTACGCCTCCGATGTGCGACGTCACGCTGTCTTGACAACCATGCAATAATGTAAACCATATCCAACGCTCATTCTCTATTGGGTAGAGTGACGTAATACACGTTGGATAAGCGATATGCGAACAACATTGCGTGCTATCGAACCAAACGAATGGAACCCGCTAGAAGGGACTAGAACATGTGGTTTTTATTCCATCGAAAAAGTGTCCTGTCTGTAAAAATGTTCGATATCGACCGAAACGAAACATTTTATCGCGATGCATTTATCGGCTACATCACCCAGCCCTGTAGAGACGCACCCTGACTTGTTCGTGTTAGCTAATGTAGTAAATAATGATCGCTAAAGGAAGCTTAAAGTGTTACCTCTGATAGGTCATTGATAAACCTCTGAAATCACCAAAAAGCCTCCATGAGCTGAATACCGCTGGACGTGTGTGTGTGTGTGTGTGTGTGTGTGTGTGGGCAGGAAAACCTTTAAGAGAGTCATGTCTTGGCAGACACTGAAACAGAGGGAGTGCTGGATTGAGATGTAACTGGTGTACTGCATCCGCCCACATACGCGGGCCCGTGGTGTTAGCGTGGACGACTCTGCGGCGTTGGCAGTTTGAATAGCGTGCTTCTGAATGAAGAAGCCAGGCTCTCACTCCGCCTAGTTAACATGCAGGCAAATCTGTCTTCAGCACCTTCATCAGGGGTGTCAGAGCCTCCTCTTCAAAGGGCAAACACTCCACAGGCATCACCCACACACAGCTATTTCAATAAAACATTTACACCCATGCTAACTTGTTACTGGTGGGGGGAAGGAGAAAGAAGAGGAAAAAAAAAAAAAAAACCTTGGTAATTAGCGTTCATCACGCAACAGGTAAATTACTGTCATGTTTATAGAGGGTAGGCCGCCGTTCCAGCAGCTCCATCCATGTGGGTGTTTAACAAGCGCCCAGCTTACTCATCTTTCTATCCACTTCATTTTCATTTCCTCTTGTAGCAGGAAACGGCACTGACGGCGCTACTTTATGCTGCCAAGAAGGAAAAGAAAAGCCTCCAACCAATCAGTGCCGAGCACAAAGACGTACACCAATCGGCAACGGTCAATCGAGCAGCACGCATGCAAATGAGCCGAGAGGTGAATGCAAATGCGAGCGGCCCCAGCCAATCAGCCTGACCGCGGACGACCGGGGTGACGTCGCGCTATTCAAAACGCCTAATTGGAGAAATTCACATGCAGGTGTTTAGCCCAGTGGTTGTCACGAAACCGGTGTCGCGACCTTGACACTGATGCGCTACCACAGTAGGGAAAATATTCTGGAAACACGATCGGGTGAATCTAAAAACAGCGGGGCATTAAACATGCAAAATGGCAGCAAACAGAAATGACAGCAGTGTATACGTATGCGCAAACGTTGAGCTTTTCGTGAAATATTAAACAACAAAAATTGGGGGTTTTTTTGTTTGTTTTTTAGGAGCACAAATGGAATCACACCACAGTCACAGCTTTCCGAAACTACTCCCCCCCCCCATCCCGGTCACGGACACCTTTAACGAAGTCATTTTTAAACTTGCTTTATTTCTTAATTAACGTGTTCTTCGATTACGCTTTCGGTTTTAGTAACCTTATATCGTGACTCGTATTGGCATATATTACATTACATTACACGTATCAGCCTTTTCGGTTTTTAGCCGTGTTGAACGTAGCTCGTTTGGTCCACGGCAGGCGTCGCTTATCCGCGCGATCTTCGCGAGACTTCGAAACGTGAGCTGTATCCGCGCCGCCATTTTGAAAGCTGTTTACACAGCGGCCAGATCGCCGTATCGTTCCAATTTAGATTCATTTCGAGATTTGCCAGCTTCATCAGTGATGGAGATTATTCCATACGACTTCGAACCCACTGAGAAGAGCTGGAAAGACGACAGGATAAGGACGAGTCCGTCGCGCTGGTATTTACGTCATTACTGGCGCGCAATTAAGACGTGGATCAGTCGGCTGGTGGGTTTTCAAAATAATAAAAACACATACGTGTATTTTTGTCATAAATGCATATTATACTGAGCGCATTTCCCACAGAATCCTCGCTAAGGTTTCGGACAGCGCTACAAAATGGCGTCTCCCCTATACAGTGCCCTATATCGTGTTTAGGGAGCGATTTCGGACACGGGGAAAACTTCCGGCTTGATTACGTCAGCATTCGAAAGAGGGCGCGCGAGTCTTTTGGCAGATGTTGGTACCTTTGATTTCCGCTGTACGTTTTACTTCCGTCCTACGATGTCTCGCACAGGTCTCAGCGAATCTCGTTTACGGCTGTTGCTTTGACATATGGACTGATATCTCATCTCATCTCATTATCTCTAGCCGCTTTATCCTTCTACAGGGTCGCAGGCAAGCTGGAGCCTATCCCAGCTGACTACGGGCGAAAGGCGGGGTACACCCTGGACAAGTCGCCAGGTCATCACAGGGCTGACACATAGACACAGACAACCATTCACACTCACATTCACACCTACGCTCAATTTAGAGTCACCAGTTAATCTAACCTGCATGTCTTTGGACTGTGGGGGAAACCGGAGCACCCGGAGGAAACCCACGCGGACACGGGGAGAACATGCAAACTCTGCACAGAAAGGCCCTCGCCGGCCCCGGGGCTCGAACCCAGGACCTTCTTGCTGTGAGGCAACAGCGCTAACCACTACACCACCGTGCCGCCCATGGACTGATATATTACAGCATATTTCAAACACTCAGAACTTGCTATAGCAGCGACAAAATAGCGATCAGAAAATGCATTCTGATATTTAATAAAATGAGATGAATAGAATTTTGATGATAAAAAAGTTGCCTTCAGTTCTCCTTTAAAGTGCTAGTCTAACGAAAACGACATCATAAAATCCCAGGTTTCCTGAGTGCGCTATGCTCAAATAGGTTGCAAAGTTGACTGATGAATAAATAATTGGTTCAAAAAATACTTCTGAATTCTGTTCCCAAAATCACTAAAAGCTTCTCCGCCGTTATTAGATCGCAGCAATTGTCAGGTCAGTGGCGCTGCATGTGTGACGTCATGTGTGCCACTGCCTTCTTTTGTGTCCACATGGACTCTATACTATTGCTGGGTTTCACGAGCAAAAAAACCAAGATCAACTGTGAGCTACTGCTGACTGGCATATCTCCCCCGCTCTCGCTTAGATCAGAACGCGAGCGATCTAAGGAACAGGACACTTATTATGAATGTTGACTTCAACAAATAATGAACCCTGAAACAAGTAAGTAAAGAGCCGTGTCTCTCCCCAGGGCTTTCAAACAGCATCCTGGGAAACTGCCATTTTGAAACAGCATTTTGCTTCTTGAAATAGCGTCAAAATCCACCCTATATGTTTCATAAATACATTCAGTCGGTAAACAGGAAGTCGATGTGCGACAGACCTGAAAACGGTA
Organism: Neoarius graeffei; assembly: GCF_027579695.1. Lineage (NCBI taxonomy): Eukaryota > Metazoa > Chordata > Actinopteri > Siluriformes > Ariidae > Neoarius > Neoarius graeffei. The sequence continues at coordinate 75,320,093 of NC_083577.1, forward strand.
CACACGCTATAGAACCCCAAGCTGAAGCTCGCTACCAAATATCAAGCGGTTATGATTTGTAGTTGCTGAGAAAAGTGTGATTGAAATAGCGTCAAAATCCACGCTATATGTTTCGTAAATACATTCAGTCGGTAAACAGGAAGTCGATGTGCGACAGACCTGAAAACAGTAAACACAGTATTGCTGGGTTTCACGTGACGTCACATCCGCCTCATTAGTCAATCAAAACTTTGGCTGGTGGTCTACCGAAGCTCAGTTGACAAAGCGTTTGTACGGAGAAGGCGCATCGCTCGCATGAAAAACGCCTTACGCTTGCGTTGTTCGAATCGATCGAACCGTGAAACTGATGAAAGTTTCTTCAGGGTTCGCCGTGAACTAATAAAAAAGGGTGAGCGAACGCAGGATTTCACAAAAAGACGGCGAGAAAGGTGGCTTTCGAACAAATCGAAGCGAGCCGAGTCGAAGCGTGCTCGAGTTTGCAGTGATCACTTGGTGAAAGGTTTGTATTTCGCTCTCAGCTCCGGCCTTAGTGTTTTCCAACTGCTTTTCTTGCTGTGCGTCGTTATTTTACGGTACTTTTTTTAGTCACGAAGCGCTAAAGTCCCCAGCTGTTTCTTTGTTTCCTCCTCACAAAGTCCATATGCATGAAGGTCGCGACAAAATTCTTCCCCAGCTGTACAGTTACAATGCGCCGTGATCACTTCTCCGTCTTGTTTCACTAAGATCCAGGTCTTTAAAGGGGTTTCTGATGATCTTTGTGAATGATTTAGCTGAGAGATAAGAGCCAACACAAGTGAGAATCAAGCCAACTGTTGTTTGTTTGCACTTCAACTTGCAGCGCTTCGTTGTAAAGACGCGAACGCAAAGCTTAAAAAAAATACCCTTACACGGGCAAAAGCAATCCAGGATTCATTGGGCAGCGACTCGATCCCGAGGTCCTTTACCCAGCCACGTAGAAAACAGTCGTAAGCCTGCAGCTCCTTTATTTCAGCATCTAAAAATGTTTCACTGTTCTTGATATTAACAAATTACAGCTTAGTCTTTTTGCATGTCGGTCAGTCTTCCTCAGGCATTTGAAAACTTTATAAGTTCTAATTGACTGGTGCACAAGTACCCGAATCCCCAGCTCGTCTCTGACAGACGGATCCCCCTCTTTAGAACGGCTCTGTCCCAAACCAGCGTTAAATTCAAACGTATGAAAGTGTGGAAGTGTTAATCGTTCTATCAGAGCCGCCACTTCACTTCTCAGTTTAAAAAACTCCTAAAAATCATCTGCTTTCTGACCCAAGTAACATTTAGACTCTTAGATCATTCAGTCAAAGCTGTCGATATCGTTACCCTGACGATCCCTCGGCCACTTTTTATACACCACTTTTATAGGTCGCATTTTATTACCCAGAAACAGCTCCTTTACCTCCTTCCCTCATTCACTCCTTCCTTCCTTCACTCCTCCCTCCCTTCACTCATTCACTCCTTCCTTCCTTCACTCCTCCCTCCCTTCACTCATTCACTCCTTCCTTCCTTCACTCCTCCCTCCCTTCCCTCATTCACTCCTTCCCTCCCTTCCCTCATTCACTCCTTCCTTCCTTCACTTCTCCCTTCCTTCACTCCTCCCTCCCTTCCCTCCTTCACTCCTCCCTCCCTTCCCTCATTCACTCCTTCCTTCCTTCACTCCTCCCTCCCTTCACTCATTCACTCCTTCCTCCCTTCCTTCACTCCTCCCTCCCTTCACTCATTCACTCCTTCCTCCCTTCCTTCACTCCTCCCTCCCTTCACTCATTCACTCCTTCCTTCCTTCACTCCTCCCTCCCTTCACTCATTCACTCTCCTTCCTTCCTTCCTTCACTTCTCCCTTCCTTCACTCCTCCCTCCCTTCACTCATTCACTCCTTCCTCCCTTCCTTCACTCCTCCCTCCCTTCACTCATTCACTCCTTCCTCCCTTCCTTCACTCCTCCCTCCCTTCACTCATTCACTCCTTCCTCCCTTCCTTCACTCCTCCCTCCCTTCACTCATTCACTCTCCTTCCTTCCTTCCTTCACTTCTCCCTTCCTTCACTCCTCCCTCCCTTCACTCATTCACTCCTTCCTTCCTTCACTCCTCCCTCCCTTCACTCATTCACTCCTTCCTTCCTTCACTCCTCCCTCCCTTCACTCATTCACTCCTTCCTTCCTTTACTTCTCCCTTCCTTCACTCCTCCCTCCCTTCACTCATTCACTTCTTCCTTCCTTCACTCCTCCCTCCCTTCACTCATTCACTCCTTCCTTCTTTCACTTCTCCCTTCCTTCACTCCTCCCTCCCTTCACTCATTCACTCCTTCCTTCCTTCACTCATTCACTCCTTCCTTCCTTCACTTCTCCCTTCCTTTACTCCTCCCTTCCTTCACTCATTCACTCCTTCCTTCCTTTACTTCTCCCTTCCTTCACTCCTCCCTCCCTTCACTCATTCACTCCTTCCTTCCTTCACTCATTCACTCCTTCCTTCACTCATTCCTTCCTTCACCTACTCACTCCTTCATTCACGCCTTCCTTCATTCATTCATTCATTCATTCACTCCTTCATTTCATCCATTCACTTCTTCCTTCCTTCACTCCTTCCTTCATTCATTCACTCCTTCACTCCTCCCTTCCTTCATTCATTCAGTCCTTCCTCCACTCACTCCTTCTGCCATTCCTTTTTCACTCCTACCTTCCTTCCTTCAGTCCTTCCTTCCCTCCTTCACTCCTTCCTTCATTCACTCTTTCACTCCTCCCTTCCTTCATTCATTCCTTCACTCCTCCCTTCCTTCCTCCACTCACTCCTTCCATCATTCCTTCATTCACTTCTTCCTTCCTTCACTCCTCCCTCCCTTCACTCATTCACTCCTTCACTCCTCCCTTCCTTCATTCATTCAGTCCTTCCTCCACTCACTCCTTCTGCCATTCCTTTTTCACTCCTCCCTTCCTTCCTTCAGTCCTTCCTTCCCTCCTTCACTCCTTCCTTCATTCACTCTTTCACTCCTCCCTTCCTTCATTCATTCCTTCACTCCTCCCTTCCTTCCTCCACTCACTCCTTCCATCATTCCTTCATTCACTTCTTCCTTCCTTCACTCCTCCCTCCCTTCACTCATTCACTTCGCCCTTCCTTCAGTCACTCCTTCCTTCCTTCACGCCTTCCTTCCTTCACTCATTCACTCCTTCCGTCACTCCTTCCTTCCTTCACTCCTTCCATCCTTCCTTCACTCCTTCATTTCATTCATTCACTCCTTCCTTCCTTCATTCACTCCTTCCGTCACTCCTTCCTTCCTTCACTCCTTCCATCCTTCCTTCACTCCTTCCTTCATTCATTCACTCACTCCTTCCTTTAAGTACATCTTTAAAACTACTGAAGATATCTTCATGAAACTTTTGTATACATACCAAGCAAACATGTGAACTGGTGCCTTTTGCTATTTTGGATCTATTTATTTATATATTTATTTTTTGGGGGGTATTTTTTTCAAATTTTTATATAAAAAATAGATTTTTACTTAGTTTCTAAGAGCAAAGTTCATTTCCGGAGTATATATCCAAAACTATTCAGGATTTGAAACCTGGTATACAAGGTGATGCAGATGTGCCTTTTCATACTAGGAAACTTGAGAAATTTTAATTTAAACAATCTCAGACTTCGTCGCTCAGGTTCGTCTTCGGGGGAGGTTTTGCTTCTGGAGCAGAACTTGAAAACTCAGTGGTATGGTCTTGAAAGTTGGTACTGTACATGTGTTGAGTAAGTAATGTATATGGGCCTTTTGATAGTAATAAATGTGAGAGATGTAAATGTTTAGCTCCCCTGGAGCAAAGGTTGGGTGGGTTTATGGCGTGGGCTGCTGAGGTGGGTGTAGAGAGGGACTGTAGGGTTGGTTCCTGCAGCACAACTTGAAGAACGTGACAAATATTATCTTGAAAGCTGGTATATAGTTGGTATATAGGGCGGGGGATATAGATGACTTGGTCTTCTTGTTTACTTTTAAAACTGTAATTAAATTGATTATGTTGTTTACTTATACACTGTTGATAACCATGTTGTTAGTTTTATTGTATTAATTATACGATATTTGTTTTATTGGTAACTTGTTCAAGACTTGCTTATTATTCTACTAGCTGAGAATGTGATGTTAGATGGCGGACGGCTTCGTGCAAGCCAGAGAGGCTTTTCTCTCTCCCCCAGCACGTACCATACCATCATCACTGTATTCATACTGTTGGTTTTTTCCTTTCTTTTTTTAAATGTGCAAAATAAAAACAAACAAACATCATACCCACCTTCCATCAAATACTGCCTGTAAACAAAAACTGTCTGAGCAACCACTCTCTCCTCCTTTCGGTATTTCATCCGAGTGTGCAATAGCCAAAACAGCCGAAGCATCTGTGTCTGTTATACAAATAGCAGCTCCTCCTTCTTCAAATACTGCATCAGGCACAAACAGAAACAGCCTTTCCACCCTCTCCTTCAACTACAGCATCGGGATTTTAGTCGAAAATAAATAACAGTGACTGCGCTCTGACCCCGCCCCCCAATTAAAGGAGAATTAAAGGCAAATTTATCATCAAAATTCTATTTATCTCATTTTATTAAATATCGGAATGCGTTTTCGATCGCTATTTTGTCGCTGCTATAGCAAGTTATGGAGTGTTTGAAATATGCTGTAATATATCAGTCCGTATGTCAAAGCAACGGCTGTAAACGAGATTCGTTGAGACCTGTGCGGGACATCGTAGGACGGAAGTAAAACGTACAGCGGAAATCAATGCGACCAATCATCTGTCAAATCGTCAAAAGACATGCGAGCCCTCGTTCGAATGCTGACATAATCAATAGGGCTGTAACAATAAGCGTATCGAAATCGAATCGCGATACACAGAGCCACGATCCGTGTCGCGATACAAGAAGGCAGAATCGCGGTACACCCTTTCGAACTTCTCCTCAGCCCAAAAACAGAGGCGCTTCCAAACGTCAATTTATGAATACTTTACTTTTTATTTAAATTACATTTTAAGCTTACTTAAATTACTTTTATTTTTTTATATCTATTAGTAAGGCATTTTTTCGCCGACCTGCGACAATCTTCTGTGAGTCACGCAACGTCCACACTCGCCACTGGCAGAGCATTCGTTTCTTTTAAGCGGTCGCCATTCTGGTTGCGACGCGGGGAGCGAATCTGTAAACAAGCAGCTCATTGGCTGGCTAGGTGTGCCACAAGCCAATCACAATCACTTGACCGGAAAGGCATGCAGTGTTGCCAGATTGGGTGGTTTAGGTGCTTTTTGGCTGGTTTTGAACATATTTTGGGGTGGAAAACGTTAGCAATATCTGGCAACACTGAAGGCATGTCTGCTTGGGCGGAAGCCTTCTGCGGCAGTTACATTTTGACACGCGAGCAATGTTTCACCATAAAAATTCCGTAATTTCCATCTGTTTTCGGCGATCACAGAAAATCATTGGCCCTATGAGAGTGAGACAGTGAGAGAGCCCCCCCCCCCCCCCCCCCCCAAAAAAAAAAATCTTAACGGATTTACACAATTTGGAAAAATGACTTTTTCAGAACCGAAAAAACAGAGCTTCCGGCTCAACAGTATTATTTTGAGAAATAAAACAATCTTTGGATATACATTTGTTCATTTTTGCATACATATTACTCATTCTCTGCAGTGGTCTGAATTATCTGTTATTAAATAGTTAATGTAAGTAAGTAAATGTTAATAAGTCAAATTTACTACTTTAAAAAAACATTAAAAAAAATTCGTGGGTGTATCGAATCGTGGGTCAAAAATCGCGATACGAATCGAATCGTGAGTTGGGTGTATCGTTACAGCCCTAATAATCAAGCCGGTAGTTTTGTTTGTTTTGATAGCAATCAGGAAAGTTTGAAAAAGTACTCAGTAATCGTCATTTAAACTCGTTTCTGTGCAATACTTCGTTTGGAAAACAGTTTTCAAAATGGCGGCACTGACACCTGGCTGACACTTCACGTTTCGAAGTCTCGCACAAGTCTCGTGAAGATCGCGCAGATAAGCGACGCCTGCCGTGGACCAAACGAACTAAATTCAACATGGCTAAAAACCGAATCGGCCGATAAGCATCATATTTAATTGCAATTAGTTGCCAACACGAGTCACGATACACAGTAAGGTAACTAAAACTGAAAATGTAATTGAATAACACGCTAATAAAGAAATAAAGCAAGTTTAAAAATGACTACAGTTCTCCTTTAACTTCGTAGCACAAAACAGAAAGGGTCTACATAGTACCAGTTAGGACCGTTAGAACCAGAAAAGGCTTGAAGTTACCTCTCTTTGTCCGTACAAATCAAACATTCCATAAGCGTCCTGCCGACTTCAGGAAATCGAAAATTGTTTTTTTTTTTAAATCACCTACACTTGAACAATCTTGAACGACACACCTTTTAGGAGGCATACTTTGTTTTTGTGGAATTTAAAAAAAAAAAATCATTAAAAACGTGCTAGACTTTGCAAAGCAGACGAAGCCAGAAACGCTGTGAACTTTCAAGCGTTGCGCGTATGATGTCACTTCCTTTGAAACTTACCAGGAATGCATTCCTGTAATGGCGGACTCAAAGAGCCAAACTCATCTCATCTCATTATCTCTAGCCGCTTTATCCTTCTACAGGGTCGCAGGCAAGCTGGAGCCTATCCCAGCTGACTACGGGCGAAAGGCGGGGTACACCCTGGACAAGTCGCCAGGTCATCACAGGGCTGACACATAGACACAGACAACCATTCACACTCACATTCACACCTACGCTCAATTTAGAGTCACCAGTTAACCTAACCTGCATGTCTTTGGACTGTGGGGGAAACCGGAGCACCCGGAGGAAACCCACGCGGGCACGGGGAGAACATGCAAACTCCACACAGAAAGGCTCTCGCCGGCCACGGGGCTCGAACCCGGACCTTCTTGCTGTGAGGCGACAGCGCTAACCACTACACCACCGTGCCGCCCAGAGCCAAACTTTACCGGTTAAAATTAATAGAACATTAGAACACGTTCCCGGTCTCGTATTAAAATACAATTTAGACAGTAAACTATTAAACATGTCTAGTTTTATAAGGTATAATTTCCAGGGGTGATGTCATTTTTGTCAGACGAGCACTTTAAAACAGATTGATTCCTGGCCGTGCAATTCTTCAAATTTTCACTCGTTAAATACGTGCTATAATATTGCCTTTTTATTCGAGCCATAGAGGAGGAGGAGGAGGGGTTTTTTTTCCCTTGTAACGTAGCATTCCACTGACACACTAAGTTTACATTATTTACAGGCTTTTTTTTTTTTGGGAGGGGGATTTGGATTGAGGTTTGGATGAAACCCATTCGATTCAAGTGACCGGTTAAATCGGCTAATAACTATAAGGGCTCTGTATTAAATAAAAGCGAAGAAAACAGCTTTAATAATGGTGGTTTGTGGTTAGATTTCCACCACTGTAACAAAATTTTTTAAAAAGCATGAACCGCTGCTCGAGTACGTAAACCTTTCACATTTTCCACATTTGTGGATGTAAGGCTACTACCAGTGTAAAATAACGAAAACAGCTGCTTTAACCCTCAACCTCTCTCTCTTTTGTGTGTGTGTGTGTTCTTGCGGCTCAGCGTAAGCTGTATTTAAGGGCCGAGCAGAAACCCAACAACTATTACCACCGAGCAAACTTGGCTGACAGCTTTTTTCCCCCCCTTTGATGGTTGCCTGTCGATTTCACGCGTAGGTTTTCTGACTTAACAAAACAAAGAAAGGAAACGTGCCAAAATCGTGCCCCGTTAAATATTCATACATGTCAACCTATACGGAATGTCCGTATTTTATACGGATTTGATTCAATAAACGTAGTATACGGGCGTATAAATAAAGTTATACGGATTCTTTAAAAAAACTTCAATATTTATTTAGAGCTATAATCAATTCCCACGATGATAAAAGAACGCATAACATTTACAAACGTACTGTACAGCACAGACAGCCAGTAAAGAGTCTTATTAAATCGCGCGTTATCTTGTGGTAGCGACACTTCGTTCCGCTTTTGATCATGCGCACACCGCATTGCGAGAATCCCGCCAACTGTGAAGTCATAGACATATAAACATAGACGCCGCCTTCTGCGTAGAATCATACGTCATCCTCGCTGCCATATTGGATGTGGCAAAGTGGAGGTTCTTCAGCCGTCTCTGGTATAGCGTCTAGAATAAAGATGCCTCATTCATGTGCTGCGTTTAACTGTACCAACAGGTTTACCGTCCAAACGAGATCACATGGGATTACCTTTCACAGGTGAGACTGGAAAAATACTTTTCATTGTGTTTGGCCATTATAACGTAATTTTACGAGCAGATTTTTCTGACTTTGTGGCTAATATGAAGTCTCGCGCATAACAGCCGCTCGGTGAAACCTGTCTCCAAACAACGAAGTATTTCCTTCGTAACTACGCTGATAACACTTTGTGTTTTTGTCAAACATTGGAGCTTTGTATTCATTCTGAAGGTTTATTGTTATTAATATTGAATAAAAAGTAACTGGGATATATCATTGTTAATTATCATTCAAGTTTTAGGTAAATTATTTTAATTTGCATCTTATACGGATTTTATAAGGGAAATACGGATTTTGGAGGTTGGTTATACAGGTTTGATTGACTAAAGGTTCGACGATATTGACTGAAATATAGCGGCTGAGGGACTGGATTATATCGTGAGTTCACTATTGATGTGAAGTTCACACTAGAGGTCTGCGCGGGACAGAATTTTCAGTCCCGCTCCCGCATTGTGCAGTCCCGCTCCCACAAAGAATTATGATTTTCAGTCCCGCTCCCGCCCGCGCCTGCCATATTTTGTCCTGCTCCCGCCCGCAAATCCCGCATGATGCAGACGTTCGCGTTATTTCTCACGAAAGTTCTTGTCATTGCCTTGCGTCGTACACGAGTGAGAACGACTTCCAAACGTCTGATTTCAGGACTCTTGACTTTTTAACGGTAAATGTACCTCTTTTTAAAGCAGCACTTACTTCTGAAGCACTGTGAGTGAGCTTCACTAGAGGAGCTCTGCTCTTCTGCCATGATCGGAGATCTCAAACACGGAAGAGCGGAAAGGAATCGGAAACGTACGCGAGATTAGACCACATCCGCAAATTTAGGCATCTTAAAGGGCTGATGGCACGAACATGACTCTATGCAATTTCTTAAATAAACTATACAACATGGCAAACATGTTAGATTTCTGTTATAATTGCGTGAAAAGAAGCTGTTGTTACGCAAATATCCAACTTTAAATTGCACAGCGCAAGAAAACTGGGTCCGTGGCTCGCGGCCATGTTGTGACGTCAGCGGGAGAACTCGCTGCGGTTCACTGGCTGTTCTACTCTGGTTCTACTCAATGGAAATGGCGCATGAAAACGCCGGTGAACTCTCTAGTGCTAGCTCTTCCTCTTCTGGGAGTCTAGAATTGTGTTGATCTCTTCCGAATAGAATCTATGATAGCCTACCCTCTTTACCCTTTGCCTCTCGTTGCTAGGCGGCAGTTACATGAAAGCGGCAAGCTTTCACAAGCAAATACATGACTGATATCACGCCGACTTTATGATTACATTTATAATTATCATGTAGAATCTATAGCTCTACGTACCTTTATCTTATGTCGTTTCACAACACATGTTCTGACAGGAGGACTGTCTTTGGATCCGGCATAGCTACTAGTAGACCCCCTCTGGAATACTGGCAGTGTTGCCAGATTGGGAGGAATCCCGCCCCGTTGGGCGGTTTCAAGTGCATTTTGGTGGGTTTTGAACATATTTTGGGCTGGAAAACTTCAGCAGTATCTGGCAACACATACTGCTGACGTTTTCCAGCCCAAAATATGTTCAAAACCCACCAAAATGCACTTGAAACCACTCAACTGGGCGGGAAACCTCCCAATCTGGCAACACTGTGTAGGCACTGCCGATGATAGTAACACACGTTTGTGCTGAACTGAACACCCAAGAGATTCTTTTAAGCTGGGAAGGGTGTCAAAACAATCCAAATCGAAGTGTTCAGAGCACAGGACGGATGTTGGTGAGGGCTCCCACTTGTCACGAGTGTGCCTGACTTGCCTCACCCACTTCGCATGCAGCTCGGGATCTCTGGGAAACTTGAATAAACTTACCCCATCCTTGTGGGTTTTGGAGCAAAAGCCGGCAACACAACGCGAAGGCATAATAACTATATATATATATATATATATATATATATATATATATATATATATATAATAATGTATAATAATAATACTAATAATGACAAACTGAACACCTGTCGCATCAACAACAAACTGGTAAGTTAGGAGGAAGGTTCTTTCGCTGACGTCATATAGCTCCTCCTCCTCTTTCGTCTCCTGGGTGCTGCAGCCCCGTCAAATTTGCCCAAATAGCCGCGTTTTTTTATCATAACTTGTAAAATAGGCGCCTTCGTGAATTAATATATGGATCATCGGGAATTACTTTTTAGGTTATAAAACATCGCCAAAGATGTCAAAAACGTGTCATCAGCACTTTAAAATGTTTTTATTAATGCCAAATAAAATATCCAGCACAAATTATATATGATAGACATAAATTAATAATTTATAAATTTTATTTTAAACACATTTTTAGTTAGCGGGACTGCAGCTTATCACCTCTCCCGCCCGCTCCCGCATTGTGCACTCCCGCTCCCGCCCGCGCCCGCAATGAGCTTTCAAAATTTGTCCCGCGCCGCACTGCTTTGCGTCGGGTCCTGCGGGACTCCCGCGGGAGTGCAGGGCTCTAGTTCACGCCTGCTAAAGCAGACACACACACGCATGCACTCCTTTCCAATGGCTCGATCACTGCCAAAGCGATTACCTTCGTCACTATAGCAGCAATATTCTGTTAAACACCGTTTTGTAATGATGCACTGTTGTGTGTTTATACCGTACGACTCCATGCAAAGTCTTCCACACCATTTTCAAGATTACAATTCCATGCAAACTTTTTTTTTTTTGAACAACTTCTTTTGTCAAGTTGACCTCTTCAAAAGTCTTACCAATCCACTGGGCGAGTAAAGGCTCCGGTATAAACCTGGTTATAAATAGAAATGTTTAAAAAAGGGAAATTTTGAGCTTTTACTTCAATATTTGAAGATGTTGCACGAGCACTTCATTATGTTTATCAGCCCGTACTAAAATCAGCATCATCAAAAAGCGGTGACGTAAAGTGACAAGTGAGCACTAAGCATCTACTACTGCTGCTTAACGCGGCGCAATACGCAAAACCTCTGACAGACTTTTGTGCTTAGGGCATCGATATGATCAGACCAGGTCATATTTTCCTTTAGTCTAACACCTAAACATTTAAAAGATTCTTTACGCTCAAGTGGCTGACCGTTAAAGCTATACCACCTTTCAGATTTTTCCCTGATGCCCAATTATTTTCGTTTAGTGGACCGAAAGCGACGGAATTCGAATCACAGACTTCCAATTCCTACGGTATTTTTTCCTGCTTCACCATGACGCAATACAAGATACTACATCGTGCATCACGTGGTGGGCTTTCCCCATTCGCGCAAGGCATTGTGGGATACAAATTTGAAACAGGACAGAAAAATGGAGGACGTGAGTGTGCAAATGAAACGTGAAAGGCCGACTACAGTAACGGAAAGAAAGCGAGAAGAAGACGTTATGTTATATACGAAGGAAAGGAAACGCAGGACCAAACTAATAAATATCGGCGCTCGGCGAGCACCTCGGTGTGATCAGCTGTTCTTTTAGCAACAGAATGATGGAACCGTCAAGGTAAACCTGTAGACAGCAGCAATGCGACACTGGATCGCCAGCTGCCGTAAAACCCAAAAGAAGAAGAAGGTGGTAAACCTGCGTGCGCACGCACACACGGACTTCCCTTCCTCTGTCTGCTTGACCGCACGAAGCGAGCGATTTCATGCACATTATTCGCTCAGGAATCCCCTCAAATTAAATAACTTCCCAGCCACAGAATGGTCTGGGTTTGTGAGATATTACAGAAATTAACCAAATTTCAGAAGGAATTAAACTTCACTGATTTTATGAACTCGAAAGGCCGTCTACTTTTAACTCTACTAAAAGATCTAAGCTTACGTGTACTAAACTATTTGCATAATAATTTGAGATCAGAGTATCAAATCCCCCGAGTATGCATGTAAACATTAGCATGAACATTAAAGTGCATATCCTGGACCAAATTCGTTTTAATATGAAAGTATGTCCCTTTACACACTCATCCAGAAGGGTAATTTTGCACAAGGCCGTCTGTCTACAGCAGAAAAAAATAAAATAACAAAACGCGTCTGGAAAAATCCCAAGGGAGTCTGGAGCCAGATTCGTGACGTCACCTGCGGAAGCGCCAGCAGGCTGCGAGAGCTTTGCACGGTTTCAGTGCACAGCCTGTGTAGACCAAGCGCTCCCATTTCTCTCTCATTGTCCGGTCTTTTGGGAAACGATGAGTACTAATCCCATCAAGATTGGTGTTGCTACACCCTCCTACGCTACATCTGTTAACCATTTTAATAATTACGCGATAATGTTGAAGAAATTTGCAGAAAACCACCAGGTCGTTTTCTCATAAACAAACCAGCGCTGACGTAGGATTCAGAAGGAGGCGTCCCGCACGCGACGTCACGAAAATCAGTGTTTGCCGGGAAATCCAAATGCCGAGTTTTTTCAGAGGCGGACCAATTCGCCTCAAATGGCTTGATTTCAACTGAATTTTTCTGGTATTGCGCAAGGTAAAAAAATTGCAGAGAATGCAACAAACATTTGACCCAAGTTTAATATAAAACAGGAGAATTATATTGATCTGGCTCCGGTACACGTATTCATACCGGACTGTTTCGGGACAGGGCTCCTGGTACGGTGCAGATGTTTACTGAATGCAATCTTTAACAGGGTTTTTTGTTTTTGTTCCTACACGAACATATTAACTGGCGGACTGTATGTTTGTGAAGAAGTCTCTGCCTTGCACTCTGTTACCCCTTTTCCACCAAATCAGTTCCAGGGCTGGTTCGGGGCCGGTGCACAACTCGTCCAACTTGCGAGCCAGCTGAGAACCAGTTTGCTTTTCCATAGCTCACGGTGCTAAGGGAAGCCACGTCATTATGTCGCTGTATACATCAGTTAAGTCACTACGTTTGCATAAACCTTGGCGCGAATATCGAAGCAAAAACAGCACGGAAGAAGCAGCAGCAACAACAATAATAATAATAATAATAATGGATGACTTTGCGTTTGTACAGCTGCTGCTTCTCGTCGCTTAAAAATGGCGATCTTTCGCGGTCTTGTTATTGTTGTTGGTCTTAACAACTCCGCCCCCCCTGCTGACGTAAGCGGTTCTTTCCTCTGGCCCAGCAGAGAGCTGGTGCTATCCTGGAACCGGTTTTTCTGGCCCCAGAGCCAGTTCTTTCAAATCAAATCAAATCAAGTTTATTTGTACAGCGCTTTTAACAATAAACATTGTCGCAAAGCAGCTTTACAGAATTTGAACGACTTAAAACATGAGCTAATTTTATCCCTAATCTATCCCCAATGAGCAAGCCTGTGGCGACGGTGGCAAGGAAAAACTCCCTCAGACAACATGAAGAAACCTCGAGAGGAACCAGACTCAAAAGGGAACCCATCCTCATTTGGGCAACAACAGACAGCCTGACTATAATATTAACAGTTTTAACAGGTATAACCCTCAACTGTCCTCATGGGGCCGTCCTTCACAGGAGTGGGGCGATAAAACTCCGACCAGACACAGGGCACCAGGATGGATCAAGCAGGTCCGAGGGGCAGAAGAGGCCAGCATCTCAATCCCAGGACCAACATGTAACTCAGAGGGACAGATGGGGGGGGGGAACAGAAAACGTCTTTGTCAGTGGAAACAGAAAACCCGGTTCCAAACTAAGCACTGGCCCCGAACCAGCCCTGGAACTGCTTTGGTGGAAAAGGGGCATGAGTGCACTACACGCACAGCCAAGCTAGCAAACGTCATGGGTAATGTAAACGAGAAGCCAGAGCTCGAAGACCCGCCCTTGTTGTTCAGGTCTTCGTTTTGGGAACACTTCCCGGTGAAATACAACGGCGGACAAAGACAAGTGGATAAGGCGAAAGCAGTGTGTCGACATCGTTCAGTGGTAATCGGGTACGCTTCTGGCAACAGGTCGAACTTGATCACTCGTTTGAAACGGCACCACGTGAACATAACCTCTGTCCCACGCGAGAGGGGATTTTCTACAGCTAGAGGGATTGTAATCGCCAGCAGATCCGCCCTTTCAGAGGACAATGTGGACAAGTTTATTTTTCTGAGGGGGGGGGGAGGCATATGAAAGTTGAATGAATCTGATCAGACCTGCAAGCTGGAACTTTTGATGCTGCACTCCGGTCAAACTGGATATAGTTCGGTTCATTTTGATTTTGTTGAGAATATTTTATTTATCGGAGACGTCATCAGCAGTATTCTATTATTTTTAAGTACGTTTCATTTAAAATCCTATGAAAAACTTTAACTCTTCTTGTTTCAAAACCGACGTACGTACCGAACCGTGATTTCTGTGTACCGGTACACCCCTAATGAACATCAGAACATTTAATTTCTTATTCACTGTAGTCCTACGTTCAAACGTGTATCATTCATTCCTTTTACTGCACCCTTATGTTTATTCCTGGTCCTTGACAGACAGATATTACCTTATAACCACTATAAACAGTTTCCCAGCCATTAAATGCCAGCGCACCACAACACGAGCCTGTCAGCTTCCCATTTCTGAGCCCTCATTCAGACGGGGTTATTTTCCAAACAAAGCCATCGCGCTGTCGTACCTTTTATCATCGCTGATCCCAAACGGCTCAGTGTCTCCGTTGTTTAGTGAGCTGTGTTTGTTTTGGTAACAGTAGAGTGGCTCACCTCGCTCAGCATTATGCCAAGTGATCCTGTATGGCACTCCCACACAATGAGAGCACAAAAATGGCTGTCACGCCCGGACTTCAGAGAGCTGTTTGCATGTATGACGTGCATTGTGCAAGGTACTCTAGTGATACCTGTGAGTTATCAGGTGATTTACTGGGTTACACGGAAAGACAATAGAAAAAACACACACACAGTAATGTGCAAATACACCCAAGTGTACATAAATAACTACAGTAAACTTGTATTCACTCGACAAAAACAAACTGAGGAAGCCTGGACAGACCTGCCTCAGATTAAGACATGCAGCAAGCCAAGTATTGCCTAATGACATCAGCACTCACAGACAGAGAGAGAGAGAGAGATGTGCATTATTTCTGTACAAGTGCCTCATATACACAAGTGTATAACACACACACACACACACAGGCATCACAACATACACCACTACAGTGTATCAGACACAATTTTCACAATCGGTAAAGACTAGCCTATTGAGATTGATATCGAATGGCTACATGTTTCACCCAGGATGAATAATAGATGACGCTGGATGCGGTGGTTTGATATTGTGCTGTGGTATTGAATGTTCTGATTACTGCTGAGGGACAAGAGCATGAACGAGCTCTGCACGATTTGGCCGAGCGAGGAACCAGAAACAGTGCAAACAGTGGAGACAGACAGGGAGACAGAAAGAGAGGAAATGGCGGGAATGGAAGGAGACATAAAGGGGCCGCTGGTAACGGGCTTGTCTCCAGGCGAGGAGATCACACAGCCAAAATCACCCTTCAGCACCATCTGTTTCCTACTTGTGAGTCTGTCAGAGTCTAAAGAAAATGTATTTTAGGTCCCACCCAAGCCAAGGCCATTCTAAACCATGCACACACACACAGGCACACTAAACCCACTCTCCAACCCAGACCAAACCCATTCTCAACCCACTCTCCAACCCAGACCAAACCCATTCTCAACCCACTCTCCAACCCAGACCAAACCCATTCTCAACCCAGACCAAACCCATTCTAAACCCACTCTCCAACCCAGACCAAACCCATTCTCAACCCAATCCTCAACCCAGACCAAACCCATTCTCAACCCAATCCCCAACCCAGACCAAACCCATTCTCAAACCAATCCCCAACCCAGACCAAACCCATTCTCAAACCAATCTCCAACCCAGACCAAACCCATTCTCAAACCAATCTCCAACCCAGAACAAACCCATTCTCAAACCAATCTCCAACCCAGACCAAACCCATTCTCAAACCAATCTCCAACCCAGACCAAACCCATTCTCAACCCAGACCAAACCCATTCTCAACCCACTCTCCAACCCAGACCAAACCCATTCTCAACCCAATCTCCAACCGAGACCAAACCCATTCTCAACCCACTCTCCAACCGAGACCAAACCCATTCTCAACCCACTCTCCAACCGAGACCAAACCCATTCTCAACCCAATCTCCAACCGAGACCAAACCCATTCTCAACCCAATCTCCAACCGAGACCAAACCCATTCTCAACCCAATCCCCAACCCAGACCAAACCCATTCTCAACCCAATCCCCAACCCAGACCAAACCCATTCTCAACCCAATCCCCAACCCAGACCAAACCCATTCTCAACCCAATCCCCAACCGAGACCTAACCCATTCTCAACCCAATCTCCAACCGAGACCAAACCCATTCTCAACCCAATCTCCAACCCAGACCAAACCCATTCTCAACCCAATCTCCAACCGAGACCAAACCCATTCTCAACCCAATCTCCAACCGAGACCAAACCCATTCTCAACCCAATCTCCAACCGAGACCAAACCCACACCAAACCCATTCTAAACCCACACCAAACCCAGTCCAAACCCATTCTAAACCATGCATGCACGCGCACACACACTCAGTCAGTCTCTCTCTCTCTCTAAACCCAATCCCCAAACCAGACCAAACCAATTCTAAACCAAGACCAAACCCATCCCCAACCTATTCTAAATCCATCCCCAACCCAGTCCAAACCCATTCTAAACCCATCCCCAACCTGGTCCAAACAAATTCCCAACCCATTCCAAACCGATCCCCAATCCAGTCCCAACCAATTACTAAACTCATCTCCAGCCCAGACCCAGTCAAATTCCAGTCTAAACCCAGCCTAAATCCTGCTTAAACCTTATATAAACCCAACCCAAACTCAATCAAAAGCAATTCCAACATAATCTAAACACCACCTAAACCCAATCTAAACCGAGTCCAAACCTAAGTGTGTCCTGGGTATAATCCAGTCTAAACACTGCCTAAATACAGTCCCCACCCTGCCCAAACACATGCTAAGCCTAGCCCAAACCCGCTCTAAACCCCAGTATAAACCAAAAGGCAAACTCGATCAAAACCAAAACCCAATTTAAGCCCAATCCAAATGTCAGCTCAAACCCAGTTTACTCAGCACACACCTACAACAAAAAGCCTAAAGTCAACCCAAAGCCAGCTACAAAACCTATCCTAAAGGGCCGACTCAGAAATGCACCAATACCTCTCTCACGGACACAATACTGCCTGTTGATTGGAGGTTCTGTAAACATAATCAGTTATCACAGTTTGTTCTCCTGTATAAATACACACCTCAAAGACACATAAAAAATATCTGCACAAAGGCCTCTGGTATCCAACAGCTGCCGGAGGATGTTCTGTTGCTTTTCCCCCCTCTAACAACTGGTGTAGGGACTGTACTGGGCTATAGACATTGTGTCCTATGAAGGAAGGATTATTACATGATAAAATAGCGCTCATTTACTCATAACAAAAGCTGCCAATACGTTGCTCCCTGCTCACCCAAGCACACGTGTAGGTGAGACGGTATATTATGCACGCACACACCATGCAGCAGAACGAACCCACTGAAGGACTAAGCACTTTTCTGTGGCAAGTCCGTAACAACCCAACATCTCCAAAAAGGCAGTTCGTGTCAAATTCTCTGCAGTCTTTGGGCATGGCTCTGCTGGAATAAAAACGATCATTCAAACGCTTTAGGCACAGAAGAAAAAAAAAAGTATTTCTTCTTGCCGTCGCAGACAATTTGGCACGCACTGCCTTTTTCGCTCTCATGCTTGCATTTTAGCGATTTTGCATTAAAGTAAAATGAATGATGGAAGCCTGCGCTACAAATGATGATGTAGTTTTGTTTCAACATGAATAAGAACGGCATAATATACTGTTCAGTCAGCTGCTTGAAGTCAGAACGCACCAATCTGAAGCAATCTCAGATCTCTCTCTCACACACACACACACACACACACACACACAAAGTCCTACCAGAGGGAATGTGGTTGAGTCCAGATGGCTTGAGAAGCTCCAGAGGCTGCTCTTTACTGGGAAGGCTATCTGTTGGGTAGAGAGAGAGAGAGAAAGAGAAGACAAGCGTTAAGAAACGATCCGGTGCACTGATGATCAGCCAGAGTGCAGCTGTGTGCAGCAACACACCAAGAGAAACACAAAAAGAGAGAGAGGGCAACAAACACATGCTTAAAGACACACACTCAGATGGGGGGCAAGGAAACTGAGAAGGAAACGGCATTATGGAAAAATAACTCGTTGGAAAAGAATTTGCATTTCTGTTCACACCACTAATACTATCGCGCACAGGGGAATACCAAATATGCACACGCACAAACAGAGCTCGCACTACGAGCACGCCTTTAAATACCCTTGCAAGAAAATAAACAAATAAATAAATGGCTTCATCTGGTGGATTATATAGATTCGGGTTCAAGGGTTAAAATTCGGGTTCTGAAATTCACTTACTATCGACACTTGTTTTATTATTATTATTCTTATTATTATTATTATGGCAGCACGGTGGTGTAGTGGTTAGCGCTGTTGCCTCACAGCAAGAAGGTCCGGGTTCGAGCCCCGTGGCCGGTGAGGGCCTTTCTGTGTGGAGTTTGCATGTTCTCCCCGTGTCCGCGTGGGTTTCCTCCGGGTGCTCCGGGTTCCCCCACAGTCCAAAGACATGCAGGTTAGGTTAACTGGTGGCTCTAAATTGACCGTAGGTGTGAATGTGAATGGTTGTCTGTGTCTATGTGTCAGCCCTGTGATGACCTGGCGACTTGTCCAGGGTGTACCCCGCCTTTCGCCCGTAGTCAGCTGGGATAGGCTCCAGCTTGCCTGCAACCCTGTAGAACAGGATAAAGCGGCTAGAGATAACGAGATGAGATTATTATTATGTACCGTAGAACACACATTTTGGAGACGTGAGAGTAACAATCATTGGTTATGTTTTTTTATCTCTGACCGTTACTCACTGAGACAGCAGTGATGTAGCATGAATGTAGCCCATTGCTTTAATATTGGCTTATGATGTCGTAAGTGCTATGACACCTTCATAAAACGCTACCCAGCTTTTTTTCAGTAGTATGAGCACGCTAAGTTTCATTGATGTAGCTTCTGGGAAAACTTGTCCAGACTGAGTCCACTTGTACAAGTCCAATAACGAAAATCAAGGGCCATAACTCTGAAAATATTAATTAATCGTGAAAGATTTTCGAACTCAACTTAGATCATGAATAGTAATATGAGCACGCAAAGTTTTGCTGATGTAGCTTATGTAGTTTCTGAGAAAACTTGTCCAGATTGAAACAGATGGATGGATGGACTCCATTCGTTCGTGGCAGGGGATAAATAATAAAAAGAAGCATCTGATGGAACGAACTACTTTTTCCATGCTGGTGGAGCTTAGTTTCCTCCATTTCTTCTTCAGTGTAGTGAAGCTTCATTTTATTTATATATATATATATATATATATATATATATATATATATATATATATATATATATGAGTGATTCCATGCTTATGGGTACTGAAATGGGGACATGAACTTATTTTTAAAAATTCACCTAAAACCATTTCTTTTTTTACCATCAGGTCACAAAACATGTAATCTTTAATGAATGATATGTTAAAAGATAACTTTAATTTTCTGAGATGTAATAAAAACATATTTATATGCCAAAGTCAGAACGTAACAGAAGTGTTGTGGACATGTATATTCTCAATTTTAACAATGTAGAATTACTTTTTGAAACATAGGAAGGTGATGTTTTAGCAAATATAATTAATAAACATGTGTAGTAGAATAAACATACACATTCTTTCAATAAGATTAACATGGTATATAGCTAGATTGTAATTAATTTGTAACAGACGCGAGATGGACAATCGTAACAGAAGTAATGTAACAGACATCATTTTGGAACTCATAGGCTTGACTTTGGCATATAAATATGTTTTTATTACATCTCAGAAAATTAAAGTTATCTTTTAACATATCATTCATTAAAGATTACATGTTTTGTGACCTGATGGTAAAAAAAGAAATGGTTTTAGGTGAATAAGTTCATGTCCCCATTTCAGTACCCATAAGCGTGGAATCACTCATATATATATATATATAAAGTCACTGGTAGCTTCGCTTACCCAACACTGTGAGCTGAAACTCAAATTACGGGCAAAATGAAAGGAAAACTGACAAATATATCAGAAAACATTTCTTGTTCAAGTTTGGATTTTGTGTGTCCTGTATGCAACATTCATGTCCTTTGCCTGGTGAAGTGATGACCTGCACTACATGTGATAGTTTTTAGAGATTGTAATATGTGTTTTACAGAGCCATCAACCTTCGTAGCACCAGTGCTATATGCAAAACAAGCGTGCTCCGAGAGCACAATATCCCCCGCTGGCAACGATGCCATAACTCTGGTAAAATGCGACCGGATTGAGCGAAATTGCAATATGTATATTACAGACATATAACAAAGAATCCTGCCAAGTTTGGTGAAATTCCTCCAAAAATTGTGAGAGGAGTTGATTTCAGAAGGTGAGCACCCTTCCTGGGACGGACGGACATCGCCACAACATAATCCCCCTTCGGACCTTTCGACCAGCGGGGGATAAAAATAGTGAGGGAAGTTGATTTCAGAAAGCAAGCACACCTTGATGAAATTGCCAAAGTCTATTAATAATCAAGGACATAACTCTGGTAAAAATTTGCCCAAATTAAACGAAATTTCAATCTGCGTATAACGGTCATATAACAAAGCCTTTTGCCAAGTTTGGTGAAATTCCTCCACAAATTGTAAGAGGAGTTGATTTCAGAAGAACGTACACCCTCATGAAATCGTCAAAGTTATTTAATCAAGGGTCAAAACTCTGGGAAAAATTTCACAAATGAAATTAAATCGCAATATGCATATTACCGTCATATAACAAGGCCTTTTACCAAGCTTCGAGAAATTCGTCCAAAAATTGTGAGGAGTTGATGTCAGAAGGCGAGCACACCTTCATGAAATTGTCAAAGCACAAGGTTGTTAATCAAGGGCTGTAACTCTGGTAAAATGCGACCGAACTGAACAAAATAATATGCGTACTACCAACATATAACAAGGCCTTCTGCCAAGTTTGGTGAAATTCCTCCAAAAATTGTGAGAGATTTCAGAAGGAAAACACACTCTCATGAAATTGTCAAAGTATAATTTTGTTAAATCAAGGGCTGTAACTCTGGTAAAATGTGACCCAACTGAACGAAATTACAATATGTGTATTACCGACATATAACAAAGGATCCTGCCAAGTTTTGTGAAATTCCTCCAAAAATTGTGGGAGGAGTCGTCGATTTCAGAACGTGAGCGCCCTTCCTAGGATGGACGGACAGCTCGGAAATCGCCACGACATAATCCCCCTTCGGGCCTTTCAGCCAGCGGGGGTTAAAAAGTTAACCTACGGCCCTGCTTTTAATCCATTTTAGGTTGTATTTCATGTTAACTCCTAATGTATTCAAATTTTACCAAGTTCCTGTTATTGTGTGAGGTACAGTAAAAACACCACGATGATACATTTTTCATTCCCACCCAGTCTTCCATAAGGGAAAAGTAACGGATGTTGTGTATTCCTACCTGACTGTATTTAATGGGATGCTACAGAGCGTGGACCTCCGCAAGACGTGGAAAACACGCGAGACCGGATATGACGTATAATTCACGAGGCAGCAAGTCCATGCTGGTGTGAAAAGCCCAAGCTGCGACATTAGCGAGTTATGAAGCAAAAAGGCAGTCGAGCTGCGTCCCGTCTCTGTTGAGAGAGCTCTCTTCCTGCTTCTGAACAGGTTTTGTTGAAGCAAAGGCTGTTTACAGCAGTTTTATCATGTCATCCTTGTTCTGAAATTGCTGCCAGTCGCTTTGCAGTGAGACAGTTGGAGTGTTCAGATGATGCAGGTGTCAGTAATTCTGTCACAATGCCACCGCATCGTCATTTACATCACCGCCAGGAACGTCAACACGTTAATCCAACGCTTCCAGTTCCCACTGGGGTCACGGAAAAAGATTATCGTTAATATCATTACGTCACCAAGAGACAGATTAACATTACGATGTTACCGTTTTATGATATTTCCGTCACTCTCAGCAAAATAGCGACGGACAGTTTTTAACACGAGTGTGAACAAGGCCGTTTTAACGGCTATAAACAGTTACACGGTTTTCTGTCTCTTTCTTGACGTTAATAAGACTTCAAGAATTAAAGCAGCGTTGTGTGACTGAGACATCGCAAACTGCAAAGCTCCCAGTCCTGAAGACTCCGGTGACGGAAAAGTCACAGCTTTACCTCTGACCGTTTGAAAACACCGACACTGGAGACTCCTTCCAAAACAATAAACAAGCATGTCATGACCGCAAACTTCTCCATATGAATAACGAGCCTACAGATACTTACGTAGATGGTCCACCGTACAAGCGCCTGGATAAACTGCCAATCTAGAAACGATAACATTTGAATTTATTCTATCCACATTCGCCGGCTATGAGCAATCGCGCGCTCTGATTGGCTACTCTACGACTACGCTATAAGCTCATATACCGTGAGTAGAGAAAAACAAAAATGCCGGCGCGCATCAAATCAGATACATCACTTTATCAAGTATTTAAAAGAAACAGAAATAGCTAAAAAGAATACACCCCCCCCCTTCCCGCTTCACACTCCAGCCCAGTCGTTGGCAGTAATACACCTTTAAGCTAGTTTACCAACTGCCAAAAAACCCTAAAGAAGAAGAAAATAATGGCACAGTGTGTTGCTGAACCAACCGAGGATGAAATAAAAACTCTTCTCGAAAACACCCCCCCCAAAAAAAAAAAAAACTGCAAGAAAATATGAAATGAAAGTATTTCATGGTAAGAATGCTTTTTTTCCCCTCAAGAATTATTATTATTATCACTTTTTTCACAAATTGCTCCTGTCATTTCGCCGGTTTGTGCACATTCTAAGCGGAAATGATTTTGGCGGACGTTTTGCATCAAGATTTTGTTCATCGAATTTGCAAAAAATAAAAATAAAAATACTCCGTTTCTCAAAATCCAGTCAAGGTGCATAGAATAAAACAGTTATTCCGTTCAGTCTTGTCGTACACGGCTTATAGCCAATTCGGTGCTACGCGCCTCGTCGGCTATCAGCTCGTGTACGACTCGATTTTGTGGAATAACTATTCAATAAATTTGGTTTGCCTTGCACTTGGTACGACTCTGATGCTGTGTTCACACTTATACCGGTACGAAAGTGGTATAACTGTATCGATACAAAGTATACCGGTACAGTAGGGCTGCTCGATATTGGAAAAAATCAATATCACGATTTTTTCAGTAAATATCGATATCGCGATTTTTAAAACGATATTTATACACCTTTTTTTAAAGCCCCGATCATCAACACCCGAGGCACCGGGCCACATTTTTATAGTACAGGCCTCATAGGCTACCTGTCAACCCTTCCTGTTGTACCCTGAAACGCCTTTTACTTAAACTATTTACTGTGCAAGCGCGTACTTTGCATAGGTCCTATCGCCTGCACAAGGCTCACGTTCTCCTCACTCAACATTTCCGATCACAGAGGATGGAGCCAGCGCTGGTATTACCAGTGATTACTGCGTAACGTCCACACTGGCTCGTAGCCAGCCAAGGATAAAATCTCTCTCTCACACACACACACACACACACTACAACGTAAGCTTGTGTGTTGTTAAGACACCAACATTAAACACGCACAATATAGAGACAAGTCCTTAAGAATTAACATACATGAAAATAGGCTTCTCTTCCTTCATCTTCCAAATGTGGACTCCGCTATCTTTTTGGCATGTCAGCATTGAAATACCATTTGCAGAGATATTTCACTCGAAAAGTAAAAGCAACACATGATTAGGGCTACATGATTAGCAGGGGGACACCGTTTTAAGCGCACGGAATTTTAAAAACAATGTAATTACATCTGAGTCCGTCTACATCGCGCAATAAACCCGTCCTTAGCAGAACCTACTTCAAAGCATGATGCTAGCTGCAGATGCACAAGTCAAAATCAAATGAACCCAAGTAAACATGCCGCGGCGGGCAACATTAATAACCAAATTGCCTTACCTTAAAACGCTGCCTTGACCACAGGACGACTCGCAATTATTCCACTTAAATCCACACGGTTTAACACATCTAACACGGCTAGCAAGCTGGATATGTGCTAATATTGTTGTGCTTGTTTTCTTCCGTAGATGCCATTTTTACATTACCCAGTCCCACATCCAAAAATATGACGTAAATATATGTTAATTGTATTATTATAACAATTAGCAAGCAAATCAAACAACATATTAACAAATCAATATATCAAATCACCCGACACGTATGAAAACAGAAGAACTGATTTTTTACTGTTGCGGAGATATCGCGGGAGTAGAATGGATGACGTATGCAAGGCTACGGTGTGCCTTAGGGGACAGAAGGGTTCGTTTTACCTTACTGTCACGTCAATGTTATTGTTGTTTTATTGCCATTGTAGAAATATTGTGCACGTCCCTTTCGACAAATGACAAAAAATCGTTTCATATCGATATTATGAATTTTGATATCGTTTGACACCAATATCGATATCGTGATAAAAATACGATATATTGCACAGCTCTACGGTACAGTTTAGTGCGTCTGTCCACACTAGCAAGAAATGTTTGCGGTTTTCTTTCACGGTAGTTGAAATGCGCGTACGCGAAATGTTTCCGTGGTTACCGAGTAACTTCCTTCCGAGAATATGGCGGATGAACCAACGTGTGTGCGCTTTTTGTTGTCAATGTACAGTCTATTTCTGGTGGTCATTTATTCAGTCGACTCGTATAAAACGCGCGAGGCAGTTGAGAAAGAAACAAACGAATCTCCGTTCTTCATCGATTGAGGTGTGTGACTTTGTGCATGCGCTAGGGATGTCCCGATCAGGTTTTTTTGCCGTCCGATCCGATACCGATCATTTGATTTTGAGTATCTGCCGATACCGAGTCCCGATCCGATACTTCTTATAGTCCATAAAAAATAAAGACGAGGAAAGAAACGGATCCAGGATGTTCCTCATTTTTTATTTAACACCTTATTTTAACATCCAACAACTCCGTTAGCAAACAGAGCACTTACGTGAGGCAGTTTGAACAATAAATAACAAATTAAAAAAAATAACCTTAAAATACCTGGCAGGAATGTAAACAAATAAAAAAAATAAAGTGCCACAGTGCCGGTAATTTGCTTTTAAGAACGCATCTCACAGTGGTGTACAGTAATTTCAATTAAGGAAATGAACGTTTTTCTTGATGAAAACGAGCATTTCTACCCTTTCAGGTTTGAGCCCGTTTCTTTTGTCATCCAACGAAAAAAAAAAAAGATCTCATGCTTTGCTTTCCGCTTCGAACTGCTTCCGTGTTCAACTTTGCCGGCAACAGGCAGCCAATAACCAATAGCGTCTCCGCTACAAAGTGATGTCATGCCGCACGCGTTGATGTTGCTGTGTTGAGACAAGAGGTCTGGTCTCACTCTGTGCCAACGCATAGCTATTGATGTGTTAAAAATGAGAATATATTATACAGATATATATCCGATCCCTGATCGGGAGGCAATGCCCGATTCCGATCGAGTCTGAAACCATGTGATCGGGCCCGATTTCCGATCACGTGATCGGATCGGGACATCCCTAGCATGCGCATTATATTTGTATCGATACAGAGCCGCTTCATCTGTCCATACTACAGTGAAGCGCTACAGTACCGGTACGAAACCCATACATTTGTGGGTTTCGTACCGATACGGTTATACCGCTACAGTACCGGTATAGTTGCTAGTGTGGACAGGTGTTGCGGTACGAAAGTAGTTTCGTATCGGTACAAAATCCCTAGTGCGGACAGGGTACGAGTCATGCTGCTGGAGAAAAATCAATCTTCAACCTCTGATCAATCAGAATCGTGGGCAAAAAAAAAAAAAGGGAACCATAAAAATACATACAACCCCAAAAACACGCACTGGGCACAAACTTAGTTTCAGAACACTGATTTCACATTACTTGAGTGTGAGGTGCTTTAAAAAGGGAGGGGGAAAGAAAAAAAAAAAAAAGAAGAGTGAGAACCATGACACAATGATCTGGCTGCTCCTCACACCTACACACTGAGAGATGAGGCCTGAAGCACGAGCTTTACAAAGACAGGCAGGCGTTTGACTTCAGCAAAAAGCCTGGAAAGAGCACCAATTATAGTTCACAGAGAGAGGTGTGTGTGTGTGTGTGTGTGTCTAGAACATACAGCGGGTTAGAAGAGGGCAAAAGTGCCTGTGCTCCAGTCTTCAGCCATTCCAGGCACAGAGAGAGCACATGCCCAGCTCTACAGTCAGAAGCTCTGAGGGGGAGGAAAGACCTTCCACCCTGATTCTCCTACACAACCCATTCAGGTCCACACGGAGGACAGGTGATCCATGCGGCCCAGGCGTCTTCCTGCATTCTCAGGTAGAAACACGGGCATTCAAAAACCTTCCTTTGCTTTTCATGTAATTCTGGATATATTAAGCAGTGGGTTGTGGAAGAGACCCAGGAGCATCAAAGCAATGTTATTTATTTAGGTGGGCACGAGCTAGAGAGCGTTAAACGTACTATTTCAGATCTACAAGTGGTCTGAAACCTTACACACACACACAGCCATCTGGCTTCGACTTAGTCACACAAATCAAACCAAAACATGTTCCAAACCATTTTTCCTCTATATTAATTCATACATGGTTTGACATGACAGTTCCACAAAACATGGCAGAGCAAGCGCCCACACTTATCCTTGTGAAGGGGGGGGAATCCAAAAATTCAATGAATATGCAAATTAGAAATGCCTCCAACACTACGCACACTCCCCATTTTCCACGGTTAACCGGCACTGAGTGGCCTGTATTTGCATATTGTAGCTACACGATGGACTCCTATGTTTTATGTAAGGAATAAAACATGACAGGGTGTGCTGTTAGAGGAAAATAATGAATGACCTTTTTTTTTGTTGTTTTTTGGATGAGGTGATTTTACAATTTCCTTATGTATGTCAGACATAATCTACATCACCATCATGTTGGTTTTATGAATGTATAACCCTGGAAAAGAAAGCCACAAATGTCGGCAGATGATGCACGCGGTGGTGCTTGAAAGTTTGTGAACCCTTTAGAATTTTCTATATTTCCGCATAAATATGACCTAAAACATTATCAGATTTTCACACAAGTCCTAAAAGTAGATAAAGAGAACCCAGTTAAACAAATGAGACAAAAAATATTATACTTGGCCATTTATTTATTGAGGAAAATGATCCGATATTACATATCTGCGAGTGGCAAAAGTATGTGAACCTCTAGGATTAGCAGTTAATTTGAAGGTGAAATTAGAGTCAGGTGTTTTCAATCAATGGGATGACAATCAGGTGTGAGTGGGCACCCTGTTTTATTTAAAGAACAGGGATCTATCAAAGTCTGAGCTTCACAACACGTTTGTGGAAGTGTATCATGGCACGAACAAAGGAGATTTCTGAGGACCTCAGAAAAAGCGTTGTTGATGCTCATCAGGCTGGAAAAGGTTACAAAACCATCTCTAAAGAGTTTGGACTCCACCAATCCACAGTCAGACAGATTGTGTACAAATGGAGGAAATTCAAGACCATTGTTACCCTCCCCAGGAGTGGTCGACCAACAAAGATCACTCCAAGAGCAAAGGCGTGTAATAGTCGGCGAGGTCACAAAGGACCCCAGGGTAACTTCTAAGCAACTGAAGGCCTCTCTCACATTGGCTTATGTTAATGTTCATGAGTGTACCATCAGGAGAACACTGAGCAACAATGGTGTGCATGGCAGGGCTGCAAGGAGAAAGCCACTGCTCTCCAAAAAGAACATTGCTGCTCGTCTGCAGTTTGCTAAAGATCACGTAGACAAGCCAGAAGGCTATTGGAAAAATGTTTTGTGGATAGATGAGACCAAAATACAAATTTTTGGTTTAAATGAGAAGCATTATGTTTGGAGAAAGGAAAACACTGCATTCCAGTATAAGAACCTTATCCCAACTGTGAAACATGGTGGTGGTAGTAACATGGTTTGGGCCTGTTTTGCTGCATCTGGGCCAGGATGGCTTGCCATCATTGATGGAACAATGAGTTCTCAATTATACCAGCGAATTCTAAAGGAAAATGTCAGAACTGTCCATGAACTGAATCTCAAGAGAAGGTGGGTCATGCAGCAAGACAACGACCCTAAGCACACAAGTCGTTCTACCAAAGAATGGTTAAAAGAAGAATAAAGTTAATGTTTTGGAATGGCCAAGTCAAAGTCCCGACCTTAATCCAATCGAAATGTTGTGGAAGGACCTGAAGCGAGCAGTTCATGTGAGGAAACCCACCAACATCCCAGAGTTGAAGCTGTTCTGTACGGAGGAACGGGCTAAAATTCCTCCAAGCCGGTGTGCAGGACTGATCAACAGTTACCGGAAACGTTTAGTTGCAGTTATTGCTGCACAAGGGGGTCACACCAGATACTGAAAGCAAAGGTTCACATACTTTTGCCACTCACAGATATGTAATATTAGATCACTTTCCTCAATAAATAAATGACCAAGTATAATATTTTTGTCTCATTTGTTTAACTGGGTTCTCTTTATCTACTTTTAGGACTTGTGTGAAAATCTGATGTTGTTTTAGGTCATATTTATGCAGAAATATAGAAAATTCTAAAGGGTTCACAAACTTTCAAGCACCACTGTACACCTACTACATACCAAAAAAAAAGAAAAATGCTTAGGATTGTGCCAATCTTGGAAAATAGTCAAAGATGTAGTGGTGTGATGTGGCCCAATGTGATGTTGAATTAGTGTCACTACCTCAAGATTGAATCCCCCCCTCCCCCCAACAGCAGCTTGTCCCAAAGTATTTTATATTCCATCCATAAATCTTCAACATTTCTTCACAGAAAATGCCACTAATTCAACAACGTTTTTGTCAAGTAATAGCACATTTTTAACCTATATATTATTAGCCTAAGATTGCATTGGCTGTCCACAATACAAGACCTTGTGTAAGTTAGTATAGAAACAATAACGTATAAGAGTGAATGCACCAAGATAAACCTATGATCTGTATTGCACTTGGTACTACAGTCTTAACTGATGTTCGAGAAAGTTAATGAACACAGACTGGTCAATCAGAACTGAAAATTCATTGTCGGGAATAAGAACATTCCCTAATACTTCAGATTTTGCAATGAGATGTTCAAAAGACGAATCCCAGTGTGGAGAATGCTGAAGAACCCCAGCCAAAGAGGAATCCCAGTGTGGAGAATGCTGAAGAACCCCAGCCAAAGAGGAATCCCAGTGTGGAGAATGCTGAAGAACCCCAGCCAAAGAGGAATCCCAGTGTGGAGAATGCTGAAGAACCCCAGCCAAAGAGGAATCCCAGTGTGGAGAATGCTGAAGAACCCCAGCCAAAGAGGAATCCCAGTGTGAAGAATGCTGAAGGACACCAGCAAAAGAGGAATCCCAGTGTGAAGAATGCTGAAGGACACCAGCAAAAGAGGAATCCCAGTCGAAATTCAGAAGGACCCAAGCAAAAGAGGAATCCCAGTCAAAAGAATGCTGAATAACTCTGGCAAAAGAGGAATCCCAGTGTGGGGAATGCTGGGTGAACCTCAGCAAAACAGAAGAAGCCTTTGTCACACGCACACTCAAGCACGGTGAAATTCATCCTTTGCATTTAACCCATCTAAAGCAATGAACGCACACAAGTGAGCAATGAGGACACAGACATACCCAGAGCAGTGGGCAGCTATGCTACAGCACCTGGGCAGCAGTTCAGTTAGAGATTCAGGTGCCTTGCTCAAGGGCACTTCAGCCCAAGGCTACCCCACGTTAACCTAACCACATGTCTTTGGACTGTAGGGGAAACCAGAGCACCTGGAAGAAACCCACACAGACACAGGGAGAACATGCAAACTCCACACAGAAAGGCCCCCGTCGGCCGCTGGGCTCGAACCCAGAACCTTCTTGTTGTGAGGCGATAGTGCTAACCACTGCACCATCGTGCCGCCTACGGTGGTGGGCAAGTGGGTGGTGGAGAGGAATCGCAGTCAAAAGAATGCTGAAAGACCCCAGCAAAAAAAAATCCCAGTGTAGGGAATGCTGAAGGACCCCAGCAAAAGAGCAATCCCAGTATAGGGAATGCCGAATAACCCTGGCCAAAGAGGAATCCCAGTTGAAAGAATTCACAAGAACTCCGGTAAGAAAGGAATCCCAGTGGAGAGAATGCAAAACTCCAGCAAAACAGCAATCCCAGTGTAGGGAATGCCGAATAACCCTGGCCAAAGAGGAATCCCAGTTGAAAGAATTCAGAAGAACCCCAGTAAGAGAGAATGCAAAACTCAAGCAAAAGAGAAATCCCAGTGGAGGAAAATCAGAACCCCTGCCAAAAAAAAATCTCAGTGTACAGACTGCAGAAGAACCCTAGTAGCGACAGAGGAATCCGTGTGGAGAGAATGCAGAACCACCCCAAAAAACCCCAGTGGAACCACTGAAGATACAGGCACAGACTTGTATCGCAGGCAGAGCTAGCTCAGTGCCCAAAGCGGCATGACTGCAGGCACAGCTACTTTCCGTTTCTGTTTCTGACTTTTTTCCAGCCAGGCAGACTGCAGGCATGATTAATACATGACGGAACACAAGAGGAATGAAAAAAAAAAAAAATCAAAAAAGTTAGCAACCCCCACCCCAGTGGAACGGTTACTAAAGAAAGATGCCTCCATGCTCCACAGGCAGGCCTAATTTCTGTCTGACAGAGGGAAGAACAAAAAGAGGAGCAGATGGGAAAATGCCGAGGAGAAGAGGAAGAACACAGAATGGAAGATGGTTAGTTGGGTTTATGGATCAGGGCCTTGTTCTCAAGCTTGTCTTGCCTTGATCTATTTCTGGATGAAGTCTCATCACACCATAATAGCATTTTAATTAGCCCACCATGCCAGAACATCCATCATTCATCATTCCGTGAAAGTCTGCTACTGAAATATCAGCAAAAACGACGATCAACGTTCAGGACTCATTCTGAAGCAGCATTACACTGGAACCACATTACAGGTACAGACGTTCTGACACTGTAGCCTGTGTGTAATAGCAGTTACTGCCTTTCTAGGGATATTTTATTTTTTTTCAAAAAAAGAAAAAAATATCCATGAACGCAGTGTCAGAATACTGTTTAAAAAAAAATAAATTAAAAATTATGATGGAATGTCAATTCAGATGATCAGAGACAAATACAGTGCCGGTGTTAAACATATGGACTAGGGCTGGGCGACTGATCTATAATAAAGATATCATGATAAATTATGGTCACAATATACTTTTACTGAAATATTGTGAGTATCGAGACTTTTTTTATTTTTACATACAATTTATTTTGCACACAAATAAAAGCTTGATCAAGCTGCAAACAGATTTATAAATTTCAAAATGCGGCATTATAGTTTTTTTTACACACACGCACACTTCCACAATTATTGGCACCTTTTGTAAAGATTAGTAAAACGGGTCAGAAAGAAAAATTAAAAACAGTTTTTGATGAAGTCGCTTCATCTCGCGCTGAAAAAATGAGAAAAATCTAACCTTTAATTAAAATACATCTATTCAGAGAAAATGAATCCCTCGTCAAGAAATTCTTTTGAACAAAAATATTCATGCCACAATTATTGCCACCCCTGGAAATGACCGTGAACACAAGCATGTTTTCCCATTTACCAGTAAATTGGACATTTTTTGAGTTGACTGGAGTGTGTAGGAACTTTCAAGCTGTAATCCATGACGCCCTGAGACAAAGGCTGAATTCCCTTACCCTGTGTCTGAAATCACTCACTACTCGTACAGTACAGTGAGAATTATTACACCCTATATAGTCGACTCACAATGCACCGTGAAAAGTAGTGTACAACCGATGGGCCCTAACCAAGCAATATATACCATCATGCACTGCGGTCGCGGTGAAAGAAAAAGTTATAAGTCGTGGAGCGAAAATGGCAGTTCTGTTGTAGCGTGTTGGGGTGAACGGACGGACAAAGAGACGCATTATAAACAGGCGTTCAAGTATAATTCAAAATCTCATCTCGTCTCATTATCTCTAGCCGCTTTATCCTGTCCTACAGGGTCGCAGGCAAGCTGGAGCCTATCCCAGCTGACTACGGGCGAAAGGCGGGGTA
The DNA here is from genome assembly GCF_027579695.1 of Neoarius graeffei. Lineage (NCBI taxonomy): Eukaryota > Metazoa > Chordata > Actinopteri > Siluriformes > Ariidae > Neoarius > Neoarius graeffei. The sequence goes on from NC_083577.1 coordinate 75,352,602, forward strand.
CACCCTGGACAAGTCGCCAGGTCATCACAGGGCTGACACTTATTGCCCTTTTCCACTACCCTTTTTCAGCTCGCTTCAGCTCACTTCAGCCCGACACGGCTAGCGTTTCGACTACCTCAGAGCAGCACGACTCAGCTCGCTTCAGCCCTACTCAGCACCCAAAACTCGCACGGTTTTGGAGTGGGGCTGAAGCGAGCCAAACCGAGCCGAGTGGGGCTAGGGGCGTGAGCAGACACTCCCCTGTGCACTGATTGGTGAGGAGGAGTGTCCTCACATGCCCACACACGCCCCGCGAGCACGCTGGGACCTGTAAACACCGGAAGAAGAATAATTATGAATTATGAGAATTTCTGAAGCCTTATGCGCCTCGCCTCATCTATACGCTCTTGCCAGTATCTGTTGGCGTTGTCGGTGACAACAAGCCACAGCACCAAGACCAGCAACACTAACGACTCCATGTCCTCCATGTTTATTGTTTACTATCCGGGTTGTGAGACTACCGCTTAAAAGGTCACTGATGTCACTGTTTGCGCCGCCTAACGACATCACGTGACGTCCACCCACTTTCGCTAACTCCACCCAATGTGTCCACCCACTTCCAGCCAGCACGGTTCAGCGCGGTTGTAGTCGAAATGCAACTCCAACAGCCCCGCTCAGCCCGACTCAGCCCAACTCAGCACCGCACGACTCAGCCCAACTCAGCCGCGTTGGTAGTGGAAAAGCGGCAATAGACACAGACAACCATTCACACTCACATTCACACCTACGGTCAATTTAGAGTCACCAGTTAACCTAACCTGCATGTCTTTGGACTGTGGGGGAAACCGGAGCACCCGGAGGAAACCCACGCGGACACGGGGAGAACATGCAAACTCCGCACAGAAAGACCCTCGCCGGCCACGGGGCTCGAACCCGGACCTTCTTGCTGTGAGGCGACAGCGCTAACCACTACGCCACCGTGCCGCCATAATTCAAAATAGTCAGAGAATATAAAGAAGCTAAAATAAAATAAGGCAGACAAAATACAAGAATAAAAATTAGAGTCCAGAGCGAGGAATTAATTAATCAAAAGCCTCAAATTTGATTTCAGAAAATGCAGCGACAAAGAAGAAAGAAAGTATTCAGCCTTGATTTAAGAGAACTGAAAGATGCAGCAGACACAAAGTACTTTGTATTTATTAAATGTGGGAAATGCGCTCAGTATAATATGGATTCATCACAGAAATACACGCATGTTGTTTATTATTTTGGAAACCCACCAGCCGACCGATCTGGCACGTTTTAATTGTGCGACAGTGATGATGTAAAGTTTTTTTTTTTTCATTTCACCGATGAGCTCACTATGTATAGAATTCCCTAGATAGTGAATAGGGAGTAGTGAATGAGTGATTTCGGACACAGCTTGAGTCATCCATCAACGTTGGAAAGATAAGAGAGCATGCAAACCAAATGAGGGAAAAGTGTGTTGACCTTCATAAGTCAGGGAATGTTGTGAAAAAAATAATATACAAAAAAATAAAAAATAAAAATACTGTACACCCCACACACCTATGAAACCAGGCTCTAAGTTTCCACACTCACTTGGCACGGAGTTCGCCGTTCTCTAGTGCATTTCCAGCTACCGATTCATTAATGGGTCACAGAAATAACATCCTGTATTTTTTACATACTCGTATTTAAGGAACAAATTCTTTTTTCAGACCTCACAGACGCAATGAAACATGAGACAGGGAACAAAAGCCAAATATCCACTCACGCTATCCACACACACACACACACACAGTCTAAACCCCAACATGATTCTCTCCCATCTGATTCTATCCCTCTACCCGTAAACTAAATGAGCCCAGACGCATCTTCCCAAGAACCGTTAAAACGTTATCTGATCTGATCTTCAGTCTGGAGAACGAACACGTGTTGTTTTGTTTATGAAAATAAAAATCACACTGCTTTTCATTAGAGCTGCAACAAAAAATAGAATGCTGATGAATAAATACATGAGAAGACTGAACTGTGTTTCGTATGTCTCTCTCTCTCTCTCTCTGCGCGACTAAGATGGGAGCCGGGCAGACGGGCAGCCGGTGGCAGATGGCAGAAAGATGACACCAGAGCCTGATGGGCTGGATGAGGAGAAGGCCTTCTGTCTGTGTGGCATCAGACCCACGGTTACACACATGAAGACATTCACACCCAATCACAATCAACACGTAATACACGGTTACTGGATTCAGAGGTGAATAAAAGAAAAGCCTTCGCAATCAAAGTTGTCAAATTTACAGTCAGCTCCAATGTAAGAATTTGATCTTTTTTGGACTTCTTAATATACAGCGGCTACGGAAAGTATTCAGACCCCTTCAAATCTTTCACTCTTTGTTTCATTGCAGCCATTTGCTAAAATCAAAAAAGTTCATTTTATTTCTCATTAACGTACACTCGGCACCCCATCTTGACAGAAAAAAAACAGAAATGTAGAAATTTTTGCAAATTTATTAAAAAAGAAAAACTGAAATATCACATGGTCATAAGTATTCAGACCCTTTGCTCAGTATTGAGTAGAAGCACCCTTTTGAGCTAGCACAGCCATGAGTCTTCTTGGGAATGATGCAACAAGTTTTTCCACACCTGGATTTGAGGATCCTCTGCCGTTCTTCCCTTTGTTATTTTAGCTGTGTGCTTAGGGTCATTGTCTTGTTGGAAGGTGAACCTTCGGCCCAGTCTGAGGTCCTGAGCACTCTGGAAGAGGTTTTCTTCCAGGATATCTCTGTACTTGGCCGCATTCATCTTTCCTTCAGTTGCAACCAGTTGTCCTGTCCCTGCAGCTGAAAAACACCCCCATAGCATGATGCTGCCACCACCATGTTTCACTGTTGGGATTGTATTGGGCAGGTGATGAGCAGTGCCTGGTTTTCTCCACAGATACCGCTTAGAATTAACGCCAAAAAGTTCAATCTTCGTCTCATCAGACCAGAGAATCTTATTTCTGGGAGTCCTTCATATATCTTTTGGCAAACTCAATGCGGGCTTTCATATGTCTTGCACTGAGGAGAGGCTTCCGTCGGGCCACTCTGCCATAAAGCCCCGACTGGTGGAGGGCTGCAGTGATAGTTGACTTTGTGGAACTTTCTCCCATCTCCCTACTGCATCTCCGGAGCTCAGCCACAGTGATCTTTGGGTTCTTCTTTACCTCTCTCACCAAGGCTTTTCTCCCACGATTGCTCAGTTTGGCTGGACGGCCAGGTCTAGGAAGAGTTCTGGTCATCCCAAACTTCTTCCATTTAAGGATTATGGAGGCCACTGTGCTCTTAGGAACCTTGAGTGCTGCAGAAATTCTTTTGTAACCTTGGCCAGATCTGTGCCTTGCCACAATTCTGTCTCTGAGCTCCTTGGGCAGTTCCTTCGACCTCATGATTCTCATTTGCTCTGACATGCACTGTGAGCTGTAAGGTCTTGTATAGACAGGTGTGTGCCTTTCCTAATCAAGTCCAATCAGTTTAATTAAACACAGCTGGGCTCCAGTGAAGGAGTAGAACCATCTCAAGGAGGATCAGAAGAAATGGACAGCATGTGAGTTAAATACGAGTGTCACAGCAAAGGGTCTGAATACTTATGACCATGTGATATTTCAGTTTTTCTTTTTTAATAAATTTGCAAAAATTTCTACATTTCTGTTTTTTTCTGTCAAGATGGGGTGCTGAGTGTACATCAATGAGAAATAAAATGAACTTTTTTGATTTTAGCAAATGGCTGCAATGAAACAAAGAGTGAAAAATGTAAAGGGGTCTGAATACTTTCCGTACCCGCTGTATTTGAACCAGATAAACCAGAGTGACGCATAATGGTGGGGAGAAACGCGACTGCAAAGGAAAACTTTCGACGTGTAAGAATGATTAAAAATCTCATTTGGGCAAAAGTGAAAAGACAAAGTCATGGATTTGACCTCAAACGTTACTTGTCGCAAGCCAGTTTAAAGTGCTCTTGCAGAACAAAAGTGAGCTTTGTTCGGTGTTGGAGTCGAGTCACTAAACCTCGAGTCCGAGTCCAAAGTGTTCAAGTCCGAGAACAAGACTCCAATCGCACCATTTGACGGCGGCTGCTGCTGCCTTAATGTGAAAGCGTCTCTGCTGCTGTGTTGGACTCGCGTTCCTGCTCGACTGCCCCGTTTTAGTTAACAGGCTACAGATAAAAAGCTTGTTCATCGCTCAGCAAGCCACGCCCACTATCAACAGGGCAAATAAGATGAGAGAGGGTTCACACTAGCAAGTCCATCGCTCAGAAAGCAAGCCCCGCCCGCTATCAACAGAGCAATGAACATAGCGTGTCGCTTCCTTCTCTGGGTGGAGTCTTGCCAAATGACGACTGAAGTTCGAGGTTGTCCCCGTCGTCTCCTTGATAGTTCTTCGACGTATGGAACACATCCCAGTGCATCCCCCCCCGCCCACTGCACGAGAAGTCTGTATAAGCAAAGCGGACAATCCTAGGAGCGTTCTCTCCAGGCATTTTAGCGCCGTTAACGTTAGTTTGTTCCTGAACATGACGTATGGACAAGTGAACGTGCATTCTCTTGCACGAAATTAGTCAAACAAGAGTGCTCCGAGAGCACAATATCCCCCGCTGGCAACTGTGCCCAGAACTGGTAAAATGCGACTGAATTGAACTAAATTGCAATATGCGTATTACCGACATATAACAAAGAATCCTGTCAAGTTTCATGAAATTCCTCCAGAAACTGAGAGAGGAGTTGATTTCAGAAGGCGAATACCCTTCCCGGGACGGACGGACAGACGGATGGATGGATGGACATCGCCACAGCATAACCCCGCTTCGGATAGCGGGGGAAAAAAATAGTGAGGAAAGTTGATTTCAGAAAGCAAGCACACCTTGATGAAATTGCCAAAGTTTGTTAATAATCAAGGACATAACTCTGGTAAAAATTTGCCCAAATTAAACGAAATTTCAATCTGCGTATAACGGTCATATAACAAAGCCTTTCGCCAAGTTTGGTGAAATTCCTCCACAAATTGTGAGAGGAGTCGATTTCAGAAGAACGTACACCCTCATGAAATCGTCAAAGTACAAGTTATTTAATCGAGGGTCTAAACTCTGGGAAAATTTTCACAAACGAAATTAAATCGCAATATGCGTATTACCATCATATAACAAGGCCTTTTACCAAGCTTCGAGAAATTCGTCCAAAAATTGTGACAGGAGTTGATGTCAGAAGGAAAACCACACTGTTATGAAATTGCCAAATTATAATAATTTGTTAATCAAGGACTGAAACTCTGGTAAAACGTGACCCAGTTTAACGAAATTAAAATATGCGTATTACCGACATATAACAAAGAATCCTGCCAAGTTTCGTGAAATTCCTCCAAAAACTGTGAGGGGAGTTGATTTCAGAAGGTGAGCGCCCTTCCCGGGACGGACAAACGGACATCGCCACGACATAATCCCTCTTCGAGCCAGCAAGGGAATAAAAATGAAAGTAGATATAAATATCTTTTACCAATTTATTATGGCAATACGAAGGAAAAAATTCATCAGAGTCCTCGTCTCCAATTTACGAGTCCAAATGCAGTACGAGTCCGAGTCATCAGTGCTCAAGTCCAAGTCAAATCACGAGTCCTAAAATTAGGGCACGAGTCGGACTCGAGTACGACAAGCCTGGCTTTGTTTCTCGTTTATCACACGACGAGGTGCTACACATGTTGTTCTGGCGTTCTATGCGAGTTGCATCCGGCCACCGTTGGTAAAGCATTGACGAAGAAGAAATTGAGGAAGAAATCTACGCAAGACGTAAAATAAATTTAAATAAAATAAAAAGCTGGCTAGGAAATTAGTAGCACCCTGAGCTATAGGGATGTATCGATTCAGTCTTTTCAGACCAAATAAACTGTTTCTTGTTCCTCATCAATACAGATACAGAAATGATGGACATACTCCGTATCAAACAAGTAGGGGCGTCATACTCGTCATTACTGTCTGATGCTAAAACAGGAGACTGCACACAGAGATGCTCGCTCTGTAAAACACCCAGGTGAATTTCTGAATAAGAAACCCTCGTGACTTGGACCCGGGGCTGTCGCGTGAACCCTGCGCTCGAGGACATGACGCGAAGAGAGACGTGAGCGGCGTTACAAAAATCAGCCAAACACCACAATGCCCTACAGCCATCTCTTAGACAGCCTGCCTCCACACACGCGCGCAGAAACACTTCGGTTCTTGTGGTGTGTTGGTATAAAAATAGCCGTTAGCGATGGCGAGCGGCTCGGTGAACCGTAGCGGAGATCACAGAGTGTGTTTACAGTGCAGCTGAGGGCTTTGAAGTCAGAGACCTTATCAGTCACCAGAAGCCCCATCTCCAGAAGCATGCGATCCCGCGCCATTTTGGCCACACACATCCCAGAGGACATGGGAAATGACATCAGAGCTGTTGCACAGGAAAGCAGGGCTAATCGTCTACATCTCTGGTCGAGGAGAAACAGGAAATGCCGAAAACTGACAAGCTGGCAGCCTTTTATTTATTTCCTTTATTCTCTCAGCTCGTTGAGGTCCTCCTTGGAGTCAAACGTCTCTGCTCGGACTTGCACGTGCAGCCCCACGCCGGGGGCATAAAGCGCTACGCTGGGGAGAAGGAGTGAAGGCAATGGGCTAAAAATAGAGTCTGAACTGCTGATGACAGGTCTGCCTGAGGTCACCTTGCCTCGACTCTCTGAGGAGCAGCAGGGAGGAAAGAGGACCGGCGAGAGCAGCGCTGATGAATGATGGAGAGAGAGACTAAATGAAACGGAGTGAGTGCGACTGAGAGAACAGCATGGCCATTAGCGTTCTGCATTAGCAGCCTGTAAGCACTCTGGACGAACATTTATCATCCACGACGAAAATACGTCTATACACACACAGCACAGACTGCAGCATCACACTGCATTTAGATTAAATACAGCTCTCTGGGCTCCGTCTGTAGTGTTTCTGCTCTGATCGTCTTGATCAACTGTCCGTCCTGCTAAGGGTTATTTAAAGCCCGTCAGTCGGGTTACAAACCGTGATGCACTGGGGAAGCAAAAGTCCTGGCTGAAAGTCAGGACGTTTTTTTTGCCTGAATGAAACAATTATAAAAATGCAAAAGAATTTATGAATTATGAACCTTTTTTTTTTTTAATCGTCAGTAGGGCTGTAACGATATGCGTATCGAATTCGAAATTGCGATACGCAGAGCCACGATCCGTGTCGCGATACAAGAAGGCAGAATCGCGGTACACCCTTTCAAACTTCTCCTCAGCCCAAAAACAGAGGCGCTTCCAAACTTCAATTTATGAATACTTTACTTTTTATTTAAATTACATTTTAAACTTACTTAAATTACTTTTATTTTTTTATATCTATTAGTAAGTCGTTTTTTCGCCGACCTGCGACAATTTTCTGCGAGTCACGCAACGTCCACACTCGCCACTGGCAGAGCATTCATTTCTTTTAAGCGGTCGCCATTCTGGTTGCGACGCGGGGAGCGAATCTGTAAACAAGCAGCTCATTGGCTGGCTAGGTGTGCCACAAGCCAATCACAATCACTTGACCGGAAAGGCATGCAGTGTTGCCAGATTGGGCGGGTTTAGGTGCTTTTTGGCTGGTTTTGAACATATTTTGGGGTGGAAAACGTTAGCAATATCTGGCAACACTGAAGGCATGTCTGCTTGGGCGGAAGCCTTCTGCGGCAGTTACATTTTGACACGCGAGCAATGTTTCACCATAAAAATTCCGTAATTTCCATCTGTTTTCCACGATCACAGAAAATCATTGGCCCTATGAGAGTGAGACAGTGAGAGAGCCACCCCTATACCCCCCCCCCAAAAAAAATCTTAACGGATTCACACGATTTGGAAAAATGACTTTTTCAGAACCGAAAAAAACAGAGCTTCCGGCTCAACAGTATTATTTTGAGAAATAAAACAATCTTTGGATATACATTTGTTCATTTTTGCATACATATTACTCATTCTCTGCAGTGGTCTGAATTATTTGTTATTAAATAGTTAATGTAAGTAAGTAAATGTTAATAAGTCAAATTTACTACTTTAAAAAAACATTTTTAAAAAAATCGTGGGTGTATCGAATCGTGGGTCAAAAATCGCGATACGAATCGAATCGTGAGTTGGGTGTATCGTTACAGCCCTAATCGTCAGTCAACCCTTTCCAATAGTACAAAACTGACCTGATAAGTAAAAAGTTTCTTTCTAACATGAGTCCACTGCTCTATTAATCTGACATATAACATCAGTATATAATCTCATTATTTCATATATATATATATATATATATATATATATATATATATAATTCCTAAAATAATTGTAATTTCAACCGGAATTGTGTTGCATCCCTTGTTTCAAATTAAAGGGGTACCAAATATAATATATACGGTTGCTGATGTAACAAAGTAACGTATTCTTAAGTATTCTATCAGATTTATATACTAGAAAACAACGAAATATCTTGGTAAGTGTAAATATAATACTTTATACGCTAAACCGCACAAGAGTCGCCATTTTTAAAAGACCGTGACGTCAGCGCTACCCACTGCACTAGCGGAACTCTCCGAAACAGAGGAGAGAAGCGTGTAATCATGGCGTCGGGCGCATCAAGTGAAAGCGACAGCTCTGTCGAATCATACGAAGAGATCCCGCAAGACACACTGCAAGCAGGCTATGGCTTAGAAGGGTACCAGTTTGAACCTAGGAGAGGTACTATGTAGTGGAAGTTCATTATGTCTAACTATTAAAGCTATTTTAAGTTTGTTTCTTAAGACAAGGATTTTTTTAAGACGTTACCTTGTTGACGGTTTCGGCGAGAATCTTCCGCCTTCTTCAAAACAGTCACCAGATGTCGAGTGGTGACGTGCCTTATCAGCTGATGTTACGCTACGGAGGCGTGAACGTCCCACCCAATTTGACAGGTAGTTCACGCCTCCTGCTGTCAGGTCGCTCCCCCAGGACACATCTGGTGACTGTTTTGAAGGCGGCAGAAGATTCTCACTGAAACTGTCAACAAGGTAACATCTTAAAAAATCCTTGTCTTAAGAAACGAACTTAAAATAGCTAGGAGAGGTACTCTCGACTCCGGTGATGAAATAAGAGAAGAAAGCTCGGATGACGGCGAGGATGAGATGAGACTGATGCTGACCATGGGCATGGCGAGCGTGGGGCAGAGCGTCTGCGTGCAGGTGACAGGGCGTGGTGCTCGTGCGGAAAATGTAACGTGGAGTTGCTCACGAGTCCAGCAGAATTTATTTGCTGCAATGAGATAGGCGCCACCCGTGGACTTGCGAAATCGTCGCAAGAGGCAGAAACAGGTATTTCACACGTGCTATTCCCAACCTCAATGAGCCAACACAACTGGGCACATACATACGTCATGAGTGTTACGCAGAGAAAATGAACGTGCATTCTGATTGGATAAAATTAATATCATGGCGGGCTGTTCAAACTGCGGAAATAGTTTGCTCGAGCTACTTTCAAAACACTATAACTTTCCAACCTTAGAACAAAAAACTTTTGTAAGTCTTGAATAAGGTTCGTTAATGTGTGTTTTATTGTTATATTTACTCTATATATTGCCCTCTGTTCCCCTTTAAACAAGCGTGCTCCGAGAGCACAATATCCCCCGCTGGCAATGATGCCATAACTCTGGTAAAATGTGACCGAATTGAACGAAATTGCAATATGCGTATTACCGACATATAAAGCTGGGCATACACTGTGCGATTTTTTTCAATCGCGGTATTCAGCTGCTGCTCACACTGTACGAGTGAATCGCAGGGGTAAACAGCACGCAGCTTACGATTCCTGTTCTCACACTATACGATCCGATGCACGGATCCGATGCTCAGGATTTCAAACAGGTTTGATTTTCATCCGATCGATCAGGAGGAGGTCGTGTATACTACACGACCCGAGACGCACGACTGAGCCAAAACTCGGCCCGATCTCCAAAATAGTCGCACGAGTGAAAATCGTGTCAAAATCGGGCCAAAAAAAAAATCGCGCAGTGTATGCCCAGCTTAACAAAGAATCCTGCCAAGTTTCGGGAAATTCCTCCAAAAATTGTGAGAGGAGTTGATTTCAGAAGGCGAGTACCCTTCCCGGGACGGACGGACATCGCCACGACATAATCCCCCTTTGGGTCTTTCGGCCAGCGGGGGATAAAAATTGTGAAGGAAGTTGATTTCAGAAAGCAAGCACACCTTGATGAAATTGCCAAAGTACAAGTTTGTTAATAATCAAGGGCATAACTCTGGGAAAATCTGCCCAAATTAAACAAAATTTCAGTATGTGTATAACCATCATATACCAAAGCCTTCTGCCAAGTTTGGTGAAATTCCTCCACAAATTGTGAGAGGAGTCGATTTCAGAAGAACGTACACCCTCATGAAATCGTCAAAGTTATTTAATCGAGGGTCAAAACTCTGGGAAAATTTTCATAAACTAAATTAAATCGCAATATGCGTATTACCGTCATATAACAAGGCCTTTTACCAAGCTTCGAGAAATTCGTCCAAAAATTGTGACAGGAGTTGATGTCAGAAGGAAAACACGCCTTCATGAAATCGTCAAAGTATAATTTTGTTAATCAAGGGCTGTAACTCTGGTAAAATGTGACCCAATTGAATGAAATTACAATATGCGGATTACCGACATATAACAAAGAATCCTGCCAAGTTTGGTGAAATTCCTCCCAAAATTGTGAGAGGAGTTGATTTCAGAAGGTCAGCGCCCTTCCCGGGACGGACATCGCCACGACATAATCTCCTTTCGGGTCATTCAGCCAGCGGGGGATAAAAACTGACGTGATAAGTAAAAAGTTTCTTTCTAACATGATTCCACTGTTCTATTAATCGAACATACAACATCGGTATATAATCTCATTATTTCATATTAAAAAAAACAAACAAAACATTATTAAAATAATTGTAATTTCAATTGAAATTTCCACGAAAATTGTGTTTCATCCCTTGTTTTAAAGGGGAACAGAGGGCAATATATCGAGTAAATATAACAATAAAACACACATTAACGAACCTTATTCAAGACTTACAAAAGTTTTTTGTTCTAAGGTTGGAAAGTTATAGTGTTTTGAAAGTAGCTCGAGCAAACTATTTCCGCAGTTTGAACAGCCCGCCATGATATTAATTTTATCCAATCAGAATGCACGTTCATTTTCTCTGCGTAACACTCATGACGTATGTACGTGCCCAGTTGTGTTGGCTCATTGAGGTTGGGACTAGCACGTGTGAATCGGAAAGTAGGATGAATTGTAAGTGATCGGCTACACAATGCCACAGTGTGTTGCTTTCAGGTGTAATAATAGGACCGACGGAAAGCATAACGATCCTCCAGACGTGTCTTTTCACTCGTTTCCGCTGAAAAACACCAAGCCAGTTCGAGCTTTCTTCTCTTCTTTCGTCATCACCGGAGTCGAGAGTACCTCTCCTAGGTTCAAACCGGTACCCTTCTAAGCCATAGCCTGCTTGCAGTGTGTCTTGCGGGATCTCTTCGTATGATTCGACAGAGCTGTCGCTTTCACTTGATGCGCCCGACGCCACGATTACACGCTTCTCTCCTAGTGCAGTGGGTAGTGCTGACGTCACGGTCTTTTAAAAATGGCGACTCTTGTGCCGTTTAGCGTACCGACTATTATATTTACAATTACCAAGATATTTCGTTGTTTTCTAGTATATAAATTTGATAGAATACGTTACTTTGTCACATCAGCAACTGTATATTTTATATTTGGTACCCCTTTAAATTAAAAAAAAAAACTCCCTAGATGTTGAAATTTACTATAGGACTCATCTCATGGTAACATTCCTTCACAAAATTTGAAACAGCCCGTTAACTCTTACTCGTAAACTAGTTTAAAACGTATCCAAATTCTTTTAACGTTTTTTTATTACTTAAAATTACATGCTTTTTCAAAATAATTCTTGTATTAAAAATGTAATGGATTGTCCATGTGTAAGATACCGCAAGTAAAACCTGAGTTTAAATATTATAAAATATTACATCATCAAGTTTATTTAGAAACAAAAAGCGTTATCAGTCAGGCTTTGAAAAAAATTTAAATGTCGCCCAAAGTTATAAAAAAATTAAACTTCCATAAAAGTTCATTAAAAAAAATAAATAAAAATTATGAATTGGAGTACGGCCCCCAAAATAATTTTTTTTCTAACTTGCATTGGGATTTTTTTTGTAGGGTTTTCCTAAAACCAGCCTTAAACTGACCGCCCCGTGTGCAAACACTACGTATGAAAAGGTCTAATTCCCAGGCCCATGTTTAAAACAGGGTTGTCACGGTAACCCGTTTGTCACTGATCAACTCCCTGCCCCCACCGTGTCCGAATAGAAACCCCGATTTATCAGCGTATTTGGTCAAAGTGTTGACCAACATCTACAAAACCCAGATCTCATCCCAGGACAGCAGCAGCAGCAGCAGCAGAGAAATCCATGAGACGGAAGATGATGGTGAACAGACTCAGTGATGGATGCCCACTCGCTGTTGGACCATCCGCTATGGTCGAGGCGGCTGACTGACTAGCTCCATGTGCTCACTATCTACCTGGCACTGCCAGCGCGTTTGTGCCAAGTGCCCGGTGCCGGCAGGAACCAAGTGTCTGGCAGGAAGTGGAGCAGTTGGATGTTTAGTGAAGGATGGTCACTTCCCTGCAGCCCCAGTGACTGTATAGACAGTCCAACCACACACACACCATGTACAACAGGGCTCTGGTTCCCACTGGTATACACACAACTCGTACTCGTTCTCAGCATTCACCAACACGCACCCACTGCTGAAGGTCGTGCTCTTCATCTGAGTCAGGGACGTGAAAAACAAAAACAAGCTCGTTGTCTATAATTAATAGCCCTCACATCAGTTACCATTTTATTACCTCCTTTATGAGTCACACAATAAGGAATACAACCAGAAATGATCCATGTCACAAAGAATGAGTTTATATTTCCAAAAAAAAAAATAAAAAATCACCTTGTTCATCTTTTCCCCAGAATAAAACCTACACAACGACAACAGAGACACAAAAGAAGCCAAAGGTGGGCAAGTTGATAGTGTAACGCATCATTCTGTAATGAATAAACTTTATAATTACTGTGGGCATCAGGAACACTTCAACCCTGACTAACTCCTTTTTTTTTCTTCTAAAATTGCGGTAATGTTGAATAAAATTAATTCCAGCCATTAACTCATTTTAAACAGTTAAATTATTTAAATAAACTAACCATTAAAATGCAGTTAAAGGAGAACTGAAGGCAAATTTTTTAAATCATCAAAATTCTATTCGTCTCATTTTATTAATAATAAGTTACATTTATATAGCGCCTTTCAAAAAACCCAAGGATGCTTTACAATTATAGACAAGGAAAGAAAAAATAAATAAATAAATAAATAAATAAATAAAAATAGAATAAAAAATCCACCAAGTAGGGGTCAGGATGTAATTCCCGTGGTGTAGCAGCCACAGTCCCACCAAAAGGCGCACGAAAACAAGTCCCACATCTCCAGCACCGCCGCCGTCAGCAACATCGCTCGAACACCACGCCGTGGATCCACACAGCGAGCAGAGAAGCTCCGCCACGCAGAGCGCTGGTGTGTCCCAAACCGCCTGCACAGCCGCCGCAACGCCACCGAGCAACATCGCTCGGAACATCACGCCAAGCGTTAAAGCACGGAGCGCTGGACAACCACGATGTAAATTGAGCAACAGGCTCACTGCAGTCCACAACTGGGAGCGCAGGCATCGCCCACGGCGAACCAAGGCCTGGAGGGAACCGACGCCCCAAACTGGGTCCGGAGCTACACGACAACCGGCGGACAAAACACTCAAACAAACATCAAACTACACAAACACACAGAAAAGAAAAAAAAATAGAAAAAGAAATAAAATAAGAGCTCCGGTGAGAAGCGGCAGCCGGAACGCGCACGACGTACTCTCAACCGGAAACGAAAAAAAAATGAAAAAAATATCAGAATGCGTTTTCGATCGCTATTTTGTCGCTGCTATAGCAAGTTATGAGTGTTTGAAATATGCTCTGTAATATATCAGTCCATATGTCAAAGCGACAGCTGTAAACGAGATTCGTCGAGACCTGTGCGAGACATCGTAGGACGGAAGTAAAACGTACAGCGGAAACCAAAGTGACCGACATCTGCCAAAAGACGCGCGCGCCCTCTTTCGAATGCTGACGTAATCAAGCCGGAAGTTGTGTTTGTTTTGATAGTGATCAGGAAAGGTTGAAAAAAGTAGGCAGTAATCGTCATTTAAACTCGTTTTTGTGCAATACTTCGTTTGGAAAACAGTTTTCAAAACGGCGGCGCTGACACTTCACGTTTCGAAGTCTCGCACAAGTCTCGTGAAGATTGCGCGGATAAGCGACGCCTGCCGTGGACCAAACGAACTAAATTCAACACGGCTAAAAACCGAATAGGCCGATAAGTATCATATTTAATTGCGATTAGTTGCCAATACGAGTCACGATATAAGGTTACTAAAACCGCAAACGTAATTGAAGAACACGTTAATTAAGAAATAAAGCAAGTTTAAAAATGACTTTAGTTCTCCTTTTAACATGCTGTTATTCTAATCACTGCCACTACTTCTTTTTATTTTTACTTATATATATATATATATATATATATATATATATATATATATATATATATATATATATCTTTTAACCAGACACGGGTCATACCAAAGACCGTCATAAAAATGGTACCTACTGCCATCTGGCAAGGCACGCTGCCATACAGGTGTGAGTAGGGAAGTCAAACTCTCGCGGTTAACCATAGGACTAGCCCCTAAAAGGTAATTACAGTACATTCATGAAACTCTTTTAAAAATAAATAAATTTAAAAAAAAATACACCATGTCTACATTTCCAAGCTGAAGATGGAGAACATTACAAATCTTACAGAAGATAAAGACCCTTCGTTCTGATCGTGAATGAACAGTTCATCCGAGAGCGCCGAACTCTCACCACTCATGGCCCTTCATCACTTCCTTATTACAACCGGGGACCTTTCAACAGGTCGTCTCTACAGCCGCTGTCTCCGTTCCTCATGTGTTTACAGGCTACTTAGCAGTCACTCCACAGATACCACAGTGAGTGGAGAACGACTGTCAGCACTTTGTTCTGCCCATTAACCTTCTCTTCCATACTCTTCTTCATCTCGTTGGTCACCCACCAGGGAACACTTCCACCATTAACAGGGCAACCAAACTAATTCTTCGTTTGCACGTGACATCATAGCTAATTACGCATGAGGCTTTGAACCGGAAGTGGGCCGTGTTGGAGGATATACGTACACAAACTCATGCCGCGCACATTTACTATATAGATGATGTGCTCGAGAAGTTGTTACGCTCAAGAATTCCTTTAGTTTCTTCGCTATGCCGACTCTGTGCTGTAATTGAATGCGGGCACAGCACTATTCGAGACGATGGGACTTATAAATTCTTTAGAACTCCAGCAATTATAAATAATCAAGGAGAAACCCCCCCCCCCAAAAAAAAAACAAAAAAACAAACACAGTCCAATGGCTGTCCAACATAAACCGGGCTGATCTTAGCGATGAGAAAGCAAAACCCACGAGTCTGCAGTGAACATTTTATCAAATGCTAAGTGCTACGAGCTAGTTATTAATGAAAGATCGCAATATATAAGAAATATTGGATCGTGCAGAAACTCAGCGCTGATGAACGTTACAAAGCCGTGATCATCGAGTGCGTGATCCGACAACCAAAGGCTTCTATGATTATTTCATTAAAAAAAAAGCTGTATGTAGTTTTTGATGGCGCCGCTTTTATTTTGCTTTTTCTTTCCATTCGGGAAACCAGTTGATCTCTACTATTTTACAGATCCAGCCCGGGCTCCAACACAAAATATGGGCCACAACAAAATCACAGATGGTACTAAAGCGGTAGCTCGAAATGCGAGGCTGACAGAGCGCAGAAAGAAACGCAAAATTATTGAAGAATCTTCCCAAACGATCGCAGAGTCAATCGAACAAGATTCATGTCAATCCACGACCTCAAGTACTGCAGCCTTGTCGCCCGATGAGGGCTCTTTTAGAACTAAACATGCTCTATTCTTGGGTTTCAGTCACGTGACTTTTCTTAGCGGTAAAACAGGTGGTCAAGCAAATCAAAATGGCTGCCGTAGTGCAAACAACTAGCGTAAGTTATCAGAGTACGCTCGTGATCTAGAAGCCGCCGCTGGCTTTAGATATCGACCCCTACAGTCTGGGAAAGAAGGATTTGAAATACGATCTCGAAAACGACCCTTCAGTCGAGTTCCCCGACATCTCGAACTATCTGGTGTTGCAGACGTCCTTCTACACCGCAAAACAGATGAAAGCGTGGAAGAGTACGGAGGCTTACGACTTTTTTTGTACGTGGCTGGGTAAAGGACCTCGGGATCAAGTCGCTGCCCAATGAATCCTGGATTGTTTTTGCCCGTCTAAGGGTTTTTTTTAAGCTTTTCGTTCACGTCTTTACAACGAAGCGCTGCAAGTTGAAGCGTAAACAAACAACAGTTGGCTTGATTCTCACTCGTGTTGGCTCTTATCTCTCAGCTAAATCATTCACAAAGATCATCAGAAACCCCTTTAAAGACCTGGATCTTAGTGAAACAAGACGGAGAAGTGATCACGGCGCATTGTAACTGTACGGCTGGGGAAGAATTTTGTCGCGACCTTCATGCATATGGACTTTGTGAGGAGGAAACAAAGAAACAGCTGGGGACTTCAGCGCTTCGTGACTACAAAAAGTACCGTAAAATAACGACGCACAGCAAGAAAAGCAGTTGGAAAACACTAAGGCCGGAGCTGAGAGCAAAATACAAACCTTTCACCAAGTGATCACTGCAAACTCGAGCACGCTTCGACTCGGCTCGCTTCGATTTGTTCGAAAGCCACCTTTCTCGCCGTCTTTTTGTGAAATCCTGTGTTCGCTCACCCTTTATTAGTTCACGGCGAACCCTAAAGAAACTTTCATCAGTTTCACGGTTCGATCGATTCGAACAACGCAAGCGTAAGGCGT
The DNA here is from genome assembly GCF_027579695.1 of Neoarius graeffei. NCBI lineage: Eukaryota > Metazoa > Chordata > Actinopteri > Siluriformes > Ariidae > Neoarius > Neoarius graeffei. The sequence goes on from NC_083577.1 coordinate 75,369,703, forward strand.
TTTTCATGCGAGCGATGCGCCTTCTCCGTACAAACGCTTCGTCAACTGAGCTTCGGTAGACCACCAGCCAAAGTTCTGAATAACTAATGAGGCGGACGTGGCATCACGTGAAACCCAAGAATAGTGTGTCAGATACCTTTCTTTTGAAGCAGTCGAAATGATCGTTTTTAAAATCGATTTGAGAAATGACTCCAAGCTTCGAAATCTAACTCCTCTTTAGCTTCCAGTCTGGACTCTTACCACTGTGTTATCCTCCAACATGGTGGCGGTCAATGACGCAAACAGTTTTGGTCGCGTGGTTGCAAACGAAGAATACTAGACATCTGTACAGTCCCTTGTGCCAGTCTTTGTACCAATATGTGGAAAAAAAAAAAAAGAAACAAAGCTAAACTCTCTTATTCCGGGATCAGACTACATGTTATTTTTGTCTCTCGCCGGTCACCAGGTCAGATTAGGCGATCACGGTGCCATAAATTCTTGCCGTGTCTTGGTCGGAAGACTGCCAACACTACAAACTTGACCCTGGCCAATCATCTTTCACATTCTTGTACATCATCAGGGAGCAGGATCAAGAAATTGTCAATCATGGCTAGTAGTCAGCATCAAGGACATGCTAGATGTTTTGTCAGGCGTCCCAGATGCCATGTCGCTGTCCTTCGATTAGGTCACACGACAACGCCTGCTGGACTTTTCGTACTCTGATGCTGGAAGTTTGCCAGCCGTGACAAAATCGTCAAAACCGGGCTGAATGTCTGTCGCCTGATCCCAGCACGAGGCCGCGGGTATGCGGGTTGTAGAACGTCATAAAGGTCTCTGGAGAAGTCAGAGATGACCCATCAAGTGTACCGAGTGAACAAACGTGCCATAAAAAGAAGGCAGAGGACCCTCCGTCACCAGCTCAAGAATATATGAGCATCTGGAGCACCACGAGAGCATGTTTTCACCACGAGAGTCAATCCATTTCCCTGAATATGGATTCCCAGAGGCCTCATGAGCATAAACCTACATCAAGTCACAACATAGTTGGATATAATGAAAGGAGGTTGATCGAGATGTTGGTTTTATTGACGGAGAGGCAAAAAAAAAAAAGAGGGAGGGAGTGAGTGAGTGAGTGAGAGGAAAAGAGGGGTGTGCTTGTGAAAGAGTATGTTAACCGGGATCTCAAATGGCAGCCATTAGTGACACTGCAAAGCATTTATGGCATCCGCTTTCTCTCTGATGAGAAACAATTAGTCCTGAAATGATGCGCTTTTTTGTTACGCAAAAGCTGAGACTAGGCACTGGGCCGTGATAAGAGCCCATCTCCTCTTGGCATAGTTCTGGTCATTACCCCAGCACGTTGTATAAAAGGGTGAGCGTTTGCTCGCTCGCTCACTGTCTGTCTGTCTGCATTGGATGAGAAAGGCCCCGCACTTAACTGGAGCTGCTGTGAAAAAGAGGAGCAGGTTTGCAAAAATTAACACGCTGACTTTCAAACAATCTCCTCCATCCCTGCAGGGGGCGATGAGAATCAGCAGGACTGCACACTGCTCCTCTAATAACCTGCCAACAGGCTGATTGCTCCAGTAATGGTTGTTAGACGTGGTATAAACATGCTTGGTCTGCAGTGTGCCTTTACGCTTTTAAGGTTTTTCTTGTTGATTTTGCTTTCCCAATGCTACATTTCTGAGGTTAGGGGACAGCTGGAAAAACCTTGGGGGGGGAGGTTAGTGTTTAAGCAATCTGTTGTGTTTCTAGATTGTTTCTTGGGCAGTCTGGATCATTAACGTGATGCAATTGTCATTATAAATAAATAAATAAATCAAAAGATGTTGATACGTTCTGTATTATGGGTAGAGAGCAGCATGTTGTGATATGCGAGTGGACTGAACTGACAGACTAATGGAAAGATGAGTAGCAGAGGACAGAAACAGAGCGCTGGATATCCAGAGGGCGGAGGAAAAGAAAAGAAAAAGAACGAAATGGTGGGCACAGATAAAACATGTCGAACTCCACGCCAAACCTGTCAATGCCTCTGCCGCCAACGAGTCTGCTCACTCTCGTTACTAATTTGTATGCCAGACAGACGCTGCAAATGTATTTCAAATAGGAAGGCAACTACTGAAGAAACATTATTTCAGACATTTGACCGTGAACCCATTTGGATCAGTTCCAAAATCTAAACATTTCATCTGCTGATTACAGCAAGATCAACTGTGAGCTACTGCTGACTTCCGTATCCCCCCCCCGCTCTCGTTTAGATCAGAACGCGAGCGATCGAAGGAACAGGACACTTGTTATGAATGCTGACTTTGAAAAATAATGAACCCTGAAACAAGTAAGTAAAGAGCCGTGTCTCTCCCCTGGGATTTCAAACAGCATCCTGGTAAACTGCCATTTTGAAATAGCATTTTGCTTCTTGAAATAGTGTCAAAATCCACGCTATATGTTTCATAAATACATTCAGTCGGTAAACAGGAAGTCGATGTGCGACAGACCTGAAAATGGTAAACACGCTATAGAACCCCAAGCTGAAGCTCGGTACCAAATATCAAGCAGTTGTGATTTGTAGTTGCTGAGAAAATTGTTACGAAAATTTTGTAAATCCACGCGATACGTTCTGTAAATACATTCAGTCGGTAAACAGGAAGTCGATGTGGGACAGACCTGAAAATGGTACATACGGTACAGAACCCCAAACTGAAGCTCGGTACCAAATATCAAGCAGTTATGATTTGTAGTTGCTGAGAAAAGTGTCATGAAAATTTTGTAAATCCACGCTATATGTTTCATAAATACATTCAGTCGGTAAACAGGAAGCCGATGTGCGACAGACCTGAAAACGGTAAATATGGTACAGAACCCCAAGCTGAAGCTCGGTACCAAATATCAAGCAGTTATGATTTGTAGTTGCTGAGAAAAGTGTTATGAAAATTTTGTAAATCCACGCTATATGTTTCATAAATACATTCAGTCAGTAAACAGGAAGTCGATGTGCGACAGACCTGAAAACGGTAAACACGGTATAGAACCCCAAGCTGAAGCTCGGTACCAAATATCAAGTGGCTATGATTTGTGGTTGCTGAGAAAAAGGGTGTTTCGGACGGACGGCGATACAGACGGACGGACAGAGGTAAATCATTATCAAGTCGGTACAAAAACATTTTCGAGTCCAAATGTTCGTTTTTCAGCACAAAATTAAATGCTACAGGAAAAAAAAAATGTTTGTATCTGAGCAGCGTATTCCGTAAGATACGACTTTTCAGATTAAAAAAGAAAACATAATGAAGGCTGCTGGGTTTTGGTGCAAAATGAAGACGCGAGCGTGACGGTCAAAGTGTCCAGAAGAACTGTGGCTGACCCTTTTCCACCAAAGCAGTTCCAGGGCTGGTTCGGGGCCAGTGCTTAGTTTGGAACCGGGTTTTCTGTTTCCACTGACAAAGAACTGGCTCTGGGCCAGAAAAAACGGTTCCAGGCTAGCACCAACTCTCTGCTGGGCCAGAGGAAAGAACCGCTTACGTCAGCGGGGGGGCGGAGTTGTTAAGACCAACAACAATAACAAGACCGCGAAAGATCGCCATTTTTAAGCGACGAGAAGCAGCAGCTGTACAAACGCGAAGTCATCCATTATTATTGTTGTTGCTGCTGCTGCTGCTTCTTCCGTGCTTTTGCTTCGATATTTGCGCCAAGGTTTATGCAAACGTAGCGATGTAACTGACATATACCACAACGTAATGACGCGTCTTCCCTTAGCACCGTGAGCTATGGAAAAGCAAACTGGTTCTCAGCTGGCTCGCAAGTTGAACGAGTTGTGAACCAGCACCGGCCCCGAACCAGCCCTGGAACTGATTTGGTGGAAAAGGGGTATCAGATGCTCAGTAAAACCTACAGCTCATTTCCACATAAAACTGCACTCACTGTACCTGAGACTACTATTTTTTTTAAAAGCAAAGAGTCGTCTCACACCAAATATTGACTTCGTTTCATTTATTACGACTTACTGCTTATAGTCTTGTTTTTTAATGTTGAAACAGTTCATTTCATTATTTTTAAGCCATTTTTCATCTACAGCATTTCTTTACACGTGTCTAAGACTTCTGCACAGTGCTGTACAAGACTGTCGAGGAACCCGAATCAACCAAAAGTACCAAATCTGTTCTGACTCAGTCCAGACAAATGGTGAAAGAACGCCCAAAGAGGTTTCCACTCCTGAATCCATCTGTCATCAATCTGAATCTCTTACCCTGCGTCCGAAATCACTCCCTACTCACTACATAGTGGACTAGACAGCGAGTTCGCCATTTTGTAGCGCTGTCCGAATGAAAAGTGAGAATTATATTACACCCTGCATACGGTAATGGACTCGTAGTATGGATGGACACAATCCATCGTGAAAAGTAGTGTACAACCGATGGGCCCTAACCAAGCAATATATACCATCATGCATTGCGGTCGCGCTGAAAGAAAAAAACGTGTTGGGGTGAACGGACGGAGGAAGAAACGTGTTATAAATGGGCGTTCAAGTACAATTAAAAAAGTCAGAGAATAAAAATAAGCTAAAACGGAATAAGACTGATAAAATACAAGAATAAAAGTTAGAGTGCAGAGTGAGGAATTAATCAAAAGCCTCACATTAGATTGAATAAAATGCAGCGGCAAAGAAGAAAAATTATTTTTTTCACGGTCCGGTTTCCATCAAATCCTGCGCTCTGACTGGCTGGCGAGCGGGTCCGTATCCTACAATACGGACCCCAGTTACGGACCCCGGTTACGGACCTCTGGCGACTCGCTCATTCACAACAACAAAAAATATAGTAGCAATTTTTGTCAACATTTATTTTCGCATTTCTCAGGAGAATAGCATTAATTTTACAGCATGGATGGCGATAACAACAGCGTTCACAGCGAAAGCGAGTTTTACTACCCTGAGGAAGAAGAAATAAAAGAAAACATTTCAGGAGAAAGCTAAAAACCTCAAACTGTTGCTAACGCCGAGCAAAAACATGGCTGAATCCTGAATGACTCAATTTTGTATAAATAGGGGACTACATAGGCGGCAAAATGTAGTTTTTTTTCCTGCCATGGAAGTGCACTTGTATACCGAGGAGGAAGCCATTTGCATTACAGCCGTGAATGAGGATTCAAAATGGCGGCTCGGCTCGGTTTTCCCTTTCGGGCGCTCTCGTTTTCTGTTAGAATTTGGTAAAGAAAAAAATAAATATATTATTTACCAGCTTAAAGTCGGTCCGTATGGTGAAATACCGTGACCTCGGCCTTGAATACTGACCTCGGCCCAGAGGGCCTCGCTCAGTACTTTCAAGACCTCGGTCACGGTATTCCACCATATGGACCTCCCAGCTGGTAAGTATTCATCCTTGATTTTAAAAAACTGAAAGATGCAGCAGACACAAAGTACTTCGTATTTATTAATGTAGGAAATGCGCTCGGTATAATACGGATTTATCACAAAAATACACGTGTGTGATTATTATTTTGAAAACCCTCCAGCCGACCGATCTGGCCCGTTTTAATTGCGCGACAGTAACGACGTAAATAAAGCCTAGGTCACAACCGGGCGTACGATTTTTTGACCGTGCGATTTTTTGCGTTTCCCCAAATCGCTGCGGTTTTTTTTGTTCATGGAGAAAGACGCACGTTGGCCGTAAGTTTGTCTTGCAACCTGAAAAAAACCTAAGCGCCCGTAGAGTTTGTTTGACATGACAAAGAACCTCTGCGGCCAGTCTACGGCTCGAAAATCAGCACGTCACACGCGCGCCCTCCGTGCGTTTCATGCGCGCCCTCCATGTGTTTCTTGCACGTAGACCGGCTGTAGGAGCACGTACGGCCGGTTATGACCGAGGCTTCAGGGTGCAGTAGAGTAGTGTCTGAAAGTGCTTTTCATTTTACAATAAGCTCACTATATAGTCCTCTATCTAGTAATTCCCTAGATAGTGAGTAGGGAGTAATGAGTGAGTGAGTGAGCAATTTCAGACACAGCTTTAGTCTACAGATACGAGTGCATGTCACTCATAGTAAAGGTATACAGTATCTAGGTGAAGATTATTTAAACACCTTCAGAAAAGGGAAAAACAAACAAACAAACAAACAAACAAAAAAAACCCTCCAGGAACAGTGAGCACTGATGGAGCTGTTAGAATGCTTGCTCAAAGCTGGCTCGGGTTTCACCGTTTCTGCTACAAAGCATGACAGCCTGTAACGAAGACGTGTCCTGTTTATCATTTAGTCCATGAAGACATAAACACTGCCTCAGCACCTCCACAGCCACCCGTACCGCTGAGTGGAGAACACTCCAGTCCATCTTCTCAAAGAGAAGTGCTGAACGTCCTGGGGGACTGACTTGTTTTGCTCGAGATGCCCCAGAAGGAGAAAGTGATGACACAGCCTCCTGGCATTACGACAGCACAAATGGAATATTAGCACATCTACCACTGCAGCTACTCCTTCCACAGAGGCCTTTCTTAGTCACCTTTAGAGGAACTAATAATGGCTGAATGAGATCAGTGACGTCTATCCAGCTGGGGAACCCATAACCAAACCAAACCAAACCAACAATCCAAGTGCAACATAAATGACGACCTACGATCGTGTTATCTACGAGTCATTAGGCCACATGGGGCCCAAACACTTCAAGTCAGAAAATGAAGTGCCCTAAAAAGGCAAGCTTCAGACCCTACTTGAAGAGACCTTCCTGAGATGATCTTCCTCAGTCATCTCTGATGACGTTTCCTGCACAGGAAACGAGATACTTGCTTCTCAGAAATGCATACTAAGAGAAAGAAAAAAAAAAAAACTCTGCCAGACAAACTGCACGACCTGAACTCGAATATTCAAATCAACTGCTGATTCAAACAGCCAGGATGTAGTATGCAAATAGACGTTTTAAAAAAACAGAATCAAGCAGGCGTCGCGTTATCATCATCATAATTCTGCAGCATGTATGTAGTATTATACACACAGGCCACTTTTTCGATGGAATAAAAACACGTGTTCAATTCCCTTCGAGCAGGTTTCATTCATTTGGTTTGACAGCATGCAATATTGCTAGCATATCGCTTATCCCAAGTGAATAACGTCACTCTACCCAATGGAGAAGGAGCGTGCGATGTTCTGATACTGCACGCTGTCAAGACAACATGACGTCACATGTCGGAGCTGATGCGAATATCCGATGAGAAACTTTCCTGCTCCGCGTGCACACGAGCATTTCTTTGTTCGCCAGGAAAGAGAAAGATGCGTCGAACGCCTGAAAGGCTCCCAAAGCGTCGTTAGATATCCTTCACACGTATTTACAAGAGAAAAACACATCATCGATGGCCATCGAAAAACTGGAAAAGAGACACGTCGGAGATGTAAAACGTCCGTGCTAGTGAGCGGCTGGGACAATTTGGAAACAAACGTGGCCGCCAGGATGGCTTCGTTAAATGCGGAAGATTTTGAGAGACTTTTGGCTGCCAGGTCGCTCCGTTGTATGTCGCCGTCGATGTTGATTTTAAAAGTAACTGAGTAAATTAGATCGGGAAATGAATACTCGAGTCTGAGTGAAAAATGCATGCAGCGTGGAAGAAGAGTCTGGAGACAGAAATCTTAGCTTCTCAGTCATTAAGGGGTGTTCACACGGCACATATTTGCATCGATGCTGCACCGGTGTATTTTGTTGCGATATATCTTACACCGGTGTAAATTTTGTGGAGCGTTCACACGTCACAAACCTGCTTACGAGAGAGAAGCGTGTTAGCACCGGTGCAGCCCCACTTGCGTTCACACGGCAGTTTTTGCGACCGTGCTATACGATAGTAATAATGCGGAAATGAAATATGCGCATGCGTGAAAATGTACTTCCTTTTCCCGGTTGTCGTGGCATCACCAAGCGCCGGGAAAACAACGTGGATGAAGACACCAGTGTTGCCAGATACTGCTGACATTTTCCAGCCCAAAATATGTTCAAATCCGCCAAAATGCACTTAAAACCGCCCAATCTGGCAACACTGGAAGACACGCAGTTCCGTTGTTGCTGATATTCGCCATTTTGGAAGCGCAAAATACCAGGATGCAAATTATGCAATGCCCGTATGTAATCAACTCTCCTCACGCGTAGCGAGTCTACCCCTGTAGCGTTCAGACGTCCCATTTTATATCGGTGCTGCCCCGCAAACTAGCATTTACTCCGGAGTAAATTTCTTAAACCGCCTCCCGAGCAGGGTTAGATTTGCACCGGTTTAAGCAGCTTTCAGGGGCTACACCGCTATAACTTTGTACCGTGTGAACGCTCTACCGGGGCAGCCCCGGTGCTACACCGGAGTAAAAGTTGCCGTGTGAACACCCCTTTAGTCTGTGCTACTTGCTCTCGATAGATAGCACCGGCTTGGCTGCTTTATTAGCATTCGCGAACACTACTGCTGAACGCTACACCGGCTGGAAGGTGACTTCACTGCTGCTCTGACAGTGCCGACTTGCGGTTAAGCCAGTGTTGGCCTTCGAGAACGCTGATAAGTGATGAGAGAGTGCATAATGATAATAATAATGGCTTTTTTCATGGTATATCAGAGATATTCCATTCAGCTACCTGTCTTCGACTCGTTCAATATCACGCTAGCTGAATGGAATATATCTGCTGTACCACTTCACGCCAGCCAATATTATTTCAATATCTTACACGGGCACAATCCTGAGGGTTGGCTTACAGACACAAACGACTTCAAGTGGCTGGCGGTTCCTAACCAGCTGACGACAGCCACAGGCATGACACAAACTTCACATCCATCAGCAAATATTGTTCCTACTTGCTGTTTTGAGGATGCTGGAGAACACACAGCAAAACTGGTTCTTTCCTGTGCCATCAGATAACATTCCAGAGTAAAGAACGAGTACTACAAAATATGGAAACTTGCGCTTTGAGCATGACGAATCATCAGGCCCCAAAGGAACAGAAACGATGCTCGGTTTACAAGATGCAACGCGGATCGCAAGTCGACACCACTAGAAGCAAATCCCTGCTCTTCACTTCTACAGATGCAGTCGATGGGGCCTTACTGGGTAATTAAGGCTGCGCGATTGCATATGCATGCGTCGGTGAGAAAGTAGGCATGCAGTGTCATGATTTCATCTGTCAATGTGGTGACAAACAGGATGGATGAGTCAGAAGGTACGAGTGCTCGTTCGCCCTCTCACTTCCTCTTGCGCACCGTTGGGCTTTCAGAAAAACAGCAGTCGCCTCTGAAGCTCTCGCCCAGCGAGCGCTCACACTCGCACACTCCGGCTCTGATTCACGACCGATTCATTCGCAGGCTTCTGAATGAAGTGGAAGTTGTTTACGGTGCAGGAGATTAAAGAGGCCGAAGCCACATCAGTCGAAGAGAAACGCAAACCGGTCTGAGGAACACGGTTTGCGTTACGGATTGCTCATTCTGAAAAGGAGCAGTTCTCCTCTGCGATTTTCTTTTCTTCTGAAACTTCACAGACATACGGACAGGCGAGCGAGGACTCTGAAGCATGCTCGAACGTGTGGAGGAATCCTTTCTTTCCTGACTGGCTGTGATTAGCATGCGTGTGTGCCTTCAGTTGCTATTGCTCTTCATCTTTTCTTTTCTTTTTGTGTTTTTTTCCAGGGAAAGAAGAGGCTGCTCTGATATAGATACCATTGGAACTCAATTGCCATCTGTTCCGTAATAAAAGCACTGATTTCAAAACATCTACTGTCATCCAGACACTTAACAGCAGTATTTGCAAGTAGTATTTCCCCTACGTTCTCCGCTGAATGCCTCTAGTCTCAGGCGTTCCATCCATCCATCCATCCATCCATCCACTGGCCGTCTGATGTGGCTGGCTTCATTTGCTTCAGAGGAAGCATCAAATAGCCAGATATGGACAACGTACCCAACTTCATTACTTAAGTCAAAGTGCAGATCCCGGTGGTCCAATGTTATCCCGATACAAGTGAAAGCTCTCCAGTCAAATTTGTACTCAAGTTAAAGTACTTGCTTTTAAAAATACTTAAATATGAAAAGTACATTTTCTGTCAACGCATTGTTGTATTATTGCCACAACGCTTACAAAACCTAACGCCTCTGAAGCAACCGACTGGATTCACTGACTAGCTTGTAGAACCTGTAGCTCCACCGGACATCATGCTTAAAAAAAAAAAAAAAACATCCAGCGAAGAAATCTGACGACTGGTCCACTCATTCTCCATTTTCTCCATACCGAGTACTCCGCCATTACTGCTCGGCTCACACTCCGGGTGAACTGGTGCAACTGAACTTACTTTCCTTTTCTTGTAGTTTTCTTTTCCTTTAACTGTTGGTACTGCACCCTCTTTCAATACGGGCTTATAGCCAACGCTCCTCAAGAGATCAGAGGTCTCGTACGAGTCTTCAGTAAAATGTGCCCGTGAACGTCTCGCAAAACGCGTCAAAATCTTTGCAGTTTGAACATTCTTGGGCCATGAATCCAACATAAATCCACCTTCTGTCGTGTTGCTGCACCCGCCAGCAACACATCTCCGTGGCATGCCGATAAATTAGCTCAAAAATGGAAGCTCGAAGTCGCAGTTAGCGCTGTGTTTTAGTATAGAGACCGATAGCCTTCCTGCGGTGACGTTACGGACGTCAAGGTCATTCAGTCAGACCGCTACCTATATGAATCACTTTAATCGTAAAAATTACTATATTAGATTTATTGTTAACGCTTAAAACTATTCCTTTGCCATTCTTGAAGTCTCAAGGTATCTATAAACAAAAAGTGAGGCCATGGTTCTGCGTATCCCCGTTAAAGTCACGTTTTCAGCAAAAATAATACTCAAGTAAAGTACAGATACTCAAAAAGTGCACTTAAGTACAGTACTCAAGTAAATGTACTTCATTACTGTCCACCTCTGCAAACAGCCCTCACCCTCCCATGTCATGCGATATAGAAGAACTAGCAAATAGAAGGGAATTAGCAAGAACTAAAATTGGAATAAACGGGAAATGGGGAAAAACTAGATACGTGTCCAAAGGAGCACAGATGCCCCCGGCTGAGCAGTTGGATAGAGAATCTAATTGTTGCTTTTGAAAAAAATGTCCTGAATGTTTGTAGGTCACGTCCAGAATGATGCCCTAAAACGTTATGCAAGTTCATATTTTCAAATCTATGACCCAGTTTAAAGTTGCGTGAATCTTGGATCACCTTTAGTAGGTGAGGATGGATAACATCATCCCAAAAGTTATGCGAGTTCCCTTGGCAAACCTACGTTTGGTGGCGGAGCGTCGATATCGACACCTAAAAAGTGATGGGAGCTCATATTTCCTGACCTTTGACCCAGTAGGTCAAATATACGTCAATCTCGCCGCAGTTTGAACTCTAGTAAGGTCTTGCTAAGGCAAACCTACGTACCGCATTTGGTGGCTGAGCATCGATATTAGTCCCCAAAAAGTTATGGGAGTTCGTATTTCCCCAACCTTTGATCAAAATAAAAGCAAGTCAAATATACGTCAATCTCGCCGCCTTTCGAATTCATGCTAGGTCATCCCCAGGTAGACCCCAAAATTAAATTTGCACGTAGATCAATTTTAACTGCACAAAAAAAAAAGGTTGTGTGAGTATTCCGAATGGACATAGTGAAGTCGTAACAACTCTGCCGACTAAAGTTGGGCCGGGGGCATAAATAATAATAATAATAATAATAATAATAGGGGCGGCACGATGGTGTAGTGGTTAGCGCTGTCGCCTCACAGCAAGAAGGTCTGGGTTCAAGCCCCGTGGCTGGCAAGGGCCTTTCTGTGCGGAGTTTGCATGTTCTCCCCGTGTCCGCGTGGGTTTCCTCCGGGTGCTCTGGTTTCCCCCACAGTCCAAAGACATGTAGGTTAGGTTAACTGGTGACTCTAAATTGACCGTAGGTGTGAATGTGAGTGTGAATGGTTGTCTGTGTCTATGTGTCAGCCCTGTGATGACCTGGCGACTTGTCCAGGGTGTACCCCGCCTTTCGCCCGTAGTCAGCTGGGATAGGCTCCAGCTTGCCTGCGACCCTGTAGAACAGGATAAAGCGGCTAGAGATAATGAGATGAGATGAATAATAATAATAATAATAATAAAAGACAAAACTGACTGAATTATCCATCAATGGTTCACTAGCGATCCTGGGACGTGAACTCATAACCCTGCAATTCTTAAGCACTGAGGTTCCACTGCAGTTGAGTGATGAAACCCATTAGATTCTAGCAACTGATGGATGTCAAGAATGCTCCCAATGTAAGGAAGATTACGTCATCTTTAAAAGGTAAAAGGTTCTGGGTTCAAGCCCAGTGACCGATGAGGGCCTTTCTGTGTGGAGTTTGCATGTTCTCCCCGTGTCTGCGTGGGTTTCCTCTGGGTGCTCCGGTTTCCCCCACAGTCCAAAGACATGCGGTTAGGTTAACATGGGGCGGCCTTGGGCTGAAGTGCCCTTGAGCGAGGCATCGAACCCCTGACTGCTCCCCGGGCGCTGTAGCATAGCTGCCCACTGCTCTGAGTATGTGCGTGTGTTCACTGCTTCAGATGGGTTAAATCCAGAGGATGAATTTCACTGTGCTCGAGTGTGCATGTGACGAATAAAGGCTTCTTCTTCTTCAAGCACAGTTCGATGATAAATGATGAGTGCCACAATAAACAGTCCTGTTGCTCTCGATGATGTCAGAGGACCGTGTGGGCAAACAACCTGCGCTCTACTAATTGCTAAATGTCCTGTGCATAGCAGCTTTAATTATACCATGAGAGCATCAGCAGAATTTCACTGGAACACCACAGCTCTCCAAATGTGTGTGTGCACTTGGATTTGAAAGCGATTGGAGGCTGAAAGCCTGGAAATGCCTCAGCGTTTGGTCTCAGTCTGGCCACACGGCCCACTCGTCCAAGGACTCAAATCCTGAGGTGTTCTGGCAAATTCACACCCCATTACATTGAAGAAAAGTACACAAACAAGCCGGCCTGGGCTCGTTACGGCCGGCGGACTCGAGGCTAAGCGCAAGCGCAGCATGCATTAGCTCGATTTTGAATTGGGAAGGAATGCATCTCTTGTCTAGGTATGAGATGATTGCATTAGCATTACAGCAAGCAGAAATGAAATGCATCATGCACACAGCTGGAGACGTCAGTGCTGCTGCCGCCAACAAATCACACTAAACAGCTAATCAATGAAGCAAGCGCAACCATCTCGAGCTATTTTTAAAAACCCCCGTATGAAGGTTGGATAAAATCCTGGCAAGTGGCCAAGCTGAAGATCAACTGATTGGAGGTTTAATCCCGAGAGTCCATATCTCAGATGTGCTTTTCAATCAAGCACTTTTATGCTAATTTTGAAAATGTGAATTAAAAAAAAAAAAAAAATCCACCTCAGTCATTTGAAAAGTTTTTTTCTTTTTATTTTAAGCTCCACCAATAAAGACAAGATGTGAAAAAGCGCGACGGACACGGGCTTTTCGAATAAATTACAAAAGGATAGCCTAGTAAACTAGACCCACCCGCCTAGCGGCCAAAAATATTTTTGCCTAGCGAATGGGTCTAGCCTCGCATCATATAAACAAAAACACCCCGGGCATCAAATCGTGCCCGCCAATCACAACGCAAGGTTTTTGTTTGGATTCTTTGGGCGGGCTTTTGCAGGAGTGACGACAAGGCTGCGCGACGCTGGAGAAAGCACAGCAGGAAAGATGGCTACGGCTAGTGAACAGCGCGCGTTTGACTCCACTTTGGAATCAGTTTTAGAAGAATTAGACTTGGAGTTTTCGTTGAAACATGAGCAGGAAGAGGCTCTCCGCTCATTCCTTTTCAAGAAGGACGTTTTCGCTGTTTTGCCGACCGGCTATGGCAAAAGTCTGATCTACCAGCTGGCTCCGCTCGTAGCCAAAAGGATGGGGCTAGTTTGTGCAGTACGAATAATTAATAAACAGCTTTGAAACATTACTTTTTGATTGTTTCTTATTTTCCCGTTATTTTAAATTTAAGGGAAATTATTTCACCAAACACCACTAAATAAAAACTCTCAAAAACAGTTTAAGCAAACCCTTGAAAAACACTTGGAAAAAAATGTGTATGTGGTACAGACTCCAAACTTGTGGTCATTATCTCCAAACTTCTTAATATCTAGAACCTGTTTATTAATTAATACGCATTTTGAAAAATTATTTATTTCAAGGCCTCCCCCACTGCTTTCTGTCGCTCTGACTACGTCACAGTCACTGTTGCGCTGATTGGTCAGAGCGTTGGCCTATACGCACGGAGACAGTTTGAAAGACAGCGGTTTGTTCCTCCTACCCCTGTCGGAAATGTCTACGGATCGAGGCCAGACTAAATATTCACATTTAGTCTGGCTTGCCAGGCTAACAAAAGGATGCAAGTCCAATGCTTCAGCTCTATGGAATAAATTTTGTGCCAAAATGTTCATACAATACTTTTGAAATATCAAACAAAAACAACAAATCAAAATACAAAAAAAAAAGAAAAAAAGTCAATTTTTTTAGACTGGCAAACAAATTATTCGTGTAATCGTGCAAAATATCAGTCTATTCCTCTTCAGAAACCTTTTATTTTTGTTCCGCGTCTTTCTCAGTTTTGTTTGACGTAATTTATTTTGGTTGCGATTCCAGCTTTCTCGTTTGCGCTCCCTGACTTTCTGCTTGCAGTTTTGGCACAAACTTGACGTGTGGGTGGGCTGTCCAGGAACGCATTCCCATTGGGTAACTCGTGTTTGACCGACAGCTACGCTCAGCCATTCCCTACTCGGATTCTGGCGGACTGTTTGACGAGTGAGCGATCCATTGACGGTAAACAAGGATGGAGTGGACTTCAGTGGTGACTACGATATTGAATTTACACTTTGTTGAATTAATTCAGTATCATAGTCACCACTGAAGTCCACTCCATCCTTGTTTACCGTCAATGGATCGCTCACTCGTCAAACAGTCCGCCAGAATCCGAGTAGGGAATGGCTGAGCGTAGCTGTCGGTCAAACACGAGTTACCCAATGGGAATGCGTTCCTGGACAGCCCACCCACACGTCAAGTTTGTGCCAAAACTGCAAGCAAAAAGTCAGGGAGCGCAAACGAGAAAGCTGGAATCGCAACCAAAATAAATTACGTCAAACAAAACCGAGAAAGACGCGGAACAAAAATAAAAGGTTTCTGAAGAGTAATAGACTGATATTTTGCACGATTACACGAATAATTTGTTTGCCAGTCTAAAAAAAAATTGACTTTTTTTTTCTTTTTTTGTATTTTGATTTGTCGTTTTTGTTTGATATTTCAAAAGTATTGTATGAACATTTTGGCACAAAATTGATTCCATACAGCTCTACAGTATATCTAAAACAAACAAACACGGCCGCAATGGATAAAAAGACGAAAATTTCTCCTCGATTTAATTAACGAACGAAAGCAAAATCAAACGTCACTGCGAGCGCACAAAGATTTTTTTTTTGGGGGGGGGGTTGTCAGATGACAAAAAACAGATTCTTTCAACATTTGCCAACTTCTTTCTAAAACTGTGAACACAGCTCGTGGCCCAGTTCTGCTCTTCAAACTCAGACTTTAAGTCTATTAATGTTCCCCAACTGGTAATTCCAATCAGACGCAGCATGGCGCTGATGTTCTGAGGGGGTTCATTTCAACCTGACTTACATTCCCGTACCTGGAGTAACTCAAAAGTAATAAAAGGAGCGCTAGGGGCCATTAGTCTTTCTGACATCACTGAATCGGAAAGTAATGATGATTATTGAATGAGGGAATATATGAACTGGTGGACAGAAGGCGCATTTATTATTTATGCAAAGATTGAAGTCATGTGCTTCATAACAAGACTACCTGGAAATGTGCTGCAAAATCTTGCTCTGAAAGTATGCAGGGGAACAAGGAAGAGAACGTTCATATCATTATTCTCTCTCAAGATTTTACTGATAGTACACAAACAGTCGTTCAGTTACAAATTGCTGGGTTTCGCGTGACGCCACATCCGCCTCATTAGTCAATCAAAACTTTGGCTGGTGGTCTACCGAAGCTCAGTTGACGAAGCGTTTGTACGGAGAAGGCGCATCGCTCGCATGAAAAACGCCTTACGCTTGCGTTGTTCGAATCGATCGAACCGTGAAACTGATGAAAGTTTCTTCAGGGTTCGCCGTGAACTAATAAAGGGTGAGCGAACGCAGGATTTCACAAAAAGACGGCGAGAAAGGTGGCTTTCGAACAAATCGAAGCGAGCCGAGTCGAAGCGTGCTCGAGTTTGCAGTGATCACTTGGTGAAAGGTTTGTATTTCGCTCTCAGCTCCGGCCTTAGTGTTTTCCAACTGCTTTTCTTGCCGTGCGTCGTTATTTTACGGTACTTTTTTTAGTCACGAAGCGCTAAAGTCCCCAGCTGTTTCTTTGTTTCCTCCTCACAAAGTCCATATGCATGAAGGTCGCGACAAAATTCTTCCCCAGCCGTACAGTTACAATGCGCCGTGATCACTTCTCCGTCTCGTTTCACTAAGATCCAGGTCTTTAAAGGGGTTTCTGATGATCTTTGTGAATGATTTACCTGAGAGATAAGAGCCAACATGAGTGAGAATCAAGCCAACTGTTGTTTGTTTGCGCTTCAACTTGCAGCGCTTCGTTGTAAAGACGCGAACGCAAAGCTTAAAAAAAATACTTAGACGGGCAAAAACAATCCAGGATTCATTGGGCAGCGACTTGATCCCGAGGTCCTTTACCCAGCCACGTACAAAAATGTCATAAGCCTCCGTACTCTTCCACGCTTTCATCTGTTTTGCGGTGTAGAAGGACGTCTGCAACACCAGATAGTTCGAGATGTCGGGGAACTCGACTGAAGGATCGTTTTCAAGATCGTATGACAAATCCTTCTTTCCCAGACTGTAGGGGTCGATTCCATTGCACACATCAATCTTCTGAATATATCTAAAGCCAGCAGCCGCTTCTAGATCACGAGCGAACTCTGATAACTTATCGCTAGTTGTTTGCACTACGGCAGCCGTTTAGACCGCCAGCTATTTCACTTCCGGTAAAACCGCCAAGAAAAGTCACGTGACCGAAACCCAGCAATAAAGGCTCAAGTCACTTGTCGCTGAACATACGAATTCTCGTCATAATGTTATCGTTTCTACAGGAACAATTTACAAAGAGGCTTGCATTGTGGATGTGCCGCAGAAAGATAAAAGAAAAATACAACAGTTATTCCACGAAATCGAGTCGAACATGAGCTGACAGCCGACGAGGCGCGTCGCGCTGAGTAAGCCGTGTACGACGAGATTGATGCCCCTTTTCCACCAAATCAGTTCCAGGGCTGGTGCTGGTTCACAACTCGTTCAACTTGCGAGCCAGCTGAGAACCAGTTTGCTTTTCCATAGCTCGCGGTGCTAAGGGAAGCCACGTCATTACGTCGCTGTATACGTCAGTTACGTCGCTACGTTTGCATAAACCTTGGCGCGAATATCGAAGCAAAAACAGCACGGAAGAAGCAGCAGCAACAACAACAACAATAATAATAATGGATGACTTCGCGTTTGTACAGCTGCTGCTTCTCGTCGCTTAAAAATGGTGATCTTTCGTGGTCTTGTTATTGTTGTTGGTCTTAACAACTCCGCCCCCCCGCTGACGTAAGCGGTTCTTTCCTCTGGCCCAGCAGAGAGTTGGTGCTAGCCTGGAACCGGTTTTTCTGGCCCCAGACCCAGTTCTTTGTCAGTGGAAACAGAAAACCCGGTTCCAAACTAAGCACTGGGCCCAAACCAGCCCTGGAACTGCTTTGGTGGAAAAGGGGCATGAGTGGAATAACTCTTTTATTCTATCCACATTCACTGGATTTTGATAAACAGAGCATTTTTATCTTCATTTTCTTGCAAATTTGATCAATAAAAAAACTTTATACAAAACACCCGACAAAATAATTTCCGCTTAGAATGTAAACAAACCGGCGAAATAACAGGAGCAATCTGTGAAAAACGTGATGATAATGATTCTTGAAAAATTAAAAGTTCTTACCATCAAATACTTTTATTCCATATTTTGCTCCTTTTTTTGTATTTTTTGGGGGTTTAGTTTTCGAGTTGAGTTTTTATTTCGTCCTCGGTTGGTTCAGCAACACGTTCCGCCATTTTGTTAGTCTCTACTCACAGTATATGAGCTGATACCCTAGTAGTAGAGTAGCCAATCAGAGCGCACGATTGCTCATATCCAGTGAATGCGGATATAATTTTATTTTTTTATCGTAATTACTGATATAAAGAGAGTGTCCATCGTCAGTGAACTGATCTGCATTCTCTTGTATTTTGGCACGAAAATGAAATTTGCACACAGCTGCACGTGTCTCTCTCATCATATGTTGTTTATTGTACTTCGATAGCTGGACAGATGTTTATCTATAGCTATCCAAGTAGGCATTGAGCTACCGAGAGTTATTTATAATACCTTATCTTCTATATTCTCGATAAATGCACCGTGGGGAGTCTGAGGGAAACGGTATTTCAATGCACCGTATACTTTTATATGGCCGTACCGACAGTAAAGCTCTCTGAATCTCCTGAATCGGTGATTTGTAAGCTTCAAGTTGTTCGCCGCGGAAAAATTCCCCAGGATGGAAGACCTTCCTTGCAACCAACTCTTCAAGGAAGAGAAAGCGAGCGACTGGTGAGAGTCTGACTGCTGCTGTTCGAATAAGTGATAACAGGAATGAATGAACTTGCTTCGTGGACATTCTGCAAGATTAAATACAACTATAAACGGCTAAAAACGGATGGCGTTGACGTCAGAGAGACCCACGTGTAAGGGATTTGTTTAATTAATTTAAAAAAAAAAGGTAACTGTTGGCAAATTGCTGTGATCGAATTGAAATGAAACCCTTTCGCACGTCCTAGAAAATAACCACCCCACCCTGTCGATGACTGTTTTCCTAGAAAAGAATATCCGGTCATGTTTTATTACTTACAAATATAACTGCCGTTGAAATTCACTTTTTATTTAATGGTGCGGCAAAAGGAGCATTTTATGGCACGAGTCACTTCTCTTAAAACCCACACTCTCACCTTTCCGAAAGCCTGCCAATAACACGGAGACGTGTTTGGAAAGCCAGTCGCCCTGAACCATTTGGACAATAAGCCTGCACATTCCTCTCAATTAGGCAAGAATCCCTTACATGTGGGTCTCTCTGACGTCAATGTTGTACCTTCCCAGACTCCGTTCCTCTTGTTCCTTTACATAACCCCTGCTTTTTTTTTTTTTCTTTCCCTGACAGCCTCTACAGGTCATGGGATTACAGTTATAGAGAGGGTGGAGCCTCCCATCTCTCTCTCACACACATACACACACTTACCCCATCCCTCCCTCCCTCCGTCTCTCTCTCTCTCTCTCTCTCTCTCTCTCTCACACACACACACCTTTTATTTCCTTCTCTTGCTGGGTTTCACGTGACGCCACATCCGCATCATTAGTCAATCAAAACTTTGGCTGGTGGTCTACCGAAGCTCAGTTGACGAAGCGTTTGTACGGAGAAGGCGCATCGTTCGCATGAAAAACGCCTTACGCTTGCGTTGTTCGAATCGATCGAACCATGAAACCTATGAAAGTTTCTTCAGGGTTCGCCGTGAACTAATAAAAAAAGGGTGAACGAACACAGGATTTCACAAAAAGATGGCGAGAAAGGCGGCTTTCGAACAAATCGAAGCGAGCCGAGTCGAAGCGTGCTCGAGTTTGCAGTGATCACTTGGTGAAAGGTTTGTATTTCGCTCTCAGCTCCGGCCTTAGTGTTTTCCAACTGCTTTTCTTGCTGTGCGTCGTTATTTTACGGTACTTTTTTTAGTCACGAAGCGCTAAAGTCCCCAGCTGTTTCTTTGTTTCCTCCTCACAAAGTCCATATGCATGAAGGTCGCGACAAAATTCTTCCCCAGCCGTACAGTTACAATGCGCCGTGATCACTTCTCCGTCTCGTTTCACTAAGATCCAGGTCTTTAAAGGGGTTTCTGATGATCTTTGTGAATGGTTTAATCCGAGTCAAGACCAAGTCATGAAAAATAATTTCGAGTCAAGAACAAGACTCCAACCGCACCACTTGACGGTGGCTGTTTCAACACCATTAACGTTAGTTTGTTCCTGAACATGCCGTATGAACAGGTGAATGTGCTTCTCTTTATCAGGGAGTGTGAAGTATTCTGTCAGAAACAGATGTAAGGGCAGAAGGTGTGTTTATTAATACAAGTGAAGCCGGTAAACAATCCAGAACGGCAGGCAAAATCGTAAAACGGCGAAACAGGCAATAGGTCGAGCGAGGCACAAACAGGCTATCGTAGACTCGGCAGAATCAAAGACGAGAAACAGGAAATCAGGAAACCAAACAAGGAAATAAGGCTCGGTAACATGTCAGCAATGCAACTCAATACTTCGCAAAGTAAGTGTGTTTTCAGAGTTTTTATATCGGCGCGCTGATTGCGCCTTAATCCTGTGCAGGTGCGAGTCGTTTACAGCGTGCGCGAGAGTCCGCTTGGTGCATGCACTGTCCGGAGCGCGCCCGAGAGTCTATCTATCTGCACCAAGGGGCGCAGGTGTGACACTCTGGCACGAAATTAATGTAGATACAAATATCTCATCTCATCTCGTTATCTCTAGCCGCTTTATCCTGTCCTACAGGGTCGCAGGCAAGCTGGAGCCTATCCCAGCTGACTACGGGCGAAAGGCAGGGTATACCCTGGACAAGTCGCCAGGTCATCACAGGGCTGACACATAGACACAGACAACCATTCACACTCACATTCACACCTACGGTCAATTTAGAGTCACCAGTTAACCTAACCTGCATGTCTTTGGACTGTGGGGGAAACCGGAGCACCCGGAGGAAACCCACACGGACACGGGGAGAACATGCAAACTCCGCACAGAAAGGCCCTCGCCGGCCACAGGGCTCGAACCCGGACCTTCTTGCTGTGAGGCGACAGCGCTAACCACTACACCACCGTAGATATAAATCTCTTCGGCCAAATTATTACGATGTCACGAGTCTTTAAAATTAGGGCACGAGTCAGACACGAGTACTACAAGCCTGAATAAACCTTCCAGGAAAGAGACGGATTTATTAAGCTACGATTATAAACGCTTTTTACCGGACCCTGAAACTGCAGTGCCTAATTGAACAGATTCGTCATGCAATAAATCTTCTGCTCCAACTCTTAAGTATCTACACTGTTTTCTTTTCATTACATAAGATTCCCTGGACATTTCTGCCTTGCCGTTTGTTGACAATGAATCAAACTGAAGCAGGATTTCATCCAGAATCCCAGCTTTGAGAAGTTTGTTTTGTATTTCCATATTCATACAGCAAGAGGCTCTAACGGGGATTTATCGGGCCTGTAAGCTCCCATCTGATGTCAACAGGCATTTCGGTAGCAGCTAATCCACACGCTGACTGGATGTCATCATGCGCAGATAGAGAACTCTGTCAAGTCCTGTAGAGAAGAAATAGGACAAAACTTCTTACCAAAAAAAAAAAAAATCAGGTCATCCTGTATCCGAACCGGCCCAACCGCGTCCCTGCGCAGACCCATCAAGAGTTAACCAAAATGTGTCCGCATCACTCACCCACCCCTCCCGTGTGCAGCAGAGTTTATCCAGGCTATCTTCCTCACCAGCAGGAAGGATGACCCTGACTTACACCACCAACATATATGGCTTGTTTAACAGCCTGGCCGTTTCCTTTCCCAGCTCCACGAGCAAGCTGGACTGATGAGGACGGCTATAAAACAACAGAAGCAATTGAGGACAGAAGGCGATATGACCAGCCTGCCTCTTTCCTGAGGTACTTCCTGAGGGCTCGAGTCAGCGTTGTGGCACCCTCCTCTGCTGCACAACACACTACCACTCTCGCTTCCTGCCGTAAAAAAAAATATGTAGCATTCTTTTCTGGGACTGTTCTCTGAAACAATACGAGCCCTTTATTTCCCTACTTCCCACATCTCGCCTAAAACAGTCCCAGTCATGAGACGCGGGGAAGGAAACAAACAGCGAGAGCTTAAAACCTTCCACATACCACAATAAAAGCCTTTGAAAGAAAAAAAAAAAGTTGTTTTGTCGCCTAGGATGCAAAGAAAGCTATTTAGATAACTGCGTTACTGAATCTCACCTGACTTCATTAGGGGTGTTCACACGGCACATATTTGCATCGATGCTGCACCGATGTATTTTGTTGCGATATATCTTACACCGGTGTAAATTTTGTGGAGCAAAACCTGCTTACTAGAGAGCACCGGTGCAGCCCCACTTGCGTTCACACGGCGGTTTTTACGAAATAATGCGGAAATGAAATGTGCGCATGCGTGAAAATGTACTTCCTTTTCCCGGTTGTCATGGCATCAGCAAGCGCCGGGAAAACAATGTGGATGAAGACACCAGTGTTGCCAGATACTGCTGACGTTTTCCAGCCCAAAATGTGTTCAAATCCGCCAAAATGCACTTAAAACCGCCCAATCTGGCAACACTGGAAGACACGCAGTTCTGTTGTTGTTGTTGATATTCGCCATTTTGGAAGCGCAAAATACCAGGATGCAAATTATGCAATGCCCGTATGTAATCAACTCTCCTCACGCGTAGCGAGTCTACCCCTGTAGCGTTCAGACGGCCCATTTTATATCGGTGCTGCCCCGCAAACTAGCATTTACTCCGGAGTAAATTTCTTAAACCGCCTCCCGAGCAGGGTTAGATTTGCACCGGTTTAAGCAGCTTTCAGGGGCTACACCGCTATAACTTTGTACCGTGTGAACGCTCTACCGGGGCAGCCCCGGTGCTACACCGGAGTACAAGTTGCCGTGTGAACACCCCTTTAGTCTGTGCTACTTGCTCTCGATAGATAGCACCGGCTTGGCTGCTTTATTAGCATTCGCGAACACTACTGCTGAACGCTACACCGGCTGGAAGGTGACTTCACTGCTGCTCTGACAGTGCCGACTTGCGGTTAAGCCAGTGTTGGCCTTCGAGAACGCTGATAAGTGATGAGAGAGTGTATAATGATAATAATGGCTTTTTTCATGGTATATCAGATATATTCCATTCAGCTACCTGTCTTCGACTCGTTCAAGATCACGCGAGCTGAATGGAATATATCTGCTGTACCACTTCACGCCACGGGAGGAGCAGGGTTAGATTTGCACCGGTTTAAGCAGCTTTCAGGGGCTACACCGCTATAACTTTGTACCGTGTGAACGCTCTACCGGGGCAGCCCCGGTGCTACACCGGAGTAAAAGTTGCCGTGTGAACACCCCTATTGACTCGGCCAGTCAGTGCAACTGCAGGAGCAGCAAAGTCACTAGCACGGGATAAGCAGATTTCACGTCTGGGTTAATCTTTGTTGATTCGTAGTTGCCAGGCTCACGAGAAAGGGGTAGAAGAGGGGAAAAAAAACTACTCCTTATTGACTACCACAAAACAAAGGGTGTATTCAAGCATAACCTGGCCATCATACACACTAGTAGTAGTAGTCGTAGTAGTAATAATACATTTTATTTGTATAGCATTTATTTGTTTCACACATAATCAAAGCACTTAGTGTAAAATGAAAGGAATGCACACACACACATGCAATAACAAATGCAACCGAGTTACTGCGTGCTGCCCATCCCATTCCAAAGTTGCCCCCGCTTTGCCATTATAATAATCTCCACTCTTCTCGGAAGGCTTTCTGCTACATTTTGGAGAGTGGCTGTGGAAATGTGTGCTCATTCAACCACAAGAGCATTAGTGAGATCAGGCACTGATGTTGGGCAAGAAGGCTTGGTGCGCAGTCTGCTTTCCAGTTCAACCCAAAGGTGTTGGTTCAGTGGTGTTGAGATCAGGGCTCTGTGCAGGAAACTCGAGTTCTTCCACTCCAACCTTGGCGAGCCACGTCATCGTGGACCTTGCTTTGTGCACAGGAGCACTGTCGTGCTGGAACAGCGCTGGGCCTGTTTGTTCCCATAAAAGGAAATTCTTCAATTGTGCGCTTTCACCTTCAGCAATCTGTGGATATGCTACACATGGCTGTGTGACTATTGTGTGTTCGCATACAGTGTATGTGGAAACACTGATGGCACCGAGCTAAATAAACGGCCAGCGCAAAGTTGTCATAAAAGTCGCCTCACAGAGCAAATGTTCAAAAAAAAAATCTGACATGACAATGCCCCTGTGCACAAAGCAAAGTCCATGAAGACATGATTTTCCAAGGTTGGAGTGGAAGACCTCGAATTTTCTGCACAGGTTTGAGAAGTAGCTTTGGGGCCAAAAGGTCACCTTGCAGCCACGTGATGAAAACGTGCTCCGTCATGAGCGTCCGCCATGATGGTGGATATACAAGCAACTAGGATGGCAGCCACTCAAAGTGTGTCTGTAAACAGTACTGAATTTTCTCAGTATTTGAACAATCGAGTGAACAGAAGAAGATAGATGTGTGGTTTTGAGCCATATTATTGAAAAAAGTCAGACTTTTCTGAAGATAAGACGCGTCTACTGACCATCGAGTACCCAGATATCATGTTCTATCTGGTTTGGCAGACTTTGCGGGACTTATAAGTCCACAGAAGCCGAAAACTTCTGTTTCTGGACGGGTAAATAAATGCCTTACTAATTAAACCAGTCGACGATGATAAAGCAGATGTATTTGCAAGGGTCAGTTCGGGCTTCTTTTGCATTAAGGCCCTGTCCACACGGCAACGGATTCAGGTGAATCTGATAAAATTGTTTATCGTTTCGGCCTGGCGTCCACATGCCACCGGCATTTTGGGTGCCCCAAAACGAAATCTTTTGAGAACGGGTTCCAGAGTGAAAAAATCTGGCAACGGCGCCGTTGCGAAGTCGTCTGGATGAGTAGAACGGATTTGTTTACGATGACGTCACAACCACGTGACTGCCAGTGCTTCACGCCGGGTAGAAGTGTAACGAACTCGATGTGAGTTGTCAACAAATCCTATAACTTGGTTCATGAAATGCGCTTACAAAATATTTTCACTGTGAATATTTATTGTGTAATGGTGCAACGTGAGAGAGAGAGAGAGAGAGAGAGAGAGAGAGAGAGAGAGAATAGCCCTTAGGGCAGAGTCTTTAGTCCAAACACTGCGGAAGTACTGAGTATTACCAAACCGCGCACCGCCCGTGCGCTTTCCAAAAAGAAAAACAATCCCACCAGCAAAAATAGGGAAAAAAAAGGAGCGATCTCACCTCTTCAGATGTTGGTTTAAGTCCGACAATACATTCCTCAAAAAGGGCGTAGAAGAACAAATTAATCCATCAACGTGTAGCATTCAATTTATTCCGGACCATTAAAGAATTCTGGAGGATCTCAGAATGTTGGCGTACCGGCTTCCATCTACCCCCGTTCATTCCTCTCTCTCGCCATCTACCCCCGTTCATTCCTCTTTCCGCGTCTCCATTCAAAAAACGAGCACGTGATTTAAAGGGACTATATCCATAGGATAGGGAGTGAGAAGGTGTGTGTGTGTGACAGTGACAGGGAAGAACCTAGGCTCATGCTCGCCCTGAATTTCTCTTAAAGTGAAGGCAGAAGAACGTTCAGCGCCTGGCCAGGCTTTCTATGTATTAATTTACATAGAAGTTTTAATATGAAATATAAATAAGTGTCTTAGACAATAGATACTATTTTACGCTACTGACTAATAATCAAAACTTTATGTGGCTGATGCTACAGAAGAAGGGGTTTATGCACATGCGTCTACTTGTTCTATTGTTCTGGTGTCTCCGATGGGACCGTCTTACAGCGCACGTAGAGGTGTGGCATGTGTATTGCATCGTTTTCAGCAAGCGTAGCGTTGCCATACGTACCTGATATTTTACTGATCCGTTGCCCATGTGGACGCGATATTTAAAAAAAAAAAAAAAAAAATCTCGTTGCCGTTGTCGTGTGGATGTAGCCTGAGTTTACTTCCATGTGTAAACAACAGACAAAGTGTGAAATTTTGATAAGCTTTACGGCTCGCAAATCACATTTCAGTCTATTTCAGGTCAACCACTCTAACATTATAATAATTTTATAATTATAAAATTATAACAATGACCGACTGAACCACGACAAGAGAACGCTCATTTTTCAGCACAATTCTAGCGACACGAGATAAAATTCTTCCATGACGTTATCGAGAAAGCTTTTAAATCTCACCTGAGACAAAATGATCACTACAAACACGAGCAGTTTTGGTTTTCGCCGCTGTTAGATCAGCCCTGCCGATGTTGTTCGGCCGTGCTCGTCTCCTCGCCGTACTAAGCCTGAGAGTTTCCTCGCCCTCTTTCCAATCACGGATGGAATTCTAAAAAATCGGAATGTGCCACGGTCACGAGTCCTGTTGTGACCACGACCATATATAGCACAAAGATATGGCAGAGCTAAAAGAACGCTTAAAGCAGTGGAAAAACAAAGAGAGTTGCACACGCGTGACTATAGTGTTTTGTATGGAATGTCGCTTGACCCCCGTATTTAGATATCCACCAACATGGCCGACATCTGGGTTTCTAATTTGCTTTGACGTAACTTGCAAGCCAAGGATTCCCTGGACCAGCAAGAATGGCTGAAGTGCCCTTGAGCAAGGCACTTAAACCCCAAACTGCTCCCCAGGCTGCTCTGGGTATGTTGTATGTCGCTCTGGATATATATATCTGGCGATATTTTTCCTGCTTGCGACAGATCGCAGGTATCAAACATGCTTGATATTCTGCGACTAAATAAATAAATAAATAAATAATCCGCCAGTCACTGACATGTTGCAGCGATATCGCCGCGCGTGTCTTTGCAGTAACGACGAGATCACCTCCAAAAGGCTGAGCCCGCGAAGTAGTCACGTGATTTCCACGTGACTTGCATCCCCCTCCGCAAATCACCCATTGGTTGTAGATAACGGGCACATGCAGCTACCCGAGAGGGGAAACTTGTGTCCGAAAATCGTAATGCGCTTGGTGATGAGAAGTCGCCCGTGTGCGCAAGGCTTTAGGCTTTCAGGCAACCAAAACACCCAAGTGCTCGGAGATCATAATACCCCCCGCTATAATATATTGCAAACGAAATTGCAATATGCGTATTACTGTTGTACAACAATGCTTTTTGCCAAGTTTTGTGAAATTCCTCAAAAAATTGTGAGAGGAGTTGATTTCAGACGGTGAGAACCCTTTCCAGGACGGACGGACAGACAGATGGACTTCGCCATAATCTAATCCCCCTTCGGGCCTTTCGGCCAGCGAGGGATTTATAAAAGATAAATTAAAAAAAAAGAAAAAAAAAAGGGGGACTGGGCAGCACACTGGAGCGTTTACATGCCTGGTGGGCTAGCTCATAAAAGTATTTATTTTTTTCACGGTGCAGTTTTCATCAAATCCTGCGTTCTGATTGGCTGGCGAGCAGGTCCATATCCTACGATAAAGACCCCAGTTACGGACCCCGGTTACGGACCTCCGGCGACTCGCTCGTTCACAACAACAAAAAAACATAGTAGCAATTTCTGTCAACATTTATTTTCGCATTTCTCAGGAGAATAGCATTAATTTTACAGCATGGATAGCGATAACGACAGCGTTCACAGCGAAAGCGAGTTTTACTACCCTGAGGAAGAAGAAATAAAAGAAAACGTTTCAGGAGAAAGCTAAAAACCTCTAGCTGTTGCTAACGCCGAGCAAAAACATGGCTGAATCCTGAATGACTCCTATTTGTATAAATAGGGGACTACATAGGCGGCAAAACGTAGTTTTTTTCCTGCCATGGAAGTGCACTTGTATACCGAGGAGGAAGCCATTTGCATTACAGCCGTGAATGAGGATTCAAAATGGCGGCTCGGCTTGGTTTTCCCTTTCGGGCGTTCTCGTTTTCTGTTAGAATTTGGTAAAGAAAAAAATAAATATATTATTTACCAGCTTAAGGTCGGTCCGTATGGTGAAATACCGTGACCTCGGCCTTGAATACTGACCTCGACCCAGAGCGCCTCGCTCAGTACTTTCAAGACCTCGGTCACAATATTTCACCATACGGACCTCCCAGCTGGGAAATAACATATATGTATGTATGTATGTATGTATGTATGTATGTATGTATATGATTTTTCTATCACTGGACTGAGCTTTTTCTTTTCTGTACAACTATACGAGTTGTCCTTTAATTAGTCCAGTCCAGCACCCTTCCCTTACTCTGACTAACCTGTCCACTGATGCACCGCAAACACACCAGGCTGTTCAAGGTAAATCTAAATGGATAAGACAGACAGACAGACAGACAGACAAACAGAACGACTTAAGGCATAAATCAACACACATCACATTAAAAGGAGGCGCTCAAGCTGTATTAATAGTGGATCCAGTTTCCTTAAGCACGGCTGCGATCTTGTTCCCAAACTAAAGAGGGAAATGTGATAATAATAGCACAGTCACATTGGGATATATGACACGTCGAAGATACCCATTACTTCCATTGGAGAGATGCTTTAATTATAAGTACGGTTTCAGAAACGGAGTCTCTTCATGTTGACGGAGATCGCAAACCGCTAATTAAGAAGCCAATGGCTGACAGGTACGAGTATGCTGGACCCAGGGGGTAACTGGTATGAAAAGACTCGCACATGTAATTATGGGATCACGGCTCTTATTTTAAACCACGGTTACAGCTGAAGCACTGTGCAAACTTTAGCGCTCCTATATTTTGACACGTTCCCATTCTGAGACGCTCATCAGGAACAGCACCCCTGAACACCAGAGAGCGAGTCGATAACCACTGCGAAAACAAATCAGCACGGGAAAAAGGAAAAAAAATTAACATCAGTGCATCGTTTAGAGCCCAGGCTACCTAAAGGGAACGTGAAAGGAAATACATGTACTCAGGGCCGCTGACAGCTTTGGCTGGGCCCGGGACAAAATGCTCTGAATGGAGGCCCCCCCCCGGGCCAACCCACACACACACCCACCTCTCTTATCCCAGTCTCTACTCACTCCAACCCTTAAATGACAGGTATTCAAAAAGGTATTCCTAAACTCGTGGATAGTCTACTATAATCACGCGATTGGGGTGCTCTTGAAGGAGCAGCGATGGACGGGGGATTTCGGGCAGGGCTGGGGGCGAACATAGTATCCTGTGCGTGCGTACTGTCCAGTGTGAAAAGCAGAGAAGAACACACCGCTCGAGAAACGGCGGGATATGATTGTGGGCTAATGTGAATATTCTTAGCTTCAATCAGATATATGAAAAGCGATGTCATTAAGCCGTTGTGGTTATGAAATGATTCAATGCCCTGTGCGTTTGATATGGTGTTCAGTGTGACTTGCTCTCCCCTCGTTTGTGACATGAATTGCGTGCCGCGCGTGCCTTGGTTGGGGTTACTTTACGGGGCTGGAAAAAGTTGGCTGTGTCTTACCTGGCTCAGCTGCCCCACTGCCTTTGCTAGTGCCTGCTGCATCATCCGAATCTTTTTAAAAATATTTATGCAGTGAGCCCCTGAGTCTCTTGGTTTCTTCCTCTCTTTTTCTCTTTTCTTTTCTTTGCTCCTGACTTGTGCATGTTGGCAAATGGCACGCACGCTGATTGTCGAAGCGCTATGATCGAACGATGTCGTTTTTTTCCCCTTAATCAAAGAGTCAGACCAAACCATTTTTGCATTAGGGGTGGTCGGGGGTTCTTGACGCCTTTTTCAAAGACAATAAAGGCAAAAGATCTAGAAATCATTTACTGAATGCAAATATAGCACATTTCTCCCCCAAATCAACACATTTTGAAATGAAATAAAATAATTTAATCGCAACTTCATGAGAGCCCAGTTCTGGGCCCTCCCCATTCCTGGGCCCGGGACAACATACCCGTTTGTCCCCCCCCCCCCCTGTCGGCAGGCCTGGATGTACTGTTCACTTTATTAGAAACACCTGGACTGACTTTCATACAATTCTGAAGGCTGGGATGGAGGGAACAGTAGTTGCCATTAGGGATGGCGAAAACTAAAAAAATCTTGACCGACCACCGAGCCTCATTAGCTGGTTAACCTACGAGTTTAAAATTCTAGAATTGGAATTATTAGAATCTATTCTAAGGCCCAATCCCAATTCTAATTTCTACCCCTTCCCCTCCCCCTTCCCCTTGGCCCTTCCCCTCCCCCTTCCCCTCCCCCCTTCCCCTTGGCCCTTCCCCTTGAAACTTAGCTACAAGGGATAGGGCTTGAAATTCAACCCTTACGTATTGGGATAGCCCTTCAACGATCGCATACGTCATCGCGTACCTCCGTCAGCGTTTACGTTAGCAAAACGCGACCAAATGCGTCATTGGCTGCGACCAGCCGCTACAGTCAGAACCAGAGATCTCTGCTGGCAGGGTGTGATTTGTTAACTAACACCACTGAATGGGATATCTTTGGCGCTTCGTGCACCACATCCGACAGAATGAGGTGTCAGAACACTCATGTAAACAATAAAAGCGAGAATAACAGAACAAAACGTACGCAGTCAAGCAACCGAAAACAATACTCACTCCCAAAGCTTTTTAGCAGCAGCTTGGATTTCAGAAATCGCTGCTCATTCTCAGCTCGAAAGCGAATCAAGCGGCGTGTTTCCTCTGGATAACAACTTAAAACACGTAAATAATGGAGAAAATACATTTATGACAATCTTTCGCCGCGGGAACCGCCATCTTTCTGAAATCCGCATGAAATCTCGCTGAAATCCGCATGGCATTGTGGGAAATCACTCAAACCCCTTCGTTCGGAGTCAGCTCCAGGAAAATCTCCGTCTGGAGGGGTACAGAAGCCCTACCCCTTCCCCTACCCCTCCGCGTTAACTGGGATTGGGATACCCCTACCCCTTCACGTGAACGCGCAAAATGGAGGGGAAGGGCCAAGGGGTTGGTCCAAGGGGTGAAATGGGATTCGGCCTAAATCTAACTGCGAGCATCCGCACATTCAGTCCCAGTCGCTGCCCTCCACTCACATTACCTTTTCTACAGCGCGAAACATTTAGTCAAACGCGGCACTGATGTCGAGGGGTTTGTATTGGAGCGGAGGACAAATGGCCGTGTCAGCAAGGGGCACGCGCTTTTGTTAAGTTGCAACTTGGCATTAAAAATATCAGCGTGAACATTTTCTCAATAAATTGCCATCATTTTCTAAGCGGCAAGCTTTAGCTCAGTCACTACCAGAGGTGGACAGTAACGAAGTACATTTACTTGAGTTCTGTACTTAAGTACAATTTTTGAGTATCTGTACTTTACTTGAGTATTATTTTTGTTGGAAATGTATGACTTTAACTTCACTACATTTGAAAGGCAAATATCGTACTTTTCACTCCACTACATTTCTATCAAGGTCCTCGTTACTCGTTACTATGAAGCTGCTTTGAAAGTGGGTGGTTTTTTCTTTCTAAAACGTGATTGTTTTTTTTCCGCAGGCGACACTGAGACAGCCGATCAGTAATCACTAGGGTCACGTCTCATCCATAGACTGGATAAAATCAAGTTCAGTGATTTCTCAGCAGCATTATTTGAACACGATCAGTTGATGGAAGGAGGCGGTTCTTCTGAGGAATGCACACACTCATAATACCTAGAACCCGTGTTTCAGTTTTCTGAAAGGATTAAAGATTCGTTTCATTTTAAATGTTTGCTTCGTTTGCCGAAAACGAACCACATCACGGCCTACAAAAACTCGCCGTCCAACCTGCAGAAGCATATTGAGGGATGTAAATGTTTTACAACCCCGATTCCAAAAAAGTTGGGACAAAGTACAAATTGTAAATAAAAACGGAATGCAATGATGTGGAGGTTTCAAAATTCCATATTTTATTCAGAATAGAACATAGATGACATATCAAATGTTTAAACTGAGAAAATGTATCATTTAAAGAGAAAAATTAGGTGATTTTAAATTTCATGACAACAACACATCTCAAAAAAGTTGGGACAAGGCCATGTTTACCACTGTGAGACATCCCCTTTTCTCTTTACAACAGTCTGTAAATGTCTGGGGACTGAGGAGACAAGTTGCTCAAGTTTAGGGATAGGAATGTTAACCCATTCTTGTCTAATGTAGGATTCTAGTTGCTCAACTGTCTTGGGTCTTTTTTGTCGTATCTTCCGTTTTATGATGCGCCAAATGTTTTCTATGGGTGAAAGATCTGGACTGCAGGCTGGCCAGTTCAGTACCCGGACCCTTCTTCTACGCAGCCATGATGCTGTAATTGATGCAGTATGTGGTTTGGCATTGTCATGTTGGAAAATGCAAGGTCTTCCCTGAAAGAGACGTCGTCTGGATGGGAGCATATGTTGCTCTAGAACCTGGATATACCTTTCAGCATTGATGGTGTCTTTCCAGATGTGTAAGCTGCCCATGCCACACGCAGTAATGCAACCCCATACCATCAGAGATGCAGGCTTCTGAACTGAGCGCTGATAACAACTTGGGTCGTCCTTCTCCTCTTGAGTCCGAATGACATGGCGTCCCTGATTTCCATAAAGAACTTCAAATTTTGATTCGTCTGACCACAGAACAGTTTTCCACTTTGCCACAGTCCATTTTAAATGAGCCTTGGCCCAGAGAAGACGTCTGCGCTTCTGGATCATGTTTAGATACGGCTTCTTCTTTGAACTATAGAGTTTTAGCTGGCAACGGCGGATGGCACGGTGAATTGTGTTCACAGATAATGTTCTCTGGAAATATTCCTGAGCCCATTTTGTGATTTCCAATACAGAAGCATGCCTGTATGTGACGCAGCGCCGTCTAAGGACCCGAAGATCACGGGCACCCAGTATGGTTTTCCGGCCTTGACCCTTACGCACAGAGATTCTTCCAGATTCTCTGAATCTTTTGATGATATTATGCACTGTAGATGATGATATGTTCAAACTCTTTGCAATTTTACACTGTCGAACTCCTTTCTGATATTGCTCCACTATTTGTCGGTGCAGAATTAGGGGGATTGGTGATCCTCTTCCCATCTTTACTTCTGAGAGCCGCTGCCACTCCAAGATGCTCTTTTTATACCCAGTCATGTTAATGACCTATTGCCAATTGACCTAATGAGTTGCAATTTGGTCCTCCAGCTGTTCCTTTTTTGTACCTTTAACTTTTCCAGTCTCTTATTGCCCCTGTCCCAACTTTTTTGAGATGTGTTGCTGTCATGAAATTTCAAATGAGCCAATATTTGGCATGAAATTTCAAAATGTCTCACTTTCAACATTTGATATGTTGTCTATGTTCTATTGTGAATACAATATCAGTTTTTGAGATTTGTAAATTATTGCATTCCGTTCTTATTTACAATTTGTACTTTGTCCCAACTTTTTTGGAATCAGGGTTGTATTCCAAGAGAACGCTTGTAATGAAGTTGTCTGAGCTTTTACAGCTAGCGATATCATTGCAATAGCTGTGCAGTCTGGTTAAGGCCAATTTATGCTGACAACCCAGTCCTCGCAGATGGCGTCTGCGAAGCCCCCCCCCCTTCGCAGACGCTCTGTGCGCACCTCCCAAAAATTGTGACCACTGCAGACAGCCTCGCAGACAGCATCGCAGACAAGAGGGCTCTGATTGGTCCACTCTACATCCGCTGTACACGCACTTCCGCTTCCCTACTTTCCCGGTTTGGTTTGTTTTCACGACCGCCATTTTTAAAAACACGAGCGAAGATGGAGCAGCACGAAGAGCGGTTGATCGAGGAAGTACGTACATCTATATGACTCCAGTTCTAGTCATTATAAGTAACCGGAGGATAAACACTCCACTAACCACACCCACCAACTACTCCTAGCGATTTCGCGACTTCGCGCCCCCTTGTGTTGTGGCGGTGAATAACATCGTGCACGCCTATTACTCCCCGCTCAACGATAAATTACAACTGTCTGCGAAAAGCTATCTGCGAAAGCCTTGTCGCAAGAGCATGCAGAGGCCTTTAGTCAAATGAATTTCTATGGATTTGCCCGCCAAGTTGCCGTAGCCTTGTCCACGGCTAACATTAACACATAGCTAGTTAACTTGGACACTGTTAGCATAACTCCATTTTTACACACTAACATGAATAACGTTAACTTATCTGAAGTCCTTTCAGAAATATGTTTTAGCATAATCTTGCCAAATAAACAGAACGTAGAAATCTTTCTTTTCTAGTAACATTAGCGACCCAATATGATTTCGAGCTTGAAAAGAGTTTGCGAGCATGTCAGGTGGCGCTTCAGCTCTACAGGTTCTACAAGCTAGTCAGTAAACCCAGTACGTTGCTTCAGAGGCAGTTCGGTATTGTAAGTGTTGACAGAAAATGTACTTTTAATACTTAAGTATTTTTAAAAGCAAGTACTTCAGTACTTTGACTTATGTAAAAATTTGACTGGACAACTTTCACTTGTATTGGAGTAACATTTAACCAGTGGGATCTGTACTCTGACTTAAGTAATGAAGTTGGGTACTTTGTCCATCTCTGGTCACTACCGGTGCTTGCATTGAGTAGCCTATTGAAAACAATCCTATCATACATTTGTCCCATCTTAACTTTTCATTGAAGATAGGACATTTTAGCGATATGGCCCCTGGTGTTTACAGTTAACTGCAGTAGGCTGTGTGTTGATATTGCATACTGCTACGGACTCGGCACTTTTCTTCGAAGTGAGCCACAGAGACCTCATACTGCAATTGTTTTCCAGCTACTGATATTACAGTTACATGGCTGCTAATTGTGCACAGCCATTGGGAATGGGATAGCTGGAGCTGAGCTGATTAGCCGCTAAGCTAATATAGCAACTGTCTGATGCTAAGTAACATCAGTGAGTAACCAGGTTTTAGTTCAGATCTTGTGTATTATTATTATTATTATTATAACGTTAACATTAATATTCACCAGACTAATCAACCATCGACTTCATTCTTGTTTCTTTGATAGTCAAGAATTTCCTTGATGTTGCGTACCTGGTTAACATCGTAGTAAAATGTAATCCAACACTGAGACTTTTCTTTCGCCGAGTGGCAGCTGTCTTCAACTGGGGCGGGAGGGCGGGACATGACTGAATGGGTGTTTCTGATTTGTCAGCTGTCGTCCTTACACCGCATGGCATGCCCCAAGCGTTGACAACACAGAATTCCAGGTTCTCCGCTCCAAAATCGGCAGCTTCAAAACGATTGATTTTTTTTTTAACCGACAACCAAAAAAAAAAAAAATTAACCAGTTGACGTTGATTCGGTCAACCATCGGTCAAACGTTCATCGGTTAACATTCCTAGTTGCCATCCCCTTCCTGAAACAGTCTGGTCATTCTCCTCGGAGTTCTCTCATCAACAAGGCGTTTCCGCCTATGAAACCCTCTCTCCGTCAAAGTTTTTTGTTTGTATTTTTGGCAACATTCTGTATAACACAGACTGCTGTTTGTGAAATACTCAAAACTCAGCCCGACTGGCACCAACAACCCAGCCACGGTTAAAGTCACTGACCCATATTTGCCTGATTTTCTCATCTCGTTATCTCTAGCCGCTTTATCCTGTTCTACAGGGTCGCAGGCAAGCTGGAGCCTATCCCAGCTGACTACGGGCGAAAGGCGGGGTACACCCTGGACAAGTCGCCAGGTCATCACAGGGCTGACACATAGACACAGACAACCATTCACACTCACATTCACACCTACGGTCAATTTAGAGTCACCAGTTAACCTAACCTGCATGTCTTTGGACTGTGGGGGAAACCGGAGCACCCGGAGGAAACCCACGCGGACACGGGGAGAACATGCAAACTCCGCACAGAAAGGCCCTCGCCGGCCACGGGGCTCGAACCCGGACCTTCTTGCTGTGAGGCGACAGCGCTAACCACTACACCACCGTGCCGCCCGTTGCATGATTTTATTTATTATGATGATGATGATGATGGTGCTACCACATTATTCGACGGTTGCATGAGTATGCAGTGTATGGGTGTTCCTAATAAAGTGCCTCCTGAGCTTTGTACTTCAAACGTCTTCAAGGACTCTCAACATGCAATAAAGATATACCATAAGGAAAGAATTTTTAATGACTTCATGATGATGATTTTTTTTTTGGGGGGGGGGGGGGGGGGGGGGGGCGTCAACATTTTTCCCCCGGCAGCGCAGACTTTGTCCATGAGAACAAAACTTGAGCCCAGTATGAACTTTAGGTCACTGTCCTGACATGACTCCTACATCAAGATCCTTGACCTAATTAAATTTAAAGTCAGCATGCTTCTACTAATCCTCAAGCAAAGAGAATTAGCACAGCTTGTAACCACGCTGTAGAAAGAAAGCGAGCGCTCGGGCAAAGCAATAAGACCAAAATACCGTATACATCATCTTCAGGGGAAGCCATGGTCTAATGGGTGGGCACGGTGGTGTAGTGGTGAGCACTGTCGCCTCGCAGAAAGAAGGTTCTGGGTTCGAGCCTAGCAGCTGACGAGGGCCTTTCTGTGTGCAGTTTGCATGCTCTCCCCATGTCTGCGCTGGTTTCCCCCACAGTCCAAAGACATGCAAGTTAGGTGAACATGGCTTGGCCATGGCTTGAACAAGGGCACCTAACCCACAACTGCTCCCCGGGCGCTGTAGCATAGGTGTGTGTGCGCTCACTGCTCACTTGTGTGTTCACTGCTTCAGATGGGTTAAATTTCAGCGTGCTTAAGTCTAACAAATAAAGGATTCTTGGCTTCTTCTTAGCTTCTAATGGTTAGAAAAGCAGCTCTGGGACCAAAAGGTCACTAGTTCGATTCCCTGGACCAGCAGGAATGGCTTGAAATGGCCTTGAGCAAGGCACCTAATCCCCAACTGCTCCGGGTATGTTGTACACATACTTCATTAGGACTTCATTACTAAAGTCAAAGTGCAAATCCCGGTGGTCAAATGTTACTCCGATACAAGTGAAAGTTGTCCAGTCAAATTTTTACTTAAGTACTAAAAAGTACATTTTCTGTCAACGCATTGTTGCCACAACGCTTACAAAACCTAACGCCTCTGAAGCAACCGACTGGATTTACAAAATGAACGTATGCTGTGCATCATGGTGGTTTAACGTTAAGCTAGCTAGTCAGTGAAACTCCACCTGACATGCTAACGAACGCTTTTCAAACTCAAAATCATATTGGGTAGCTAACGCTACTAGAAAAGAAAGATTTCTACATTCTGTTTATTTGGCAAGATTATGCTAAAACACATTTCTGAAAGGACTTCAAACAAGTTAACATTAGTCATGTTAGCGTAACTCCGTTTTTACATGCTACCTAACGGTGTCCACGTTAACTAGCTATGTGTAACTTGGCGGGCAAATCCATAGAAAGTCATTTGACTAACCAGACTGCATCGCTACGTTTGCAACGTTATCGCTAGCTCTAAAAGCACAGACGACTTCACTGCAAGCGTTCTCTTGGAATAAAGCGTTTACATCGCTCAATACGCTTCCGCAGGTTGGGCGGCGAGTTTTTGTAGGCCGTGATGTGGTTCGTTTTCAGCAAACAAAGCAAACGTTTAAAACGAAACGAATCTTTGATCCTTTCAGAAAACTGAAACATGGGTTCATGGGTGCGTGCGTTCCCCAGAAGAACCGCCTCCTTCCATTCTGCCATCAACTGATCGTGTTCAAATAACGCTGCTGAGAAATCACTGAACTTGATTTTATAGTCTATGGACGTGACGTGACCCTAGTGATTACTGATCGGCTGTCTCAGTGTCACCTGCGAAAATAAATAAAAATAAAATCACGTTTTAGAAAAGAAAAGAAAAAAAACATCCACTTTCAAAGCCGCTTCATAGTACCAAATAACGAGGACCTTGACAGAAACGTAGTGGAGTGAAAAGTACGATATTTGTCTTTCAAATGTAGTGAAGTTAAAGTCACAAGTTTAAAAAATAAATGAATACTCACTCGTGTAAAGTACAGATACTCAAAAAGTGTACTTCATTACTGTCCACACCCTTGGTTGTACATCGCTCTGGATAAGAGCGTCTGCGAAATGACATCAATTATTTTTTTCCACGTTATTGAAGGTATTCCGGTATTTGAAGGTTTGTTTTCCCCCCAAAGCTATTTGCAAGAACAAAGGCATGACTTAAGGACAGTCACTTTTGGCAAAGCAACAGTCGCGGAGGTCTGCCTTTTCGTATCGTCTCCGGATTTACTCACCTGGAAAGTTCTTAAATAAGAACAAAAGACTGCTTGTGTTTCCACCCTTTGCAGCAACCCATTGTTTGCACAGCTTGCAATTTCGGTTCTTTTGCCAAACCAAGGCATGTCCACATTACACACCAAATCAGAATGTTTGTAAACATACACGCGGGTGGTACTTCTGGGTAGATAACCCACATCCGTGAGTGAAGGACGTAGCTCGTTTCTGGTAGTGCGGTACATATGAATGCAAGACACTGAACCAAAACATCTTGGAGCTGTAATGTAGGCATTTCATCTTGGTCAGGGTTGCAATGGATCCATCAGAGTGTGAGGCGTGAATCATCTGCCAATCCACATACTGGTGCGGTACTGGAAGGTGGGAGGAAAACCCATACAGACACGAGGACGATATGTGAAGCTAAATTCAGACTGTAAATTAAGACAATTAGCATCAGATCCCCCCCCCCCCGAGGCTGCGTTCTTTCTCCTCTGCTCTTCTCCCTGTATACAAACAGCTGCACCTCCACCCACCAGTCTGTCAAGCTCCTGAAGTGTGCCGATGACACCATCCTCGCTGGACTCATCTCTGGTGAGGACGAGTCAGCCAACAGGTGGGAGATCGACCGTCTGGTGACCTGGTGCAGCCAAAACAACCTGGAGCTAAATGCTGCCAAAACAGTGGAAATGATTGTGGACTTCAGGAAGAACCCAGCCCCTCCTCTCCTCATCACCCTGCGTGGCTCACCAGTGGACACTGTGGAGTCCTTCCACTTCCTGGGCACCATAATCACCCAGGACCTGAAGTGGGAACTGAACATCAGCTCCCTCGTCTCAAAAGCGCAGCAGAGGATGTACTTCCCGCGGCAGTTAAAGAAGTTCAACCTGCCAAAGACAATGAGGGTGCACTTCGACACGTCCATCATTGAGTCCATCCTCACCTCCTCCATCACCATCTGGTACGCTGCCGCCACTGCCAGGGACAAGGGTAGACTGCAGGGTATCATTCGCTCGGCAGAGAAGGTGATCGGCTGCAGCCTGCCTTCACTTGAGGATCTGTTCGCCTACAGGACACTGAGGCGGGCAGGAAAGATTGTGGCTGATCCCTCCCACCCCGGACATAAACTCTTGGAAACGCTCCCCTCCAGCAGGAGGCCAATGTCCAACAAAACCAAAACCTCATGCCACAGAAACAGTTTCTTGCCTATCGCTGCTGGCCTCAAACATGACTAGTGACCCCCTCTTACTCTGCCCCCCCCATCCCTGCCAGTACCATACCTCAGACTCCTGACCCACTTTGCCCCCCACCTCAATATACAAGACCAGTGACCCCATTTACTATGCCCCCCCCGGTTGGTTCCCTAATTTGCACATTTGTTTATTTATCTTATTTTTATCTTGTTTACTTAGTTCTTAGAATAGACTGCTTTTATGTAGCTCCTTTATTAGAACAGACTATCTTTATTTATCCATCCATCCATCCATCCATCCATCTTCTACCGCTTATCCGGATCCAGGTCATGGAGGTAGCAGCCTAAGCAGAGCAGCCCAGACTTCCCTCTCCCCGGCCACCTCCACCAGCTCTTTCCGGGGGAATACTGAGGCGTTCCCAGGCCAGCCGAGAGATGTAATCTCTCCAGCGTGTCCTGGGTCTGCCCCAAGGTCTCCTCCCAGTGGGGCATGCCCAGAAAACCTCCCTTGGGAGGCGTCCAAGGTACCCGAACCACCTCAACTGACTCCTTTTGATGTGGAGGAGCAGTGGATCTACTCCGAGTCTCTTCCGAACGACCAAGCTTCTCACCCTGTCTCTAACGGAGAGCCCAACCACCCTGTGGAGAAAACTCATTTCTACCTCTTGTATCCGCAATCTCTCTTTCGGTCACTACCCATACCTCGTGACCATAGGTGAGAGTGGGAACGTAGATGGACCAGTAAATCGAGAGCTTTGCCTTTTGGCTCAGCTCTCTCTTTACCACCACAGACCGGTTTAGCGTCCGCATTAGAGCCCTGCACTCCCGCGGAAGTCCCGCGGGACCCGCCGCAAAGCAGTGCGGCGCGGGACAAATTTTGGAAGCTCATTGTGGGCGCGGGCGGGACCGGAAGTGCACATATGCGCGCACGGGCGGGAGCGGGAGTGCACATATGCGCGCGCGGGCGGGAGCCGTGATAAGCTGCAGTCCCGCTAACTAAAAACGTGTTTGAAATAAAATTTATAAATTATTAATTTATGTCTATCATATATAATTTGTGCTGGATATTTTATTTGGCATTAATAAAAACATTTTAAGATGCCTAAATTTGCAGAGAGAGTCAGATTGCCAGATTGAGTGAGGAATGGCATCTTAAATTTGCCATTGATCACTTGCCTTGCCTAACAGGAAATCCTTTGATCACTCGAATGACTCACAGTTCACACCCAGCCTCCAATGACCCACACTAACATGATGCCTCAATGACACCTTAGATGAGCTGGTCATCAGAATTATGATTCTGATTCTGATCCAGGAGAGGATAAATATCTCTCGTTCGTTTCTCGATTCTTTTCCTCTTCCGTGTTTGAGATCTCCAATCATGGCAGAAGAGCAGA
This sequence comes from Neoarius graeffei, assembly GCF_027579695.1. Taxonomy (NCBI): domain Eukaryota; kingdom Metazoa; phylum Chordata; class Actinopteri; order Siluriformes; family Ariidae; genus Neoarius; species Neoarius graeffei. The sequence goes on from NC_083577.1 coordinate 75,410,327, forward strand.
GCTCCTTTACTGAATCTCACAGTGCTTCAAAAGTTATTATTATTATTATTATTATTGCTGTAAAAAATGTCACGTTATTATCGCGTTAACTTGACTCAATTTTAACGGCGATAATTTTTTTTATCGCGAGATTAACGCTCTGTGGCATGATGTAGGTTTTTCATAAGCTTTTGAAACTAGTAGAGATGGGATTTATGGCTCTTTGATGGGATCTGCATCTTTGTGATCCGTTCTTTGAAAAGAGCCGTTCAAAAGACTGGCTCATTTGGCTCTTTTTAAATATTTATTCAGTTTTAAGAAGACAGCGTCTGTAAACTCAACGCTATCCCAGAAATCCTTCCTGTAATATGCAAATTTGGCCGCCTCTGATTGGACAGCGCGACGCATCAACAGGCAGAAAAAGTGTAAAAGTACGAAATGTGTTAAGTGAGCTGAAACAGTAAAGATCAGATTCAATGCAATATTTATCAACGAACAACTTAAAGTTAATATAATAGTGTACTTTATATTATAATCAAGCATGTCAAGCCTACCGTCACTGTGTAACCTGTCTCTCTGATAGAGCTGTAGACTAACTCAAGCAGTAAATCACTTCACTGAGTGAAGTGGAAGAAGAGTGAAGTTCACTCCTCTTGCTAGCTCTGCTTTGCAATAAAAAAAAAAAAAAACACAACACCCTTGGTACAAAGCAAACCCATTCACTTTTTTATGCTGATCAGAGAATTACAATGGTTTCTCATGTGATAAAAATGTGCGATTCGCGATTAAATATTTTAATCGCTTGACAGCACTAATTATTATTATTATTAGAGACACTACATGCTGAATTCAGAAACAAGGTAAATAATAATAAACGTGAACGTGAGCTGTAGATATTTATGCTCAAATCCACTCAAAGTAGGGGGCGGGGCACCATCACGCTGTGTCAAGACAAGAACTTTCCTGAGAAATAACGCGAACGTCTGCATCATGCGGGATTTGCGGGCGGGAGCGGGACAAAATATGGCAGGCGCGGGCGGGAGCAGGACTGAAAATCATAATTTTTTTGTGGGCGCGGGGCGGGAGCGGGACTGAAAATCATAATTCTTTGCGGGCGCGGGCAGGAGCGTGACTGCACAATGCGGGCGCGGGCGGGACTGAAAAACCCGACCCGCGCAGACCTCTAGTCCGCATCACTGCTGACGCTGACCCGATCCGTCTGTCCAACTCCCACTCCCCCTTACCCTGACTCATGAACAAAACCCCGAGATACTTAAACTCCTCCACTTTAGGTAGCAACTCCCCCCTGACCCAGAGCAGGCACTCCGCCCGTTTCCGGCTGAAAAATGTCTTTATTTAGCATTTATTGATTGAGCACCTTAACTCCAAGCCAAATTCCTTGTAGTTGCAACAATTACTTGGCAATAAAGCTTTTTCTGATTCTGATTCAAGCTCATGATCAAACCAGTGACCCTGGTTGTATGAAGCACCACCATACTACCATATGAAGGTCCTGCAAAAATACATATCTTTATGCGAATAAGATGGACTTCTTAGCCGTACACAAGGACGTAGGCCAGTTGCAGAGTGGTAACATTCTCGAATGAGTCTCTCTCATTTTCTACAATTTGAAAGGACAGAAACGTCAAGTGATAGAATACATGAAAGGATTTTAAACAGCAAAGTTATTGTGAGGAACTAATTTACTGTACCGAGTGAGGACAAATCGCAAGCGAAAGAACCTGTCCGGTCTATTTACAATTCACAAGCGGAAACAGCGGTGTAATTACGGTGTCAGTGCTTGACATGACAACTCCGTGAGAAGAATAGAATAGGTATAGAAAGCTTACGAGACGAGTTTCAATGGCGAGGTCAATGTAGGCACCTCAACTCGCACACGGACAAAAACCAGGCAGAAAGCATGAGCTAAAAGCTCGTCGTCATGTGTGCAATGACAAGAAGATAGCCATGTTTCTGCTGTGTCCTCATAACCCTGTATTACAGAATACAACACTCTGCATGAGCAATGTAAAAAGCCTTCAAGTGACATGGCACGTGTAGAACAGTAATTTTCCAAGGGCGTGCTTTATATAGCGAACGAGAGAGGAGATGAGGCACGAGGCAGCTCGTCACCTTTTCTTTCTTTCCACATCTCACCCCAGGTCTACCTGCGAACACGGTCCCTTTTCTTTGAAGCAAGAAGACTGTGCAAACGGGAGAAATGGAGCCACGTGAGGTCCAACAAATTACTCTTTGCGCATTGGTGGGTTGGGCTGGATCGACTGGAACACGTTTCTCGAAGGAGAGTCGCATGTGGTATCGAAAGCTCAATCCCTTTTTGAAGCTACAACATTGCAAACAGGTTGTATAAACGCTCAGTAACTTCGACAGCCGACGCATTATGCTTTTCCTGTCCGCGATAATACACTTTTACCCTCTTGAATGTGTAAAAAGGCCAGCTGAAAGAGGAGGAGGGGGAATTTGGGCAGATTTATTTTACACTGCTGATCAAGATGTGTAGCCAGACGCAATAAAAGATACAACGGACGCAATAAAGCGACGATGGTGTTCCCACCCTCTGAAAATCGGCTCAGTGTCGCTTTATTTTCAACAATGCAGCAACACCTTTAAGGCCCGGTCCCACAATACCGAGAACTAGAATTACAGCGATAACGATAAATAAATCGGTCCTGTGCAGTTTGTGCTCACACCAGACCGATAACGATACCTATAGCCCAGGCCTGGGTTTATCATCCGTATCGCCGAGATTGCTCCTGGAGCCATTTTTCCAGACCTGGAAAAATCTGATCCGATAAAACATCTGACCAACCAGGTAATTGTTTACACGTGATGTTGTCCGAGCACGTGCTATTTTTCCTCGGGCGTCTTTGTGCATCCTTGTTGCATCATGAAGAAGCCACGGAATACGGATTCACGGGAAAAAAAAAAAATTACCCGTATTTTCTGGACTATAAGCCGCTACTTTTTCCTAGGTTTTGAACCATGCGGCTAATACAAAGGTGCGGCTATTCTGTGGATTTTTCTTTCACCGCTAGGGGCGCTCTAACCGGAAGTAGAATCAAAAATAAGATGGACGAAAAATCAATGCAAAGAAGAATTAGCAGATCTTTAGCAGATAGAACACGCACGACAAATTACTAACTGGTAATTATTTTCAAATCCAGCGAAGATGATTAAAGTGACTTGTGGCTTCAAACACAGGAGAAATGAAGGTAAATAAATACCGGTTATTTTCTCTTGGTTCTGTTCCGTTTTAATCAGCAAAGTTGCTGCCGTGTTAAAAGGCACTGTTCGGAAAGAATCTGTTCAGGTACATACATGTACATTTACAGTACAAAATCGTTCTGTACATGCAGTAAATATCTAATTTTTCAACATAGATATCTGCGGCTTATAGCCCGGTGCGGCTTGTATATCTTTTTTTTATTTTTATTTTTTTAAAATAGAGCGGATGCGGCTTATATACAGGTGCGCTCTATAGTCCAGAAAATACGGTATATATAAATACAAAAAGCACCGATCTTTTATTCACGAATGTGATTTTCTGAGACACATCAACAGTAAATTAATAAAGTAAACATATAAATGCAGGTAGGATATTAGAATTATGAACTTTCCCAGTCCAAACATTTAATTGTTTTAGACTTCTTAATTTTTTTTTTTTATCCGTGATGCATCATCCGGATGAAATCGGTAACCAATCTGTAATACACTGAACCGTCCGTGACCGATCCGTAAATGATTAGCATCTGGATTAAAATCCGTAACCACTCCGTATTTTGCATCCTTTTTTTTTTTTAAATTATATTTCCGTAGTCTGTGACCTGTCCGTATTATATCAACCGCCGGAGTGTGTACATGGGTTGTTTTTGAAGTCCAAGCTCTACGGTACGAGCCGGAATAATGTGCTCCTACTTGGAAAAAACTTCTTCCAGGACTATTCCTAAGTTGCATGCGTTTATTTCCCCGAGTGTCAGGACCAAACGATATTATAGCCGGGATTATAGTTGTGGTGTTTCTGCTCCAGACTGGAACTAAAATCAGGTAGCGGTACAGTCAGAGTTGGAGTTATAGGTATAGTTATCAGTGTTGTGGGACCGGGCTACAACACGTATCCAAAAATCGGCAACACGAAGACGGCATAAGATGATGCAAAGCAGACACAAAAAACATGCCTATATATATGTATGTATTAGGGCTGTAACGATACACCCAACTCACGATTCGATTCGTATCGCGATTTTTGACCCACGATTCGATACACCCACGATTTTTTTTTAAATGTTTTTTTAAAGTAGTAAATTTGACTTATTAACATTTACTTACTTACATTAACTATTTAATAACAAATAATTCAGACCACTGCAGAGAATGAGTAATATGTATGCAAAAATGAACAAATGTATATCCAAAGACTGTTTTATTTCTCAAAATAATACTGTTGAGCCGGAAGCTCTGGTTTTTTCGGTTCTGAAAAAGTCATTTTTCCAAATCGTGTGAATCCGTTAAGATTTTTTTTGGGGGGGGGGTATAGGGGTGGCTCTCTCACTGTCTCACTCTCATAGGGCCAATGATTTTCTGTGATCGCGGAAAACAGATGGAAATTACGGAATTTTTATGGTGAAACATTGCTCGCGTGTCAAAGTGTAACTGCCGCAGAAGGCTTCCGCCCAAGCAGACATGCCTTCAGTGTTGCCAGATATTGCTAACGTTTTCCACCCCAAAATATGTTCAAAACCAGCCAAAAAACACCTAAAACCGCCCAATCTGGCAACACTGCATGCCTTTCCAGTCAAGTGATTGTGATTGGCTTGTGGCACACCTAGCCAGCCAATGAGCTGCTTGTTTACAGATTCGCTCCCCGCGTCGCAACCAGAATGGCGACCGCTTAAAAGAAATGAATGTTCTGCCAGTGGCGAGTGTGGACGTTGCGTGACTCGCAGAAGATTGTCGCAGGTCGGCGAAAAAACGACTTACTAATAGATATAAAAAATAAAAGTAATTTAAGTAAGTTTAAAATGTAATTTAAATAAAAAGTAAAGTATTCATAAATTGAAGTTTGGAAGCGCCTCTGTTTTTGGGCTGAGGAGAAGTTTGAAAGGGTGTACCGCGATTCTGCCTTCTTTTATCACGACACGGATCGTGGCTCTGCGTATCGCGATTTCGATACGCATATTGTTACAGCCCTAATATGTATGTATGCATGTATGTATGTCTTAGGCACTTGTAAAGAAATGCTGTAAATAAAAAATGGCTTAAAAATAATGAAATGAAATGTGTCAACATTATTAAAAGAAAATACTATAAACAGTAAGCCGTAATAAATGAAACAAAGTCGATATTTGGTGTGAGACGACCCTTTGCTTAAAAAAAAAGGTAGTCTCAGGTCCAGTGAGTGCAGTTTTATGCGGAAATGATCTGTAGGTTTTACTGAGCATCTTACAGAAGCAGCCACAGTTCTTCTGAACACTTTGACCGTCACACTCGCTTCTTCATTTTGCACCAAAACCCAGCAGCCTTCATTATGTTTTCTTTTTTCATCTGAAAAGTCAGCTCTTATGGAATATGCAGCTCAGACACAAACATTTAATTTCATGCTGGAAAATGAACGTTTGGACTCTAAAATGTTTTTGTAATGTTTTGATTCCATAATATTGAAGTCAGGCGGCACGGTGGTGTAGTGGTTAGCGCTGTCGCCTCACAGCAAGAAGGTCCTGGGTTCGAGCCCCGTGGCCGGCGAGGGCCTTTCTGTGTGGAGTTTGCATGTTCTCCCCGTGTCCGCGTGGGTTTCCTCCGGGTGCTCTGGTTTCCCCCACAGTCCAAAGACATGCAGGTTAGGTTAACTGGTGACTCTAAATTGACCGTAGGTGTGAATGTGAGTGTGAATGGTTGTCTGTGTCTATGTGTCAGCCCTGTGATGACCTGGTGACTTGTCCAGGGTGTACCCCGCCTTTCGCCCGTAGTCAGCTGGGATAGGCTCCAGCTCGCCTGCGACCCTGTAGAACAGGATAAAGCGGCTAGAGATGATGAGATGAGATGAAAAAAAACACCACAATATAGGTTGCTGAATACTTTTGCGCAGTATCGAAACACCATAATTATGACCTGCTGCTGGCTGGCAGTGCATACCCAGTGCGCATACGGAGTGTTTCTCTCCACACACCGTGCCTTTACTCGCTACTTAATGAGCACTATTTTTAGTTTCATAATTGTCTTGTTTGGGATCCTACAAATGGGCTATAACTATAATTACTAGAACTACTGGTTTTGTGCATGTTTTTGGGTAGAACTTATGACATTATCAACGCTACATGGCACCAACAAGTGATTTTAGCACAAACATACAAATATGCATATTATACGGATAGTATATCATGTGATAAATTACAATACAAATTTCTGACAATTCAAATCAATAAAATAAAATAAAATTTAAAAAATGAATTGTGATCATCAGGCAGTGTAATCTTAGTTTTTCCAAGATTTAATAGTGTCGTTGAGACAGCATGAGGTGTAATAATGCAAAATAGCAGGAATGCGCATGACTTCACCCAAGGCGGAAGTAACACAGCTCTAGTGCCACAAAACCAGATCGGAAATGGGAAAGAGCCGTTGTGTGATTGACTAGTAAATTTAACAAGAAATTTGAGATCTCTTTTTATAGATGGCCGAAAGCTTATGCTTTTATAGGCCTAGAAATTCATATATTTTTTCACCAGCCAGCCGGACTAGTTACCTTCCAAAGTAACTCGCCAAACAGAAAATCAACTCGCCAAAATTTGTTCATGTATGAATTTTACTTCTGTCAAAAATAACGCAAAAGAGAGTAGTTACCATTGCTCATGACTAATGTGCATTTATTTCAAGACCCGAGTATTTTGATACTGTTGTTAAATACATAAATGAGAACAACACCGAGCACCATAATATAATATCAACAAATAATAATATATTGGAAAACTTGGCAACTTGGTGTTATGAGTATTGAAAGCAAATATACTTACTATCATGACTATAGCACCCAAAATGTGTCCATGCTTTCTGTATTTAACCATTTGTGAGAGAGAAAGCATTCGGAGCTTCATATTGACTAGGAATCAACTTGAAAAAAATTAATTATTCCATAAAAATCGTATCGCAGCCGAGGCCTACCCTGCTCCCACGTTTGCTTATAAGTCCTTTGTCGTTTCTCCTTCTCGTATGCTTTATCAGCGGCCTTTTTCTCCTCTTCAGACCGAGGTCGCTTTGTCCCCGTCTCTGGCGGCTTCTGTACACCTTTCAGAAAATTCCACATCGCAACGTCGCTTTGGCAGGTGTAGATGTAAACAACAAAAACACGTGCTTAAATGGGCGATAATGTGGCCACATCTATTGAATTTGATAACGTGATTACCACGATATTCAGCGAGATGCGTTAGTAGTGCGCAGTAGTGAAAAAAACGACAGCCTGACTCGTACACGATATGATTCGGAATTCTTCGGTATTTTCCGTCCTGCCAATAAACACATCGATTAACACAGACACGGCACGCGCTTAATATGTGGCGGCTTTAGTTGACGGTGTGTCTGAATCTTCGCTTCATATATATTTTTTATTTTCAACTAGCCAGCCGGGCTGGCTAGTGACAGGAATTACCCGCCAAATGACAAATTAAGTCGCCTCGGGCGACCGGGCCACCGCGAATTTCGAGCCGTGATATATATATATATAAATAAAAAAGAAGCAGCAAAAGGAGGTAGTACAAATATTTATTCAAGTTTATTAAGAAAAGGCTCATTTGTTATTAACTTTTTCAATTTCATCAAAAGAATATTTTCGTTAACGGGCCATTAGATTTTCCTCCTACCTTTACAAACGTGGGTATTTTTCTTTTTAATTTAACAAAAGAAACGCAGACTGGAGTTGATAAAGAACAGGAAAATCAATGTAAGAAGCTGTACAACCAAAACTACAAAATGCCTCAAATATTTGATGCGACGTTCCTGCTACTGCCGAGTGAATGCTCTAGTCCAGGTTGTTTACGGAGTCCGGACAAAATTTCAGAGTTTTCTGAGAAATGAATCAATTGAAAATGAAAAACAAATTAATTAATTTGCACGAGCACAATTTGTTACTCTCAGTCAGGCTCTTTCTGCTTTATTATTCTTATTATTCTTGTTCTCCTAATGTTTAGGACGCTAGTTCTCCCTCGGTTTTCAACCAATCACCACCAAATTTCACATGAAGAACACCTCTGGGCTCAATTACTTTGCTATGACTTTTGGTGCTGATCTGGATCACTGATCCGGAATGATCTATGAAAAAAATGGGATTTTTTTTTCCCCCAAAATTGCTTATAACTCTGTCAATTTTCAAGCACATTGTGAAATTTAACCCATCTGAAGCAGTAAACATGCACACACAAGTGAGCAATGAGCACGCACACATACCCAGAGCAGTGGGCAGCTATAGCCTAGGTCACAACCGGCCGTACGTGCTCCTACGGCCGGTCTACGTGCAAGAAACGCACGGAGGGCGCATGTGTGACGTGCTGATTTTCGAGCCGTAGACTGGCCGCGGAGGTTCTTTGTCATGTCAAACAAACTCTACGGGCGTTTACATTTTTTCAGGTTGCAAGACAAACTTGCGGCCAACGTGCGTCTTTCTCCATGAACCAAAAAAAAAAAAAAAAAAAAAAAACACGCAGCGATTTGGGAAACGTCAAAAATCGCACGGCCAAAAAAATCGTACGTCCGGTTGTGACCTAGGCTTATGCTACAGCACCCGGGGAGCAGTTGGGGGTTCGGTGCCTTGCTTGAGGGCACTTCAGCCCGACTTCAGGCCAAGGCTGCGCCATGTTAACCTAACCGCATGTCTTTGGACTGTAGAGGAAACCGGAGCACCCGGAGGAAACCCACGCAGACACGGCGAGAACATGCAAACTCCGCACAGAAAGGCACCGGGCTCAAACCCAGAACCTTCCTGCTGCGAGGTGACAGTGCTAACCAGTACACCACCATGTTCTGGATCTTCAGGGTACGGTGGCCAGACGTTCCCGGTTTCTAACAGCTAGCGCAAATTACTGTGACTTTAGTCTAGTTTGTAACTGAAATGTAATTGTAAATTAATGTAAAATCAAAACAAGATAAAATATCTACAATGCATTTTTTTCAAAGCATTTTCTAAACAAGCACAGCTGTGTCTACAGCACCGACAGACTTCCACTTCAAAAAGTACTAAAACACCGAGCTGATTTCATGGGAACGTTGAATGAAACGATGGCTCCTTATTTGTTTTGTCTAACTTATGAACAGCTTTGTATGTCATGGTGGTGTTCTCCCACTCCTTTGATTCGTTTATCTATTTTTGGCAAAAGTATCGTTTTGGTATTGAGAATTGCGACCACACCTAGTATTAGTATCATGACAGCTCTATTTGCAAATGTTGATGTCCTGAAAGGTCTTTCTTACTACTCAGAGTCAACATTTACCATCAACACCGTGATTGCTGATTATCTGATTGATTTTTTTTTCCCTCTTTTCAGAAGAAATCGAAGCATCTTTCACCGCATTTGACCTCAGGATCAGCCCATGCCCACGCTGGATTTCCTCAGAATGGATGAGTGCTTGGTGCAAATGCACTGGAAACCATATCATCTGGGATGAGGCTGCACACTGGTCCTGTTCTCATCAGTTTCTCATTACGGCATTATTTCATTAGATTGATGTAACTAGGGCTGCAAATCTTCTGGGGGAAAAGCTCCGTCAACAAGTTGGAGGGGGAAAAAAAGAAGAAAGAAAAAACATGATTTTTTTTCCCCCCCATTACAATCTTTTCATATTACAGGAAAGAGAAGAGGAAAGGCATTAAGAGTAAACTGAATCATGCAGGGAGTCTAATCGAGCAAATGTTATTGTAGCAATGCGCAATAATGTACAAGTGTTTGGGCAAAAGGTGAGTGCTGATTTTGGTTGGGAATTCGCTGAACACCAGTCGACACCGACTTCTCTCCAGCAAGCTCGTTGAATACAAGGAACATCGGAAAACGGCAAGCAAGTAGGGCTGCACGATTATGGGAAAAAATGATAATCACGATTATCTTGATCAAAATTGTAATTAGGGCTGTGCGATATATCGAATATACTCGATATATCGCCGAAAATTCTGTGTGCGATACATAAAATTATTAGATCGTAACTATCGAGTATTTTATGGTCATCTTCCGACTTGTGTTTGTTTAAAACATTTCCCGGTGGTTTTCTCCCTGTCTCTCAGGCAGTAACGCGAGAGGCTGCCTAAGGGTAAAGAAAACAATAACGTCACGCACTCGCCAACCAATCCCGGGCGACATCGCGGTGCTGAAAGGAACTTCCGGGAAGATTTTCTAGTTAAGATTTCCTAGTTGGGCAGCACGGTGGTGTAGTGGTTAGCGCTGTCGCCTCACAGCAAGAAGGTCCTGGGTTCGAGCCACGGGGCCGGCGAGGGCCTTTCTGTGTGGAGTTTGCATGTTCTCCCCGTGTCCGCGTGGGTTTCCTCCGGGTGCTCCGGTTTCCCCCACAGTCCAAAGACATGCAGGTTAGGTTAACTGGTGACTCTAAATTGACCGTAGGTGTGAATGTGAGTGTGAATGGTTGTCTGTGTCTATGTGTCAGCCCTGTGATGACCTGGCGACTTGTCCGGGGTGTACCCCGCCTTTTGCCCGTAGTCAGCTGGGATAGGCTCCAGCTTGCCTGCGACCCTGTAGAACAGGATAAAGCGGCTAGAGATAATGAGAATGAGGGATTTCCTAGTTCCGGTTTACAGTGCTGACTCAGTTCGTGCAATCGCTGGTGCTGCATAGGCTACCGTGTAAGCTCTGTCAATTTCAGCGACAAATTAAAAATGGAAGCGGACGAATTGGTTCCTAAAAGAACTAGTAAGGGGTCAGTCATCTGGCATTCTTTTGGATATCGCGAGGAGGACGTGGAACAGCAAATGCCAGTTTGTAAAGTGTGCAAAAAAAAAAAAACCTGTCATCACGAAAGGCAATACCGGAATTCTACACATCTGAGAGGCAGAGCCAGAAAACATTCAGTTCAAAAGTGTGCAAAGAGAAAAATGATGTTTTGCAGATCTCTCTCTTCTCTCCCTCAATCTCTCTCTCTCTATTGTGAATGTTCCAGTGGTTCTCAGTAGTCAGGTTAATAGCTTGGAGATCTATTTTTTTAAAATAATTTAATGAACGAGCACTTTTCTTATTTAGGCTAAATGTCTCTCTGTGTTGAGTTTGCACTTTATTGATTTGAGCTCTGAGCAGCTCTGTATTGTTTTGCCCCTTTGTTGCAATTTTCAAGATTGTTTTTGCAGTTTGTGCCACATCTTTGTTGAATAAAAATAGTCTTATTTCAATTCAGTTGTGATTAATCACCAACATGATGTAAAATGTGTTGTTGAAAACCACCTGTAAAGTTAACCAAGAATGTTATTTAATCTGCAGGGATTGTAGTGAAAAAAGTAAAGAGTAAAAGTTAGATTTCATGGCGTCCTTTAAATGAGATTTCAATATATCGAGATATATACAGTATTGTATATCGTGAAATGGAGAAAATGTATCGGGATATTAATTTTTTCCCATATCGCACAGCCCTAATTGTAATCACGATTATTAATCACGATTATTCTTGATGTTAGGGAAATCACTTCGATTTTATTTCACTACATTCAAACAAACAACATGAACAGCTTTCAGTGCAGAATGAAATTTAAAAGAGAAATTCTGATTTCCAAATGACAAATAAATGAAATTTATCCAAGAAATTACCAAAGGATGAAGGAACTGAAAACTCAGTTGCAACAATTACACAGCATTATACTGAGGCTGAATCCAAAATGCGTCCAAATAACAGAACTTGAGCCCTTTCGAGGGACAAACTCCTCCTCACCTCCGCCTGCTTCTTCAGACACGGATCGACTCTGTTGTTCCGACATAGTTAGCTTTTCTCTCTCACCTCGATCTGTTACCTACTCTCACGCTATCACCCCTTGAAGAAGATACCGCTGCACTGAAGCTCTGCGCGCTTGGCTTGCTTGCTTATTTAGGCGGAGTAATGAAACCTTACACGCGTCGGTTCGCCCCCTAACGGTTTGGCGGAGTATTGGTCAAAAAGTGCTTGATCAGATATGCAGCAGGGCTCGCGTTTTAAATGGAAATAAATCGCGATTTTCATTTAATTTAATCGTGGCAGCCAAAATCGCGATTTTCGATTAAATTCGATTAATTGTGCAGCCCTACAAGCAAGTGCTACCTTGACGTCAGTAACGTTCCTGAAAAACTGGAGAACGAAAACAAGAGCCGCATAAATAGCTCTTGTGCAAATATCCGTGCAACCGCTTTGGTCTGTCATGTACGGAAGCCGCGAGAGGCCCTTCATATAATCTTTTTTTATTCACCTTGTTATCCCAAGATAACGACATAATTAATTCAGGATCTCGAGAAAACAACACCACTAATTCGAGATCTCGAGAAAACAAAACCGTTATTCCGTGATCTCGAGAAAACAAAGCAATTATTTCATGATCTCAGCTGGATCACTGTATCTCCGTCGGTAGAGACGAAGCCGGGCCAGTCTTCTGCGGAGGTGCCGCGGACTCATTTTGAAATGATCCCTTATTAAAGACTTAATGCAATCTCTCCCTGTGTCAACCCCTGATCAAAATATTGCCTTATTAGGTGATCGATTATTCCAGACATTCTAATGACCAAAGTTGCGTCGATACAGAATGAGAAACAGCCCCAAAGTCAGCATATCACAAGTCTCTTGGCGTACCTGAATGAACCATTTCTCAGCTGTTTACTCGAGATCACGGAATAATTGTTTTGTTTTCTCGAGATCTCGGAATAACGGTTTTGTTTTCTCGAGATCTCGGATTAGTTGTGTTGTTTTCTCGAGATCCTGAATTAATTATGTCGTTATCTCGGGATAACAAGGTGAATTAAAAAAAAAAAGGATTATATGAAGGGCCTCTCTCGGCTTTCGTAGTCATGCATTAACTCTTCCGAACTATTATAATGCGTACAGCGTGCCTAAAAACTAAGGGTCAATAAAATTTGGAAAAAAAAAAAAGTACAAGTGTTGTCACGGGGACTGTGAAAAGCCCTCATTTATTAATTTATAGCCTCCAGAGAAGCTCCTCAGGCAGTCCAGCCATCAGCACCTCTAATGAGACCTGCTAGGTTGACACATGACAACAGTGTGTGCTTGCGATCCATTCTGACGAGAGAGAGAGAGATTTCATTAATTTTGCCACGTTTGAGACAGTAGGGGTAAGACCTAGCCGTAATTAAGGCTGCTCGATGAAGCATCGGGGCCCTGAGATCACAGTATCACAGTCACGCTGACCGGTTTGAAGCTACTCTCGCAAAGTTAAGTCATGATTGTCGAACTGAAGGCACTCCACACAGTCCAGAGAAATATTTATGCTGCATCAAGTGCTCTGGGCATATTGTTACATAAACAGCAGAAGACGACGACCACAGAACAAGGTGTGCATGTTCAAACACAAGTCTTTTGATGCACGCACCAACAAATACGTTTGGATAGAATTAAAATCCAGACATGCTGACTCCTGAACAATTAAAAAAAAAAAAAAAACACCCCACAAGATCAACTGTGAGCTACTGCTGACTTCCGTATCCCCCCCGCTTAGATCAGAACGCGAGCGATCGAAGGAACAGGACACTTATTATGAATGCTGACTTCGACAAATAATGAACCCTGAAACAAGTAAGTAAAGAGCCGTGTCTCTCCCCAGGGATTTCAAACAGCATCCTGGGAAACTGCCATTTTGAAATAGCATTTTGCTCCTCTGAAATAGCGCCAAAATCCACGCTATATGTTTCGTAAATACATTCCGTCGGTAAACAGGAAGTCGATGTGCAACAGACCTGAAAACGGTGTATATGCTATAGAACCCCAAGCTGAAGCTCGGTACCAAATATCTAGCAGTTATGATTTGTAGTTGCTGAGAAAAGTGTTACGAAAATTTTGCAAATCCACGCTATGTGTTTCATAAATACATTCCGTCGGTAAACAGGAAGTCGATGTGTGACAGACCTGAAAACGGTACATACGGTACAGAACCCCAAGCTGAAGCTCGGTACCAAATATCAAGCGGTTGTGATTTGTAGTTGCTGAGAAAAGTGTTACGAAAATTTTGTAAATCCACGCTATGTGTTTCATAAATACATTCCGTCGGTAAACAGGAAGTCGATGTGCGACAGACCTGAAAATGGTACACACGGTATAGAACCCCAAGCTGAAGCTCGGCACCAAATATCTAGCAGTTATGATTTGTAGTTGCTGAGAAAAGTGTTACGAAAATTTTGCAAATCCACGCTATGTGTTTCGTAAATACATTCAGTCGGTAAACAGGAAGTCGATGTGCAACAGACCTGAAAATGGTACACACGGTACAGAACCCCAAGCTGAAGCTCGGTACCAAATATCAAGTGGTTGTGATTTGTAGTTGCTGAGAAAAGTGTTACAAAAATTTTGTAAATCCACGCTATGTGTTTCATAAATACATTCAGTCGGTAAACAGGAAGTCGATGTGTGACAGACCTGAAAATGGTACACACGGTATAGAACCCCAAGCTGAAGCTCGGTACCAAATACCAAGTGGCTAAGATTTGTGACTGCTGAGAAAAAGGGCGTTTCGGACAGAGGTAAACCAGTATACACCCCCTATAAGGAAAAAAAAAATTTTAAATCGAGTTATGGAGAGCCTTCCAGGACCAACCGATGGGTTCAGATTTGGCTAATGGTTTTATCCAACAAGATCTACATCTGAGACGGGATATAACCAAACTTCCACTGTTTGATCCTTAAGTAAAACCCTCAACTGCTCAGAGTTTCTAGGGTTTGAACTCATGATCTTCCAATCAATCAATCAATCAATCAATCAATCAATCAATCAATCAATCCTTAATCGCTGACCTACTGCTCCTTTTCTCATTCTAGTAACTCAGAGTGAGGAAAAAACAAATCTGTTCTTAGATACATCTCTATTCTCTCTTTAAATGCAGGCTTTCGTCTAAACCGGGGAACAGGGGTGCTGCGGCCTCTTACCGAAATGCCGATTGAACCCCAAGTCACACTTAGGCCATGCACTTGTATGCTACTGCACAACATGCAATCTTTCTCAAAACGATCTTTTCTCCGTGAAAACATCCCAGCAACGCCACGTGACAATGTGTCTGACCATCAAATACATTATAATTGCTCCAAAAATATTCCAAATCATAGTAGATACAAGGGGTGGGCAAAAATATCGATACGGCGATATATTGCGATACTTTGTCTTCGGATTCAATATCGATACTCAAAATTTGAATATCGATATTTTTTCAAATAATAAATCATGTTTCAGACGGGTTGTAAATCCAGTACGACTTCCGCACCTCCGCTCCGCAAGGTGTCGCTGTGCCGCTACCTCACTGCAAGGCGCTCTTCGTCTTCTCTTTTTTTCCCGGTGGTTGCAGTGAGGAAAAAAAACAAGCAAGCATGGCTGTTAATGTAAACCTAGAGACGCCGCCGAACTTTAAGGCAGATGTTTGGAGGCACTTTGGAGTCCAAAGGAAAGGAGAAAAAAAAAAGTGAGATGGACAAAGAGTACGCACTTTGCAAAACCTGTTTCGCTCCAATTAGATATACAATTTCTACTGCAGGTGACATAATCAGCTCTCAGAGGAGCTGTCTCACCTCTGAGCATGCTGACCAGTTGCTCTTCCTGAAGAAGAACATGCAGTTTTGAAATGTGTGCTCACAGTACAGGTTTGGATTAAACTTTACACAAGTACTAAGCACAAGTTAAATGTTCTCAGGTATATGTTCTCAAGTTTACAAAGAACAAATTGATATTAGTGTTAGCACTGAAATGTATGTGCAGTCTGCAGTGCAAGTTTTGAGTTTTCATAAAACAATTTGATTCTGCTTGTTAAGCAGCACTGATGTGTCCATGCTTACAGAAAAGTTGAGAACCTAACCTGCATGTCTTTGGACTGTGGGGGAAACCGGAGCACCCGGAGGAAACCCACGCGGACACGGGGAGAACATGCAAACTCCACACAGAAAGGCCCTCGCCGGCCCCGGGGCTCGAACCCGGACCTTCTTGCTGTGAGGCGACAGCGCTAACCACTACACCACCGTGCCGCCCTGTAGTTATGTATGTGAAATGTAATTTTACAGTGGTCAATAAATTCTGATTTTCTTCAGTGACACATATCGTGATGTGGTTGAAATTTCTTGCAATATATCGATTATCGCTGAACCGTGATATTATCGTTATCGTGGGCAAAATATCGCCATAGTATCGTATCGTGAGGTATCTGGTGATACCCAGCCCTAGTAGATACACCGCCAGACGGTGCAAAAACAATCTGAATTGGCGTTTTCCAGACTGAGGCGCCATGTTGTTTAGTTGTTTACTTGTCGCGGCTGCTCTCGCGAGATTTGACATGGGTTACATACAAGGTCAGCTGACTTATAGAGCGAGATTTCTCGAGACTGAATGACCTTTCACCCACCGGCGCGGGAGCTTTCGACAGAAGTAGTTCGCGAGTTGTTTTTGTCGACACTTGGGCATTTAAAGATGTCATCCCGCGGCACGAAACGGAAGAAAGCCAAAGACTGTCCGGGGCAGAAGATGATTACTTCTTTCTTTTTCAATGCTGACAGACAATTTGTTACAATTTCCCTCTCAGATAGCCTCAGAATGTCCCATTGGAGCCTCAATTTTTCAAAGGCTTCGCACGGCGGAGGGGGGGACGGACAACCGGCACCATCCCCCCACCCCGTCGCTTCGCTCCCTCGCCATGGTGAGCGCCCTCATACTAAATTTTTCTAGAAAAAACCCTGAAATGATTCTGTACTGATGCAAATGAAGTATTTCCAGAATACAACAAATGTGTGAAATCGAAAGCCACATTTCAATCTGGATTTGGAGGGGAGAAGGAAAAAAAGAAAGAAAAAAAATAGCCTTCAGCTGTTCTTGCACAACAGAGCCCTTGAGAAACTGGCAAATGCTCCATATACTTTGGAAAGGGCAAAGTGACACAGCATAATGCCTCATTATTTCAGACACACAGCACACTGCAAGGACACCAAAACTCAAGAGAGTGGTGAGAGTCTGGAAGTCACACTATTTATAACAAAGGAAAAAAAAAAAACCACCACAATCCGTCATGTATGGACTGCAGGTGCAAAGACGAATCATTTTCGAATCACACATCGGCACTCAATCAAAATCACGCTGAATCATCTTGGGTCTAAAGATTCCTGCCCATACTCCTAACCCCGTATCTTTCCTATTCGTTGCAATCAGGGTTCTAACGAGACCAAAATATCAGCGTCGTGGCACCGGTCATAACGGCCGGGGGGTCATGGGTACATAGATGCATTCTAGCGCATTTTTTGATAATTTTTTTTTTTTTTTGGCCAAAAGTTGTTGTGATTGAAGACTTACTATAATTAATATTAATTTTTTTTTTTTGCGATCCAAATCCCGCGTTCTGATTGGCTGGCGAGCAGGTCCGTATCCTACGGTACGGACCCCGGTTACGGACCTCTAGCGACTCGCTCGTTCACAACAACAAACATAGTAGCATTTTTTTGTCAACATTTATCTTTTTTTTTTTTAAATAAGATTTATTTATAAGATTATCAAAAATCTTATAAATGTTTGCCAGCATTTCTCAGGAGAAGAGCATTAATTTTACAGCATGGATAGCGATAACGACAGCGTTCACAGCGACAGCGAGTTTTACTACCCTGAGGAAGAAGAAATAAAAGAAAACATTTCAGGAGAAAGCTAAAAACCTCTAACTGTTGCTAACGCCGAGCAAAAACATGGCTGAATCCTGAATGACTCCTATTTGTATAAATAGGGGACGACATAGGCGGCAAAATGTAGTTTTTTTCCTGCCATGGAAGTGCACTTGTATACCGAGGAGGAAGCCATTTGCATTACAGCCGTGAATGAGGATTCAAAATGGCGGCTCGGCTCGGTTTTCCCTTTCGGGCGCTCTCGTTTTCTGTTAGAATTTGGTAAAGAAAAAAATAAATATATTATTTACCAGCTTAAGGTTGGTCCATATTGTGAAATACCGTGACCTCGGCCTTGAATACTGACCTCGGCCCAGAGCGCCTCGCTCAGTACTTTCAAGACCTCGGTCACAGTATTTTACCACACGGACCTCCCAGCTGGGAAATAACATATATAGGTGACATATTTATGGATTAAGAATAAAACGACCAGTTGATGTTCACCAAGTGTCCACTTTATTTTCAGCTTCAGCCATTCAATTACATACATGACTATCCAGCTCTAGCTCAGGGACCGGAACGTGTTACATGCGTGGTGCGTAAGCGCCTCTTAAAGCTAGACGGCCTTTCAGTTTCATAAAGTCGGTGAAATTTAGTTCTCTCTGAAATTTGGTCATTGTGATATATGTTTATTTATGTAATATCTCAAAATAAATAAATAAATAAAATGAAAACCCAAGCCATTCTGTAACTCAAATCAATCAAAGTCCTTCCCACGCCATGTGGCGCATAGGGCGGCACCAATCTCCGTTTCCGTAGCCCTCGGCCTCTCGCCTATTACATAGCTATGGTTACAGTGAGGGGCGGGTCCTTTGGTAACCGCGAGAGTTTGACTCCCTACTTGCATCTGTATTGCAGCTTGCCTTGCCAGACGGCACTAGGTACCATTTTTATGATGGTCTTTGGTATGACCCGACCGTGAGTAGAACTCGCGATCTCTCGATCAAGAGGCGGACACTAGGCCAACTCGCAGTCAACTGGGAAGGCCATTCTGTAACTGGGAAGTTATAATGTGCATGAAATTGCCCGCTTCGCGCAGTCAAGCAGACAAAGGAGGTCCGTGTGTGCGCGCATGCACAGGTTTACCTTTGACGGTGCACCGCCAGTTCCATCATTCTGTCGCTAAACGAACAGCTGATCACACCGAGGTGCTCGCTGAGCGCCGGTATTTATTAGTTTGGTCCTGCGTTTCCTTTCCTTCGTATATAACGTAACGTCTTTTCTTCTCGCTTTCTTTCCGTTACTGTAGTCCGTCTTTCACGTTTCATTCACACACTCACGTCCTCCATTTTTCTCTCCTGCTTCAAATTTGTATCCCGCAATGCCTTGCGCGAACACGGAAAGCCCATCACGTCATGCATGACGTAGGATCTTGTATTGGGTCATGGTGAAGCAGGAAAAAATAGCTGAGAATTTAAGGTCACGTGGAGATCAATTCATTAATCGTTCTATTTAAAAAAAAAAAATCGGAAATCTGATTCGAATTCAGTAGCTTTTGGTCCACTAAACAAAAATAATCAAGTGTCGGGGAAAATTTGTTTAAATGACCTACACTTGAAAAATCTGAAAGGCGGTGTAGCTTTAACACAGATGGCACTTTAGCGCGAACACAGCATAAGGAAGTTGGTAAACCGGACTAGCACGATCAGCGACGATCTCCACACGGAACGACTCGGGTAGCTCTGCACTTGGCGCTACATGGACGGGGAGTGGAGTACGTCCGGACGTAGAACATTTCCATGGCGGCGTGCCGTCGCCACTGCGTAGGGATAATGAGAAAAATAAACGCACGACCACATTTTCAAGATTGACAAGTCTTATTCGTGTAGTGGCAACTGTTTACAGGCGTGTCGGCAATATTGTGGGCGTAGCGGTACGGAAACATTGCGTATCGACCCGATATGCTGAAAAGGCCGGAGTTTGAACCCTGGTTGCCATGAGTGAATAATATGCTTCAACGTGAACAGCTGAGACGAACAGCTTATCCGACTTGTTCTCATATGAAAGATGTAAATTCAAAACACAAACGTCTCCACCATTTAGACCAACACAGAGATTTGTTTCATGCCAGTATATGCCAGGACATATTACTGGACGCCGATATCGCAGTAGTGGTGTCGCCTGCCAAACATGTACCGTCTTGCCCAGTTGCACTCGTCAGCGCTGTTTCTCGGACAGTTAAACCCGTCCATGCCAAAGTGTGAATGCAAATATTTTTCCAGCTGTAACTCCCATTTCCTATTGGGGCGAGGCGGCCCACGCTAGCGGCCTGCGCTCGTATCAGAGGGGAAAAGAGTGGTGTAGGAGGATGACAAATCACTCTGCAGATGGCTGCTCGCTCTGTCCTGTCAAACTTCATACTTTGTTCTTTCTTCATCTTTTAACCAAAAACCACATGAATTACTCTCTTCTCTGCTCCTCAAATCATGCTTCGAGGTCAACGTGTCACCATCATTGTTCCTGACAGTGCTCCGGACTTGTTCTGCAAGGCTGCAGTAGGAAACGTCACAGAACGTGCTGGTGGTTTCTCTGTTTGGCTCTGATTAGGCCACAGGACCGAGTGTGTGGCCAAAGCACTTCCTTTCTGAAGTGTTATGGGGTCAGGATGGCTGGGAAAGCTTCAGAAACTAGGAACGTACTCACTCACTCAATCTCAGGCCTGCGCAAGTGATCTCGGGGGGGGGGGGGGGGGGGGGGGGGGGGGGGGGCACACATGATGATACTTTTACCAGCCTCCTGAATCTGGCCGAGTTACACCAGGAGTTGTGCTGTTAAGTGCATCAGAAGCTTAACATGCAAGAAAACCTGGTCGAGATTTGGTTTTTGGAAAACGATCATTATTATGATTAGTATATCTCGGGTATGCTGATGTCCGCTTGATCGTTTCGTGAATTGTTCCCCCCGCCGCCACAGGGAAATATCCCTCCCACAACCTGAGATAGCGGAGCAGGAGTCGTCCGAATCACGGTCACTCGCTGACCTAGAAAAGGCGCCATCATGATGCCTGAAGCTCTCCCTCCACCCTCATGCCTGAACAGGTCACTCAGTGGACCACAAACCTGCAAGCAACGGTGTTGCCATGAGTCAAATCCCAGCGATGACTGCATGGGCAGGCTGCCACCGTGGCTCTGTAGGCTGGAACGGTGGAGCAGCAAAAAGAAGATCAGTGCAGACAGACCATATTAGGCCATCCGGAGAAGGGTTTTTCAGAATACAAGATGGTGTTGTCGTCCACCTCTGCAGCAGGATGAAGACCTTAGCAGCTTTCGGCTTGTTAACACATCAACACTTGGCACTGCCAAGCAAAGCTTAGATCGCTGACGGTAGGAAGACAACTTTAACTCCATGGCAGCTTAACTGGAGTGGATAAGTGACTCGGCGGCCATCAGGTCGACACAGATTATTTCGGAGAAGAAGATTTCTTCTCCGATTTATGGTGCCGCTTTGATTCTGGGTGCAGTTCAGGGAACATTTCAGGGGCTTTTCAAATATCTGAGAATTGAAGGTACAGAACCAGAACGCTGTGACCCTCAGCCAGGGCAAAACTTGAGGGCGGATGGGGGTGGGGTCATCCGGGAAGGTTCGTCATGACCCTTCGCTCTAACGGCCCTTTCCCAGCGCGTGGTACCTGCTTAACTCAACTCTCCTCACGTTTTTTTTTTTACATCACCAGTTTATTTTCCACTGCAGCTGGTCGTCATGGCGACGGCACATAAAACTGCAGTGATGTCATCTTCAACGCGACACACACAGGAAGATCTTTATGATTATGAGCACTACATTTGGTGTGTGTGTGTGTGTGAGAGAGAGAGAGAGAGAGAGAGAGAGAGAGAGAGAGTGCACACCAAACAGTGTTATGTCAAGCTGAAGTTGCCACAATTCATCACGTTTCGAATGCACTAACAAATAAAATACGGCATTTAAAAAAAAAAACCCAGCCACGTCCAAACTCTCGGGACGTAATGGTAATGGCGGAAAACATGCCATCAGTTTACAGGCAGAAAAAAAAAAAAAAAGTCGTGTTGGATTTGTTCAAATGGTGTAACGGTTAAAATGCAAGTTCGCGTCCCAGCTGAGTGCGTTTTATTTGGGGGAAGTTCTGCTGCAGGTAAACTGGTTTAAATTAAATTGGCCGGCCTGTACTGATATTCTGCCAAACGTTCCGTTAGTAAAAGTGATGAGTGCACGTATATTCTGCTTTTGGTCTCTGTAGTCCGCAGTATATTAAAGCAAGCCACAAGCTGAAGGCTCCGGCCTTCATTAAAAATAAAAATTCACGAGAGCCTAATGGTGATGATACACGGGGCAACTTTTTGGGCAATGTTGCCGAGCAATGTTGCTGGCAACGGGCAACTAGGTGAGACACAGGGCAACTTTTCAGGGCAACAACAGTTAGCAACGGCAGTTTACAGTTAGCTAAAAAAAAAAAAAAAAATCGATGTCTTAATTTTTGCTGTGACCATTTAATCAAGCTGTCTGTTGTTTTTTAGAGCTTTGGTGAGGTAAATTCCTCCGTATAGAATATTAAAATAACAACTTACCGGCGTAAAAACAGATGAGGAGTCTCTCCATCTCTTCACTCCACTGACACTGAGCGGCCGCCATATTTGTTTGAAATTTCTGATCCGAACCTCACCGGAGGTCACATGACTCGATACTCGCGTTCTGATTGGCTTATCTCAAAAAGTTGCCAGAGATTATCAAAACCATTCAGAAAGAAACAATGTTGCCCAATCTCAATAGAAAAGAGTCAAAACGCAATTGCCCAGCAACATTGCTCGGCAACATTGCCCAAAAAGTTGCCCCGTGTATCATCACCATAACCTTCAGTAAGATCGGCGAAATCCTGCTTCGGTCCGAGTAATGCCATGCCATGATGTTCGATTTATTACAAAACATCGGTCTAACATTTACACTACCGTTCAAAACAGGGATGTGATTTGGGGCTGGTGAAATTATCTGAAAATTTTAGCCGGGGGTCTGGGGGCCATAGGCCCCCAGCTGGTCCAGGGCAGCACCCTGGTGGGGGGACAAGGGGGGTGAAGCCCCCCGAAGCTCCTGGGTTCTGGGGTTTTCTGACTTAAAAATTGTACTAAAATGGCAAGCAAACACACAAGAAAAAACTTGTCATGATTAACAAATTCAAGCCAATTCAATGGTCAACATGCAACTCTGAGCCCCTATAGTAAATTCAATGATTCTTAACTGACAAAAAGCCAAAACATGAAACCTAAAAATGTCATTCTAAATTAAATCATCTGCATTAGAATAAATAGAAAATTGTATAAGGAAAAACAAAATTTATACTTTCAGTTACTGTAGAAGTTGAACATACCTACGGTAAATGTGCCTTTTCAAACAAACATGATGCAACATAAGAATTCATCCACAAGTCTTCAGGAACTCTCAAAGAAAAAATCCATGTCCAGTTCCAGCAGATCAGTCACTTTTTTCTGCAGTTTCTACTCTAGCAATGTCAACTTCATATACATAACTCTATAGTGTTCACTCACCAAAGGATAATCATAACTCCATAGTGTTCACTCACTTAAGGATATTCAGAACCCCAGTGTTCACTCACTTAAGGATATTCAGAACCCGTGTTCACTCACTTAAGGATATTCAGAACCCCAGTGTTCACTCACTTAAGGATATTCAGAACCCCAGTGTTCACTCACTTAAGGATATTCAAAACTACTGTGTTCACTCACTTAAGTTTCGTTTCTATCCCGGGCTCCAGCCCAACTTTGCACGCTCGTAGCTCGGGCAGGGGAGGTCCCAGCATCCCCAAACTTGACAGCCAGAGTCCTCTGCCCTCCCCCCAAAGAACCAGCATGGGCAGGGCGCGCTAGCCCCACGCCTCGGGACGTAATTCGCCCCGAGGTGAGCCGCGGCGCTCCGCTTAGGTTTCGTTTCTATCCCGGGCTCCAGCCCGACTTTGTACGCTCGTAGCTCGGGCAGGGGAGGTCCCAGCATCCCCAAACTTGACAGCCAGAGACCTCTGCCCTCTCCCCAAAGAATGAAATCGCTGAACAAATGTCTCACAGTCTTATATCCAACGTCTGTAGCAACCTCTTTCTCCAACCATTTCCAGCGGAACTTGTTTTTCACTATTCTGTCGATTTCTTTAACTCGATTTGCATCTTTACGCTCGATCACGGAGGCTGCCATCTTTCAACTCTTTGTTTGAAGCGAGCTTACGTACAGCTATCTAACAAGCGCGTTCATTGGTTGTTACAGAGCGATGGGCCAATCACGTACCTCGTTTCATCTCAATGACGGAATTACTGAAAGTCGGAACGAATAGGATACGAATGCAGATTTTTGAGCGAAAAATCTGAAAAAAAATATTTTTCAAATTTTGAGGTGAAAAAAGCGGAATTCCGCGAATTCGCGGAAAAAAATCACATCCCTGTCAAAAGTTTGGGGTCACTTTCACTACGTTCAGACTGCAACCTGAAACGACCCATATCCGATTTGTTGTGAAATCCGATTTTTTTGTTAGGCCGTTCACATTACCAATTATATGAGACTTGTATGCGATCTCCAATATGAACGGAAAACAACCCAAATGTGTCCCGCATGCGCAAATTGACACGTAATAAGCACATCTACGTAATACGTAAACGAAAAAAGCGCACTCTTCAAGTTTCCACCAAAGAGGCGGGATTAGCCAACGCAGAATAGTGACGTTTGTCTCTTGTTGATGACGTGTAGGTCGCATGAATGCGACCTGTCCGGTCAGACTGCAGTCGCATGTGAAAATAACGGATATGCATCAGAATTAGGACCACATATCCAAGCGGCCTGGGTCGCATGTGAAAAAAATCGGATCCGTGTCGTTCAGATTGTCAATAACAAATCGGATACAGGTCGCATATGGGCAAAAAAATCGGATATGGGTCGTTTCAGGGTGCAGTCTGAACGTAGTCTTTGAAATGTCCTTATTTTTGAAAGAAAAGCACTGTTCTTTTCAATGAAGATCACTTTAAACCAGGGTTTCCCAAAGTGTGGTGCGCGCACCCCCGGGGGTGCGCGAGCTGCCACTAGGGGTGTACAAGATAAAAAAAAAAAATGTAATGGCGATTTTTAACTCTTCTTCTACGCCGTAACGGTTCTGCAGTAATTTGTGGCTTCATTCATTCATTCATTCATTCATTCGCGATGCTCAACTGGTTGAAATCGGCAAAACTAAATGCGCCACCACAAATGTTTAGTTTAAAACTAAACATCGGCAAAAACGTTGAGAAAGATTTGAGGCTGAGACTGTCTTCAATTACCCCAAACATCGGAGAGCTCTGTGCCAAGATGCAGGCCCATCCGTCGCATTAATATTGGTATGTATTTGGCCAAATGGCATTGATCGTGCTAAAAATATATACTGCTACTGAAAATAGGACCTATATAGCCTACTGACCCACCCACCGTCTGTCTGTCTCTCTCTCGCTGCAGACTGAGCCGCCAGCGCTGCACTTCACAATCAGATGGATCCTCTTTCTTTATCTGTTCCTGATATGCTCCTTAATTGTTGTATCTCTTTAAAATGCATACGTTCATAATTATCATTGCTATTTTTACTGTTATTATATGTTAACTTTTTTGCAAATTAAATTCATCATTCTCAATTCATTTTCATAACCTTAATGACAGGGTTGTGTTGCTAGTGTTTTAAACACGGATGAAAATCATATATTTTCCCCATATCTGGCTGGTAGACTACATGCCTCGATGTGATCTCCCTTTGTAATGAATTTGCGCATTTACCGTGTTGCAACGTTTTAAAACTGTTACATTTCAATCAAATTCTATCTAATTCAAATACGAGAGCGCATAATATGCTGTGATTCGATGTTCTCATTCGAGCATGATGTGCTGCCTTTGTAAGAAAGCTTTGGTGGGTTTTTTTTTTTCTTTTCACTTTTGTGGTTTCCTGCAGGTGTGGCAAACGATGTTTATCATCATTTTAGCACGATTAAAGATGCTGCCTTTATAAGAAAGCGTGTGTTTTTTGAAACTGGGGAACTGGGGGTGCGTCAACCTGGTTGGAGTATAGAGATCTTGCATGTGACGTCACAGCCGATCCAGATTGTGACAGACGCCATCTTGTCGGTCAAACGCCATATTTCCGACTTCTACTTCTACCTTTTCTTCTGGAAAACCCTACTATATACAATTCTACTACAACGGCTGCGGCTACAAGCTCTCCCTACCTGTGCACGTTTTTTGTGTGTATTTTTGCGTGTTGTTTGTCTGTATCGGACTTCAATATCCACTACAACCGTATGGACTTACTGGACATGGGTTTCCAGCAGAAAATGATGGTTTGTAGCGATTTCCATCGCATGCACAACATTCCGGACGAGATAGCGAGACCAGCGGGGTCTCTGTGGATTGTTATCGGAAGCAAAGCGAAGGAGGCGGCGTCGGGAGCGGAAGCAAAAGCGAGGCTGCAGGCAGAGCCGGCCTGTTGACTAAGCTCAGAAAACAGCCACTCAAATCTCCACTGCCAAGCCTCTACCTCTCCAACGCCAGATCCATGGTAAACAAGACGGACGATTTGGAATTACAGCTGGAATTACCTTATTCTATTCTATAATCGGCTGGTCAGTGCAGTACTAGTAATACTTAATACCCATCCAATGAGGATTGTTATTTTCTTGTTTACAAGATGCCACATCTGAGTCGCTGACGAATCCTGAATTTCTGTAAAGATAACTGTCCAGAGATTTATAAGCACGCAGTGCTTCACCACTGAACAGCGAGGGTGAAAGTTGATGAGGTAATTATACACATCTGGGTATTCCGCTGGCAGTTCAACATCCACTGACACGTTCGTGAAAACTACGTCCGGTAAGCCATAAGGGTCACAAATCTGTAGATCGTTTATTTTAGACATATATCTAATCATCTGTTCATTAGAAAAATGAGCCGTGTAGTCCGTCGGTTGAAATTGATCCATTCTGTACACGAATGCAGCAATATTCAGCTGTGTTTTTTACCGACAAGATGGCGGCTGTGCACTTTCCGGTCACGTGGCTGCAAGATCTCTATAGAAGGGGGTGCGCGGCCAAAAAAGTTTGGGAACCGCTGCTTTAAACTAATCAGAAATCCACTCTATACATTGCTAATGTGGTAAATGACTATTCTAGCTGCAAATGTCTGGTTTTTGGTGCAATATCTCCATAGGTGTATAGAGATCTTGCATGTGACGTCACAGCCGATCCAGATTGTGACAGACGCCATCGTGTCGGTCAAACGCCATATTCCGCCTTCTACTTCTGCTTTTACTTCTACCTTTTCTTCTGGAAAACCCTACTATATACAATTCTACTACAACGGCTGCGGCTACAAGCTCTCCCTACCTGTGCACGGTTTTTATGTTTTTTGTGTGTATTTTTGCGTGTTGTTCGTCTGTACTGGACTTCAATATCCAATACAACCGTATGGACTTACTGGACATTGGTTTCCAGCAGAAAATGACAGTTTGTAGCGATTTCCATCGCATCCACAACATTCCGGACGAGAGAAAAAAAAAAACATTCCGGACGAGACCAGATTGCGAGACCAGCGGGGTCTCCGTGGATTGTAATCGGAAGCAAAGCGAAGGAGGCGGCGCCGGGAGCCGAAGCAAAAGCGAGGCTACAGGCAGAGCCGGCCTGTTGACTAAGCTCAGAAAACAGCTACTCAAACCTCCACTGCCAAGCCTCTACCTCTCCAACGCCAGATCCATGTAAACAACACAGACGATTTGGAATTACCTTATTCAATAATCGGCTGGTCAGTGCTATACTCAATACTTAAGTGACTTACCCATCCAGTGAGGATCATTTTCTTGTTTACAAGATGCCACATCTGAGTCGCTGACAAATCCTGAATTTCTGTAAAGATAACTGTCCAGAGATTTATAAGCACGCAGTGCTTCACCACTGAACAGCGAGGGAAAGTTAATGAGGTAATTATACACGTCCGGGTATTCCGCTGGCAGTTCAAAATCCGGTCGTGAAAACTCCGTCCGGAAAGCCATAAGGGTCACAAATCTGTAGATCGTTTATTTTAGACATATATCTAGTTATCTGTTCATTAGAAAAATGAGCCGTGTAGTCCGTCGGTTGAAATTGATCCATTCTGTACACGAGTGCAGCAGTATTCAGCGGTGTTTTTGACCGACACGATGGCGGTTGTGTACTTTCCGGTCACGTGACTGCAAGATCTCTATAGAGGCCCATTTCCAGCAACTCTCACTCCAGTGTTCTAATGGTACAATGTGTTTGCTCATTGCCTCAGAAGGCTAATGGATGATTAGAAAACCCTTGTACAATCATGTTAGCACAGCTGAAAACAGTTGAGCTCTTTAGAGAAGCTATAAAACTGACCTTCCTTTGAGCAGATTGAGTTTCTGGAGCATCACATTTGTGGGGTCGATTAAATGCTCAAAATGGCCAGAAAAACGTCTCGACGATATTTTCTATTCATTTTACAACTTATGGTGGTAAATAAAAGTGTGACTTTTCATGGAAAACACAAAATTGTCTGGGGGACCCCAAACTTTTGAACGGTAGTGTACATTACCTGTAACTTTGTATTTATTTATTTTTACCAACAGCGTTTTAGACAAAATATCATGGGAAGCCATGGCCTAATGCTTAAGATCACCAGTTCGATTCCCTGGACCAGCAGGAATGGTGCCCTTGAGCGAGGCACCGAACCCCAGGCTGCTCTGGGTATGTTGTACATGGCTCTTATCCAGAGCATCTGCTGAGTGTTTAGTCTGTCTTGTTTTTATCTAGTGTTTATACTGTTTATTTATTCTGTTTATATTGTTTGAGTGTTTAGTCTGTCTAGTTCCTATCTAGAGTGTTTATACTGTTTATATTGTTTGTTTTTTTCAATTATTCTATTTTTATTTATTGCATTGCCACCGTGGGTCAGAGAGGACTGATATTTCATCTGTGCTGTATGTCGAGCATGTATAGCATATTTGACAATAAACTTGACTTGACTTGACTAAATGCCTCTAATGTAATATCATGACAGCATGACGGAGTTACCTGCAGCAAAACTTTCTCCAAACAAGATCAACTATGAGCTATTGCTCACTTGCGTATCTCCCCCCCCCCCCACACACACACACACACTCGCTTAGATCAGAACGCAAGCGATTGAAAGAATAGGACACTTATTATGAATGTTATTATGACTCCGACAAATAACGAACCCTGAAACGAGTAAGTAAAGAGCAGTGTTCTGCCCAGGGATCTCAAACAGCGTCCTGGTCAACTGTCATTTCGAAATGGCGTCAAATTCACTGTATAATCCATCAATCATCTGTAGCCGCTTTATCCTGTTCTACAGGGTCGCAGGCAAGCTGGAGCCTATCCCAGCTGACTACGGGCAAAAGGCGGGGTACACCCTGGACAAGTCGCCAGGTCATCACAGGGCTGACACATAGACACAGACAACCATTCACATTCACACCTACGGTCAATTTAGAGTCACCAGTTAACCTAACCTGCATGTCTTTGGACTGTGGGGGAAACCGGAGCACCCGGAGGAAACCCACGCGGACACGGGGAGAACATGCAAACTCCGCACAGAAAGGCCCTCGCCGGCCACGAGGCTCGAACCCGGACCTTCTTGCTGTGAGGCGACAGCGCTAACCACTACACCACCGTGCCGCCCTTCACTGTATAATTTATTATAAAAATTAACACTGACTGCATCGTATTCAGACTGAATCCACTGGTTCCAGTGACAGCATTCGATATTTACACAATTAAATACCATCACATCCAAGAGAAAAAATTGTCCATATTAATCTACTAGTCCTAAAAAAAAAAAAAGTTCGTAAACCCACGCCATATGTTTCGTAAATACATTGTCGGTAAACAGGAAGTCGATGTGAGACAGACCTGAAAATGGTTCACACAGTCTAGAACCCCAAGCTGAAGATTGGTACCAAGTAGCTATGATTTGTGGTTGCGGAGAAAAACTTCGGATGGACAGAGGTAAACCTTCGGCGCGGGGGTAGAATAAAACACGCTGAGCAGGGACGCGAACCTGCACTCCTCGCGTGAAAACCCTGTGCTTCGACCGTTACACACGTTCGTTTTGACAAATATCGGGTGGCCTTTTTGCTGCTCGTAAACCGATGAAACTTTGCACGCCGTTACCATTACGTCCTGAGAGTTCAGATGCAACTTTTTTTTAATGCCGTTTTTGTTTAACAAAACACGTCAAACATAATGAACTGCGGCAACTTCAGCTCGACAGAACACCGTTTCGCAGTGATACGATTCTCTCGGACTGACCAGTAGCCCGCAGCGTTTTTACGTGACTTTCTGGTATTTCCTCAGCTCGCTTGGAACCTCGACAGACGAGATGCCAGCAAAAGTACCAAGTACTACCTATAACCAGGCTTGCAGTACTCGAGTCCGACTCGTGCCCTAATTTTAAGGACTCGTGCATTCGGACTTGTAAATTAGAGACGAGGACTCGGATTTTCCTTTATTTTGTGTAACATGCCACAATAATTTGGCAGAAGATATTTATATCTACATTAATTGCTGTACTAATTTCATGCAAGATTGGCATGTGCGCCAAGTGGACTCTCGCGCACGCCGTAAACGACTCGCACCTGCACAGGATTAAGGCGCAATCAGTGCACTGATATAAAAACCATGAAAACACACTTACTTTGCGAAGTATTGAGTTGCGTTGCTGACACGTTACCGAGCCTTATTTCCTTGTTTGGTTTCCTGATTTCCTGTTTCTCGTCTTTGATTCTGCCGAGTCTACGATAGCCTGTTTGTGTCTCGCTCGACCTATTGGCCGTTTCGCCGTTTTACGATTTTGCCTGCCGTTCTGGATTGTTTACCGTCTTCGCTTGTATTAATAAACACACCTTCTGCACTTACATCCGTCTCCGACAGAATACTTCACACTCCCTGATAAAGAGAAGCACATTCACCTGTTCATACGTCACGTTCAGGAACAAACTAATGTTAATGGCGCTGAAACAGACACCGTCACATGGTGCGGTAGGAGTCTTGTTCTCGATTCGGATCAATAGTGGACTCGACTCGAAAAAATTTTTAACGACTTGGACTTGAGACTGGACTCGAGGTTTAGTGACTTGACTACCACACTGCCTACAACTTTGGCCCGATGGAAAACCAAAAAAGGTGAGTCGAGTTGCGTTGGGGCGGCACGGTGGTGTAGTGGTTAGCGCTGTCGCCTCACAGCAAGAAGGTCCGGGTTCGAGCCCCGTGGCCGGCGAGGGCCTTTCTGTGTGGAGTTTGCATGTTCTCCCCGTGTCCGCGTGGGTTTCCTCCGGGTGCTCCGGTTTCCCCCACAGTCCAAAGACATGCAGGTTAGGTTAACTGGTGACTCTAAATTGACCGTAGGTGTGAATGTGAGTGGTTGTCTATGTGTCAGCCCTGTGATGACCTGGCGACTTGTCCAGGGTGTACCCCGCCTTTCGCCCGTAGTCAGCTGGGATAGGCTCCAGCTTGCCTGCGACCCTGTAGAACAGGATAAAGCGGCTACAGATAATGAGATGAGTTGGTCCCAGGCAGTTGAAAAGGGCCTTAAAAGGGACAAGTGGAGCCGCAAAAAAAAAATCTCGCATTCTTCTTTCAATTTGCACCACTGACTTTTAACCCATCTGTGAACCTCTCTCATACCCGGATTGGTCAGGAAAGAAAGAAAGCATCTCCATAAGGTTTTGGGTGACCACAAGCCCAGCTTCAAGGAACCGCTTTCAGTTTGTAGGACGGCGCTGGAGAAATGAACACCGCTCCACCAAAAGGAACATCTTTCCAACATCATTCAGCAAGCTCTCACTTTCTGTCGATGTAGGCGGAGACATCCTGGTAGAGACCACTCCCCTCCAGGGCAGAAAGACCTTTGCAGTGACTGTTCCTCCCTTTAAGGCAAGGCAGCACCAGGCACTTCCAGAGTCGCTCGTTTTTTAAGTGGTGACTCGTTTTACAGCGCTGACTCATTTTTACCGGCAAATAAAAGCCACAGAAGTGCACGCTTGCTATGCTGAAATTTCCGAAAGTGAACGAATCCGTCATGGAAGATTGTTTACAGACCAGTACGAAACATCAAACTCCTCAGGAAATGAGATGGAAAAACATCTTCGAGTTAAACACGTGAGTTGCTCTAAAGGTCACGTTAGCAGCCAGGCCAAAACGCAGCCCCGTGTACCCGCTGGGCTCGCAAAAAACATCAGGCTTTGGAGCAGCGAGAGGCAGGAATTTGCAGAAAGGCCAGCACTGCCATGGAGACAGAAAGCTCCCTGGGTAAAGACAACAGCAGTCCTCTGCTAAGGGGCCTCCTGGGGACCAAAAAGCCCAATGAATCCATCAGACCAGAATGAAAACATGCTAGAAGAAGAAGAAGAAGAGGGAGGAGGAGGAGCACGGGGGTGTCACTCTGCCATACGGTCCACAGCTGTTCTCCAAAACGGAGAGCGAGAAAAAGACAGAGACAGAGCAAATGCCTCGGGGCTTATGAAGCACGGAGGAGGATAAGATGCAGTCATGATACCATCATTCGAGTGCAGGCACACAACACACGCACACAAAGCTGGATCCAACCTCCCACACTTATTCACAGACCGAGTTACACCATTACACACTGACAGACACTCATGATCATTTTTAACTGGGCTGGTTATTCCGAGACGCTACTCGGAACTGAATTAGTGCCAGAAAGCGCGCACACACTCAAACAAAGGCATGCAGGGAAACGACAAACTTCCTAGAACAGGTCAATAACTGATAAAGCGGTTTATGTTCCTAACTTTAAACATGCTGCTTTTATCTCAGCTGTCATACGCTAACGAATTGCAAAATGAAATGCAGCAAACAGAAATGGCTTCTTAAAGCCTCGGTCACAACCGGCCGTACTGTACGTGCTCCCACGGCCGGTCTACGTGCAAAAAACGCAAGAAATGCACGGAGGGCGCGCGCGTGACGTGCTGATTTTCGAGCCGTAGACCGGCCGCAGAGGTTCTTTGTCATGTCAAACAAACTCTATGGGCGCTTACGTTTTTTTCAGGTTGCAAGACAAACTTACGGCCAACGTGCGTCTTTCTCCACGAACAAAAAAAAAAAAAAAACGCAGCGATTTGGGAAACGCCAAAAATCGCACGGACAAAAAAAAAAAAAAAAAAAAAAAAAATCGCACGGCCGGTTGTGACCTAGGCTTAAAGTGCCATTCCACCATTGGATGTATTCTTTGGCATAAAATACAATATATTTTATGACAACATGACTAGACAGGGGCGGCACGGTGGTGTAGTGGTTAGCGCTGTCGCCTCACAGCAAGAAGGTCCGGGTTCGAGCCCCGTGGCCGGCGAGGGCCTTTCTGTGCGGAGTTTGCATGTTCTCCCCGTGTCCGCGTGGGTTTCCTCCGGGTGCTCCGGTTTCCCCCACAGTCCAAAGACATGCAGGTTAGGTTAACTGGTGACTCTAAATTGAGCGTAGGTGTGAATGTGAGTGTGAATGGTTGTCTGTGTCTATGTGTCAGCCCTGTGATGACCTGGCGACTTGTCCAGGGTGTACCCCGCCTTTCGCCCGTAGTCAGCTGGGATAGGCTCCAGCTTGCCTGCGACCCTGTAGAAGGATAAAGCGGCTAGAGATAATGAGATGAGATGAGATGACTAGACAGAGAAATCTTTTAGCTTCAAAATGATATATCAAACATAATTTTTTGACAACGACAAGTATATTAATTTTGCGACCAAAGTCACCTACCCTTTTAATTTCCGCGCGGTAGTGAAACGTGATGTCATCGGCAGGTTCCCCTTCTTGTGTCCCACGTGTCGGTCTATTTTTAGACCAGGAAACCCCCGAAGTGAGGGAGTCATTTCTCCTCGTATATGGGGGCCAAAAAAATTGCGAAAGATTTTGAGTTAATCTTTCAGTTAGCTAGATTTATTGGTATTAGCTAGATTTATCGGTATTATTTTTATCGCGTTCTATCCGCCATTGCTGATATGTGCCACGTCACACGTCACGTGGTACACAAGAAGGGGAACCTGCCGATGACATCACGCGCAGAAATTAAAAGGGTAGGTGACTTTGGTCGCAAAATTAATATACTTGTCGTCAAAAAATTATGTTTGATATATCATTTTGAAGCTAAAAGATTTCTCTATCTAGTGAGACCATTTATATATGTTGTCAAAA
Organism: Neoarius graeffei; assembly: GCF_027579695.1. Taxonomy (NCBI): domain Eukaryota; kingdom Metazoa; phylum Chordata; class Actinopteri; order Siluriformes; family Ariidae; genus Neoarius; species Neoarius graeffei. The sequence goes on from NC_083577.1 coordinate 75,444,367, forward strand.
TATATTGTATTTTATGCCAAAGAATCCATCCAATGGTGGAATGGCACTTTAAAGGAGAACTGAAGTCATTGTTAAACTTGCTTTATTTCTTAATTAGCGTGTTCTTCAATTACGTTTGCGGTTTTAGTCACCTCATATCGTGACTCATCTTGGCAACTAATTGCAATTAAATATTATACTTTAATATTTACCGTTACCGAGTGAACTTTTTTTTTCGTTTCCGTTTGAGAGTACGTCGTGCGCGTTCTGGCTGCCGCTTCTCACCAGAGCTTTTTTATTTTATTTCTTTTTTTTTCTGCGTGTTTGTGTAGTTTGATGTGTGTTTGAGCGTTCTGTCCGCTGGTTGTGGTGTAGCTCCGGACCCAGTTTTGGGCGTTGGTTCCCTCCAGGCCTTGGTTCTCCCAGTTGTGGATTGCAGTGAGCTCGTTGCTCATTTTACATCGTGGTTGTCCAGCGCTCTGCGCTTTAACGTTCGGCGTGATGTTCTGAGCGATGTTGCTCGGTGGTGTCGTGGCAGCTGTGCAGGCGGTTTGGGACGTACCGGCGCTCTGCGTGGCAGAGCTTCCCTGCTCGCTTTGTGGATCCATTGGCGTGGTGTTCGAGCAATGTTGCTGACTGCGTCGGTGCTGGAGATGTGGGACTTGTTTTCATGCGCCTTTTGGTGGGACTGCGGCTGCTACACCACGGGAATTACATCCTGACCCCTACTTGGTGGACGTTTTATTGTTTTATTTATTTATTTTTTCTTTCCTTGTCTATAATTGTAAAGCGTCCTTGGGTTTTTTGAAAGGCGCTATATAAATTTAACTTATTATTATTATTATTACTTCTTATCGGCCTGTTTGGTTTTTAGCCGTGTTGAATTTAGTTCGTTTGGTCCACGGCAGGCGTCGCTTATCTGCGCGATCTTCACGAGACTTGTGCGAGACTTCGAAACGTGAAGCGTCAGCCAGGTGTCAGTGCCGCCATTTTGAAAACTGTTTTCCAAACTAAATCTTGCACAAAAAAACAGTTTAAAATGGCGATTACTGCCTACTTTTTTCAAACTTTCCTGATCGCTGTCAAATCAAACAAAACTTCCAGCTCGATGACATCAGCGTTCGAAAGAGGGCGCGCGCGTCTTTTGACAACCCCCGTGTCCAAAATCACTCCCTAGGTCACGATATAGTTAGGACGCCATTTTGTAGAAACTGTAGTAAGGATTATTTCCACCCTATATAGTGCACTCAAAGTATCCCACAATGCATCACGAAAAGTAGTGTACAATGACGGTCACTAACCAAAGCAATATATCCCATCATGCATTGCGGTCATGCTGAAAGAAATCAAATTAAAAGCCTCAAATTTGATTTAATAAAAGGCAGCGGCAAAGAAGAAAGTATTCAGCCTTGATTTAAAAAAAAAAAAAAAAACTGAAAGACGCAGGGACTTTGTATCGATTAAATGTAGGAAATGCACTCGGTATAATACGGATTTGTGACAAAAACACACACATGTGTTTATTTTGAAAACCCACCAGCTGACTGATCCGGCACGTTTTAATTGTGCGACAGTAATGACGTATGAGCTCACTATATATCGTAATTCCCTATATAGTGAGTAGGGAGTAGTGAACGAGTGAGCGATTTCAGACACGTAACGTTGGCAGATATCGGTCACTTCGATTTCCGCTGTATGAGCAATTTCAAACACTCATAACTTGCTTTCGCGGTGACAAAATAGCGATCGAAATTGCATTCCGATATTTAATTAGCATAGGTAATCGTATGGCGCCGAGTAAAATTAAGGATCAATTTCACGAGTGAGTTCGAAGTTTTGAAATTTTCAAAACTTTGAAACCACGAGTGAAACTGATCCTTAATTTTACTCGGCCCCATACGATTACCTGTTTAGAATATATAGGGCCAAATTCATATTTCGGAAGCCATTCACGTTCGCAACGTTTGTCATTCACGCTTTCTGAACCAATCAGGGCACAAGACTATACCTTGCACGTTTGAATCGGTTTCTAAAGCGTCTTTCATCATGACACGGCGACGCGACACGACACGAGGATTGTGAAAGTGGTTTACAAAATTTGATTGGAACTTCTTTACGAAAGCCTGCATTACTTTAAGAGAGTCTGGTTCGTCGTTTTCCCCGTTTTCTTTCCTCGCTTCTGCATAAAACCGCGATAGCACCTTGTCTAACTCGCAGCATTCATACGCCACTAGAGAGTCGTTTACTTGTTTTTCGGCGGCCCATTTCTTTAAACGCGGAAAGCCAAAAATTCGTACTTTTTTGGGGGGGGGGGTGTTTTCATTTCCGCTTGCAGCTTTCGACTGGTTTATCATCTCTTCGTCAAATATAGCGAAACGCGGCATCGCTGAGTTGGCAGAGTCGGCCATTTTGTTGACAAAATTTGCTAATTTTTGTAACCGTGACCAAGCAACGAACTAGCCAATAGCATTTCAGAAATACGGCCCCGTGTTAAAGAAAAAAGCCCTCCTTGACTGACCAATCAGAATTTACTTAGTAATTTAACCCTATGTATTATAAAATGAGATAAACAGAATTTTGATTATTTTTTTTTTAAATTGTCTTCAGTTCTCCTTTAACCTCCTAAGACCCAAGCTGTTTTTTTTACATGCATTTTTTATTTCTTTTTGCTATTTGGGCTTATTAGAACCTGATTAGAATAAAAACTAAGCATCATCTTTGATAAGATGTACTTTTTGAGAAAAAGTATGTCCACATATGTGGATTCTTGTTCTGAATTTCTAAAAAGTGCTGTCCACGTATGTGATCACTAGGCCCTAGGAGGTTAAAAAAAAAAAAAGGTTGAATAAACATGTCAGTGCGGCTCAGAAACCGGGCAGCGAGCTAAAACAAATGCAAGAGATGCTGTATACGACACCAAACACTTACAAACTTTGCAGAGCTCCTCAGACACATCCAGGCTTCAGATTATGACACGGAATCTTCCAGAACAGGTGATAAGTGCTGCCGAGACACGTTGCACCACTGAACATGGGAAGGAACGTTTCGGAAACCGGTCAGTCCAATCAATTATCCGAAGAAAAGTGCGACATTTCTGGTGTTAGCAATCACGACAAACGCCACTGTTCGGATCCTGAAACTCTAGCGCTTCTACAACATTTCCATCCTGGGAGAGGGGGGAGGAGGTAACCCATCTGGAATGAACACTCGCGGCATCCTCGAATAATAAACGAGCTTCGAGATAAAGCGTTAAAAATATGCTTGCGGAGTTAGCACAGACACTCGGTGGTAATAAAGTCTGCACTGTGCCAGCTCTGCTGTCATCGACGCAACAGCAGGAAACGGCTCTATCGCAGCAGGACAATAGGACGCCGGAGCCCTTTCGCGATTCCACCACTTCCCTGTGCTTCGTTTCAGGGTTCTACATTAACATTAAAACGTTATCTCCTTTAAACAGTGGCTGCTAATGCAGGAATGCAGCTACCTGCCATCACTAATTATTTAATCACGGCACTTATAACAACAACCCACGGAGAACATGCATGTTATTACTGGCAAGCAGATCGACGTCTCGAAAGGATTCTCCGGCGCTTGCGTACACGCCGAGCTATTTTCGTCTCCGCCATCAGGCTGATTGATGTTCGGCTGCAGGGCTGAAACGGGCCTCTGCCCTGCGCTGCGCAGCTTTAAAAGAGATAAGTGCGGAGATTGCGTAGGCTTCTGTTCTTATCTCGAGCAGGAAGATGATCACCGAGACGCCTGGTGTGCTATCAGGCCACAGATAAGTGCCCTCTGCACCCGAAAGAAAAGGGAAAGAAAAAAAAAAAAAACCTGGCTAGGTCAGATAGGTGAAGAGAAGCAGCGTTACGGCGTTTGAAATCCGAAGAGCTGGGTGAACGATCCGATTTCAGATTTCGAAAACGCTTAAGACGTTTGCGCTACTGCGTGAATGTTTTATCGGGTCGTTCTTATTTACTGCACCGTCTTCGATTTCCGCTTTGAGAGTCGCTTTTGTTTACACTTCTTTACCGACCTGCGTCTTTTTAGTTGTTCAGATAAGGCACGAAAAGAAGATCTTTATTATCCCACAATGGGGAAACTCCCTGTTTGCAGCAGCACAGTGGATAGCAGCAGAAGAGGACTTATCAAGCCACACAAGTTAAAACATAGACGGGTCCGTCTCAGAAACCCGGCTCTCATTTGGGACGTCATGGTCAAAAAATAAATGTTCTAATTTTACTATTGTTTTTTTTTTTTTGCATTTACCTAACACTCAATGTTTCTTTCGTCATGTTTAATAAGAATAAAGATAGCATCTTGCTTTATCTGGCCTCCACTGTGGAACATTTTTTTGATTCCCATTCAAATGCTTTTCCATATAAAATAACTCCATCATGAAGAATTAAAGCCCCTCCTTCACAGAGGAGTGAAAATATTGAATAAATTTCCTCTTTTTGATTGCTTGGGTTCAAAATGCCAAGTTATGATGACTGAATTGATTATTCGCTTAAATATGAATAATATGATACATTTTGGGGATTTGATATGGCGAAATAGGACACAATGGAAAAATCAAGAACACACCGGAAAGATGAGAATAACGGCGGTGGTAAAAGAACAGCGACTGTACCGGCTGAAGGTCGCGCGGGTCTCTGCTGCGGCGCGCGAGCAACGGGGCACCACTACCGCACTGGATGGAGCGCGAGGCAGGGGCGGCGCAAAATGACTGGCCGTAGATTCTATCAAAAGTTCGATCGAAATTGACCATGGTCGCAAAATATTGGCCAAAAATACGCAAACACTACGAAATATGAAAGTAAGATGAAAAAAACATTTTATTGCCTTATACTGCAAGACTAAAACAAAATAAAACCGTCAAAACTCACCTTTTCAGCGATAACGTCTGAACAGATCACCCGCGTAACAGAAAGACCGCAAACGGAAGCACGATCAACTTTAACTGTTGGAGTGGAAAATTCCATTCTACACATGCAAATTGTTAATGCGTGTCCTTCCCCGCACACAAATAACACGCTACGGTAAAAAATAGACCATAACTCATTTTATAGCTCAGAAATTCATACAAGACCAGCTACCATCGTAACATATTCTGTAAGAAACGTATTCTATACCGAACTTTCAGCTTTCGTTTTAAAAAACAAAATCGCAGATTTATAACTAAATTTTATACGGCGTAGTGATTTTAAGTTCCTACTTTTGGTGAGGTCATGACCTCGACCCTGAGGCTTTCCGTTTAGATCAAAACACGCGATCGTATTGGTTTTGGGTCTGTGGAAAATGGAGTTACGATGGTGATCAAATATTTTGCGTAGATGTTTTATTACGGTTATGATTATTCTGCGAGCGCGCCGATCCTTAGGTGGATAAAGTTACAACTTAAGATACAATCAGTGATAACTGTAGACTTTTCAGTGGACTACAACCTTTTTAAGGGAATGCGATGTAGTCGACCGTTTATCATGTCCCAGATCAAGCCGCCATTTTTCCACAAATTTACAGAATTTTTGCCAAATTCTGAATAGAGTATTCACATCAAAGATTTAGTTTTATCTGTATTATTTCTTTCATCATTTTATTTCAAATTAAAACCAACATCACCATTCAAAACCGTATAGTTTATTGACTGTGAGTATATTTAGTGGGGGACCCCCACAGTACCCAGTTTCTGAAACAGACCCTTATAAGAAAAAAACATGCCTAAGATAAATACTAAATTCAAGGAATTATGAAGTCGATGAAACACACTTATTGCACATATCAGGTGGTCGTAATTGCAAGAGATAAAACAGAAAAAAAAACCCGCAACAACTATTGACAGAAATACCGATGTATTTTATTTTTTAAATTTTATTTTAATATTTTAAAAAATTTATTTTGATTTTTGATTTTATTTTAAGTGTGTGACTTCGTTCCGCTGTGCATTAAGCATTACACTGAGGTTGTCAAATAGTTGTACTTACTTTTTTTCGCGGTCTGGTTTCCATCAAATCGTGCGCTCTGATTGGGTCCCAAGCGGTCCGGAATCCTACGATCCGGACCCCGGTTACGGACCTTTGGCGACTCGATCGTTCACAACAAACGAACAAAAACATGGTAGCAATTTTTTGTCAACATTTATTTTTGCATTTCTCAGTATAATAGCATTAATTTTACAGCATGGATAGCGATAACGACAGTGTTCAGAGCGAAAGCGAGTTTCACGACCCTGATGAAGACGAAATAAAAGAAAGCATTTCAGGAGAAAGCCGCAAACCTGTAACTGTTGCGAACGCCGAGCAAATCCGGCAGTTTACTGAGGAGCAAAGGGCAGAAAATAGAGCAAAAACGACGACCTACGACCTCAATGTCTTTGGGAAGTTCTGTCGAAACCTAAATGAAGGTTGAAAGGTGGAAGACGTACCTGGCGAAGAACTAAACGTGTTGCCGTGCAATTTTTTCATGTCCGCAACAAAGAAAAACAGCGATGTGTAACGAGCCGTCCTCGTTCACGTCTTTCCGGCGCTCTCATTTTCTGTTAGAATTTGGTAAAGAAGAAAAAAAAAAAAAAAACACAGTATATATGATTTACCAGCTTAAGGTCGGCCCGTATCGTGAAATACCGTGACCTCGGCCTTGAAAATTCAAGGCCGAGGTCACGGTATTTCACGACACGGACCTCCTAGTTCTACCTGACAGACAGACAGACAGACAGACAGACAGACAGACAGACAATCTAATTACTTTATACTGAGCCGTAAAGTTTGACGCTCTCTGTACTTACAGCAACTGTTTTTTTTTTTAATAACAAGCATTTTTAAAGCTTCTGACATACCGTAAGACAGCAATTAAAACCTTCGTGGTGAGCCACCAGAACAGCCTCTATGCCCCCGAACCCCAAATTGGACCAGGTCCTGCCTGCAAAAGCCAAATGTCCTGCCTGCCCCGACCCGTTGGCACTGACGCACCCGTCATAATACGTTAAATAAAAGGTGTGCGACATGCGAAAACTTCTGCGCTGATCTACTTTATTTTGACCTCATCCCGCACCGTAATCTTGACTTCTGATCGACACCGTAAAGCGTGCACGTGCTCTACGCTCCTCGAGGACGAGTTAAAGCCGCCTGTCGTCTCCACCGTTTATTACCAGCGCGTAACAGATAATCATTAACTGTCCTAAACCAAGAACAGCATGGCCTGCAGGAAAAAGTGTAAAGTTGGCCAGGAAACCGGACCATGCCAGCGATGAACCAAAACGCTTGACGTGCGTGCAGGTTGTAGTCGTCTGTGTAAAAGCAAGTAATACAATTTGGGATTTATAGCCTGATATTATTTGGTAAGCACATACTCTAAGTGTGTTGGTGTGGTATTTAACATCATATTTTTAAAAAGTGACAAACTGAAGCGCTCTCTCTCTCTCTCTCTCTCTCTCTCCGGGACATTGAGAACCAAAACCATGACAATTCTCTATAAATGTCATTTGCAAGGAAATCAGCCAATTGTTTTGATAAATCTGGGGAACTTTTTGTTCGTGAATGTGTCGATATAATAAAAATGTAAAATAAAATAAAATAAAAATTTGCACATTGGTTTGAAGAAATGAAGTTTATCTTCTCGTGTTTTATTTATGTATTTTTAAAATAAATAACAGTCATTACAAGCATTTTTAAAACTTTTGACATACTGGAAGATGGCGATTAAAAAGCTAGTCACCGGAGCTTTTTATTTTTTATTTTTCGCATTTGTGTAGTCTGATGTTTGTTTTTGTTTGAGTGGTTTTGTCCGCCGGTTGTGGGCTCCACCATCACCGATAACCTCTCCCTGGACGCTGAGCTCGACAAGAGGATCGGGAAGGCAGCCTCTACTTTAGCCTGCCTGACAACCCGAGTGTGAGTGTCGCCAGAAGTCCGTAACTGGGGTCCGTAACCATAGGATACGGACCCGCTCGCCAGCCAATCAGAGCGCGGGATTTGATGGAAACCGGACCGCGAAAAAAAAAAAAGAACATTACACCATGGTGTGAAAATATGAAGTTTATCTTTCGTATTAAATATTTCACTCTTTCAAATAATGTTCACCACCCGAAGATAAACTTCATAGCTTCGCACCACCGTGTAATATCCTCTGTATATGTGTCCTCCGGTCCGACTCTTTGTTCACCGCCTCACTCAACTCTTCTTGAAGTGATGGGGTTTATCGAGGTGCTGCTGTCTATGTGGAAAGCTGTTTGGATATTTTGCAGATGCTTGCGCTGTTTAACAATCGGCATAAACGTCATCGTTGGTATGTCGGCACATCAGGCCTTCGTAGAAAAGCTGAGGGTTATCTTAGCCTCGGGATACGCCGTCCTATCCTGCTGCGTGCCACTTGCTGTACTGATGTTGTTAGTCTTCGTTTTTGCTCTTAGAGGCACTAAATATTTCTGGTTCGAGTCTGATAGAAAAAGGTGTGTGCGCACGTGCCAGTACGTTTATATTTTCCAGTTGTTGGTGGGTATGTCATGTTTATCCTGAGACGATTTGACCCTTGGCTTGACATCATTTGGCCATTTGGGAAAAACCAACTGGGGAACCCTGCTCTATGCTCTGGAGCTGGAAAGATGAACTCCATTCTTCCAAAAAGTGTTCCATCAATGAGTGTTGGGATGATGTTGGTAAGGACCACTGTCTGACCGCGCTAAAATCTCCCATTGGTGATCTACAGGGTTGTTGAGATCTGGTCAGCGCGAAGGCCGTAGCATATGGCTTACATCATTTTCATACCCATCAGACCGTTCAGTGATCCCTCATGCCCTGTGGATCGGGGTGGGGTCGGTGTGGAAGAGACTACGCCCATGAGAATGGAATGTTTTAATGACTGACGGGGAGTCTTCCTTCTACTAACTGCATTGAACAGCAAAATGACCACCGCAGCACAACAGAGCCACTGGTGTTCCCTTTAATTTGTTAACTTTAGAAACAAAGCGGACTTTGTTTTCTGTAGGACACGGTAGAAGGGTGACTTCACCCAATCAGTAACAGCCCGAGTATTCATACAAAAATCATTTACAAGGAAAAAAAAAGTTCATTTATTAGTATTAGCTTTTAAATACATTGGGCGACTAATATTACATTTATTTTACGTAGAAAAGATGAAAATGTTCTAGAAACATAGCTGCTGCACACTGTAGGTCATTGTGAAAGGCTCGTATCGTGGCTAGCCGATACACCGGTCCTGTGTAGTCCAGTTCTCCAAGCTGATGCTATGGAGCGGTGTTGGAGTCGAGTCACTAAACCTCGAGTCCGACACAAGCCCTGCTATCAACAGGCCAAATAACATGAGAGCGGGTTAACACTAGCTAGTTTATCGGTCCGCAAGCAAGCCCCGCCCACTATCAACAGAGCAATGAACATAGCGTGTCACTTCCTTCTCTGGGTGGAGTCTCGCCAAATGACTACTGAAGTCTGAGGTTGTCCCCGTCGTCTCCTCGAAAGTAGCTCTCCATAAGCAGTGCATCCCCCCCACTGCACGAGAAGTCTGTATAAGCAAAGCGGGCAATCCTAGCGGCTTCTCTCCAGGCATTTTAGCGCCGTTAACGTTTGTTTGTTCCTGAACATGACGTATGAACAGGTGGATGTGCATTCTCTTGCACGAAATTAGGATAAAAATTAACGTAGCTATAAATATCTCATGCCAGATCATTATGACGTTACAAAAAAATAAAGAAAAGATCCGAGTCCTCCGTGCTCAAGTGGAGCCTGCTCCGGAGTTTAAACGTTATTCTCACCAGAGCGTGTGAGCATTTCCATGGTTGTATCTGTAACCGCTCTATTGCGAGTATTATCTCACGAGCACATGTGGTACTGCTCTTCCCAAAAGAAACAAAGATGTCCCTTTAATACCTTCCCCTTTTGATGCTGAAAAAGCAGCGCAGGTCTAATTTCTAAAATTAAAGAGATCTCAGAGGAGCGTTCTATCTGCGTGACTCGGTGAAGGTCAAGAACACTTTCATCTTGTTGAGTTGGTGAAGGGCTGATTATTTGGAAAGGTCACAGGCATCACGACTCGGAAGAATAACCGACTGGCTGCACAGACGCGCAGGCAGACAGACAGACAAACAGACAGACAGACAGAAAGAAAGAAAAGGGCAGACGGAAAGAAAGAAAGAAAGAAAGAAAGAAAGAAAGAAAGAAAGAAAGAAAGAAAGAAAGAAAGAAAGAAAGAAAGAAAGAAAGAAAAGGGCAGAGAGAAGAAAGAAAGAAAGAAAGAAAGAAAGAAAGAAAGAAAGAAAGAAAGAAAAAAGAAAGAAGGGAAGGAGGGGAGAAAGACAGTGAGAAAAAGAAGGGAAGAAAGGAGGGAAAAAAGGAGAGAAAGAAAGAAATGGCAGAGAGAAAGAAAGAAGGGAAAGGGGAGAAAAAGAAGGGAAGAAAGGAGGGGAAAAAGAAGACAGACAGAAAGAGTCAGGGGCAGAGAGAAAAAGAGAAAGAAAGAAGGGAAGGAGGGGAGAAAGAGACTGAGAAAAAGGGAAGAAAGGAGGGAAAGAAAGAAAGAAAGAAAGAAAGAAAGAAAGAAAGAAAGAAAGAAAGAAAGAAAGAAAAGGCAGAGAAAAAAGAAAGAAGGGAAGGGGAGAAAGAAAAAAGAAGGGAAGAAAGAAAGAAAGAAAGAAAGAAAGAAAGAAAGAAAGAAAGAAAGAAAGAAAGAAAGAAAGAAAGAAAGGGCAGAGAAAAAGAGGCAGAAAGAAAGAAAGAAGCAGAGAAAAAGAAAGAAGGGAAGAAAGGAGGGAAAGAAAAAGAAAGGGCAGAGAGAGAGAAAGAAAGAAAGAAAGAAAGAAAGAAAGAAAGAAAGAAAGAAAGAAAGAAAGAAAGAAAGAGGCAGAGAGAAAAAAGAAAGAAGGGAAAGGGGAGAAAGAGAAAAAGAAGGGAAGAAAGGAGGGGAAAAAGAAGAGACAAAGAGTCAGAGGGGCAGAGAGAAAAAAGAAAAAGAAAGAAAGAAAGAAAGAAAGAAAGAAAGAAAGAAAGAAAGAAAGAAAGAAAGAAGGGACAGAGAGAAAGGACAGAGAGAAAGAAAAAGAAAGAGCAGAGAGAAAGAAAGAAAGGGCAGAGAGAAAGAAAGAAAAAGAAAGAAAGAAAGAAAGAAAGAAAGAAAGAAAGAAAGAAAGAAAGAAAGAAAGAAAGAAAGAAAGAAAGAAAGAAAGAAGCAGAGAGAAAAAAAAGAAAGAAGGGAAGGAGGGGAGAAAGAGACAAATCTACAAATAACAACATAAAGTGCTTGAGTGCAGCGAGTGCAAACATGGCAGACACAGAGACGTCCACAAGCGCCGGCGACTGGCAGTTTCCTCCGCCTACGCACACGGCCTGTGCCGGTTACTCCATCCCAGAAAAATAAACAAACAAACAAACAAACAAACAAACAAGAAAGACAAGACGTCAGAGTCGTCTCTATGCCCCGCCCTGTATACCAGCTTTCAAGATATTATTTGTCACGTTCTTCAAGTTGTGCTGCAGGAACCAACCCTACAGTCCCTCTCTACACCCACCTCAGCAGCCCACGCCATAAACCCACCCGACCTTTACTCCAGGGGAGCTAAACATTTACATCTCACATTTATTACTATCAAAAGGCCCATATACATTACTTACTCAACACATACAGTGGTTTGCAAATGTTTGTGCACCCCTGGTCAAAATTCCTGTTACTGTGAACAGTTAAGCAACTTGAAGACAAACTGATCTCCAAAAGGCATAAAGTTAAAGACGACTCATTCCCTTTACATTTTAAGCAAAAATAATTTTTTTTTTTTAATTTTCATCTATTACATTTTCAAAAAAACAAAAAAGGAAAAGGGCCTGAAGCAAAAAAGTTTGGGCACCCTGCATGGTTAGTACCTAGTAACGCCCCCTTTGGCAAGAATCACAGCTTGTAAACACTTTTTGTAGCCAGCTAATAATCTTTCAGTTCTTACCTGGGGGATTTTCACACATTCGTCCTTGCAAAAGGCTTCCAGTTCTACAAGTTTCTTGGGCTGTCTTGCATGCACTGCACTTTTGAGATCTAGCCACAGATTTTCAATGATGTTTAGGTCAGGGGACTGTGAGGGCCCGGGCAAAACCTTCAGCGTGTGCCTTTTGAGGTATTCCATTGTAGATTTTGAGGTGCGTTTTGGATCATCGTCTTATTGTAGGACCCATCCTCTTTTTAACTTCGACTTTTTACAGATGGTGTGATGTTTGCTTCCAGAGTTTGCTGGTATTTATTCAAATCCATGCTTCCCTCGACCAATGAAATGTGCCCTGTGCCACTGGCTGCAGCACAACCCCAAAGCATGATCGATCCACACCCATGCTTCAGAGTTGGAGAGATGTTCTTTTCCTGGAATTTGGCCCCCTTTTTTCTCCAAACATACCTTTACACATTGTGGCCAAAAAGTTCTATTTTGATTTCATCAGTCCACAGGACTTGTTTCCAAAATGCATCAGGCTTATTTAGATGTTCATTTGCAAACTTCAGACGCTGAATTTTGTGGCTAGGACGCAGGAACGGTTTTCTTCTGATGACTCTCTCATGAAGGTCATATTTGTTCAGGTGTCGCTGCATAGTAGAACAGCGCACCACCACTCCAGGGTCTGCTAAATCTTTCTGAAGGTCTTTTGCAGTCAAACAGGGGGGGTTTCTTTGCCTTTCTAGCAATCCAACGAGCAGGTCTTTCAGAAAGTTTTCTTCATCTTCCAGACCTCACCTTGATCTCCACTGTTTCTGTTAACTGCCATGTCTTAATAACATTACGATCTGAGGAAACGGCTACCTGAAAACACTTTGCTACGTTCTTGTAGCCTTCTCCTGCTTTGTGAGCATCAATTATTGCGAGGGAGTTGCTTAGAGGAGCCCATGGCTGTAGATTTTAGGGACAAGTTTGAGGAGTCAGAGAATTTATACAGCTTTGAAATCTGCATCATCTGACCTTTCCTAACGAAGAATTTGAACAAGCCACAGCTCAATAAGCTAATTAAGGTCTGGAACCTGGGTAAAAGTTACCTGAGAACTCAAGTGTATTAGGGTGCCCAAACTTTCGCATGGTGTTCCTTTTCTTTTTTCACTCTCCAATTGTACAAAACAAAAATAATACACAAATCTTGCAGAAAACGCTGAAATGTGTCATCTTTACTTTTATGCCTTTTGGTGATCAGTTCATCTTCTGCTCACTTAACTGTTCACAGTAACAGACATTTTCAGCAAGGGTGCCCAAACTTTTGCATGCCACTGTATGCCAACTTTCAAGACCACACCACTCAGTTTTTTCAAATTCTGCTCCGGAAACAAAACCTACTCCGAGGACTAACCTGAGACACCAAGTCTGAAATAGTTTCCACGGAAACATGAAAAATTTAAATTTCTCCGTATGAAAAGGGACGTCTACATCACCTTGCTAACATGTATACCAAGTTTCAAATCCGTATCATGAATAGTTTTGGATATATGCTCCGGAAACGAACGTTGCTCTTAGAAACTAAGTCAAAATCTATTTTTTAGGTAAAAATTTGAAAAATACTTTCTTTTTTTTTTCAAAAATCCAAAATAGCAAAAGGCACCAGTTCACATGTTGCTTGATATGTATACAAAGTTTCATGAAGATATCTTCTGTAGTTTTAAAGCAGGGGCGTGTTTAGCCTATTTTTGGGGGTGCTCAAGCACCCCCAAAAACGAGCTCAGCACCCCCTAGCTCAGCACCCTCAAAAACACTGCTTTTGGATGTAATTTTCAGAAATAAGTGCCCTTGCGCACTGTGCAATGAATGTGTGCGCGGGCGTGTGTGTGTTCTTGAATTCACCTGTTACGTGATAGTTCTATGAGCAGTAAAATCCCTCTCCTCCTTGCGTCCCCTCTGATTGGGTTGCCTGTCCGCGCGAGTGCTTGCTACGACATGGTGTTTTTTTTAACTGGATTCCACGCCGATGAGGAACTAACGTGGAAATAAACGCAGAATAAACATGGAAACACTGTCGTTCAAGCCAGGTGCCTCTGTCAGCTCTGGGGGCTAAGCACCCCCAAAGATCAGATGCTAGAATCGCCCCTGTTTTAAAGATATGGCCCGTAAACGAAAACGTGACTGGACAGACAGACAGACGGACGGACCCCGTTTCTACATCCCCCTGCCGATAATAAATAAACGCCTTTCAATGCTCACGTGAGTTATATCGTCTCCACAGCCCATACTTTGCTTCAAATCCAATTAGTTCACCACAAAATTGTCTTCAACTCGGGTCTAGCATGACTGAAAGCGACGCCTTATTTGCTGATCGATTCTCGCGCACCAGTTGGCTGAGCCAGACCGCGTGACCACACCTGAGCAGACGCTAAAGACGCAGTTGGTGGTTGCTGCAGGCGATTTCACTCGGTTTTCACAAAACGCCACCAAAGAAGCAGCTGTGGACCAAATAAAGTCTATGTGTTCGGCAGGTTTGTACATATAAATCGTAACGAATATTTTCATATCTAGGAATTGTTATTTTCATATCCAGAAGCTACCCGGAGTGCCGAAGAAGCTCCCATAGAAATGTCTGGTCCCTGAGCTAAGGCTTCATATTTATAAAGTGCAAGTGTAAAGAATTAACTGTGTGCAAATATTTATGCTGAAATTAAAACTATACAGTACACAATACCACACCAAGTCCATTATACATGCACCAAATAAGCGCACCATGTAGTCATGTTACAGAGCCGGGCAGCGTACTACAGAGGGGAACTGAGAAAGCCAAGCGCGCGCGCACGCACACAAACCTGGAGGGAAATTTCATACATATTTTGCAAGTATTTTACAGGGAAATGGTTAGTAATTTATTAGCTGAGTGCACACCAGAAGGCATATAAATTTAAAAATTTTCTGAAGGGGCATGCCTCCAGACACCCCTAGCAGCAGTACGCTGCAATTCCAGAGCCACCTACGACCTTTTTTTTAAGCCGACTACTTCAGATTTTCTGCAAAACCCTGCAGACAATAACCTCTACACACACACAGTGCAAAACAACAAGGACAGTGCAAAAAAAAAAAAAACTAGCACACAGACAGACAGTATCGTGTCAACCAGTACCAGTCACTGATCATGTGTGGGAAAAGTTTGAGTGTGTGTTTTGAGGTCGGATATGTAAACAAAATAAATCATGTACACATTGTAAAAAGTGATAGCGCGCAGCGGGAGTAGCATGTTCGGCAGTCCGTGTGTATCAGTCCAGTCCCACAGAGGTGAGTTACGTGTCCAGGCTATTCATTTTCTTTTTCTCTCATAGGTTTCTGGTGGACAAGTGGTTTCAACAACTCGAGAAAGAAAATAAATCCTACTCCTTACTGACTTTAAGGGGGAAAAAAAAGGAATTTAATATCTAGTGGGCTCGCAAATGTATTTATTATCCGTCTGTCCCTGAAATGAAAAAATCAGAGGATACGGTATAATCAGGTTTCTAATGCAGTAGCAAACAAGATCAACTGTGAGCTACTGCTGACTTCCGTATCCCCCCCCCCCCCCCCCCCGCTCTCGCTTAGATCAGAACGCGAGCGATCGAAGGACACTTATTATGAATGTTGACTTCAACAAATAATGAACCCTGAAACAAGTAAGTAAAGAGCCGTGTCTCTCCCCAGGGATTTCAAACAGCATCCTGGTAAACTGCCATTTTGAAATAGCATTTTGCTTCTTGAAATTGTGTCAAAATCCAGTCGGTAAACAGGAAGTCGATGTGCAACAGACCTGAAAACGGTAAACACGCTATAGAACCCCAAGCTGAAGCTCGGTACCAAATATCAAGCAGTTATAATTTGTAGTTTCTGAGAAAAGTGTGATGAAAATTTTCAAAATCCACGCTACGTGTTTCATAAATACATTCAGTCGGTAAACAGGAAGTCAATGTGCGACAGACCTGAAAACGGTAAACACGCTATAGAACCCCAAGCTGAAGCTCGGTACCAAATATCAAGCAGTTATAATTTGTAGTTGCTGAGAAAAGTGTGATGAAAATTTTCAAAATCCACGCTACGTGTTTCATAAATACATTCAGTCGTTAACCAGGAAGTCGATGTGTGACAGACCTGAAAACGGTCAAGACGGTATAGAACCCCAAGCTGAAGCTCGGTACCAAATATCAAGCAGTTATAATTTGTAGTTGCTGAGAAAAGTGTGATGAAAATTTTGAAAATCCACGCTACGTGTTTCATAAATACATTCAGTCGTTAACCAGGAAGTCAATGTGCGACAGACCTGAAAACGGTAAACACGCTATAGAACCCCAAGCTGAAGCTCGGTACCAAATATCAAATGGCTATGATTTGTGGTTGCTGAGAAAAAGGGCGTTTTGTACCCAGTAAACCAGATAAATAAAAAATAATGCATTTATGGTAATCCCTAACTTCTTGCGGATATCTTCGACTTTGATGCTGAGTGACATTTTAACTAAAGTCAATTAAAGTCCAGTATTTCATTGTTGTCTTTGAAATCAAAAGCCTTTCGAAACTCAATGAAACGTCCAAGTATTGTATTTTCTTTCGGAGAACATATTTTTCAAATAGACTGTCGAGTCCATGTAGATAATAAATGCCACCCAAATGGCACCCATCAGGCATCTAAAGCCTTCTGTTCTGTGGCGAACGTGAAACTGCGCCTGCCGTTCCTACCTCGAATGAGGACGGTGCATTTCTCTCTCTCTCTCTGTGTTTGTTTGTACAGGAAAAAGGTTCTCTCCTATCCAGAAGATTAAGGAATATGTAAACGCAACTCCTTCACCTTCACCCATCCTTGATTTGTTTAATTCTAAGTTCAGCCATGCCAGGTAACAAATCAAGATGGAACTTGATATTTCCGCACGTTTTTGGTCGTCTCAAAACCAACTGAAGCAAACTAAGCAAAGTACAGACAGACAGACAGAAAGACAGACAGACAGCAGCTTTCATTCATGCTGGAATGGAAAACTGCACTGTAAGCACTGGCGCAGCACCGGTTGCGTTTTCTTCGTGCCAATTACAAAGCCCACACCCATGTACACGTGCATGTACATGACATCTCCTGAAAACACGCCAAGCTCGCGATGGTTTATTAGAATGGATGCAATGGAAACAAACACTGGTGGTCTAAAAAAGTGGCTCTGCTTATTAAAAGAAAAGTACTGTGGACTGGTTCGAGAGCACCGTGCGGCATCTGGCTCCGGAACCTTTGAAGGCCGTGCCTCTTCCTGCACGCTGGTTAAATGTGTGGCCTCTCCGGAGGCTGCCTGATGTGGCCTGTTCTGGCGTGTTCCCATAATGCCCTGGTACGCCTCATCAGGAGCCACCGTGCTGCTCTGCTTCGGCTCCTCGGAGGAGCTCAAACGCGTGTGGACCTCTTGATGTGTGTTCGCCGCAGCTATAAAACAGGCTCTTTACTGCTGTGTCCGCAGCCATTCAGAGACGAAGTTTAAATGCTGTTAACTTTGTAATTAGCGCTTTTTCCACCATTTGAGGTTATGTGGCCTTGCGAATTTCTCTCCAGACTCGTTATATACTGTACAAAATGATAAGAACACGGTCTGTAAAGAGCAAGATAAGCTTTTAGCATCGATCCGGAATATATGGCACATTGTATTTGGAATATGCTCTGCGTTTCAGGTTGCCAAAACAAAGTTCAACTCCAACAGCACAGGAGAGTTGACGCTTCTTATCCTCTGACGAGATCAGTCAAATTAGATGTGACCCAAAAAAAAAAAAAAAGTGCACAAACGAAACAAAAGCATCATCCAAATCAGCATAAAAACTACCCTGACGGAATTTCCATTATGCTCTGAAGCTTTGTTTAGGCTCGTCCCTCTTGCTTTCCGCCTACAAATCTGTTTCCATTGAGAAGAATTTTCCAGAGCAGTCAGTGAATAACAGTGATATTTTTGTGACCTTACAGAACTCATAACTTTGAACATCACAAAATACAGACCTAGAAAACAATCAAGCCGGTGTTTCCCCCTCGAGTAGTTTAGTCTGAACGCATTGTTAGCGAAAAATCTTTAATTTAGCACGCAGTCGGAGGAGACGTTGCTTCCTCGCCGACAACAAAATCTAACACGCGTGCATAATGTGCTCAGGCTTTCAAAATACACTGTCGATTATCTATATTTAAAAAAAAAAAAAAGTAGATCACACAATTAAACCCTTATAATTTCTCCTCCACAAAAAGAATACTCTGATGAAACTGGGTCGTTTTTCAGCAGGTCACGACTCCTTTTCCAACCTTTACTTTCAAAGACTGGCCAGCTTATATAATCCCATGCTGGCACCTTTTGAGAACACGCACACGACTGGTCATTAGAGAGGCGGTGACTCCCACGATGGGAGAGTTCCTCTCAGTCATGACATAACATGTTCACTCATTAGCAACAGGGATGAGAGAAGCCTGGCAATTGTGTTCACGAGAACTTGAGCCAAGGAACAGTGAAAAAACAAAAAGAAACCCAGGAGTCATTAGTCGTGTGGTGATCCATCGTGCGACGATAAATCATGATACAAATTTATGACAGTTCAAATCATTAAATGGAAATAGGTACGCCATGGGTGTGTGTGGCTACCGCTTAGAAATAAAACTCTTCTGATCCCATGTCCAGACTACGGAAGCCGCGAGAGGCCCTTCATATAATCTTTTTTTATTCACCTTGTTATCTCGAGAAAACGACATAATTAATTCGAGATCTCGAGAAAACAAAGCAATTATTTCATGATCTCAGCTGGATCACTGTATCTCCGTCGGTAGAGATGAAGCCGGGCCAGTCTTCTGCAGAGGTGCCGCGGACTCATTTTGAAATGATCCCTTATTAAAAGACTTAATGCAATCTCTCCCTGTGTCAACCCCTGATCAAAATATTGCCTTATTAGGTGATCGATTATTCCAGACATTCTAATCACCAAAGTTGCGTCGATACAGTCAGCGTATCACAAGTTTCTTGGCGCACCTGAATGAACCATTTCTCAGCTGTTTACTCGAGATCATGAAATAATTGTTTTGTTTTCTCGAGATCTCGAATTAGTTGTGTTGTTTTCTCGAGATCTTGAATTAATTATGTCGTTATCTCGGGATAACAAGGTGAATTTAAAAAAAAAAAAGGACTATATGAAGGGCCTCTCTCGGCTTCCGTACCAGACAGTACATTAAATACAGCATATATATAAATGTTATTTCCCAGCTGGGAGGTCCATATGGTGAAATACCGTGACCGAGGTCTTGAAAGAACTAAGCGAGGCGCTCTGGGCCGAGATCAGTATTCAAGGCCGAGGTCACGGTATTTCACCATACGGACCGACCTTAAAGTGCCATTCCACCATTGGATGTATTCTTTGGCATAAAATACAATATATTTTGACAACATATATAAATGGTATCACTAGACAGAGAAATCTTTTAGCTTCAAAATGATATATCAAACAATTTTTTGACAACGACAAGTACCGTATTTTTCGGACTATAAGTCGCACTTTTTTTCATGGTTCGGCTAGCCATGCGACTTATACTCCGGTGCGACGTATATATGTGGTTTTTTTTCACCGGGGAATAACTGGAGCTGATGCTGAGTCTGACGACAGCCACGCAGAAGAAGAGGAAACGGTGCTTCGTCTGCTGCTGGAGTTGGCAGAGTTGTTCAGAAGCGACACCGAGGATGAGGAATTCAATGGATTTGCTGATTTGGAGTGAAATCGCCAGCTTGATAAACTTGATTGACCTGTGTTTTATTATTAATGATAGGCCTATAGTTATTTAAATAAGTTATGGAGTGATTTTAGGCAGTGCTTAATTTGTGAAGTGGGAGGTCCCGGAACGCAGGAGGTGGGTGGGTCCGGCGACTCAAAAAAAAAAAAAAAAAAGGTGGGGGGTGGTTTACTATAACTTTACGCACACGCGCTTATTGTGTGTGTAAAAAAAAATAATAATAATATCAGACATTATGATCTTAGAAAACGCTTTAGTGACGAACAGTTACAGACAGTAATATGTCGTGATATTATATTATAAAATATTAATTTTTATTAGTCTATATATTAAATTATATATTAAATTTATCTTCTAAAATAACAGACTGTACTCATCACAACCGGTTTATTTCACCACTGGAGATCAGATCACACAAGACACGAGTTAAATTACTCTTTTTAAGGATTTAAGTAGGGGATTTAAAAGCGGTTGTTGTTTTTTTTTCACTAGACGGTTGTCTTTGGAGATGATATACCTATAGCCTACTTGACCTCTGATTTAATGAAATAAAATTCGACAAAAATGAAGAATGACACTCCTCGATGATGACTACAGCTTTAATAACACAGATGAAAGAGCCATGGGGCGATAATAAGCCCTACCGGTAAAAATATTCTAAAAGTAAACTGATTAATGCATCAGTAACAGGCTACTAATATTAGTTATAATAATAATAATAATAATAATATAGGCAATTAGTAATAACGATAGTGATAGTATTAAAGATAGTAGTAGATATTTAAAATAATCAGACTAGGCTACTTACAGGGCAAAGGGCGCGTTATCACTGCTCAGCTGTTCGTTTATTAAATAAACAATGCAGTCGCGCAGTAACCACGCGCCGCTTATCAGATACAATCACAGATTCTATGGATAGAATAACCCTTCAAAAAAGTGCGACTTATAGTCCGGTGCGACGTATATATGTTTTTTTCGTCTTCATAATGCATTTTTTGGCTGATGCGACTTAAACTCCGGAGCGACGTATAGTCCGGAAAATACGGTATATTAATTTTGCGACCAAAGTCACCTACCCTTTTAATTTCCGCGCGTGATGTCATCGGCAGGTTCCCCTTCTTGTGTACCACGTGGCGTGTGACGTGGCACATATCAGCAATGGCAGATAGAACGCGATAAAAATAATACCGATAAATCTAGCTAATACCAATAAATCTAGCTAACTGAAAGATTAACTCAATTTTTCGAAATTTTTTTGGCCCCCATATACGAGGAGAAATGACTCTCTCACTTTGGGGGTTTCCTGGTCTAAAAATAGACCAACACGTGGTACACAAGAAGGGGAACCTGCCAATGACATCACGTTTCACTACCGTGCGGAAATTAAAAGGGTAGGTGACTTTGGTCGCAAAATTAATATACTTGTCGTTGTCAAAAAATTGTGTTTGATATATCATTTTGAAGCTAAAAGATTTCTCTGTCTAGTCATGTTGTCATAAAATATATTGTATTTTATGCCAAAGAATACATCCAATGGTGGAATGGCACTTTAAGCTGGTAAATAATATGTTTATTTTTTTCTTTACCAAATTCTAACAGGGGCGGCACGGTGGTGTAGTGGTTAGCGCTGTCGCCTCACAGCAAGAAGGTCCGGGTTCGAGCCCCGTGGCCGGCGAGGGCCTTTCTGTGCGGAGTTTGCATGTTCTCCCCGTGTCTGCGTGGGTTTCCTCCACAGTCCAAAGACATGCAGGTTAGGTTAACTGGTGACTCTAAATTGACCGTAGGTGTGAATGTGAGTGTGAATGGTTGTCTGTGTCTATGTGTCAGCCCTGTGATGACCTGGCGACTTGTCCAGGGTGTACCCCGCCTTTCGCCCGTAGTCAGCTGGGATAGGCTCCAGCTTGCCTGCGACCCTGTAGAAGGATAAAGCGGCTACAGATAATGAATGATGAAATTCTAACAGAAAACGAGAGCGCCCGAAAGGGAAAACCAAGCTGAGCCACCATTTTGAATCCTCATTCACGGCTGTAATGCAAATGGCTTCCTCCTCGGTATACAAGTGCACTTCCATGGCAGGAAAAAACACTACATTTTGCCGCCTATGTAGTCCCCTATTTATACAAAATTGAGTCATTCAGGATTCAGCCATGTTTTTGCTCAGCGTTAGCAACAGTTAGAGGTTTTTAGCTTTCTCCTGAAATGGTTTTTTATTTCTTCTTCCTCAGGGTAGTAAAACTCGCTTTCGCTGTGAACGCTGTCGTTATCGCTATCCATGCTGTAAAATTAATGCTGTTCTCCTGAGAAATGCTGGCAAACATTTATAAGATTTTTGATAATCTTATAAATAAATCTTATTTTTTTAAAAAATATAAACATTGACAAAAAAAAGTGCTACTACGTTTGTTGTTGTTGTGAACGAGCGAGTCACCAGAGGTCCATAACAGGAGTCCGCTCGCCAGCCAATCAGAGCACAGGATTTGATGGAAACCGCACCGCAAAAAAAATAAATAGATGTTATCAATGATACTCGCCTCATCTCTTATGAGCATCACCGAGCTAGCTGTGAGCAGCATCAGGGCTTGAAGTATTTTTTGTTTACTGCGTTTTGTTCAAAGTACAGTGATGTGAACTAGAATTGTCTTCGAAGCATCATTTAGTACTAGCGAGCACATTTCGTTTCACTAGTGTAAAAGATTCTAAAATTAAAAAATAACATTTAAAAATTAAAGCGAATAGCAGAAGCTTGACCAATTATGTTTAACTTTTACTAGCTGCCTTCTCGAATTTTTGTTGAATGGCTGGAATCCTTGGCGTAAATATCTGCCCCCCCCCAAAAAAAAAACCCCTTACAAAACCTTTCATTTGACCTTTCAGAAGGACCGAACAAAAGCCGTGACGTCTGCGCTTCTGGATCATGTTTAGATACGGCTTCTTCTTTGAACTATAGAGTTTTAGCTGGCGACGGCGGATGGCACGGTGAATTGTGTTCACAGATAATGTTCTCTGGAAATATTCCTGAGCCCATTTTGTGATTTCCAATACAGAAGCATGCCTGTATGTGATGCAGTGCCGTCTAAGGGCCCGAAGATCACGGGCACCCAGTATGGTTTTCCGGCCTTGACCCTTACGCACAGAGATTCTTCTAGATTCTCTGAATCTTTTGATGATATTATGCACTGTAGATGATGATATGTTCAAACTCTTTGCAATTTTACACTGTCGAACCCCTTTCTGATATTGCTCCACTATTTGTCGGCGCAGAATTAGGGGGATTGGTGATCCTCTTCCCATCTTTACTTCTGAGAGCCGCTGCCACTCCAAGATGCTCTTTTTATACCCAGTCATGTTAATGACCTATTGCCAATTGACCTAATGAGTTGCAATTTGGTCCTCCAGCTGTTCCTTTTTTGTACCTTTAACTTTTCCAGCCTCTTATTGCCCCTGTCCCAACTTTTTTGAGATGTGTTGCTGTCATGAAATTTCAAATGAGCCAATATTTGGCATGAAATTTCAAAATGTCTCACTTTCGACATTTGATATGTTGTCTATGTTCTATTGTGAATACAATATCAGTTTTTGAGATTTGTAAATTATTGCATTCCGTTTTTATTTACAATTTGTACTTTGTCCCAACGTTTTTGGAATCGGGGTTGTACTATATAAACAGTACTGGGTGAGATGGATAGGCTCTTATCGTCCAAGAACGGGAATCCGAGACTGCAGCAGGCATTTGTAGAAGATAAAAGGTCACCTAGTCCTTTCTAAATCTTCGACTTCTACGTTTTTAAGATGCTTTTCTGCTCACCACGCTTATACCGAGTGGTTATTTGAGTTACCGTGGCCTTCCTGTCAGATCGAACCAGTCTGGCCGTTCTCCTCGGACCTCAAATTCATTCATCGCTAAGGCCCGGATAACTGCCGTTTTATTTTTGCACCATTCTGTGTAAACTCCAGAGAGACCGTTGTGGGTGAAAATCCCAGATGATCAGCAGTTTCTCAAACAGTCAAACCAGACCGTCTGGCACCAATGACAATGCTATGGACAAAGTCACTGAGATCATCTTGGTGGTGGTGGTGCTGGTTGTTGTTTTTTTCCTTCTTCCCCATTCTGATGTTATTCAATCTCGTGACTTGTATCTGCAAGACTTGATGCACTGCCACACGATTGGTCGATTGGATAACTGTATAACCGTGAAGGCATGCTCGTACTGGTGTTCCTAATAAAGTGGATCGTCAGGGGACGCAACAGATTTCCTTCGAACTCGTGCCTCTGGAACGAGTCCCGTTCGGAGAACGAGAACGTTATCGTTCCATAAATAATGAAGCAGTAAACCCGTGCTTGTGATTTATTAGAGCCGTATTACTGCTCTTCAGAACCTCAATAAAAAGGGATGCTTCGACTTGAACACAATACTGAGAAATCACTTGCCGTGAAGTGAAAACTTGCAAATGTAGTATTTCTATTCAAATCCATCCACATTACGCTTTACATACAAACTAGTTACTTTGTGCATGTCAGCAGCTTCTTTTGCGATTCAATTTAAATAGGATAAACAACCATGTCAACAAACCGAAGTGATTAATCAAGGCATTAAATCTCATTTCTTGTAGCTGCACTGCGGCACTTAGAAATATCAAATCGCTGAGTGAATTTTCTCAACATGAGAGCTCGCTCAACATTTTGGATCGGTTTCTTGCTCTGAAATCTAATAGCCTCCGAGATAAATGTGACGCCGAACACTACCCACAAACTTTTCATGAATTATTCAAAACCATCTGCTACCCAACTGGAGCTGAAAAAGGGATTTGGGGATGCTCGGGAGTCTTTGTGATCCGTTCGTCCTGAGGCCTCGGTTCCCTTTCACTCGGGCTCGGGCCCTCCTGTTAACGTTTTAGACAACTAAACGCTCTGGGAGACTGCAGCTTTCCAGGTAGTTATGAAAAACCGCAATCGACAAAGACGATTCTTCACGCGGCATGTCGACAGAATTCTCTCTCTCACACACACACGAAGGCCTTCGGTGAGATTTAATCAAACGAAGTGTGTCAAACACCGACCCCGTCCTGACTCAACTGGCACTCATTTGAGTCTGATATAAGCCTAAAGTATTTGTCCAGACTATGTAAAACCAGGCCCCGGTTCGTGGCAGATTAAACAGACCAGAGAGATCTGCGGCCAAATCTCGCCTAATAAAATCTGGGTGTTAAATAAACGACACTGTGGAGCTCGGAGGGCCTGTGGAGCTCTAACTAGCTCTGGCCTGGCTTCAGTCGCTGCACAGCCTGCCTCTGTGTTTATGTTCGAAGCAGGGGAGTTGCCTTCATGACGATTTATTGACGCAAGATCCCCTCGGCTGTGCCTGCCAGCAATTAATCACGGCGGGAGAGGGGCTTGTTCAGGCAAAGGCCTGAGAAGAAGACAGGCGGGGAGGGGAGGGGAGGGGGGGGGAAAAAAAAAAGGAGGCGTAAGCTCGACAAAGCTTAAGCCAGGCATGAAATCTTGCAAAATCAGTGCAACACATGTTCTCCGGAGCCAGGATCACCACCGAACAAAACGCTCGCCCACAATACTGCAGGTCTACAAACAGAAACGTGGATTTAATTGAAGAATATTCAGCCCTCGTACAATTTAAGGCCTCTTAAAAAGGAAACGTCTCAATAAATGTGTGTATTGTTTGCTTTTTAAAGCAAGTCGGTTCAGCTGTTGAGACAGCTGCCCACATGTGATGCAATCTGAAAACGCCGTCCAACTTTAACTGCTATATAAACTCGTGCTGGACGCCAGTGAGTAATAGATCCTGCTGCGCTTCCTGCTCCACTTCCCATTGCTTAAGGCTTCTCTCTGAAGGATTAGCTATTGGAATTTGATTTAATGCGAAGAACGTAAGCGCTGATCGCTGATGGATGAGAGCGACTATTTCTTACCCGCCGATAATGAAGCAGGGGACGGCAGCTGCTTCACGGCTCCAGGGTCCGTGGGTTGATCCGAAGCTCGGGTTACTGATCTGCGGTGTCCTCGCACCTCCCAAAAGCAGATTGGTGTCCCGTCCGGGGTGTATTCTCGCCTGGCACCCAGTGCTCCCCTGGTGCAGGCTCAGAATCCACCGCGACCCTGACCAAGGCTGTTACAGTGCCATCGTGTAAGATCGGAGAGTTCACGACCAACTGATGATTCGTTTCCACTTATTACTGTCCCCGTGTTCATTTTTTTTTTACCTCATCAAAGTCCTTACTCCAATGGTTCTCATCTCCTTGGTATACAGCTGCGAGTCCACAGAAAAATTCACAATCCCCTTCCCTCTGGACGGGCAGGCG
This sequence comes from Neoarius graeffei, assembly GCF_027579695.1. Taxonomy (NCBI): domain Eukaryota; kingdom Metazoa; phylum Chordata; class Actinopteri; order Siluriformes; family Ariidae; genus Neoarius; species Neoarius graeffei. Next base: position 75,470,343 of record NC_083577.1, read on the forward strand.
ATGTGGACTGCACTGAAAGCCCTTTGGCTGGGCCCTCAAAACACTTTCGGTTTACATTACTACCTCCGCTGCCATTCGTAGAATATTCCGAATTTACTGTGCACAATGTCCACCGAAGTCAAAGAACATGACCTTCCTAAACATTGGGTTAGTTCTGGGCTGAGCGGTTCTGGACACTTTCATGAAGTTAATAACCAGTTTAGCTCATGTGAATCTTACTCCAGGCTTGGGACTGGCACCAAGTATACGCTGGCTATTTTACCAAACCTGCATGTCTTTGGACTGTAGGGGAAACCGGAGCACCCGGTGGAAACCCACGCAGACACCGAGGAAAACATGCAAACTCCGCACAGAAAGGCCCTCGCCAGCCACTGGGCTCGAACCCGGACCTTCTTGCTGTGAGGCGACCGTGCTAACACTTATTTTGACTCAGTGCATCGTTTTTCCTCACAACCAGTTTTTATGCTTATAATGGCAAAGACTCGATGGAAAAGGTCATTCTCAAAGCATCTTTCTAAGAAGAACACTCAGTGCGTTTACACGCACAGAGAGAATCGAATTTCTGCCGTTGCTCGACTGAAATCGAACTTCAAAATGCCACGTATACACCTTAATTCGGCTGAAATCGAACCGAACTTGATTTCTCGTAATCGAGCTACGCGACCTAGATTATGCGATTGTAGCCGAGCTACTTAGTGCATGTAAACCCTGTCGAGCTACGTAGTCGAGCTACTTACTTCAGCACTGCCCCTTCCGGAAGTGACGAGTGACGAGACCACAAGCGGGAAACACAACAGCCTCGGTCGGCATGACAACGGCATGAATCTTTTCTTTTTGTGGCATTGTTTGCACTGTTAAAATTTAGCTCACTTACTGTATCACCAAATACATCTGTACAGCTGTTGCATAGCTGTGAATTGTGTACATAAACAAGTCACTGTATTTGTGTGTGTGTGTGTGTGTGTGTGTGTGTGTATAGATGTCCAACATCTGAAGAATGTCAATAAAAACAAAACAATTGAACGTTTTGTGTTTATTAAGACATAAGTTAAATTGTAAGCAAAAAATGGACTTTAGAAAAAAAAAATTTTTAAGCAAAAAATGGACTTTAGAAAAAATATACAATTGTGCAAAATAAGTTGTCTTACAAAACAGTGGTCTGCACAGGACAGTTTGTAGCCATACAGTCTGCTAGAGCAAGCCTAACAGCTTGAGCACGGAACTTGTGAACACGGAACTGCCAGTGTTGCCAGATTGGGCGGTTTTAAGTGCATTTTGGCGGATTTGAACATGTTTTGGGCTGGAAAACGTCAGCAGTATCTGGCAACACTGCTGATAACTTTGTTTATACTCTTGAATAGCTCTTGTTCATGACGACAACCGGAAGTGTACGAACACGATGGGGCGTGTAGCGCCACCTGTGGCTCGGGTGCACAATGTACCTCACACAATAGCTCGATTTCCTTGTGTGCATGTAGGATTGGATTTCTCTGGCACCCCTGCTGGGACCCTTAGCTCGATTACCAACAGCAGCTCGATTTGGATGTGCATGTAAACACACTGAGTGAAGGGATGTGATCTTTTTATTTTATTCATTTATTTATTTAATTTTTAGTCTATCCACATTCATTGGATGTGAACAATCGCAGACTCTGATTGGCTACTCTACTACTAGGCTATCAGCTCATGTACGGTATATACATGTTATCTACCAGCTGGGAGGTCCGTATGGTGAAATACCATGACCGAAGTCTAGAAAGTACTGAGCGAGGCGCTCTGGGTCGAGGTCAGTATTCAAGGCCGAGGTCACGGTATTTCACCATACGGACCGACCTTAAGCTGGTAAATAATATATTTATTTTTTCTTTACCAAATTCTAACAGAAAACGAGAGCGCCCGAAAGGGAAAACCGAGCCGAGCCGCCATTTTGAATCCTCATTCACGGCTGTAATGCAAATGGCTTCCTCCTCGGTATACAAGTGCACTTCCATGGCAGGAAAAAAACTACATTTTGCCGCCTATGTAGTCCCCTATTTATACAAATAGGAGTCATTCAGGATTCAGCCATGTTTTTGCTCGGCGTTAGCAACAGTTACAGGTTTTTAGCTTTCTCCTGAAATGTTTTCTTTTATCCCACTGATGCCTGAAACGCCTGCAAAAAAACGGCTGCAAATGCCTAAACCAGTTTTTAGAAAAGGTCCCCATCTGCCTGAGGGTTTTCTGAAATAAAAATAATTAATTGAAAACGCCTGTGAAAAATTCAATATCTCAGCCTCTGAAACACATAAAGACATGAAATAAGTTGCATTTAAAAGATAAAATTCTCTGCTTTTATTGGATCATGCTCATTCAGCATTAACACTAACACATTTTTATTAAAAAAAACAAATCTGGCATGCGTCTTGAAAATAATGACAAATCAACAATGCTGCGTTATGCAGCAACCAGCATTTGGGGCAATGTTGCGTTATGCAACAACTGGCGCTAGGGGCAATGTTGCGCGACGCAGCATCCGGCATCAATGGGTTATTTCTTCTTCCTCAGGGTTGTAAAACCCGCTTTCGCTGTGAACGCTGTCCATGCTGTAAAATTAATGCTATTCTCCTGAGAAATGCTGGCAAACATTTATAAGATTTTTGATAATCTTATAAATAAATCTTATAAAAAAAAAAGATAAATGTTGACAAAAAATGCTACTATGTTTGTTGTTGTTGTGAACAAGCGAGTCACCAGAGGTCCGTAACCGGGACGGTAGCATTTTTCACAAATCGCTTCGGTCGTTTCACCGGTTTGTTTACATTCTAAGCGGAATTTATTTCGTCGGACGTTTTGTATAAAAGTTTTTATTTATCGAATTTGCAAAAAATAAAAATGCTCCGTTAAAAAAAAAAAAAAATCCTGGGAATGTGGATTGAATGAAATACTTAGTCCACTCAATCTCAACGTACATGGCTTATAGCCGGCAACACGGTGGTGTAGTGGTCACTGCCGCCTCACAGCAAGAAGGTTCTGGGTTCGAGCCCAGCGGCCGACGGGGGCCTTTCTGTGTGGAGTTTGCGTGTTCTCCCCGTGTTTCCTCCACAGTTCAAACACACGTATGTGAGGTTAACACGGGGCAGCCGTGGCCTGAGGTTGGGCTGAAGTGCCCTTGAGCAAGGCCCCTAACCCCCAACTGCTCTCCGGGTGCTGTAGCATAGCCGCCCACTGCTCTGGGTACGGTGCGTGCTCTTTGTTCACTGCTTCAGATGGGTTAAATTTCACTGCGTGCTCAAGCCTGCGTGACAAAGGCTTCTATCGGCTCATGTACGACTCGATTTTGTAAAATAACTTAACATATACACACCTAAGGATGTCTATAAGTAGTAAAGCGTTCATAAATCCATCCTTTCATTCTCGCTATTGTGTTGTGTACCCTCGGCTGCTATACTCCGAACCCCAGAGTTCCTCTTCCCAGTGATTTCCGTGTCCTGTTCTGATACTACGCACTGGTTTTTGGACTGACGCTGACCTGAACCGGTAGTCAATTTGATCCGCCTGAATCAGCCGTGGCGGAATTTATGACCGAGCCCGCAGTCGTATTCGAGGTCGTGAACGTTCTGTTGACTGACACGACACAGGTTTTGCATGCGAACACAAGACGAATTGTTTTAAAGCCTGCCGCCATCACACCTCTGTTGCTTCCATTACTTAGCAACAGAAACTTGAAGACAGCAGATCGGTGACTCAGAGGATGTCAGTACGAGCTCCAATATCTGAGCTATACGGAAACTGTGAGAAAAAAGACTGAGACATCCTTAGACGCAATTGTACTCGCTGTTTTTCGGGGAGGAGTACGGCTTCGTATCTTGCGCTTTAGACAACCGGGGAGCGGACAAAAAATAAAAAAAAATTAAAAAAAAATAACATAACGATATCATAAGGGATGAGAATAATGACTCAAAATGAAAGCGATTAAAAGATCACTCCAGTACAATGTGGCTTTTTGCCTCAGAAGATGGCAAGCTGCCCGGGATCGTCTCCTGCACGGTTATACAAGTGGAGCCACCCAATAAATTTCAGGGCTAAACAATTGCGAGCAAAACCTATACCATGGAAACCAAAGCGCACACATCTCCAGCCAAAAGCACATGATTCAAATTCCCAAGGACGTACAGGGCATGTGTCCAATCAACACAGCAGACTCCGAACCAGCCGAAAGATCAGATAGAGTACTATTATTACATTATGATTGGAGGAGGAAGAGAGGAAAAAGAAAAACAAAAAACGCACAGACGTTAATGCATTTTTAGGGGGACAATAAACAGGATCAATGTTTCAGCTATTCAAATCCGTCCACCCTATAAACAGTAATTATTTTCCGATGAGCATCATAATCACGTATTCGGCGTCCTCCTGTTTTATAATCCCAATCAAAACAATGGTGGAACACTTTATGCATGAAAAGTGCCCTAATTAGAACATGAGCCCGTTAGTAAGAAATGGAAACCCATTTAACTTTTGCACTGAAAACTTTCCAACCAGAAAAAAAAAAAAGATAATGATGCTGCTCGAGAAAGTAAAGTAAGCTGATAATATACACCAGGACTTTTTAACGCCAATACTGCCGTGCTTTCAAAAAAATACTCAGGACTGGAACCGACAGCCTTGAAACTAGAGCGGCGGCTACAATTATCGACAGTCCAGAATTATCGACACCTTTTCAGATTTTCCAATAAAAAATAAATTAATTAAAAAAAGTGGTGAGTTTCAGTTCCAACGGTTATTATTGGTTAATTCATCAACCTGAAGACCCGCCTCGCCCTTTGATCATGGACGTGTTTTTACTGATCAAACCCAACGATATTTCATGATCTCCTCGTCGAAACCTACTTTGTTTCTTACTCTTTCATTTGACAGCCGCTATTTTGTATCTAAACGCGCGTTTGAGAGTCACGTGAGGTGTCGATAATAGCGATCGCTTTCACCGGTGTCCACCATTATCGACACCCTGTGGGATTAAGTGACGTTTACGACTGTTATGGATCGATCTTTGTGTCACATTGTTGAAGTAGATGAAGTACTTTAAAAAAATAAAAGTGCTGTGATTTATTATAATTTTTTTTTCTGATTCATAACAGAATGGAATGTTTAGAGAGTATTTGGAATCCGATTGCAATAAATAGAATTAGACCAGAATTAAATTCCTAACATATTTAAAAAAAAAAAAAATGACATGCTTGAAATATTCAGATCTTTCTATTCCATTCAGAACATTTTTTTCTCAGTTTGTTGTAAATATCTACCACTTATTTTTTTCACGGTCCGGTTTCCATCAAATCCCGCACTCTGATTGGCTGGCGAGCGGGTCTGTATCCTACAGTACGGACCCCGGTTACGGACCTCTGGTGACTCGCTCGTTCACAACAGCAAACATGGTAGCAATTTTTGTCAACATTTATCTTTTTTTATAAGATTTATTTATAAGATTATCAAAAAATCTTATAAATGTTTGCCAGCATTTCTCAGGAGAACAGCATTAATTTTACAGCATGGATAGCGATAACGACAGTGTTCACAGCGAAAGCGAGTTTTACTACCCTGAGGAAGAAGAAATAAAAGAAAACATTTCAGGAGAAAGCTAAAAACCTCTAACTGTTGCTAACGCCGAGCAAAAACATGGCTGAATCCTGAATGACTCGATTTTGTATAAATAGGGGACTACATAGGCGGCAAAATGTAGTTTTTTTTCCTGCCATGGAAGTGCACTTGTATACCGAGGAGGAAGCCATTTGCATTACAGCCGTGAATGAGGATTCAAAATGGCGGCTCGGCTCGGTTTTCCCTTTCGGGCGCTCTCGTTTTCTGTTAGAATTTGGTAAAGAAAAAAATATATATTATTTACCAACTTAAGGTCGGTCCGTATGGTGAAATACCATGACCTCGGCCTTGAATACTGACCTCGGCCCAGAGCGCCTCGCTCAGTACTTTCAAGACCTCAGTCACGGTATTCCACCATACGGACCTCCCAGCTGGGAAATAACATACACACACACACAATATATTTATTACAATATCAGTAGACATTTTATATTTTGGTTCGAGGAATGACATGCGACCTTTGACCTGGATGCTCATGTGGTTACAATATCAATTCCCTGTTGGTATTTATTGGTAAACGACAAAACTAGAAATTAATACAAACAATGAATGATGAACAAAATGTGATCTACGAAAATACTTAGAAAGCGGGTAGAAAGTGGAACAAAAAGATTTTCTGACGCAGGTTAAACATTATCAGTTCATTTGTTTACAAACGTTAGAATTACTTCCTCATTTACATAAACACCCACATCCAGATATTTATAGAAAAGATATAAATATCTTATGTAAATATATGGATGTCGGTGTCGATAATTGTGGAACGGTGTCATGTGATCCGATACGCTAATGTATAAGCTATAAAAGATATATCTAATCTTATACATTACAAACTTATTAGGAAAAATGTATAACTCTGCTCATAGTTCTCACGTCTCCGATCGATTTATTAAGGGACAGCTCAAATACATCTCTGCCATCGTCTCCAGTGGTTTTAATCGATCCGTTATATTTGATTTGATGTGTTTGATTATACTCAAAGTCAGCAAGTTGTCCTTGACCTCGAGTTTAACATATAAACTTAATGTCGTATCAACATGGCTGCTTAGACCGTCAAAAGTAAATAACATTTCACTACTTTAAATAGGTTTGTAGTAGTGCTTACTTTGGATGAAGCAACACCGACATATTCGTGGCGTAAATCTGTAAACACTAACCATACAGTTCGCCGTTTCGCGAAAGTAAACAGGTCATAAACTCCAGCTTACTTTAGTGTTAGCTGGCTCACTAAACAAGTTCAGACCTCCTGCCTCCGCGTCGAGTCAAATGCAACGATCATCACGAAGCAGCTTTACAGAAACGTGGATGAAGATTTCTCCCTAATGAGCACAACCCGAAGTGACAGTTACAATGGGAAACTTGGATGACCTTAAGGGGAACCAGGCTCAAAATGGAACCCAACCCATCCCCTCTCGGTGAGAATATAAATCTTTACGGTACAGACCTGTAGAGGAATAAAGTCCAACAGTACTAAACGATCCTGGTTTTTTCGGCCTCGGTAATAAGACGCTGCCTGCAGAGTCGTCTCAACTAACCGACCCTGAGCAGTGCTGCTGCTGCTTCAAATCCTCTGGTAACATTCCTAATGCAGAGTAGCTGGGTCACTGGCTCCGTCATACATCATTAGTGCCAGGCTTTTTGGGGCAGTAAAGCCTGTAGATTAGTGGCACTGATGTCAACTCGGCAGCCCCCGCAAACTGGGACACGAAAGATAATGGGCTCCATGAACCAGCAAAGCAGTCACCGTTGAGGGGTTCCATCTGCTCTCCGTTCAGCTTTTACCATGAGGATCTTTCGGTGGAAGCTAAAACGAAGGCGGAACCTCATAAGAACCGCCAGGAGCCACCACTGTCTCAATGCAGGGTTTTTACACAGTGCAAGCCCAGTGGGAAGAAACGGACTAAACATCTGCCACAAGCAGAACGAGGCCATAAGTAGGACAAAAAGCAGTGGCAGAAACATGAGTGCACCCCAGAGCACAGCCTGGGACGGAGTGGGAATGTTTGCAGATTGGGTGGAGAGACTGTAGTGATCGCAGGGTTTAATGTGTGAAGAAATGGCGCCGAATTGCAGAAACGCAACACCCGTTCGGAGACACGAGAAGAGCTCCAAGCGCTGTGTAATGTCCGTGGTCTTTTAAGATTCGTCACTTTCACACTCTGACATGACCCCAAGAAAAACCTTGGCCAAGTTCGGCAACAGACTGGGCGATAATTTGTTCTCCATGGCAGATTATATGAGGAAGATCCTCGAGCGATAGACCTGTGATTCAAGAACATTACTACATTCTGCTTAGACCGTGAAACATGAGCCAGCGTAAGCAGAAACTAAATCAACATGGCTGCACATAGCAATGGAAAGTATGCAAAAGGAGCACTTTGTTTAAAGGGGTACCAAATATAATATATACGGTTGCTGATGTGACGAAGTAACGTATTCTTAAGTATTCTATCAAATTTATATACTAGAAAACAACGGAATATCTTGGTAATTGTAAATATAATACTTTATACGCTAAACCGCACAAGAGTCGCCATTTTTAAAAGACCGTGACGTCAGTGCTACCCACTGCACTAGGAGAGAAGCGTGTAATCATGGCGTCGGGCGCATCAAGCGAAAGCGACGGCTCTGTCGAATCATACGAAGAGATCCCGCAAGACACTGCAAGCAGGCTATGGCTTAGAAGGGTACCGTTGTCGTTGTTAATTCATAGCATGCTCAGCTGCGTGAATGTGTCATGCACCGAAAATAAGAGATTTACAAGCCAGGAACGCCTCATGATGCAATACGCAAGAAAAGAAAGAAGATTTACTGCCATTTTACTTTGTATTTGAGTAAAGTGAATAAATAAACGGTCTGTGGAAAATACAGTTAATCCTGGGAACTGCGTGCACAGGAGTTTATTTTGTGTTTACTCCCCCCGGCTGGCTACTTATGTGTCATGGCTGGCTAGTATGAGCCTTAGTGGAAAGCCCTGGGAATGCGGAAATGTCAAGTTCGAGTTTAGATTTACGAGCCCGAAAAAAATGTCGAAAAACCGGCGTTAAAAAAAAAAAATTCACCCGCACAAACGGCACTCGCTCGGCCGGTGGACCGGAAACAGAACATTTTTTAATAATGGCCCGACGGCCCCGACACACTACTGCCTCCGCCGAGTGCGCGCGCACTCTGAACTGAATCAGCTCCGCGCATGCGCCGTGCGGCACAAAAAAACGTCAGCCACCATGAAGGAAGCAGATCCGGAGTTTTCAAACATTTGCTTAATCGCAAAATGGTATTCTAGCGAACAACAAAATAGTAAAGATTCAGAAAAACAAATCATTCAGTGATCATTTTAATAGTGTAATTTCATCCGAACTAGGCCGAACGCTCGATTTAGAACTACAAAAAGTCCGCGTGTCGGACATTTTAAGTACCTTTGTAAAAGTTCTGCAAATGTTGCGGTCAGCATTTAAAATGCTAACTTAAAGTTTTTGTACAAGTTTCAGTTGATTAAACTGTTATATTTTATTAAATGTGTCTGCTTTTGTAATAAAAAAGTGCTGAAAGAAAAAGCAAACACAGCATTGCGATTTCTTATCCATCCATATATTAAAAAAAAAAAAAAAATCCCTCCCTCCCGACTGAAAATTTTTTTGCTCACCCGGTGGACAGGAAACGGATTTTTTTGTTAAGGATGGCCTAAACACTCGCTATGCAGATCACTGTTTGAGGAGGAAAATATACAAAATCACTCATCTCGGACAGTCAGCAAGGCTTGTTGCTAATAACAGACGAACGTATCGGCGTCGATGGGGTTTTTTGCACTTCGAGTAAGAAATGAGCAAAGATCGAAAACATCGTTCCAACCTTTGAACTGCCGCAAATGAGGCAAGAAAAAACGCGGCATAAGAATAGAGACGCCACTTCGGATTTGCACAGTCAGTAGTACAACAGTTAAACAATTTACAACCAAGCTTGAGAAAAACACCTCCGAGAGATAATCATTGACTCATGAACAAACTTGCCCGAGCATTACGAAACATTAGTATACACGGTGTCATTAAACTCCACGGCTATAAACGGCTGATAAACCATGAGAAACCTGCTTTGCAAAAAACTCTCCAAAATGAAAGGTAATCAGACACCACACACACACACACAGAAACGTGTCAAGTGTTTGAGAAGCAAATGTATTGAAACCAAAGACATTCCAAAAGAAAAACGCCATCACTCAAGGATAAAATAACAGCAAAGGCATGTAATATCAGCCACAGGTGCATAAACAAACAAACTGTCTGGGGTTTTTTTTTGTTTTAAAGACGGCTGCTCTTGTTTCAGCCTTTCACCAGCTGTCCACGCGGAGTACGAGAGCGTACAGGCACCGATCACTTCAGCTCGTTCTCGCAAGGCTACTTTACAGAACTACAATTCTGTCCCGTTTACTTTTCCCTACAGCAGGTTAACACATAAGTGTGTCCCCAGGGTCATGGTGCAGCTCGAACAGACCACGCCGGATACGTTCGGAACACCGAAAACTGAAAGGTTCACCCCAAGAGCGCTGAAGATGCGCCATGCTAGGAATGCTAGCTCTGAAAACACTGAAACCGGCATCACTTTAAACGAACAGACTCCTCAGAAACGAGAGCGATCTGCACGTAGTTTGTGGTCTGGGAAAATCAAGAGGAGGAACTGTACCATCTTACCATCTTCCGACAATACAACTAACCTGATAAAAACATGGTAAACTTGGCACAGGGAGTTCATTACTAGCAGCAAACACTGACTTCGAAAGGGGAAGAAGAAAAAAAAAAAAAAGTCTCCACAAACACTCGGTGAGTGAAAATAACTCCTACTCAGTAAGCTCTTGACTATCAGCCGTTATCAGTTATCGACAGAGATAACAACGCAATTAAACAATGAAACGGACATTGTTTACAGCTGTGCTTTTTCACAAAAGTGAAATAAAAATCGGTCTCCACGATGTAAACCAGGGAAACATGAACAGACCTAAATAACATCCGGGACAGATGTACAATCCCGAGTAATAAAGTTCAATTTATATAGCGCCTTTCTCACACCCAAGGTTGCGTTACGGGGAGGGGAAGGGAAGGGAAGGGAAGGGAAGGGAAGGGAAGGGAAGGGAAGGGAAGGGAAGGAAGGAAGGGGGCAAAAAGTCCACCAAAAGAGGGTCAGGATATAATTCCAATGCCGTAGCTACCCACAACCCTACCAGAAGGTGCACACGAAGATAAATCCCTCACCGCCTGCAAAGCCGCTGCCGGGCAACATGACTCGGAACACCGCGCCACGGATCCACAAAGTGAGCGCAGAAGCACCACCACACATACCCCTTTTCCACCAAATCAGTTCCAGGGCTGGTTCGGGGCCAGTGCTGGTGCTGGTTCACAACTCGTTCAACTTGCAAGCCAGCTGAGAACCAGTTTGCTTTTCCATAGCTCGCGGTGCTAAGGGAAGCCACATCATTGCGTCGCTGTATACGTCAGTTACGTCGCTACGTTTGCATAAACTCTGGCGTGAATATCGAAGCAAAAACAACATGGAAGAAGCAACAACAACAACAATAATAATGGATGACTTTGCGTTTGTACAGCTGCTGCTTCTCGTCGCTTAAAAATGGCGATCTTTCGCGGTCTTGTTATTGGTCTTAACAACTCCGCCCCCCCCCCGCTGACGTAAGCGGTTCTTTCCTCTGGCCCAGCAGAGAGTTGGTGCTAGCCTGGAACCGGTTTTTTCTGGCCCCAGAGCCAGTTCTTTGTCAGTGGAAACAGAAAACCCGGTTCCAAACTAAGCACTGGCCCCGAACCAGCCCTGGAACTGCTTTGGTGGAAAAGGGGCAGCAGAGCGCCGGTTTGTCCCAAACCACCTGTACAGCCACCGTGACGCCACCGAGAAACATCGATCGGAACGCACCAAGGAATGAAGAAGGGAACCGACGCCACGCCACAACCGGCAGACAAAACAGTCAAACAAAAAACAAGACGTCAGAGTCGTCTATATCCCCCGCCCTGTATACCAGGTTTCAAGATATCATTTGTCACGTTTTTCAAGTTCTGCTGCAGGAACCCAACCCTACAGTACCTCTCTACACCGACCTCTGCAGCCCACGCCATAAACCCACCCGACCTTTGGTCCAGGGGAGCTAAAAATTTAAATTTCTCACATTTATTAGTATCAGAATGCACATATATCAACACATACACAGTACCAACTTTCAAGACCACACCACTCAGAGTTTTCAAGTTCTGCTCCGGAAACAAAACCTCCCCCGAAGACAAACCTGAGACACGAAGTTTGAAATCGTTTCTATGGAAACATGAAAAATTTTAATTTCTCAGTCTGAACAGGCACGTCTATATCACCTTGTTAACATGTATACCAAGTTTCAAATCCGTATCATGAATAGTTTTGGATATATGCTCCGGAAACGAACGTTGCTCTTAGAAACTAAGTCAAAATCTATTTTTTTATGTAAAAATTTGAAAAATACTTCTTTTTATTGTTTCCCCCCCCCCAAAAAAAAAAATCAAAAACAGCAATAGGCTCCAGTTCACATGTTGTTTGATATGTAACAAAGTCTCATGATGATATCTTCGGTAGTTTTAAAAAGATATGGACCTGAAACGGAAATGTGACTGGACAGACAGACGGAACCCGTTTCTATAAAAAAAAAAAAGAAAAAGAAAACGCTCCGGTGAGAAGCGGCAGTCCAAACGCGCACAGTGTACTCTCAGCCGGGTAGAAAACATGGGACGGTATGCTGAAACTGAAAACAACGATTTGTAAATAGTCTTTGACGTATATTGCACTCCAAACAATACAACAGCACATTATTTGACGTTTTACCTCATGAGTTTTATTGCGCTTTCAAAATAAACACATTTCAATTCTGATTCTTGCAACACATTTCAAAAACAGTTGGGAGAGTAAAGCATCTACCACTTTATAATGCTGCCATTCCTTCTCACAACACTTAACATGTTTAAGGACTGCCGTCGCCAACTGATGAAGCGTTTCGGGTGTTATTTTGTCCCGTTCTGCCTACAAACAGGTCTGAAGGCCTGCGACAATATGGAGTCGTCGTCATATTTTTCATTTCAAAACGCACCGCACATTCTTGATTGAGGACAGAGGGGGACGGGTTCCCTCTCCTTCTGCGGACCGTGGAATGTGCTTTTGTATTGTGTTGCTGAAATATCCCTGGAAAACATGTCGGTATCTCGGTGTACTTTTCTGCTGCCGTCACAAAAGTGTAGGTTACCTTTGTCGCGGGATGGGGTTGTCTCATACCCCTTTTCCACCAAATCAGTTCCAGGGCTGGTTCGGGGCCGGTGCTGGTTCACAACTCGTTCAACTTGCGAGCCAGCTGAGAACCAGTTTGCTTTTCCATAGCTCGCGGTGCTAAGGGAAGCCACGTCAGTTACGTCGCTGTATAGACCCTTCCCGCATGACGTCACCGCGCCGCGAGATTTCGGTAGTCGCCATATTGGAAGACCAAGTACACATCTATGCAAGTACATACATACATAAAACAAACTACACCTGAAATGTAGCCAGGGCCGGTTCTGCCCTAATCTGGACCCGTGCAACATCGCGCAACCCCCCCCCAAAAAAAAACCCACACCAGTCTAAATCAGGACAACCAGTGTTCGAACTACGGGGGTACACGGGGGATCCGAGATCCCTTGAAACAGACATGAGATCCCTTGAAAACATGATTTGGGAAATGTTGGGGGGGTCTCTAAAATATTGGCAAAATGATGTTTATTGACATAGCAATCGTGTGTAACGGGAAGCATTTGCATATCCGAAGTGTTGTGTTTACATCAAAGATAAAATAAACTGATATGACAACGACTGCTGCTGCCAGGTTGGTTGTTGAGTAGCCTGACTGGTTTTTTTTGCGTGTGGTATCATTGTTGACGCGAAGTTGTTTTTTGAACATGCCAATGCGGACACGATTTCCCCTGATGAGTTATGACTTCAGACGCGATGTGTGTGTGGAGTCCGCGTGATGTGTGCGTAAGATAGGCTTCTTGTGTGTTTGGAGATCCGCGCTCCGAGACAAGCGCAAGCACCCATTCTCATCTCATTATCTCTAGCCGCTTTATCCTGTTCTACAGGGTCGCAGGCAAGCTGGAGCCTATCCCAGCTGACTACGGGCGAAAGGCGGGGTACACCCTGGACAAGTCGCCAGGTCATCACAGGGCTGACACATAGACACAGACAACCATTCACACTCACATTCACACCTACGGTCAATTTAGAGTCACCAGTTAACCTAACCTGCATGTCTTTGGACTGTGGGGGAAACCGGAGCACCCGGAGGAAACCCACGCGGACACGGGGAGAACATGCAAACTCCACACAGAAAGGCCCTCGCCGGCCCCGGGGCTCGAACTCAGGACCTTCTTGCTGTGAGGCGACAGCGCTAACCACTACACCACCGTGCAGCGCAAGCACCCCCCAGGGAAAAAAAGGGACCCCCCGAAAATATCGGCATAGTTCGAACACTGAGGACAACCATCACATAACTATAAACATTTTATATCAACTATTTTAACTAAATGGGCTATAATAAATAAGCCTGCAGGCAGCCACGGCGGGCTGCCTCAGAAAAGTAACCATTTGTCCTACCTTAACTCGTTTTGCTTTTTCTGCCTCCTTTTTTGTATTTTCGACCCTGCGTTTATTTTCTTTCCTTTTCTGAAAACCCGATTTGGTCTTCCAATATGGCGCAGGGTTTGTTTACTTCCGGTTTCCGGTGACGTCAGTGGGAAGGGTCTATACCATAGGTCGCGTTAACCGACAATTGTCCGTCATTGACAGATTTTTTTTTTAGCTATGACGGAAAGATCTGAAGGCCGTCGGTCATTTTGACGGATGTTTACCGTTGCCGTTACCAATAACAATAATAGCCTAATAATAAAACATAATGAAACACACAATTGAAATGATTGGCAAGTTGTGGCAGAGTTTTCTTACATACAGTATACACAGTCTTCACTGCCGTCACTTTCAATCTGAAGGCCAATTTATGCTGACAACCCAGTCGTCGCAGATAGCGTCGCAGACAGTGTCTGCGTAGCCCCCCCACCTTCGCAGACGCTCTGCGCGCACCTCCCAAAAATTGTGACCACCGCAGAAGCCTCGCAGACAACGCCGCAGACAAGAGGGCTCTGATTGGTCCACTCTACATCCGCTGTACACGCACTTCCGCTTCCCTACTTTCCCGGTTTGGTTTGTTTTCACGACCGGCATTTTTAAAAACGCGAGCGAAGATGGAGCAGCACGAAGAGCGGTTGATTGAGGAAGTACGTACATCTATACGACTCCAGTTCTAGTCATTATAAAAAAAAAAGTTCTAGTCATTATAAAAAAAAAAAGTTCTAGTCATTATAAGTAACCGGAGGATAAACACTCCACTAACCACACCCACCAACTACTCCTAGCGACTTCGTGCCCCCTTGCGTTGTGCCGGTGAATAACATCGCGCACGCCTATTACTCCCGCTCAACAATAAATTACAACTGTCTGCGAAAAGCTATCTGCGAAAGCCTTGTCGCAAGAGCATGCAGAGGCCTTGAGCCGACGTTGCGGCAGTCTTGATGTTCAGTGCATAGGCTGCTCATGTATACACTGTAGGCACTGCGCAAGGCCGTTCCCCCCATCGCGCTCCTGACCGCGCTAGGACTTTTCTAACCACGAGCACAGTGAGATGGATTAATGTTTCCCTTCTCTGCAGAAGACACGTCATTTTTGCTATTAAAAAAGAGATGCATTGGGTTGTTTGTGTCGTTTCCCTGCCTGTACAATAGCGCTCATTTAGGCTAGTTGTTTTCTTGTTTTTAAAATGAAACAAATGTCGATTTATTGTATTCTTCCCCAGCAAGCTTAGGAACATCACTGCTCGAATATCTGCTAAACTATCATTTTAATGAGAGCACGGGTAGACAAACTAACATTTAAACATAACTTCGTTTTATTTAAGACCTTCCGTGTCCGGTTCCAGGCTCCGCGGGGTGCAGCAAGACCGCATGCTGCAGGATTTCCTCCCTATGAAGAGAGTACTTACTAGCAGGGTCGGGAAATCCAACTTTCAGAGGCTCTTGCCGGCTTCTGATCACTTCCCTGGGAGAAATGTTTCCCGACTTCAGAACTTTGGCTGAAGTGGTGCTGGTTATTCCAGTCTCCAGTGTCGCAGCAGAGCGCGGGTTCAGCCTTCAGAATAAAATTAAAACGTCAATGAGAAGTCGTCTGTCCGAGGCAAAGACGCAAAATTTAATGACAATTGCCTCGGCAGCAGTCTGCATTGACGACTCTGATTATGCACAAGCGAGCTCCCAATTTAAATCCATGCGGGCCAGAAGGAAGGTTTGAGCTCACGCAAACAGGTCAAATTAGATTGTCACTTAAACCGTTGTAGTGGACTGTTCATATTTTAACTGCAATTGTCTTGCTACGTTGTAAAATAACATTGTTCATATGCCCGTTACGGCACAACAGCCGCAATGTTTTTAGCGGCGGGAAAATGGGTTCACAAGTGACCGAACATCAGAATCTCTGTTCATCTTTTTGCATCATAAATACGTAAATAAATGATTAAATAATACAAGCTTGTTCTGTGAATTAATTTTTAAATGAAAATGAGTCCATGAAAACACAAGTTATTAAATATATAGCATTTATAGCCTATATACATTGTCATTTAAAAGCAGGGCTTTGAACCAGAATTTTTTTCCTATTGGTTCGTTCCGAACAGAAACGGAATTTTAACGTTTCCGGTTTTGGGTTCCACCATTAAATAGACGTTCCCGAACCGGTTAGAACAAAAAAAATTTGTTCCCGGAACGGTTAATTACGTTCCCTGTCAGCGGTTTAACAAATGGCTATAAAATTATGTCTCTGTCTTATCCAGCTTAAGCCAAATGTAGGCTAATTCTATTACAGCCTTCATTAAATAAGACAAGAAATAATTCAAAACAATTATTATTTCAAATGTTGGCGATTTGGATTCTCAGTATGTCTTCCCATCTACACAAACAGAAAAAGTGCCAAAAATGAAAGATAATTCGTTTAGTGTGTTACCAAAGGCTAGTCAGGCCCTATAGAGGGCTACCGCATGACGTCACCGCGCCGCGAGATTTTGTTAGGCGCCATATTGGAAGACCAAGTACACATCTATGCAAGTACATACATTCATACATACAACAAACTACACCTGAAATGTAGCCAGGGCCGGTTCTGCCCTAATCTGGACCCGGGTGCAACATCGCGCAACCCCCCCCCAAAAAAAACACCAGTCTAAATCAGGACAACCATCACATAACTATAACTATAAACATTTTATATCAACTATTTTAACTAAATGGGCTATAATAAATAAGCCTGCAGGCAGCCACGGCAGGCTGCCTCAGAAAAGTAACCGTTCAATGACGCAACTGAAAGCCTGCAGCCACGGCGGGCTGCCTCAGAAAAGTAACCATTTGTCCTACCTTAAAACTCGTTTTGCATTTTCTGCCTCCTTTTTTGTATTTTCAACCCTCCGTTTATTTTCTTTCCTTTTCTGAAAACCCGATTTGTGCCCAGACATTTTGTTCTGCTACCAACGAACTAACTCGTCAGGTCTCGTCTCTCGAGCCCGCGATGATTCCCGTGGGAGGGGCAACAACTGATACATTTTTACAAACAGCCAATAGGGAGGTTGCAACGTTCAGGCTCTCCTTTGCTCAGACACTCAGTAATGGAGACGTGATAGCAGTCCACCGTCCCACGCTCTCCATTCAGTCAGCGAACGTCACACAGGAAGTGAACCCCAGCGGGTCATAGAAACTTGCGCAGGAGAAGAATGGCTTTTTTATTTGTAGGCTACGGAAACTTTGAGGAACGAAATAAAAACCGGTATTAACCGGTTACCATTATTTTTAATAAGCGTTTCTGTTCCGGAACATAAAAAATAATAAAGTTTCTGGTTTCGTTTCTGTTCCATGTGAAATAGAAAAAGTTCCCGGTTTTCGTTTTCGTTCCTTGAACCGGTTCAAAGCCCTGTTTAAAAGTTAAAATAAAATGACAGATAATAATGGACAATGACGGAATTTTTACGACCCTGTCCGTCAAAATGACGGACAATGAAAAAGTCTAACGTAACCACTGTTGTATACGTCAGTTACGTCGCTACGTTTGCATAAACCTTGGCGTGAATATCGAAGCAAAAACAACATGGAAGAAGCAGAAGCAGCAACAACAACAATAATAATGGATGACTTCGCGTTTGTACAGCTGCTGCTTCTCGTCGCGTAAAAATGGCGATCTTTCGCGGTCTTGTTATTGTTGTTGGTCTTAACTCCGCCCCCCCGCTGACGTAAGCGGTTCTTTCCTCTGGCCCAGCAGAGAGTTGGTGCTAGCCTGGAACCGGTTTTTCTGGCCCCAGAGCCAGTTCTTTGTCAGTGGAAACAGAAAACCCAGTTCCAAACTAAGCACTGGCCCCGAACCAGCCCTGGAACTGATTTGGTGGAAAAGGGGCAGCAGAGTCCTTGGTAAACCCTGGCTTTTGGATTTGTCGTTGGTATCGATCTGGATGGTCCTTTTCATCTGTGGTCCAGAGCACACAACATCCATTTCTTTCAAAAAAAAAAAAAAAGATGTGGAATATGGATTTGTCTGACCGCAGTACACATTTCCACAGCGTGATGGTCCATCCTAGATGCCTCCAAGCCCAGAGAAGAAGTCAATGGCGCTTCTGGACACAGTTAACACACGGCTTCCTTTTTGCTCAGTAAAGTTTTAACTGGCATTTGTGGATGTAAATCTGCATTGTCGTGTTTGCCCATGTGGTTCTCTCAGCTCTAGATGAATGATGGTTCTTGACGCAGTGCCATCTGAGGAATCGGAAATCGCAGGTGTTCAGCTTAGGCTTGGGCTCTTGCTCTTTACACAACGAAATTCCTCCGGGTTCGTTGAGTCGTTTAATGATATTATGCACTGTCGAGGGTGAAATATCCAAATCCCTTCCAATCTTTCTTTGAGGAACACTGTTTTCAAACAGTTCAAATTATTTCCTCATGCGTACATTTGATGACAAACTGGAGATCCTCAGCCCATCTCGCCTCCTCAAAGAGTAGGCCTTTCCTGGATACTGGTTTTGTACCAATTGATGATTACAATCGCCTGTTGACATCACATCAGTATTTAATCGTTTTACCTCATTACCAGCCCTAAACTGCCCTCATCCCAACTCTTTTTGGAATGCGTTGCAGGCCTGAAACACAGGAATGGATGTCGAACAAATGAAATGAAGTTGACCAGACGAAACATGAAATATCTTGGGTTCATCCTGTCTGCGATGAAATACAAGTCAGTCAAAGTCAATTTAGAAATGACCATTTTCCATATCGTCAACTTTTCTGATTTAGGCTTCTAGGTTACTTGTTTCACTATCGCAGTACCACACCAAACTGTAGTGGTTAGCGCTGTCGCCTCACAGCAAGAAGGTTCTGAGTTCGAGCCCTGTGGCCGGCGAGGGCCTTTATGCATGGAGTTTGCATGTTCTCCCCGTGTCCGCGTGGGTTTCCTCTGGGTGCTCCGGTTTCCCCCACAGTCCAAAGACATGCAGGTTAGGTTAACTGGTGACTCTAAATTGACCGTAGGTGTGAATGTGAGTGTGAATGGTTGTCTGTGTCTATGTGTCAGCCCTGTGATGACCTGGCGACTTGTCCAGGGTGTACCCCGCCTTTCGCCCGTAGTCAGCTGGGATAGGCTCCAGCTTGCCCGCGACCCTGCACAGGATAAGCGGTTACGGGTAATGGATGGATGGAATACCATACCAAACAAAAGTACCATCCTTAGAATTCCTGAATTCTCACTTCATCTCATAGAATCAGGGAGGGTTTTTTATTTTTTTCCAAGAGGAGTTCATCAAGCACTGACCAAGCCAAAAAGATGACAGGGTTTATTTTAAATCCATAGTAACTATCTTTCTAATGCCTTTCAGTCTTATCTGGGGGGGAGGGTGTCAAGGTTTTGTTCATACGGACCACCGACAGGAGTGCCAAAAGCCAAAGTCCTTCCCACGCCATGTGGCGCATAGGGTGACGCCGATCTCCGTTCGCATAGCCCTCGGCCTCTCGCCTATTTCATAGCTAGGGTTAAAGTGGGGGGGCTAGTCCTCTGGTAGCCGTGAGAGTTTGACTCCCCACTCGCATCTGCCAGACGGCAGTAGGTACCATTTATATGATGGTATGACCCAACCGTGAGTTGAACTCGCGATCTCCCGATCGAGAGGCGGACACGCGAGCCACTAGGCCACTCGCCGGTCCCCACCAGGAGTGCAGTTCTATTGTAAAAATTGTTCCAAAGTAAATATGAAGACTTCAATACAACCCCGACCCCAGTAAACTGGGGGGGGGGGACGACACTGGAACTCAAGCTGGATTTATACAAATCAGTCCTGAAGCATTGAGGCAGTATCTTGCTTGCTTGCGCTCCTGCTTCAGTGAATAATTTCCGCCCTGTTTTCAACCCAGACTCCAATTTAGGCATTTTTGGACCAGATTAACTTTTTCATAGTTCTCCGAACTGCTGGAGGAAGTTCCCCCTTTTTGTGTCTCCGTGCTGCAGGGACGAAGAAGGATCGTAGTTCTTATGGCGCTGTTTTCGAAGGACTTTTTAGCTACTTCAGGGTGGGTCCTCTCCTAGCACAAGAGGAACCATGAGTGACGCAAGTGTACTGTGATTGGTCCAGACAAAAGTGTACTTGGTCAAACGTAAGCCAATGCAGCACCGGCAACCACCATTTTAAAAAATCTGTGTAAAACGTTATCCGTGTGAATAACAGCCTTGTGAATTTAAAAAAAGACTGACAGGGAAGTCCAGGCTTTATCGAGCGTAAATGCAAGAGAGGAAACAAAAATTACGCTGTAACACGTCTACGCAAAATCTAAAAACCTTCACTCGCATCACACTAGCGAGCCAGCTTACATCCCGTCAGCGTTCCTACAGCTGGTGCGAGTGCAAACAGAAAAATAAATAAATAAATACCCTTGAAGGTATACAGATCTCAGGGATGCTCCCCAAGTTTCATCCACAAGTCATCTCCAAGCCTTATTTCTTGCCACCATCATCAGGGATCTAGAGCTACGTACGATATCCGAATTGCCGTAAAGCCGCTTTGTGATGGCGTCTCTTGTTAAATAAATTCTATCGAAATAAAACCAATTTGAACTGGCCATCTAGAACATTGACGGCAGTTAAAACGGACAGATTTGCTGAAATGGAAAGAACGCCACCACGATTGGACCTCTGTGCGACCTCCAGGGCATGTTAAGGAGTCCACACCCGTAGGAAACGTCACCCCACTCGTTTTCCATGCACCTTTTTCCAGATCTTATGGAATTCTGAAAGCACGTTCATGAGAAAGATGAGCTCAGCCTGATGTTGGTGAACCTTAGTTGCTGCAGACATCCTCATCTGTTCCACCCATTACATCAGCAGACCAGCGCTGGATTAACACGCCTGGACAACAAGGCCTGCACAACTCCCACACTCTACTGATGGAAAAGGAAACGACCTGCTAATGAGCTTCACATTTCTGGTCTAGACTAGGATCAAGGTAAAACCGGAGGAGTATGGGGTGGATAGATACACACAAAGCTCAGTGCTAACACAGCTAACGCTTCATCAGTAACGCTTAAACAGTGTCTGGAAAAGTGGCCAATGCAAGCTGCTTCTGACATCCCGTCTGATATTTCGATTAAGCATTAAAGCTACACCGCCTTTCAGATTTTTCAAGCCGAGGTCATAAAAAGAATTTTCCCCGACACCTGATTATTTTTGTTTAGTGGAACGAAAGCTACTGAATTCGAATCACACACTTCCAATTTTATTAGTTTTTTTTAAACCGAACGATTAATGAATTGATCTCCACGTGGCCCTAAATTCTCCGCTATTTTTTCCTGCTTCACCATGACGCAATACAAGATACTACATCATGCATGACGTGGTGGGCTTTCCCCGTTCGCCCAAGGCATTGTGGGATACAAATTTGAAGCAGGAGAGAAAAATGGAGGACGTGAGTGTGCGAATGAAACGTGAAAGACCGACTACAGTAACGGAAAGAAAGCAAGAAGAAAAGACGTTATGTAATATACAAAGGAAAGGAAACGCAGGACCAAACTAATAAATATCGGCGCTCAGCGAGCACCTCGGTGTGATCAGCTGTTCATTTAGCGACAGAATGATGCGCACACACACACGGACTTCCTCTGTCTGTGCGAAGCGAGAGATTTCATGCGCGTTATTTGCCACGAAATCCCCTCAAATTAAATAACTTCCCAGCCACACAATGGCCCCATTATTATTTTTTTTAGCTATTACAGAAATAAACATACATCACAATGACCAAATTTCAGAGTGAACCAAATTTCACTGATTTTATGAAATCGAAAGGCCGTCTACTTTTCACCGGGCGCAAGTCAAACCTGAAAAGTGGGATGGAAACAAAATGACAAAGTCGGGTGATGTGACGAAAAAAAATATATTTTTCTTCTCAATAATGTCATTTTTGACATACTTTACGAATCATCTGCCAAACTCTAAAACTATCAATAATAATAATAATAATAATAATAATAATATAATTTTATTGAACGTTTATAGTCAAAAACGTTGACCGTTTATAAAATACTTGGATTTCATGGCGACAAAAATATTTTACTTTTAAAAGGAGTGAAAATACAAACAAAATATCTGAAGCGCTGTGACAATTTCCATCTTTTTCCCCTCAAATCAACAAGTTGTAATTGTTATAGGGCTGTGCGATATACTCGATATATCGCCGAAAATTCTGTGTGCGATACATAAAATTATATCGTAACTATCGAGTATTTTATGGTCATCTTCCGACTTGCGTTTGTTTCGTGTTTGTTTAAAACATTTCCCGGTGGTTTTCTCCCTGTCCCTCAGGCAGTAACGTGAGAGGCTGCCTAAGGGTAAAGAAAACAATAACGTCACGCACTCGCCAACCAATCCCGGGCGACATCTCGGTGCTGAAAGGAACTTCCGGGAAGATTTTCTAGTTTCGGTTGTGTTGCTAGATCGGGCGGTTTTAAGTGCATTTTGGCGGGTTTTTATGGAATCAATTTTGTGCCAAAATGTTCATACAATACTTTTGAAATATCAAACAAAAATGACAAATCAAAATACAAAAAAAAGTCAATTGTTTTAGACTGGCAAACAAATTATTCGTGTAATCGTGCAAAATATCAGTCTATTACTCTTCAGAAACCTTTTATTTTTGTTCCGCGT
Organism: Neoarius graeffei; assembly: GCF_027579695.1. Lineage (NCBI taxonomy): Eukaryota > Metazoa > Chordata > Actinopteri > Siluriformes > Ariidae > Neoarius > Neoarius graeffei. Next base: position 75,493,281 of record NC_083577.1, read on the forward strand.
CTTTCTCGGTTTTGTTTGACGTAATTTATTAACCCCGCCGACAGTAGTCGGAGGGGTTATTATTTTCACCTGCGTCAGTGTGTGTGTGTGTGTGTGTGTGTGTGTGTGTGTGTGTGTGTGTGTGTGTGTATCTGTCTGTCTGTCTGTCTGTCTGCAAGATATCTCAAGAACCAATGGATCGATTTGGACCAAATTTTGTACGTGTTGCCAATCACCCAGGAAGGAAACCATTAAATTTTGGAGGTCAAAGATCAAAGGTCAAGGTCATGGCAGAACTTCGAAATTTTCGCCCAATGTATTTTAATAGGGAAAAGGCGGGGTTTGCACTCGTTAGAGTGTCCCTGTCTAGTTTTGGTTGCGATTCCAGCTTTCTCGTTTGCGCTCCCTGACTTTCTGCTTGCAGTTTTGGCACAAACTTGACGTGTGGGTGGGCTGTCCAGGAACGCATTCCCATTGGCTAACTTGTGTTTGACTGACAGCTACGCTCAGCCATTCCCTACTCGGATTCTGGCGGGCTGTTTGACGAGTGAGCGATCCATTGACGGTAAACAAGGATGGAGTGGACTTCAGTGGCGACTATGATACTGAATTTACACTTTGTTGAATTAATTCAATATCATAGTCGCCACTGAAGTCCACTCCATCCTTATTTACCGTCAATGGATCGCTCACTCGTCAAACAGCCCGCCAGAATCCGAGTAGGGAATGGCTGAGCGTAGCTGTCAGTCAAACACAAGTTAGCCAATGGGAATGCGTTCCTGGACAGCCCACCCACACGTCAAGTTTGTGCCAAAACTGCAAGCAGAAAGTCAGGGAGCGCAAACGAGAAAGCTGGAATCGCAACCAAAATAAATTACGTCAAGCAAAACTGAGAAAGACGCGGAACAAAAATAAAAGGTTTCTGAAGAGTAATAGACTGATATTTTGCACGCTTACACGAATAATTTGTTTGCCAGTCTCAAAAAATTGACTTTTTTTTCTTTTTTTGTATTTTGATTTGTCATTTTTGTTTGATATTTCAAAAGTATTGTATGAACATTTTGGCACAAAATTGCTTCCATAGGTTTTGAACATATTTTGGGCTGGAAAACGTCAGCAGTATCTGGCAACACTGCCGGCGGGAAGATTTCCTAGTTCCGGTTTACAGCGCTGACTCAGTTCGTGCAATCGCTGGTGCTGCATAGGCTACCGTGTAAGCTCTGTCAATTTCAGCGACAAATTAAAAATGGAAGCGGACGAATTGGTTCCTAAAAGAACTAGTAAGGGGTCAGTCATCTGGCATTTTTTGGATATCGCGAAGAGGACGTGGAACAGCAAATGCCAGTTTGTAAAGTGTGCAAAAAAAAACCCTGTCATCACGAAAGGCAATACCAGAATTATACACATCTGAGAGGCAGAGCCAGAAAACATTCAGTTCAAAAGTGTGCAAAGAGAAAAATGATGTTTTGCAGATCTCTCTCTTCTCTCCCTCAATCTCTCTCTCTATTGTGAATGTTCCAGTGGTTCTCAGTAGTCAGGTTAATAGCTTGGAGATCTATTTTTTTTAATAATTTAATGAATGAGCACTTTTCTTATTTAGGCTAAATGTCTTTCTCAGTGTTGAGTTTGCACTTTATTGGTTTGAGCTCTGAGCAGCTCTGTATTGTTTTGCCCTTTTGTTGCAATTTTCAAGATTGTTTTTGCAGTTTGTGCCGCATCTTTGTTGAATAAAAATAGTCTTATTTCAACTCAGTTGTGATTAATCACCAACATGACAATTTAAAATGTGTTGTTGAAAACCACCTGTAAAGTTAACCAAGAATGTGATTTAATCTGCAGGGATTGTAGTGAAAACAGTAAAGAGTAAAAGTTAGATTTCATGGGGTCCTTTAGAGGAGATTTCAATATATCGAGATATATACAGTATCGTATATCGTGAAATGGAGAAAATGTATCGGGATATTCATTTTTTCCCATATCGCACAGCCTTAAACTGTTATAAAACTTCACAAACGCATTCAAGGATCTTGCAACATCTCAGAAAAGGAGACTGCGGTGAAATTATATCACGACACTGATTGATAATGCCTGAAAATTTTTATTGGCCCGCCCTGCACTCAACGGCTTTGAAGACAAACCGGACTTTCCGTCTCGACTGTAAAAGCTGACGAAACGGTCGAGTTTAGCTCAAGGGGGCTGCAACGCGGCGTCTAAAGGCCGCTCCTTCAGAGATGCGTGCGCGGCTCGAAGTGACCGAGGCATGACACAAAACAAGCAAAGCTCAACAACGTCCGCAACAGAGTCGTCCTTTCAGTCATTGAGAACAAACAGCATTCAGAGTCTTTTTCCTCATTAAAAAAAAAAAAAGCGCTAAAGTATTGTCTGACTGAACTGATACATGGGGGGGGGTGGGGGGGGGTAATGAGACAGCATTGCTTACAGCCATCTCCGAAAATAATCTTCCTCTTTCTCGGAGATGACAGTTGGCTAAAGGCATCATTGGCAGAGATGCGCAGACGGATCAAGCGCAGATATTTGAACGAGAATCAAAAGGCTTTTCTGGCACTGCGACTCGCAGCCCTGAAGGTCTGTCATGTGTCGTTCCTGTAGCGGACACAGGCGAACGTCCTCGGCCACGGCAAACGGGTTTATTAGGACAGAAATCCGGATCGCAGAAAGACCTAATTGAAACTGGAGCCTGGCTGATAGTGCTGCTTTGAGTGTCGTCCTCTCAGTGCTCGGGAGATGATACGACGATAACGTCGCAAATCAACCCCTCCTTTAGGAGAAGCGAGGGAATATTCCACGCTCGCAGCTTGTATTTCATTCTTATGAAGCCCGGCCTAGTGACTACAGAGCGGCTCTGGATTTGCAAAGCCGGGCCTCTTTTCTACACTTTCAACCCTTAACTGTTCACACATTTGTGTTTGGAAGTGTTCCGCATGGGTCGTTAGCGTCACGTGAACGCGCATCTGTCCTGCAACCTTTTTCAAAAATCAACATCATGCGCGTGTTTCGGACCGAACAGATAACATGTTCTGAAAAAATACATACATGTTATTTCCCAGCTGGGAGGTCCGTATGGTGGAATACCGTGACCGAGGTCTTGAAAGTACTGAGCGAGGCCCTCTGGGCCGAGGTCAGTATTCAAGGCCGAGCTCACGGTATTTCACCATATGGACTGACCTTAAGCTGGTAAATAATATTTTTATTTTTTTCTTTACCAAATTCTTTTTTTTTTTTTAAGATATTTTTTGGGCTTTTTTTCACCTTTATTGGATAGGACAGTGTAGAGACAGGACAGGAAATGAGTGGGAGAGAGAGACGGGGAGGGATCAGGAAATGACCTCGGGTCGGAATCGAACCCGGGTCCCCGGATTTATGGTATGGCGCCTTAGCCACCTGAGCCACGACGCCCCCCCTTTACCAAATTCTAACAGAAAACGAGAGCGCCCGAAAGGGAAAACCGAGCCGAGCCGCCATTTTGAATCCTCATTCACGGCTGTAATGCAAATGGCTTCCTCTTCGGTATACAAGTGCACTTCCATGCAGGCCTTTGAACCAGAATTTTTTTCCTATTGGTTCGTTCCGAACAGAAACGGAATTTTAATGTTTCCGGTTTTGGGTTCCACCATTAAATAGACGTTCCCGAACCGGTTAGAACAAAAAAAATTTTGTTCCCGGAACGGTTAATTACTGTACGTTCCCTGTCAGCTGTTTAACAAATGGCTATAAAATTATTTCTTTGTCTCATCCAGCTTAAGCCAAATGTAGGCTAATTCTATTACAACCTTCATTAAATAAGACAAGAAATAATTCAAAACAATTATTATTTCAAATGTTGGCGATTTGGATTCTCAGTATGTCTTCCCGTCTACACAAACAGAAAAAGTGCCAAAAATGAAAGATAATTTGTTTAGTGTGTTACCAAAGGCTAGTCAGGCCCTATGCATTGATAGGCTAACAGAGGTTAACGTCATTTAATGTTCGCGAGCCTCTCATTAACGTGGACAAATATATTGATATCGTGTTTGAAATAGACTTTTTGAATAACGATAGACTGCAATATTTACCTCTTATTTAAGATGTGGAGACGTGATAGTAGTCCACCCTCCCGCTCTCTCCATTCAGTCAGCGAACGTCACACAGGAAGTGAACCCCAGCGGGTCATAGAAACTTGCGCAGGAGAAGAATGACTTTTTTTATTTGTAGGCTACGGAAACTTTGAGGAACAAAATCAAAACCGGTATTAACCGGTTACCATTATTTTTAATAAGCGTTTCTGTTCCAGAACATAAAAAATAATAAAGTTTCTGGTTTCGTTTCTGTTCCATGTGAAATAGAAAAAGTTCCCGGTTTTCGTTCCTTGAACAGGTTCAAAGCCCTACTTCCATGGCAGGAAAAAAACTACATTTTGCCGCCTATGTAGTCCCCTATTTATACAAAATTGAGTCATTCAGGATTCAGCCATGTTTTTGCTCGGCGTTAGCAACAGTTAGAGGTTTTTAGCTTTCTCCTGAAATGTTTTCTTTTATTTCTTCTTCCTCAGGGTAGTAAAACTCGCTTTCGCTGTGAACACTGTCGTTATCGCTATCCATGCTGTACAATTAATGCTGTTCTCCTGAGAAATGCCAAAATAAATGTTGGCAAAAATTGCTAGTACGTTTGTTGTTGTGAACGAGCGAGTCACCAGAGGTCCGTAACCGGGATCCGTATCGTAGGATACGGACCCGCTCGCCAGCCAATCAGAGCGCAGGATTTGATGGAAACCGGACCGCGATAAAACAGTTATTCCACAAAATCCGAGTCGTACATGAGCTGATGGCCGACGAGGCGTGGCGCACCGAATCGCCGCCTATAAGCCGTGTACGACGAGGTTGAGTGGAATAACCGTTTTATTCTATCCACATTCACTGGATTTTGAGAAAATGGAGCTTTTTTATTTTTTGCAAATTCGATAAATAAAAACTTTCAACAAAACGTCCGACAAAATAATTTCCGCTTAGAATGTAAACAAACCGGCAAAACTACAGGAGCAATTTGTGAAATAATAATAATAATAATAATAATAATAATTCTTGAAAAAAAATTCCCACTCTCCATATTTTGTTGCTTTTTTTTTTGTCTTTTGTATTTTTGTGGGGTTTTGTTCTTCTTCTTTAGGGTTTTTTGGTGGTTCGCAAACCAACTTTAATGTGCATTACCTCCATCGACTGGGCTGGAGTATGGAACAGGAGATATTTTTTTGGGGGGGCGGGGAAGACGACCCCGATCTATCTTTTTGCTAATCCTGTTTCTTTTAAATACTTGGTCATTTTTGGGATTTTGTTTTCGAGTAGAGTTTTTATTTCGTCCTCGGGTGGTTCCGCAACACGCGCCGCCGGTTTGTTTTTCTCTACTCACGGTATTCCGGGGTTTCAGTCACGTGACTTTTCTTGGCAGTTTTACCGGAAGTGAAATAGCTGGCGGTCTAAACGGCTGCCGTAGTGCAAACAACTAGCGATAAGTTATCAGAGTTCGCTCGTGATCTAGAAGCGGCTGCTGGCTTTAGATATATTCAGAAGATTGCTGTGTGCAGTGGAATCGACCCGACAGTCTGGGAAAGAAGGATTTGTCATACGATCTTGAAAACGACCCTTCAGTCGAGTTCCCCGACGTCTCGAACTATCTGGTGTTGCAGACGTCCTTCTACACCGCAAAACAGATGAAAGCGTGGAAGAGTACAGAGGCTTACAACTTTTTTTGTACGTGGCTGGGTAAAGGACCTCGCTATCAAGTCGCTGCCCAATGAATCCTGGATTGTTTTTGCCCGTGTAAGGTTTTTTTTTTTTTAAGCTTTGCGTTCGCGTCTTTACAACGAAGCGCTGCAAGTTGAAGTGTAAACAAACAACAGTTGGCTTGATTCTCCCTCGTGTTGGCTCTTATCTCTCAGCTAAACCATTCACAAAGATCATCAGAAACCCCTTTAAAGACCTGGATCTTACTGAAACAAGACGGAGACGTGATCACGGCGCATTGTAACTGTACGGCTGGGGAAGAATTTTGTCGCGACCTTCATGCATATGGACTTTGTGAGGAGGAAACAAAGAAACGGCTGGGGACTTTAGCGCTTCGTGACTACAAAAAGTACCGTAAAATAGCGACGCACAGCAAGAAAAGCAGTTGGAAAACACTAAGGCCGGAGCTGAGAGCGAAATACAAACCTTTCACCAAGTGATCACTGCAAACTCGAGCACGCTTCGACTCGGCTCGCTTCGATTTTTTCGAAAGCCGCCTTTCTCGCCGTCTTTTTGTGAAATCCTGTGTTCGCTCACCCTTTTTTATTAGTTCACGGCGAACCCTGAAGAAACTTTCATCAGTTTCACGGTTCGATCGATTCGAACAACGCAAGCGTAAGGCGTTTTTCATGCGAGCGACGCGCCTTCTCCGTACAAACGCTTCGTCAACTGAGCTTCGGTAGACCACCAGCCAAAGTTCTGAATAACTAATGAGGTGGATATGACGTCACATGAAACCCAGCAATATGTGCTGATCTCCTAGTAGTAGAGTAGCCAATCAGAGCGTGCGATTGCTCACATCCAGTGAATCTGGATAGAATAAAAATACATATAAGCATAGGAGCAGTTTGCTTGTCGGTTTCAGAAAGCTTTTTTTTTTTTGCACATTTGGGATCCTGCAGGTCGCGACAAAAACGGTGCAAGCAGGAGGTTTTTACTTTCATGCCGGTCGCTTTCTTTGACTTTCAAGCCCTCACACATATGAAGCTTGTGAAACAAATAAAAAAAAGGCCACGTTGCGGGAAGCTTTTAGCGCGTTCATTTAGGACGCGCTGACAATGCTGCTTCCTCTGGGTTTTCACGAGTGTTTCCAAGAGCACTGGGAGAGAGTTTCACGTTTAATAAAAAAAATAAAAATAAAAAAATCTAATTTAAGTCAGGAAGAGTCCTTCAGGCTGAGGCCACACCCACTGATACAGATGTGAATATCCGGCGCAGTACCAACAGACAGCTTCAAAACAACTCGTACCCGTTAGATACATGTCCACGCTTCAAATCTGTATACTTTAGATTCTTCTTAGTTATTCATCGAATAAAAAAAAAAAAAAAAAACCTCAACTGTTCAAGCACCAATCGCCAAAGCAGATCCCTTGTATGTGAGAATGTACCCACACTGGGGCTCCTGAGTGGCACAACAGAAAAATGCTCGCTTCATCTCACCTCACCTCATTATCTCTAGCCGCTTTATCCTGTCCTACAGGGTCGCAGGCAAGCTGGAGCCTATCCCAGCTGACTACGGGTGAAAGGCGGGGTACACCCTGGACAAGTCGCCAGGTCATCACAGGGCTGACACATAGACACAGACAACCATTCACACTCACATTCACACCTACGGTCAATTTAGAGTCACCAGTTAACCTAACCTGCATGTCTTTGGACTGTGGGGGAAACCGGAGCACCCGGAGGAAACCCACGCGGACACGGGGAGAACATGCAAACTCCGTACAGAAAGGCCCTCGCCGGCCACGGGGCTCGAACCCGGACCTTCTTGCTGTGAGGCGACAGCGCTAACCACTACACCACCGTGCCGCCCGCTCACTTCATTATAAAACTAAATTTAAACCCACGCTCATCCGTGAGCGCAAACCTGCTTGGGTAGGAGGGGCTTACTCTGTCTGCTCGGCCAATCACAGCGACATTATGGCCCTTTTCCACTACCCTTTTTCAGCTCACTTCAGCCCGACACGGCTCGCGTTTCGACTACCTCAGAGCAGCACGACTCCGCTCGCTTCAGCCTTACTCAGCACCCAAAACTCGCACGGTTTTGGAGTGGGGCTGAAGCGAGCCAAACCGAGCCGAGTGGGGCTAGGGGCGTGAGCAGACACTCCCCTGTGCACTGATTGGTGAGGAGGAGTGTCCTCACATGCCCACACACGCCCCGCGAGCACGCTGGGATCTGTAAACACCGTAAACCCGGAAGAATTACGAATTACGAGAATTTCTGAAGCCTTATGCGCCTCGCCTCATCTATATGCTCTTGCCAGTATCTGTTGGCGTTGTCGGTGACAACAAGCCACAGCACCAAGACCAGCAACACTAACGACTCCATGTCCTCCATGTTTATTGTTTACTATCCGGGTCGTGAGACTACCGCTTAAAAGATCACTGATGTCACTGTTTGCGCCGCCTAACGACATCACGTGACGTCCACCCCCTTTCGCTAACTCCACCCAATGTGTCCACCCACTTCCAGCCAGCACGGTTCAGCGCGGTTGTAGTCGAAATGCAACTCCAACAGCCCCACTCAGCTCGACTCAGCCCAACTCAGCACCGCACGGCTCAGCCCGACTCAGCCGCGTTGGTAGTGGAAAAGCAGCATTAGATAACAGCGTATACTGTATCTGTGAGCTCATGTATATGGAACCGATCGGATAGCTTTTTCCTCAGAGTTTGTTACACCGTCCCGTGTTTCACAGCAGCAGCTGGGGAAAAAAAAAAAAAGCGATTAGGCCATCCTTAAAAAAAAATCCGTTTCCTGTCCACCGGGTGAGCAAAAAAAAATTTTCAGTAGGGAGGGAGGGATTTTATTTATTATATATATATATATATATATATATATATATATATATATATATATATATATGAGTGATTCCACACTTATGGGTACTGAAATGGGGACATGAACTTATTCACCTAAAACCATTTCTTTTTTTACCATCAGGTCACAAAACATGTAATCTTTAATGAATGATATGTTAAAAGATAACTTTAATTTTCTGAGATGTAATAAAAACATATTTATATGCCAAAGTCAAGCCTATGAGTTCCAAAATGATGTCTGTTCCATTACTTCTGTTACGATTGTCCATCTCGCGTCTGTTACAAATTAATTACAATCCAGCTATATACCATGTTAATCTTATTGAAAGAATGTGTATGTTTATTCTACTACACATGTTTATTAATTATATTTGCTAAAACATCACCTTCCTATGTTTCAAAAAGTAATTCTACATTGTTAAAATTGAGAATATATATGTCCACAACACTTCTGTTACGTTCTGACTTTGGCATATAAATATGTTTTTATTACATCTCAGAAAATTAAAGTTATCTTTTAACATATCATTCATTAAAGATTACATGTTTTGTGACCTGATGGTAAAAAAAGAAATGGTTTTAGGTGAATTTTTAAAAATAAGTTCATGTCCCCATTTCAGTACCCATAAGCGTGGAATCACTCATATATATATGGATGGATAAGAAATCGCAATGCTGTGTTTGCTTTTTCTTTCAGTACTTTATTACAAAAGCAGACACATTTAATAAAATATGACAGTTTAATCAACTGAAACTTGTACAAAACCTTTTTTATTTGCTACAGACACAGTTTTTAATTCTGTCCAGCCAACCTGCATTAGTTCCATAAACGCATTTTTTTTGTTCGGTTCCGTTCTCATTTTGAATAGATCTATTAGGTTCTCCTACAGATTTGTCAGGGTCATTAACAAAGTAGGTAATGAATTTCGCATAACAAAACTCAAAAGCCGTTTGGAACGTCTCGGATGGATCAAGATCAAACGAATTTTCCAGTGATGGTCCGACACACGGACTTTTTGTAGTTCTAAGGCCGAATCCCATTTCACCCCTTGGACCAACCCCTTGGCCCTTCCCCTCCATTTTGCGCGTTCACGTGAAGGGGTAGGGGTATCCCAATCCCAGTTAACGCGGAGGGGTAGGGGAAGGGGTAGGGCTTCTGTACCCCTCCAAACGGAGATTTTCCTGGAGCAGACTCCGAACGAAGGGGTTTGAGTGATTTCCCACAATGCCATGCGGATTTCAGCGAGATTTCATGCGGATTTCAGAAAGATGGCGGTTCCCGCGGCGAAAGATTGTCATAAATGTATTTTCTCCATTATTTACGTGTTTTAAGTTGTTATCCAGAGGAAACACGCCGCTTGATTCGCTTTCGAGCTGAGAATGAGCAGCGATTTCTGAAATCCAAGCTGCTGCTAAAAAGCTTTGGGAGTGAGTATTGTTTTCGGTTGCTTGACTGCGTACGTTTTGTTCTGTTATTCTCGCTTTTATTGTTTACATGAGTGTTCTGACACCTCATTCTGTCGGATGTGGTGCACGAAGCGCCAAAGATATCCCATTCAGTGGTGTTAGTTAACAAATCACACCCTGCCAGCAGAGATTTCTGGTTCTGCCTCTGGCTCTGACTGTAGCGGCTGGTCGCAGCCAATGACGCATTTGGTCGCGTTTTGCTAACGTAAACGCTGACGGAGGTACGCGATGACGTATGCGATCGTTGAAGGGCTATCCCAATATGTAAGGGTTGAATTTCAAGCCCTATCCCTTGTAGCTCAGTTTCAAGGGGAAGGGCCAAGGGGAAGGGGGAGGGGAAGGGGTAGAAATTAGAATTGGGATTGGGCCTAAATCGAGCGTTAGGCCTAGTTCGGATGAAATCGCACTATTAAAATGATCACTGAATGATTTGTTTTTCTGAATCTTTACTATTTTGTTGTTCACTAGAATACCATTTTGCGATTTCACACTTAAGCAAATGTTTGAAAACTCCGGATCTGCTTCCTTCATGGTGGCTGCCGTTTTGTTGTGCCGCACGGCGCATGCGCAGAGCTGATTCGATTCTATATTCTGCGCGGAATGCAGAAATGTCAAGTTCGATTTTAGATTTACGAACCTGAAAAAAATGTTGAAAAACTGTCGTTAAAAAAAAAAAAAACACATTTCAACCACACAAACGGCACTCACCCGGCCGGTGGACCGGAAACAGAACATTTTTTAATAATGGCCTTATCTTGGAGGAAGCACATGTCAGCGTTCCCCCGTCGCCGGTTGGCACCCGTCATGTGATCAGGTGTGAACTGGCCAGACCGAAAGAAAAGATTTCGCTTTCGATGTGTTCGCACAGCTCTGAAAAATCAGATGTCTGCAAAACAGAACTGAGCCACTTCGTGTGTGTCATGGGCTTGAAACATGATCAGACACTGATTCACCTCGTATCTCACACACGTCTGCTTTAACAGGACAGAATCGGGTCGAGACAAGCAAACAGCTCTTACCTGGCTGACCGTGGGAACTCATTTCTGCTGCTCTTCCGTGTGCGTGTGTGTGTGTGTGTGTGTGTACAGGAAAGGAAGACGTAGGGCTCGGAAAGGAAGTGTGTCCTGGCAGATGAGGGTGTGGAGAGGGCCTCACTGCTCCCCAGATGCCTCTGAGGGGAACACCATCCACTGCTTGCTGATCCTGCTGGACAAGACAGACTGATGTGGAGAGACAGAGCTCTCAGGTGCTCATAATTAAACGCCCCCTGATGGGCGAAATCCAGTCCCTCCGACAGACAGTCGTGCTTCTTTTCACGCCCTGAAACACACAACGAGCACAAAAAAAAGTGTCAAAAGTCAAGAACTGCGATGCGTCGTGCTGCTAGCGCTACATAATGTGCACGTTGCCGTAAATGCCAGCTCTTCCCACCAACAGCAGCGACAGACGGAAGGGAGGACGCACTTCGACACGACTGAACAGGAGACAGCCACGCACAAACTAGGACGCTGTTGTCGTGCTTCTCATCACAGACTCCTGTTTTTACGAAAGGAGTGAAAAAGACCTGCGGACGGACGCAAATCGATCATAACCGAGGAGTCACGCAGGAATGCATACATAGTACATACATACATACATACATACGGGAGAGTCCTATCTGGAGAGACATCAGATTATATTTCACGTCTTTTGTTTCAGTATCAAGTATGAATGGATGGATGCGTGTACGGAGCACGCATGCGTTAAAGAATATTCGGACGTGTATGCATTATTGACTGAAGGCAGACAGAGCGATCATTTCACGCAGCATTCAGACAAATCTATAGTGCCATTTAAAGGCCCAGACAGACAGACAGACCTGCAGTTAGCAGACCAGATCAGCAAGCAGACAGATCTGAAGATATGGTACATGAAAGGACAGAGTGTCAGACAGACAGACAGGCAGGCTTGTAGTACTCGAGTCCGATTCGTGCTCTAATTTTAAGGACTCGTGACTTGACTCGGACTCGTGCGTGAACTGCATTCGGACTCGTAAATTGAAGACGGAGACTCGGATTTTTTTTCTTTATTTTATGGAACGTGCCAGAATAATTTGGCATACGATCTTTATATCTACATTCATTTTTGTACTAATTTCGTGCCAGAGTGACAGCACGCATGCGCCGTAAACGACTCGCACCGGCACAGGATTAAAGTGCAATCAGTGCGCCGATAGAAAAACGCACTTACTTTGCGAAGTATTGAGTTGCGTTGCTGACACAACACCGAGGCTTATTTCCTTGTCTGGTTTCCTGATCCCTGATTGCCTGTTTCTGCCGAGTCTCCGATAGCCTGTTTGTGCCTCGCTCAACCCGTTTTACGATTTTGCCTGCCGTTCTGGATTGTTTACCATCTTCACTTGTATTAATAAGGCCAAGAAAAATTGTTTGTTTCCTATTACATCTTGAAAAAAAATAGGGTAGGTAGGTAGGTCTTTTTATTTTATTTTTTTTTAATCACACAAAATACCGGGTAGGTAGGTTTTTTTGTTTTTTTTTAAATAAATTTTAGGTGTGGCATTATTTGTCACCTTTGTTGCCTCTACTTTTGCGTCCTCGTGTACTTTTAGTATTTTTGTTTTGATAGCTAACATTTTTTGAAACTCCGGCTTCCGTTTACATTCAAATGTCAGTGCCTGCAAGCCAAAATTGCTGAGCTGGCTTTCCAACGTGACTTCCATCGTGATATCGATACCGCCGTTAGCCTGGGCGCTGTGTGTATACCATACTGTTTGCATGACTCGTCCAGCGGGGTATGATAACGTTCGTAGAGTTCTTTTACAGTTGAAAACTTATAAAATCAACTTATTGTCTTACAATCTTCCGTGTGGTCGCAACCCATCACGGTAATCGAGAACACTTCGTTGGCCGCCATGATGCCTAGCGTTGTGTACAACACAAGCCGGAGTTTCCCGGAAAGAGGTCATGACGTCAGATTGAGGCCGTGAGAAATCAATGAGTGTTTCTTGTCCGATATATGTGTTTTAGAATTAGTCACTTGTCAGATCGACAATATTATGCAAATCGTAATGCAGATATATTTTTTTTCAAAATTTATTGTTGGTCGGCGAAAATACATTTTTTTTTTAAACATTTAACAAAAAAGTCTAGGGTCGGGGCATTTTTTAAACGGTCGGTCGGGTAACCGGAAACAAACAATTATTTTTTTCTTGGCCTAAACACACCTTCTGCACTTACATCCGTCTCCCAACCGTCTCTGACCGAATACTTCACGCTCCCTGATAAAGAGAAGCGCGTTTACCTGTTCATACGGCATGTTCAGGAACAAACTAATGTTAATGGCGCTGAAACAAACAGCCACCGTCAAACGGTGCGGTCGGAGTGGAGTCTTGTCCGCTCGAGACCGGACTCGGACTCGATGTTTAGTGACTCGATTGCAACGCTGCAGGCTGGCCATCTGTCAATTACCCAAAAAGTCAAGCCTGTTACTTGAAGTGAGAGACAGACAGCTCTTTCACTTGAAGATTAGGCCAGACAGACAGATATTTTGCTTAAACGGATCGACAGATTCAGTGGTCCCTCTCTGTTTTGGACAGATCTCTCGCTTGGAGAGTGCGACGGACAGATACTTACAAAGAATTCTTTTGAACGCTTACAGGGACACGGACTGATCTCTCATGCGTTCTCAGACAGACATCCTCACGCACAGGCTGAGACACAGAGACAGGCCATGTTAAAGCGATTAACCAGGAAATGTTTTAATTACAGGGTTACGAAATGTCATCGTTATACAGTACATTAATACAAGATGTTCTAGGTCAGGGGTTTTCAAAGTGTGGGAGAGTGAGCCCCCCCTCGGAGAGCAAATAAACAACAGCGCCCCCCCTTACAATTTTTGTTGTTGCTATACTTAATGTTCCATTCGTATTTTTTAAAAAAATGGTTGTTGTACACATTTTTTTCTTTTTCACATTTTAAACATCTGTGCTTTTTAAAACATCTTGTTTTACACATTTTAAACATCCCATAGCATCGTTAGCGAGCACCTCTTGGCAGACAACACACTGTAGCAGTGGAGCATCTTCAGATCCAGTCCATGAAAATCCAAACTTTAAATAATCGTGGTCATACTTCCTTCTTTTTCCAGTCCCCCAGGATTCCGCGGGCCTTTTTTGTGATTGCCGCGGGCTAAAATGTCTGATGTTGCGGGGAGGGGTCCAAAAAAATTGCGATGAAAGTTGCGGTGTTTTTTAGGTTTTTGTTGCGATTACATTGCGGGAGGAAGTGAAAGTTGCGAGAAATTGCGATTTTCTCTTTTTGTGATTAAAATTGAGTGATATGTTAAATATTAAGTTATTACTGAAAAACTATTGATTAAAAAAACAGACACTGAGAAATGGTCCTATAAACAACTTTACCACTATAAAAGATTACCAGGACTACAACAATGCAGAAAAATAGGCTTTACTTATCCAAATGCACCTGTTGGTTCAAAAGTTAAAGTGCATAGAACCTCACAGCACAACATGAAGTTACCTTCAAATATAATATAAATGCCCCAGCTTTCATGTAAGAAAAAAAAAACCTATTAATACTAGTACTGTGTGCAGGCAGTCTCTCCTGAAGACTAAATTAAACAATAATTATAAACTAATAAAATAAATGGCTCAGGCTTCATAGAAGAAAAAAACAATTTGAACAGAATCTCACAGTATGATGCTGAAGCTGCCTAAACAATGGAAAATAAAATACCATTTTGGCAAAAATGTTGGCATCCATTAACTTCTTGTATTAAGTAAAATAAATAAATAAGTAAATAAATAAAGTGCACACAGTCCTTCACTGTAAACATAACACACTGTTGCCAGATACTGCTGACGTTTTCCAGTCAAAATTATGTTCCAAACCCACCAAAATGCACTTGAAATCGTCCAATCTGGCAACACGACGCGCATGCTGCTTCTCTTGAACACACGGAAGTAAGGCGGAAGGTAGTTTGTCAACGTCACCTCAAGACGACGCCAACGATTGGTCAAATTTGCGGGAAAGTTGCGGTGATTGGATATAATTGCAACACCGCCCTGAATTCGCGGGGATTGGTTGAATTTGCGCTGAAGTTGCAAATCGCAACATCCTGGAGGCTCTGTTTTTTTGCTTGGCCCAGACTTTGTCTCCTCACTCACTGTAGCTTTAGGTACTAAAAAACGATCCATTTTGTCTCTCACGTTGCACCCCCCCCCGAAGAACTCTGGCGCCCCCCAGGGGGGGCGCGCCCCACACTTTGAAAAGCCCTGTTCTAGGTGAAAAAAATTAAGCGGCCTTTAGATGAAAAAGCATGTTAAATCTTGTAACATCGGTCCGTTGGGCCATTTCCCCGGGCGGGCGTGGCCGTACTGGATTATAGTCAGGTACATGGATGTATTAGGAGACGAAAATGAGCGTGGTGCTGCGTGATAGGGGTCGACCGATAATCGGCCTGGCCGATATATCGGGCCGATATTCTGCATATTTGCATTTTTAGGGTTATCGGTATCGGCCATAATTTCCACCGATATGCCGGTAACATGCCTTTTTGCAGCCATTTCGTTCCTAACGCGACTGTCACTGCACGTCCTTTCCTGCACTTGCCTCTCTGAGTTCAAGAACACGGTCCCGCCCACCACAACATCTGATTTGTTTGGCACAAGAGATATAGCCAATCGACACGTGTAGCTAAACGCTGTGAACTGTTTCAAGGCGGCCGTACGGGCACTCGGGCAGAAGCAGATCCCACTTCAAGGTAAGGACACGCTGCTTTTGCCACAATAAGTCACAAACGCACAAGTTGCAAAAGCACATCATCATTATATGTTTACATTCTTTATCTACTACTCGTTAAAATTGTCCATTTGCATCTGTGTAGCCAGGCAAACTTAGCTTACGGAAGGAAGCACTTGAATTAGCCGACAACCAACTAGTCTCGCTGAAACTACATGTAATGCTTCCTTCACTACAATATAATCCTCCTAAATTGGGAATATTAGGCTTGGGCATTAAAATGTAGATGGTTACTTGTTAAGTTGTTACATAACAGGGAGAGATCGCCTACTTTATGTTTGATTTTACTTTTTAAAAAATGCTGCAGGCAGCTCCCTACACTTGATTTGTTATTTAAAAACTACTTGAAGTTGGTAAGTCTTACTTAGTTCTTAGTGTAAAAGAATCCAGAGTGTATTTTCATTTATTTTCCACTGAAAATGGTGAGCTGTAATATAGTAGGGAGTGATTTTTTTTTTAAATTGGTGAATATTTATTTTATTATTTTATTTCTCATTTTATTCTAACTAATGTTTGACTTTATTGTACAAATGCTGCTGGCATCTCCCTGCACAAAATTTCATCTTCAATTTTACAATTAAACTTACATTTCATGGATATGAAGGTCTGTGTCAGTGTGTGCTATGTTTAATTTCATGTGAATTATAAATGTTTACATTTATCGGTTGCACATATCGGTTATCCGCATCCCAATTCCATAATAATCATTATCGGCCCTGAAAAAAACATATTGGTCGATCCCTACTGCGTGACGTCGGATTCAGTACAACCGCATACCGTGTCGCGCATCAAACGGATGGAAGATAAGTACGGAATCAATTTTGTGCCAAAATGTTCATATAATACTTTTGAAATATCAAACAAAAACGACAAATCAAAATACACAAAAAAGTCAATTTTTTTAGACTGGCAAACAAATTATTCGTGTAAGCGTGCGAAATATCAGTCTATTACTCTTCAGAAACCTTTTATTTTTGTTCCGCATCTTTCTCAGTTTTGCTTGACGTAATTTATTTTGGTTGCGATTCCAGCTTTCTCGTTTGCGCTCCCTGACTTTCTGCTTGCAGTTTTGGCACAAACTTGACGTGTGGGTGGGCTGTCCAGGAACGCATTCCCATTGGCTAACTTGTGTTTACACTTTGTTGAATTAATTCAGTATCATAGTCGCCACTGAAGTCCACTCCATCCTTGTTTACCGTCAATGGATCGGTCACTCGTCAAACAGTCCGCCAGAATCCGAGTAGGGAATGGCTGAGCGTAGCTGTCAGTCAAACACAAGTTAGCCAATGGGAATGCATTCCTGGACAGCCCACCCACACGTCAAGTTTGTGCCAAAACTGCAAGCAAAAATTCAGGGAGCGCAAACGAGAAAGCTGGAATCGCAACCAAAATAAATTACGTCAAACAAAACCGAGAAAGACGTGGAACAAAAATAAAAGGTTTCTGAAGAGTAATAGACTGATATTTTGCACGATTACACAAATAATTTGTTTGCCAGTCTAAAAAAATTGACTTTTTTTCTTTTTTTGTATTTTGATTTGTCGTTTTTGTTTGATATTTCAAAAGTATTGCATGAACATTTTGGCACAAAATTGATTCCATAGATGAGCAGGTAATTTTTTTTTTTAAACAAAACAGGCAATAAACTAACCATTACTTTATTTTGATTCCTTTTCTGATCCTGCATTGCCATAAGTTCTGTCGAGAAATGCAAACAAATTGACCGAGAACGTCACAACAGAAGGACTCTGGATGAATGACGCACACCTGCACGGGATTAAGGTGCAAGCAGCGCACCTAAATAAGGACTCGGAATGCAGACTGACTTTGCGAAGTGCTGCGTTGTTGTGATACCTTACCAAGCCTTGTTTCCTGACTGACTTCCTGATTCCTGTTCCTCGTTTTTGACCCTGCTTCTGTCTATGAGATTCTGTTTGTGCCTCGCTCAACCTTTTGCCTGTTCTACCGTTCACGATATACTGTACACAGGGTTCTCCACTTTTCAAAAAAATAATAACAAAAGGTGGTGGTGGGGGTCCCGGGGGATGAGGTCCCCCTGAAGCTAACGGACTTTGGGCTTTTTTGACAGTGACACTGGCTAATAAATGGACAGGAAATGCTAAATCATTGTTAAAATCATGTTACAAAAAAAAAAAAATTAACACATCCGTACTGTACGGATCATCTTTACTGTCAATGTGAGACTCGTGACATTTCAGTTGAGACTCATGCACCTGTCGCGCATCCCTGAATTAATTTTTTTTCTGTGTGTGAAAAATAAATGAACTTCCATGCATAAACAAAATACCCAATTACAATAAATGCATACATTTTTTACAATACACATAATTAACGTTAATTGCGTGAAACCACTCCAATCCATGCCCGAGCTGGTGTGCGTGCCCGAGACTGGCACTACAAAGCCACCCCGGCCTCCGTAGTTCGGGTCCTTTGACCCAGGAACCCGGAAGTCCTGCAGTAAACAACCACAGGGAAGCAACGGGAAAACGCAGCTCTCGCCTACATGATCACAGACACGTAAAATAAAAGACCTGAACTTAACTAATGCGTGTGTGTGCGCGGTTATATGATTACTGTAACTGTGTATGGTCAGAAAAGACGACAGATAAGCGTAACCGTTGCACAATAACGCTACAAAGTTATTTAGCTGCTGGCTAGCTGCAGCTTCTAGCATTACGATGCGTCAGTATAATAATGTAATGTGGTGCGGTGTCATGTAACGCAGGGATCGACCTCAATCTGCAGAGCTCTGGGTCACGATCAGTACGCAGCCGGCTGGATGGTTCTCTCTTGCAATCGCGTGGCCACTTCAGGTCGCCCCGTATGCATTCGTTTAATGGTCTTCTGCATGTTAAAATTATAATAAAGCAAATACTTTACGATTTATTTGGTGTATACTGATGAAGTTACTTGTTTTGTGTGTTTGTTTTTTGGCCAAGGGAAGGGTGGCGGCCAGAATTATAAACGTGGCGGTGCGCCGCTTTAAAGTGCATATCCTGGACCAAATTCGTTTTTTTTTTTTATATGAAAGTACGTCCCTTTACACACTCATCCAGAAGGGTAATTCTGCACAAGGCCGTCTGTCTACAGCAGGAAAATAAAATAAAATAACAAAACACGTCTGGAAAAATCCCAAGGGAGTCTGGAGCCAGATTCGTGACGTCACCTGCGGAAGCGCCAGCAGGCTGCGCGAGCTTTGCGCGGTTTCAGTGCACAGCCTGTGTAGACCAAGCGCTCCCATTTCTCCCTCATTGTCCGGTCTTTTGGGAAACGATGAGTACTAATCCCATCAAGATTGGTGTTGCTACACCCTCCTACGACACATCTGTTAACCGTTTTAATAATTACGCGATAACGTTGAAGAAATCTGCAGAAAACCACCAGGTTGTTTTCTCATAAACAAACCAGCGCTGACGTAGGATTCAGAAGGAGGCGTCCCGCATGCGACATCACGAAAATCAGTCAGTGTGTTTACATGCACATCCAAATCGAGCTACTGTCGGTAATCGAGCTAAGGGTCCCAACAGGGGTGCCAGAGAAATCCAATCCTACATGCACACAAGGAAATCGAGCTATTGTGCGAGGTACATTGTGCACCCGAGCCACAGGTGGCGCTACACGCCCCATCGTGTTGGTACACTTCCGGTTGTTGTCATGACGAAGAGCTATTCAAGAGTGTAAACAAAGTTATCAGTTCCATGTTCACAAGAAGAATGACAACGAGGACAGCAACATCGAGATACATTTTATATATATATATATATATATATATATATATATATATATATATATATATATATATATATTCAACTCCTTAAGCTGAATGAGCATGAACTCTATCTCCTCATTGCTCCAGAAGTGCACGTTTCTACTACTGTTGTCATGCCGACCGAGGCTGCTGTGTTTCCCGCTTGTGGTCTCGTCACTCGTCACTTCCGGAAGGGGCAGTGCTGAAGTAAGTAGCTCGACTACGTAGCTCGATAGTGTTTACATGCACTAAGTAGCTCGGCTACAATCGCATAATCTAGGTCGCGTAGCTCGATTACGAGAAATCCAGTTCGGTTCGATTTCAGCCGAGCTAAGGTGTTTCCATGGCATTTAGAACATCGATTTCAGTCGAGCTACGGCAGAAATTCGATTTTCTCTATGTGCATGTAAGGGTGATTCTCATGAAGCTGCAGTGAACATGTCCAGGACGCATTTTCCAAAATCAATACTTAATTCACATAAACTCTGATATTTTGTGTAAAGAAAATAGGGAGCACTGTATGGACAAATGGTTTTCATCATCATATAAACTAATTTTTATATCAATTAAACAAAAAATCTACGGAAATTCTCATTACCGTTATGTATCCGCATCCCTTTTTTTAATGTTTACTTTAAATCATATAAAAATTCCTAATTATATAAAAAAATACAGTGTAAAGTTATTTTAAAACATCTATATTTATGCATAATATTAATATTTTTTGTGTTGAACAAAAAAAAGGTACTTGATTTTAAACAAAATAACTGTGTCCGCACCAAATGTTTCTCATTACCGTTTCATGATTTCACCCCCCCTAGAAAAAGTACACCGTGCCATTAAATTGATCAGCTATCCCATGATGCATCACTTCAGATACAAGATTCAAAATGGAGACAAGGTCAGTTGCTCACTCTTCTCTTACTTTGTGAGATTTATGTTAATGTTGCTAAATCTGTCCTCAGTTACACTGTCTATTATAATTACCGTTATGGTTTAATACTCATTACTTTTAAAAATAAAAAAAATATTATTTTATGATTATCATCACAATATAAGGCTTTAACGTGTGGCAAAGTTATAGGTTGCTAGCATGCT
Organism: Neoarius graeffei; assembly: GCF_027579695.1. Classification (NCBI taxonomy): domain Eukaryota; kingdom Metazoa; phylum Chordata; class Actinopteri; order Siluriformes; family Ariidae; genus Neoarius; species Neoarius graeffei. Next base: position 75,514,007 of record NC_083577.1, read on the forward strand.
AGCATTTCAGGTTATTTGTGAAATTAGCCAAGAGTATATCATTACCGTTACTCAATATTCTCATTACCATGCACTGTGAGGGCAATAAATAAATGTCAAAAAATATATAAAGTAATTGTCATGGACTGTGCTGTTCACTTAATGGGATATTTTGTGGAAATATGAAATAAATTGTCAAAAAATGTTTTTAACTCATGATCTAGCTTAACCATTTACTGTAACGGTGATGAGAATTATTCTGGATCATGTAAGCCTCAAATTCTATTAAAATATTTTTCCATTAAAAAAAGATCAACATAGTAAAGTTCACACTCTATTTTAGGCTCTCATCTTGAAAAAATACTGAAATGAGGTGAAAAACTTTATGTTAATGTGAAGGTCTTCATGAGAATCACCCGTAAACGCACTGACTGTTTCCCGGGAAATCCAAATGGCGAGTTTTTTCAGAGGCGGACCAATTCGCCTCAAATGGCTCGATTTCAACTGAATATTTCTGGTATTGCGCAAGGTCAAAAAATTGCACAAGATGTGACAGATATTTGACCAAAGTTTAATATAAAACAGGAGAATTACATCGATCTGGCTCCTGAATTTACCCGTGATACGCACTTTAAGAACAAATTCAACATGCAGCTTTTTTTTTTTTTATTATTAAAGGATATGGGACATGGAGTTTTTTCTGGGTATAATTATGTATAAAGGACATAAGAAATGCCATCTAAATCACTGCAGGGCGTCAAAAATGTGAAAATCATCACATTATTCAACTTTTTTATACATCTGCGTAAAACAATGATTCGTTAATTAGCTAAGCGGTCACGTGACCCGTGACGTCACAAAAACTTTTCAAGGAGCCAGCGCTTGGGTATCTAATGTAAACAGGTTACCGAAATGGACACCATCGACAGTGACATTCCCGATGTTTCACAGAGATGTGAAGTTAGACCCTATCAATTCGAACCGATAGCTGGAAATTCACATGAACATGGATCTTGTCTTTACTCTGACGGGTCAGATGATTCTGAGAGTGAGAGTTCATTCAGCCCTCATGAAACTGAAAGCGGTCGGCTCGATAACACTTCCTGGTAAGTTAAAAACAATTCTGCTCAAAGGCTAATGATCTGTTGAAAGAAGTATTATTTTTGTATTATACATTGAAAGTTCGTCATAGATCTAGCTAAAGTCCGTTGCAAGCTAGTTTTTTTTTGCTGATATTTTTCGAGATTGATTGAGATACAATGCTTCCAGAGTCCGAGATGAAAACATTCAAAATGGCGAAACGCCATCACACAGCCAACAACACTACGCCATTTGGCGAAAGAGATGAAAATTAAGAAAAGTTAAACAAACTTACCAACATAACTTAACATTTATTTAAATGTCCATTAATGTTACAGGATTTCTTGACTGTCTCTACAGTTGTAGGAATGTTAGGCCCTGTATATTATGGCGCCATCACTGCCTCCATGAACCCGGCTATACGGCCTCTTAAATTTGGCTTGGCAATTAATATCGCTCAGTACCTGAGTATTAGGGCTGTAACGATACACCCAACTCACGATTCGATTCGTATCGCGATTTTTGACCCATGATTCGATACACCCACGATTTTTTTAAAATGTTTTTTTAAAGTAGTAAATTTGACTTATTAACATTAACTATTTAATAACAAATAATTCAGACCACTGCAGAGTGAGTAATATGTATGCAAAAATGAACAAATGTATATCCAAAGATTGTTTTATTTCTCAAAATAATACTGTTGAGCCGGAAGCTCTGGTTTTTTCGGTTCTGAAAAAGTCATTTTTCCAAATCGTGTAAATCCGTTAAGATTTTTCTTTTTTTGGGGGGGGGGGGGGTATAGGGGTGGCTCTCTCACTGTCTCACTCTCATAGGGCCAATGATTTTCTGTGATCGCGGAAAACAGATGGAAATTACGGAATTTTTATGGTGAAACATTGCTCGCGTGTCAAAATGAAACTGCCGCAGAAGGCTTCCGCCCAAGCAGACATGCCTTCAGTGTTGCCAGATATTGCTAACGTTTTCCACCCCAACATACAGTGGTGCTTGAAAGTTTGTGAACCCTTTAGAATTTTCTATATTTCTGCATAAATATGACCTAAAACATCATCAGATTTTCACACAAGTCCTAAATGTAGATAAAGAGAACCCAGTTAAACAAATGAGACAAAAATATTATGCTTGGTCATTTATTTATAGAGGAAAATGATCCAATATTACATATCTGTGAGTGGCAAAAGTATGTGAACCTCTAGGATTAGCAGTTAATTTGAAGGTGAAATTAGAGTCAGGTGTTTTCAATCAATGGGATGACAATCAGGTGTGAGTGGGCACCGTTTTATTTCAAGAACAGGGATCTATCAAAGTCTGATCTTCACAACACATGTTTGTAGAAGTGTATCATGGCACGAACAAAGGAGATTTCTGAGGACCTCAGAAAAAGTGTTGCTGATGCTCATCAGGCTGGAAAACATTACAAAACCATCTCTAAAGAGTTTGGACTCCACCAATCCACAGACAGACAGACTGTGTACAAATGGAGGAAACTCAAGACCATTGTTACCCTCCCCAGGAGTGGGCGACCAACAAAGATCACTCCAAGAGCAAGGCGTGTAATAGTTGGCGAGGTCACAAAGGACCCCAGGGTAACTTCTAAGCAACTGAAGGCCTCTCTCACATTGGCTAATGTTAATGTTCATGAGTCCACCATCAGGAAAACACTGAACAACAATGGTGTGCATGGCAGGGCTGCAAGGAGAAAGCCACTGCTCTCCAAAAAGAACATTGCTGCTTGTCTACAGTCTGCTAAAGATCATGTGGACAAGCCAGAAGGCTATTGGACAAATGTTTTGTGGACGGATGAGACCAAAATGGAACTTTTTGGTTTAAATGAGAAGCGTTATGTTTGGAGAAAGGAAAACACTGCATTCCAGCATAAGAACCTTATCCCATCTGTGAAACATGGTGGTAGTAGTATCATGGTTTGGGCCTGTTTTGCTGCATCTGGGCCAGGATGGCTTGCCATCATTGATGGAACAATGAATTCTGAATTATACCAGCGAATTCTAAAGGAAAATGTCAGGACATCTGTCCATGAACTGAATCTCAAGAGAAGGTGGGCCATGCAGCAAGACAACGGCCCTAAGCACACAAGTCGTTCTACCAAAGAATGGTTAAAGAAGAATAAAGTTAATGGTTTGGAATGGCCAAGTCAAAGTCCTGACCTTAATCCAATCGAAATGTTGTGGAAGGACCTGAAGCGAGCAGTTCATGTGAGGAAACCCACCAACATCCCAGAGTTGAAGCTGTTCTGTACAGAGGAATGGGCTAAAATTCCTCCAAGCCGGTGTGCAGGACTGATCAACAGTTACCGCAAACATTTAGTTGCAGTTATCGCTGCACAAGGGGGTCACACCAGATACTGAAAGCAAAGGTTCACATACTTTTGCCACTCACAGATATGTAATATTGGATCATTTTCTTCAAGAAATAAATGAGCAAGTATAATATTTCTGTCTCATTTGTTTAACTGGGTTCTCTTTCTCTACTTTTAGGACTTGTGTGAAAATCCAATGATGTTTTAGGTCATATTTATGCAGAAATATAGAAAATTCTAAAGGGTTCACAAACTTTCAAGCACCACTGTATGTTCAAAACCAGCCAAAAAGCACCTAAACCACCCAATCTGGCAACACTGCATGCCTTTCCGGTCAAGTGATTGTGATTGGCTTGTGGCACACCTAGCCAGCCAATGAGCTGCTTGTTTACAGATTCGCTCCCCGCGTCGCAACCAGAATGGCGACCGCTTAAAAGAAATGAATGCTCTGCCAGTGGCGAGTGTGGACGTTGCGTGACTCGCAGAAGATTGTCGCAGGTCGGCGAAAAAACGACTTACTAATAGATATAAAAAATAAAAGTAATTTAAGTAAGTTTAAAATGTAATTTAAATAAAAAGTAAAAGTATTCATAAATTGAAGTTTGGAAGCGCCTCTGTTTTTGGGCTGAGGAGAAGTTTGAAAGGGTGTACCGCGATTCTGCCTTCTTGTATCGCGACACGGATCGTGGCTCTGCGTATCTCGATTTCGATATGCATATCGTTACAGCCCTACTGAGTATTAATGTTGAAAGAATCCTCAGTGAAATGGTCCGAACACAGTTTGTGGGAAACAGTAGGTGCAAAGTTTTTTCTACGGCAGTAGTGAGCCCACACTTTCCTCAGCTTCGGGTCCTTGGGGAATGCAAAAAAGCTTACTCCAGGGCATTTCCCATTGGAATTATTGCAACCATAAGCAGCACAATACACCATGATGTCCAATGTACGTTAAAGACTATAAAAACAATTTTCTTGTCATTCACGTCTCCATATTCATCTACCCGCTTGTGCTGTGCCCGAAAGTTTTTGTGACGTATGATCACGTGACAGCGGCTCTTCCGGTTGTAAAATATGCATATCGGAGCTCGAGCAGAAATGCCATATAATCATCACGAATATAACGATTTTGCTGAATTTAATAGATGATTTTGTATTTGTTGATGCAATTAATTCATATTTTTAATGGAAAGAAACTGATATAGCGTGCATTTATGTTTCATGTCCCATGTCCTTTAAGGACAGACATAAAGACTGACTTTCGGCTCAATTTGTTTATTTTCTAGATACGTTCTTTAAAGACAGGGCAACGGGCTAAACGAGTGGACGGAGACATGCTTGATCAGAATGAAATCGAGCAGAGTGGACATCCCTGACCCAACACACTAAAGCCAGTCTCACAGCAGAGCCGTTCGTAATGAAATCAGGCTTCTCCAGTACGGTACGGTACAGGGCGGGCAGGCAGGCAAGGCTCAGCTGTGTTACATAACTCAAAATATGTGCTGTTAAGAGAAAGGAGGAGTGTGCTGTGGGCCACAGGGACATTCCCCCACACTTACACACACACACACCGCTTTCCTTCTGATAAAGCAACGGGAAACGGGAGTTCCTGGAATAGAGCTCCAACATGAATGACGGTTAACAGCAACACGAGACTACGCAACCAAACTCATCCAATAGGAACTGAGCAGTGACGGTCATGGACTGTCTACTACGATTTAGCAAAGACACGGAGCTGTATCCAAGCACACCGCTGACCTACTGGCTTCTGAAACCGAGACATTACGGTACCTTAAAGGAGAACTGAAGTCATTTTTAAACTTGCTTTATTTCTTAATTAACGTGTTCTTCAATTACGCTTTCGGGTTTTAGTAACCTTATATCGTGACTCGTATTGGCGTACAGGCTTTCGTCTAAACGGGGGAACAGGGGCGCTGCGCCCTCTTACTCTCGGCGTGCGCCCCCTTACCGACTCCGTGAAAACATCCCAGCAACACTACGTGACAATGTGTCTGATCATCAAATACGTCATAATTGCTCCAAAAATATTCCAATCATAGTAGATACACCGCCAGACGGTGCAAAAACAATCCGAATTGGCGTTTTCCAGACTGAGGCGCCATGTTGTTTAGTTGTTTACTTGTCGCAGCTGGTCTCGCGAGATTTGACATGGGTTACATACAAGGTCAGCTGACTTGTAGAGCGAGATTTCTCGAGACTGAATGACCTTTCACCCACCGGCGCGGGAGCTTTTGACAGAAGTAGTTCGCGAGTTGTTTTTGTTGACACTTGGGCATTTAAAGATGTCATCCCGCGGCACGAAGCGGAAGAAAGCCAAAGACTGTCCGGGGCAGAAGAAGATTAGGCCAAATAAAAAATAAAAATTAAAAAAAAAAGTGTGTTTCCGGTAACCCGACTGATCGAGAATTTCCGCGTCGAAATTGCCGACCGTAAAGTTTTTATTACAAATTTCCCTCTATATTTTAGTGTAAGCGGCGTTAGTTTGTCATAATTTTTTGTTTCAACGCATTCAAGTTGTGAAAGAAACGATAAAAAGTAAAATGTTTCGCCACTTCTATCAGCCCTCCTGCATAAACTGAGCCGAGCCGCCATTTTGAATCCTCATTCAAGGCTGTAATGCAAATTGCTTCCTTTTCAGTATACAAGTGCACTTCCATGGCAGGGAAAAACACTACATTTTGCCGCCTATGTAGTCCCCTATTTATACAAATAGGAGTCATTCAGGATTCAGCCATGTTTTTGCTCGACCCAAGTTCTACAGTAGGCTACGCTAGGCCGTCTGCTTTTAATGGAAGTAGCCTAGCCTAGGACGTTATTTTCACGTTATTTCTTGATAAGGTGTTTTCACGTTATTACATGAAAATATCATGAAATATCGCTTCCGTAGATCATAACTCGAACTCTCGCGATATTTTTTTTATTCGTTTAAAGATTTAAAACACTTATTTTATTATGATGTGTGGTATAAAGGATTCTGTGCCAAAATAATATTTTGTAAGATGTTTACTTGTGTTAATTTTTTCGAACAAAATAAAAAAAAAATTAAGGAAAAAAAAAAACTTTCCTACCTACCGACCTTATTTTAGTATTTCATGTTACCGGAAACACACTTTTTTTTTTTGGCCTTACTTCTTTCTTTTTCAATGTTGACAGACAATTTGTTACAATTTCCCTCTCAGATAGCCTCAGAATGTCCCATTGGAGCATTTTTCAAAGGCTTTGCACGGCGGGGGGGGACAACCGGCACCATCTCCCCCCGCTTCACTCCCTCGCCATGGTGAGCGCCCTCATACTAAATTTTTCTAGAAAAAACCCTGGCGTATATTACATTACATTACACGTATCAGCCTTTTCGGTTTTTCGCCGTGCTGAATGTAGTTCGTTTGGTCCACGGCAGGCGTCGCTTATCCGCGCGATCTTCACGAGACTTGTGCGAGACTTCGAAACCTGAAGTGTTTACCGGTACACAGCGGCCAGATCGCCGTATCGTTCCAATTTAGATTCATTTCGAGATTTGCCAGCTTCATCAGTGATGGAGATTATTCCATACGACTTCGAACCCACTGAGAAGAGCTGGAAAGACAACAGGATAAGGACGAGTCCGTCGCGCTGGTATTTACGTCATTACTGTCGCGCAATTAAAACGTGCCGGATCAGTTGGCTGGTGGGTTTTCAAAATAATAAACACATGCATGTACGTATTGTCGTCATAAATGCATATTATACTGAGCGCATTTCCCACAGAATCCTCGCTAAGGTTTCGGACAGCGCTACAAAATGGCGTCTCCGCTATACAGTGCCCTATATCATGTTTAGGGAGCGATTTCGGACACGGGGAAAACTTCCGGCTGGGTTACGTCAGCGTTCGAAAGAGGGCGCGCGAGTCTTTTGACGATGTTAGCAGATGTCGGTCGCTTTGATTTCCGCTGTACGTTTTACTTCCGTCCTACGATGTCCTGCACAGGTCTCAACGAATCTCGTTTACGGCCGTTGCTTTGACATATGGACTGATATATTACAGAGCATATTTCAAACACTCATAACTTGCGATAGCAGCGACAAAATAGCGATCGAAAATGCATTCCGATATTTAATAAAATGAGATATACAGCATTTTGATGATAAAAAAAAATTGCCTTCGGTTCTCCTTTAAAGCTAGACGGCCTTTCGATTTCATAAAAATCGGTGAAATTTAGTTCCTGCTGAAATGTGGTCATTGTGATGTATGTTTATTTCTGTAATATCTCACAAAATATATCAGGCCGTTCTGTTCTGTGGCTGGGAAGTTATTTAGTTTGAGGGGATTCCCGAGCAAATAAGGGGTGTTCACATGGCACATATTTGCATCGATGCATTTTGTTGCGATATATCTTACACCGGTGTAAATTTTGTGGAGCGTTCACATGTCACAAATCTGCTTACTAGACAGAAGCGTGTTAGCACCGGTGCAGCCCCACTTGCGTTCACACGGCAGTTTTTGCGACCGTGCTATACGATAGTAATAATGCGGAAATGAAATATGCGCATGCGTGAAAATGTACTTCCTTTTCCCGGTTGTCGTGGCATCACCAAGCGCCGGGAAAACAACGTGGATGAAGACACCAGTGTTGCCAGATACTGCTGACGTTTTCCATCCCAAAATACGTTCAAATCCGCCAAAATGCACTTAAAAACGCCCAATCTGGCAACACTGGAAGACACGCAGTTCTGTTGTTGTTGATATTCGCCATTTTGGAAGCGCAAAATACCAGGATGCAAATTATGCAATGCCCGTATGTAATCAACTCTCCTCACGCGTAGCGAGTCTACCCCTGTAGCGTTCAGACGTCCCATTTTATATCGGTGCTGCCCCGCAAACTAGCATTTACTCCGGAGTAAATTTCTTAAACCGCCTCCCGAGCAGGGTTAGATTTGCACCGGTTTAAGCAGCTTTCAGGGGCGACACCGGTATAACTTTGTACCGTGTGAACGCTCTACCGGGGCAGCCCCGGTGCTACACCGGAGTAAAAGTTGCCGTGTGAACAACCCTATAATGTGCATGAAATCACTCGCTTCACGCAGTCAAGCAGACAGAGGAAGTCCGTGTGTGCGTGTGCGCATGCGCAGGTTTACAACCCCGATTCCAAAAAAGTTGGGACAAAGTACAAATTGTAAATAAAAACGGAAAGCAATAATTTACAAATCTCAAAAACTGATATTGTATTCACAATAGAACATAGACAACATATCAAATCTCGAAAGTGAGACATTTTGAAATTTCATGCCAAATATTGGCTCATTTGAAATTTCATGACAGCAACACATCTCAAAAAAGTTGGGACAGGGGCAATAAGAGGCTGGAAAAGTTAAAGGTACAAAAAAGGAACAGCTGGAGGACCAAATTGCAACTCATTAGGTCAATTGGCAATAGGTCATTAACATGACTGGGTATAAAAAGAGCATCTTGGAGTGGCAGCGGCTCTCAGAAGTAAAGATGGGAAGAGGATCACCAACCCCCCTAATTCTGCGCCGACAAATAGTGGAGCAATATCAGAAAGGAGTTCGACAGTGTAAAATTGCAAAGAGTTTGAACATATCATCATCTACAGTGCATAATATCATCAAAAGATTCAGAGAATCTGGAAGAATCTCTGTGCGTAAGGGTCAAGGCCGGAAAACCATACTGGGTGCCCGTGATCTTCGGGCCCTTAGACGGCACTGCATCACATACAGGCATGCTTCTGTATTGGAAATCACAAAATGGGCTCAGGAATATTTCCAGAGAACATTATCTGCGAACACAATTCACCGTGCCATCCACCGTTGCCAGCTAAAACTCTATAGTTCAAAGAAGAAGCCGTATCTAACCATGATCCAGAAGCGCAGACGTCTTCTCTGGGCCAAGGCTCATTTAAAATGGACTGTGGCAAAGTGGAAAACTGTTCTGTGGTCAGACGAATCAAAATTTGAAGTTCTTTATGGAAATCAGGGACGCCGTGTCATTCGGACTAAAGAGGAGAAGGACGACCCAAGTTATCATCAGCGCTCAGTTCAGAAGCCTGCATCTCTGATGGTATGGGGTTGCATTAGTGCGTGTGGCATGGGCAGCTTACACATCTGGAAAGACACCATCAATGCTGAAAGGTATATCCAGGTTCTAGAGCAACATATGCTCCCATCCAGACGACGTCTCTTTCAGGGAAGACCTTGCATTTTCCAACATGACAATGCCAAACCACATACTGCATCAATTACAGCATCATGGCTGCGTAGAAGAAGGGTCCGGGTACTGAACTGGCCAGCCTGCAGTCCAGATCTTTCACCCATAGAAAACATTTGGCGCATCATAAAACGGAAGATACGACAAAAAAGACCTAAGACAGTTGAGCAACTAGAATCCTACATTAGACAAGAATGGGTTAACATTCCTATCCCTAAACTTGAGCAACTTGTCTCCTCAGTCCCCAGACGTTTACAGACTGTTGTAAAGAGAAAAGGGGATGTCTCACAGTGGTAAACATGGCCTTGTCCCAACTTTTTTGAGATGTGTTGTTGTCATGAAATTTAAAAATCACCTCATTTTCCTCTTTAAATGATACATTTTCTCAGTTTAAACATTTGATATGTCATCTATTTTCTATTCTGAATAAAATATGGAATTTTGAAACTTCCACATCATTGCATTCCGTTTTTATTTACAATTTGTACTTTGTCCCAACTTTTTTGGAATCGGGGTTGTACCTTTGACCGTGCGCTGACAGTTCTATCATTCTGTCGTTAAACGAACAGCTGATCACGCCGAGGTGCTCGCTGAGCACCGAGATTTATTAGTTTGGTCCTGCGTTTCCTTTCCTTCGTATAGAGCATAACGTCTTTTCTTCCCGTTACTGTAGTCCGTCTTTCACGTTTCATCCGCGTCCTCCGTTTTCCTCTCCTGTTTCAAATTTGTATCCCACAATGCCTTGCGCGAACGGGGCACGTCATGCATGATGTAGGATCTTGAATTGGATCATGGTGAAGCAGGAAAAAAATAGCCGAGAATTTAGGGCCATGTGGCCTTAAATTCATTAATTGTTCCTTTTTTTTTAACTAATAAATTTGGAAGTCTGTGATTCGAATTCAGTAGCTTTCAGTCCACTAAACGAAAATAATTAGATAGATATCGGGTCATAAAAATTCTTTTTATGACCTACGCTTGAGAAATCTGAAGGGCAGTGTAGCTTTAAATATAATCATCTGCTTCTAAAGGGGTTACTGTATCCCAACACACTCACAGTTATACAGTAATACAGTTAGTGTTATAAGGTTCTATCTTCCCCCAAACAAGTTTTGCACCTAATAGGATAATGCAGGTGCTATAAACAGAGCAGGGCAACAAAACCGGTTGCAAGCAATTAAAGTTCAATCTGGTCGAATAAACAGAAGAGAGTTGATTCTGGAGCTGGAAGGCAGTAGACTGTTACACTCGAACAGGTGGCACGTCTTTTAAATCAGATTTATCAGACTGATATTACTTTGTTTCAAAACGAACAACGTCTTCACGTTTGAAATTAACGGGAGGGGGGGCGGCCATGGCCCGAAGGTTTGAGAAGCAGCCTTGGGCCCAAAGGGTCGCTGGTTTGATTCTCGGGACGGGCAGGAAAAACGTGAAGGGAGTTGAGTGAATGAACAGCACTTTCCTCTCCCTCTGTATCACGGCTGAAGTGCCCTTGAGCAAGGCACCGAACCCACACCTGCTACCCAGGCACTGCAGCATAGTAGCATAGCTGCCCACTGCTCTGGGTACACGTGTGTGTGTGTGTGTGTGCATTGCTCACTTGTACGTGCGCATGTGTTTTCACTGCTTCAGATGGGTTAAATGCAGAGGAGGAATTTCACTGTGCTCGAGTGTAAATGTGACAAAGCCACCTTCTTCTTAAAAAAAAAAAAATGTAATAATAATTTGTAACCCGAAGTCTTAACTTTCGGGCTGTATATTGACAAGAATCTGGCGATGTGGTAGACGTCACGATACAGGGCTTATGATTAAGGGTGTATTCAGACCAGGATAGTTCGATAGTTCACTTGCTTTGGTCCGAACCAAATGTTTTTTTTATTTTTTCATTTTGGTGCGGTTCACTTTCACACACTACATTTTAGTAAGCGGACCAAAATCTGTCAACAAAGCCACGCGCCCTGAGGTCGTTCAGCTATTGGTCAGAGACGACACGCGCACAAAGCGTTAAGTTCAAAAGTAGTCATGGAGGCTTTCCGCGCTGTTATTCTTTTTAATGTCATCAAAGCTATATGTTTTTTCCAGTTTTTACTGTTTTCACAATTGTGCGATTACTATGCTGTTGTACAAGTAATTTATCAACGACGACGACAAAGGGCAAGGCGGCTACGGAGGATAGCGCTGATGAGCGCACATCATGTTGTGACAGTTCTGGCTCTTCACGCAATAGATGAATTTCTTTTTTGCGTCGCTGGTACCGCCACTTTTTGAAAGAATGTCCCTGATTTTAATGTAGGTCTGACGGAGTTTCTTCACTTTTAGCCGACATTGTTCTGGGGAGCGCGTGAACCCCTTCTCCTTCATTTTCTCACTGAATACAGCAAACACGTCGGCATTTTTGTGTGTTCTCTCCAAAAGCTCAGATATGTGGACATCTGCCCATATATCCACAAGGGTGCGCGTTTCTTCCTCGGCCCACGTTTGCCCCCTACTCATTTTTTGTACTCTAGTCTAGCCTACCACTGGTCTGAATGACTGAACGACTGTTGTAAGGTTCCCTTGACAACCGAAACAGTGTTTGCACTTTGCGGTGGAGTGTCAAGACTCTGTTTCCCATAATGCTCGACAAACGACGGAAGCTCCCGAGGTACAAAAAAGCAAAACTGTCGGATTAGGTCCGGTCTGCTTTCACACCTCCAAAAGATCCGCACCAGGGTTCCTTTGGTCCGGACCGAGTCCGACCTTGTGGCTCGGTCTCGGTCCGCTTGTTTGGTCCGGACCAGAGTTCGGTGGTTTGTATTCAGACCAACCCAAAAGGTCCGGACCAAGGGAAATTTGGTTCGTTTGGTCCGGACCAAACAACATAGGTGTGAATACGCCCTTAATATAGTGCGATATTGAAAGCAAGACGATTTTTTAACATCTCATTTTAGATAAATGGTCATCAGATAAGGCGCCGTTTACACATACCCGGGTATTTTTAAAAACGCAGACCTTTGCCTTCGTTTGTGCCTTTCGTTTATACACAAACGGAGTTTTTTCCTCTGAAAACGATTCTTTCTAAAAACCACCATAAGTTGTAAAATGAATAGAAAATATAGTCAAGACATTTTTCTGAGCATTTAATCGACCCCACAAATGTGATGCTCCAGAAACTCAATCTGCTCAAAGGAAGGTCAGTTTTATAGCTTCTCTAAAGAGCTCAACTGTTTTCAGCTGTGCTAACATGATTGTACAAGGGTTTTCTAATCATCCATTAGCCTTCTGAGACAATGAGCAAACACATTGTACCATTAGAACACTGGAGTGAGAGTTGCTGGAAATGGGCCTCTATACACCTATGGAGATATTGCACCAAAAACCAGACATTTGCAGCTAGAATAGTCATTTACCGCATTAGCAATGTATAGAGTGGATTTCTGATTAGTTTAAAGTGATCTTCATTGAAAAGAACAGTGCTTTTCTTTCAAAAATAAGGACATTTCAAAGTGACCCCAAACTTTTGAACAGTAGTGTATACCGGGGGGATAATGATGAAACAACCTTTATGCAGTCAGAACAATGGGATCATGTAACATCCAACATCATAGCATGACTTTTTGTGCAAACCTGAGCAAAGGAGTTAGCATTTGCCTATATGGGTTGGATTAGGGGAGACTGCATTGGGATGGAGGGTTTGGATTGGATATGGATGGATGGATTGTATTTGGCTGGATGGATTGACTGGATATGGATAGGATATATATATATATATATATATATATATATATATATATATATATATATATATATATATGATTGGATTGGACTGGATATGGATATATATATATGGATGGCTTGGATATGGATGGATGGATTGGATAGGATATCGATTGGATACGAATTGGTGGATGGATTGGACAGGATATGGATGGATGGGAGAGGGACTGATTGGATGGGCGCTACAGGAGCCGCTCTATCACTCTTTTGGATTCAGCCATTGGTGGTAACGTTACTAGTCAGCTAGGTTTATTAACGCTGACTTGAGCGGTGCATCCTCTCGCTACTTCCTGTCTCAGTTTACGTTGTTACGATGGAGTGGAAGAGTCAAACGGCTGAACACAGGCTGCCGTCGAGCAATCAGGAGGAGTTTAAACACCACAAAATGAACCACTGTCTGCAATGAACCTTCGCCTGTAAACTGGGTGGTTTTAGACAACACAATGCAGATCACTAACTCGCACAGTCTTATGCCTTACTGCTTTAGTAAGACTGCAATTTAAAAAAATTTGAGAAAAGAAAAGAAAAGCGCTCCCAGCTGCAGAAATTGACTTTGGACAGGATTTATACGGAAAAATGCTGCCAAGAAACGAGCGTTCCAGTTGATATCTTCACCTAAACGCAACAGGCGGAAATCGGATCTGAAAACCTGCATTCTGAAAAAGTGACTACGTCTTTTTCTTCTCCACCAACACATCATAAACCTAACAGAAGAAGTAGGGTTTAATTATATTACAGTACGCAGGAGGCCCTTGAAAGTATGAATTTGCCAGTGGAATAATTACATGCTCCAGGTCCTCACACTGCCAAAGCAGACAGTGTATGCTTTACCATACTTCAACAAACACTTATTAAGGAGTCATTCAACAGTAAAGAGTACGTGTGCGTGCGTGTGAGAGAGAGAGAGAGAGAGAGAGAGAGAGAGAGAGAGAGAGAGAGAGAGGAAGCAATCATCCACTCTAATGAAAGCAAACAGCCCTCCCTACGAACACATCTATATAGAACACACACACATACGGGCAGAGGATGCATGTGGGCTGCTGACTTGAAACCTATCGGTTTCATTTTCCGCCCAATTAAAAATAAAACTGATGATTAATTTCAGTCATTTTCAGGTTACAGAAAGAAAAACAGGCCAGAGAAGTTAAACCAAGTATAAACAACCAAACAAGGTGGTCAAGACAAGGGCCGGACTGACACAGGAATTTTGGCACCGATAACAATAAAAACCGATATTAATCAGCCATTAACCACCCCACAATAAACAAATAATAATAATAATAATAATAATAATAATAATAATAATACAACCCCGATTCCAAAAACGTTGGGACAAAGTACAAATTGTAAATAAAAACGGAATGCAATAATTTACAAATCTCAAAAACTGATATTGTATTCACAATAGAACATAGACAACATATCAAATGTCGAAAGTGAGACATTTTGAAATTTCATGCCAAATATTGGCTCATTTGAAATTTCATGACAGCAACACATCTCAAAAAAGTTGGGACAGGGGCAATAAGAGGCTGGAAAAGTTAAAGGTACAAAAAAGGAACAGGTGGAGGACCAAATTGCAACTCATTAGGTCAATTGGCAATAGGTCATTAACATGACTGGGTATAAAAAGAGCATCTTGGAGTGGCAGCGGCTCTCAGAAGTAAAGATGGGAAGAGGATCACCAATCCCCCTAATTCTGCGCCGACAAATAGTGGAGCAATATCAGAAAGGAGTTCGACAGTGTAAAATTGCAGAGTTTGAACATATCATCATCTACAGTGCATAATATCATCAAAAGATTCAGAGAATCTGGAAGAATCTCTGTGCGTAAGGGTCAAGGCCGGAAAACCATACTGGGTGCCTGTGATCTTCGGGCCCTTAGACGGCACTGCATCACATACAGGCATGCTTCTGTATTGGAAATCACAAAATGGGCTCAGGAATATTTCCAGAGAACATTATCTGTGAACACAATTCACCGTGCCATCTGCCGTTGCCAGCTAAAACTCTATAGTTCAAAGAAGAAGCCGTATCTAAACATGATCCAGAAGCGCAGACGTCTTCTCTGGGCCAAGGCTCATTTAAAATGGACTGTGGCAAAGTGGAAAACTGTTCTGTGGTCAGACGAATCAAAATGTGAAGTTCTTTATGGAAATCAGGGACGCCGTGTCATTCGGACTAAAGAGGAGAAGGACGACCCAAGTTGTTATCAGCGCTCAGTTCAGAAGCCTGCATCTCTGATGGTATGGGGTTGAATTAGTGCATGTGGCATGGGCAGCTTACACATCTGGAAAGACACCATCAATGCTGAAAGGTATATCCAGGTTCTAGAGCAACATATGCTCCCATCCAGACGACGTCTCTTTCGGGGAAGACCTTGCATTTTCCAACATGACAATGCCAAACCACATACTGCATCAATTACAGCATCATGGCTGCGTAGAAGAAGGGTCCGGGTACTGAACTGGCCAGCCTGCAGTCCAGATCTTTCACCCATAGAAAACATTTGGCGCATCATAAAACGGAAGATACGACAAAAAAGACCTAAGACAGTTGAGCAACTAGAATCCTACATTAGACAAGAATGGGTTAACATTCCTATCCCTAAACTTGAGCAACTTGTCTCCTCAGTCCCCAGACGTTTACAGACTGTTGTAAAGAGAAAAGGGGATGTCTCACAGTGGTAAACATGGCCTTGTCCCAACTTTTTTGAGATGTGTTGTTGTCATGAAATTTAAAAATCACTTAATTTTTCTCTTTAAATGATACATTTTCTGGGGCGGCACGGTGGTGTAGTGGTTAGCGCTGTCGCCTCACAGCAAGAAGGTCCTGGGTTCGAGCCCCGGGGCTGGCGAGGGCCTTTCTGTGTGGAGTTTGCATGTTCTCCCCGTGTCCGCGTGGGTTTCCTCCGGTTTCCCCCACAGTCCAAAGACATGCAGGTTAGGTTAACTGGTGACTCTAAATTGAGCGTAGGTGTGAATGTGAGTGTGAATGGTTGTCTGTGTCTATGTGTCAGCCCTGTGATGACCTGGCGACTTGTCCAGGGTGTACCCCGCCTTTCGCCCGTAGTCAGCTGGGATAGGCTCCAGCTTGCCTGCGACCCTGTAGAAGGATAAAGCGGCTACAGATAATGAGATGAGATGATACATTTTCTCAGTTTAAACATTTGATATGTCATCTATGTTCTATTCTGAATAAAATACGTAATTTTGAAACTTCCACATCATTGCATTCCGTTTTTATCTACAAATTGTACTTTGTCCCAACTTTTTTGGAATCGGGGTTGTAAATAAAATAAATAAAGCGCCTTCATTCAAATAGAAATGTATTAAAATATTGTGAATAGTACAAAAATAGTCAAGCAGGCCTAAATGTACATCAATAAAACATTCTGTTCTACGTACAGAACAGAATTACTTTAATCAGGTCTATACACTGTACATAACTATAAACATTATTCATCGAAAAACATGTCCATTTATTCATGTGTTTAAGGTTTAGCTTAATTAGGAAAAAAAATTTAATCCATATTCACCAACGCAAATATAGCACATACAGCATTAATATAACTGAAATACTTTCAGCTACTTTATATCGGAACTGTCCAAAAGAGTTCACTTAAACAAAGGGAAAGAAAGAAAGAAAGAAAGAAAGAAAGAAAGAAAGAAAGAAAGAAAGAAAGAAAGAAAGAAAGAAAGAAAGAAAGAAAGAAAGAAAGAAAGAAAGAAAGAAAGAAAGAAAGAAAGGGAAGGAAAGAAAGAGAAGGGAAGGAAGGAAGGAAAGAAAATAGGGAAGGAAAGAGAAAGAAAGAAAGAAAGAAAGAAAGAAAGAAAGAAAGAAAGAAAGAAAGAAAGAAAGAAAAGGGAAGGAAAGAAAGAAAGAAAGAAAGAAAGAAAGAAAGAAAGAAAGAAAGAAAGAGAAGGGAAGGGAAGGAAAGAAAGAAAGAAAATAGGGAAGGAAAGAGAAAGAAAAAGAAAGAAAGAAAGAAAGAAAGAAAGAAAGAAAGAAAGAAAGAAAGAAAGAAAGAAAGAAAGGGAAGGAAAGAAAGAGAAGGGAAGGAAGGAAGGAAAGAAAATAGGGAAGGAAAGAGAAAGAAAGAAAGAAAGAAAGAAAGAAAGAAAGAAAGAAAGAAAAGGGAAGGAAAGAAAGAAAGAAAGAAAGAAAGAAAGAAAGAAAGAAAATAAGGAAGGAAAGAGAAAGAAAGAAAGAAAGAAAGAAAGAAAGAAAGAAAGAAAGAAAGAAAGAAAGAAAGAAAGAAGGGAAGGAAAGAAAGAAAGAAAGAAAGAAAGAAAGAAAGAAAGAAAGAAAGAAAGAAAGAAAGAAAGAAAAAGAAAATAGGGAAGGAAAGAGAAAGAAAGAAAATAGGGAAGGAAAGAGAAAGAAAGAAAATAGGGAAGGAAAGAGAAAGAAAGAAAATAGGGAAGGAAAGAGAAAGAAAGAAAGAAAGAAAGAAAGAAAGAAAGAAAGAAGGGAAGGAAAGAGAGAAGGGAAGGAAAGAAAGAGAAGGGAAGGAAAGAAAGAAAGAAAATAGGGAAGGAAAGAGAAAGAAAGAAAGAAAGAAAGAAAGAAAGAAAGAAAGAAAGAAAGAAAGAGAAGGGAAGGGAAGGAAAGAAAGAAAGAAAATAGGGAAGGAAAGAGAAAGAAAAAGAAAGAAAGAAAGAAAGAAAGAAAGAAAGAAAGAAAGAAAGAAAGAGAAGGGAAGGAAAGAAAGAGAAGGGAAGGAAGGAAGGAAAGAAAATAGGGAAGGAAAGAGAAAGAAAAAGAAAGAAAGAAAGAAAGAAAGAAAGAAAGAAAGAAAGAAAGAAAGAAAGAAAGAAAGAAAGAAAGAAAGAAAGAAAGAAAAGGGAAGGAAAGAAAGAAAGAAAATAGGGAAGGAAAGAGAAAGAAAAAGAAAGAAAGAAAGAAAGAAAGAAAGAAAGAAAGAAAGAAAGAAAAGGGAAGGAAAGAAAGAAAGAAAATAGGGAAGGAAAGAGAAAGAAAGAAAGAAAGAAAGAAAGAAAGAAAGAAAGAAAGAAAGAAGGGAAGGAAAGAGAGAAGGGAAGGAAAGAGAGAAGGGAAGGAAAGAAAGAAAGAAAGAAAGAAAGAAAGAAAGAAAGAAAGAAAGAAGGGAAGGAAAGAAAGAAAGAAAGAAGGGAAAGAAAGAAAGAAAGAAAGAAAGAAAGAAAGAAAGAAAGAAAGAAGGGAAGGAAAGAAAGAGAAGGGAAGGAAAGAAAGAAAGAAAATAGGGAAGGAAAGAGAAAGAAAGAAAATAGGGAAGGAAAGAGAAAGAAAGAAAATAGGGAAGGAAAGAGAAAGAAAGAAAATAGGGAAGGAAAGAGAAAGAAAGAAAGAAAGAAAGAAAGAAAGAAAGAAAGAAAGAAAGAAAGAAAGAAAGAAAGAAGGGAAGGAAAGAAAGAAAAGAAAGAAAGAAAGAAAGAAAGAAAGAAAGAAAGAAAGAAAGAAGGGAAGGAAAGAAAGAGAAGAGAAGGGAAGGAAAGAAAGAGAAGAGAAGGGAAGGGAAAGAAAGAAAGAAAGAAAGAAAGAAAGAAAGAAAGAAAGAAAGAAGGGAAGGAAAGAAAGAAAGAAAGAAAGAAAGAAAGAAAGAAAGAAAGAAAGAAAGAGAGAGAAGGGAAAGAAAGAAAGAAAGAAAGAAAGAAAAATACCCCTCCCCACCTAACCGATTTGTACATATCTGCCATTAATTTGTGCCTAACAAACTGACTTTTTTTTTTTAAACAGCTGAACGCCTTCATCTGTTTGAGCCACTGTTGCGATTCTGCTCGACTCTGCTTGGGTCCGCTGATTGTTGTGATCTGTGGTGCTCCAAACGTGCATTAGCAACGTACCCTCTGGTGGACAAACTACACAATCACGACACTCATAGCATGGCTAAAGGATCCATCTTCCATCTCCCCGTTTCTTTTTTTAAATCGTTATTTATATGCCGTTATAAACACCGATACCGATTTACTCATATTAGACGAAGATAACGACACGCCCGTTTATCAGTCGGAACCTAGTCAACACCGGGCACCAGTCAACTCTTAGAAGATGATCCGATTTTCCACTATTCTGTAAACTGGACTGGTTGATACTCATCTAATCATGATCAGATGTATTTTGATTCGAGACAACGTATCAGAACATACTTGATGGTATGGCTGCAACATACTGCATAGTTTTGTTGCTTTTTTGTCGAAGTGTCAAGAAAGCAGTGGGTCAGAATGAAAACCAGCATTCAAAAAATTTTCACTGAACCTAAATTTTCCTTCCTTTGGACTGCATATTAATGTCATCTCTAGAATTATTGGCACTCCTGGTAAAAATTATTTTGGAAAAAAGGTCTTTTCTGGCTACCTAGCTTAATCTCAAACTGAAAATATGAGAAGAATTATTACATTCCTAGTGGTCATAATGCGGCACGGTGGTGAGCACTGTCATCTGACAGCAAGAAGGTCCTGGGTTCGAGCCCCGTGGCTGGCGAGGGCCTTTCTGTGCGGAGTTTGCATGTTCTCCCCGTGTCTGCGTGGGTTTCCTCCGGGTGCTCCGGTTTCCCCCACAGTCCAAAGACATGCAGGTTAGGTTAACTGGTGACTCTAAATTGACCGTAGGTGTGAATGTGAGTGTGAATGGTTGTCTGTGTCTATGTGTCAGCCCTGTGATGACCTGGCGACTTGTCCAGGGTGTACCCCGCCTTTCGCCTGTAGTCAGCTGGGATAGGCTCCAGGCTTGCCCGCGACCCTGCACAGGATAAGCGATTACGGATAATGGACGGATGGATTTTGAAACAAAATCATGTTTCACAACTATTGGCACCCCTGTATTCTGTACTTTGTGCAACCTTCAAGAATACAGAGTCTTTGAAAATGTTTGACAAGATTCGGAGAATCTCTCCAGACTGTTCAAGGTCCTTGGTTCCCTATTGTGAACTTGCCTCTTCAGCTCACTTCACAGATTTTAAATGGAGTTTAGTTCAGGGGAATGCGATGGCTAAGTCAGAAACTTGAGTCTGTGGTCATTTCAGCATTTTATTTGGATTTGGATGCATTTTTTGGAGCGTTGTCTTCCTCCAAGATGACAAGTTTGTAACTTCTGGGCAGATGGAGCCACATTTAACTTAAAATCTCTTGGTGCTTCACGAAGTACATGAGGTCATGTACACTATATGATCAAAAGTCTGCAGCCACCCGACCATCAAAGTTGGAAGCACGCAATTGAGCAAGACATCTTTGTACGATTATAGCATTACGGTACAGTTTCCCTTTACTGGAACAGATACCCCTTTTCCACCAAATCAGTTCCAGGGCTGGTTCGGGGCCAGTGCTGGTGCTGGTTCACAACTGGTTCAACTTGCGAGCCAGCTGAGAACCAATTTGCTTTTCCATAGCTCGCGGTGCTAAGGGAAGCCACGTCATTACGTCGCTGTATATGTCAGTTACGTCGCTACATTTGCATAAACCTTGGCGCGAATATCAAAGCAAAAACAACACGGAAGAAGCAGCAGCAACAACAACAATAATAATGGATGACTTCACATTTGTACAGCTGCTGCTTCTCGTCGCGTAAAAATGGCGATCTTTCACGGTCTGATTATTGTTGTTGGTCTTAACAACTCCGCCCCCCCGCTGACGTAAGCGGTTCTTTCCTCTGGCCCAGCAGAGAGTTGGTGCTAGCCTGGAACCGGTTTTTCTGGCCCCAGAGCCAGTTCTTTGTCAGTGGAAACAGAAAACCCGGTTCCAAACTAAGCACTGGCCCCGAACCAGCCCTGGAACTGCTTTGGTGGAAAAGGGGCAACAGAGTGTCCCAAACCTGTTCAGACACGACAATGCCGCCATGCACAAAGCCAGCTCCGGGAAGACAGTTTGCCAAAACTGGAGTGCAAGAATCACTCTCATCCCATTCAA
This sequence comes from Neoarius graeffei, assembly GCF_027579695.1. Lineage (NCBI taxonomy): Eukaryota > Metazoa > Chordata > Actinopteri > Siluriformes > Ariidae > Neoarius > Neoarius graeffei. The sequence goes on from NC_083577.1 coordinate 75,535,257, forward strand.
AACCATTCAGTGAAACCTCATAGTCTGGCTAATGCAACTTCAAAGCTCTGCAAGCATTAGTCTGGCATAGATATTAAGCCCAACCGTTTCCCAAAGTGCGTGGTTGACCCGCCTCCCTGAAATGCCTCAGTTTGCTACTGGTCGAAGCCAGAAAAGTCTGTGACGAAGCTTAAACCAATCACATCACTCTTTCCTCTGACGTATGTGACATGACGGAAACTGCTTGAGTAACAGGAAGAAGGAGGAGCTGAAGAGGAAGAGGACGATAATAGCGCGATCAAAGGCGAGACAACCACAACGATAGGATTCTCGCTGAGCCCCATTGATTTGGCTACCAGCGGGGCTAACTGGTAGATTAAACTCTTACCGAAGCCGGTCGGGAGCAAGGCGAAAACGTCCTTCCTTTCAATAAATACCTCCAGGGCTGCTCTTTGCTCTGTTTTCAATGAGAACTTCCCATTGAATGCTTTCAATACAGCATCTACCGCTGTGTCAAAGGCTTGCCGCTGCTCCATGTTCGTAATGTTTCTAGTGAATGAAGCGCTTCCGGCATAGATTCTGTAAACAATCTATGGCTTCCGGTCGCAGTTCTACTACGTCACTGCCTTGAACACGCCTCTACCCAGGGCCGTTGGAGATGCTCAAAGTTGATTGGCTCCCGATTTTTCGGGAGCTTGGAAGAGCTGGAGATAGCTTGCCTTGCCAGACTAAGTTCGCAACAGCCCCCCGTGTTGCATCACACTTAGGATGGGCGGGCCCAGGCTAGAAACCTCATGCATTGTGGATCGTGGGGGTGGGGTTAATCCTGAAAGAGACCACTCCCATCAGGATGGAAGAGTCATTGGAGGATAAAGGTGGTCAGTCAGAAGAATGTCGCAGCGACTCTTAACTCTAAGGGTGGGGATGAGTGGATCCAAATCAAACCAGCAAAAATAACATTTTCCTCCAAAGTAAAGTGTGATGTCGCTTCACTCTCGGGGTGATGAATGATCATGTTGCTCAGCCCAATCGAGCGTTCAAGTGTGTTTCAGCACCAGCATGAGAAAGATAACCTCAGTAATGCCGAGTTAAGCCGGCGAGTTTGGAGAGAAGCATCTCTGGTGAGCTGCAGATGGAGAGAACAGGGTCTCTGGCTCGGGGTGTCTCTGGCTGTTCACTGAGGCCAGGTGGTGTGGATTAGATGTGCTGGAGTCAGCTTACTCCTCCTGCATTAGCACTCGCTGTCAACAGCACTCTGATCGTGCCATCCCACACCACTATTCGGCATACTCGCTCAACAAAATGCCTCTATGTTTTCAGGAAATATGTTGGGAAGTTATCAATAAAATAGTTCAGGGACGGCTAAGCTGAACAATCCTGCCATTATTTTTGTGCTGTTGTCATAACAAAAGTGCTGTAAAAGAATACAAGAAAACCACGACGAAGTTTTTCCAAGGAAAAACTGATTTTCAGCTAGTTTCATCTGATTATTAGATTGAAATCAAGCCATTAGTCTCTGTTGTTTGAGCAGATTTGCAAAATATCTGCCTCAAAGCACTTTTTTTTTTGAATAATCATATTACAGCACTGAATTCCTTGGTGTTTCATCTTGCTCTAAGCCCACCTACACCAGTGTGTGTGTGTGTGTGTGTGTGTGTGTGTGTGCGCATATCAGAGACCTAAAGATGGCAATGGTGCATTTCTGACATCTCACACACACTCCATGACTGGAAGCCTGCGAGAAGAAAACCCGAAGGAAGAACATGAAGGACGACGCACTACAATATTAGCAATATTGTTACTTTCACACCTATTGATCATGGATTTAGATGAACTTGGATTAAAGCAACAATGAAACCACACGCACACAAAACTGCGAAGCTGGCAGGAGTGTAAAAGTGTTGTGTTCTATCAAGAGCTTTCCATGTGGAAGTCTAAGAGCTCTTGTACATCCTACCACTCAACACTCCTTCACTATTCCAGCTATTTCAGCCATGTGGCTCTTCCTGCATGCACACAGCAGACACCCCCAGTGTGTCACAATAATGCACACAGCAAACACATTTTTGCCCTTTAACCCCTTACACTCAGGATCTGTCAGTAGCTCCAGGCCTGCGTTCCTCACGCTTGTAACGACACACCTCTTCCATCACTTTCGCTGTAGTTAGTGAATCATTTTATAGTATCTACTGAATCGTTTAAAATAGTGAGCGAATCCTTTACAGTAGCTATTGAATCATGTACAGCAGGCACTGAATCATTTATACAAAGTTTCTAAATCATCTGAAATAGTGACCGAATCCTTGAAAACAGTCAGTGAATGATTTTGTAACTACTATAAATAAACTCATATACGAGGCAGTGAATCATTTTATAGTATCTACTGAATCATGTAAAAGAGTGAGTGAATCATTTAGTCGCTACTGAATCATATATAGTAGGCACCAAATCATTTATAGTACTTACTGAATCATTTATGGGTCTGTCTCAGAAACTCGGCTCTCGTTTGGGACGTTATGGTCAAAAAATAAATTTTCTAATTTTACTTTTTTTTTTTTTTTGCATTTACCTAACACTCAATGTTTCTTTTGTCATGTTTAATAAGAATAAAGATAGTATCTTGCTTTATCTGGCCTCCACTGTGGAACATTTTTTTGATTCCAATTCAAATGCTTTTCCATATAAAATAACTCCATCATGAAGAATTAAAGCCCCTCCTTCACAGATGAGTGAAAATATTGAATAAATTTCCTCTTTTTGATTGCTTGGGTTCAAAATGCCAAGTTATGATGACTGAATTGATTATTCGCTTAAATATGAATAATATGATACATTTTGGGGATTTGATACGGCGAAATAGGACACAATGGAAAAATCAAGAACACACCGGAAAGATGAGAATAACGGCGGTGGTAAAAGAACAGCGACTGTACCGGCTTAAGGTCGCGCGGGTCTCTGCTGCAGCGCGCGAGCAACGGGGCATCACTACCGCATCGGACGGAGCGTGAGGCGGGGGCGGGGCAAAATGACTAGCCATAGAGTCTATCAAAAGTTCGATCGAAATTGACTATGGTCGCAAAATATTGGCCAAAAATACACAAACACTACGAAATATGAAAATACGATGAAAAAGAAACATTCTATTGCCTTATACTGCAAGACTAAAACAAACATAAAACTGTCAAAACTCACCTTTTCAGTGATAACGTCCGAACAGATCACCCGCGTAACAGAAAGACCGCAAACGGAAGCACGATCAACTTAAACTGTTGGAGTGGAAAATTCCATTCTACACATGCAAATTGTTAATGCGTGTCCTTCCCCGCACACAAATAACACGCTACGGTAAAAAATAGACCACAACTCATTTTATAGCTCAGAAATTCATACAAGACCAGCTACCATCGTAACATATTCTGTAAGAAACATATTCTATACCTAACTTTCAGCTTTCGTTTTAAAAAACAAAATCGCAGATTTATAACTAAATTTTTATATGGCGTAGTGATTGTAATTTCCTACTTTTGGTGAGGTAGTGACCTCGACCCTGAGGCTTTCCGTTTAGATCAAAACATGCGATCGTATTGGTTTTGGGTTTGCGGAAAATGGAGTTACAACGGTGATCAAATATTTTGCATGATGTTTTATTACGGTTATGATTATTCTGTGAGCGCGCCAATCCTTAGGTGTATAAAGTTACAACTTAAGATACAATCAGTGATAACTGTAGACTTTTCAGGGGACTACAACCTTTTTAAGGGAATGCGATGTAGTCGACCATTTATCATGTCCCAGATCAAGCCACCATTTTTCCACAAATTTACAGAATTTTTGCCAAATTCTGAATAGAGTATTCACATCAAAGATTTAGTTTTATCTGTATTATTTCTTTCATCATTTTATTTCAAATTAAAACCAACATCATTCAAAACCGTATAGTTTATTGACTGAGTATATTTAGTGGGGTACCCCCACAGTACCCAGTTTCTGAAACAGACCCTTATATGTTTCTAAATCATCTAAAATAGTGACTGAATCCTCTAAAACAGTCAGTGAATGATTTTGTAACTACTTTACATAATTCATATTCATTACTAAATCAACTAGAAGAGGCAGTGAATCACTGTATCGTATCTACTGAATCATCTAAAACAGTGAGTGAATCATTTACAGTAGCTACTGAATCATGTATAGTAGGCACTGAATCACTTATAGTACTTACTGAATCATTTATACATTTCTAAATCATCTAAAATAGTGACTGAATCCTCGAAAATGGTCAGTGAATGATTTTCTAACAACTATACATAATTCATATTCAATACTAAATCAACTAAGAGGCAGTGAATCATTGTATCGTATCTACTGAATCATCTAAAACAGTGAGTAAATAATTTACAGTAGCTACTGAATCATGTATACTAGGCACTGAATCATTTATAGTACTGGCTGAATTATTTATACATTTCTAAATCATCTAAAATAGTGACGGAATCCTCAAACGGTCAGTGAATGATTTTGTAACTACTATACAATCATTTTATAGTATCTACTGAATCATCTAAAAAACAGTGAGTGAATCATTTAGTCGCTACTGAAGCATATATAGTAGGCACCGAGTCATTTATAGTACTTACTGAATCATTTATACATTTCTAAATCATCTAAAATAGTGACTGAATCCTCTAAAAAGTCAGTGAATGATTTTGTAACTACTTTACATAATTCATTAATTACTAAATCAACTATACGAGACAGTGAATCATTTTATCGTATCTACTGAATCATCTAAAACAGTGAGTGAATCATTTACAGTAGCTACTGAATCATGTATAGTAGGCACTGAATCATTTATAGTACTTACTGAATTATTTATACATTTCTAAATCATCTAAAATAGTGACTGAATCCTCAAAAACAGTCAGTGAATGATTTAACTACTATACATAATTCATGAGTTACTAAATCAACTATACGAGACAGTGAATCATTTCATCATATCTACTGAATCATGTAAAAGAGTAAATCATTTAGTCGCGACTGAATCATATATAGTAGGCACCGAATCATTTATAGTACTTACTGAATCATTTATACATTTCTAAATCATCTAAAATAGTGACCGAATCCTCTAAAACAGTCAGTGAATGATTTTGTAACTACTTTACATAATTCATTAGTTACTAAATCAACTATACGAGACAGTGAATCATTTTATAGTATCTACTGAATCATCTAAAACAGTGAGTGAATCATTTAGTCGTGACTGAATCATATATAGTAGGCACCAAATCATTTATAGTACTTACTGAATCATTTATACAAGTTTCTAAATCATCTAAAATAGTGACCAAATCCTTGAAAATAATCAGTCAATGATTTTGTAACTACTATAAATAATTCATATTAGTTACTAAACCAGTAATACAAGACAGTGAATCATTTTATCGAATCTACTGAATCATCTAAAAGAGTGAGTGAATCATTTAGTCGCCACTGAATCATTTATAGTACTTACTGAATTGTTTATAGAAGCTTCTAAATCATCTGAAATAGTGACCAAATCCTCGAAAATAATCAGTGAATGATTTTGTAACTACTATACATAATTCATTAGTTACTAAATCAACTATACGAGACAGTGAATCATTTTATCGTATCTACTGAATCATCTAAAACAGTGAGTGAATCATTTACAGTAGCTATTGAATCATTTATAGTACTTACTGAATCATTTATAGAAGCTTCTGAAATCATCTGAAGTACCGGCCGAATCACTTAGTGACCGATTCCTCGAAAACACTCAGTGAATTATTTATAGTAGCGACTGAATCATTTATAGCACCTCCTGAATAAGGTGTCACGAAGTTTAACAGGTTAAACGTATCGGTGTAATTGCACACCAAAACACAGGCTCAGTCTAAAGCTCTTATTTCCAACACAAAAGAATAGAGATGAGCATTTCAAGCAAAACCGCTATTAACATTTCCCCATTCCAACGTGTAGCACTTGGGTTCCAGCTTTACCTAGCAGTGTTTGCGCTGCACCTCATTTACATGGCTTTTTATTTAACAACTGCCACACTGAACCCTCTGAGAGCTGCAGCGTTTGTTTCTGTCTTCAGTCAGCTTACAGTCAACTGCGAACCCTCAGGTGTACAAGGTACTTCTGATTAATCATCGGAACGCTCACAGAATACTCAGAAAGGACAAAGTTATTATTCAGGATTTTTATCCCATTTTCTCTCAGTTTGGTTAATCGGCCAATGCCGAACACTTGTTGGACACTGCTACAGTGGGGCAAAAAAGTATTTAGTCAGTCACCAATTGTGCAAGTTCTCCCACTTAAAAAGATGAGAGAGGCCTGTAATTTTCATCATAGGTACACTTCAACTATGAGACAAAATGAGAAAAAAAAATCCAGAAAATCACATTGTCTGATTTTTACAGAATTTATTTTCAAATTATGGTGGAAAATAAGTATTTGGTCAATAACAAAAGTTCATCTCAATACTTTGTTATATACCCTTTGTTGGCAATGACAGAGGTCAAACATTTTCTGTAAGTCTTCACAAGGTTTTCACACACTGTTGCTGGTATTTTGGCCCATTCCTCCATGCAGATCTCCTCTAGAGCAGTGATGTTTTGGGGCTGTTGCTGGGCAACACAGACTTTCAACTCCCTCCAAAGATTTTCTATGGGGTTGAGATCTGGAGACTGGCTAGGCCACTCCAGGACCTTGAAATGCTTCTTACGAAGCCACTCCTTCATTGCCCGGGCGGTGTGTTTGGGATCATTGTCATGCTGAAAGACCCAGCCACGTTTCATCTTCAATGCCCTTGCTGATGGAAGGAGGTTTTCACTCAAAATCTCACGATACATGGCCCCATTCATTCTTTCCTTTACACGGATCAGTCGTCCTGGTCCCTTTGCAGAAAAACAGCCCCAAAGCATGATGTTTCTACCCCCATGCTTCACAGTAGGTATGGTGTTCTTTGGATGCAACTCAGCATTCTTTCTCCTCCAAACACGACAAGTTGAGTTTTTACCAAAAAGTTCTATTTTGGTTTCATCTGACCATATGACATTCGCCCAATCCTCTTCTGGATCATCCAAATGCTCTCTAGCAAATTTCAGACAGGCCTGGACATGTACTGGCTTAAGCAGGGGGACACGTCTGGCACTGCAGGATTTGAGTCCCTGGCGGCGTAGTGTGTTACTGATGGTAGCCTTTGTTACTTTGGTCCCAGCTCTCTGCAGGTCATTCACTAGGTCCCCCGTGTGGTTCTGGGATTTTTGCTCACCGTTCTTGTGATCATTTTGTTCCCACGGGGTGAGATCTTACGTGGAGCCCCAGATCGAGGGAGATTATCAGTGGTCTTGTATGTCTTCCATTTTCTAATAATTGCTCCCACAGTTGATTTCTTCACACCAAGCTGCTTACCTATTGCAGAGTCAGTCTTCCCAGTCTGGTGCAAGTCTACAATTTTGTTTCTGGTGTCCTTTGACAGCTCTTTGGTCTTGGCCATAGTGGAGTTTGGAGTGTGACTGTTTGAGGTTGTGGACAGGTGTCTTTTATACTGATAACGAGTTCAAACAGGTGCCATTAATACAGGTAACGAGTGGAGGACAGAGGAGCCTCTTAAAGAAGAAGTTACAGGTCTGTGAGAGCCAGAAATCTTGCTTGTTTGTAGGTGACCAAATACTTATTTTACCGAGGAATTTACCAATTAATTCATTAAAAATCCTACAATGTGATTTCCTGGATTCTTTCCCCCCATTCTGTCTCTCATAGTTGAAGTGTACCTATGATGAAAATTACAGGCCTCTCTCATCTTTTTAAGTGGGAGAACTTGCACAATTGGTGGCTGACTAAATACTTTTTTGCCCCACTGTATCTATACTCTTCCACATACACGAACACACAGATGCCCACGATCAGCTAATGCCACTGTGATTGCCAGTGGGGGTGACTGGGGGAGGGAGATAGAGAATGCTCCTCCTTCCCAGGTCATGGCTGGCTGGCTGTTTTTTTTTTTAAATTGCACGTCAACATCCTTAAAGTTATTATACATCCAGGACACTTTTTCGATGGAATAAAAACATGCATTCTAGTCCCTTCTAGCCGGTTTCATTCGTTTGGTTTGATAGCATGCAATATTGTTCGCACGTCGCTTATCCTACGTGTATTACATCACTCTACCCAATGGAGAATGAACGTTGAATATGGTTTACGATATTGCACGGTTGTCAAGGCAACATGACGTCATACGTCAGAGACGTAAAACTTGCGTACTAGCGAGTGACTGGGACAATTTGTAAACAAACATGGCCGCCAGGTTTGCTTCGTTAAATATGGAAGGTTGAGAGAATTTTGAAAGAGAAAGATGTGTTGAACACCAGAAAGGAATGTGTATGGATAATAATAATAATATTATTGGCTGGCTTTTTTTGCGGTATATCAGATATATTACTCGTCTTCGACTCGTTCGATATCATGCCGGCTGAATGGAATATATCTGATATACCACTCAATATGCAATCAAAACAAAGTGTACGCTTCATGTGTACAAACTAACATCTCGGAAATCGCAAAAATACGATCCATATTTTGCGAGCTCTAATCAGTTCACTTCTCCAACTACTGAACTCCGTCAAAATGTGATTCAGCTGCGTAACACTTTTCTCTCCCTCAGCTACCTCACTATAAATAACTATCTGGGATTTAAGCAGCTAAAAACAAACTTGCAGAGGAAAAATGTGTGCCAGAAAGGGGGACACGATGTGAAAATTAAACTGCCAAAAGTCGGTCAAGCATCTGTCGACTTTAAGTAATCGTCACGTGGGGGTTTGAGACATGAGGGAGAGGGAAAGGCTCTGTCACAACAGCCAGCCAGCCACACACACACACACTGAGCCGAGGTCAGGGCGTCCTAGCCTGTCTGAAAGCACATGGACGGGATGCCTGTTGGACCTGCTCGTGGCTGGGGGACAGACTGGAGATCGCCTCAAATCACCACGGGAAGAGCCGAGACGAACCGAGACGTGTTAATCCAGCGTTCTCTGCTGTTCGCTACACTTCTCTAGAAAGAATAGCCGGCACAGCAAGACCCAAACTCAATGTCTGCGATAAGCTCTAAAGCCGGAAAAGCCCGTTTTCCCCTCCCGACACCGTTATCGAGGTATTTATCATTTTTAACAACATCTGTTCACAAAGACACCGGAGATAAATGGCCGATTTATTTTGTAAATCCCTTTGAATCTAGCTACACCGATTAAAATGAATTATTTCCCACCCTAGCGATCTATCAGGCTTAATGGGTGTTACTGTTCTTTTTATAGAGATCAATGTCTGTGCGGAACTTCTCGAAATGAGGATAAATGACTAGACGAACTCGGATCATCCTCTGACCTTTCAAACCGTTCCCTCACCCCAGCAACGAGCGCAGTGTGTGTGTGTGTGTGTGTGTGTGTGTGTGTGTGTGTGTGTGTGTGTGTGTGTCACATTCCATAAAAAGTACAAAGTTGCACAACAGCCGAGGAGACGGAGCTGAAGTGGAATCTAGCGCGGCCTCCGCTCGGCGATTTCTCCATCCAGAACTAACAAGGTCGACGCTTTTCACTGCTATATGTACCGCTTTCAGAAATGTTTCCACTTGCGTGGTGAATTCCCGAGCTGCGGCAGCCAAACCTTTCATCATGGAATGTCAATGCGCTGGTTGGCCGACACTTAAGACATCGTTTTGTGGTTGCTGTTAGTCTCACCGAGTAGAGACGTTTATCCTGTTACTCTAGGAGGCTTTTTCGGCTCTGTTAAAGAACCCACAACTACCAACCTCGACTAAACACTACGAGTGGAGTGCTGACGCAGAAAAATGACAGGCCAAGAAACTTTTGCATTTCGCCTGAAAGCAATAAACAACATGCACCGTCTGCGTGTGTGTGTGTGTGTGTAAGAATGAGTCAGGCTGCACGGCGTGAAGCAGCACTCCATTAAGAAGTTGCTGGGTGTCTTACCGCAGACGCAGAAGCCACACGGCTGCGTTTCCACCAGAGCAAGCTATTTTCAGACACGTACCAATCAGGAAATGAGGTGAGCGCACACCATGCACTGCGCCCGGCTGACAGGTCTGAGCTGCAATATCAATCAATCATCGCCGTCTCTCTCTTGTCTCTCTTTCAGATTTATGTCATCAACTCGGCCCTGATAATCTCAGAAACGCTTTGGGTGGGCGTGTCATTTCTTTTTTTTTTCCCCCAACTTCAAAATGAAAAAAAAAAAGTTCACTTGCGCTTTGCTTTGCTTAGGCATGACATTTAAAAATGTATATATATAAAAAATAAAAAACTTCTGGCATTTAATGAAGCAAAAGCAGTCACTCGGTTTCCCCATATTAATTGTTTTTCTTTCCCCCCCATAATGCTTCCCTAATTATAAGAAAATGTCAAATGCAATTGCAAGCTATTATTATGTGTCCGACTCGCTTCTTCGCCGTCCAACTTTGCAGCCGTTCTCAGAGATTGACAACATGATTACAGAGTCGACAAAAATCCTCTTCACTTGGCCTGAAAGTTAAGCCACAAACCTGACCGGATTCTGTACTTAGCTAAAACTCGTTAGTCTTACCCTGACTGTCATCGCTGCAGTTTATCTGGCTTCGGAGTCAGAGTCATCGCTACAAAACCATAAATCACCAAGCGACAGAAAAATTCACATCATTTGTGAAGGAACGATGCTAGAGCGGCTCCAGAATGATAATTCGAAAGGAAATAGTTTTGCTAGTTCATCGTTTAAAAAAAAAAAAAAGTCTTCAAGTATTTACACGTTTAAGCATAAAGAGACTGCAGGTTTGGATCTCATCTGGAGACGGGAGTCCAAGAGAGGAGACGACAACGACGATCTCTTTATTGACTGCTTTCACATACCCATAATGCTTTGTGCCACTATATTTGTTTACTAAGTCAGATAACCGCACACTGCAAAAAATAAAAATCTTAGGAAGTTTATTTGTGGCGGCACGGTGGTGTAGTGGTTAGCGCTGTCGCCTCACAGCAAGAAGGTCCGGGTTCGAGCCCCGTGGCCGGCGAGGGCCTTTCTGTGCGGAGTTTGCATGTTCTCCCCGTGTCCGCGTGGGTTTCCTCCGGGTGCTCCGGTTTCCCCCACAGTCCAAAGACATGCAGGTTAGGTTAACTGGTGACGCTAAATTGACCGTAGGTGTGAATGGTTGTCTGTGTCTGTGTGTCAGCCCTGTGATGACCTGGCGACTTGTCCAGGGTGTACCCCGCCTTTCGCCCGTAGTCAGCTGGGATAGGCTCCAGCTTGCCTGCGACCCTGTAGAACAGGATAAAGCGGCTACAGATAATGAGATGAGATGAGTTTATTTGTCTATTTTCAAGTCAAAACATCTAGCCACCCTTATTATAAGACATAATTGCCCAACAAGCAAAACCTCATTTAGCTAGAAAGGCTAGTTTTTAGACAGTCCATCTTGAAAATCTTGTATAGACAAAATGTTTTGAAAAAGTCTTATTTGGAGCACCTTTGAAAATAGAACAAGTAAGGCCAAAAAAAAAAAAAAAAAAAAAAAGTGTGTTTCCGGGAACATGAAATACTAAAATAAGGTCGGTAGGTAGGAAAAAGGGTTTTTTTTTTCTTAATTTTTTTTTATTTTGTTCAAAAAAATTAACACAAGTAAACATCTTACAAAATAGTATTTTGGCACAGAATCCTTTATACCACACATCATAATAAAATAAAAGTGTTTTAAATCTTTAAACGAATTTAAAAAAAAAAAAAAAAAAAATATCGCGAGAGTTCGAGTTATGATCTACGGAAGCGTATTGCTGCCACACTCAAAAAAACTGGCTTAGAATCAAGTAATTACGTGAAAAGATATTGTTAACAAAGTTATCACGTTTTTACAATATATTTATCATGTAATAACATAACATCACGTAATTTCATGATACGAAATTATCACGTTATTTCATGATATTTTCATGTAATAACGTGAAAACACGAAATTCTCGATCGGTCGGGTTACCGGAAACACTTTTTTTTTTTTTTTTGGCCTAAGTACATTTTGGACATTTGTCAAATGCGGTTCATCTTGTTTCAAGAAAAAAAAAAAAAAAAGCATGCTTGTTTTGGGAATAAATGAACTTTACTGAAATCTTTGAATCTTTCATTACAATTCAACTCCACCTTACAGATCCTAAGTTTACTGCGACTGTTTTCTCAGGCCACATCCACACGACAACGGCAACGAGATTTTTTTTTTTAAATATCGTGTCCACATGGGCAACGGATCAGTAAAATATCAGGTACATATGGCAACGCAACGTTTGCTGAAAACGATGCAATACACATGCCACACCTCTACGTGCGCTGTAAGACGGTCCCATCGGAGATAACGTGAAAATAACGTCCTAGGCTAGGCTACTTCCATTAAAAGCAGACGGCCTAGCCTAGCCTACTGTAGAACTTGGGTCGAGCAAAAACATGGCTGAATCCTGAATGACTCCTATTTGTATAAATAGGGGACTACATAGGCGGCAAAACGTAGTGTTTTTCCCTGCCATGGAAGTGCACTTGTATACTGAAAAGGAAGCAATTTGCATTACAGCCTTGAATGAGGATTCAAAATGGCGGCTCGGCTCAGTTTTCCCTTCCTCCTTCAGTATACAAGTGCGCTTCCATGTTTATGCAGGAGGGCTGATAGAAGTGGCGAAACATTTTACTTTTTATCGTTTCTTTCACAACTTGAATGCGTTGAAACAAAAAATTATGACAAACTAACGCCGCTTACACTAAAATATCGAGGGAAATTTGTAATAAAAACTTTACGGTCGGCAATTTCGACGCGGAAATTCTCGATCGGTCGGGTTACTGGAAACACACTTTTTTTTTTGGCAGAAGTACATTTTGGACATTTGTCAAACGCGGTTCATCTTGTTTCAATTAAAAAAAAAAAGTATGTTTGTTTTGGGAATAAATGAACTTTACTGAAATCTTTGAATCTTTCATTACAATTCAACTCCACCTTACAGATCCTAAGTTTACTGCGACTGTTTTCTCAGGCTATATCCACACGACAACGGCAACGAGATTTTTTTTTTAAATATCACGTCCACTTGGGCAACAGATCAGTAAAATATCAGGTACATATGGCAACGCAACGTTTGCTGAAAACGATGCAATACACATGCCACACCTCTACGTGCGCTGTAAGACGGTCCCATCGGAGACACCAGAACAATAGAAGAAGTAGACGCATGCGCATAAACCCCTTCTTCTACCCGGCGTGATGACTTGTTCTAGTCATGTGGTTGTGACGTCATCGTAAACAAATCCATTCTACTCATCCAGACGACTTCGCAACGGCGCAGTTGCCAGATTTTTCCATTCTGGAAACCGTTCTCAAAAAATATCGTTTTGGGGCACCCAAAACGCCGGTGCTGTGTGGACGCCAGGCCGAAACGATAAAAAATTTTATCGGATTCACCTGAATCCGTTGCCGTGTGGACAGGGCCTCAGTCATTCAGAGTGAGGTCCTTCTAGATGCTATACATACTCTAGACCAGACAAGTGCCTTCAAAAAGGCTACGAGTGAGTGGAGGGCGTTTTAGTGAGGTCTTTTTGGAATGCTGTGAGTTAAGTTCAGTGTTTTTTTGGGGGGGTTTGTTTTTGATCTTGTAAACCCCTCGTACACATGAATAGTCAGTGCCCCCAAAATGCACTGTTGCTTTGGCGTTGTGTAAGCACTGTAAGTCAAAATGCGTAGACTTTTTTTTTTTGGTGCCTGAGGTCCTGGGGAAGTGGAATCTTAAGAGATGTTTTAATGTTTGAATGTTGAAATGAGAAAAAATAAAATAAACTTGTTGCAATGCTACACGTGTCGTCAACTTGATTCAAGATAGTCTCTGGTCTCATATCTAGAGTATTTTACTAATTACAGGTCACAAAAGGAGAATCTTTTAATCTAGCAATGCTTAGTTGTAGAATTTAACAATCCTATCATTAGTATATGTGACCCCTCACCGAATCCAGGGACGCATGTCGGCCGAAACGAATCCGAGATAATCGCAAAAGAAGCATTTTTTTTTAAATTTGTGATTTTTGTTTTTTTCCATCATGTGCAAGTTGAGATCTTGAAGAATGCAATCAGTATTTCAGATAATAGATTGTTTTGTTGGAAAAGCGTACATTTTTTGTTGCAAATTGTCTCGTTTTTGTCAGGACTGTAGCCTGCTGGGGGGTGTGGGTAAATTACCATATGGGCCATTCATATGATGATTTAAGTCTTGGGGTTTTTTTTTTTTCGCGAATCAGCTGTATGATATGAGCTGAGCTCGTGGCTACTTAAGCTGCATACAGGCGTGTAATTTCACTATGGAATGAGTTACTAAACAGAGCGCAGAGGAGCTGAAACACCGCGAAGCAAACAGACACTCGGTATTTACATCGGAGATCACCATTTCTAGCAAAAAAAACGCAACCTCGTTTTCCAGATTGAATGGAATACTTGAATGATCGGATGATACACGGACCGTTCTAGGACTACTTTCCATCGGAGGCATTGGTGTGTGCAAGGCGCCATTTCTCTTTCTGATGGGGTGAGTTTATTAATCTAAGGCTGAAACACCGCGAAGCAAACAGACACTCGGTATTTACATCGGAGATAACCATTTCTAGCAAAAAAAAAAACCGCAACCTCGTTTTCCAGATTGAATGGAATACTTGAATGATCGGATGATACACGGACCGTTATTTTTGCATGTAACGGAGAGTGTTTTGGTTTGGTTAAGCCTAGGTCACAACCGGACGTACGATTTTTTGGCCGTGTGATTTTTGGCATTTCCCAAATCGCTGCGGGTTTTTTTTTGTTCACGGAGAAAGACGCGTGTTGGCCGTAAGTTTGTCTTGCAACCTGAAAAAAACCTAAGCGCCCGTAGAGTTTGTTTGACATGACAAAGAACCTCTGCGGCTCGAAAATCAGCACGTCACACGCGCTCTCTCGTGCGTTTCTTGCGTTTTTTGCATGTAGACCGGCCGTAGGAGCACGTACCGTACGGCCGGTTGTGACCGAGGCTTTACATGAAACTAGTGTTGTGTTAGTTGTGTCATCATCGTGCTATCTTTCTTACGGTGTGAGTAATTTTTCAACCACAAAACGTTAAAGTTTACTTTAGGACTTATTTTTGTACTTCATAATTGTGTTGGGCATACTTTGCATGGAAGGAAAATTGACGTGGTGATCTTTGTTTACATGAAAGTAGTATCGTGCTAGCTCGTAGGGGGTAGGGCTTTCCTTAATGTCATGCAAATGAGCACCATTATGTGCCCGCCCTGCACCCAGAGTAGCTGAGATGGAAAACTTTGAGGGCGATTTTCTAACAGCTTCCTCCAAGAGCCCTCTAAGGAACTCAAAATCAACTTAAACTTAAAAAATAAATCTGACAGTTCTGCTGCATTTACAGTCCTGACTTGACCGAGTGAATTCCTTGCTTGTGTTCCCATGTACGAAGCGTTTTGTATTTTCGCATGGCTTTCTCGTCATAACCATCATCCAGCAAAAACCATTTCGCTGTGGATTCTTCTCTGATCACCATCAATCTTCCTCAGCTCTTCTGCCGATCTTTTAACTTCTAAACAAGTCAGTAATTGTTGGAACACTTGTGTTGAGAGACGAAGAAGGCTGCTGATTCGCTGTCACCCGAAGTAGAGATGTTCAAAGCGGTCGAGACGATATTTACAAGCGCTTTTTTACAGACTGATTTCTCAAAGTCCACAAAAAAGGCTTTGCAGATTTCTTTAAGCTTTGGTTTGGTTAGTTTTGACACTTAGGGAGATTTAAGTTCAAAAGATTACGGTCTAAAACACCGTGTTGTTTTAGTTCGTTTAGATTATGGTTACATCCCCCAAGGCGCAAAGCATTATGGGTAACGCGAAAGTAGTCAATTACCCTGGCAACCTGAAATAACCCTCGAGCTAAAAATGCCAGGATGTCAGCTTTAAAGAAAAAGTTTTGCTATCTCAGGTCGGATATTTACACACTTTCCACATAAAACACAAAAACGACACATAATATCACAGAAAAAAAAAAATCAAATAAGCCGTGTAAAACAGTACAATTATATGAATGTGTATTCATATAAAGCAGGGTTTCTCAACTACTGGGCCGCGACCCATTAGTGGGCCGTGAAATTTTTTCAAGTTTGAAACTAAATACTAAATAGTTCAGGATGTTGTAGTGTCCCAGATCCGGTAGCTGGTTTGCCGTATACTTTTCAAATGGAATAAATACATTTGTGGGTAAATTAAGAAGAACAAGCCTTTATTTTGGTCACATGTAACCCATGTGTGCACACGCAAAGACAGAGAGAGAGAGAGAGAGAGAGAGAGAGAGAGAGAGAGCGCGCGCGCAGTGGGCTGAATAAATAAATTCATTTTTTTGCAGTCCGGTTTCCATCGAATCCCGCGCTCTGATTGGCTGGCGAGCGGTTACGGACCTTTGGCGACTCACTCGTTCACAACAGCAACAAACATAGTAGCAATTTTTGTCAACATTTATTTTCGCATTTCTCAGGAGAACAGCATTAATTTTACATCATGGATAGCGATAACGACAGTGTTCACAGCGAAAGCGAGTTTTACTACCCTGAGGAAGAAGAAATAAAAGATTAAAGCCGCAAGCGGCCTCGACGGGCCCTCGCGCCAGCGGCCAAGGGGGGCGGGGGCATGCGTCCCCGCGAAAGACCTTCCACAGCTTCTTCGGCAAGAGACATTACTCCCACAATGGCGACAAAGCACAGAAATGGACACAGAGTACACGGTGCGCTGAGATGTTGTCATGGACAGAACATTTTATGCCATGGCTTCCCAACCAAATTAATGTATTTACCTCATCAGTCACCAAGCTATAGCTACATAGGATTGTCTTCTGTTAGACATCTATTAGTCTGTATGTAATGCTACAACACTTGCTCCCGACTGCCTACCCATTCCCCACAAGTCATGTGTGTTTTAGGCAACCAAAACAACATACTCCTGGTGCCTCATGATTGTAAACACCTGTCCTGCAACTGCTACAGCGCAATGAGCGCCCCCAGTGGTGAAAGTTCACCAAATTTGGTATACATGTCAAGGGGCCTATGAAGAGTTGTTGTGTCAAGTTTGATCAAGTTTGACCAATCAGAAGCCGAGATATAAATTGTTGCCTGAAAACAGCGCCCCCAGTGGCAAAAGTTCACAAAATTTGGCACATATGTCAGGTGACCTGTTAAGAGTGTGCGTGTCAAGTTTGATCAAGATTGAGTAAATCGAAGATGAGATATTGATTTTTGAAGAATAAATTTTTTGGTTTGTCCCATGTCAGTAGGTGGCGCTATGCTGAACATGAGCGATTATGAGTTGGAAAAATAAGTGTCTACAACAGCAATGTACTATCACAAGGTAGTGGTGTGAAGGAAAAGCATTATGGAATTATTTACCCAAAACCCGTTTTGGATCAATTGCGTCGGCCAAAAACAGCGCCCCCCATGGACGAAAATTAGCAAAATGTGGTATACATGACATGGGAGGTAGTAAGAGGGTGGCCGTGAAGTTTGACCAAATTTGAGGAAAGATTGGATTTTTTGCCGAAAAATAGCGCCCCCAGTGGCGAAACATCACAGAAATTGGGTAACATGTCAGAAGCCCAATGAGTGATTTGCCTGTGAAGTATGAGCAGTTTTGAGCAATTAGAAGATTTGTTATGAATTTTTAAGAATGTAAAATTTTGCATTGAAAATTGATTGACGTATAACTTCTGAACGGTATATCCTACGTGAAACGAATTCAGAAACTTTTGTCAGCCATGTCTGTAGATGATGTCTATCAATTTTGGTGACATTCCTATGAACGGCCTAGGAGGAGTTGCGCCGTCTTCGTGGCCATGCATTTCGCACAAAAGTGAAATTACCTCACTTCCTGATGGGCGTGGCTAATGCATTGGCATTACATTTTTGTCCAGCTTAGGGAGATACATATGCGTACCAAATGGCATGCCACTACTACAAACTACACGGCAACCAGGCACCTTAATGCGGGAGGCCAAAATCACAACGACTTAGGGGGCGCTATAGAGGCCCTGAGGCCCGCCTGGATCTGGGCTTCTGGTTCTCAGTAGCGGTGGCAGTCTAAGAAAAAGGAGCCAAATTTCGTGCGCTGTCGACCATGGCAAGCGCCCCAATAAGGGTCTTGTAAAGAGTTTGCTTGCCAAGTTTGACAAATCAGAAGCTGCAATATCCTTTTTGCCATAACCAGCACCCCCAGGGGCGAAAGTGCACAAAATTTGGCGTAGATGTCAGGTGAGCTATGAAGAGTTTGCGTATGAAGTTTGATGACAATTGAGTAAATAGAAGATGAGATATAGATTTTTGAAGAATAAATTTTATGGTTTTTCCCATGTCAGTAGGTGGCGCTATGCTGTACATGAGCAATTATGAGTTGGAAAAGTAAGTGTCTACAACAGCAACGCACTATCACAAGGTAGTGGTGTGAAGGAAAAGCATTATGGAATTATTTACCAAAAACCCGTTTTGGAGCAATTGCGTCGGCCAAAAACAGCGCCCCCCATGGACGAAAATTCCCAAAACGTGGTATACATGACATGGGAGGTAGTAAGAGGGTGGCCGTGAAGTTTGACCAAATTTGAGGAAAGAATGGATTTTTTGCCGAAAAATAGCGCCCCCAGTGGCGAAAGATCACAGAAATTGGGTAACATGTCAGAAGCCCAATGAGTGATTTGCGTGTGAAGTATGAGCAGTTATGAGCAATCAGAAGATTTGTTATGAATTTTTAAGCATGTAAAATTTTGCATCGAAAATTGATAGACGTATAACTTCTGAACGGTTTATCCTACGTGAAACGTATTTAGTAACTTTTGTCAGCCATGTCTGTAGATGATGTGTATCAATTTTGGTGACATTCCTATGAACGGTCTAGGAGGAGTTGCGCCGTCTTCGTGGCCATGCATTTCGCACAAAAGTGAAATTACCTCACTTCCTGTTGGGCGTGGCTAATGCATTGGCATTACGTTTTTGTCCGGCTTAGTGAGATACATATGCGTACCAAATGGCATGCCACTATTACAAACTACACGGCATCCAGGCACCTTAAAGCGGGAGGCCAAAACCACAACGACTTAGGGGGCGCTATAGAGGCCCTGAGCCCCGGCCAAGTTTGGGCTTTTGGTTCTGAGTAGCGGTGGCAATTCTCGGAACTGGTGCCAAATTTGGTGCGTTTTCGCCCATGGCAAGCGCCCCGAAAATGGCCCAACAGCGGAGAAAAATAAAGAAGAAGAAGAAGAAGACGGAAGAATAATAATAGTGAACTCTTACAAGAACAATAGGGCCTTCGCCCTATAGGGCTCGGGCCCTAAAAACATTTCAGGAGAAAGCTAAAAACCTCTAACTGTTGCTAATGCCGAGCAAAAACATGGCTGAATCCTGAATGACTCAATTTTGTATAAATAGAGGACTACATAGGCGGCAAAATGTAGTTGTTTTTTTTTTCCTGCCATGGAAGTGCACTTGTATACCGAGGAGGAAGCCATTTGCATTACAGCCGTGAATGAGGATTCAAAATGGCGGCTCGGCTCGGTTTTCCCTTTCGGGCGCTCTTGTTTTCTGTTAGAATTTGGTAAAGAAAAAAATAAATATATTATTTACCAGCTTAAGGTCGGTCCATATGGTGAAATACCGTGACCTCGGCCTTGAATACTGACCTCGGCCCAGAGGGCCTCGCTCAGTACTTTCAAGACCTCGGTCACGGTATTTCACCATATGGACCTCCCAGCTGGGAAATAACACATATGTATTTGTGGGTAATTATATGGACCTGTGATGCCTGCTGGAAAAGAAGAGCACGGCGGATTGAGAATCGAGCAGCTGTGGTTTGTTTACACCTGATACTAAAACTTCTAGCGTCCTAGCAACCTTCTCAAAGACGCAGACAAAAAAAAGCTCAGGAACACCTATCTACCCGGCAAAAACGATCCAGGATTCATCTTGTAGTGTCCTGATCCCCAGATCTTTAACCCAGCCACGTATATAAAGTTGTTCTCCTCCATGCTCTTCCAGGTTTTCATCTGTGTGTCCGTGTAGAACGATGTCTGCAGCACCAGGTAGTCTGAGATGTCAGGGAACTCAACGGATGGATAATTTTCCAATTCAGAATGAATGAATGACTTCATTTAAAACAATAAGTTGGCCAGTAGAGCTGGTGGGGTCGTGCATGTCCAGAAACAAATAATTACAAATACAAAAGACTAATAAAAATATACACAATCGTAAAAAAAAAAAAAACTTAATCTGTTGATTATCTGTTAATTATCTTCACGGTAAGTTCATTAACCCTTTGATGCAAAACATATGCACACCCCTTCTAATGCACAAAATGGGTCAAAAATGACCCGCATTCATTTTCCAGGTTATTTCATGCTGACGGAGTTTTTCTTTGCTCTATCTTTTGAAATCAATTTATTTTATGATTGAATATTCCAAGTATTCTTTAAATATCTTGTTTTTAATTACCACAAATCATTAATTTAATTTTTCTTTCCTACTTTATGATCAAAAATACTTTTTATATTACTACACATGGGTCATCCAAGTGTGATTTAAAATTAAATGTCTTAATACTATAATAATAATTTGTTTCAAGTAATTACTTTAGCAGTGAATGGGGCCAGTTATTTATTTATTAACTCTGTAGTTAGCTAAGCCAACTACAATAAAATTAGCTAACTAAAGTAGAATATGTCAACAGCTCGGTAGCTAATAGTAATTACTTGTAACTTTCTGACAAGTAATCTACTCACTCTCAAGGGAACCTAAACATCATCAATTTTTTTCTAAGGTAATGTTAGAACAATTGAAAAACATTACTTCCATGTATGAGATGGGCAAAGGGCGCTGTGCTGAGCTGTGAAATGTCTGACACAAGCACAATTCACAGTTCCCACCAAACGCTGGAGTAAATGCATGCGGGTCGGTTCTGACCCATGTGTGTAAACTTGATGTAGAATTACAAAAGCTGTGCTTGTTCATAACTTAAGAAAGGAAAAATAAAAATGATGATTTGTGCGAAACAAAAACAAGATATTTACTGCATATTTGGAAAAGTAAACGACAAAATGAATTTATTTCAAAAGTCTATCATAGAAACACTCAGCCGTACATGAAATAACCTGGAAAATGAATGCAGGTCGTTTTTGACCCATGTTGTGCATTAGAAGGGTAGTGATACAAAAAGGGTTTTTATTCAAAAAGTAAGAAAGGAAAAAAATAAAATAAGGATGTATGATGATCAAAAACAAGTTAATGGAGGAATACCTTGAATACTGAATGATGGAATTAATTTATTGCAAAGATATAGAAGATAAAAACTCAGCCGGGTCACTTTTGACCCATGTTTTGCATCAAAGGGTTAATAGTCTACGGTACACAACTATCGTCACGGCTACAAGAGGATCAAAATTTATTCGACTGATGTCAAATTTAGCAAGTAATTTTTTTCTTTCATAGGAGAAATCCTTCTTTGTTAGCGTGTAAGGCTCTAATCCCATTGAGTGGGTTCGATATCCACTTCTTGGTTTTAATAACTTGCTTGTTTGCTGAACACAAACATGGCAATAAGTTCTTGTGTTAATGGACCAGACTCCACTTTTGGATCATTAATCCCTTCTGACTGAGAGTGACCCGCGTGCAGGGTTTTATATTGGCTTCTGGCACATCCATACAGTTTTAAATACAACACCTACAATTAAAAACAGTTTGTTTTTACTGCATTTATTTAATTCCCGGACTCCCATCTGTAACAGGGAGTGATGTTGGATCCCGTTAATACACTTTACCGCAGATTATTAGATTCTAATAGAATAGATGAGCCAAAAATAACTGGGGATCTTTTTTAATGAGCCCCGACTCGTGACAAGTATGAATAGGTGGGCCTCGAAGCAGAAAAGGTTGAGAACCTCCGATATAAAGAAATGACTACTAGCTGTTGAGAAAGTTTTGTTTAATCCGTGAAAGACGGGCACTTGATCTCAACGTCGATACCATTCCCGACTATGGGGCCTCGGAAACGAATATTAAATTCCCCATAATTTGTTCTCACTTTGGGAGGACAGTACGACGGTTTTGCAACATGCCTTGTGTTTGAGGTGTGAATCTTCTCCACTTTAG
Organism: Neoarius graeffei; assembly: GCF_027579695.1. NCBI lineage: Eukaryota > Metazoa > Chordata > Actinopteri > Siluriformes > Ariidae > Neoarius > Neoarius graeffei. The sequence continues at coordinate 75,557,465 of NC_083577.1, forward strand.
TGAATAAAGCTTGGAATATAGAAGGTAACAACTGCTTATGAAATTTATACATAAAAATGCCAATGAGGAAGGTGACTAGATCATGAAATTTAATTATTTCCATTTCCGCAGTGTTACGGCTGTGGTGTTTGGGTTGCCGGGGGGTTTATGTCTCTCTCTCTCTCCAGGTACCACCCTCCACCATTGCTGTGAGTGGTTAGCTGCGTCGACGCTTAATTGTTCACCAGAAGCGGCTGTTTAAGGTGGGGTTTACATTAGACCGTATCAGCGGATCATCAGATTAACGTTTTTAAAACGATTAGCGTGCACACAGCAACACCAATACACGATTCGCGTGCACACAGCAACACCAATACACGGATACACTCGGCTCCGCAGGCATCCTGCGCTCCAAATCACTCCGCCCTGAACAGCGAGTGCCCTCTGGAGGGTGCGCACTCCGGCCCTGCGCGGCTCACAGAGCGCGCGAGTATAGCGCACGAGCAGTGATTCGGGACTGAGCCGCTGTGTGTGTGATCCCAGCGCATATCACTTACCACTTGCAAGTGGAAGGATGGCAAGCCTAAAGACAATCATAACTACACAATGGCCAGTATTTGCATCAGTATTTGCAGTATTTTCATACTTTTATACTCTTTAATGAAAGGTGATACAAGGCGGAAGTCCGCGCCGTTTTTCAGCAGTCGCGTCACATGACCAACGCCAGCGAATCAGGAAGGTGGACGTCACAGTGACGTTGTCCAATGACGACGCCAGCTAGAGCTCAGCACAGCGTATCCGCGTATTCTGAATGTTTACACAGCACTGGACCAGACACGATCTGGATTGAATACGTGGACCCTGGCGGATTCCCGTTTCCTGGCGTTTTAATGTAAACGGACAGTGCATCCGCGAAGAAAACGAGACAGATACGGTCTAATGTAAACTTGGCCTTAAAAGACCTGGGGAAACCTACGGACGGGGACGTTGGCCACGCCCAAGGAGTACACAGCTGGTCGTCAGGCCGATCGTGGATGCTGTGTGTACGTGCGTGCGTGCGCAATTTAGCCCTGTATTACAGAGATTACTCCGTGTGTTTTTTGGTGTTGTCGGATTACAGCAGTTATGCTGTGTGGATAACTGAAACCTGATTTCAGATAACAGCGATTACGCTGTGTGTGTGTGTGTGTGTGTGTGTGTGTGTGTGTGTATTAACAGTGGTGTAGCGGTGCTCCTAGGTGCGCAACCTTGACTTCATAAGGAGTGGTTTTGGGTTTTGCTTTCCGTTTTGTTGTGCTCCTTTATCTTTTTTATCACTTACTCACTCACTCACTCACGTATTTCCGTTTCCCCTCTATTTTGTTTTTTCTTCTTCTCTCGGTTGACGTACTTTGTTATCTCCCCCATTCCCTGGACTTAATCCTCAGTGACGTAACATGCAGACTTGAACAGAGAGCTAGAATGTTGGTCAAGGCTTGAAAATGTAATCACATGGACGACTTTTTTTTTTTTTTGCAAAATGAATCTTGGATTAATTGTGGACTCGTAAGGATTTCCCCAAGCAATTAGACCATATATCAGGAAAGGATAAATTAAAGCATATATGGCACGAGCTACTTCCGGTAAAATCACGCGCTCTGATTGGTTCCTTGCTTGTCAGTATATACACACACGTTATTTCCCAGCTGGGAGGTCCGTATGGTGAAATACCGTGACCGAGGTCTTGAAAGTACTGAGCGAGGCCCTCTGGGCCGAGGTCAGTATTCAAGGCCGAGGTCACGGTATTTCACCATACGGACCGACCTTAAGCTGGTAAATAATATATTTATTTTTTTCTTTACCAAATTCTAACAGAAAACGAGAGCGCCCGAAAGGGAAAACCGAGCCGAGCCGCCATTTTGAATCCTCATTCACGGCTGTAATGCAAATGGCTTCCTCCTCGGTATACAAGTGCACTTCCATGGCAGGAATGCCTCAGACCCCGTCCACACGTAGCCGGGTATCTGCTAAATCGAAGACATTTTTCTACGTTTTGGCCTGTCATCCACATGAAAACACATCAGAAACGAATATTAAAAAAAACTCCGGGCAAAGTGAAGATTTTTGAAAACTCCGTGTATGCCTTTTCGTGTAGACAGAGATAACCGGAGGTTTGCGTTTTAGAACGTCACAATCTGCGCCAAAAAAATGACAACAAATCTGCCCTGACGTCAAACGTGCGACCTTTGTTTACTGCAGAAGCCAGATTAAGCATGGACAAAGAGTAATGGATCGGAGTAGTGCCTTGAAAGCGTTAATTATTGTGCAGGTGCTATTTACATGTTTAATTTTAGAAGCCCAACTACTGACAAGATTCCCAATCAATGTTTTCTTGCGTCTTTTGAAGTTTATACTCCAAAATTGTGTTTAGAAGCAATTCTGTCTCCGAGTCTGTCCAGACGAACGAGCTTGGCGTCATGTTTTATGTTTAGGCGGAAGTGACGCCAACAGAGGGCTATTCTGATGTGATTAGGGGGTAGGATTTGGGGAAATAATGCCATCTACAGGTTTGGAATGCTTATGAATGTGATTGAAAACGCAGACGTTCGGTTATGTGTGGAAGGGATTTTTTTCGAAGACGAGGTGGTGTGGATAAAACATTTTTATAAACGGGGGGGGGGAAAATGTTCGGTTTTAAAAATACCCGGCTACGTGTGTACATGGCCTCAGTCACAACCGGCCGTACTGTACGTGCTCCTACGGCTGGTCTACATGCAAAAAACACAAGAAACGCACGGAGGGCGCGCGTGGGACGTGCTGATTTTCGAGCCGTAGACTGGCCGCAGAGGTTCTTTGTCATGTCAAACAAACTCTACGGGCGCTTACATTTTTTTCAGGTTGCAAGACAAACTTACGGCCAACGTGCGTCTTTCTCCACGAACAAAAAAAAACGCAGCGATTTGGGAAACGCCAAAAATCGCACGGCCAAAAAAATCGTACGTCCGGTTGTGACCTAGGCTGAAAAAAAACTACATTTTGCTGCCTATGTAGTCCCTTATTTATACAAATAGGAGTCATTAAGGATTCAGCCATGTTTTTGCTCGGCGTTAGCAACAGTTAGAGGTTTTTAGCTTTCTCCTGAAATGTTTTCTTTTATTTTTTCTTCCTCAGGGTAGTAAAACTCGCTTTCGCTGTGAACACTGTCGTTATCGCTATCCATGCTGTAAAATTAATGCTATTCTCCTGAGAAGTGCTGGCAAACATTTATAAGATTTTTGATAAAAAACGTATAAAAAAAGATAAATGTTGACAAAAATTGCTATTATATTGTTTGTTGTTGTGAACGAGCGAGTCACCAGAGGTCCATAACTGGGGTCCGTACCGTAGGATACAGACCCGTTCGCCAGCCAATCAGAGCGCAGGATTTGCAGACCGCGAAAATAATTTCCCGTAATGCCTGTGAGTCATTCTGGACTTTCTTTCCAAGGCGCCGGTTTTCAATGTTACAAAAAACAAACAAAATGACAAAAAAAAAAGACAGTGTAAATCAAAAACAGCCGAAACACAAAAGACAAACGAGACGAGTTATTCAAGAAATGAGCAACGAAGAACGTTCAGAAACCACAAACAGAAATTCAGTTTTGAAACCGCAAGCCGTTTATTCTACACGCGTGACTCGACTACATTACAAATGTGACGTGACTGAAAGAAAGCAGTGTCACGCCTCGTTATAATGACCGTCAATTTTGATCAAATGGCCCTTTTCCACTACCCTTTTTCAGCTCACTTCAGCCTGACACGGCTCGCGTTTCGACTACCTCAGAGCAGCACGACTCAGCTCGCTTCAGCCTTACTCAGCACCCAAAACTCGCACGGTTTTGGAGTGGGGCTGAAGCAAGCCAAACCGAGCCGAGTGGGGCTGGGGGCGTGAGCAGACACTCCCCTGTGCACTGATTGGTGAGGAGGAGTGTCCTCACATGCCCACACACGCCCCGCGAGCACGCTGGGATCTGTAAACACCGCAAACCCGGAAGAAGGAGAATTACGAGAGTTATGAAGCCTTATGCGCCTCGCCTCATCTATACGCTCTTGCCAGTATCTGTCCGCGTTGTCGGTGACAACAAGCCACAGCACCAAGACCAGCAACACTAACGACTCCATGTCCATGTTTATTGTTTACTATCCGGGTCGTGAGACTACCGCTTAAAAGCTCACTGATGTCACTGTTTGCGCCGCCTAACGACATCACGTGACGTCCACCCACTTTCGCTAACTCCACCCAATGTGTCCACCCACTTCCAGCCAGCACGGTTCAGCGCGGTTGTAGTCGAAATGCAACTCCAACAGCCCCGCTCAGCTCGACTCAGCCCAACTCAGCCGCGTTGGTAGTGGAAAAGCGGCATTAGAAATAAAAAAAGCTATATAATAAACTCCTTATTAACCCTCGCTTGCTCAGTATTTACGGAAAAATATCAGACCGCGGCCTTTTTGTACGGCTCGGTCTGTACTGTCAAGACCTCGAGCGGACGTTTTCCCGTAAAGACCGAGCAAGCGAGGTTAAGAAGTAGCCAACACAAACTTAAAGTGTCCCGACTGACAAGAACGTCGACGATGGCGTAGCTCACTCCGGCCACGTCCGGTCCAGAAGGAATGAGTTTTGTTGAACTGCTTAAGGCATTCAGGCTTAATTAGTCCATAACTTCATTAATAATTGTAATGAAGCAAATCTGGGTAGAAGTTAGATGCACCCTAGGTAGCCCTACCTTCATGACAGAAAGAATCAAAATTGGTGAAGACGCAATTTGTGTGGAAACTGCTCGTTAGGGCTTGATTAATTACTCCACATCTGCATTATTAATTGCGATTATGCAAATGTGGGTAGAAGCTATAGTATATGCACCCCAGGCAGACCTACCTTCCTGCCAAAACGAATAAAAATCTGAAGAATTCAGAGAGAAGAAGCGATTTTCGTGAACCGTGGACGATGCCGGACGGACAACACACGACGCCTTAAGCTCGTCACCTGTCGGCCGGATGAGCTAATACCGGATCTTGCTTAAAGTTCGAACACCTCTTCTGATCTCCTTCACAACACAATCCACATGTATTTTCCAGCTCAAGTCAGAATCTAGCGCAATGCCTAAATATTTAATACTCTAATTGCTTATCATGAATTTTGACTTGAAAATCTTTTTACGGTGGATGGAAAACGAGACAGTTTGATTGGTCTACATTAAGAGATAATCCGTTTGCGCAAAGCCAGGTGTGAACATTTCTGAACTCGCAGTTAATGGTAGCCTCAGGTTCTTTGATACTTGGGTGTTCGCAGAATAAACAGAAATTAGCAGCGAATAAATGAAAATCAAAAAATTAGAGCTGGGATGAGAGTAAAACTGGCTGTGCATTCTTGGTAGGAGGGGCATTTATATATTCTCTCTCTCTCTCTCTCTCTCTCTCTCTCCGTGTGCGCGCGTGCGATACAAGCCAATCAGAGGTATCTGGAAGCTCATGCATGGATCGTGCTTTCCTCCGAGTGCATTACTCTGTCATGTGACCAAATTAGAGCTGGGATGAGAGTAAAACTGGCTGTGCATTCTTGGTAGGAGGGGCATTTATATATTCTCTCTCTCTCTCTTTCTCCGTGTGCGCGTGCGATACGAGCCAATCAGAGGTATCTGGAAGCTCATGCATGGATCGTGCTTTCCTCCGAGTGCGTTACTCTGTCATGTGACCAGCAGTTCGGAAAGATCCAGTTGCCTGGTTTTCCCTGTCTCCAGTGGGTAGCTGTCGCAAATTAGACAAAATAACAGGGTTCCAGGAAAAAAAATATGCAATAAATAAATGCATTAATTAGTAAATAAATAAAAATATTTTAATCAGGCAAGCAGAATGGGTTTTTTGTTTTGTTTTTTTAAAGCAGAGCCACTGGCTGTTTTATGGCACAGCGGAGCTTCTCAAGTTCAAAAAAGTTCAACCTTTTCGAAAGGCACTGAATGACGTCAAACACTTTGTACCTTCTGACCAATCAGGTCGCAAGTTAAGAGGCAGGAGGAAAAACTGACATGGAGGACCGAGTGGCAGTGGGGGAAGAAAAAAAAGAAAAAAAAAAATCACTTCTTCGTCAGTGAACATAGATTTACCGTACAAAACGTTGCAACAAAAATATTTCATATATTCCGAAGTGGCGGCACGGTGGTGTAGTGGTTAGCACTGTCGCCTCACAGCAAGAAGGTCCGGGTTCGAGCCCCGTGGCCGGCGAGGGCCTTTCTGTGCGGAGTTTGCATGTTCTCCCCGTGTCCGCGTGGGTTTCCTCCGGGTGCTCCGGTTTCCCCCACAGTCCAAAGACATGCAGGTTAGGTTAACTGGTGACTCTAAATTGACCGTAGGTGTGAATGTGAGTGTGAATGGTTGTCTGTGTCTATGTGTCAGCCCTGTGATGACCTGGCGACTTGTCCAGGGTGTACCCCGCCTTTCGCCCGTAGTCAGCTGGGATAGGCTCCAGCTTGCCTGCGACCCTGTAGAACAGGATAAAGCGGCTACAGATAATGAGAATGAGATGAGTAGAAAGGCTCGGTAATGCGTACACGCGTATCGTAATACTTTGTGATGCAAATACATCAGCGCAGTCCTTAAATACGCAAACGCATCATTTCTTAATTGAGCTCAGGTGCACCTTGTTCACGGTGCGCATGCTGGAGTCCACTCGGTGCACGCGCAGCCTGAGGCGCGCCTTCAGGTTCACGCGCCACAGCGCCCAGGACTGACGCTCCATCACTGACGAAGCTGGCAAATCTCGAAATTAATCTAAATTGGAACGATATGGAGATCTGGCTGCTGTGTAAGCAGTTTTCAAAATGGCGGCGCTGACAATTCACGTTTGAAGTCTCGCACAAGTCTCGTGAAGATCGTGCAGATAAGCGACGCCTGCTGTGGACCAAATGAACTACGTTCAACACGGCTAAAAACCGAATAGGCCGGTAAGTGTAATGTAATACGCCAATACGGGTCACAATATAAGGTTACTAAAACCGAAAACGTAATTGAATAACACGTTAATTAAGAAATAAAGCAAGTTTAAAAATGACTTCGGTTCTCCTTTAAATGGAGGGAAAAAAGTATAAAACTGGAACTGTTAGTAGTAATTTTGGACGTTTCATTCAAACTGCCACTCGGCATTATAATACCCGTAATTTTCATCAAGCCAACTTTGACCTAATCTCTAGGCACAATCAGGAATATTATCGTAGCAGCTATTTTCCTAGGACTGTTAAGTTGTGGAACAGCTTATCTAATATACTTAAGTCTAGCCAGGATCTCTTGTGGTTTAGAATCCATCTAAACGACCACTTTAAAGGTTTACTACAAACCTATAGCCCGCCATGATTTGTCAATTATGTATACTTTTTTTTTTCTTAATTTATTATGTAAGTCAAGTTCTAATTCCTGTATGAATTTTTTTTTTTTTATATATATATATATATATACTTTTTTTGAGCTTGGGGGATATGTTGCAATTGGGGCTCCACCCTGTTCGTCTCTCCGGTCACGCTTTACCATTTTTTTTTTTAATATATTATATGTTAATTTGTGTATGTATTTTCTGTCACAAATTACAATAAACTAAACTATAAACTAAAAAGCAAACAATGATCTGGATCGTCCCACAACTGGATGAGGGTAATAATTTTTTTTTTTTTTAGTCCAGTTATCCCTGTGATTGGCTCAGGAATCGCTCGACTCCGTCGTTTAAAGGCAGAGACGTTTGACAGGGAAAAGCACTCGAGAAGAACCGGCCATTGAATTTGCAGCAAAGCGGTCTCTTCTGGATGATAAGTGACCCGGATGAACGCTACCGCGCATGCGTAAGGCCTCCTACTGGCCACTGCTTGTGTTCAGACGGTCAGCGGGAACAAGTTGCACAAGATGTTCCGGAATAAGATGCACCACCTCGTAAAGTGGAGCAAGTGGTGTCATTGTTCAGGAACGAATCGTGTTTAGACGGGCAGTTGCGCCGGGATAACTTGTTCCGGCGCAACTGCCCGTGTAAAAGCAGCTTGAGCTGCGTATGTGACTTGACTGTACACAGGCAGAGTTGAAACGGACGTCACATCAACGCTGACACAAATATTATAATGCAGCTTCGGAATATCTCATATCTCATTATCTGTAGCCGCTTTATCCTTCTACAGGGTCGCAGGCAAGCTGGAGCCTATCCCAGCTGACTACGGGCGAAAGGCGGGGTACACCCTGGACAAGTCGCCAGGTCATCACAGGGCTGACACATAGACACAGACAACCATTCACACTCACATTCACACCTACGGTCAATTTAGAGTCACCAGTTAACCTAACCTGCATGTCTTTGGACTGTGGGGGAAACCGGAGCACCCGGAGGAAACCCACGCGGACACGGGGAGAACATGCAAACTCCGCGCAGAAAGGCCCTCGCCGGCCACGGGGCTCGAACCCGGACCTTCTTGCTGTGAGGCGACAGCGCTAACCACTACACCACCGTGCCGCCCCGCCTTTCTACTCGTTGTCCTGTTTCACGATCCTCGTGTCCGTTTCTCGTTCTCGTCCTTGCTTAGCCTTTGATGTCCTGTTTGCGCCTCGACTGACCCTTTTGCCTGTCTTCTCGTTTTTGATCTAGGCTGCCATTTTGGATTGTTTGCCTGTGTATATATATTCTGCACTTTATTAAACTGTATACTTCTGCACATACATCCGCCTCCCTTGCGTACGTGACATGGAGATTACTCCACATGACTTCGAACCACCGTGGAGTAGAGAAGAGTTGGAAAGACGACAGGATAAGGACGAGTCCGTCACGCTGGTATTTACGTCGTTACTGTCGCACAATTAAAACGTGCCAGATCAGTCGGCTGGCGGGTTTTCAAAATAATAAACACATGCATGTATTTTTGTGATAAATCCATATTATATTGACCCCGTTTCCCACAGAATCCTCGCTAAGGTTTCGGACAGCGCTACAAAATGGCGTCCCTGCTATACAGTGCCCTATATAGTGAGTAGGGAGCGATTTCGGACACGGGAAAAACTTCCGGCTTGATTACGTCAGCATTCAAAAGAGGGCGTGCGTGTCTTTTGACAATGTTGGCAGATGTCGGTCGCTTTGATTTCCGCTGTACGTTTTACTTCCGTCCTACGATGTCTCGCACAGGTCTCAACGAATCTTGTTTACGGCCGTTGCTTTGACATATGGACTGATATATTACAGAGCATATTTCAAACACTCAATTTGCTATAGAGCAATTCCAGCGTTATGGACGTGACACTTGAACTCAAAATGGCAACAAATGGCCCAGTGCATGTTTTATTGTCTCCCAGTATTTAAACAGGTGTTGCATATTTTAAGGCTGTACCATACTGGAGAAGTGATAGAACAAGAACAATTCCCATAGTACATCTAGGGCATGCCAGAAAATGCCAATAAAAGATGCGTTATGGATGTGACAGAAAAAGTATCACTTTTCTTGGGTGACTGTACATTTTTATCAAACTCTGTGAAATTGTAAACCTAATGTCGAAATGGAGATATCCATTTGATAGAGGGGTCCAAGGTGAATATTAAAAAATCTTTGTTTAAAATATTTTGTATTTCATGCAGAGTTTCGGAAGGAAAAGTCAGCGTTCGTGTGTGACGAAATTCCGTTATGGATGTGACGCGTCTGAAATAGACATGGCATATGTTTAGAAAATCAGCAATTTAACCACCATAACCCTTTGAAAAACTCTCTAAATATCAGCTAAAACTATCAAAGTTCTTAAATAATATTTAGGATGGCTATTGTTTTGCTGTTTTGTGGATTTTAGCATACATTTCTGTGGCTTGTGGCAATAATACAGAATTGTACATGATCAAAGTTGGTTTTAGCTTGGGTTTTACATTATAAGAAAGAAAGACTGACAGTGACATATTAGGTTGGTTACAAATTGGTTCAACTTATTCACATCTGTAAAATACAGGCCTAGGTGAGATCTCTGGGAGTGGTTTTGATGTATTACATGTTGCTTTATTTTTGCATGGTGAGGTTGACATTTACATGGAATTGCCCTATAGCAGCGACAAAATAGCGATCGAAAAATGCATTCCGATATTTAATAGAATGAGATGAATAGAATTTTGATGCTAAAAAAAAAAAAAAAAAAGTGTCTTCAGTTCCCGTTTAAAGTTCACCTTTAAGAATCAACTCAGAGTCAATTCGTTCCCTGAACACATCACTTGGAGTGAATCGGTTTTCCAGAAATGAAAGTCGGATATGGAGAAATCGGGCCGCAATGAACCGATTTACCGGAGAATCAGAAATGAGCAGCGAGAGGACGATAAAGCAAGTCAAAAACAAGCTTCTGATCAGTGATTTGCTCATGCTTGCTTTTCTGTTTACCTGTCTAACCTCTGGCTTGCCTCCGATAGCAAGCGAGTGAGCGTGTAAACACAAAGAAACGCAGGCGCAACTTGTTCCTGCTGCCCGTGTAAAAGCAGCTTTACTGAGTCCGTTTCCAAAGCCTTACAAAGGCCTTCTTATCCTCAGAGTTAAACCAATCTTTATTTATCTAAACAGTATATCAGATAACAATAAATCTAATCCAGATGGTAGGCAAGGCTACTTAAATCAATCAACGCTAGCTAGGGCGGGTAAGAGCGGTGTTATGGCCAAGGTGTCAGCATCACGTGAGCTGATTTTTTTTTTCCCCTTTAGAAATCTGCACAAAAGGCATTCTTTCTGCTCAGAAAAAAAAGTGACAGTCCTCCCATATCCGCCTCCGCAAGTCTGAAAATATCTGAACTGCTTTGTTTTCAAGCAACATGCCATACTTCAGGTGTCTAAATGAAAACGAATAAGGGATCACGTCACCGTTTCAACTCAGAGCCCATCAGCAGATCTTACATTCCTCTTACATTCCTCACCTTGTAGTAGCGACGTAGCTTTCGCATTGAGGCTGACTGTAGGGACTGAATAAGGTATTGGAGTTACTGAATAATATGCTTTAAGTTAGGGCTGTCAAACTCAAATACCCAGTGGGCCGAAATAAAAAACTGGGTCCAAGTCGAGGGCCGGACATATTCAGTATTTATTAGGCCCAAAAAAAAAAAAAAAAAAAAAGTGCGTTTTTTTCCGGTTACCCGACCGACCCTAAACTTTTTTTTTGTTTTTTTCCCCAGTCGCAGACGGCCTAGCCTAGCCTACTGTAGAACTTGGGTCGAGCAAAAACACCGAGCAAAAACATGGCTGAATCCTGAATGACTCCTATTTGTATAAATAGGGGACTACATAGGCGGCAAAATGTAGTGTTTTTTCCTGCCATGGAAGTGCACTTGTATACTGAAAAGGAAGCAATTTGCATTACAGCCTTGAATGAGGATTCAAAATGGCGCCTCGGCTCAGTTTTCCCTTCCTCCTTCAGTATACAAGTGCGCTTCCATGTTTATGCAGGAGGGCTGATAGAAGTGGCAGAGGGCTGATAGAAGTGGCGCAGAAATTCTCGATCGGTCGGGTTACCGGAAACACTTTTTTTTTGGCCTCAGGAATCTAGCCCAGGGCTACTCTACGACGGTACATTATTACCCTGACGGAATGGTACATTCGATGCTGCTACCAAGCATATCCCACATAGGTCCATACATCCGTTTGCCAGGTACCCATTTATACAGCTGGGTGGACTGAGTGCAATGTGGATGAGGTGTCTTGCCCAGGGACGCAGTTTGAGAAACCAGGTTACAGGTGTCTCCACCAGGATTCGAACCCTGGTCTCTGCGGTGACAGGCCAGCATGCTAACCATTACACCACTGAATGCAGTAAGCTGTTGTTCTTCACCTTTATAACCACAGACCCTGAACTGAAACAAACATGGTGTATTGAGCTGTTATATTTACAGAAAAATTCATGTTAAAAGGTGTCTCATGCTGCATCAGATTCATCAGAAGGTGGTAACTCAGGTGACCTGCAAAGAAATTCATTATATTTTGTGAAATTATTCCTGTCTAAATATAGGTTATGGCAGCCATCTTGAAAAAAAAAAAAGCCCGCCTACCTACTACCCTAGTTTTGAAATCTATGTAACCGGAAACGCACACATTTTTTTTTTTTGGCCTTATGAACTTAAGTTTTACGCATACAGTATCTGAAAGTGTCTTAAAGCTTCGGCTTATTAGCTATTGCAATAATATTTATTCATTTTGAATAGGCCGAAATAGGGTTGCAAAATTCCGGGAATTTTCAAAGTTGGAAACTTTCCATGGGAATTAACGGGAATTTATGGGAATTAACAGGAATTATTGGGAATAAACTGGGAATTATCAAAAGTTGAAGGTTGGGAGCATAAATACAGTTGGTAGAAAAAATATTGTAGCATAATCTTGGCTAAAACTATCAGATTTGATCTGAGTACAGTTGAGTATAATTTGCTATTCCTCAATCACAGGGACGTAGCACACTACTTCCTGTAGAGCTATTGAGGCCACACCCCCTACATGCATTGTGCATTCCTCCATCACATGCACAAAGATTTCTAGAATTCTAAACTGAATTCTTTTTTTTTTTTTAAGATATTTTTTGGGGCTTTTTTTCACCTTTATTGGATAGGACAGTGTAGAGACAGGAAATGAGTGGGAGAGAGAGACGGGGAGGGATCGGGAAATGACCTCGATTCCGGGCCGGAATCGAACCCGGGTCCCCGGATTTATGGTATGGCGCCTTATCCACCTGAGCCACGACGCCCCCGAATTCTGAAGCAACTTTTTTGAGCCCACAACACACATACAGACTATTGAAGCATTTGAGCCAAAGGACTACATACAGTCAAGTACGTTTTGATGATGATGATGATATGAGGTAGATGATATTTGATCTACGGTGTTAAAGTTTAACTAGCAAAATCAAAATCTATTGCTAGCTTCCTGGTAAACCAGATATGCTAAATGTAAGCTAGCTAGCACCATTTAATTAAAGAAGTTAGCTTATCATGGTGCTAGCTACCGCAAAATGTGATGCTGTTTCTTCTGCCTCCTGCGAGACGGTTTTATGTAACTACACAAGATTTCATCAATTTTAAATGTTTTGAAAACCTTTCCATTAGTTCAGCTTGCTATCTACATATTTGCATTTTTTGTCATCTTATTTAACAAAAACGCCACATACGCCTTCCAGTGTATGGAAGCAAAATTCCCTAACTAAAGTTTCCATGGAAAGTTTCTGGAAATATACCGGAAATTTTCTGCCCCTTTGCAACCCTAGGCCTAAACATGAGCTCAGCCTAAAGGCCAATTTATGCTGACAACGCAGTCCTCGCAGATAGCGTCGCAGATGGCGTCTGCGTAGCCCCACCCCACCCCCCACCTTCGCAGACGCTCTGCGCGCACCTCCCAAAAATTGTGACCACCGCAGACAGCCTCGCAGACAAGAGGGCTCTGATTGGTCCACTCTACATCCGCTGTACACGCATTTCCACTTCCCTACTTTCCCGGTTTGGTTTCTTTTCACGACCGCCATTTTTAAAAACACGAGCGAAGATGGAGCAGCACGAAGAGCGGTTGATCGAGGAAGTGAGGAAGTACGGACATCTATACGACTCCAGTTCTAGTCATTATAAGTAACCGGAGGATAAACACTCCACTAACCACACCCACCAACTACTCCTAGCGACTTCGCGCCCCCTTGCGTTGTGGCGGTGAATAACATCGCGCACGCCTATTACTCCCCGCTCAACGATAAATTACAACTGTCTGCGAAAAGCTATCTGCGAAAGCCTTGTCGCAAGAGCATGCAGAGGCCCTAAGTGTTACACACACAGAATCTGAACTAATCTGAATTATACTAACTAAAAGGTGCATGCAACATACCGGTGGGCCAGTTCTGATAGGTATTATCTAGCCTGGGAAATCCCATGCTGCTTTGCACAATCGTTCCGATCTGAAAAGACAGCATGGAAACTATGGTCTAAAGGCTCGCCTGAGTTAGGGAGCCAATCAGAGAGTGGGGAGGGGTGGAAAGACGGTGACGCGTACTACTCGACAAACGGAAGCTTGTAGTTTATTTGGGACTGTTTACGGATCACATTTAACATGGCGGCGAGCGATACGAACCAAACTTTCGATCAAGCTTTAGACACTGTTCTGAATAGTTTAGAGCGAAAGTTTGTTTTAAAAAAAAAAAGAACAGCGTTTGGCGTTACAGTCTTTTGCCTCTTCGTCGCTCTAACTACGTCACCGGGTACAACTGCCATGATTGGCCATGGGCTACGTATACGCCAAATGATAGACATTCGCAACGTCCAATAAACGGCCGTTGACAATCGTAAACCACACCTCCCCTACGAGAAATTCAATAGGCGGATTCCAGACCATATTTCACTTGTGATATGGTCTGGTGTTAACCAGACTAGGTATTATCTGAGGGGCCAAATAAAATTACACCGCAGGCCGGATTTGGCCCCCGGGCCTTGAGTTTGACAGCTATGCTTTAAGTTGTTTAAAAAAAAAAAGACGACATGGAGTGCATTTAATCCCAGAAGAGACTTGTGTTAATGATCGTACATGGCAGGCAAAACGATGGTCACAGAACATTAGCCTGTGTGTGTTCATTTTCATACACAAACAAATGAAACAATCAAATCACTTCACTGTTGCAGTTTGAGGCAAGTCTCCGTCTGCTGCTGCTTGACAATAAACGCGAGCCGGACCGAACTATGAGAGCACAATGGCACGCTAAAATTGTGTGTATTTTCCCCCCACTGCACCAGTGTCTATGAGACGATGAAAACTTGACGTGACAGGTTTAACTCCCTGAAGGTGTCCGATTTCACACAGGAATTCCCAATCTGGTCAAGTGGCATCAAAAAAACCCTCCTACTTTTAGATCCTCAGTGCTCCCAGTCAGTCACCTTCGCAGTTGCTCGTCACGGACGAATACAATCCACCAGTGACGAAGAGAAAAATCACGAGCAGTCATCACAGCGATGAACGTATTTCTCATATTTATCAAAAGTCATCTTTTATAGAAATCCCTCCACAAATCCCTCCGAGATCCAACCCGAGTGAAGAGACGACGGGACGCCAGAGTGTAAACCATGAGCGCGTGCTTGTAACCAATTAAAAATCGACGACATAATGACCACGAGCGCCAAACTTTTGACCAATCGGAGTGCAAATTAATCGGCCTGGTGTGGTGGTGGAATTATATCTGCGCGAACCAAACAATGGTGCAGTTTAAACTGATGAAGTTTTTTGGGCTTCTACAAGCACTGAAGATGATTTAAAGCTCATAGGCAACGATTTTAATTTTATGCAAATCTGAAACTTTGCGTGTTAAAAAAAAAAAACTCTGTAATTTTCTTCTGGTCCCAAGAAGTATTGTTAATAAGTAATAATTAAAATAAGTTAGCGCGGATCGTGGCGAATTTCTGTTCGGCGATTTTCGTGACCACTTGGCGCGTGATGTCATTTAAGCCAAACAAACCGCTTGAGTTGAGTCCACTTCCGTTTACTTACATTGCTGTTCGGCTTGAGTGCAGACGTGCGTTCGGGAATTTCCAAAGAAAAACCCATGCCTTATTGTTATGCAGTGAACTGTAACAACGGGTCCAGTCCAGGAAGAAGTTTTTACCTTTTTCCGAGAGAGGAGAAGAGGCAGAGAGAGTGGATTGGCTTTTTCTGGAAGAGGAGAAGAGGCGGAGCGAGAGGGTTGGCTTTTTCTGAAAAAGGAGAAGTGGTGGAGCGAGAGGGTTGGCTTTTTCCGGAAGAGGAGACGAGGCAGAGAGAGTGGATTGTGCGCGTTCCACTGTTCTTTTTGGAGAGCAGTGGCTTTCTCCTTGCAACCCTGCCATGCACACCATTGTTGTTCAGTGTTCTCCTGATGGTGGACTCATGAACATTAGACAATGTGAGAGAGGCCTTCAGTTGCTTAGAAGTTACCCTGAGGTCCTTTGTGACCTCGCCGACTATTACACGCCTTGCTCTTGGAGTGATCTTTGTTGGTCGACCACTCCTGGGGAGGGGAACAATGGTCTTGAATTTCCTCCATTTGTACACAATCAGTCTGACTGTGGATTGGTGGAGTCCAAACTCTTTAGAGATGGTTTTGTAACCTTTTCCAGCCTAATGAGCATCAACAACGCTTTTTTTGAGGTCCTCCTTTGTTCGTGCCATGATACACTTCCACAAACATGTGTTGTGAAGATCAGACTTTGATAGATCCCTGTTCTTTAAATAAAACAGGGTGCCCACTCACACCTGATTGCCATCCCATTGATTGAAAACACCTGACTCTAATTTCACCTTCAAATTAACTGCTAATCCTAGAGGTTCACATACTTTTGCCACTCACAGATATGTAATATTGGATCATTTTCCTCAATAAATAAATGACCAAGTATAATATTTTTGTCTCATTTGTTTAACTGGGTTCTCTTTATCTACTTTTAGGACTTGTGTGGAAATCTGATGATGTTTTAAGTCATATTTATGCAGAAATATAGAAAATTCTAAAGGGGTCACAAACTTTCAAGCACCACTGTAGCTTGATGGTGCACAGGGTGCCCCAAAAAAGAAAAAAAAAAAAAGTCTCTCTTCTCAGCTGCTGGAGTGGAGCCAAATTTTCTATGTAATGGAGAGGCCTCAGTGGACCTGTACACATTTGAATTGTGCCAGTTTGGTTGGTATCTACGTGTATTAAATCCACTTTGATAAGTCAGTAACTCGGAAAAGACGCAAACTCGGTGAAGAAAAAGTGAATAACGTTTCTTTGACTTGATTTTTCCAGGAACAAAGTGGAGAATATTTATGTTTCCGAACCCAGGAGGAACCCTGCCTTCACCACTTCTGGTTTCAGTATGTAAACCAGCATCCAGCTTCTCCTGCTGTATCGTACACACTGCCTCACAGTACAATCTGGCAAGCACGAGGAATCGTTACGTACCCTGAAGAGCAGAATTGATTAACACGATCCTCCAAACCGTTGTAAATTGTTATTCAGGCCTATAAAAAGCAAGAGCCTGAAGGCTGATAATCAGTCACATGCACAAGGCCGGGTTGCTCCTCATAATCCATGCTGCTCTTTCCTTATGCCAAGTTCTCAGACCGTTGCCTCGACCTTCTTCCTCTAAGGCCTGGAATTTACAAGGACTGTGCGCCGGACCTTGGGAAGTGGAATGTGGATGGGCCAGCTTCCGAGCCGCTCTGATTACACACGGGATTTAGAAACCCGCGGTTCTATACCGGCTTTCAGAAAGAATTTTCGAGTAGAAGTGCTGATCTAGGATTGCATTCCTTCACCTGCTTAACACGCATAAAAATAACTTGGTCTAGCTCGACGCTTGTATGCTAGATTTTATCCTCTGGAATAGCTGTTGGCTTGGGATATTCAAAATCAGGGGTTCTCAAAAGTTGTGTCGCCAAGGACCGCTTGAGTTTAACTGCAAAATAAATTTCGCTGACCTTCTCTGAACATAATCTGACTATTCAAATATTAGGCTCATTATGTAAACGTGTGTTATAGGATTTTGCCTATTTACTGTAGACTTAAAGCTTTTTATGCCACTGACAACACACAGGAGGTCTAAGTTGACCTACTTGTTTTGAGCTATTGAGCTTTGGATTAAAATATTAATTCACATGATCAGTCAAACAGCTGAATAACAACTATGACAGTCAGTGCGTTTACATGCACATAGAGAAAATCGAATTTCTGCCGTTGCTCGACTGAAATCGAAGTTCTAAATGCCATGGAAACACCTTAGCTAGGCTGAAATCGAACCGAACTGGATTTCTCGTAATCGAGCTACGCGACCTAGATTATGCGATTGTAGCCGAGCTACTTAGTGCATGTAAACCCTATCGAGCTACGTAGTCGAGCTACTTACTTCAGCACTGCCCCTTCCGGAAGTGACGAGTGACGAGACCACAAGCGGGAAACACAACAGCCTCGGTCGGCATGACAATGAATCATGACAACGGCATGAATCTTTTCTTTTTGTGGCATTGTTTGCACTGTTAAAATTTAGCTCACTTACTGTATCACCAAATACATCTGTACAGCTGTTGCATAGCTGTGAATTGTGTACATAAACAAGTCACTGTATTTGTGTGTGTGTGTGTGTGTGTGTATATATATATATATATATATATATATATATATATATATATATACACAAATAAATAAATGTCCAACATCTGAAGAATGTCAATAAAAACAAAACAATTGAACTTTTTGTGTGTTTATTTAGGCACAAGTTAAATTGTAAGCAAAAAATGGACTTTAGAAAAATATACAATTGTGCAAAATAAGTTGTCTTACAAAACAGTGGTCTGCGCAGGACAGTTTGTAGCCATACAGTCTGCTAGAGCAAGCCTAACAGCTTGAGCACGGAACTTGTGAACACGGAACTGCCAGTGTTGCCAGTTTGGGCGGTTTTAAGTGCATTTTGGCGGATTTGAACATGTTTTGGGCTGGAAAACGTCAGCAGTATCTGGCAACACTGCTGATAACTTTGTTTATACTCTTGAATAGCTCTTCTTCATGACGACAACCGGAAGTGTACCAACACGATGGGGCGTGTAGCGCCACCTGTGGCTCGGGCACACAATGTACCTCACACAATAGCTCGATTTCCTTGTGTGCATGTAGGATTGGATTTCTCTGGCACCCCTGCTGGGACCCTTAGCTCGATTATCGACAGCAGCTCGATTTGGATGTGCATGTAAATGCACTGAATAATAGCAAGAGTGCTCCGAGAGCGCTCCGAGAGCACTATATCCCCCACTGGCAACTCAGCCATAACTCTGGTAAAATGCGACTGAATTGAACGAAATTATAATACACGCATTACTGACATATAACAGAGTTCTACCAAGTTTCGTGAAATTCCTCCAAAAATTGTGAGAGGAGTTGTAAAAATTGTGAGAGGAGTTGAGTTCAGAAGGTGAATACCCTTCCCGGGATGGACAGACTGACATCGCCACGACATAAACCCACCCAGGCCTTTTGGGCAGTGGGGGATAATAACTTAAATATGCTGATGACTACTATGACTACTACCCCCAACACCGCTTTGTCGGCAACCTTTTTGCAGAATTACGTCTGTATGCAGTTGTTTCCATACGGATGCAATTCAACAGCGCACTCTCAAACCAGTAGTTCTCCACCCAAACAGTAGGTGGCTCAATCTGTTACACTCAACTTGAATATCAACCACCACCAACACAATTACAGAACAAGTAGCTGTCTATAGAAGACTTCCAACCACGTGGCCAAAATGTGCGACATCGTGAGCGTCCGCCATGATGGTGGATATACACAAAGCAACTAGGACAGCAGCCGCTGAAAGCGTGTCTGTAAACAGTGCTGAATTTTCTCAGTATTACCACAATTTGAACGCTTGAGCGAAGATAGATGTGTGTGGTTTTGACCCATATTTTAAAAAAAGTCAGGCTTTTCTGAAGATAAGACCAAGTACGAAGACGGATCATTTCGTCCAAAGCCTTTTTCACAAGCGCCATCAGTTATTTTATATTTCAGGTTTTTGTTTGTCCAAAGAAAGGACGAATTCTCAATGGAATCTGACCGAAGCAAAACACATTTTTGTAAAGCAAATGAGTGCCATAATATGGATCATGTTAAATCTTCAGGTGCCGAGCAGCGCTCTCGCAGGGGCTTCGTTCACAAATCCCGGGCCGAGGCATGGTCCCACCACCCTGAGACCATGTTCTATCCAAGGGGGAGGCTTAGAGGGAGGTGCCTATCAAATTTCACTTCGCTGCCAGCTCCGTTGGCCGAGTTATTAATTTTTTAAAGCTGGCTGGATCATGTTAAATCTTTCGTCGCAGAGCAGCGCTCTCGCAGGGGCTTTCTTCACGAACACAAGAATACCTGAAATATAAAATAATTGATAGTGCGTCTGAAAAAGGCTTTGGATGAAACGTCTGAACTATTGAACGAAATGTCCTGATCCCCTCGTCTCCTCCCTGTACTAAGCCTCAGAGTTTCCTCGCCCTCTTTCCGAATCACGGATGGAATTCTAAAATAACGTAATAAGCTTAGTAATACATTAAAAAGCTTATTATGCAGGGCTTCATGATGTAATTCTACATAATAATGAGTGAATGACCAAGAAACACCACTAGACCTACAGTGACTTGCCACACAGAAAAATAAGAAGATATCGGTTTACGTGCCACCCCTGTGTGAACAACGGTCTCAAGGCCAATTTATGCTGACAACCCAGTCCTCGCAGACGGTGTCGCAGATAGCGTCTGCGTAGCCCCCCCCCCCACCTTCGCAGACGCTCTGCGCGCACCTCCCAAAAATTGTGACCACCGCAGAAGCCACCCACCAACTACTCCTAGCGATTTTGCGACTTCGCGCCCCCTTGCGTTGTAGCGGTGGATAACATCGCGCACGCCTATTACTCCCCGCTCAACGATAAATTACAACTGTCTGCGAAAAGCTGTCTGCGAAAGCCTTGTCGCAAGAGCATGCAGAGGCCTTCAGTCTGGCCACCCCGAGAAAAATTGTCTGGCTCCGTCACTGACTGAAACAGGAGGAAACAATAGCAGACACGAGTGCGTGAAACGAAACGTGAAAGACCGACGACAGGAACGGAAAGAAAGCGAGAAGAAAAGACGTCATGTTATATACGAAGGAAAGGAAACGCGGGACCAAACTAATAAATATCGGCGGTCAGCGAGCACCTCGGTATGATTAGCTGTTCGTTTAGCGACAGAATGATGGAACTGTCAGTGCACGCTCAAAGGTAAACCTGTAGATGGCGGTAATGTAACACTGGATCACCAGCTGCCGTAAAACCCAAAAGATGAAGACGATGACTCGGGTATACCTGCGCATGCGCACACGGACTCTGTCTGCTTGACGTGAGCGATTTCATGCACGTTATTTGCTCGGGAAATAATCCCCTCGAGTTAAATAACTTCCCAGCCACAGAATGACCTGCTAAGATCTCATCTCATCTCATTATCTCTAGCCGCTTTATCCTTCTACAGGGTCGCAGGCGAGCTGGAGCCTATCCCAGCTGACTACGGGCGAAAGGCGGGGTACACCCTGGACAAGTCGCCAGGTCATCACAGGGCTGACACATAGACACAGACAACCATTCACACCTACGGTCAATTTAGAGTCACCAGTTAACCTAACCTGCATGTCTTTGGACTGTGGGGGAAACCGGAGCACCCGGAGGAAACCCATGCGGACACGGGGAGAACATGCAAACTCCACACAGAAAGGCCCTCGCCGGCCCCGGGGCTCGAATCCAGGACCTTCTTGCTGTGAGGCGACAGCGCTACCTGCTAAGATATTACAGAAATAAACGTATATCACAATGACCAAATTTCAGGGGGAACTAAATTTCACCGATTTTATGAAATCAAAATGCCGTCTACTTTTAATGCGATAGTTTCCCGAAAGCATGCTTGTGTTTCAGATCTTACCGTTGTCCAATGCTTTTTAAAAAGATGCTATACATCAACTAGTTGGCTCGGCCTTTGGCTGAAGCCTATAGAGGCACCTGCCTGTATGTGTACATGTTTAACCGAGTTCAAGCATGTTTAAGAATGTAATCGGCATGCCAGCCTCAGGTAGTGATTCCACAGTCGCGGTGGCACCATGGTATACTCTGACTATATAAGTGTTATGTTACATAACCTCAGTGTGTGATGTGGCTGAGCGGTCTAGCACGCTGTCTAAGAAAGGAACAGATTTTCCAACGTCGGTTCGAATCCGGGCGCCGACATACAGTATTTCTGAGCGGGCTATTTTTTTCTAGGCCATCCTTAAAAAAAAAATCTGTTTCCTGTCCACTGGGTGAGCAAAAAAATTTTCAGTCAGGAGGGAGGGATTTTTTTTTTAATATATATATATATATATATATATATATATATATATATATATATATATATGGATGGATAAGAAATCGCAATGCTGTGTTTGCTTTTTCTTTCAGCACTTTTTATTACAAAAGCAGACACATTTAATAAAATATAACAGTTTAATCAACTGAAACTTGTACAAAAACTTTAAGTTAGCATTTTAAATGCTGACTGCAACATTTGCAAAACTTTTACAAAGGTACTTAAAATGTCCGACACACGGACTTTTTGTAGTTCTAAATCGAGCGTTAGGCCTAGTTCGGATGAAATTACACTATTAAAATGATCACTGAATGATTTGTTTTTCTGAATCTTTACTATTTTGTTGTTCGCTAGAATACCATTTTGCGATTTCACACTTAAGCAAATGTTTGAAAACTCCGGATTAGGGATGTTAACCGATGACCGTTTGACCGATGGTTGACCGAATCAACGTTAACCGGTTAATTTTTTTTTTGGTTGTCGGTGAAAAAAAAAAAATCAATCGTTTTGAAGCTGCTGATTTTGGAGCGGAGAACCTGGAATTCTGTGTTTGTAAACGCTTGGGCCATGCCATGCGGTGTAAGGACGACAGCTGACAAATCAGAAACACCCATTCAGTCATGTCCCGCCCTCCCGCCCCAGTTAAAGACAGCTAACAAATCAGAAAACACCCATTCAGTCATGTCCCGCCCCAGTTAAAGACAGCTGACAAATCAGAAACACCCATTCAGTCATGTCCCGCCCTCCCGCCCCAGTTAAAGACAGCTGACAAATCAGAAACACCCATTCAGTCATGTCCCGCCCTCCCGCCCCAGTTAAAGACAGCTGACAAATCAGAAGCACCCATTCAGTCATGTCCCGCCCCAGTTGAACACAGCTGCCACCAGTGTTGCCAGATTGGGCGGTTTTAAGTGAATTTTGGCAGGTTTTGAACATATTTTGGGCTGGAAAACGTCAGCAATATCTGGCAACATTGGCTGCCACTCGGCGAAAGAAAAAAGTGTAGACACAGGGTTTTTAGCTTACAAATTACTATTCCGGGTTTTTTTTTAATTATTATTATTAGAAGGCACATGGAGTTTAGTCCCGCCTTGGCCAGTGCATTCTGAAAGTATGTTTCGGTCTGTAGCCAACAATGCATGTTATTACAGATCATATCTCTCCACACAAACTAAAGGCGCAGATGCCGACTTTTTCATGGACTGTAACGGCATTTGCTTATGTAGTAATTTTAATACAGAATTTACTCTGATGAAATTATTCAGACACTCCAACGCCCCCCCCCCCCCCCCCAAAAAAAATAATCGGATCTGCACGAGCCGTGAAAAAGGCGCGCCGTTTGCATCCCTGTTTAAACTCATAGGTTAACTGACTTTAACCAGCTAATGAGGCTCGGTGGTCGGTCAAGATTTTTTTTTAGTTTTCGCCATCCCTACTCCGGATCTCCTTCCTTCATGGTGGCTGCCATTTTTTTGTGCCGCACGGCGCATGCGCAGAGCTGATTCAGTTCTATATTCTGCGCGGAATGCAGGGCTTTCCACAAGCGCCGGCTGCCGGCCACACAATTAAGTCCAGCTGGCTACTTTAATGACTATTATTTTTGTAGCCCACAGGCTCTAAATATTAATTTTCGATTTTAATAAAATTAAATGTTTATCTAACGGACTGACAATACTGTCAAACTGAACCGCACTCATTCAAGTTGTGATTCGCGCTGTTTGTACCGATAATAACCACAAATTCCCCGCAGACTTCGTTGATCAGGGGAGAGTAACTCATCCGCGGCCCCGACATGCGGTGTGTGTGTGCGCGCGCACTCGGCGGAGGCAGTAGTGTGTCGGGGCCGTCGGAGGGAACAGAAGCAGAGATAACGCTTATTTTGTCTCCGGTAAACCAGTCTTCTCTCGTTCAATTACGTGCTGGCATCAAAAGACACCGTTGGTTGTAAATGAACCCAAACTGAGTGGTTGGAGTGTATTTTCATACACAAATGGAGAAATGTTCGCTGAGTGTGTAATTGTGTAGCCCCACTGCAGACCGTTGTCGTTGTTAATTCATAGCATGCTCAGTTGCGTGAATGTGTCATGCACCGAAAATAAGAGATTTACAAGCCAGGAACGCCTCATGATGCAATACGCAAGAAAAGAAAGAAGATTTACTGCCATTTTACTTTGTATTTGAGTAAAGTGAATAAATAAACGGTCTGTGGAAAATACATTTAATCCTGGGAACTGCGTGCACAGGAGTTTATTTTGTGTTTACTCCCCCCGGCTGGCTACTTATTTGTCATGGCTGGCTAGTATGAGCCTTAGTGGAAAGCCCTGGGAATGCGGAAATGTCAAGTTCGATTTTAGATTTACGAACCCGAAAAAAATGTCGAAAAACCGGCATTAAAAAAAAAAAAAATTTCAACCGCACAAACGGCACTCGCCCGGCCGGTGGACCGGAAACAGAACATTTTTTAATGATGGCCCTATTTATGTACCATAGTGTCTGTCTTCCAATCAGACAAAGGCTGAGCTCAGACCCACACAGGTCGCTAGTTTTAACACAGGGTTCTCCACTTTTCAAAAAAAATAAAAGGTGGTGGTGGGGGTCCCGGGGGATGAGGTCCCCCTGAAGCTGACGGACTTTGGGCTTTTTTGACAGTGACACTGGCTAATAAATGGACAGGAAATGCTAAATCATTGTTAAAATCATGTTACAAAAAAAAAAATTAACACATCTGTACTGTACAGATCATCTTTACTTTCAATGTGAGACTCATCTGACATTTCAGTTGAGACTCGTGCGCCTGTTGCGCATCCCTGAATTAATTTTTTTTTTTCTGTGTGTGAAAAATAAATGAACTTCCATGCATAAACAAAATACCCAATTACAATACATGCATACATTTTTTACAATACACATAATAGGGGTGTTCACACGGCAACTTTTACTCCGGTGTAGCACCGGGGCTGCCCCGGTAGAGCGTTCACACGGTACAAAGTTATAGCGGTGTCGCCCCTGAAAGCTGCTTAAACCGGTGCAAATCTAACCCTGCTCGGGAGGGGGTTTAAGAAATTTACTCCGGAGTAAATGCTAGTTTGCGGGGCAGCACCGATATAAAATGGGACGTCTGAACGCTACAGGGGTAGACTCGCTACGCGTGAGGAGAGTTGATTGCATACGGGCATTGCATAATTTGCATCCTGGTATTTTGCGCTTCCAAAATGGCGAATATCAACAACAACAACAGAACTGCGTGTCTTCCAGTGTTGCCAGATTGGGCGGTTTTAAGTGCATTTTGGTGGATTTGAACACATTTTGGGCTGGAAAACGTCAGCAGTATCTGGCAACACTGGTGTCTTCATCCACGTTGTTTTCCCGGCGCTTGGTGATGCCATGACAACCAGGAAAAGGAAGTACATTTTCACGCATGCGCATATTTCATTTCCGCATTATTACTATCGTATAGCACGGTCGCAAAAACTGCCGTGTGAACGCAAGTGGGGCTGCACCGATGCTAACACGCTTCTCTCTAGTAAGCAGGTTTGTGACGTGTGAACGCTCCACAAAATTTACACCGGTGTAAGATATATCGCAACAAAATACATCGGTGCAGCATCGATGCAAATATGTGCCGTGTGAACACCCCTAATGAAATGTTAATTGCGTGAAACCACTCCAATCCATGCCCGAGCTGGTGTGCGTGCCCGAGACTGGCACTACAAAGCCACCCCGGCCTCCGTAGTTCGGGTCCTTTGACCCAGGAACCCGGAAGTCCTGCAGCAAACAACCACAGGGAAGCAACGGGAAAATGCATCTCTCGCCTACACGATCACAGACACGTAAAATAAAAGACCTGAACTTAACTAATGCGTGTGCGCTACAAACAACCTGCGCATGCACCCGAAAAGTTATTTAGCTGCTGGGCAATTCCAGCATTACTCATGTTACATTTAAAGCATGGAACTCTTGAGTAGGCTTGAGTTGAATAGGCTTAAATAGGTTAATATTTAAATGTAATTTAGCTATACAATTTTTTCCTTTTCTTTTTAGATTTTGGCATATTTTCATAATTGTAATTATTGTGCATATATCTCATCTCATTATCTCTAGCCGCTTTATCCTGTTCTACAGGGTTGCAGGCAAGCTGGAGCCTATCCCAGCTGACTACGGGCGAAAGGCGGGGTACACCCTGGACAAGTCGCCAGGTCATCACAGGGCTGACACATAGACACAGACAACCATTCACACCTACGGTCAATTTAGAGTCACCAGTTAACCTAACCTGCATGTCTTTGGACTGTGGGGGAAACCGGAGCACCCAGAGGAAACCCACGCGGACACGAGGAGAACATGCAAACTCCACACAGAAAGGCCCTCGCCGGCCACGGGGCTCGAACCGTATGGTGAAATACTGTGACCGAGGTCTTGAAAGTACTGAGCGAGGCCCTCTGGGCCGAGGTCAGTATTCAAGGCCGAGCTCACGGTATTTCACCATACAGACTGACCTTAAGCTAGTTAAATAACTTTTTTTTCTTTACCAAATTCTAACAGAAAACGAGAGCGTCCAAAAGGGAAAAGTGAGCCGAGCCGCCATTTTGAATCCTCATTCACAGCTGTAATGCAAATTGCTTCCTCCTCGGTATACAAGTGCACTTCCATGGCAGGAAAAAAACTACATTTTGCCGCCTATGTAGTCCCCTATTTATACAAAATTGAGTCATTCAGGATTCAGCCATGTTTTTGCTCGGCGTTAGCAACAGTTAGAGGTTTTTAGCTTTCTCCTGAAATGTTTTTTAATTTCTTCTTCCTCAGGGTAGTAAAACTCACTTTCACTGTCAAGACTGTCGTTATCGCTATCCATGCTGTAAAATTAATGCTATTCTCCTGAGAAATGCTGGCGAAAATTTATAAGATTTTTGATAATCTTATAAATAAATCTTAAAAAAAAAAAAGATAAACGTTGACAAAAAAATTCTACCATGTTGTTTGCTGTTGTGAACGAGCGAGTCGCCAGAGGTCCGTAACCAGGCTCGCCAACCAATCAGAGCGCAGGATTTGATAGAAACCGCACCCCGAAAAAAAAATTTTTATTTGATGAAATAAAACATTATGAGAACATAAATAAAATACGTTTGGTAAAACCCCCTGGCTATGCCTCACAGACCTCCGAGGCACCCCTGGACGCCACTGCTTTAGACCACCGCTTCATTGGGGGGGGGAATATATTATATATTTCTCAGAACCTTTTTTCAAATTCAGAAAAAAAAACCCAACAAGGAACAAACAGCAGAAACATACTAAAAAGACCGCAATGTGTACGGAGTGTACCAGGCACAAACTGTGCTAAATCTTTCCAAAACACTGTTTCATAACAGTTCTGTCTGAGCTAAACTGCTTCTATCTGTGATTTCCGTGCATCACAGACATACTATATAATCCTGTATGTTTGAATCGCTGAACAAAATATAATCCGTGTGTGTGTGTGTGTGTGTGTGTGTGTGTGTATAAAACGCAAGGAGGAAACCATTCATCAATTCTATGCAGAAACACCACAGATTTCTCTGGGCTCAAACTCATCTCAGATGGACCAAAAGACAGTGGAAACATGTGCTGTGGTCAGAGGAGTCCACATTTCAGCTTGTTTTTGGGACAACGAGTTCTCCGTGCCAAAGGTGAGCATGACCGTCCGGTTCATCAACACAGAAAGGTGCAAAAGCCAGCAGCATGGGTGAGTTGCCGGTGCGTGAAGGTACCATTGATATATTGGGATTCTAGAGGGACATTCATCTGTTCTCAGGAAGTCCATGCTTATTTGAGCAGGACAACACCACCAGGCCTCATTCTACATGGGTTACAACAGCGTGGTTTTGTAGACACAGAGTGCGTATGCTTGACTGGCCTGCTGCCAGTCCAGATCTATGTATATGGCACCATGAAGAGGAAAATCAGACAACGGCGACCACGGATTGTTGAGCAGCTGAAGTCTTCGATCAAGCAAGAAAGGACAAAAACTCCAATTGCAAAAGTGCGACAATTAGTATCTTCAGGTCCTGTATGATTATAAAGCGTTATTAAAGGGAAAGGTGATGTCACACAATGGTACGGTAATAATGCCTGTCTCGACTTTTTTTTTTTTAAGCGTGTTGCAGGCATCAAATTCTAACTTAATTGATTTTCTAAATATAAACGAAGTCGGTCAGTAAAACTACTGAAAATCTTTTCTTTGGACTTTTGTCAGTTAAGTAAAGGTTCAGACGAATTAACAAATCACAGATTTTTGTTTCATTGCATTGCATTTTGGAAAATATCCCAACTTCTCTGGAAATGGGGTTGTGGAACATTTTTTATATAGTCCGTGTGTGAAAAGAATGAGGCTTTACACTCTACAAAACACGTACTCCGAAAACATCCAAACCCATTCTGACCCACACTCTACCAGGAGGAAGAAGAAAAAAAAAAAAAAAGTGTAGGTGTCACATGTCACAAGTATTGATCTCATATGTAATGACTAACCTGCATTACTCTGAATGTTTGCTTTCACACTATATCAACCACTGACAGCAAAACAAGACGTTAATGCCTTAGCACTTCTAGACTAAACAAGCGTGCTCTGAGAGCACAATATCCCCCACTGGCAACGATGCCATAACTCAGGTAAAATGCGACCGAACTGAACAAAATCGCAATGCGTGTATTACTGACATACAACAAAGAATCCTGCCAAGTTTGGTGAAATTCCTCCAAAGATTGTGAGAGGAGTTGATTTCAGAAGGTGAGCACCCTTCCCGGGACGGACATCGCCACGACATAATCACCCTTCGAACCTTTCCGCCAGCAGGAGACAAAAATAGTGAAGGAAGCTGATTTCAGAAAGCAAGCACACCTTGATGAAATTGCCAAAGTACAAGTTGGTTAATAATCAAGGGCGTAACTCTGGGAAAATTTGCCCAAATTAAACGAAATTTCAATCTGCGTATAACTGTCATATAACAAAGCCTTCTGCCAAGTTTGGTGAAATTCCTCCACAAATTGTGAGCGGAGTTGATTTCAGAAGAACGTACACCCTCATGAAATTGTCAAAGTACAAGTTATTTAATCAAGGGTCAAAACTCTGGGAAAATTTTCACAAACGAAATTAAATCGCAATCTGCAATTATATATGCATCATATAACAAGGCCTTTTGCCAAGCTTCGAGAAATTCGTCCAAAAATTGTGAGGAGTTGATGTCAGAAGGAAAACACACCTTCATGAAATTGTCAAAGTACAAGGTTGTTAATCAAGGGCTGTAACTCTGGTAAAATGCGACCCGATTTAACAAAATTGCAATATGCGTATTACCGACATATAACAAAGAATCCTGCCAAGTTTGGTGAAATTCCTCCAAAAATTGTGAGAGGAGTTTATTTCAGAAGGTGAGCACCCTTCCCGGGACGGACATCGCCACGACATAATCACCCTTCGGGCCTTTCCGCCAGCAGGACACAAAAATAGTGAAGGAAGTTGATTTCAGAAAGCAAGCACACCTTGATGAAATTGCCAAAGTACAAGTTGGTTAATAATCAAGGGCGTAACTCTGGGAAAATTTGCCCAAATTAAACGAAATTTCAATCTGCGTATAACCGTCATATAACAAAGCCTTCTGCCAAGTTTGGTGAAATTCCTCCACAAATTGTGAGAGGAGTTGATTTCAGAAGAACGTACACCCTCATGAAATCGTCAAAGTACAAGTTATTTAATCAAGGGTCAAAACTCTGGGAAAAATTTTCACAAACGAAATTAAATCGCAATCTGCAATTATATATGCATCATATAACAAGGCCTTTTGCCAAGCTTCGAGAAATTCGTCCAAAAATTGTAAGAGGAGTTGATGTCACACCTTACAAGGTTGTTAATCAAGGGCAAAATGCGACCCAATTTAACGAAATTACAATATGCGTATTACCGACATATAACAAAGAATCCTGCCAAGTTTCATGAAATTCCTCCAAAAATTGTGAGACGAGTTGATTTCAGAAGGTGAGCACCCTTCCCGGGACGGACGGATGAACATCACCACGACATAATCCCCCTTCGGGCCTTTCGGTTAGCGGGGGATAAAAATTACTCACGGCTTTAATGACGAAATTAACAGTCATTCATGACTATTCCATTTCTCTCTCCATGATTAGCGTTCATCTTGTCTACACTGATATGTTCGGGATTGGCAGAGTGCATCTATAATCCTCTAACAGAACCACTAACTTTCGTTTCTGCACTCTGGCTGAATGAAAAACCTCCTTTCAGATTTAACAGTCAGCAAAACACGGAAAAACGAATGGTATTTAACTACCTATAATCCAATTTACTACCAGATTCCTGTCCTGCAGCCTGCAGTGCAGTACAGCACTGTTTCAACCACGAAAGGCACAAATGTTGCTAAATTAAAATCTAAAAACTGGTTTCACAACAGCCATACGAGCTGAGGAATCAGCCGAAGCGTGCACAGGGTGTAGTGTTACTGTCTCGAGTCCATACCTGCCATCGGATTATCTAATGTAACATAATATAATCTGCTATATAATCCTGCTGAGGCAATGATTTCAAGAATATTCCAAGCATCACATCCGAAAGGCATCCATATATATTTATATTTAGATTAAAAAGTCTCCATACATGGGGGAATTAAAGGACATGGGACATGAAACATAAATGCACGCTATATCAGTTTCTTTCCATTAAAAATATGAAATCATTGCATCAACAAATACAAAATAAATCTATTAAATTCAGCAAAATCGTTATATTCGTGATGATTATATGGCATTTCTGCTCGAGCTCCGATATGCATATTTTACAACCGGAAGAGCCGCTGTCACGTGATCATACGTCACAAAAACTTTCGGGCACAGCACAAGTGGGTAGATGAATATGGAGAAGTGTGAATCGTGATGATGACGAATGCGACAAAATAGTTTTTGTGTCTTGGATGACAAGAAAATTGTTTCGTTTTTAGAGTGTTTAACGTACATTGAACATCATGGTGTATTGCGACCTCGCAGTCAGTCAGACGCACTGTCACTCCTGTTAGCAATGTAGCTAGGCTCAGTATGGCCAATGGTATTTTTTGGGGCTGTAGTTAGATGCGACCAAACTCTTCCGCGTTTTTCCTGTTTACATCGGTTTATATGACCAGTGACATGAAACAAGTTCAGTTACACAAATCGAAACGTGGCGATTTTCTATGCTATGGAAAGTCCGCACCATAATGACAGGCGTACTAACACCTTCTGCGCGCTTCGACAGTGCATTGATACCTTCACTCGGAGTTGTACCATTATTTTTTAGACAGGGCGGACGGACCAGGGCATTCGCCCGCCTGGCCGTGCCCGACGAGGAGCGCTCTCGGCCGGCTTGGGAGGCAGACGGCAGCCCCTCCTGGAAGTGTGGTTTTACCATGGGCCTCATGCGGTAAGGATTAGTATTATAATTTTGGGTGTATCAATTATTGATCATCATAATTCTGACTCGTTTCGCCATTTTGAATGTTTTCATCTCGGACTCTGGAAGCATTGTATCTCAATCAATCTCGAAAAATATCAGCAAAAAAAAAAAACTAGCTTGCAACGGACTTTAGCTCGATCTATGATGAACTTTCAATGTATGATACAAAAATAATACTTCTTTCAACAGATCATTAGCCTTTGAGCAGAATTGTTTTTAACTTACCAGGAAGTGTTATCGAGCCGACCGCTTTCAGTTTCATGAGGGCTGAATGAACTCTCACTCTCAGAATCATCTGACCCGTCAGAGTAAAGACAAGATCCATGTTCATGTGAATTTCCAGCTATCGGTTCGAATTGATAGGGTCTAACTTCACATCTCTGTGAAACATCGGGAATATCACTGTCGATGGTGTCCATTTCGGTAACCTGTTTACATTAGATACCCAAGCGCTGGCTCCTTGAAAAGTTTTTGTGACGTCACGGGTCACGTGACCGCTTAGCTAATTATCGAATCATTGTTTTACGCTGATGTATAAAAAAGTTGAATAATGTGATGATTTTCACATTTTTGACGCCCTGCAGTGATTTAGATGGCATTTCTTATGTCCTTTATACGTAATTATACCCAGAAAAAAATCCATGTCCCATGTCCTTTAATACTTCTTTGCAAAATGTCTTTCATCCTGACTTAATATTATATACATCTTTTTTTTCCCCCTTTCCAGATAGTCTATAAGAACGCCTTCTGACCAAAGTGGAACGGACTGAAATCATTCTCATGACTACAGCACAAAGATCATTAAAAGGAATGCATTCGAAGTGCAAGTACACGTACAACACGAGCTCATCGTGAGGAGGAGACACGACTCTGGGTGCATCTATAAACAAGCGGCAATCGTGTCGAGGATGTTTTAGAAATAAAGTTATATTCTGCTTCAAAAACACGGTGTTCATTTCCCTTTTCCTCTGCGTACGGAGACTTGGGACATGCACACGTCTCCTGGAGGGTTTAAAAAAAAAAAAACACACACACACACACACGGACACACACAAGTGCTTTGACAAACTGTGCTAAAAACTTTCCAAAACATTTCACAACAGTTCTGAATTCGAGCGAACAATAAAACGCCGATGTTATTGACCCCTGACCTGTGATTTCTTTTGCACGAGTTCTAATGTACGACAAAATTGTTTTATAACTATACGTATTTCAGCATCAAAGTAATAGCATCCTGATAAACCAGTGCACAAAAATACATCCCAAAGTGATCGGATAGAGCAAAGAGTATATTTTTTATACACACACATACAGTGGCATGCAAAAGTTTGGGCACCCTGACTGAAAATGCCAGTTACTGTGAATAGTTAAGTGAGCAGAAGATGAACTGATCACCAAAAGGCATAAAGGTAAAGACGACACATTTCTTTTCAGCGTTTTCTGCAAGATTTGTGGATTGTTTTTGTTTTGTACAACTGGAGAGTGAAAAAGAAAAGGAACACCATGCAAAAGTTTGGGCACCCCAATACATTTGAGCTCTCAAGTAACTTTTACCAAGGTTCCAGACCTTAAAGTGCATATCACGGGTAAATTTCAGGAGCAAGATCAGTGTAATTCTACTATTTTATATTAAACTTTGGTCAAATATCTGTAACATTCCGCATTCTCTGAAATTTTTTTCCCTTGCGCAATACCAGAAAAATTCAGTTGAAATCGAGCCATTTGAGGCGAATCGGTCCGCCTCTGAAAAAACTCGGCATTTGGATTTCCCGGCAAACATTGATTTTCGTGACGTCGCGTGCGGGACGCCTCCCTCTGAATCCTACGTCAGCGCTGGTTTGTTTATGAGAAAACGACCTGGTGGTTTTCTGCAAATTTCTTCAACGTTATCGTGTAATTATTAAAATGGTTAACAGACATATCGTAGGAGGGTGTAGCAACACCAATCTTGATGGGATTAGTACTCATCGTTTTCCAAAAGACCGGACAATGAGAGAGAAATGGGAGCGCTTGGTCTACACAGGCTGTGCACTGAAACCGTGCAAAGCTCGCTCAGCCTGCTGGCGCTTCCGCAGGTGACGTCACGAATCTGGCTCCAGACTCCATTGGGATTTTTCCAGATGCATTTTGTTATTTTATTTTTTTCTGCTGTAGACAGATGGCCTTGTGCAAAATTTCCCTTCTGGATGAGTGTGTAAAGGGACATACTTTCATATAAAAAACAAATAAACAAAATTGGCCCAGAATATGCACTTTAATTAGCTTATTGAGCTGTGGCTTGTTCAAATTCTTCGTTAGGAAAGGTCAGATGATGCAGATTTCAAAGCTGTATAAATTCTCTGACTCCTCAAACTTGTCCCTAAAATCAACAGCCATGGGCTCCTCTAAGCAACTCCCTCGCATTCTGAATAATAAAATAATTGATGCTCACAAAGCAGGAGAAGGCTACAAGAACGTAGCAAAGTGTTTTCAGGTAGCCGTTTCCTCAGATTGTAATGTTATTAAGAAATGGCAGTTAACAGAAACAGTGGAGATCAAGGTGAGGTCTGGAAGATGAAGAAAACTTTCTGAAAGACCTGCTCGTTGGATTGCTAGAAAGGCAAATAAAAACCCCTGTTTGACTGCAAAAGACCTTCAGAAAGATTTAGCAGACCCTGGAGTGGTGGTGCACTGTTCTACTATGCAGCGACACCTGAACAAATATGACCTTCATGAGAGAGTCATCAGAAGAAAACCGTTCCTGCGTCCTAGCCACAAAATTCAGCGTCTGAAGTTTGCAAATGAACATCTAAATAAGCCTGATGCATTTTGGAAACAAGTCCTGTGGACTGATGAAATAAAATCGAACTTTTTGGCCACAATGTGCAAAGGTATGTTTGGAGAAAAAAGGGTGCCAAATTCCAGGAAAAGAACACCTCTCCAACTCTGAAGCATGGGTGTGGATCGATCATGCTTTGGGGTTGTGTTGCAGCCAGTGGCACAGGGCACATTTCATTGGTCGAGGGAAGCATGGATTCAAATAAATACCAGCAAACTCTGGAAGCAAATATCACACCATCTGTAAAAAAGCTGAAGTTAAAAAGAGGATGGGTCCTACAATAAGACGATGATCCAAAAACACACCTCAAAATCTACAATGGAATACCTCAAGAGGCCCAAGCTGAAGGTTTTGCCCGGGCCCTCACAGTCCCCTGACCTAAACATCATTGAAAATCTGTGGCTAGATCTCAAAAGTGCAGTGCATGCAAGACAGCCCAAGAAACTTGTAGAACTGGAAGCCTTTTGCAAGGACGAATGTGTGAAAATCCCCCAGGTAAGAACTGAAAGATTATTAGCTGGCTACAAAAAGTGTTTACAAGCTGTGATTCTTGCCAAAGGGGGCGTTACTAGATACTAACCATGCAGGGTGCCCAAACTTTTGCTTCGGGCCCTTTTCCTTTTTTGTCATTTAGAAAATGTAAAAGATGAAAATTAAAAATTTGTTTTTGCTTAAAATATAAAGGGAATGAGTCGTCTTTAACTTTATGCCTTGTGGAGATCAGTTCATCTTCAACTTGCTTAACTGTTCACAGTAACAGCAATTTTGACCAGGGGTGCACAAACTTTTGCATACCACTGTACGGTGTGTGTGTGTATATATGAAAAGAAATATGAAATTTTTCATGTTATGAAAACATTACTGTATAGTCAGCTTGTTCTTGGGATCTTTTAATTCTATTTTATGTTACACATGTCTGATATCTTGCTGCTCCAGCAAAACAATTGCAGCTTGGGATCAATAAAATAATAAATCTATCTATCTAGGCCATCCTAGCCCTCAAAGAAAAGAATGAATGAAAGAAAGAAACTTAAGCAGAGCGGCGGCTACAATTATCGACACCTTTTCAGATTTACCAATTAAAAAATCAATTTTACAAAGGGGGCGGCACGGTGGTGTAGTGGTTAGCGCTGTCGCCTCACAGCAAGAAGGTCCGGGTTCGAGCCCCGTGGCCGGCGAGGGCCTTTCTGTGTGGAGTTTGCATGTTCTCCCCGTGTCCGCGTGGGTTTCCTCCGGGTGCTCCGGTTTCCCCCACAGTCCAAAGACATGCAGGTTAGGTTAACTGGTGACTCTAAATTGACCGTAGGTGTGAATGTGAGTGTGAATGGTTGTCTGTGTCTATTGCCGCTTTTCCACTACAAACGCGGCTGAGCCGAGCTGAGTGGGGCTGTTGGAGTTGCATTTCGACTACAACCGCGCTGAACCGTGCTGGCTGGAAGTGGGTGGACACATTGGGTGGAGTTAGCGAAAGTGGGTGGACGTCACGTGTTGTCGTTAAGCGGCGCAAACAGTGACATCAGTGATCTTTTAAGCGGTAGTCTCACAACCCGAATAGTAAACAATAAACATGGAGGACATGGAGTCGTTAGTGTTGCTGGTCTTGGTGCTGTGGCTTGTTGTCACCGACAACGCCAACAGATACTGGCAAGAGCGTATAGATGAGGCGAGGCGCATAAGGCTTCAGAAATTCTCGTAATTCGTAATTCTTCTCCTTCCGGGTTTGCGGTGTTTACAGATCCCAGTGCGCTCGCGGGGCGTGTGTGGGCATGTGAAGACACTCCTCCTCACCAATCAGTGCACAGGGGAGTGTCTGTTCACGCCCCAGCCTCACTCGGCTCGCTTTGGCTCGCTTCAGCCCCATTCCAAAACGGTGCGAGTTTTAGGGGCTAAGCAGGGCTGAAGCGAGCTGAGTCGTGCTGTTTTTTGGTAGTCGAAACGCGAGCCGTGTCGGGCTGAAGTGAGCTGAAGCGAGCTGAAGTGAGCTGAAAAAGGGTAGTGGAAAAGGGCCATATGTATCAGCCCTGTGATGACCTGGCGACTTGTCCAGGGTGTACCCCGCCTTTCGCCCGTAGTCAGCTGGGATAGGCTCCAGCTTGCCTGCGACCCTGTAGAACAGGATAAAGCGGCTAGAGATAATGAGATGAGATGAATTTTACAAAGGTGAGTTTCAGTTCCAACATTTATTATTGGTTAATTAATCAACCTGAAGGCCCGCCTCACCCGTTACCCGAGTTGGAATTTTTTTTTTACCACAATCAGCAATTTTTCAGAAAACCCGGACATTGTCATCGCATGTAAGCATGGTGGAAAGATCATGGACGTGTTTTTACTGATCAAATTCACCGATATTCATGATCTTTTTACTGATCAAATTCATGATCTCCTTGTCGAAACCTACTTTGTTTCTTACTCTTTCATTTGACAGCCGCTATTTTGTATCGAAACGCGTTTGAGAGTCACGTGAGGTGTCGATAATAGTGATCGCTTTCACCGGTGTCCACCATTATCGACACCCTGTGGGATTAAGTGACGTTTACAACTGTTATGGATCGATCTGTGTGTAACATTGTTGAAGTAGATGAAGTACTTTAAAAAAATAAAAGTGCTGTGATTTATAATAATTTTTTCCTGATTCATAACAGAATGGAATGTTTATAGAGTATTTGGAATCCAATTGCAATAAGTAGAATTAGAGCAGAATTAAATTCCGAGCATATAAAAAATTACAGGCTTGAAATATTCAGATTTTTCTATTCCATTCAGAATTTTTTTTGCAGTTTGTTGTAAATATCTACCACATATTACAATATCAGTAGACATTTTATATTTTGGTTCGAGGAATGACAGGCGACCTTTGACCTGGATGCTCATGTGGTTACAATATCAATTCCCTGTTGATATTTATTGGTAAACGACAAAACTAGAAATTAATACAAACAACGACGAATGATGAACAAAATGCGATCTACGAAAATACTTAGAAAGCGGGTAGAAAGTGGAACAAAAAGATTTTCTGACGCAGGTTAAACATTATCAGTTCATTGGTTTACAAATGTTAGAATTACTTCCTCACTTACATAAACACCGACATCCGGATATTTATAGAAAAGATATTTTGTACTAAATAAGTCTATGTAAAACACATTTTTAAAACACTGTTTTGTTAACTTAATACCACATACCGATTATTTTTTTTTAAATAAATAATCATCTGGATGTCGATAACTGTGGACAAAGGTGTCGATAATTGTGGAACAGTGTCATGTGATCTGATACGCCAAGTATTCAGGAATCAACTCTTTTTTTTTTTTTTCCTCCCAGTGGAAGTTTGAGTAATTATTCACGCACAATTTACATACTGAAAGTCTTTTCGACTTTTGCAACGGCCAAAAGATCGTTAAGGTGTCGATAATTGTAGCTGCTGCTCTAAATATAAGTCTATGTAAAACAAATTTTAAATTAAAAACTGTTTTGTTACCTTAATACCATATACCGATTATTTATTTATTTAAATAATCATCTGCATGTCAATAATTGTGGACAAAGGTGTCACGTGATCTGATACGCCAAGTATTCAGGAATCAACTCTCCCCCCAGTGGAAGTCTGAGTAATTATTCATGCACAATTTACATACTGAAAGTCTTTTCGACTTTTGCAACGGCCAAAAGATCGCTAAGGTGTCGATAACTGTAGCCACCCCTTGAAAGATAAGTCTATGTAAAAGAAATTTTTAATAAAAACTAAAAAGTTTTGTTAACTTAATACCACAGACCGATTATTTATTTATTTAAATAATCTGCATGTCGATAATTGTAGACAAAGGTGTCACGTGATCTGATACGCCAAGTATTCAGGAATCAACTCTTTTTTTTTTCCCCCAGTGGAAGTCTGAGTAATTATTCATGCACAATTTACATACTGAAAGTCTTTTCGACTTTTGCAACGGCCAAAAGATCGCTGTGTCGATAACTGTAGCCGCCGCTCTAAATACAAGTCTAAGTAAAACAATTTTTAAATAAAAACTAAAGTTTTGTTAACTTAATACCACAGACCATTCATTCATTTATTTATTCAAATAATCATCTGCATGTCGATAATTGTAGACAAAGGTGTCACGTGATCTGATACGCCAAGTATTCAGGAATCAACTCTCCCCCCAGTGGAAGTCTGAGTAATTATTCATGCACAATTTACATACTGAAAGTCTTTTCGACTTTTGCAACGGCCAAAAGATCGCCAAGGTGTCGATAATTGTAGCCGTTGCTCGAAAGATAAATCTATGTAAAACAAATTTTTAATAAAAACTAAAAAGTTTTGTTAACTTAATACCACATACCGATCATTTATTTATTTAATTATTTATTTAAATAATCTGCATGTCGATAATTGTAGACAAAGGTGTCACGTGAT
This sequence comes from Neoarius graeffei, assembly GCF_027579695.1. NCBI lineage: Eukaryota > Metazoa > Chordata > Actinopteri > Siluriformes > Ariidae > Neoarius > Neoarius graeffei. The sequence continues at coordinate 75,596,002 of NC_083577.1, forward strand.
CTGATACGCCAAGTATTCAGGAATCAACTCTCCCCCCAGTGGAAGTCTGAGTAATTATTCATGCACAATTTACATACTGAAAGTCTTTTCAACTTTTGCAACGGCCAAAAGATCGCTAAGGTGTCGATAACTGTAGCCGCCGCTCTAAATATAAGTCTAAGTAAAACAATTTTTAAATAAAAACTAAAGTTTTGTTAAGTTAATACCACATACCATTCATTCATTTATTTATTCAAATAATCATCTGCATGTCGATAATTGTAGACAAAGGCGTCACGTGATCTGATACGCCAAGTATTCAGGAATCAACTCTCCCCCCAGTGGAAGTCTGAGTAATTATTCATGCACAATTTACATACTGAAAGTCTTTTCGACTTTTGCAACGGCCAAAAGATCGCCAAGGTGTCGATAATTGTAGCCGTTGCTCGAAAGATAAATCTATGTAAAACAAATTTTTAATAAAAACTAAAAAGTTTTGTTAACTTAATACCACATACCGATCATTTATTTATTTAATTATTTATTTAAATAATCTGCATGTCGATAATTGTAGACAAAGGTGTCACGTGATCTGATACGCCAAGTATTCAGGAATCAACTCTCCCCCCAGTGGAAGTCTGAGTAATTATTCATGCACAATTTACATACTGAAAGTCTTTTCAACTTTTGCAACGGCCAAAAGATCGCTAAGGTGTCGATAACTGTAGCCGCCGCTCTAAATATAAGTCTAAGTAAAACAATTTTTAAATAAAAACTAAAGTTTTGTTAAGTTAATACCACATACCATTCATTCATTTATTTATTCAAATAATCATCTGCATGTCGATAATTGTAGACAAAGGCGTCACGTGATCTGATACGCCAAGTATTCAGGAATCAACTCTCTCCCCAGTGGAAATCTGAGTAATTATTCATGCACAATTTACATACTGAAAGTCTTTTTGACTTTTGCAACGGCCAAAAGATCGCTAAGGTGTCGATAATTGTAGCCGTTGCTCGAAAGATAAATCTATGTAAAACAAATTTTTAATAAAAACTAAAAAGTTTTGTTAACTTAATACCACATACCGATCATTTATTTATTTAATTATTTATTTAAATAATCTGCATGTCGATAATTGTAGACAAAGGTGTCACGTGATCTGATACGCCAAGTATTCAGGAATCAACTCTCCCCCCAGTGGAAGTCTGAGTAATTATTCATGCACAATTTACATACTGAAAGTCTTTTCGACTTTTGCAACGGCCAAAAGATCGCTAAGGTGTCGATAACTGTAGCCGCCGCTCTAAATATAAGTCTAAGTAAAACAATTTTTAAATAAAAACTAAAGTTTTGTTAAGTTAATACCACATACCATTCATTCATTTATTTATTCAAATAATCATCTGCATGTCGATAATTGTAGACAAAGGTGTCACGTGATCTGATACGCCAAGTATTCAGGAATCAACTCTTTTTTTTTTTCCCCCCCCAGTGGAAGTCTGAGTAATTATTCATGCACAATTTACATACTGAAAGTCTTTTCGATTTTTGCAACGGCCAAAAGATCGCTAAGGTGTCGATAATTGTAGCCGTTGCTCGAAAGATACATCTATGTAAAACAAATTTTTAATAAAAACTAAAAAGTTTTGTTAACTTAATACCACATACCGATCATTTATTTATTTATTTATTTAAATAATCTGCATGTCGATAATTGTAGACAAAGGTGTCACGTGATCTGATACGCCAAGTATTCAGGAATCAACTCTCCCCCCAGTGGGAAAAAAATTAATAGTAGTAGTAATAAAAGAAAAATTATGTTTTACTGTACTGAGAGGATAGTGTGCCTTTGGTTTTATGATATTTACACAACATTTTCAGATCTATTTTTTTTAACTAATTGAGGAATAATTTGTTTTTATCTTAAATGAAGTAATGCACTGACTATTAAAAATTTTATATTATTTCTCAGTACCTACACTGTATTTAAGCAGATTTGTCTGATGATAATAATAATAATAATAATAATAATAATGTGTTCCTTGTGTTATTTCATTTTTAATTTCACAATAAAAAGCAGCTTATTTTATCTTTTATCTCTCGACACACTACAATAAAATATTTATGATGATGATGATGATGTTGGTGAAGGGAGTGAAACTGTGTTGTGAAACTCGCCCTGCGGCGCGGGATGAATGCGCTGCTGTTTTGCTAAATGCTACATTATACTGTAAAATGCGCGCGCGTGTGTGTGTGTGCGCATGTGTATGTGCGCGTGTGTATGTGTCTGTGCGCATGTGTGTGCGCGCGTGCAGGAGGCTCGGACTCTGACTGGCTGCTCTCGCGAGCAGGAGAAAGTTAAAGTATTCGCCCCCCTGACAGCTCCGACACTCGGTTCGAACCCGCGCGCGCGCCTCTCAGACACTGCCGCTATGATTGTTTCCGCTCGCGCCGGCCGTTTATCAACCGCTTCCCGTCGCTTTCGGCACAATTCGCGCTTTTCACCGCGTAAACCGAGTCGGAGTGGAAATCTCTGCTCACCTCGTCTCCTCCACAGCCAGCCGCTTTTTCCACGACGCGCCAAAACGACGCACTTTAATTTCCGTCCGAGCGAAAAGCTTCACCCGCGGACAGATTCCGCCATACTGGATTTCTGGCGGAACCGATCACGTGACGCCTCCCTGCGTTTCCTCCAGGGGGCGGGGTCTATCCAGGGGCGGGGCTTTAGGAGTCAGTCCAGCCCTGTGGCGCAGAGAGACTTCTCTAGAATAAGAGTTTAATCCAGTCACATGCACTATCAGGCAGCTCCTCAGGTTCCATGTCTGTGCTTTTTTTTCTTCCCCATTTAATGAAATGAAAAAGAAGATTTTCATGATGTTTGTTTCATTTTCATTTAGTTTCCTCGGTGATGCATTTAAAAGTGGTGCACTTGGTTTTGCTTCGCAGCAAGACGGGTCTGGGCTCTGGGTTCGAATCTCATGGTCGAAGGGGGCCTTTCTGTGTGGAGAAAAGTTCTGTCTGTGCCGGCTTCCTACACAGTTCAAAGACATGCAGATTAGGTAAAAAAAATACCTAGCCTCTGCATGGTGGTGTAGTGGTTAGCACTGTCAGCTCGCAGCAAGAAGGTTCTGGGTTCGAGCCCAGTGGCCAACGAGGGCCTTTCTGTGTAGAGTTTGCATGTTCTCTCTTACCCCTTTTCCACCAAATCAGTTTCGGGGCTGGTGCTGGTTCACAACTTGTTCAACTTGCGAGCCAGCTGAGAACCAGTTTGCTTTTCCATAGCTCGCGGTGCTAAGGGAAGCCACGTCATTACGTCGTTGTATACGTCAGTTACGTTGCTACGTTTGCATAAACCTTGGCACAAATATCGAAGCACAAACAGCACGGAAGAAGCAGCAGCAGCAACAACAGCAATAATAATAATAATGGATGACTTCGCGTTTGTACAGCTGCTGCTTCCCGTCTCTTAAAAATGGCGATCTTTCGCGGTCTTGTTATTGTTGTTGGTCTTAACAAACACACACACACACCCCACTGACGTAAGCGGTTCTTTCCTCTGGCCCAGCAGAGAGTTGGTGCTAGCCTGGAACCGGTTTTTCTGGCCCCAGAGCCAGTTCTTTGTCAGTGGAAACAGAAAACCCGGTTCCAAACTAAGCACTGGCCCCAAACCAGCCCTGGAACTGCTTTGGTGGAAAAGGGGCACCTGTTTCCCCCAAAGACATCCAGGTTAGGCTAATTGGTGGCTCTAAACTGACCGTAAGTGTGAATGTGAGTGGTTGTTTGTCTCTATTGGGGGGGTGTTAGACCAAAAAATTTTTTCTACCCCCTCTAAAATATGGAGATGATCTATCTAAGTATGGAAATACCAATATTTGGCCAACTGAAAAATGCTAACCCTCCTGTACATACCCTCTGAAGTTAATAACCCCTCCAAATAGTCAAAAACTGCCTTTTTCACTAATTCCTTAATGGAAATAACTCTTAAATATAACATCAAAAATCACAGTAATAACATTTATTTCTCACAAAAAGAGTTGTTTAAGGCACTGGAAATGTTTCAGATGCAACAGATAAGGCTAAGTGGCAGAAATTGTGTCTGAAATGTCCATTTTGACAATCAGTAGAGAATTACATAGTTTGCACTGATTTGTCAGTGATTATTTACCTGCAAGAATACAAATAATGACTATTTAATACACTGGGAGATATAATTCAGATATGAATCATTTGTACATACTGGTTCTTAAAACTAAATTAGTAACCTTAAGTAATGATCCTTTGTGCTTAAAAATAGTTCATATTTGAGGTATTACTGAAGAGTGTGACATTCATCAATAACTTTAAAACTTGCTGAAAAAGAGCAGAATTACCATATGTTTAATTTACTTGAATGTAAGGTTACTTACTGTACCACTAAGCTTATTACCTTAAAATAATGATCATCTGCACTGAAAATGTTGTAGTCGTACCTAGTGGCATACCTGAAGAGGTTCGCATTCATCGATAACTTTAAAACACATTAAAAAAAGCAGCATTCTAATATCAAACAGCACTGTAATGTATTTTGTCATATTGTAAGAATGGAAACTTTCAGAGGGTATGTACAGGGAGGTTAACAAGGTTCAATTTAATAAAATTTGACATTTTCCCACATAGATGGACCAGCTCCATATGTCTAGGGGGGTAAAACATGGAAAAGTCAAAATTCTTAAAATAACAACCCACCCCACCCCACCCCCCATCTCTATGTGTCAGCCCTGCGATGATCTGGCAATTTGTCCAGGGTGTGCCCTGCATCTCACCCATAGTCAGCTGGGATAGGCTCCAGCTCACCTGCAACCCTGTACAGGATAAGTGCTACAGATAATGGATGGATGGATGGATGGATACCCAGCCACTGGGGTTGTACAAGCCAGTGCATACTTAGTGCCTGGATAGATTAGAGAGGTTTGCATCAGGAAGGGCATCTGGTGTAAAACCTATGTGGAACAGATCTGCTGTAGTGACCCTTAATGGGAACAGCTAAAAGAAGAAGAAGAGGAGTGATGCATCTAAAAACGTTAGCACTGTCACCTCAAAACAAACAGGTTCTGGGGCCTTTCTCTTTGGAGTTTGATGGTATCATGGCCTAACTGTTTGTGAAGCAGCTTTGGGACCAAAAGGTTGCTGGTTCGATTCCCTGAAGTGCCTTTAAGCAAGGCACCGAACCCCCTAACTGCTCCCCATGCTGCTCTGGGTATGTTGTACATTGATCTGGATAAGAGCATCTGCAAAATGCCTGTAATGTAATGTTTGCAACATCTGCAACTGTCCAGGGCATACCTCTCATCCGAAGTCAGTTGGGACTGGCTCCAGCTCACCCATTATCCTCAGTAGGATGAGCGGTGTAGACAGTGGATGGAAGTATTCATCGTTTCATTGAATCATTCATCTTCAGTACCCACTTTATCCTGGTCTTGGCGGATCTGGAGCTGAGCCCGGAAGCACTGGGCCTCAGAGAGGAACACAGCCTGCATGAGATGGACACCAATCCATCTCAGGGCAACATATACATGCACATTCACCCCAAGGGGCAATTTGAATGAACAGTGCATCCTGCAGACACATTTTTGGGAGGTGGAAGGAAATCAGAAAACCTGTAGGAAACACAGGAAAAACCTACCCACAGATATTACACAGCAAATACATGCTAGTGCATCTCAAACAATGAGAATATTGTCGAAAAAGTTCAATATTTTCCATCATTTATTTAAGAAAGTGAAAATTTAATATAATCTCGACTCAGTACACATAAACTAAAATGTTTCAAGCCTTTTTCTTTTTTAATTTTGATAATTATGGCCTACAATGCAAAAAAACCACATCTCAAAATATTTCATTTCAAGTTTGAATAAAACAGTATAAATACCATGTATCTCTCCGTCTAGTTCAGTACATGCAACCACAATCATGGGGAAGACTGTTGACTTGACAGTTGTCCAGAAGACCATCATCGACACGCTCAGTAAGCCACGGAAGGTCATTGCTGAAAAGGCTGGCTGGAAAAGGTGCACAAGCAAAAGGGATGGCCGCAGCCTTGAGAGGATTGTCAAGAAAAGTTGATTCAATTACTCGAGAGAGCTTCACAAGGAGTGGACTGAGGCTGGCATTAGTGCATCAAGAGCCACCACACACAGACATCTTAGGAAAGGGGCTACAGCTGTCGCATTCCAAATATCAGGCCACTCCTGAACCAGAGACAATGTCAGCAGCATCTTACCTGGGCTAAGGAGAGAAAGAACTGGACTGTTGCTCAGTGGTCCAAAGTCCTCTTCAGATAAAGTAAATTTTGCATTTTATTTAAGGTCCTAGAGTCTGGAGGAAGAGTGGCAAGGAACATTATCCAAGGTATTTGAAGTCCAGTGTGAAGTTTCCGCAGTCTGTGATGATTTGGGGTGCCATGTCATCTGCTGGTGTTGGTCCACTGTGTTTTATCAAGTCCAAATTCAATGCAGCCATCTACCAGGAGATTTCAGAGCACTTCATGCTATCATCTGCTGATAAGCTTTCTGGAGATGCTGATTTCCTTTTCCAGCAGGACTTAGCACCTGCCCACAGTGCCAAAACTACGACCAAATGGTTTGCTGACCATGACATTACTGTGCTCGATTGGCCAACCATCTCGCCTGACCTGAACCCCAGAGAGAATATCTGGGGTATTGTCAAAAGGAAGATTCGAAACACCCAACCCAAAAATACAGATGAGCTGAAGGCTGCTATCAAAGCAAGCTGGGCTTCAATAACACCAGCAGTGCCACACATTTCTATATTGTAAATCCTTTTTTGATTGATCTTAGGAAATATTCTAATAATTTGAAATACTGGATTTCTGATTTTCATAAGCTATAAGCCATCTCATCTCATCTCTAGCCGCTTTATCCTGTTCTACAGGGTCGCAGGCAAGCTGGAGCCTATCCCAGCTGACTACGGGCGAAAGGCGGGGTACACCCTGGACAAGTCGCCAGGTCATCACAGGGCTGACACATAGACACAGACAACCATTCACACTCACATTCACACCTACGGTCAATTTAGAGTCACCAGTTAACCTAACCTGCATGTCTTTGGACTGTGGGGGAAACCGGAGCACCCGGAGGAAACCCACGCGGACACGGGGAGAACATGCAAACTCCGCACAGAAAGGCCCTCGCCGGCCACGGGGCTCGAACCCAGACCTTCCTGCTGTGAGGCGGCAGCGCTAACCACTACACCACCGTGCCGCCTGCTATAAGCCATAATCATCAAAATTAAAACAAAATAAAAGGCTTGAAATAGGAAAAAAATTTAACCTTTTCATGATATTCTAATTATTTGAGAAGCACTAGTATGTATAAATATTATATACCGAAATATACCAAAAATTTGCCTGCAAATTGTAATATATTACAGGTATAACTGCATTCACCAATGTTTTTACCTATGCTAAATAAAGCCTGATAAACCTAATCTCTGTTGTGTGTTAAATGCTATATTACATATTTAGTATTTTCAAAGGTCATTAGGCTCCCTGTTTTAGGATTACTAATGTCTGCGTACTATCATGATGATTAGATTCATTTTAATCTGCCTCAGGTGTGCAGAAACACATTGGTATACTGAGGGTCAAGCAATATTATAAATAATAATATTTAATATCTTTTCTGGATGACCTGTGTATTTATCTGAATAATTCTGTTATGCATGTCTAGCGTGTGAGACCAAGGAGGATATTTCCCGATATATGAAATCCCAGACAGCCCTGTGGCACAGTGGGTAGCCTTGCTGCTTCACAGCTCCAGGGTCCACAGTTTGATCTTGAGCTTGGGTTTGTGTCTGTGTGGAGTTTTATATGATCTCCCCATGTCCATGTGGGGTTCCTCTAGGTTCTCTTCCCAAAAACATTCATATTGCCTCTAGGTGTGAATAGTGAATGTGTCTGCAAGGTGATTGACATCCCATTTTGGATATACAGTGTCTTGTAAAAGTATTCATCCCCCTTGGTGTTTGTTCTGTTTTGTCGCATTACAAGCTGGAATTAAAATGGGTTTCTGGAGGGTTAGCACCATTTGATTTACACAACATGACTACCACTTTAAAGGTGAAAATTGTTGTTTTAATGTGACACAAGCAATAATTAAGATAAAAAAAACAGAAATCTGGAGTGTGCATAAGTATTCACCCCCACCAAAGTCAATACTTTGTAGAGCCACCTTTTGGTACAATTACAGCTGCAAGTCTCTTGGGGTATGTCTTTATTAGCTTCACACATCTAGCCACTGGAATTTTTGCCCATTCCTCAAGGCAAAACTGCTCCAACTCTTTCAAGTTAGATGGGTTGTGTTGGTGTGCAGCAATCTTCAAGTTACGCCACAGATTCTCAATTGGATTGAGGTCTGGGCTTTGAAGAGGCCTTTCAAGACATTTAAATGTTTCCCTTTAAATCACTCCAGTGAAGCTTTAGCAGTATGTTTAGGGTCATTGTCTTGCTGGAATGTGAACCTTTGTCCCAGTTTCAAACCTCTGGCCAACTCAAACAGGTTTTCCTCCAGAATTGCCCTGTATTTAGTGCCATCCATCTTTCCTTCAGTCCTGACCAGCTTTCCTGTCCCTGCAGATGAAAAACATCCCCACAGCATGATGCTGCCACCACCATGCTTCACTGTAGGAATGGTGTTCTCAGGGTGTTGGGTTTGCGCCACACATGGCGTTTCCCATGATGGCCAAAAAGTTCAATTTTAGTCTAATTTGACCAGATAATTTTCTTCCATGTGTTTGGGGAGTTTGCCATATGCTGTTGGGCAAACTCCAAATGTGTTTTCTTAAGCAATGGCTTTTTTCTGGCCACTCTTCCATAAAGCCCCGCTCTGTGGCATGTACAGCTTAAAGTAGTCCTATGGACAGATACTCCCATCTCCTCTGTGAATCTTTGCAGCTCCTTCAGTGTTCTCTTTGGTGTCTTTGTTGCATCTCTGATTAATGCTCTCCTTGCCCGGTTTGTGAGTTTTGGTGGGTGGCCTTCTCTTGTCAGGTTTGTAGTGGTGCCATATTCTTTTATTTTTGCTATAATGGATTTAATGGTGCTCCCTGAGATATTAAAAGTTTGGGATATTTTTTATGACCCAACCCTGATCCATACTTCTCCACAACTTTGTCTCTGACCTGTTTGGAGGCTCCTTGGTTTTCATGTTGCTTGCTTAGTAGTGTTGCAGAGTCAGGGTCCTTCCATAACAGGTTGATTTATTTATACAGACATCATATGACAGATCATGTGACACTTTGATTGCACACAGGTGGATCTTAATCAACTAATTATATGACTTATGAAGTGGACCAGCTCTTATTTAGGGGTTTCATATGAAAGGGGATGAATACCCATGCACACTCCAGATTTCTGGGTTTGTTTGTTTTTTTCATCTTCATTATTGTGTGTGTCACAATAAAATAAATAAATAAATAAATGAAAAAAATTTCACATTTAAAGCAGTAGGCATGTTGTGTAAATCAAATGGTGCTAACCCTCCAAAAATCCATTTTAATTCCAGCTTGTAATGCAACAAAACACCAAGGGGGATGAATACTTTTGCAAGACACTGTATTCCTATGCAGTGTTCCCAGGATAGGCCCCTGAATCCACAGCGATCCTGACCAGGATAAAGCACTTACTGAAGAAAAATGGATGTGAAATCTCAGTTGTACATGATGATATTGTTGTTAAATATTCTGAAGCATGTCATGTATCAAACAAAACAAAAAGGTGTGGACCTCTAAAACATGCATAAATGCAATATTCCTTGAAAAGTAGTCTTCGTATTTTTAATCTCTTATTTAATGTCCATTTCTTACTCCAATGCAAGCAAGACAAAATTTTTGTTATTAGCAGTACATGCGTGTGCTGCTCTCTGGGCACGGCAGGCTTTTCCATTAAGCTGCCATCACACTGGCTAAGTGACAATGATAATTTTCTTGCAAATTTAATTGGTTTAATTATTGTCTGTGAAAGCGCCAACAAATAATAAATGGACCACTCAGGCTAACAGGTCAAGTTCACTGAACAAAAAACCCCCAACCTTGTCACTGAAAAGATAAACAATATGCATTCGAAAGTATGGAGACAATCATCTTTTCCTTTTTCAGTTGAGTTATTTTTCTCAGTCGTTCTTATCTCCAAGACAGAACATGCTGCAGTGAAGTGATAAAAGAAATTCACTCACCTGCTGATAAAGTTAGACTCGCTGGTGGTGAAAGCTGACTAAGTGAACTGCACTGGTCGAGTGGAAATGACTGCAGCTGTGTAAAGCTGTGCAAATGTCACATACACAGCCTGAACAGAGCAGCTGATGCTACACACACACACACTCATTCATCATACAAATGTACACACATGCTCCAGTGTGTACAGACATGCCACTATTCAGTGTTCAGGTCAGTAAGTTGTGGCATGACATGCCTCATCTGTTCAGTGGTTCAGTTGTGAGTTTGAATCTCAGAACAATCAGAGTGCCACTGTTAGACTTTTGAGCAAAGCCGTTAAAGCTATACGGCCTTTCGATTTCATAAAATCAGTGAAATTGAGCTCCCTCTGAAAGTTGGTCATTGTGATAGATGTTTATTTCTCATCTCAGGTCATTATCTCTAGCCGCTTTATCCTGTTCTACAGGGTCGCAGGCAAGCTGGAGCCTATCCCAGCTGACTACGTGCGAAAGGCGGGGTACACCCTGGACAAGTCGCCAGGTCATCGCAGGGCTGACACAGAGACAAACAACCATTCACACTCACACTCACACCTACGGTCAATTTAGAGTCACCAGTTAACCTAACCTGCATGTCTTTGGGGGAAACCGGAGCACCCGGAGGAAACCCACGCGGACATGGGGAGAACATGCAAACTCCGCACAGAAAGGCCCTCGCCGGCCACGGGGCTCAAACCCAGACCTTCTTGCTGTGAGGCGACAGCGCTAACCACTACACCACCGTGCCACCCATGTTTATTTCTCATCTCATCTCATTATCTCTAGCCGCTTTATCCTGTTCTACAGGGTCGCAGGCAAGCTGGAGCCTATCCCAGCTGACTACGGGCGAAAGGCAGGGTACACCCTGGACAAGTCGCCAGGTCATCACAGGGCTGACATATAGACACAGACAACCATTCACACTCACATTCACACCTACGGTCAATTTAGAGTCACCAGTTAACCTAACCTGCATGTCTTTGGACTGTGGGGGAAACCGGAGCACCCGGAGGAAACCCACGCGGACACGGGGAGAACATGCAAACTCCGCACAGAAAGGCCCTCGCCGGCCACGGGGCTCGAACCCAGGACCTTCTTGCTGTGAGGCGACAGCGCTAACCACTACACCACCGTGCCGCCCATGTTTATTTCTGTAATATCTAAAAAAATTAAAAAACAGGCCATTCTGTGACTGGGAAGTGATTTAATTTGACGGGATTCCTGAGCAAATAACGTGCATGAAATCCCTCGCTTCGTGCAGTCAAGCAGACAGAGGAAGTTCGTGTGTGCATGCGCAGGTTTACCTTCTTCTTTTGGGTTTTACAGCAGCTGGCATGCAGTGTTGCATTACCGCCATCTACAGGTTTACCTTGACCGTGCACTGACAGTTACATCATTCTGTTGCTAAACGAACAGCTAATTATACCAAGGTGCTCGCTGAGCGCCGATATTTAGGGCCTGAGCACCGTAGGTGCAAAGCCCTATTGTTGTCTGCATGTTTTCTACTTCTTCTTCTTCTTATTTTTTCTCCACGTACCAACTTGTTTTTGAGGCACTTGTGATGCTTGAAAACTCAAGAATTTTTGGCACACTGATCAAATGTGCATAAAATCACAAAGTTACATTGAGCAAGGGATTGGGCGTGGTCCCAGAGCTCTATAGCGCCCCCGAGGACAAGCTATGGTTGAGATGAAGTTGTTTGGATGGGCACAAGATTTGGTGTGATCAATACTCTTGTGATACAGGACAAAATTCACTTGATTGTATTTGACTCCGCCCAACAGGAAGTCAGCCATGCTGGATAGAATGTGGGATTTTTAAACTTTCCCGTGTTGTTTTGAGGGTCTTCTCATCTCATCTCATTATCTCTAGCCGCTTTATCCTTCTACAGGGTCGCAGGCAAGCTGGAGCCTATCCCAGCTGACTACGGGCAAAAGGCGGGGTACACCATGGACAAGTCGCCAGGTCATCACAGGGCTGACACATAGACACAGACAACCATTTACACTCACATTCACACCTACGGTCAATTTAGAGTCACCAGTTAACCTAACCTGCATGTCTTTGGACTGTGGGGGAAACCGGAGCACCCGGAGGAAACCCACGCAGACACGGGGAGAACATGCAAACTCCGCACAGAAAGGCCCTCGCCGGCCCCGGGGCTTGAACCCGGACCTTCTTGCTGTGAGGCGACAGCGCTAACCACTACACCACCGTGCCGCCCCGTTTTGAGGGTCTTACGATGGCTAAAAACTCATGGAACTTTGCACATGCATTTTTCCGATGATATAATTTGAACTAATATGGTAAATCAGGGGCGGCACGGTGGTGTAGTGGTTAGCGCTGTCGCCTCACAGCAAGAAGGTCCAGGTTCGAGCCCCGTGGCCGGCGAGGGCCTTTCTGTGTGGAGTTTGCATGTTCTCCCCGTGTCCGCGTGGGTTTCCTCCGGGTGCTCCGGTTTCCCCCACAGTCCAAAGACATGCAGGTTAGGTTAACTGGTGACTCTAAATTGAGCGTAGGTGTGAATGTGAGTGTGAATGGTTGTCTGTGTCTATGTGTCAGCCCTGTGATGACCTGGCGACTTGTCCATGGTGTACCCCGCCTTTCGCCCATAGTCAGCTGGGATAGGCTCCAGCTTGCCTGCGACCCTCTAGAAGGATAAAGCGGCTAGAGATAATGAGATGAGATGAGATGGTAAATCAGTCTAAGTGGGTGGGCTTCATTAACTACATAGCGCCCTCTAGTTCAAAAATACAGATTTGACATCTTGGAAATATTCGAAAACTCAGGAAATTTTGTGCACTCGTGAAAATAAGGCAAAAGTTTATTACTCCTAGGTTATTTGCCTTGGATGAGGCTAGAAGGCATCATAGCACTGAGAAGGCATCATAGCACTGAGTGGAAGGGCCTTTTATCACCACTAGTGGCTATATTTTTTAGTTTAGTCCTGTGTTTCCTTTCCTTCGCAACGTAACGTCTTTTCTTCTCGATTTCCGCTACTGTAGTCGGTCTTTCACATTTCATTCATGTCCTCCATTTTCCTCTTCTGTTTTAAATTTGTATCCCACAATGACAATGATAAAACATATGAGATCCTGGTGTATTCCATAAAACCCTGTATGTACATGCACTTCAGTTTTTACCATAGCTGGCTTGACCACAGTTGTAGAGTTTCATTTGAGCTAAACATAACTGGAACGTTGCTGTTTCCGTATTGAATTTGGCAACTGGAGGCAAAGTGAGAGAGAAGAAAAACTTCCAGATGTCGGTGTCCTCATAGATAGTTACAGCCATGATATTAGTACTGCATATTATTTTGGTTTTTTTTCCATACACATGAAAAAAGAGAGCTTGTGGTACCACAGAAACTCAAGTTTCTCCTCTGAGCAAATATTTTATCGGAATTAGCCAAGTGTGTGGAGAATATCACCAAAAATGACAAATAGTGATGTGACTGAAAACTCACTGACCCCAGACTGCTTTTCGGATTTTTCAAGTGTAGGTCATAGAAAGAATTTTCCCTGACATCCAATTATTTTTGTTGAGTGGACCAAAAGCGACTGAATTTGAATCACAGACTTCCAATTTTATTAAAATTTTTTAAATAGAAGAATTAATGAATTTATCTCCACGTGGTCCTAAATTCTCCGCTATTTTTTCCTGCTTCACCATGACGGAATACAAGATACTACGTCATGCATCACGTGATGGGCTTTCCCTGTTTGCGCAAGGCATTGTGGGATACAAATTTGAAACAGGAGAGGAAAATGGAGGACGTGAGTGTGTAAATGAAACGTGAAAGACCGACTACAGTAACGGAAAGTGAGAAGAAAAGACGTGATGTTATATCCAAAGGAAAGGAAACGCAGGACCAAACTAATAAATATCGGCGGTCAGCGAGCACCTCGGTGTGATCAGCTATTCGTTTAGCGACAGAATGATGGAACCGTCAGTGCACGGTCAAAGGTAAACCTGTAGATGGCGGTAATGCAACACTGTGGATGCCAGCTGCCGTAAAACCCAAAAGAAGAAGAAGGTAAACCTGCGCATGCATACACGGACTTCCTCTGTCTGCTTGACAGCGTGAAGTGAGAGATTTCATGCACGGCACAGTGGTGTAAATGGTTAGCACTGTCGCCTTGCAGCAAGAAGGTTCTGGGTTCGAGCCCAGCGGCTGACGAGGGCCTTTCTGTGTGGAGTTTGCATGTTCTCCCGTGTCTGCGTGGGTTTCCTCCGGGTGCTCCGGTTTCCCCCCACGGTCCAAAAACATGCGGTTAGGTTAATATGGGACGGCCTTGGGCTGAGGTGCCCTTGAGCGAGGCATCTAACTCCCAACTGCTCCCCGGGCGCTGTTAGCATGGTTGTCCACTGCTCTGGGTATGTGTGTGTGCTCATTGCTCACGTGTGTGTTCACTACTTCAGATGGGTTAAATGCAGAGAGGAATTTCACAAGTGTGTGATGAATAGAGTTGTGCTTTCTTTCTTTCATTCAGGAATCCCTCAAATTAAATAACTTCCCAGCCACAGAATGGCCTGTTGTTGTTTTTTTTTTTAGATATTACAGAAATAATCATGAGCGGCACGGTGGTGTAGTGGTTAGCGCTGTCGCCTCACAGCAAGAAGGTCCGGGTTGGAGCCCCGTGGCTGGCGAGGGCCTTTCTGTGCGGAGTTTGCATGTTCTCCCCGTGTCCGCGTGGGTTTCCTCCGGGTGCTCCGGTTTCCCCCACAGTCCAAAGACATGCAGGTTAGGTTAACTGGTGACTCTAAATTGACCGTAGGTGTGAATGTGAGTGTGAATGGTTGTCTGTGTCTATGTGTCAGCCCTGTGATGACCTGGCGACTTGTCCAGGGTGTACCCCGCCTTTCGCCCGTAGTCAGCTGGGATAGGCTCCAGCTTGCCTGCGACCCTGTAGAAGGATAAAGCGGCTACAGATAATGAGATGAGATGAGAAATAAACATCTATTACAAATTTCAGAGGGAACTAAATTTCACTGATTTTATAAAATCGAAAGGCCGTCGAGCTTTAATGATGTTTGTAAGTACATATGTGATGACTGTAGCCATTTACTACATGTAGCCCTAATCTATACGTCAAACAGTATATTCTAAAGGGAGAACAAATTAATATAGTTCATGTACATTAATTTCTTTCCCAACCAAAAATACCAACCGTTTTGTCTAGTTTTATCTCTTCAGTTGGTGATTAAGACACACACACATACACACACACACACACACAAAACTACAGAGCTAAACAGTGCATGTGATCAGGGAATAAGGGAGATTGTTGTTGAGGGCAGGAGCTCTGCGTCTTCGCTCTGCTCCAGGTGCTAATTAGATTACACTAAATGTAGGATTTGTTTACAGTCTAAAAATGAGCCTGTCACTTTTCAAAAAGCACACAGGGCTTTAAGGATCCGGCTGGTATTTGTCACTGTAATTAAGCAGAGTGACTCTGCTTTCTCCAGTGAGAGCACACAGCGTTCCCCACGCCTGAGACGCCTCTGCTTAATAATATCACTGCAGATAGATGAATCTATGAGCTACGAGAAGTCAGAATGTACATGGAGCCATGACAGATGGCAAAACACATTCAACCTCGTGTCAAAAGTAAAGGCGGGGGGAAACAACATGCACATTGTCGAGTGATGAGAGAAGCAGATAAAGGTTTACACTTTTGAACTTATCTCTATTTAGCAAGACTGAAAGAGTCACTGTTCGGTTGGGATTTAGATGAGGGTTGCAGTGTGATAACACTGGTGCTTGAAAGTTTGTGAACCCTTTAGACTTTTCTATATTTCTGCATCAGTATGACCTAAAACATCATCAGATTTTCACACAAGTCCTAAAAGTAGATAAAGAGAACCCAGTTAAACAAATGAGACAAAAATATTATACTTAGTCATTTATTTGTTGAGGAAAATGATCCAATATTACATATCTGTGAGTGGCAAAAGTATATGAACCTTTGCTTTCAGTATCTGGTGTGACCCCCTAGTGCAGCAATAACTGCAACTAAACGTTTCCGGTAACTGTTGATCAGTCCTGCACACCGGCTTGGAGGAATTTTAGCCCATTCCTCCGTACAGAACAGCTTCAACTCTGGGATGTTGGTGGGTTTCCTCACATGAACTGCTTGCTTCAGGTCCTTCCACAACATTTCGATTGGATTAAGGTCAGGACTTTGACTTGGCCATTCCAAAACATTAACTTTATTCTTCTTTAACCATTCTTTGGTAGAACGACTTATGTGCTTAGGGTCGTTGTCTTGCTGCATGACCCACCTTCTCTTGAGATTCAGTTCATGGACAGATGTCCTGACATTTTCCTTTAGAATTCGCTGGTATAATTCAGAATTCATTGTTCCATCAATGACGGCAAGCCGTCCTGGCCCAGATGCAGCAAAACAGGCCCAAACCATGATACTACCACCACCATGTTTCACAGATGGGATAAGGTTCTTATGCTGGAAAGCAGTGTTTTCCTTTCTCCAAACATAACGCTTCTCATTTAAACCAAAAAGTTCTATTTTGGTCTCATCTGTCCACAAAACATTTTTCCAATAGCCTTCTGGCTTGTCTACGTGATCTTGAGCAAACTGCAGATGAGCAGCAATGTTCTTTTTGGAGAGCAGTGGCTTTCTCCTTGCAACCCTGCCATACACACCATTGTTGTTCAGTGTTCTCCTGATGGTGGACTCATGAACATTAACATTAGCCAACGTGAGAGAGGCCTTCAGTTGCTTAGAAGTTACCCTGGGGTCCTTTGTGACCTCGTCGATTATTACACGCCTTGCTTTTGGAGTGATCTTTGTTGGTCGACCACTCCTGGTCTTGAATTTCCTCCATTTGTACACAATCAGTCTGACTGTGGATTGGTGGAGTCCAAACTCTTTAGAGGTGGTTTTATAACCTTTTCCAGCCTGATGAGCATCAAGAACGCTTTTTCTGAGGTCCTCAGAAATCTCCTTTGTTCGTGCCATGATACACTTCCACAAACATGTGTTGTGAAGATCAGACTTTGATAGATCTTTAAATAAAACAGGGTGCCCACTCACACCTGATTGTCATCCCATTGACTGAAAACCCCTGACTCTAATTTCACCTTCAAATTAACTGCTAATCCTAGAGGTTCACATACTTTTGCCACTCACAGATATGTAATATTGGATCATTTTCCTCAATAAATAAATGGCCAAGCATAATATTTTTGTCTCATTTGTTTAACTGGGTTCTCTTTATCTACTTTTAGGACTTGTGTGAAAATCTGATGATATTTTAGGTCATATTTATGCAGGAATATAGAAAATTCTAAAGGGTTCACAAACTTTCAAGCACCACTGTGACATGTTGTGCGAGCACATTGATGCATGCTTAATAGTGCAGTGTATAACATTTACTCTTATAAGTAATGAATATCATGTTATGATAAGTCTAAGTAATGCAGTCATCTTTGTATGAACAATTCTCCTACAATGAAGAATGGAAAGGAATTATCAACAAGAGTATTTAAATTGTGAATTAACACTTTAAACGTATTATTTTCCCACTTATTATTAATTATTTTGTAACTACTTTGAATTCTTTCAGTACTAATAGGAAAGGTGTGTAGTTACAAGAGTGATGAATGTAACTCTGGGCCTGGAACAGCTCCTGGGACATTAAGAGGTAATGTTCCAAGAAATACTAATTATATGATCATGCTTGTTTCACACCATGATTTGAAATATAGCTCAAGCGCGGATCTGATGCTTAGTGATCTGCCCAGATTGCTTTCTTTACATTTGTGTCAGCAGATGTGTCCGACATGAAGGTTGTTTCCTGTTCTGATGCCATGATCCGTGGAGCCTAGACATACCATACCATGTTCACAGTAGTGGGTAGTTTGCAACCTAAAATTAAAATAATTGAAAAATTACTGTTTCTAGTCTGGGAAACCTGCATGTCTCAATACATTAGTCTGATTGGCACCAAATGGCCATCTTGCACCTCCTTTTTTTCTTTAAAGGGAATCTACACTCCAGAAAGCAACCTTTCATGTTCCTTGAACCTTCATATGGATGGACATATCTGCTTTGGTGTACTTCTAAATTGAGGTGGAGAACCTAGTTTTACAACCCCAATTCCAAAAAAGTTGGGACACTGAGTAAAACATAAATAAAAACAGAATGTGAAGATTTCCAAATCATAGAAACTCTGTATTTCATTGAAAATAGTACAAAGACAACATATCAAATGTTGAAACTGAGAATTTTTTATTATGTTTTTTTTAAAATATATGCTCATTTTTAATTTGATGTCAGCAACACATTACAGAAAAGTTGGGACAGGGGCAACAAAAGACTGAAAAAGTTGTGTAATACTAAAAAAAAAAAATAATAATAATAATAATTTGGTTAATTGGCAACAGGTCAGTAACATGATTGGGTATAAAAAGAGCATCCCAGAGAGGTGGCGTCTCTCAGAAGTAAAGATGGGGAGGGGTTCACCGCTCTGTGAAAGACTGTGTGAGCAAACAGTGCAACAATATAAGAATAACGTTCCTCAATGTAAAATTGCAAAGAATTTGTGGATCACATCATCTATGGTCCATAATATCATTAAAAATTTCAGAGAATCTGGAGAAATCTCTGTATGCAAGGGACAAGGCTGAAAACTGACATTGGATGCCTGTGATCTTCAGGCCCTCAGGAAACACTGCATTAAAAGCAGACACGTGTCTGTCATGGAAATCATTGTATGGGCTCAGGAACACTTCAGAAAACCATCGTCTGTGAAAACAGTTCATTACTGCATCCACAAATACAAGTTAAAACCAGATATAAACAATATCCAGAAACACCACCACCTTCTCTGGGCCCAAGCTCTTTTACGATGGACTGAGGCGAAGTGGAAAACTGTCCCGATGTCTGATGAATCAAAAGTAGAAATTCTTTTTAGAAATCATGGACACCATGTCCTCCAGGCTAAAGAGGAGAGGGACCATCCGGCTTGTTATCAGCGCACATTTCAAAAGCCAGCATCTGTGATGGTATGAGAGTGCATTAGTGCACATGACATGGGTAGCTTGTACATCTGGGAAGGCATCATTAATGCTGAATGATATATACACGTTTCAGAGCAACATGCTGCCATCCAGACAAAATCTTTTTCAGGGAATGCCTTCCTTCTTTCAGCAAGACAATGCCAAACCGCTTTCTGCACATATTAAAACTGCATGGCTCCGTAATAAAAGAGTCTGGGTGCTAAACTGGCCTGCCTGCAGTCCAGACCTGTCTCCTATTTAAAACGTTTGGCACATTATGAAGCACAAACTAGAACAAATGAGACCCTGAACTGTTGAGCGACTGAAATTGTATGTCAGGCAAAAATGGGACAACATTTCACTTTTAAAACCACAGCAATTGGTCTCCTCAGTTCCTAAACGTTTACGGTGTTGTTAAAAGTAGAGATGATGCAACACAGTGGTAAACATGCCCCTGGTCCAACTTTTTTGAAACGTGTTGCTGACATCAAATTCAAAATGAGCATACAGTATATTAAAGAAAAAAAAATTAAATTTCTCGGTTTCACATTTGATATGTTGTCTTTGTACTATTCTCAATGAAATATAAGGTTTCCATGATTTGCAAATCATCACATTCTGTTTTTATTTACAGTTTACACAGCATCCCAACTTTTTTGGGGAATTGGGGTTGTATATTTCCATAAACTTAAATAGTCACAGACTCATGGTCAGGTCATGTTCAATCGTCTTAGTATCCATTACTTTAAAGGTTTTTCTAAATCCCGTGAAATCATACAAGTTCTCAGGGTCAATTGAGTCACTCAGTGCTTTTTGTTATTCAGCAGTTCAGTTTGATGCAAAATATGGAGTTCCTGAGGTCGTTTTAACTGCTCCATGCTGTCCATGTCGTGTTTGTGTCACTTCAGCTGACAACCCCTCAGAGACTCCCACCACCACAGCTGGATATTTCAGTACATTGCTGCTGGCTAGCTCTACTGTTAGTGTTTGCTGCACACGTGATTGCATCAGTCATGTCTCCCACAGGTTTCTCTTACATAAGGGTGCCAATTAGCAGAGAAAGTCCTAACAATATTCAAACAGGCCACAACTTCCAAGAGCTAAGAAGTGTCTGACAAGAGAAGGAAACAGCTTGTGGAATAAAGAGTCACAGAGGTAACAAGCATCTTTGAATATATTGGATGTTGTACAGTAAGTTTAATGAAGAAGACATGCTGAATGGTGGAATAAGACAGATGTTATTTGGGTGGCTATCAAAACACGTAAAAGAACACATACATTTTTAATTATTGCTATAGCAACTATGCTGCCTCAGTAAGTAACTGACCTGTAACCATGCACTCCGCTGTGAGTCTAGGTGCACTTACCCTATATCTACACTTTGTGGCCACTTTATCATGTACATGTATTATATTGGTTTATAAGTATTCAATTACAGACTGTAGCCCAGCTGTTGCTATGCACAATTTGTCTCCTTCCTTCTACCCCATCCTTTAATGGAAAGGCACCATAGGATCACTGCTGACCAGATATTATTTGAGAAGTGAGCCATCACATTTCCTTTGAGCATAGCTCGATCCATTATCCACGAAAGACATGCATGAATACTTTTCTCTACAGTCCTGGCAACCAGATGGTGAAATGACCTTCCCCGGCTGTCCAAAGAGCTGAGTCACAAGGTGTCCTCAAATGAAGGCTGAAGACCTAACTCTTCACCAAGCACTTAAATGAGCATAAATAATAACAATAAAAAATGACTTATGTGTTTTTGTTGGATTAACTCATACTGATTCCTCCCTAAGAAGAATTTAGCTTGACAGTATTCTTAGACCCTGACCTTTCTGGATAAGGACAAATGCCAAATACTTTAAACATAAATGCAAATGTGTCACTAATTTCTTCTCCTTTCAGTAACCGGGTTTCCATTGCAGTTTTAGAAGTGTTATTTGAAAACTTTTGACAAAACTCTATTGCGAATGGTCTGTGTTTCCACTGAGTGATGTTATACGATTAAAGCTTGGCTTTCTCCTCTCGCGATAGCTCTTACAGGGCGCTCTTTTTTCAGAAAGGTAGCATTTCCATTTGCTCATGTTATGTCATGACTTAAATGCGAAAAATCTGTTTCCATTTCGATTTTGGGAAATATTGCTTTATTGTATCATCTGAAAAACCACCCTCATGTGAGTGTGAAAACCTTTTTGTGATATTTGAGAGGTTTTTTTTTTAAATTCATGTTTCCATTACTCGTGTTTTTTAGTTCACAATTTCAAATTACGTGTTAAGCAGGTTAATGGAAACACGGCTAGTGTGTGGTGCATTTCTGAGCATGATGAGCGCTGCTCTCATGTCATTCGTTTTGAGTTCATATCATGTGGTTTTGTTAATTATCAAAGTCAAAGTCCATCCCATGCCAGAACCTGGTCTTCCCAGGCAGTCTCCCATCCCAGTGCTAACCAGAGCTGGGTTTCCCAAAAACTTCTTAATGCTAAGAACATCTTAACTAGGAGAGAGTGTGTTCATTGTGCTGCTCACTCTACCATTTAACGATGATCTTTGTGCTACGATGCTTATGGGAAACTCAAGCAAGACCCTGAAGGAGTATTGGGTGGCACTGATCTCCACTTCTATAGTCCTCAGTCTCTTGCCTATACAGCTAGGGTTACAGTCGGGGGCTCGTTCTCTGGTTAACCACAAGAGTCTGACTCCCCACTCACATCTGTATTGCAGTGTGCCTTGCCAGATGGCAGTAGGTACCATTTTTATGATGGTCTTTGGTATGACCCGACCCGACCGTGAGTAGAACGCGCGATCTCCCAGTCGAGAGGCAGACATGCTAACCACTAGGCCAGCTCATGGTTATGACATGCTTTATTTTGGTTTTGATCTCTGTCCAAACCAAACCAAACCAAACCAAACCAAACCATTTCTGCCCCATCCCACTGTTGATATGTTACCCGATTGTGTTCACCTATCTTGTTTATTTAGACCCTCTTATTTTTCTCCATCCACACAAAGTCTTGTCAAATGTTATCATATGTTTCATGGGAGACCATGGCCTAATGGTTAGAGATGAAGCTTGGGGACCAAAAAGTTGCCAGTTTGATTCCCTGGATTAGCAGGAATGGCTGAAGTGTCCTTGAGCAAGGCACCTAACCCCAAAGGCTACTCTGGGTATGTTGTACATTGCTTTGGATAAGAGTGTCTGCTAAATGCCTGTAATGTAATGTTTCCTTCTTGTGTTGTTTTCCAGTCCTTGTTCTTTGTATAGTATCTCCTGGTTGTCTGTTTCCCTTGATTTTTACAAGTATGGTTTGTTCCTGGTTTGTTGCAGTCTGCCTGCGTTCTAACACCCTCAATGGTAAAGATTCTTGGATTTGGCCAAAAGTGGACATGCCAAGAACCTGTATTTACGTCATATTATAAATAATTATCAATAACATTAATACAGTAGTCCAGTGTTTCTCAACCTTTTTTCAGTCACGGCACCCTTCAGAAGTATGCAAATTCTCAAGGCACCCCCATATAAAATATACACAGTCATACGCTGACCCCGGCAGTGACGTTGTGACATGGGAAAGGGGGCCGTGAGACAAATTTTGATGATGCATGAGGCAGCGATGATCTGCATTAGTGTAACTATCGTTTTTTGGAATTTTAATTCATTTTATTTATTTCAATGTTATAATATATAATTTTTTGACGGCACCCCTAACGAAGCCAGATGGCACCCCAGGGTGCCGCAGCACCCCGGTTGAGAAAGGCTGCAGTCGTCTGTGGGATGTGGTACTGTTGGTTTGGGAAACAGACCACTAGCCAAAAAAATGTTCAGCCAACAGTGGTGCTGTAGTCAGAAGCTGACATTGATGAAGGGTAGATAATAGTCAATAGGCCTAATGGCCAATAATTTAAAAGTCCTCAGCTGCTGTGCCTGATACACTCATTCCAGTAGTACCTACTGACACGATATCACAATATCAGTGTCAGTGCTGAGAATGAGCCACTTAAATAATACCTTGTCAGTTGTGACCTGGATAGGTTAGAAGAGGGGTGACAAATTGTTCATAACAACAGTAACTGTATACCTAGAAAGTGTATTTATGTAGTAGGTTTGCCTGCTAGGCGGCACGGTGGTGTAGTGGTTAGCACTGTTGCCTCACAACAAGAAGGTTCTGGGTTCGAGCCCAGTGGCCAACGGGGGCCTTTCTGTGTGGAGTTTGCATGTTCTCCCCGTGTCTGCGTGGGTTTCCTCTGGATGCTCTGGTTTCCCCCAAAGACATGAAGGTTAGGCTAATCGGTGGCTCTAAATTGACCGTGAGTGTGAATGTGAGTTGTTGTTTCTATGTGTCAGCCCTGTGATGACCTGGTGACTTGTCCAGGGTGTACCCCGCCTCTTGCCCATAGTCAGCTGGGATAGGCTCCAGCTTGCCCGCGACCCTGCACAGGATAAGCGGCTATGGATAATGGAAAATGGAATGGTTTACCTGATATGAATATACTGTAGATACAACGAATACAACATCGAAGCAACCAATGACCATTTGTTATTACATGATGCTTGATATTATTCTCTAAATACTGCAGAATAGCCCAGCCTGGGCAAAGACAAGATGAAATGTACAGCCTTGGAAATATTGCTTCATCGACAGGTGCAGAACTCCCCACTTATTATCACAAGAAGAGCAATTTCTCTAAGGCTTACAAAAGAGCATCCCCTGAGACACTGGTGCTATCCAGAGACTCTGGCACATTCGTACACTGAGACTAATGCAATCAACAGAGGGGAAGTGGAGAATCCTTAACCATGAGCTGTCTATGTGATGTGTACACAATGAACAACTGACACGTAGCTTCCATGAAAGAATGCTTCACGTGCAATTAGATAAGATGATGGAGAACTTGTGTTTCTCCACTATCTTACCTCGTTTCATCTTATTCAGTTTTTGCTACACAGAGGAAAACTGGGAGATGAGCAAAGAAAAGTTCTTGTGCATGCATTTAATCTCAGAAGTGCTGAAGTGTCAGCTCACCTCTGGGAAAGCGATCTTAATTGGGACCTGTGTTGCCATGTGCAGCTGGCCATGCAGAGCTGCCATTCTTATACTGCCACTTAGCAGAATAAAGAGACACAGAGACATCTTCATCTCTGATGAAAGAGAACGGCATAGAAGGGCTTTCTCTGTCTTGGATGTCCAAACACTCTAACCCCCTCCCCTCGTCCCCCTCCAATTCCCCATTCCAGACTTTCTTTCATTCTCACAGTCTCTCATTTTCAACACATCTTCAGTCTTTGTCAGTCTCCTTAACAGTTAATCAACAGACAAATGACAATATAACGATCAAAGTGGATGAAGGTCATAAATCAGAACACGACGATCCAATATCAGTCTGACTGGACCACGACTTGAGTGAATTTCAGTTTTTCTTGGTTTGTCAAAAATACAATTTCTGAACAATTTTCCACTTAACCCAAATGTACTAGGTCAGCCAAAACAAATCATGTTTGGTGTCTGGCATCTGTTTCTGTCATTCTGCACTGCAACTATGACGCTAATGTGGCTAACAAGCATGGGAAATAAATAACTGCCTCAAACCACATCCATTTCTTCCGTAATGTCGTGCAGCCTTGAAGAGGTGGTGGACCTACGCACATGTAGTATGGCATTAATAAAGGAATTGCACAGACCTCAGACATAACTATGGACTTGCATGCTATTTGGACAGTTGTGCATAAGATACTAACATAAGAGGAGTCTGCCAAAGTTTGCACGTTTAAGTTAAGTGTGACTCTGACCTTGAACTTAAGTCTGTTTTCCTTCCGGAACAGTAAGTTCAGTGCTACTTTCTGTCAGTTTTATGTAAGTACAATATATCACCCTGAAATCCATGTTTTGTGTTGTAAACACACTAAAAAAAAAGCAATGTAATGCCATTCGAAAGCAATATTAAAGACATAAATATGATACTATTCATTAATTCATATTATTATACATACAGGACACTTTTTTTGATGGAATAAAAACATGTGTTCTATTCCCTTCTAGCGGGTTCCATTAATTTGGTTTGACAGCATGCAATATTGTCCGCATATCGCTTATCCGACGTGTATTACGTCACTCTATCCAATGGAGAATGAGTGTTGAATATGGTTTACGATATTGCATGGTTGTCAAGACAACATGGCATCACACGTCGGAGACATAAAACTAGCGAGCGACTGTGACAATTTGTAAATAAACATGGCCGCCCGGTTTGCTTTGTTAAATATGCAAGATTTTGAGATAATTTTGAAAGAGAAAGACACGTTGAATACCCAAAAGGAATGCATATGTATAATAATAATAATAATAATAATAATAATAAACTGTGGGTGGTAAAAGAGAGCAACTGGATTTGCTTGAAGATTCTTGAAGACGTTTCACCTCTCATCCGAAAGGCTTCTTCAGTTCTGTCTGACTAATAGGGAGTATCAGGTATTTATCCTCTCAAGGATGAAAAGCAATCTGAAGATGTCGTTGAGTCATCCTGTTGGTGTGGGTCACTGGGGGCTGGGTGTGAACGGCCTAGAGAGTCGTTGGGGTGATCAATGGGTTGTTGGTTCTCTCTGTCCTCTTGTGAGTCACTGAAAACAGCTGGGTTTTGGTGTGCATTTGGTTGTCTGGGAAGTGTGCCAAGGACTGCATTGTAGGTGGCTGATAAATGGTGTCTTAGACCACCACCTCTGTTCAGTGATGGTCATTCCAGGTTGACAAAAATGGTTTCTTTAACTCCTCGCTCATACCAACGATCTTCTCTTTAACTCCTCGCTCATACCCGCAGTTCTGAAATGCTTTCTTGATGTGATTTTGCTCCTTTTCTTTTCCCTCTATTGTTGTAGGAATGTTCTGAGCCCTGTGTTGCAAGGTCCTAATGATCCCCAATTTGTGTTCCAGTGGGTGGTGTGAGTCAAAGAGTAGGTACTGGTCTGTGTGTGTGGGTTTCTGGTAGACCTTGATGCTAGAACACTGTGGCAGCGGGGGCGTGGTCAAGCACCGGTCTGTGACAGGAGGGCGGAGTCAGGGAAGGTAAGTGGCAGAATCACTTCACCTGAGAGCAATTAACCTGTGTTTGTGTGTCTTCCCAGGGACCGCGCCCTATTTAGGGAGGGAGAGCGAGAGCAGAGGAGATCTCTCCCGAACGAGACACCTGATGTGTGTGTGTGTCTGGTTTAAACCGATTGTGTTCCCTGAAAAGTGGAAGCAATAAAACGATTTGTTGAACCTGATCTCTGTCCTGCCGTCCTCTGTGCTCCACCCACACCTAGGGAAAGCTACAGTGGTGCCGAAACCCGGGAAATGGAGCACCAACCCAACAGCCCCATGGAATCCTCCCCGTTCACCGACCTGGTCCACGCCCTCGCCACGGCTCAGCAAAGCCAGCACCAGGCGCTCGTCACACTCCGAAAGGAACAAGAGCGGCGCTTCAATGCCCTGGTGCTGGCCCAGCAAGAAGATCGCAAGGCGTTCCGGCGTCTCCTCGCGTCGGCGGGGCCCACCAGCGCTCCTGCCGCGGGCCCGTCTCCCCTCACCTTAACTAAGATGGGCCCGCAGGATGACCCCGAGGCTTTCTTCACGTTATTCGAGCAGGTCGCTGAAGCCTCGGGGTGGCCGATGGAGCAGCGCACGGCGCGCCTCCTCCCCCTCCTGACGGGAGAGGCGCAGCTGGCTGCACTACAGCTCCCCGCCGATCGCCGGCTGGCCTACGCCGACCTTCGCCGGGCTGTCATTCAGCGCGTGGGGCGCACGCCGGAGCAGCAGCGCCAGCGCTTCCGCGCGCTGCGGATGGAGGAAGTCGGCAGCCCGTTCGCGTTCGGCCAGCAGCTCCGGGACGCCTGCTGGCAGTGGCTGAGGGCCGAAGATCGCGACGCCGAGGGAATCGTCGATCAGGTGGTACTGGAACAGTTCATCGCCCGCTTACCAGCAGGAGCCGCGGAGTGGGTCTAGTGCCACCGCCCGGCGTCGCTGGATCAGGCAGTCGAGCTGGCGGAGGATCATCTGGCGGCTGTCTCGGCGGCAGGACAGCAGATGTCGACATCTCTTCTCTCCTCTTCTCTTTCTCTCTCTCTCTCCCCTCCTTCTGTATCCCGTCCTCGCCCCATTCCCCCACCGCGGAGGCGGGGGCCGGCACCACCCCTGCCTGCCCGCCGCACCCGCGGTGCCCTCCCGTTTCTCCCTTCTGTGTCTGTCTCTCCCCCACCTCAGGTGAGTGAGCCCCAGAGCACCGGTGCAGAGGGGAAGCCCGGGCCGGTTTGCTGGCGCTGCGGGGAACCGGACCACCTTCAACAGCAGTGCACAGCAATGGAAGTGGGCGCGGTGGTTCGGATCCCCGACGCGCCAGAGGCCGCCCTCGATCGGGCCGGAGCGTATCGCATACCGGTGAGTATCCAAGGGGCTACATATCAGGCATTGGTGGATTCTGGTTGTAATCAGACCTCAATTCGCCAAAGCCTGGTTCAAAACGAGGCATTGGGGGGAGCACAAGGGGTGAAGGTTTTGTGTGTGCACGGGGATGTTCACAGCTACCCTTTGGTGTCGGTCCATATTATTTTCAGAGGGGAAAAATTTATAGTGAAGGCGGCGGTTAATCCTCGCCTTACCCACTCGTTAATTTTGGGGACTGATTGGCCGGGATTTCGGGGTTTAATGACGCGCCTAGTAGAGAGTGGGTCCTGCCAGTTGACAGGGGGAGGTCCCGGTGTCGTTTTGGCGGGAGCAGCTGTCGCAGAGCCGTCTACGTCATCTCCGCGTCAGGGTGAGGAGCCACCGGCTCCTCCTCTCTCTATTGGGGAATCCCTCGCGGATTTCCCATTGGAGCAGTCGCGAGACGTGACTCTGCGGCATGCGTTTGACCAAGTGAGAGTAATCGATGGTCAAACGCTCCCGCCGAACGCCACCCCGTCCTTCCCCTACTTCGCGATTATGAAGGATAGGTTATACCAAGTGACGCAGGACACTCAAACTAAAGAGCGAGTCACGCAGCTTTTGATTCCAAAGAGCCGCCGGGAATTGGTATTCCAGGCGGCTCACTTTAATCCCATGGCTGGACACTTAGGGCAGGATAAAACACTAGCCCGAATAATGGCCCGATTCTATTGGCCGGGGATTCGCGGCGATGTCCGTAGGTGGTGTACGGCATGCCGCGAATGCCAGTTAGTAAATCCAGCGGCCATTCCAAAAGCGCCATTGCGCCCTCTACCGTTAATCGAGACCCCGTTTGAAAGAATTGGGATGGATCTCGTCGGGCCATTAGATCGGCCAGCACGAGGGTACCGCTTTATATTAGTTCTAGTGGACTATGCAACGCGATACCCGGAAGCAGTGCCTCTGCGCAATATCTCAGCACGCAGTATTGCAGAGGCACTCTTCCGCGTCATCTCCCGAGTTGGAATCCCGAAAGAGATTCTGACTGATCAAGGCACTACGTTTATGTCACGAACACTACGCGAACTGTATGGGTTATTGGGGATTAAGCCGATCCGCACCAGTGTGTATCACCCACAAACGGACGGTTTAGTAGAACGGTTCAACCGCACCCTCAAAAATATCATTAAGAAATTCGTAAGTGAGGACGCACGTAATTGGGATAAGTGGCTCGAACCCTTGCTGTTCTCAGTGCGAGAGGTCCCTCAAGCCTCCACGGGGTTCTCCCCGTTCGAATTATTATATGGGCGTAAGCCGCGCGGCATCCTGGACGTGCTGCGGGAAAATTGGGAGGAGGGACCTTCACAAAGTAAGAATGAAATTCAGTACGTTATGGACCTGCGCGCAAAACTCCACACGCTCACCCACCTAACTCAGGAGAATTTGCGGCAGGCCCAGGAACGGCAAGCCCGCCTGTACAACAAGGGTACGTGCCTTAGAGAGTTCACACCGGGAGATAAAGTACTCGTACTCTTGCCCACGTCGAGCTCCAAATTAATCGCCAAGTGGCAAGGACCCTTTGAGGTCACACGGCGAGTCGGGGACATCGACTATGAGGTGAGGCGAACAGACAGGGGTGGGGCGCTACAGATTTACCACCTCAATCTGCTCAAACTCTGGAACGAGGAGGTCCCCGTGGCGTTGGTGTCGGTAGTTCCGGAGAAGGCGGAGCTGGGGCCGGAGGTTCAAAAAGGGGATTTGGCATCACGTACCTCTCCGGTCCCCTGTGGAGACCACCTCTCCCCGACCCAACTCACGGAGGTCGCCCAGTTGCAGGCCGAGTTTTCGGATGTGTTCTCGCCCCTGCCCGGTCGCACTAACCTCATAGAACACCACATAGAGACACCCCCGGGGGTGGTAGTGCGTAGCCGCCCTTATAGACTACCCGAACACAAAAAAAAGGTGGTTCGGGAAGAACTTCAGGCCATGGTCGAAATGGGCATCGTCGAGGAGTCCCACAGCGACTGGAGCAGCCCGGTGGTCTTGGTTCCCAAGGCCGACGGCTCGGTCCGGTTCTGTGTGGACTATAGAAAAGTCAACGCGGTGTCTAAATTCGACGCGTACCCAATGCCTCGTATTGATGAGCTGCTCGATCGACTAGGCACGGCTCGCTTTTACTCGACACTGGATTTAACGAAGGGATATTGGCAGATCCCCTTGACTCCATTATCCCGGGAGAAAACGGCCTTTTCCACACCGTTCGGCTTACACCAGTTCGTCACACTTCCGTTTGGGCTGTTTGGGGCGCCCGCTACGTTTCAGCGGCTGATGGACCGGGTCCTCCGGCCCCACGCCACCTATGCGGCCGCCTACCTGGACGACATTATCGTTTATAGTAACGACTGGCAGCGGCACCTGCAACACCTGAGGGCCGTCCTTAGGTCGCTGAGACGGGCGGGACTAACGGCCAACCCAAAGAAGTGTGCGATTGGGCGGGTGGAAGTACGGTATCTGGGCTTCCACTTGGGCAACGGGCAGGTGCGTCCCCAAATTAATAAGACAGCAGCGATTGCGGCCTGCCCGAGGCCCAAGACCAAAAAGGGGGTGAGACAGTTCCTGGGGCTGGCTGGCTACTATCGTAGGTTTATACCTAATTATTTGGACGTCACCAGCCCGCTGACTGACCTCACTAAAAAGGGGGCGCCAGATCCGGTCCAGTGGACGGAGCAGTGCCAGCGGGCTTTCTCGGAGGTAAAGGCTGCACTGTGTGGGGGGCCACTTTTACACTCCCCTGACTTCTCTCTCCCTTTTATGTTACAGACGGATGCGTCGGACAGAGGGCTGGGGGCCGTTTTGTCCCAGCAGGTGGAGGGGGAGGATCGCCCGGTCCTATACATCAGCCGGAAGCTGTCAGTGCGTGAGGGGCGCTACAGCACGATCGAAAAGGAGTGCCTGGCGATCAAATGGGCGGTCCTCGCCCTCCGGTACTACCTGCTGGGGCGCTCTTTCACCCTCTGTTCGGACCACGCGCCCCTCCAGTGGCTCCACCGCATGAAAGATGCCAACGCGCGGATCACCCGTTGGTATCTGGCGCTCCAACCCTTTAATTTCAATGTGGTCCACAGGCCGGGGGCGCAGATGGTCGTGGCGGACTTCCTCTCCCGTCAAGGGGGGGGGGAGTCGGCTGCGGGCCGGACGGCTGCCCGGCCTGAGTCGGGCGGTGGGGGTATGTGGCAGCGGGGGCGTGGTCAAGCACCGGTCTGTGACAGGAGGGCGGAGTCAGGGAAGGTAAGTGGCAGAATCACTTCACCTGAGAGCAATTAACCTGTGTTTGTGTGTCTTCCCAGGGACCGCGCCCTATTTAGGGAGGGAGAGCGAGAGCAGAGGAGATCTCTCCCGAACGAGACACCTGATGTGTGTGTGTGTCTGGTTTAAACCGATTGTGTTCCCTGAAAAGTGGAAGCAATAAAACGATTTGTTGAACCTGATCTCTGTCCTGCCGTCCTCTGTGCTCCACCCACACCTAGGGAAAGCTACAAACACAAATTGGGGGTCATTAGGACCTTGCAACGCAGGGCTCAGAACATTCCTACAACGGTAGAGGGAAAAGAGAAGGAGCAGAATCACATCAAGAAAGCACTTCAGAACTGCGGGTATCCCAACTGGGCTTTCTTCAAGAGCAGAAAAAGGAACATAACGGACAACGAAAATAACAGGAACAAATGCAAGAACATTATCATTCCCTACATTTCTGGTCTATCTGAGAAACTCAGGAGGATCTTCTACAAACACAACATTCCGGTACATTTCAGACCCAGTAACACCCTGAAGCAGAAACTGGTCCACCCTAAGGACAGAATATCCAGACACAAACAGGACAACGTAGTGTATGCAATTCAGTGCAGTGAGGAATGCACGGACTCATATGTTGGGGAAACAAAACAACCGCTTCACAGGCGCATGGCTCAACACAGGAGATCCGGTTCCTCAGGCCAGGACTCTGCTGTCTATCTTCATCTTAACAACAAAGGACACTCATTTCAGGATTGCAACGTATGCATTTTAGCCAGAGAGGATCGTTGGTATGAGCGAGGAGTTAAAGAAGCTATTTTTGTCAACCTGGAACGACCATCACTGAACAGAGGTGGTGGTCTAAGACACCATTTATCAGCCACCTACAATGCAGTCCTTGGCACACTTCCCAGACAACCGAATGCACATCAAAACCCAGCTGTTTTCAGTGACTCACAGGAGGACAGAGAGAACCAACAACCCACTGATCACCCCAACGACTCTTTAGGCCGTTCACACCCAGCCCCCAGTGACCCACGCCAACAGGATGACACAACGACATCTTCGGATTGCTCTTCATCCATGAGAGGATAAATACCTGATACTCCCTATTAGTCAGACAGAACTGAAGAAGCCTTTCGTCTTCAAGAATCTTCAAGCAAGTCCAGTTGCTCTCTTTTACCACCCACAGTTTACTATGACCTGGATGACTGAGAATCTTCACAGACAAATAATAATAATAATAATATTGGCTGGCTTTTTTCATGGTATATCAGATATATTCCATTCAGTCTTTGACTCGTTCAATATCATGCTAGCTGAATGGAATAGATCTGATATACCACTCAATGCCAGCCAATATTATTTAAGTATTGTATCTTTAAAGGTGCAATAGCCATTTTTTAAAATTCTTTCTTGTAAAAAAATAACCTGGATAATATGTAAAGTATGATTAAAAATAATTATTTAATTTGTGGCTTCAGCACAAGTGTATTAAGTGGAAGAGAAAACCCATTTGGAAGACTGACTTACTGTATGGTCCAGAATGCTAAAAAAAAAAAAAAAAGACACCCTACTCCATGAGCCCTGTAGATGGGGTGGGGGCATTGTGAAAATGGCTGGGAATTGGGTGGGCTCAAGGAGGTCATAAATAATTCAAATGTCGACTCCACCTTCTTAACCATCGAGAGCGAATCTTACCTATTGCAACTTTAAAGTTCAAACTTTACTTTCATTTCAGAAACAACACTGAAAGTGAGACAGCAGCAGATGAATGTCCTTATACTCGATTTAGCATCTCATGGCTACATTAAGTTCAGCATCGTTAACTCTTGGCCCATAATATAAACAAAAATTAAAATGGGCACCTGGATGGCATTATGTTATGTTTTTTTTCTATTATAGTGGCACCCTAGAGGGCACGTTTTCTCACACATAGGAGCACCTTGTGTGCACATTCTCTCATTTTCTCAGATGTAGGGAAGCCTATACTGCACTGCATCTTGTTTTCACCACTGCAAAGGCACCCACTAGGGGACTTCATTACGTTTCCTAGCACATATGGGAACTCTATAGGGCACTGCATCTCGTTTTCTCCACTGGGAGGGCACCTTTCTCGAAAACATATTTTCATCGCATTTTCTTGCACGTAGCTAAACTCTAGAGCACATTTCATCACATTTTCCCATTTGAAAGGCAACCATTAGAGCACTTTATCACGTTTTCATCAATGTAAAGCCACCCTAGAGAGCCCTTTATCATGTTTTATCTACCTGAGGAGCTTCCTAGAAGAACTCCCAGGGGTGTTGTTTTGATCACTGGGACACTGCTGCTGAGTACAGCAGTGAACAGGATGTGTGAGATCAAATGCTATGATCCAAATCATAGAACAATGAGTGTGGAAGACAAATTGTTAAATTAAATCAACTTAGCGGATTAACATTATAATTATGGCTAGCACTAGTGATGGAACAATGGAGGAGAAATATACTAGACTCCTATTAAATGTTTAATTTGATGCTTACCGACTTCGGACATCTGCTTTATCATTCTGTATTTATTTTCAGCGGATGATATTTGGACAGACTTGTCCAGGGTGTACCCCGCCTTTCGCCCATAGTCAGCTGGGATAGGCTCCAGCTTGCCTGCAACCCTGTAGAACAGGATAAAGCGGCTAGAGATAATGAGATGAGATGAGATGAGATGAGATGAGATGAGATGAGATGAGATGAGATGAGATGAGATGAGATATTTGGACATAAACACAAGTATTATAGATGGAACCAAAAGACCATGTCTTAGACACCCACTTGGACAAAGTCAAGCAACCTTGGTGGTATGAACTGTAGGCCATTTTGAACGGGCCAGCCAGAAATAGTCAATGAACACAACATGCATGATTTATTGAAACCAAATAAAAAAAAAACCAAACCCAAATTCATGGCATAGCTGAAGGCTGCAAAGGCAAAACACCCTGAATGGGATGATAATCCATCACAGGGCACCATGCACACACATTCACACACTCATTCCCACTTAGACACAATTTAACATGGACAATCCACCTGCCAGCATGTTTTGGAGACGTGGGATGAAACTGGAAAGCCTGGAGACAATCCAGGAATTAAGCCAGGAAGCCTGTTCACTGTGCCTCTCTATTGTAAACTTACATTTGTAAATCCAGACAATCCGTTTTAATGACACAATGAGAGTCAAAGCTCCAGTGTATAACTAAAGAATCAAATCCAGACATCAAATATGTCCAGGCTACATTTGGGTTAACCAAATGTAAGCCTAGCGGTTAGTATGTCCACCTCTCAACCAGGAGATCATGAGTTCTCTTTGTGGTTGGGTCATACCAAAGACCATCATAAAAATGGTACCTATTGCCATCTGACGAGGCACTCCGCAATACAGATGTGAGTAGGGAGTCAAACTCTTGCGGTTACCAGAGGACCAGCTCCATAGTGTAACCCTAGCTATTATGTAATAGGTGAGAGGCAGAGGGCTATTTTTGGGTTTCACGTGACGTCACATCCGCCTCATTAATTATTCAAAACTTTAGCTGGTGGTCAACCAAAGCTCAGTTGACAAAGCGTTTGTATGGAGAAGGTACATTGCTCGCATGAAAAATGCCTTACGCTTGCGTTGTTTTAGGCTGTTCAAATCGATCAAACCGTGAAACTGATAAAGTTTCTTCAGGGTTCCCCATGAACTAATAAAAAGGGTGAACGAACACAGGATTTCACAAAAAGACGTCGAGAACTGTGGCTTTTGAACCTCTGGCTGAAATCGAAGGGAGCCGAGTCGAAGCGTGCTCGAGTTTGCAGTGATCACTTGGTGAAAGGTTTGTATATTCCTCTCAGCTATGGCCTTAGTGTTTTCCAAGTACTTTTCTCGCTATGTGTCGTTATTTTATGGTAATTTTTTTAGTCACGAAGTGCTAAAGTCCTCAGCTGTTTCTTTG
This sequence comes from Neoarius graeffei, assembly GCF_027579695.1. Lineage (NCBI taxonomy): Eukaryota > Metazoa > Chordata > Actinopteri > Siluriformes > Ariidae > Neoarius > Neoarius graeffei. The sequence continues at coordinate 75,630,911 of NC_083577.1, forward strand.
TTTACTCCTCAATAAACGGACGCCATGCTGAAAATAACGCGTCTCGCTTTCTTTAACAGGGTGTCCTAACGGTCTTTTCAACGAGTCTTTCAGCAAGTGCATGCGATCAAAACAACCATGAATAATAAAGTCCATATGCATGAAGGTCATGACAAAATTCTTCCCCAGCTGTACAGTTACAATGCGCCGTGATCACTTCTCCGTCTTGTTTCACTAAGATCCAGGTCTTTAAAGGGGTTTCTGATGATCTTTGTGAATGATTTACCTGAGAGATAAGAGCCAACACAAGTGAGAATCAAGCCAACTGTTGTTTGTTTACACTTCAACTTGCAGCGCGTCGTTGTAAAGACGTGAATGAAAAGCTTAAAGAAACATACTTACACGGGATTCACTCGGCCGTGACTTGATAGCGAGGTCCTTTACCCAGCCACATACAAAAAAGTTGTAAGCCTCCGTACTCTTCCACGCTTTCATCTGTTTTGCGGTGTAGAAAGACGTCTGCAACACCAGATAGTTCGAGATGTCGGGGAACTCGACTGAAGGGTCGTTTTCGAGATCGTATGACAAATCCTTCTTTCCCAGACTGTAGGGGTCAATTCCATTGCACACATCAATGTCCTGAATATATCTAAAGTGAGCAGTGGCTTCTAGATTACGAGTGTACTCTGATAACTTATCGCTAGTTGTTTGCGCTACGGCAGCTGTTTTGGTTTGCTTGACTACCACCAGAAGTGAAATCGCTAAGAAAAGTCACGTGACTGAAACCCAAGAATAGAAACATAGATCGTGCCACCCAATGTGCTTTAAGAGCCTGAGGTGGGTTTCCCAAAAATCTCTTAACGCTAAGAGCATCTTAACTAGGAGGAAAAGCGTTCATTGTGCTGCTCGCGCTACCATTTAATGATGATCTTTGTGCTGCGATGCTTTTGGGAAACTCAGGCCTGGTGAGTACTGGGATGGGAGACTGCCTGGGAAGATCAGGTCCTGGCACGGGAGGGACTTTGACATTTGGTGTAAATTTAATTAACTTCAACAATGTCATTTTATTTAGTCATCATCTGGCTCTTTTGCTTACTTGACTTTAAAAGTCCATGCAGTGAGTTATCATTACCCACAACACCAGCCTGCTTTCACTTCCCATTTCGTGTCCAACAACACAATGTTATTCCATCTAACAAACATACACACACACGCACAGGGTCAATTATCAGTGTAGTGACCTGACTTTAAGGGCAGCTAGAGGACCCATACCTGTCAAGCTTTCATCAGGGGTCTGTTTGCCCACTGCCCCCTCAGACCCTGTCAAATTTCGTGCTGTTTCTCTAACACTCCACAAGTTCATCTTTTGTCACCCCGAACAATAATGAAACGCCCTCTGGCCACCAACGCAATAAGCCAAGAGATTTATTATTATGCTGCAGCATTGCTTCTGTGTGCTCAGTGCTTACAGTTAGTCAAGCTGCTTTCAGCAACCATGAAAGGAAATCACTGTCCTGTCGATGCCAAACATGTGCAGGTTTCCATGAAGACTTAACTCCTTAACTGCCTCACATGCTATTGAAAGGGAACATGTACTGTATAAGGCCATCGAAAAATGTCTCATCATTCATATTTATCCCTGGAAGCAGATTTTAACCCACCATGAAAAATCCTGCAATCTTAATTCCACGGTACATCGGAAAGGCGCAACAGTGTAGTTAATATGTGCCATGGACATGGGTACTGCATCTTCTTTGTTAATTTATATTCAGCACCAGACTCCCTCTCATTCAGGTCCTTTTGACGAAAAGGATGGGCGCACAGATACAGTTGTTATGCTCATGCAGAGATCCAAAGACACCAGAGAGATCAGCTTTTGTGTGGAAACATCTTAAATTACCTTTCTGCCAGCACAAATGAAGTGAGTTGAGGCTATGGTATCCATAGTAACAGTGGATTGTCATGTGTTATATAATTATGCTGGTGTGTTTACACCCCCTGGACAAATCTCACACACACACACACAAAATGTATTTCGTATAGAGGATATGTTTTAAAGGAACGCTTTGGAAGATCAGGTCCAGAAATGTATAATAAATGCGGTCAACTTGCCTCTAACCTTCAGAGCTGTGTTACGAACTGAATGTCAGCAAAGGGACACTACATGAGTCTTCTGCATGTAACATACAAAACAAGTTGTATTGCGATAAGATTTCGCCCCAGCTTCTTATCCTGTAAGTTAGAATGAGGCTAAAGAACAACAAACCACAGATACTTTGGCTGCTTCTGAGTGGCTTCTGGAGAAAAAAAAAAACTCTCTATAAAGTGTACTCCTTTGTTTGTCATCCACATTGTCAATATGGCAAACTTATATTACACTCAACTCGGTCTGTGGTCAGGACACAACAGTGCCACGAGGGCGGCTTTGTTGAACTCTTTTTATTGTACAGTGGAAACTTTATGGCCAAAATAATAAACACAAATGCAACGAACTGGAGAGGACAAACTAACTGTTTGTCCAAGCTTAAAACGTATATACAGTATAACAATAAGAGACATCAACTCTTATGAAAGGCGGCACAGTGGTGTAGTGGTTAGTACTGTTGCCTCACAGCAAGAAGGTTCTGGGTTTGAGCCCAGTGGCCGATGAGGGCCTTTCTATGTGAAGTTTGCATGTTCTTCCCGTGTCTGCATGGGTTTCCTTCCGGTGCTCTGGTTTCCCCCACAGTCCAAAGACATGCAGGTTAGACTAATTGGTGGATCTAAATTGACTGTAGATGTGAATGGTTGTTTGCCTCTATGTATCAGCCCTGTGATGATCTGGAGGTTTGTCCAGGGTGTAGCCCAACTTTCGCCCATAGTCAGCTGGGATAGGCTCCAGCTTGCCTGCGACCCTGCACAGGCAGATAATGGATGGATGGATGGATGGATGGATGGATGGATGGATGGATGGATGGAACTCTTATGAAAAGTCACAACAGGTTAAAGTTCAGCTGAGGGATATTTTATCCATTGAAAGATATTCGTTCATATGAAAACCAACAAAACGACCCACTCTCATTTCAGTTCCTGGCATTTGTCATGAAATCATCATTGAATGTAATCAAGAATGCAAACAAAATCACAGAAAATTGTTCCAGAGTGCCTCTGGAATACTCTGGAAGAGTATTATTTAAAACCTGAGCCCTGTACAGGTCTGAGCTCAGCCTTTTACATCGACGCCAGGATTCAAAAGCTGCGCCTTTCCTGGACAGCATGTTAGACCATTCAGCCATGGAGGATTACATGACGACCTGAGGTTACGTAACATGGCACTTACATAGTCAGTACGCAGTGGTGCCACACTGTGACTGTGGAATCGCTACCTGAGGCTGGCACGCCAATTACATTCTTAAACATGCTTGAACTTGGTTAAACAAACACATACAGACAGGTGCCTCTATAGCAGGGGTGTCCAAACTGATCCATAAAGGGCTGTGTGGCTGCAGGTTTTCATTCCAGCCATGCAGCAGCACACCTCATTTGGCTTATTCAATCAACTGACACACCCACCCTTTAATCAAGGGTGGGTGTGGCTGCAAGTATTTGACTGTGTGAAGACAGTTCGGGGGCGGCACGGTGGTGTAGTGGTTAGCGCTGTCGCCTCACAGCAAGAAGGTCCTGGGTTCGAGCCCCAGGGCTGGCGAGGGCCTTTCTGTGTGGAGTTTGCATGTTCTCCCCGTGTCCGCGTGGGTTTCCTCCGGGTGCTCCGGTTTCCCCCACAGTCCAAAGACATGCAGGTTAGGTTAACTGGTGACTCTAAATTGACCGTAGGTGTGAATGTGAGTGTGAATGGTTGTCTGTGTCTATGTGTCAGCCCTGTGATGACCTGGCGACTTGTCCAGGGTGTACCCCGCCTTTCGCCCGTAGTCAGCTGGGATAGGCTCCAGCTTGCCTGCGACCCTGTAGAAGGATAAAGCGGCTAGAGATAATGAGATGAGATGAGAAGACAGTTCGGTTGATTGAATGAGCCAAGTCAGGTGTGCTGCTGCATGGCTGGAATGAAAACCTGCAGCCACACAGCCCTTTATGGATCAGTTTGGACACCCCTGCTCTATAGGCTTCAGCCAAAGGCTGAGCCAATAAAAAGTGCTTAAGTGGTTGATAATATTATTTTTCTATTCCAGTGCGATTTCAAGAAAGTATAGCCTAAATGTAAATGCTCTGGGTGACTGGTCAGAGGGTTGGGGGTTCAAACCCCAGCACCACCAAGATGCCACTGTTAGGCCCATGGATAAGGCCCTTTACTCAGTCCATTCCACATCAACCTTTCCACACTGACCATGCATAGAAGTGGGAAAAAGAAGAACCATCCATCCATCTTGGCATATCACTACAGTGATATGGCCACTCTGATGGCTTCAGCCATCAAAGTGTCTAGGGGAACATTACAGTCATGGTTTCCCATTGCCTTCTACTGGATTATTATAGAGGTTTTCTCCTTTCAACCATTCACACTCACACCAATAGACAATTTAGAGCCAACAGTTAGCCTAACCTGCATGTCTTTGGACTGTGGGGGAAACTGGAGCACCCAGAGGAAACCCACACAGACACATGGAGAACATACAAACCCCACACAGAAAGGCCCTCATCGGCCACTGGGCTCAAACCCAGAACCTTTTTGCTGTGAGGTGACAGTGCTAACCACTACACCACCATGCTGCTCAAAAGAAGAAGATAGTCTAAACTTAAACACTTTCCCAATAAGCCTAAATTCCTGTCTAGAATTCATTACTTCCTTCACGCCTGGCTGCTATAGCTGCTGTAGCAGGGTTTCGAAGATTGGCAATGGCAACAAAATCTGTGTAATAAATACTTTTCCTTTGATTCTACAAGCCACGAAATCACACAGCAAAGTAGAAGGATGCTCTGAAAATAAATACATGTTTCAGGTTAAATGTAGTGCTTGGCTGTAGTTGTATTTCTACCCTATAGCCTTCCCATAAGCAGAATAAACTATCAGATGTAAAGAACATTATTAACCATTCTTTTATTTAATTCTAACTGCTTTCCAACTAAAAAGGGATGTGGAACGCTGGAGCAGGAATATAAAACTATAAAACAGTTTAAGGCTCTGGATGAAGGCTATGGCTCTGGGTTACTAATTAAAAGGTCAGGGGTTCAAGCCATAGCACCGTCAAGCTGCCACTGTCGGGCCTTTGAGCAAGGCCTTTAACCCTCTCTGCTCCAGGGGTGCTCTGCTCCCTGTGCTCTGACCCCAGCTTCCTAACAAGTTGGGATATGCAAAGAAAAGAATTTCATTGTGCTGTAATGTAAAGGCTTCTTAAAGGAACAGTCCACCGTATTTCCATAATGAAATATGCTCTTATCTGAATTGAGACGAGCTGCTCCGTACCTATCCGAGCTTTGCGCGACCTCCCAGTCAGTCAGACGCGCTGTCACTCCTGTTAGCAATGTAGCTAGGCTCAGCATGGCCAACGGTATTTTTTGGGGCTGTAGTTAGATGCGACCAAACTCTTCCGCGTTTTTCCTGTTTACATAGGTTTATATGACCAGTGATATGAAACAAGTTCAGTTACACAAATTGAAACATAGCAATTTTCTATGCTATGGAAAGTCCGCACTATAATGACAGGCGTACTAACACCTTCTGCGCGCTTCGGCAGCGCATTGATACAGAGCTCAGATATCAATGCGCTGCCGAAGCGCGCAGAAGGTGTTAGTACGCCTGTCATTATAGTGCGGACTTTCCATAGCATAGAAAATCGCTACGTTTCAATTTGTGTAACTGAACTTGTTTCATATCACTGGTCATATAAACCTATGTAAACAGGAAAAACGCGGAAGAGTTTGGTCGCATCTAACTACAGCCCCAAAAAATACCGTTGGCCATACTGAGCCTAGCTACATTGCTAACAGGAGTGACAGCGTGTCTGACTGCGTCTGACTGACTGGGAGGTCGCGCAAAGCTCGGAGAGGTACGGAGCAGCTCGTCTCAATTCAGATAAGAGCATATTTCATTATGGAAATACGGTGGACTGTTCCTTTAAAGCTTCTTCGATAATGAATTTCCTGGTTACACAGTTGTACTTTGTGACTATATAGGACACAGTTATAGAAGCACGTTATTTATAATCACGCTATCTGTTATCACCCAGATGAGGATGGGTTCACTTTTGAGTCTGGTTCCTCTCAAGGTTTCTTCCTCATGATGTCTCAGGGAGTTTTTCCTTTGCTACTGTTGCCACAGGCTTTCTCATCAGGAATAAATAAACTGATTAGGGATTAAATTAGCTCATATATTTAAAGTCTTTAATTTTCTGTAAAGCTGCTTATCTTCTGATTTTAAGTGCTGGAGTTTAAATAAACAGCTTCATCAAAAGGGTACATGCTGAATAAGATTTTGTAATGTGGATTGTGCTGTGTTTTTTCCCCCCCTCCACCACACACATTAATCTCACAGCTGCAAGTGCATACTTTCAGACAGAATTCATGGCTGGGTTACAAACCACATAATGCATGCTAAATAGTATGCTTAAATAGAAATATTAATGGCACCAGTGGTGCACTGATGTACTATTTACGTAGTATGGGAGTATGTAGTTTGAGACATGGCACAAGTGTTCACTTTTCTGAGGATATAACTAAATGCTGTTGTCTCCTCTGTATTACAGAAGCATTAGGAGAATAAAAAAACCTTTATTGTGCAAATTAATGCGACTGTCACAGTTACCAGGTGAAAGAACAAAGTATCTCGGTGGCTCCAGTGTTATCTCACAGTGTGCTGCTGAGTAGATTCGAATCTATTGGCATCAGAGACGGCGCCGCACAAATTACCCTGATAACTTTAGCTATATAGCTAAAATACAGAATAAAGAACAAAGCTGTTCAACTTGAATTGCTTCTGATGTATGTACTTTAATTACCATATCTGTGTTCTCCTTGTATTTGTTTAATATACTGTATGCATTTTGTTACAGTATTACATTACAGGCATTTAGCAGTCACTCTTATCCAGAGCTCTTGGCTCAAAAGTGAAGCGGCTGGGATGAGAGTCAGCACCTCCAACTCTGAGGCCATGGTTCTCTGCCAGAAAACAGTGGACTGCTCCCTCCGGGTTGGGAGTGAGTTGCTACCCCAAGTGAAGGAGTTCAAGTATCTTGGGGTCTTGTTCACGAGTGATAACAAAATGGAGCGTGAGATGGACAGGAGGATTGGGGCGGCATCAGTAGTAATGCGGGCGTTGTACCAGTCCGTCGTGGTGAAGAGGGAGCTGAGCCGGAAGGCAAAGCTTTCTATTTACCAGTCAATCTACGTTCCAACCCTCACCTATGGTTATGAGCTTTGGATAGTGACCGAAAGGATGAAATCGTGGATATAGGCAGCTGAAATGCACTTTCTCCGGAGGGTGGCTGGGCTCACCCTTAGAGATAGGGTGAGGAGCTCAAACATCTGGAGGGATCTTGAAGTAGAGCCTCTGCTCCTTCATGTTGAAAGGAATCAGCTGAGGTGGTTTGGGCATCTGATTAGGATGCCTCCTGGGTGCCTTCCTTTGGAGGTCTTCTGGGCACGTCCAACCGGGAGGGCACCTTGGGGTAGACCCAAAACATGCTGAAGAGATTATATATCTCATCTGACCTGGGACCACCTTGGGATCCCCCAGAAGGAACTGGAAAGCATTGCTGGGGAGAGGGACGCTTGGAATACCCTGCTGCCACCGCAACCCAACTTCGGATAAGCGGAAGAAAACGGATGGCTGGATCTTATCCAGAACAACATACACAGAGCAGCCTGGGGAGCAGTTGGGGGTTAGGCTGAAGTGGCAATCTACTTTATATTCAGGAAATACACTTTATATTGTATAGTATTTTATACACAGTTTTATATATATATATATATGCATATTTTTTAGGTAATATACTTGCTGCTGTTTCGTTCGGCACTACACTGAGCCAAAGCAACGAAATCTCATTCTGATGTGTATTGTTTGATGCAAATCTGAATGACAATAAAGAAAGTCTAAAAAGTGCCCTAGAGCAAGGGCACTTCAGCCATTCCTACTGATCCAGGGAATCAAACCGGCAACCATTTGGTCCCAAAGCTGCTTCTCTAACCATTAGGCCATGGCTTCCCCTAATGTGTACACTTGTGAATGGTGTACACCTAAAAAATGTGAATGAGTTTGAGTATCTTGGTAGCCTAATCACATGGGACGGTAATTGTGGCAAGGAAATTTGCCAGAGGATTGGAAAGGCATATGGTATATTAACTGGTTTCAACAAGTTGTGGAATGCTGGTGAACTGAATCTACAAACAAAGCTACAACTACGACGTGTTTGTGTTTCCAATGTGTTGCTGTAGGCCTCCGAAACTTAGACGTTGAAGAAAGATGATGAGCGAAGACTGAAAACATTCGAGATGAAGTGTTATAGAAGGTTACTTAATGTGAATTGCTTCCATTATGTGACAAACAAAGAGATCAGGCAGCGTGTGCACCTAGAAGATGATGTTATGACTATCATCAAGAGGAGGAAAGTTCGGCTGTTTGGGCACGTGTGTAGAATGAATGATGACCGGTTATTGAACATAATCATGCTGGGTATGGTTGATGGAAGCAACAGAAAGGGGCAGTCTAGATGGGTGTGGATTGATGATATCATAGAATGGACAGACATGACCCTTCACCAGATGATGGAAACCGCACAAGCTTGAGAATGGTGGAGAGCAGTGGTAAACATCAGAAAATGAAGCACCAGCAGGTTTTTTGAGCCCATGGGCTATTGATAATTGATGGATTTTGTCCTCCAGCCTGCCAAAGCATGAACTGGACAGTGTTAGCACACTAGCCAAAACACTGGGCAAAAATATTTCACACTTTAACTCCTTGTCTCCCATTTGCTTTGTTTACAATCTCACACTATTACTCGAGCACTCCCCTGACAGGCTGACAGTGTAAAATTGATGAAACTGAAAATTTGGTACGAAGGTTTAAATAACTCTTTTATGCACTATACTTAATGCTGATAAACAAAAAATAAGTTTTGTTACTTATCTAAACCTGCTTGAGGCAGCATGGTGGTGCAGTCGTTAACACTATTGCCTCACAACAAGAAGGTTCAAGGCTGACAGGGGCCTTTCTGTGTGGAGTGTGGGTTTGCTCCAGTTTCCCCCCATAGTCCTAAGACATGCAGTTAGGTTAACTGGTGACATTAAATTGCCCATAGGTGTGAATGAATCAGAAGAGAAAACCTCTATAATAATCCAGGCAATGGGAAACTACTACTGCAATTCTTCCTGAGGAAGCTGGAGCTGTCAGATCAGCCATGTCACTATAGTGATATTCCAAATAGATAGATAGAAAACTGTTAGAAGTTGGTTTTAAAGCAGCTACTCTGTTTTGCCACCACGAGTTGGCTAAGTGCTTAGCGTGTCCGCCTCTCGACCGGGAGATCGCGAGTTCTACTCGCGGTCGGGTCATACCAAAGACCATCATAAAAATGCTGGTCGGTATTGCAGCGTGCCTTGCAGCTACTGCCATCTGGCAAGGCACGCTGCAATACAGATGTGAGTGGGGAAGTCAAACTCTTGCGGTTACCAGAGGACTAGCCACCCACTGTAACCCTAGCTGTATAGAGGATGTGCAGTCACGTGATCCGTCTGTGTTTACTCCGCCATATTGGACGGCTTCAGGATTGTTTACCTTGCGCGAGCGTAATGGATCCAGGGAGTAATCCCCAAGAAAATTCGGAAAATACCCCATCTACATCGCGTGATAACTTGTCTAAGTTTGTTCAGCATCTTGAAGGTGACGTGAGGCAGCGTTACATGGAAAAGTGTTCCAGGTTGGGGATTGCAGATCCGTACAACTTGCCGCAATCCTTGTTCAGGGAAATTCGGAGCTGCGGTGCCGGCGATTTGCCCGATCTGGCCTACCACGACATTTACAATTTTCTTGTTAATCGTGAATTGTGTTACACTGGCAAAGCCCTCAAAGCTTACAAGAGCCTGGAAGCTTATATATATTTTGTTGCGGGATGGATATCCCAACTATACCTCTGGAAGGTTCCGAAGAAGAATGTCTACTTGATAACCTCACGGGTAAGTGGCATTAAGACGTTTATCATAAAGAGACTATGCAGGACGTTTTATCGTAAGAATGTTCGAAATCTAAACTCAGTTCCAGATAATGACAGGGTTGTAAATATGTATGTTTTTGTCTGAAAAAAAAATCACAAATCACTGCTATCTTTATCTGTGCAGAATTATTATTCAATATCAGATATAAATATATTAGAAGATTACACCTACCTGATATGAAGTGTTCACTACAAATTCGGCTGGTAGAACTGGGGTACCAGTTTTCTCTTCGCACAGTGGACATCCATTTTGCGCGTCTCTCCTCGTCTGCGGGGAATCTATAAAATGACAGGCCCTCCTTTTGGCCCTGTCTATTGGTACAACCAAATGCTGAACAAGATATAACCATTCTCGAAAGATCTACTCCCACACACTTGATAATTAGAACGGGTTCGTCTAAGTTCTATGCGCGGCCATGCTGTCCAAGATGGCAGATAAACAAATATCACGTGACCTCGTGACATGGCTGAGGGCTATGGAAACGGAGATCGGTGCTGCACCCATGCGCCTCAAAGAGCTGGTTAGTACCGGGACAGGAGACTGCCTGGGAAGACCAGATCCTGGCATAGAAGGGGCTTTGACTTTGTTTTGCCATTTACATATAATTTGACTTGCTCCCTAGCCAATTATATTAGCTACTGGAATGGATGATTAGTTAAATGTAGCCAGCTAATGTTTGTTGCCAGCACTGCCGAACCATGTTTTTTTGGTTGACTTGGCCAGAATTGCAGCAGTAAGGTAGCCAGTTCCTTTCTGCAATTTAGAGTAGCTAATTAACCTAACTGCATGTCTTTAGACTGTGGGGGAAACCAGAGCACCTGGAGGAAACCCACACAGACACAAGGAGAACATGCAAACTCCACACAGAAAGGCCCCGTCTGCTACTGGGCTCAAACCCAGAACCTTCTTGCTGTGAGGCAACAATGCTAACCACTCCACCACTGTGCCACCCTCAAGCTAATGTGAGCAAATTAATCAAATACACATCAAAATCTAGGTTTTTCTTTCAAATTAGATGGTGTTCCTGCCTCCTAGGGAGGCAAACAAGATGCATCATTTTATATGAGTATTTGCTTTATCTAGCATATTGAATCATTTTACTGCTGTAGGGCCACGGGGGCTTACACAGCAGTCTAGTGACTTATCCATATGCAAACACACATGCAGAGTTACAACAGTAACTAGATTCTTTTTTTTGTTTGTTTGTTTACACTGATGAACCTGATTTTTTTTTCCTTGTAAACCTGATCTTGGAGTTAAATACTATTTAAGCTAATTAATGACAAATACATCATTAATTACCCATCTTTACCAAGCACATCACGAATTCTGGAGCTAACTATAAGTAGCACATGTAATGTGTCAACTTTTGACAGCAGCTAGTTCTGTTATACCATTTCCCATGTTGTTTCACTGCTTTGAGGTTTGGGCATGATGATGTTTGACATATTTAAGCTGGCATATAATGTACAGTACTGCGCAAAAATCTTAGGCACATGTAAAGAAATACTGTAGACCAAAAATGGCTTAAAAGTAATGAAAGGAAATGTTTCAACATTAAAAAATACTAAGCCTTGATAAAGTCAAGTCAAGTTTATTGTCAAATATGCTGTACATGCTCGACATACAGCACAGATGAAATATCAGTCCTCTCTGACCCACGGTGCAAACAGGCAATGCAATAAATAAAAATAGAATAATTGAAAAAAAACAAACAATATAAACAGTATAAACACTCTAGATAGGAACTAGACAGACTAAACACTCAAACAATATAAACAGTATAAATAAACAGTATAAACACTAGATAACAACAAGACAGACTAAACACTCAGACAATATAAACAGTATAAACACTCTAGATATGAACTAGACTAAACACTCAAACAATATAAACAGTATAAACACTCTAGGTATGAACTAGACTAAACACTCAAACAATATAAACAGTATAAATAAACAGTATAAACACTAGATAACAACATGACAGACTAAACACTCAGACAATATAAACAGTATAAAACACTCTAGATATGAACTAGACTAAACACTCAAACAATATAAACAATATAAATAAACAGTATAAACACTAGATAACAACAAGACAGACTAAACACTCAGACAATATAAACAGTATAAAACACTCTAGGTATGAACTAGACTAAACACTCAGACAATATAAACAGTATAAACACTCTAGATATGAACTAGACTAAACACTCAAACAATATAAACAGTATAAATAAACAGTATAAACACTAGATAACAACAAGACAGACTAAACACTCAGACAATATAAACAGTATAAACACTCTCGATATTAACTAGACTAAACACTCATACACATACACACACACACACACACACACACACACACACACACACACACACACACACAAATTAATACAAATAACCAAACAGTTAAGGGCACTTGAGGTATAGCAGGTAAACATGAAACATGAAATAAGCAGAATAAACAAACTAGCAGCTGTTAAGATGAGGTAGTGCGGAATAGTGCAAATGAGTGAGGTAAAGTGAGATGTGCGGTCCCTGAGTTCAGTGTGTTAATGAACGATGAGATGTATGTATATATATATATATATGTGTGTGTGTGTGTGTGTGTGTGTGTGTGTGTGTGTGTGTGTGTGTGTGTGTGTGTGTGTGAAACAAAGTCTATATTTGGTGTGAGACGACCCTTTGCTTAAAAAAAAAGTAGTCTCAGGTACAGTGAGTGCAGTTTTATAAGGAACTGAGCTGTAGGTTTTACTGGGCATCTTGCAGAACCAGCCACAGTTCTTCCGGACACTTTGACCGTCACGCTCGCTTCTTAAATTTGCACCAAAACCCAGCAGCCTTCATTATGTTTTCTTTTTTCATTTCTTGTGTAATATGCTGCTCATATACGGACTTTTTTTTTTCCTGTAACATTTAATTTTGTGCTGGAAAATGAACATTTGGACTCTAAAATGTTTTTGTAATGTTTTGACTCGATAATGTAGAAGTCTCATCTCATCTCATTATCTCTAGCCGCTTTATCCTTCTACAGGGTCGCAGGCAAGCTGGAGCCTATCCCAGCTGACTACGGGCGAAAGGCGGGGTACACCCTGGACAAGTCGCCAGGTCATCACAGGGCTGACACATAGACACAGACAACCATTCACACTCACATTCACACCTACGGTCAATTTAGAGTCACCAGTTAACCTAACCTGCATGTCTTTGGACTGTGGGGGAAACCGGAGCACCCGGAGGAAACCCAAGTGGACATGGGGAGAACATGCAAACTCCACACAGAAAGGCCCTCGCCGGCCACGGGGCTCGAACCCGGACCTTCTTGCTGTGAGGCGACAGCGCTAACCACTACACCACCGTGCCGCCCAATGTAGAAGTCATAAAATAGAAATTTATAACAAAGTTTGTATGAAAAAAAAATATAGAGAGAGAGTGCCTAAGACTTTTGCACAGTACTCTAGGTGTAAATGAATGTGTAAATCTCATGCCAGTTCTGACCTCTGATACCCCTGACACAGCAGTGATTGTGCATTACTCTTATAAGATTGTCAAGGTGACTCACATCAGCTCAGGAAGATCGTATTATAGAGTATTCTTATCCCCTGACTCCATAATCTTTTTTTTTTAATACATCATAGATTTAACAAAGCTCCAAGGGAAATTACAGAGAACAAACTGCTATTAATGTGACTGCTAGCCTGAACCAATTCCTTTTTTTAAACTCCTATCTGGGTTCCTTCCAGCCTTTGCCATCTGCCGGGCTTCATTAATGACACAGTACGTATAGCTTCTCGGTTCTGTGTTATCGCTTTGCACTGGAATGTGTAATTTTCTCTTGCCAATAAGTAGGTTGCGTTTAAGTGCTTTCAGAACTCCACGTGGCTTACTGATGACAGTGGAAGTCCATACAATGGAGGGGATGTGGGGGAGGTGAGGAATAGCATGGGGTCAGGGATAACCCTGGATGATTGATGGAAAACGTGTGGGCTGCATTGCTCCACCTGGAAATATACAGACTGGCTTTCTCCTCAGAGTTAGATTGTTCAGGCATGAGTCACAGCCCACGCCGGCTGTGTCATGCACATGCGAGGCACTTCTCAGAACGAAAGCCCCCTCCACCTACACATGCGAACACGAAAACATTTTAGTCAGTCATAACCTACATACATTAATTCGTACATGTCTATCATTCAGCGGCTTTCCAAAACAAGGCCGTGGTCAGTACAAAGCTTTGAAAAGAAATCTCGGGGTCTTTGGAGCGTCAGATTTCAAGTCATCGCTGCAGAGAGAACCGTACAGAGGTTTTTTACTTTTACAGAAATTAACTGGCGAAAAAAAAAAATGTATTCAGAGAAACTGCCACTAAGCATCAATTCGTACAGCTCAAAAGCTTTTTTCTTTCTGACGTAACTTATATGACTTTCTAACCTCCATCATGTGTTACAAACAGTATCCTTCAGTTAAAAAAAAATTCCTGCATAGTCTTATTATTCACTTTCTTGAATTATTCCTTATATTATTCAATAACTACAGTGAAACTAATAGGAAAGTTATGCAGCTCCCTGAATGAGTGGAATGTAAGTCAGGCCCTGATAGTTTAACAGCTTAAAACTGATTCACAAGATGTTTGCCTGATCAAAGGGTCATGCTTTTCCCTTTTTCTCTCTCTAATCCATAGCAACATGGTACAAATTCAATTCAAAACACCTACTGATCACCAAATATACAGTGTATTCAATGATTATTCAAGAATCATGAAATCTCTTGCTGTTTTGGAGCACGTGACCATCTGATAACTCTTCCATCATCTGAATTTTCAGTTTTGGCCTCCCACGAGGGAACTGATCTACATTAACTCTACCTAGAGAAGCTGCCCTTTTGGACTGCAATATCAGATAAACTATGGCTATTTTACATGGACTTTACTTTTTGAGTGAGAAGGAACTGAAAAGGGCAGAGAAATCCACTAACTGCTTGGAGCTGGAAGCAGTGGAGTAAGCGAAATGTTAAGGTGACAGGAATAATTACTGCATGGAATTCACTTTACAAACCCAAGAGAAGTCAAACTGTTCAACCATATAATTTTTTTTTTCCACAGTAAGGGTCAAGGGGAGAGTTCAGGCAATTACTTGACTGTGCCAAGGTTTCTGGCTGCTGGTTGTATTTTTAGGAAGATAGATAACTTTCTGAACATGGATAGAATTGTATGTGATATGGGTTTAAGGACCGTTGTGATGAGAAATGAGTCAATGGATGGTCCAGTGGCTGGGTTTCTTCTAGTGGACAAAAAATGGGGAAATGCGTAAAATAAATCCCATGTTTACAACAACAATAATAATAATAACTAAAAGGGCACTTGGTGCAGTGCATAATTCTGCCAAGCCACATATAGATGATTTGCAACCACGTGATCAAAAGGTGCTACGTCATGAGCATCCGCCATGATGGTGGATATACAAAGCAACTAGGATAGCCCAGAGGGAAATCTGGGCTGATCTGCTTAGGCCGCTACCCCCGCGACCCGGATCCGGATAAGCGGTAGAAGATGGATGGATGGAACTAGGATAGCAGCCGCTGAAAATGTGTCTGTAAACAATGCTGAATTTTCTCACTATTACCACAATTTGAACAGTCGAGCAAAGATTTGATACAAAGAGAACATAGATATGTGTGGTTTTGACCCATACTTTTTAAAAAGTCAGACTTTTCTGAAGATTAGACACTTATACAGACCATTGAATATGAATACAGGTCATTTTGTCCAGTGACCATTTCGTCCAAAGCCTTTTTCATACGCACTATCAATTATTTTATATTTCCGGTATTTTTTTGTTCGAAAAAAGGAGGAATTCTCAATGGAATTTGAAAGAGCATACTAAGGGGGTAACCACATAGGCCCGTGCCACTTGCTGACCCTGGGATGAGTTTAACTCCCTTGTCATTGCAGGCTGCTCGCTCGCATGTCTATATTTCCAGCTGGATCATATTAAATCTTAAGGCGCAGAGCAGTGCTCTTGCTGGGGCTTCATTTGCGAATCCCGGGCCGAGGTGCAGTCCTACTGACCCAAGACCATGCTCTTTCAAAGGGGGAAGTTTAGAGGGAGGTGCCTGTAAAATTTGGTTTCACTGTGAGTTCCCCTGGCCAAGTTATTGATTTTTAAAGCCGGCTGAATCATATTAAATCTTTAGGCGTGGAGCAGCGCTCTCGTGGGGCTTTTGTTTGCGAACACTGGAATACCTGAAATATAAAATAATTGATAGTGTGTATGAAAAAAGCTTTGGATGAAATGGTCATTGGATGAAGTGTCCTGATCCCCTCATCTCCTCTTTGTAGTAAGCCTCAGAGTTTCCTCGCCCTCTTTCCGAATCACGGACGGAATTCTAAAAAATCGGAACGTGCCACGGTCACAAATACTGTTGTGACCACAACCATATACAGCACAAAGATATGGCATAACTAAAAGAATGCTTAAAGCAGTGAGAAAACAAAGAGTTGGGCACGTGTGACTATGTTTTGTATGGAATGTCGCTTGACCCCACATTTGTATATCCACCAACATGGCCAGCATCCGGGTGTCTATTTTGCCTTGATGTCACTTGCAAGTCAAGGATTAGAATACCCCCTAATCAATCAATCAATCAATCAATCAATCAATCAATCAATCAATCAATCAATCAATCAATCCTGGATCCAGGTGGCACAGTGGTGTAGTGGTTAGCACTGTCGCCTCACAGCAAGAAGGTCCGGGTTCGAGCCCCGTGGCCGACAAGGGCCTTTCTGTGCGGAGTTTGCATGTTCTCCCCGTGTCCGCATGGGTTTCCTCCAGGTGCTCCGGTTTCCCCCACAGTCCAAAGACATGCAGGTTAGGTTAACTGGTGACTCTAAATTGACCGTAGGTGTGAATGTGAGTGTGAATGGTTGTCTGTGTCTATGTGTCAGCCCTGTGATGACCTGGCGACTTGTCCAGGGTGTACCCTGCTTTTTGCCCGTAGTCAGCTGGGATAGGCTCCAGCTTGCCTGCGACCCTGTAGAACAGGATAAAGCGGCTAGAGATAATGAGATGAGATGAAATCCTGGATCCACATATCTGGATTTGCATCAAAATCTAATCAATTGTTCCTTGGCCCATGGCTCACCTTTCCTCCAAATTCCATCAAACTCCATCAACTACTTTTTGAGTTACACTGGGAACAGAACAAAAAACAAAAAACAAAAACCTGGATCCACATACATCTGGATTTGTATCAAAATCTAGTCAATTGTTCCTTGGCTCATGGCTCACCTTTCCTCCAAATTTCATCAAAATCTGTTCACTACTTTTTGAGTTACATTGGGAACAGGCAAGCAAACAAACAAACAAACAAACAAACAAATGATAAGGGCTCTCAGTAGAGTGCATACCTCTGCCAAGCCACACATTCAGATTTTCATCAAAATCAAATCACTTGTTCCTTGGCCCATGGCCCACCTTTTCTCAAAATTTAATCAAAATCCATTTGCTATTTTTTGAGTATGCTGGGAGAAGGCAAAAAAACAAACAAACAAACCTGGATCCAGATACATATTTGGATCCTGAATCCATAAACATATAGAGATTTGCATTGAAATCTAATCAATTGTTCTTTGGCCCATAGCTCACCTTTCCTCCAAATTTAATCAAAATTTGTTCACTACTTTTTGAGTTACATTGGGAACAGACACACAAGCAAACAAACTGAGGTGAAAACATAACCTCCTCTAACAAAGTTGGCAAAGGTAATAATACACAAATAGCAGTACAATAGTAATAATAGTAAAGAAAAAACTAGACATTTCAGTAAAGTACACAAAAAGCTGTCATAGAAATCAAACCACAGTAGTGTAACTGGTCACAGTCCCATTGATGGATAACATAATCATGCAAGCAAAGTCTGCATGGCCACATTAGCACCAGGCACCACTGCTGTGAATGATGTTCCATGGATCCCTGGAGCCACTGAACGACATAAACGGCACACAAACCGAGAACAGGCACCTGCGGTACAGAAGGTCAAGCAGCCCAGATTCAACCCAAACTGAGGACCAAAGAGCAAAGCATAGCAAACTGCCTTCAGCCAGTATTGCAGGATATCCGAGATGGAAGGGTTTTATCCAGAGGTGGACAGTAACGAAGTATATTTACTTGAATACTGTACTTAAGTACACTTTTTGAGTGTCTGTACTTTACTTGAGTATTTTTTTTTAAACTTATGACTTTAACTTCACTACATTTGAAAGGCAAATATCATACTTTTTACTCCACTACATTTCTGTCAAGGTCCTCGTTACTCGTTACTATGAAGCAGCTTTGAAAGTGGATGTTTTTTCTTTTCTTTTCTAAAACGTGATTGTTTTTTTTCGCAGGTGACACTGAGACAGCCGATCAGTAATCACTAGGGTCACGTCACATCCATAGACTGTATAAAATCAAGTTCAGTGATTTCTCAGCAGTGTTATTCGAACACGATCAGTTGATGGCAGAATGAAAGGAGGTGGTTCTTCTGGGGAATGCACGCACCCATGAACCCATGTTTCAGTTTTCTGAAAGGATTAAAGACATGTTTTGTTTTAAATGTTTGCTTTGTTTGTTGAAAACGAACCACATCACGGCCTACAAAAACTCACCGTCCAACCTGCGGAAGAATATCGAGATATATAAATGTTTTATTCCAAGAGAAAGCTTGCAATGAAGTTGTCTGTGCTTTTAGAGCTAGCGATAACATTACAAACATAGCTATGTAGTCTGATTAGTCAAATGACTTTCTATGGATTTGCCCGCCAAGTTGCCACAGCCGTGTCCACGGCTAACGTTTACACATAGCTAGTTAACTTGGACACTGTTAGTTAGCATGTAAAAATGGAGTTATGCTAACATGACTAATGTTAACTTATCTGAAGTCCTTTCAGAAATGTTTCAGCGTAATCTTGCCAAATAAACAGAATGTAGAAATCTCTCTTTTCTAGTAGCGTTAACTACCCAATATGATTTCAAGTTTGAAAAGAGTTTGCTATGCCAGGTGGAGCGTCACTGACTAGCTAGCTTAACGTTAAACCACCATGATGGCACAGCATGTGTTCATTTTGTGAATTCACATTTCTGTCTTTGGTCATGGCATTAGGTTTTATAAGTGTTGTGGCAATAATACAACAATGCATTGACAGAAAATGTACTTTTAATACTTAAGTATTTTTAAAAGCAAGTACTTCAGTACTTTAACTTAGGTAAAAATTTGACTGGACAACTTTCACTTGTATCGGAGTAACATTTGACCAGTGTGATCTATACTTTGACTTAAGTAATGAAGTTGGGCACTTTGTCCACCTCTGGTTTTATCATTGTGAAAACCTTTTATAGCATATGTCACACTGAGCACAACTGATATTTCTATCACCTGACATGGTTTTTACTGTGAGGTATTATATTACATGTTAAAGAGACAATGAAAAAAATTATATACACTACTGTTCAAAAGTTTGGGGTCACCCAGACAATTTTGTGTTTTCCATGAAAAGTCACACTTTTAGGGCGGCACGGTGGTGTAGTGGTTAGTGCTGTCGCCTCACAGCAAGAAGGTCCGGGTTCGAGCCCCGTGGCCGGCGAGGGCCTTTCTGTGTGGAGTTTGCATGTTCTCCCCGTGTCCGCGTGGGTTTCCTCCGGGTGCTCCGGTTTCCCCCACAGTCCAAAGACATGCAGGTTAGGTTAACTGGTGACTCTAAATTGACCGTAGGTGTGAATGTGAATGGTTGTCTGTGTCTATGTGTCAGCCCTGTGATGACCTGGCGACTTGTCCAGGGTGTACCCCGCCTTTCGCCCGTAGTCAGCTGGGATAGGCTCCAGCTTGCCTGTGACCCTGTAGAACAGGATAAAGCAGCTAGAGATAATGAGATGAGATGAGAAGTCACACTTTTATTTACCACCATAAGTTGTAAAATGAATAGAAAATATAGTCGAGACATTTTTCTGGCCATTTTGAGCATTTAATCGACCCCACAAATGTGATGCTCCAGAAATTCAATCTGCTCAAAGGAAGGTCAGTTTTATAGCTTCTCTAAAGAGCTAAACTGTTTTCAGCTGTGCTAACATGATTGTACAAGGGTTTTCTAATCATCCATTAGCCTTCTGAGGCAATGAGCAAACACATTGTACCATTAGAACACTGGAGTGATAGTTGCTGGAAATGGGCCTCTATACACCTACGGTATGTAGATATTGCACCAAAAACCAGACATTTAGTAGAATTTAGCTAGAATAGTCATTTACCACATTAGCAATGTATAGAGTGTATTTCTGATTAGTTTAAAGTGATCTTCATTGAAAAGAACAGTGCTTTTCTTTCAAAAATAAGGAAATTTCTAAGTGACCCCAAACTTTTGAACGATAGTGTAGATGAAGGATGTATGGCATGGTCATCAGTTATGCCTGAGTTACACCAAACTACCAAAGTTTCCCTATTTACAAGCCACTGAAGAAGGGCTGAGTCAGGAATCGCAGATTGAATTGGAAAAAAGCACAGCTTGGATCATTAGTTTCAGTCTTTTTCTTCTAGGTGCTCCCATTAGGGGTCACCACAGCAGATCTGTCCAACATATTTTGATTTGTTTTACACTGGATGCATCCAGTCTATCTGGGCTTGGCATTAAGTATACACTGGCTTGTCCAACCCCAGTGTATTTTACCTAAACCACATGCCTTTGAACTGTGGGGGAAAACCAAAGCACACAGAGGAGAACATACAAACTCCACACAGAAAGGCCCCTGTCAGTCATGGGGTTCAAACCCAGAAACTTCTTGCTGTGAGGTGACAGTGCTAAGCACTACACCACCATGCCACCTCCTTGGTATGGTGCATTAATGGGAAATGTGTATACACCCCAAACTCCACCATGATTTAAAGGATTCACTTTGCATTTCAGACTAAAATGCAAAATTGTCTGGTCTGAAGTTTGTCCTGCATTGTTATACAACATCGTTTTGGGGATATCAAATTACACGTACACATTAATGGGATAAGATTGGTGCCTTTGCATGCCCACAGGCTGACCTCAGCCAGAGAAACATTTCAAATTATATGATGAGGATGTGTCTGGGAACAATATTATCTCTGTTGACATTTTACAAAGAGTGCAATGCAGACAGGTTGAAGAAGATCTTACACTATATCAAAGATTTTCTCACAGCAAAGGAAGTTCAGCTTGGCAAAGATCATAGATTATAGACCATTGAAAATGTATGGGTAATTACTTGAAAAAAAACCAAAACCAAAACAAAAAACAACTGCAGCCATATTTCAAAGGCGTGTGACAAACTCAGACAGCTAATCCACAAGGACATACTCCATGAATGGACTCATATCCCATTCCCATCCATCCATTATCTCTAGCCGCTTTATCCTGTTCTACAGGGTTGCAAGCAAGCTGGAGCCTATCCCAGCTGACTACGGGCGAAAGGCGGGGTACACCCTGGACAAGTCGCCAGGTCATCGCAGGGCTGACACATAGACACAGACAACCATTCACACTCACATTCACACCTACGGTCAACTTAGAGCCACCACTTAACCTAACCTGCATGTCTTTGGACTGTGGGGGAAACCGGAGCACCCGGAGGAAACCCACGCGGACACGGGGAGAACATGCAAACTCCACATAGAAAGGCCCTTGTCAGCCGCTGGGCTCGAACCCAGGACCTTCTTGCTGTGAGGTGACAGTGCTAACCACTACACCACCGTGCTGCCCTCATTCCCATTCACAGTGAAACCCGTAAATTTTTCTTCACATTGCTGTAATGCTGTCCTGTGGGAATAGGAGCAAAATGGCAAAGTTGAAACATGAATCTTTCCCCTGTCGATCTACTAACATTTACAGAATTCCAAACAAAAAACACCAGGCATGAAAACATGACGGAAGAAATAAGGAACACAATGCACATCAGCATGGAAAATAAAAGCAAAACGCATGACAAACAGAAGCCAAGTTTAATTAAGGCATAAGTGAAAAAAGTGAAAGCAGGTGGACATGATGGCGCATTGCATTCTGGGTGTGTAGTTCGAGGGGTAATGCTTGAGCAAGTCAGCAGATACGGTGGTCCCAGTGCATAAGCAAAAATGTTATGAACAGACTTTGCTTGAACACAACTAATGTTCAGCATTGTGAAACAGGAAAACAACTCTCTCAACAAAGATGTGATCCAGCTCGACTCATGCCATGTTGCAAACTTGATAATGTCTCAGCTTCTGGCTTGGGCTTTTCACAACAACGGACTGGCCACCTCGTGGCTTATACATCATATCTGGTCTTGCATGGTTGGTGTTCTATTAAATACAGTCACGTGGGAAAACATGACATCCATAACTTTTCTGTTATGGAAGACTGAGTGGGAATGAAAATTTGCTATCTTTTCTGTGTTGTTTTTACTTCATACACTGTAAAAAAATCTGTTGTTTTTACGGAAAAATACTGGCAGCTGTGGTTGCCAGAATAATCCTGTTAAAAATACAGTGAAATGTAAACAACATTTCAGAACAAATTGTACATTTCACTGGGATTCCATGTACAATTAATGATAACTAAATGTAAATTTTACAGGTATTCAATGTACAATAATCTATACATAACTGTTAATTTTACGGATATTCATTGTACAGGGGTCGCAGGCAAGCTGGAGCCTATCCCAGCTGACTACGGGCGAAAGGCGGGGTACACCCTGGACAAGGCGCCAGGTCATCACAGGGCTGACACATAGACACAGACAACCATTCACACTCACATTCACACCTACGGTCAATTTAGAGTCACCAGTTAACCTAACCTGCATGTCTTTGGACTGTGGGGGAAACCGGAGCACCCGGAGGAAACCCACGCGGACACGGGGAGAACATGCAAACTCCACACAGAAAAGCCATCGCCGGCCACGGGGCTCGAACCCGGACCTTCTTGCTGTGAGGCGACAGTGCTAACCACTACACCACCGTGCCGCCAATAAAAAAGCATCTAGGAATGAATTGCGAGTGTTCTCGATTATTGGTTTTTGTGGCTCCAAAATGATGGTTACAAGCAATGATCGACTAGACAGATATTTTATTTGATTTAGAGTTTTACGAAATGTGCCAGAGAGCCTCTACTGACATTTTTTTAAATTTTTTTAACAGGGCAATGATGTAATTTTAACTATCACATTCTGTTTTAGTATTACAGTTTGTGTTTAAACTACAACAATTTGTAAATTCTACAAAAAAATATGATCAATTCAACATATTCTTACTGTTAAATTAACAGTGGTATTTGGTTAGGAGTTTTACAGTATATTGATGTAAATTACACACTGCTTCATTGTTTTTGTATTTACAGTTTTTTTATGTCATGATTTTACATAAATTCACTGTTAATTCTACGGACATTTTTTACAGTGTACATTAATGGATTTCATATGTGAAAAGGGCTTAAAGGCGTCGTGCGGTAATTTCAGCAATCAGGCTATATCATGTGTCAAAATGTCGGGTTTGGTGGGTTATTCAAGCCCCTCGGTTTCCCGCGATCTCAGTGTCGCGATGCGCCCGCTACAAGCATTTAAAGTTGACGCGCACAGCCAACTTTAGGCAGCCAGCCGTTAACTAGGTCAACTTATGTGTGATGTCATACCAGTAACCTCCCTTGGGTGATGCTGGCCTGTCCCCATGTTTTCTCTATAGCGTGCGTTTACCAGAGTTGTTTACATTGCGGATTTTGTGGATTTATTCAGTTTGTGGATAGTTTTGGACACTCAAAACACTATGAAATGATGTATTAATATTCTGTGATACAAAATGCCTAATCGGTGTATTGTGTTTGGCTGTAACAACAAACACTGAACACTATTTGTGACTGTTGTTATCAATGGATTTGATTTCAAGGTCATGGCTAGGTATTGATAGAAAAAAATTATTTTTTTAAAAACACATTGTGGCAGCGGGGGCGTGGTCAAGCGCCGGTCTGTGACAGGAGGGCGGAGCCAGGGAAGGTGAGTGGTAGAATCATTACACCTGACGGTAATTAACCTGTGTTTTGTGTGTGTTTTCCCAGTCACCGCGCCCTATTTAAGGAGGCAGAGCAGAGAAGAGCTCATCCCGGGACAGGAACACAGTGTGTGTTTCGCTATCAGATTAAAACTGGCGGTTATACTGAAAAGTCTGGCAATAAAAAGCCTATTTGCATCTGAAGCGTTGTCCTGCCGTCCTCTGTGCTCCACCCACACTTCAGAGAGCTCTACAGTGGTGCCAAAACCCGGGACAAGGTGGAGCACCAACCTCGCAGCCCCATGGAATCCTCCCCGTTCGCGGACCTGGTCCACGCCCTCGCCACGGCTCAGCAAAGCCAGCACCAGGCGCTCGTCACGCTCCGAAAGGAGCAGGGGTGGCTCTTTGAAGCCCTGGTGCTGGCCCAGCAGGAAGATCGCGAGGCGTTCCGGCATCTCCTCGCGTCGGCGGGGTCCACCAGCGCCCCGGCCGTGGGCCCGTCTCCCCTCACCGTGACCAAGATGGGCCCGAAGGACGACCCCGAGGCGTTTCTCACATTGTTCGAGCGCGGCCAGCTGCGCCTCTCCCGTCAGGAGGGGGAGGAGGCGCGCCGCGTGCTGCTCCATCGGTCACCCCGAGGCTTCGGCGACCTGCTCGAACAATGTGAGAAATGCCTCGGGGTCGTCCTTCGGGCCCATCTTGGTCACGGTGAGGGGAGACGGGCCCGCGGCCGGGGCGCTGGTGGACCCCGCCGACGCGAGGAGATGCCGGAGCGCCTCGCGATCTTCCTGCTGGGCCAACACCAGGGCTTCAAAGCGCCGCTCTTGCTCCTTTCGGAGCGTGACGAGCGCCTGGTGCTGGCTTTGCTGAGCCGTGGCGAGGGCGTAGACCAGGTCCGCGAACGGGGAGGATTCCATGGGGCTGCGAGGTTGGTGCTCCACCTTGTCCCGGGTTTTGGCACCACTGTAGAGCTCTCTGAAGTGTGGGTGGAGCACAGAGGACGGCAGGACAACGCTTCAGATGCAAATAGGCTTTTTATTGCCAGACTTTTCAGTATAACCGCCAGTTTTAATCTGATAGCGAAACACACACTGTGTTCCTGTCCTGGGATGAGCTCTTCTCTGCTCTGCCTCCTTAAATAGGGCGCGGTGACTGGGAAAACACACACAAAACACAGGTTAATTACCATCAGGTGTAATGATTCTACCACTCACCTTCCCTGGCTCCGCCCTCCTGTCACAGACCGGCGCTTGACCACGCCCCCGCTGCCACACACATGTTTTAAATGTTTCTATGTATCAATCATTAATTGTACAAAATGATTTTCATACATTTATGTATTTGTCATATCTTTCTTTGTCACATGAAGTGTTGTCTTGATAACACATGTGGCACATAATTTTAGCAAATGGATGACAGAAGATTAATTGAAAGATTTATGCCACAGAGCTGCCTTTAACTAATTATCACTTATTACTGACGATTGTACGTTTACTAAACAATACAATACAAAGCTCAATACTCCCAGCCTATAACATACTGAATATCAAGTTAAAATCAACCGCAATAAAAGGAAAATGATGAAAACTGGAATATCAAGGGGTCTACTGTATCAGAAGGCCCACTGCATTTCGCGAGATCGCAAGCTGTCAAGTTGCTAGAATTCAATCTTTCTAGCTATACTTTCACCCCCTACAGCTATCAGTATTACACATAATCATAGATTAATCACACAGCATTCTAATTCAAGTGAAAATGGTCTTTAAAAATACATATAAGTAGTGATTTAGTCAGAGAAACCAACCAAAACAAATCTTCAAGTTGCCCGTCTTCGTTTCTGTCGTCGTCAGAACTGTCATTTTCTTCTGAAGATGAGCGCTCAGGTTCAAATCTGTAAGGTTGGATACCACCAGGACATTCAGCTGTCAAAATCTCTACTTGTGGGCCATTTTCTTCTTCTGTATCGGTAAAATCAAAGCTAATTTCCTCAGCATCGCTCCTATTTTCTGGTGTGTCCGTCATTGCAACTGCACCGAGTGGTTACTGGTATGACGTCACGCAGCTGTTCCATTGACCGAGAGGGGGCGCTGTGAACGCGGAAAATTTCAAGTGATGGGCATGATCAAATAAGGACCGATTACAACCGCGGGAAGCTTTTGAAAAATCGACGGTCAATTTATTTCGAATCTCGAAAGCATTCTGGTGCAGAATAATGCGACTTTTATCGCCACTGCGTGACGCCTTTAAGAGCCCTAATAAACGCTTTGAACTGGTAAGAGAACCTTGTACCAATCCAAAAGCAAAACAGGCACTGTGATGAAGTTATAAAGTGAGGATACAATATTTTCCGCTGGCTTACACACTGAGTCGGGTTACTCGACAAAGTAGTGACCAAGAAAACACAGAGTTTGAGGCAATTAAGCTGGTCCACTTTGTCAGTAACTCCTGAAAAGTTGTGCAAGACTAGCATACCAAGTAAGACGAGGACTCATCTCTCATCTCATCTCATTATCTCTAGCCGCTTTATCCTTCTACAGGGTCGCAGGCAAGCTGGAGCCTATCCCAGCTGACTACGGGCGAAAGGCGGGGTACACCCTGGACAAGTCGCCAGGTCATCACAGGGCTGACACATAGACACAGACAACCATTCACACTCACACCTACGGTCAATTTAGAGTCACCAGTTAACCTAACCTGCATGTCTTTGGACTGTGGGGGAAACCGGAGCACCCGGAGGAAACCCACGCGGACACGGGGAGAACATGCAAACTCCACACAGAAAGGCCCTCGCCGGCCCCGGGGCTCGAACCCAGGACCTTCTTGCTGTGAGGCGACAGCGCTAACCACTACACCACCGTGCCGCCTACGAGGACTCATTAATTTTGAAATTGTCAGAATTAGGGAAGCAGGTGCAATGAAGCAATAAATAAATACATACTGTCAATAAAATCCACCCCAAACTTACAGTGGATATAAAAAGTGTACACACCCTGTTAAAATGATCGGTTTTTCTGATGTAAAAAAAATGAGACCACGATAAATAATTTCAAAACTTTTCCCACCTTTAATGTGACCTATAACCTGTGCAATTCAATTGAAAAACAAACAAATCTGTTTGGGGGAAAAACATAAAAAATCAAAAACATACAATAAGCTGGTTGCATAAGTGTACACACCCTTAAACTAATACTTTGTTGAAGCACCTTTTGATTTAATTATAGCATTCAGTCTTTTGGGTTCACACCTGCCATCAATTAAAATGACTCTGATTAACCCCAAATAAAGTTCAACTGTCCTTGTAGGATTTTCCTGACATTTACTCAATTGCTTCCTCCAGCAAAAGCCAGGGTTCGCAGAGAGCTTACAAAGCATCAAAGGGATCTCATTGTTGAAAGATATCAGTTAGGAGAAGGGTACAAAAAATTTCCACTGGATTAGATATACCATGGAGCACAGCGAAGACAGTCATCAAGAAGTGGAGAAAATATGGGACAACAGTGACATTACCGAGAACTGGATGTCCCTCCAAAATTGATGAAAAGACAAGATGAAAACTGGTCAGGGAGGCTGCCAAGAGGCCTAGAGCAACACTGAAGGAGCTGCAGGAATTTCTGCCAAATACTGGTTGTGTACGACAGTACATGTGACAACAATCTCCCGTATTCTCCATATGTCTGGACTATGAGGTAGGGTCACAAGACGGAAGCCTTTTCTTACAAAGAAAGACATCCAGGCCTGGCTAAATTTTGCAAAAAAACCCTCAAAACAATAATACATCAACTCTCCCAAAAGCATGTGGGAAAATGTGTTATGGTCTGATGAAACCAAGGTTGAACTTTTTGGCCACGATTCTAAAAGGTATGTTTGGGACAAAAACAACACTGCACATCACCAAAAGAACACCATACCCACGGTGAAGCATGGTGGTGGCAGCATCACGTTTTAGGGTTGTTTTTCTTCAGCTGGAACAGGGGCTTTAATCAAGGTGGAGGGAAATATGAACAGTTCGAAATACCAGTCAATTTTGGCCCAAAACCTTCAGGTATCTGCTAGAAAGCTGAAGATGAAGAGGAATTTCATCTTTCGGCAAGACAATGACCCCAAGCATACATCAAAATCAACAAAAGAATGGCTTTACCAGAAGAAAATTAAAGTTTTGGAATGGCCCAGCCAGAGCCCAGACCTAAATCCAATTGAAAATCTGTAGGGTGACCTGAAGAGGGCTGTGCACAAGAGACGCCCTCACAATCTGACAGATCTGGAGTGCTTTTGCAAGGAAGAGTGGGCAAATATTGCCAAGTCTAGATGTGGCAGCCTGATAGACTCCTAGCCAAAAAGACTGAATGCTCTAATTAAATCAAAAGGTGCTTCAACAAAGTATTAGTTTAAGGGTGTGCACACTTATGCAACCAGCTTATTGTCTCATTATCTCTAGCCACTTTATCCTGTTCTACAGGGTGGCAGGCAAGCTGGAGCCTATCCCAGCTGACTATGGGCGAAAGGCGGGGTACACCCTGGACAAGTCGCCAGGTCATCACAGGGCTGACACATAGACACAGACAACCATTCACACTCACATTCACACCTACGGTCAATTTAGAGTCACCAGTTAACCTAACCTGCATGTCTTTGGACTGTGGGGGAAACCGGAGCACCCGGAGGAAACCCACGCGGACACGGGGAGAACATGCAAACTCCACACAGAAAGGCCCTCGCCGGCCCCGGGGCTCGAACCCAGGACCTTCTTGCTGTGAGGCGACAGCGCTAACCACTACACCACCGTGCCGCCTACGAGGACTCATTAATTTTGAAATTGTCAGAATTAGGGAAGCAGGTGCAATGAAGCAATAAATAAATACATACTGTCAATAAAATCCACCCCAAACTTACAGTGGATATAAAAAGTGTACACACCCTGTTAAAATGATCGGTTTTTCTGATGTAAAAAAAATGAGACCACGATAAATAATTTCAAAACTTTTCCCACCTTTAATGTGACCTATAACCTGTGCAATTCAATTGAAAAACAAACAAATCTGTTTGGGGGAAAAACATAAAAAATCAAAAACATACAATAAGCTGGTTGCATAAGTGTACACACCCTTAAACTAATACTTTGTTGAAGCACCTTTTGATTTAATTATAGCATTCAGTCTTTTGGGTTCACACCTGCCATCAATTAAAATGACTCTGATTAACCCCAAATAAAGTTCAACTGTCCTCGTAGGATTTTCCTGACATTTACTCAATTGCTTCCTCCAGCAAAAGCCAGGGTTCGCAGAGAGCTTACAAAGCATCAAAGGGATCTCATTGTTGAAAGATATCAGTTAGGAGAAGGGTACAAAAAATTTCCACTGGATTAGATATACCATGGAGCACAGCGAAGACAGTCATCAAGAAGTGGAGAAAATATGGGACAACAGTGACATTACCGAGAACTGGATGTCCCTCCAAAATTGATGAAAAGACAAGATGAAAACTGGTCAGGGAGGCTGCCAAGAGGCCTAGAGCAACACTGAAGGAGCTGCAGGAATTTCTGCCAAATACTGGTTGTGTACGACAGTACATGTGACAACAATCTCCCGTATTCTCCATATGTCTGGACTATGAGGTAGGGTCACAAGACGGAAGCCTTTTCTTACAAAGAAAGACATCCAGGCCTGGCTAAATTTTGCAAAAAAACCCTCAAAACAATAATACATCAACTCTCCCAAAAGCATGTGGGAAAATGTGTTATGGTCTGATGAAACCAAGGTTGAACTTTTTGGCCACGATTCTAAAAGGTATGTTTGGGACAAAAACAACACTGCACATCACCAAAAGAACACCATACCCACGGTGAAGCATGGTGGTGGCAGCATCACGTTTTAGGGTTGTTTTTCTTCAGCTGGAACAGGGGCTTTAATCAAGGTGGAGGGAAATATGAACAGTTCGAAATACCAGTCAATTTTGGCCCAAAACCTTCAGGTATCTGCTAGAAAGCTGAAGATGAAGAGGAATTTCATCTTTCGGCAAGACAATGACCCCAAGCATACATCAAAATCAACAAAAGAATGGCTTTACCAGAAGAAAATTAAAGTTTTGGAATGGCCCAGCCAGAGCCCAGACCTAAATCCAATTGAAAATCTGTAGGGTGACCTGAAGAGGGCTGTGCACAAGAGACGCCCTCACAATCTGACAGATCTGGAGTGCTTTTGCAAGGAAGAGTGGGCAAATATTGCCAAGTCTAGATGTGGCAGCCTGATAGACTCCTAGCCAAAAAGACTGAATGCTCTAATTAAATCAAAAGGTGCTTCAACAAAGTATTAGTTTAAGGGTGTGCACACTTATGCAACCAGCTTATTGTCTCATTATCTCTAGCCACTTTATCCTGTTCTACAGGGTGGCAGGCAAGCTGGAGCCTATCCCAGCTGACTATGGGCGAAAGGCGGGGTACACCCTGGACAAGTCGCCAGGTCATCACAGGGCTGACACATAGACACAGACAACCATTCACACTCACATTCACACCTACGGTCAATTTAGAGTCACCAGTTAACCTAACCTGCATGTCTTTGGACTGTGGGGGAAACCGGAGCACCCGGAGAAAACCCACGCGGACACGGGGAGAACATGCAAACTCTGCACAGAAAGGCCCTCACCGGCCACGGGGCTCGAACCCGGACCCTCTTGCTGTGAGGCGACAGTGCTAACCACTACACCACCGTGCCACCCCCCAGCTTATTGTATGTTTTTTATCTTTTATGTTTTTCCCCCGAACAGATTTGTTTGTTTTTCAATTGAATTGCACAGGTTATAGGCCACATTAAAGGTGGGAAAAGTTTTGAAATTATTTATCATGGACTCATTTTTTTACATCAGAAAAACCTACCATTTTAACGGGCTGTGTACATGTTTTATATCCACTGTAATTTTGCTATTTCTGAGCTGAACAGTATGAATATCTCATCTCATCTCATTATCTCTAGCCGCTTTATCCTTCTACAGGGTCGCAGGCAAGCTGGAGCCTATCCCAGCTGACTACGGGCGAAAGGTGGGGTACACCCTGGACAAGTCGCCAGGTCATCACAGGGCTGACACATAGACACAGACAACCATTCACACTCACATTCACACCTACGCTCAATTTAGAGTCACCAGTTAACCTAACCTGCATGTCTTTGGACTGTGGGGGAAACCGGAGCACCCGGAGGAAACCCACGCGGACACGGGGAGAACATGCAAACTCCACACAGAAAGGCCCTCGCCGGCCCCGGGGCTCGAACCCAGGACCTTCTTGCTGTGAGGCGACAGCGCTAACCACTACACCACCGTGCCGCCCCCAGTATGAATATAGTTATCTATATTTTAATAAATCCTTCAATCATGATTTTCAACCCATCTGATATTCCACAAATACTACCCTGAAATACCACAAGATTTATTTCTCTTCTTCTTCTTCTTCTTCTTTTTTAAATAATCTTATAAATGCAAAATGAAAGAGAGTAATTGTCACTTTTATGGTGAAAAAAATTGTCATTGTTACTTCAATACTTCAAACTTTAGGGATATTGTGTCAAAGTCCCTCCTGTGCCAGGACCTGGTCTTCCCAGGCAGTCTCCCATCCTGGTACTAACCAGGCCCTTAGGCGTAGTGGGCGGCACCTGCCTCCATTTCTATAGCCCTCAGCATCTTGCCTATTACACAGCTAGGGTTACAGTGGGGGGCCAGTCCTCTGGTAACTGCATGTATATCATGTAACAGTCTTATATTACTGCCAAGTGTTGTGTTCAGGAGATACCGAAGAGCATCATTTGGAAGCACTTACCTATGTTCAGTTTTTGAATTAACACCCTTTGGCAAGCTCACATTTCGCATTATCTCCATTATCTGGCATAGCAGAAATACGCTGAGCTGTTTAGTCAGTTGTCATGCCATTGTAACGTATAATATAATAGCACTGTATTATGTCAACAAAAATCAATGCCTCTTACCTCAATGTTATAATGTCAACATGACATAGAAAATGAACAAAAGTGCTCTTTATGGCAATTTACATCATTTGGAATGTCTAAACACGAGATGAACGAGGACAGAGCTAATGTTCTGGAAGATATTTTATTCTTCTATTCTTCTTTTGTTCACCAGCACTGTCACCTCACAGCAAGAAGGTTCTGGGTTCGAGCCCAGTGCCTGACGGGGGCCTTTCTGTGTAGAGTTTGCATGTTCTCCCTGTGTCTGTGTGGGTTTCCTCTGGGTGTTCTGGTTTCCCCCATAGTTCAAAGAGATGTGGTTAGGTTAACATGGGGCAGTATTGGGCTGAAGTGCCCTAGAGCAAGGCACCTAACCCCCAACTGCTCCTCGGGCACTGTAGCATAGGTGCCCACTGCTCTGGGTATGTGTGTGTGCTCATCGCTCACTCATTGTGTATGTGTGTGCTCACTCATTGGATATGCATGTGTGCTCATTGCTCACTTGTGTGTGCGTGTGTTCATTGCTTCAGATGGGTTAAATGCAGAGAATGAATTTCACTGTGCTTGAGTGTGCATGCGACAAATAAAGGCTTCCTCTTCTTCTTCTGGAAGAATAAAATATGCTCCAGGCACTGCTAAAACAACAACAACAAAAACAGTTAATTGGTCACCAACATCCAGCCAATCAGAACAACAAGATGTTCCTATATTGGTATAACATAATTTGCGTCTAGATGAAAGAAATCGTTATTTCTCTTTCCTCTTTAATCTTTTTCTCCTCTAAACTCTGCTATACGGTGTGGGAATCTTCTTCACTGGGCTCCAATAACCACATCCAGTGGAAGGAAGTCAGTTGTTAAATGTAATTACTTAACATCCACCACTATGGCATCTGTGTATGCTCTGTTCTTCTAGCCAAAGCATTAGCAATAATCAGGGATGGCAGAAAGTGATATTTACTCTGTAAGTAGAGAGCAGGTAGGATCAGAGTTGAGAACGCTGTCTTCAGTCCCATTTGGGAATCTGGAGGACTCAGGGAAGGGCAGAGAAGCAGGCACAAAAAACAACAACAACCCCCCCCCCCCCCCCCCCCAAAAAAAAAAAAAAAAAAACCACAAAACCTTGATTTTGCTATTTCTGAACATCTTGAATGGGCTGAACAGTGTGGTCCTTCAACCATGATTTCCCCATCTGATATTTCACAATTAGTCCCATGAAGTAGCGCCAGATCTTCTTCTTCTGCTTCTGCTTCTTCTTCTTCTTCTTCTTCCATAAAAATCTTACAAATACAAAATGAAAAAGAATAACTGTATTACTTTTCTTATGGTGAAATTATTGTCATTGTTACTTCAACACTTTGTGTACATCATGTAACAGTCTTATACTGCTACCAAGTGTTGTGTTCAGGAGATACTGAAGAACATTATTTGGAAGCCTCACCTATGTTCAGTTTTCTAATTAATACCCCTTGGCAAGCTCACATTTTGCATTATCTCCGTTATCTGACATAGCAGATATACACTGAGCTGCTTAGTCAACTGTCATGCCATTGTAACGTATAATGTAATAACACGTATGTCAACAAAAATCAATGCCTCTTACCTCAAAGTTATAATGTCAACATGACATAGAAAATGAACAAAAGTGCTCTTTATGGCAGTTTACATCAGCTGGAATAAGCATTTATAAATGTTCATGTACCCCTTTATTAATTGAGACTTTGACATGGTGAAGGCTTGGTGAACAGATCTGATGGGATAGGTCAGACAAGAGACCCCCTTGCCCATATTATTGTTACTAGGACTGATTCATGAAATCTGACATGGGAATGGTATCAGCAGGTGAGCTCACATATATATAACTTGGTCAGACTTATCTGGAAATTGCAATATTGAGTTATTTTATGGTCTCATCACCATCAAGGGTGCAAAGTAAACAGTCAGGCACAATGCCAGTCAGGGAACCAGTCAGATGTACCTGGTAAACTCTGGAGAGCATTCTGTATTGCTTGGGAGTGTCTGGAAAAGAGTTTAAGAAAGATGAAATTAACTTTCACCTCCAAGGACTTCCTTGTGCCAAGTGAGGGTAAGGATTCTGTGCATGAATGGACCACGTTCAAGTCCTGAATCATAGCAGAAGCTGCAAGAAGCTGTAGCTGGAAGACTGTGGCTGTCATGACTGTCATGAGGGGAGAGATAAGACCTTGCACAAATAAGTCCTGCGGTCTCAAAAGTAGCCGGTCACCGGCGGCAAATCGGCTATTGTCAGTCGAGTCACAAAACTTAATATTAAATATTTCTGACGGCAAAAAAAGTTGTGAACGTAAATTACATCCACTATGTCATGTATGTCCGTTGCCACGTCAACTTTGTTTACATCCTCGACATGAGTGCAGCCATTACTGCCCCTTGTGCCATATGTAAGCCATACTCTGATTGGCTTAGAGTGTTCCATGGACTGTGAATGGTTCATACCATCATGTGAGTCACAAATGGCGACGAAGAGAGTTGCAAGCGGCTCCATGCTGGATGCGTGGCTAAAAAGGTCTAGAGGGAAAGGTAAGTACGTTTTGAACGCAAATTTATTCTGTCATTGTGTTGATATAGAAAAATAAATACGTCTTAGTCCACCGTTTCTCAGCCTTGCTTAAGACATTATAATCGCAGATCGTAAAGTTGACTCTGCGTTTGACAGCTGCTCGAAAAAACAAACTGCGTGCGTAACAACGCTAATCAAGCTTAAGCTAGACGACCCGCCTCAAATACCCGTCCCGGGTAAATGTTATCCCAATTTTAGATGACCTGTTCCAAACCATCCCACCCCATGAAAAATTCGTACTTGCATCTCTCTCTCTCTCTCTCTCTCTCTCTCTCTCTCTCTCTCTATATATATATATATATATATATATATATATATATATATATATATATACACACACACTCATATAATATTTGTTGTGCCTAACCCGCACTAAATAACTAGATTTATATAATTTCTATTCAGTAGGCCCCTACATGATTAGGTTGATGAGATTTGGATAAAAGTTATTTTCAATAGAAATGCTGAGACGGTCAATGAATGCTGCTAGCTGCTGTTTTTTAATAACGATGAAGTCAGCTGATGAAGTACATGTAGCTGCATTTTATGTAACAGTTTATTGACTGCCAAAAAATAAACATTTTGATTATAATTGAAGTTGTTTTGTTCTTCATCTGTATTCAAGATTTCACCATATTCTTCAATAGTATTAGAGAATCTGGAGAAACTTGTCACCTTAGCTTGGTCAAAGTGCACATCAGACTTAAAATTATTATATCATCCATATGTGGATTTCAATCGGACTACTTTTTATGTGTTTGTTTGCAAATATTTCTGAAATTTGATAAAATGACTGAGGTATGGTTTCATATTTCAAGTTTCCAAATAGTATTGATTACCCTTTATTTTCACTGTTAAAAGTTACCAGAGGCCACCATTTCTCAGTGCATTTCATAAAATTTTCCGTGCCCAAAGGGGGGCACATCCCCCTTTGAACCCCCCCCCCCCCCCCCGCACGCTTTGCGTGCATTATGTCTGCCGCTGGCAGACATTTTACCATTTTGCACCCTGCTGTAAATTATTTGTACCCTGCTATTCTCCCAAACTTTGAAGCCCCTGTAAGTCTAAGGATATTGCTGAGCAATGGATGAACTGTTTCATCCTGTGGACATACCTTCTTCTCAAAAGGCAATGCCAGAAATTTCTGATGTTTTGGTGTCCATCTCTTTGGCTACCATAGCAGTTAGAAATCTTCATAGCAGTAAGACTGCAGGGGTGGACGAAATTCAGCCAAAGATGTTAAAGGCACTGGACAAGATTGAGGATGAGTGGTTAAAACACGCCTCTTCAATGCTGCATGGAAATATGGAGCAGTGCTTTTGGGCTGGAAAACTGGGATGGTGGTCCCAGGGGACCAGGGAGTGTGCTCTAATTATAGTGGAATCATGCCTTTGTCCTCAGCCTCCCAAAGAAAGTCTGTGCCAGGGTTTTAGAGAGGATCTGTCCAATCGAACCAAGGAGGGTTTCACCTAGGTTGAGTGAAACAATGGACTTTTTCTTCATTCTTCTTGTGAGGGGTTATACCAGGAACATCCCAATCCAGTCTACATGTGTCTTGGAGATGGATATTGTGTTTTGAAATGTATCGTGGGAGGTATAGAAGGATGTTGTATCTCAGTTGCTCCTTCATGTGAGCTGGTCTATACATGAATGTAGTGAGAGTTACTGTATGTCTATATTCTTGGGGTTAAGTCAGAACTGTGTTGGTATATATTGGACTCCATCAAAGTTCCAGCTTGTCTACACTCTTGTTTATGATTTTTTTAAATGGACGATGCACAGCCAAGGTTGGAGAAATGTCCAATATGCAGAGATAGAGTTAAGTCTTTGTTATTTGCAGCTAGTACTACCCAAAGTGGACATCTGACATGCATTTGAATGTTTCACTGCTGAACGTGAAGCAGTTTGAATGAGATATAGTCACTCTGGTGGAACGTCCATTGTTCCCTCTTCAGAAGACGTGAGAAACCTTCTCCTGGTGGAGGAGTTTAAATAACAGGATTTTATTCATGAGCGATAATCGTGAGAGATAATCATGTAAGAAAAACAGAGTGTAGGTGTCAGGTCAGTGACTACAGCGTTTCAGTCACTACTCTTGTCTGTGTTGGTGAATCAGGACCTTAGTTTTTGGCCAGCCTACTTTTCTATGTCCACCTATGTTTATGAGATGTGGGCAATGAAGAAAAAAAAGAAAGTCACAGGTATAGGCAGAAGAAACAAGGTTCTTCCAGAGGGTTGCTTTGTTTACTTGTTTGGTTCCCGCTATAGCTGAAAAAGGCATGTTCCACAGGACAAAGACCCAGAGACATCCCCAGGGATAATTTGTTTGGGAATATGTGGGCATCCCCTAAGACAGGGGTGCCCACAATATTTTGATTCGTGAGCTACTTTTAAAATGACCATGTTAATATGATCTACTCGGACTAGGTTGTTACCACTACTAGGCCTACTATGACTACTAGTACTGCTACTACTACTACTACTACTAATAATAATAATAATAACAATAATGACACTTGTTTTGATTTATAAACATTCATATGCAATTTGTTTAATAATATGCAAACATGCATACAAAAAGGTGACTGAAATTTACATTCAAATTATGTTAAATGCATAAGCTTTGTACTCCTAAACGTATTTTTGTTCAAATCACTGTTAACTTTTATAAACCGCAAACTACTAATAAGTAAACATGAAACAAGCCCACTGTAAAAAAAAAAAAGGGCTATGTTTAGAAAAAAAAGTTAAATGCATCCAGACAGGCATTGTAAACCCCAAAACATTTTTGTTCACATCAATTGACTTTTGTATAGCCTGCTAGACAGAGATTTGACATTTACAACAATTTTATATAAAAACATTTTTCCTTCTTTTATATATTTTTTAATTTTTTTTTTTAACCGTGGAAGTTAGCAACAGCACAACATTAATACATAGCATACTGATGTAGGCCCTAACTCAGATCTTAATCCGATGATGATCGGCACTGGAGGGAGTCAGAGAGAGCTGCATAGTCCAGACAGTAGCTGCTGGTAGCGAGCCTCAAGCAGGCCTCGAGATGATCGTCGGACATACTGGAGCGGTATTTAGACTTAATGATCTTCATAAGCGAAAAGGCCGACTCGCACAAATAAGTGGAGCCGAACAATGCGGTTAAGGAGGTGGCACATTGCCGCATGTTCGGGTACTTCGCCTCCGTGAGTAAATTCCAAAACGGCCCATGCGCCCTGGACTTCAACTCGATGTCAGACTGCAGCATCAGCATCTCGTCTTGCACGGCAGACGTGTTCAGCTGAAACAGTGCCGCAACTTTTGAGGCGAGGGAATCCACCTCAGTATCTTCCCCGAATGGGTGGCACATGAATGTAGCTAGTGGCTCGAGCAAAGCAAAGTCTTGAAATCGCTTCTCAAACTCTGACTGGAGAATTTCAATCTGCTCAGTGTAGCGCGCACTGTTAAGTTGCGCAAACGCCCTCCCTTGCATCTCCAGCTCCGAGGCGAGGTTTCGGAAGTTTCCTAAATCACGGCGCTGCATCTTTGAAACCAGCAGTTTCATTTTACTGGTTGTCATGGTAACCTAATGTAACATTTTTTTTGACGCAGCGCTTGGCTGACATTTCGCTTCAGGGAAAAAGCGAATTTGTTTACATGTAAAAATGACCACGACTTTTTTTTTTTTTTATTTCATAACAAATATATTAATATTTACATATCAATCATGAGATCTACCATCCCTGCCTTCGAGATCGACCGGTTGATCGCGATCGACGTAGTGGGCACCCAGGCCCTAAGAAGAATTGGAATCTGTGGCCAGGGATAGAGAGATCTGGATTGACCTCTTCAACCTGTTGCCACTGCAAGCCTCTTCAGAAGAAGCAGAAGCAAAATGAATGAATGAATGAATGAATGAATGACGATGTTCATGTATAGTGTGTCATGAAGTCCTGATATGCATGTCATGTAAAATTGCAAACACAGCCCTTTAAATACAATGTTCAAGTGCTAGCGGCATGGTGGTTAGCACTATCGCCTCACAGCAAGAAGGTTCTGGGTTTGAGCCCAGTGACTGACGAGGGCCTTTCTGTGTGGAGTTTGCATGTTCTCCTTGTGTCTGTGTGGGTTTCCTCCGGGTGCTCCGGTTTCCCCCACAGTCCAAAGACATGCAGGTTAGGCTAATTGGTGACTCTAAATTGACCGTAGGTGTGAATGTGAGTGTGAATGGTTGTTTGTCTCTGTGTCAGGCCTGCGATAACCTGGTGACTTGTCCAGGGTGTACCCCGCCTCTCGCCCATAGTCAGCTGGGATAGGCTCCAGTTTGCCTGCAACCCTGTAGAACAGGATAAACGGCTACAGATAATGGATGGACCGAAAGCTACTGAATTCTAATTCCAGGCTTCCAATTTTATTAGTTTTTTAAAACGAGAACAATTAATGAATTTAGAGCCACCTGGCCCTAAATTGTCCACTATTATTTCTTGCTTCACCGTGACACAAGATACTATGTCATGCATCATGTGGTGGGCTTTCCCCATTCGCGCAAGGCATTATGGGATACAAATTTGAAACAGGAGAGAAAAACAGAGGACGCAAATGAAACGTAAAAGACCGACTACAGAAACAGAACGCGAGAAGAAAAGCCACTATGCTGTGAAGGAAAGGAAACACAGGACCAAACAAATAAATATTAGCGGTCAGAGAGCACCTCGGTGTGATCAGCTGTTTGTTTAGTGACAGAATGATGGAACTGTCAGTGAATGGTCAAGGTAAACCTGTAGATGGAAGTAATGCAACACTGTGGATGCCAGCTGCCATAAAACCCAAAAGAAGAAGAAGAAGAAGACAATGCCAAAAGCACACCGGACTTCTTCTGTCTTCTTGACTGTGCAAAGCCAGTGATTTCATGCACATTATTTGCTCAGGAATCCCCTCAAATTAAATAACGTCCCAGCCACAGAATGACCTTTTTATTTATTTATTTATTTATTTATTAGATATTACAGAGTGGCGGCACGGTGGTGTAGTGGTTAGCGCTGTCGCCTCACAGCAAGAAGGTCCGGGTTCGAGCCCCGTGGCCGGCGAGGGCCTTTCTGTGTGGAGTTTGCATGTTCTCCCCGTGTCCGCGTGGGTTTCCTCCGGGTGCTCCGGTTTCCCCCACAGTCCAAAGACATGCAGGTTAGGTTAACTGGTGACTCTAAATTGACCGTAGGTGTGAATGTGAGTGTGAATGGTTGTCTGTGTCTATGTGTCAGCCCTGTGATGACCTGGCGACTTGTCCAGGGTGTACCCCGCCTTTCACCCGTAGTCAGCTGGGATAGGCTCCAGCTTGCCTGCGACCCTGTAGAACAGGATAAAGCGGCTAGAGATGATGAGATGAGAATGAGATGAGATATTACAGAAATAAGCCTATATCACAATGACCAAATTTCAGAGGGAACTAAATTTCACCAGTTTTATGAAATCAAAAGGCCGTCTATTTTTAAGACAGAAGTTTATTTAAAAGCCATGCAGAAGTACAGTAAATGGCAGTTTACCTTCTCTGACAGCATATTTTCATTACTCTATCTTGTCAGAAACTTCAGAACAGCAGAAAAGGTTTCACTTCAAACTGACTTGAAGTGACACAAATGTGATTCATTTGGATAGTGACAGTCATGGAGGAGGCCTGACATTTCTTCTGACAACTAAATTACAGCATGGCAAGTCAGGCTGATTGTGCCTCGTATGACATAAAAGAGAGTGATTGGGGAGCTGGTTGTGGTGGACCAGATGGTGAAATGACTGGTTGTGCGAAAACAGAATAACTGAAAGACAGAAAGGTGCAATGCCAATTGGAAAAGGTAGAATCCAAACGACATGCTGTCACACTCTATGAAGGAAATACAAAACAACAACAACAACAGTATAACGGTTTGTGACAAAATTTGATTTCCTCTAAATTATTTGGGGCACCACAATGGATAGTGTTTAGGTTACTCAGGCAGTATTGGAAACTGAAGCAGCTTTGCTTTTTATTTTTCATAGTGTGTCTTAGGGCCCGGTCCCACAACACTGATAACTATAACTATATAACTATACCTATAACTCCAACTCTGACTATACCTCTGCCTGAATTTAGTTCCAGTCTGGAGCAGTCACACCACAACTATAATCCTGACTATAATATCGGTCGGTCCTGACACTCAGGGAAATAAATGCATGCAATTTAGGAATAGTCATGGAAGTTTTTCCAAGTAGTTATGGATTTCATACGGATGATGCATCATGGATAAAAAATTTACAAGTCTAAAATAATTAAACGCCAAAGTTCATAATTAAAATATATTACCTGTATTTATATGTTTATTAATTTATGATTGATATTTCATGGAAAATCACATATCCGTGAATAAAAGATCAGTGCTTTGTATTATATTTTTTTATTTTCCGTGAAATGGGTGGCACGGTGGTGTAGTGGTTAGCGCTGTTGCCTCACAGCAAGAAGGTCCGGGTTCGAGCCCCGTGGCCGGCGAGGGCCTTTCCGTGTGGAGTTTGCATGTTCTCCCCGTGTCCGCGTGGGTTTCCTCCGGGTGCTCCGGTTTCCCCCACAGTCCAAAGACATGCAGGTTAGGTTAACTGGTGACTCTAAATTGACCGTAGGTGTGAATGTGAGTGTGAATGGTTGTCTGTGTCTATGTGTCAGCCCTGTGATGACCTGGCGACTTGTCCAGGGTGTACCCCGCCTTTCACCCGTAGTCAGCTGGGATAGGCTCCAGCTCGCCTGCGACCCTGTAGAACAGGATAAAGCGGCTAGAGATAATGAGATGAGATGAGATTTTCCGTGAATCCGTATTCATGATGCAACAAGGATGTACAAAGATACCCAGGGAAAATAGCACATACTCAGACAATGTCACATGTAAACAATTACCTGATTGGTCAGATGTTTTATGGGATCAGATTTTTCCAGGCCTGGAAAAATGGCTCCAGGAGCAATCTCACCGATACGGATAAACCCAGGCCTGGGCTATAGGTATCGTTATCGGTCTGGAGTGAGCACCAATCACATAAACTGCAGGGGCCTGAGTTATTTATAGCTATCATTATAGTTGTAGTTATAGTTATGTTTTAAAGGCAGGAGAACCGAGGAACCTTCTCTTCCTCTGAGTGGCATTCTGGTATCAAGTCTTAAGACAAAAATTCCTGATCCTAACTCTTTTCTCTTTGGGAACTAAAAAAACATTAAAGAGGCAGCGCTTTTTTCTTCCAAAGTCCAATAAGTAGACACTATTCCACGCACAGGGTCTTTCTGCCCTGATTCCCATAGCCACCAACTCCCAGGGACAGCTTGCAATTTCTCTCTGTAATAGCTTTTTCCAAGAGCCAATTTTCTGGCAGATAGAAGATAATAAGGTGGTGTTGCTTTTCAATTGACTATTCTATATATCCCTTCATTTTGAAGTGAAATGTAGCCATTATGGATGATATTGCTCTGCAGCACAACTGCTCAAACAGCTTGAATATAAAAAACAAAACAAAACAATAATACGAATCATGTCACTAGAATATATCTATCTATATATATGAGAATAAATGTGCAATAACAGCAAAATTGCAGACTGTTTTACTTTTGCAATTTTGATGATTTGAATAGGGGATAATCACTGATTCATCACAGACATTCGGCACTTACGGAAAGATACACTTTCTTCCTGCAGCACTATGCAAAATGAAGAATAAAGGGAAGAATTTACAGCACACCACAGTGAGTCACCATGATGGAAGCTATAAAATAAAAGCCTTCCAAACCTTGTTTCCTTTAAATGTCATACTAAAATGAGACATTTTAAGACTTTTTTTTTTTTTGCTACATAAGCTTTTCTACAACTACAGTAATTTTCTTAGAGACTGTTCTTATCTATTGTAGAAATGAGAGAAAGACATTTGTCTGATGTACACTACCGTTCAAAAGTTTGGGGTCACTTTGAAATTTCCTTATTTTTGAAAGAAAAGCACTGTTCTTTTCAATGAAGATCACTTTAAACTAATCAGAAATCCACTCTATACATTGCTAATGTGGTAAATGACTATTCTAGCTGCAAATGTCTGGTTTTTGGTGCAATATCTCCATAGGTGTATAGAGGCCCATTTCCAGCAACTCTCACTCCAGTGTTCTGATGGTACAATGTGTTTGCTCATTGCCTCAGAAGGCTAATGGATGATTAGAAAACCCTTGTACAATCATGTTAGCACAGCTGAAAACAGTTTAGCTCTTTAGAGAAGCTATAAAACTGACCTTCCTTTGAGCAAATTGAGTTTCTGGAGCATCGCGTTTGTCAGGTCGATTAAATGCTCAAAATGGCCAGAAAAATGTCGTGACTATATTTTCTATTCATTTTACAACTTATGGTGGTAAATAAAAGTGTGACTTTTCATGGAAAACACAAAATTGTCTGGGGGACCCCAAACTTTTGAACAGTAGTGTACGGTATTTATTTATCCATGCAGACTAGTTGATCAAGAAACAAAATGGCAGTATATTACAGTCATGCATTTTCAGATTTCCTCAAAGTCAGAGTCTTTTTTTTTTTGTCATTTGCACAGTTGACATGCAAAATGTGCAAATACTGGACATATATTAACATATAACATAGACTAAACAAGGGTGGCACAGTGGTGTAGTGGTTAGCACTGTCGCCTCACAGCAAGAAGGTTCTGGGTTTGAGCCCAACGGCCGGCGAGGGCCTTTCTGTGCGGAGTTTGCATGTTCTCCCCGTGTCTGTGTGGGTTTCCTCTGGGTGCTCCGGTTTCCCCCACAGTCCAAAGACATGCAGGTTAGGCTAGTTGGTGACTCTAAATTGACCGTAGGTGTAAATGTGAGTGTGAATGGTTGTTTGTCTCTATGTGTCAGCCCTGCGATGATTTGGCGACTTGTCCAGGGTGTACCCCGCCTCTTGCCCATAGTCAGCTGGGATAGGCTTCAGTTTGCTCGCGACCACAAGATAAGTGGTTATGGGTAATGGATAGATATACTAAAAAATATATATAAATGCCAATATAAAATATATAGAGGGCAGAAAAATAAACTTTCAATATTTCAAATTCAACATGAATACACAAAATGTACATTAATATGCATGGGTCATGTTGATACTGAGTATGTAATATTACATTACATGACAGGCATTTAGCAGACACTCTTATCCAGAGCGACGTACAACATACTCAGAGCAGCCTGGGGAGCAGTTGGGGTTTAGGTACCTTGCTCAAGGGCACTTCTACCATTCCAGGGAATTGAACCAATGACCCAAAACTGGTTCTCTAACCATTAAGCCATGACTTCCCCCAGTGTACACTGTGCACAGTATTGTATAGAAAAGATGGCTGTTCAAAATATACTGTCACTGACTGTTTAAGAGTCTGATGATTTATAGAAAGTAACAGCTTTTTAGTCCATTTGTGCAACCCCAGATGGTCTTGTCGTGCCTACAAAATTTAAACGTGTGAAAGATCAAATCTCCTGGGTGACTGCTGTCCTTGATGACCTTCTGGGCTCTTCTCAGGCAGCGTTGCAGGTAAATGTCCTGGAGAGAGGGCAATTTCCAGCCAATGGTGAGCCCAGCTGTCGTCACCACTCTCTGCAGGTCCCTGCGATCTCCAGTGATGCTCCAGAATGCTCTCAATGGCACAATGATAAAAGTTGGTGAGAATGTCCAGGGCCATTTTAAACCATCTCAGCTTCCTCTGGAAGTACACATGCTGCCAGGATGTTCTCCCTACCATGTGAGTGTGGATGGACCATTGGAAATGTGGACACCAAGGAATTTAAAGCTGCAAGCTTCATTAACACTGAAAGACTGTATTTACTTATT
The DNA here is from genome assembly GCF_027579695.1 of Neoarius graeffei. NCBI lineage: Eukaryota > Metazoa > Chordata > Actinopteri > Siluriformes > Ariidae > Neoarius > Neoarius graeffei. The sequence goes on from NC_083577.1 coordinate 75,675,453, forward strand.
TAGCAACAAATTGTGAAATCTATTTCTTGACTTGAAGTGGCCACTGAAAAGATTATTACAATGACTTCCATCAAAAGACTAGTCTCCAGTAGCAGTGAGAATCTTGTATTCTTGTGCATATGCGCATACATGCTGAGACCTTTTGATAAAATCACATAGCAACATATGATGCAGTATTTGCAATGAATATGACTGCGATACAGTCATTTAACCCTGGAGTCTTCTTCATGAGTTCTCTCTGAGCTGGCACCATTTCCAAATGACAAGGAATCCTGGAAGTTATCCATAGCTCACAAGTTCAAGATGTGTTTCCTGGAAATATGGCAGACTTACTGATTAGAAAGCAGAATAACACCTGCTAAATAGTGAATTTGGTCCATGAAACAAGCATAGCCTGTAAGTTGCAAGGACATTTACAGACACTGGAGCTGATGGCATTTCAGCTGCTTGGTCTTCATCAGCATGGAAGAATCTCTGGAGACATCGCATCTGAGGGATGGGAAGGATGATTAGTCAAGAGACTACCAGAATGATATAAGCCTTAGATAATGCAGTTCTCAGATCTTGATTCAGAACAAGACTCCAAAACAAAACCTAGAAGTAACTACACAGATTGAATTTGTAGAATTAGTGAGGTGTTTGGTTGGACCAAATGTCTCTACCCACAACATTGATTCCTTTGCAACATCTAAGCAAATAGCAGAGCTCAACATTGGTAGGCATCTATTGGTAGTTGTTTTTCGAGGTAACTATTTCATATTTATCATATTTTACAATTAGGAAGCCTATTATGCCAAATTACACAAATATCTACCAAGCAAACTGCTTAGAGGTTGCTCAGGAATCACTGTTGTGGGTAGAGACATTTGATCAACCAAACACCTCATGAATTCTACAATTTTTTTTTCTTCTTTACAGGCATTTAGCAGATGCTTTTATCCAGAGTGACGTACAACAAACCCAGGGCAGCTTGGGGAGCAGTTGGGGTTAGGTGCCTTGCTCAAGGGCACTTCAGCCATTCCTGCTGTGCCAAGGAATTGAACTGGCAACCATTTGGTCTGGTGGCATAGTGGTGTAGTGGTTAGCACTGTTGCCTACAACAAGAAGGTTCTGGGTTTGAACCCAGTTGCCGATGGGGGCCTTTCTGTGTGGAGTTTACATGTTCTCCCTGTGTCTGTGTTGGTTTCCTCTGGGTGCTCCAGCTTCCCCCACAGTCCAAAGACATACAGGTTAGGCTAACTGGTGGATCTAAATTGACTGTAGGTGTGAATGGTTATTTGTCTCTATGTATTAGCCCTGCGATGAGCTGGTGACTTGTCCAGGGTGTACCCTGCCTCTTGCCCATAGTCAGCTGGGATAGGTTCCAGCTTGCCCATGACCCTGCACAGGATAAGCGGTTACAGATAATGGATGGACCATTTGGTCCCAAAGCTGCTTCTTTAACCGTTAAGCCATGGCTTCCCATTTCCCTTTCTGAGCTTGGTTTTTAGTATAACCTGTTGTAGATAAAGGAACATTTACTATTAGCTGAACATGATCCTTCTGCACCATTTCCAACATCTCTGCTATAATCCTTGGCTGATCTCCTACTCCTACTTCCTGTTCATTTATAACCTTGCACAAACAGTCCATGATTGTACATGCTTATGCAAAATAACAGACATGGAAGATTACTTACTTACATAGACGTTTCTTGATTAATATAGAGAGACCGTGTTGAAATATTAAGTTCCTGATTACAGAGCACAGGATAGTCAGGGCAATGTTCTGAGAGCACCGATTATAGTGTGTTGTAACACTGTCTGAATTCTCAGAAGACTATCAAATTCCTTGGATAGCTTACTATATTATTACCCACAATGCACTTTAAACCCAATGTACAACTGATGCTCACTACATCCATGGAAAAACACCATAGTGATTACTTTCTTCTCAAAATGGACTGAAGGACAATGGCAGTTTTCTTTTTTTACATGCAGACATGATAACCCTGGATCCTGTCATGTCTAATGCAAGGGTAAATCCTAATGCAAGTAAAACATACTGTTTAACATCCACTAAACACAACATCCTGTTGTTAGTCATGTATTTACAACAGAAAAAGTTCTGTGATTTCATGAATTCAGTTCATTAATTCATCTTCAGTAACCACTTCATCCTGGTCTGGGTTGCTGTATGGGTTGTAGTGGCCTATACCAGGGACACTGGGTGCAAGGTGGGATTACTTCCTGGAAGGTGGGCTGGTCTATCGCAAGGCACCTCCATGCATACTGTACACACTTTCACACCTAGAGGCCATTTAACATCGCCAAGTATCTGGCATGTTTTTGAGAGGTAGGAGGAACTAGAGAACATGGCGGAGACCCACTCAGATATGGGAAGAACATGTAAAACTCCAAACAGACTGTCACCTGAGTGCAGGATCATGTGCAAACTCTCGTATTACCGGAGGACTGGCTCACCACTGTAACCCTAGCTGTGTAATAGGCGAGAGGCCGAGGGCTATAGAAACAGAGATCGGTGGTGCCCAATGCGCCTTAAAGGTCTCATTGCATCGCTTTTTCATTAATTGTGCGGTGGTCTCTAGTATGAATGAATGCCCTGTGAGCCGGTTTTGGTGAAAAAAATGCTGTGGTTCTCCTGTTTCAGGCTGTTCTAGTTTGGTGGAGGAGTGGGTGGCGGGAGAACGACAGGATTTCAGCTCTTACTCATTAATATTCATGACATGTAAATGTGTTACCTCTGATTGGCTAACAGCAATCAGTAAACGTGTTACCTCTGATTGGCTAACAGCACTGTGATGCTACCTCCAGTGGGTCAGAACAAGCGGATGTGGGTGTCTTTGTAAAAACTGTTTTGATTGGCTATTATGGTCTCGACATCGATGTTTTGACCAATAACAATGTAGATAACACGAATTTTACATCACATTCAACGAGATTTAAACGAGACTAAAGATGGCGACTTACAAATAATGTGTAAACATCGTTGGAGTTAATAAAGTTTGAACAGAATGAAGGAACATACCCCAACCACCCGAAATTAATAAAAAAAATTCTCAACGGATTTGGCATAATATAAAAAGGTCGTTTTTCACTCAGAAAAAGCAGAAATCCGCCGAAAAGCGGAAAACTCTCATCCCTGCCTAGCTTGTGACCATGTCATGCATGCTAATGTGGAGAATATGAACATGCTATTTTGTAACAAAAACCTTCGAACAAAAAGTTCATGTTTTACTTACAGCTTGTGAGCTGGTGGTCGATCGTCTTGACGGTACAGATCCAAGTATTAAAAACAACCTCGAAGCAAAACCACTACTGAAGGCACCGAAGTTTGAAAAGTCACTGTGGTTGAAATGATCAGAACACAGTACTAACGTTGCATTATACTTCGCTGGTGGTGTTCCAAAGATAAATTCCAACCATTTCTTCTTCAGCTCTTCTATCTTGCAACGTTGCTCCGCTTAGGTTTCGTTTCTGTCGGCGGCTCCAGCCCGACTTTGGACGCTCGTAACTCGGGCAGGGGAGGTCCCAGCCTCCCCAAACTTGGCAGCCAGCGACCTCTGCCCTCTCCCCAATGAACCAGCACTGCCAGGGCAGGCTAGCTCCGCACCTCGGGACGTAATTTGCCCCGAGGCGAGCCGTGGCGCTCCGCTTAGGTTTCGTTTCTTTTCTGCGACTCCAGCCCGACTTTGAACGCTTGTAACTCGGGCAGAGGAGGTCCCAGCCTCCCCAAACATGCAACGTTGATGTGTTACTGCCACAAATAACACAGGCACGAACTTGTTCAGACATGTTTTCAACTTGCTGTTAGGTCCTCTTCGTTAGGTACTGACGAGATGGGCTCTGCTATCTCTCCTCGCGCTGAAATCCGAACTTTCTTCCCATGGGCGGTTGCAAGCCAAGGTGGGCGAGGCCATGAATACTAATTTTCAAAGTGACGTAAGTTCGTAGGGCTTTTTCAGATTCGCTCGTTTTTCCGACTATTTTCTTTCATAAGCTAATACAGGGAATGGGAGTAGAATTAAATTTTCACATGCAGCATGCATATGCAACTCGGAGTGAACTATGGTATTTCAAAAAGAGACAGTATTAAACGTTTTTGGTGAAAGGGCACCTTTAAGGGCTTGGTTAGTACTGAGATGGGAGACTGCCTGGGAAGACCAGGTCCTGGCACAGGAGGGACTTTGACACTGATATACACTCACTGGCCACTTTAATAGGAACTTGTTCTTGATTTTAAGATTCCTGTTCTTGACTGGCAGGAGTGAAACCCACTGTGGTCTTCTGCTGTTGAATGCTGAGATGCTTTTTTGTTCACCACAGTTGTAAAGAGTGATTAGATGAGTTGTTATATCCTTCCTGGCAGCTCGACCCAATCTGGCCATTTTCCTCTGACCCTCTTTTACTAACAAGGTGTTTGTTTCCACCCACAGAACTGTCACTCACTCAATGGTTTTTGTTTCTTGCACCATTCTGTGTAAACTCTAGAGACTGTTGTGTGTAAAAACCCCAGGAGATCAGCAGTTTCTGAAATACTTAAACCAGAAGACCACAATGGGTTCCACTCCTGCCAGCCATCTGGCACCAACACCCATGCCACAGTGAAAGTCACACTTTGAGATCACAATTTTTCCCATTCTAATGTTTGAAGTGAACATTAACTGAAGCTCTTGATTTGTATCTGCATGATTTTGTGATGGTAGTTCTAGTGAGTTGATTATATTTAGTTTATAGTTTATATTAGCTATAGTGAATGAGTAACAGAGGCTACTATTGAACTAAATGTATATGAATGTCGTAACATCCATCCATCCATCCATTATCTGTGACTGTTTATCCTGTGCAGGGTCACGGGCGAGCTGGAGCCAATCCCAGCTGACTATGGGCGAGAGGCGGGGTACACCCTGGACAAGTTGCCAGGTCATCACAGGGCTGACACATAGAGAAAAACAACCATTCACACTCACATTCACATCTACGGTCAATTTAGAGCCTAACTGCGTGTCTGCCTCTTGATCGGGAGATCGCGAATTCTACTCGCGGTCGGGTCATACCAAAGACCATCATAAAAATGGTCCCTACTACCATCCGGCAAGGCATGCTGCAATACAGATGTGAGTGGGGAGTCAAACTCTCGTGGTTACCAGAGGACCAGCCCCCCACTGTAACCCTAGCTATGTAATAGGCGAGAGGCCGAGGGCTACAGAAATGGAGATCGGCGCCACCTAATGCACCATATGGTGTGGGAAGGACTTTAAACTTTTAGTTAACCCAACCTGCATATCTTTGGACTGTGGGGGAAACTGGAGCACCTGGAGGAAACCCATGCAGACAACATGCAAACTCCACACAGAAAGGCCCCCGTCAGCCACTGGGCTCAAACCCAGGACCTTCTTGCTGTGAGGTGACAGTGATAACCACTACACCACCATGCCGGCCTATGGCGTAACATATACACTTTTATTTGAGAAATATTGCTATTATATATAAGAGGAGGTGGATTGAAAAAGTACAGGACAATCTACATTATACACACGAGTGAAAATCAAAACGTGGCACAACCAAAGCACATATAAAACGTATTATAGAATATAACCCCTTATTTAACAATGCTTTTATTCTTTATCTGATGCAGGTCACGTTCATGGTAACACTGGTTTGGATCACAAACTCCGATCAAGAATGACACTTTAAAGAAAGCTGTATCTGTCTGTGTGCTTTGATGTAAAGTGAATAATAATCAAGATGAACTCAGTAGGTTGTGCAGACAGACAGAGAGTCTGGATGTGAAGTCACGAGAAGATAAGCGGGCTGTGTGTCTGTGGACATTCACATGGCAGTCATCAGAGAATTAAAACTGACACATCATATGTTAGTCAGTTAAAGGATGAGAGACAGCTTCGGTGAGAAAATACAGAAATAAACCTGTTGAGAAGGTTCTTGGCCATGAAGCCAAGTGTTCCTTTCGTTTAAAATGCTCATATGTTACTTATGTAAAATATGAAACACAATGAGTATAAACCATTAGCAAGTCATTATGTCTTTAATTATATTTTCCTTTGCCTGTAGGTGGTAGGTTAGTAAATGCAATGAAACAAACAAGCTGTTCAAAAATGGATCATTTCAAACCAAGTAAAGCATATAGTCAAAGCAAATTAATAAGATACTGCACGTTTCTGTCTCCTCTAGCTGCGTAAATGGGTACACAGCAGTGAGCTTTTCTCCCACTTAATGTGCACTTTTCCCCTTTAATTGCTTCAGTCATTTGAATGCAACAAGGCAAACATGTTCATGCTGTAACATAAGCCCAGGGTGTGTATAAATAGTTTTTTTTCCCCCTGCCTACTTGCATTTGTTCCTCGAGTGAAATTAAAGCAGGAAAATTGAACAAGAGCTTAGCTAGAATAATCTGATACTCGACCATTTCCCCACCCTGGTAAAATCAATTTGCTGTAAATCAAATAATCTCAATTACAGAAGAACCCTAGTGTTTAACCACTGCAGTTTCAGCAAAATAGAAAGATAAACGAAATAAAAGTGCCAGTAAACACAGCAGTTTTACATATGACAGAAATTTCAGTTAAAATTTACCACTCAAAAATATTTTATGTATCTCATATCTAGTATGTGCATAATAAAGTTTATTTTATTTGCTCAATTTTTGCTCATGGTGATACAGTCTTTTTCATAAATGTGTTTATTATTTTTTAATGTATAATGACCTTGGGTGTGAGAAATGCATTTTATGCGTAAGGAAGCATAAACCGTGTGTGTTGTATTAATAAAACTTCAATAAAAATGTACTGTTTTATTGCATATATTTTTGACTCTTGATTTTTTTGCTTTTCAGACCTTACACTTAAATGCACTTAAACGAAAGAGGAATTTTCTCCTTTCCTCATCACATTTCATAAACGCCAATGGACAGTTTCAAAAGCAGGCTGCTACCAGTCAATGCTCAAAACATGTAAGGACAATTGGAAACTTACATCTAAGATCCTGTATAACATAAGGTGTCGTGGCATTTTATACTACATTGTTTTACTTAGCAGGTGCATATCTTATACATAGTTCAGCAGCGGAGATCGGGAAAACTTGGGACGGGGGAGACTTGGGACAGTTTGTCTCATCTCTCATCTCATTATCTCTAGCCGCTTTATCCTGTTCTACAGGGTTGCAGGCAAGCTGGAGCCTATCCCAGCTGACTACGGGCGAAAGGCGGGGTACACCCTGGACAAGTCGCCAGGTCATCACAGGGCTGACACATATACCCCATTTCCACCAAATCAGTTCCAGGGCTGGTTCGGAGCCAGTGCTGGTGCTGGTTCACAACTCGTTCAACTTGCGAGCCAGCTGAGAACCAGTTTGCTTTTCCATAGCTCGCGGTGCTAAGCGGAGTCACGTCATTACGTCGCTGTATACGTCATTACGTCGCTGTATACGTCAGTTATGGCGCTATGTTTACATAAACCTTGGCACGAATATCAAAGCAAAAACAACACAGAAGAAGCAGCAGCGGCAACAACAATAATAATAATGGATGACTTCGCGTTTGTACAGCTGCTGCTTCTCGTCGCTTAAAAATGGCGATCTTTCACGGTCTTGTTATTGTTGTTGGTCTTAACAACTCCGCCTCCCCGCTGACATAAGCGGTTCTTTCCTCTGGCCCAGCAGAGAGCTGGTGCTAGCCTGGAACTGGTTTTTCTGGCCCCAGAGCCAGTTCTTTGTCAGTGGAAACAGAAAACCCGGTTCCAAACTAAGCACTGGCCCCGAACCAGCCCTTGAACTGCTTTGGTGGAAAAGGGGCAATAGACACAGACAACCATTCACACTCAATTTAGAGTCACCAGTTAACCTAAACTGCATGTCTTTGGACTGTGGGGAAAACCGGAGCACCCGGAGGAAACCCACAGAGACACGGGGAGAACATGCAAACTCCACACAGAAAGGCCCTCGCCGGCCACGGGGCTCGAACCCGGACCTTCTTGCTGTGAGGCGACAGCGCTAACCACTACACCACCGTGCCGCCAGGACAGTTTGTATTCCCATAAATTAATTTCAACCAATCAGATTTTAGATTATATCAGAAGTTAGATGTTGACCCTTAAAGTAACCTACTTCCTTTGGAGCCACGAAGCTGGACACTGCAGTAAGGTCTATGCAGTTAAAGCTAGACGGCCTTTCGATTTCATAAAATTGGTGAAATTTAGTTCCCTCTGAAATTTGGTCATTGTGATATAAGTTTATTTCTGTAATATCTCATAAAATATCAGGCCATTCTGTGGCTGGGAAGTTATTTAATTTGAGGGGATTCCCGAGCAAATAATGTGCATAAAATCACTTGCTTCGTGCAGTTAAGCAGACAGAGGAAGTTCGTGTGTGTGCGCATGCGCAGGTTTACCTTCTTCTTCTTTTGGGTTTTATGGCAGCTGGCATCCAGTGTTGCATTACTGCCATCTACAGGTTTACCTTTGACTGTGCACTGACAGTTACATCATTCTGTCGCTAAATGAATAACTGATCACACCAAGGTGCTCGCTGTCTGCCGATATTTATTAAGTTTGTCCTGTGTTTCTTTTCCCTCGTATATAACTGTGACAGTTCGTGTAAGTGGGTGGAGCACAGAAGGATGGCAGGCCAGAATAAAGTTCAATCACTTTGTTTATTTTTGCTCTTTTCAGACGCAAACACCACTCTCTCAGCCATGCACACGGACACACACACACAAGTCGTCTGGCTGGGGAGAGAGCTCCCTCTGCTCTCGCTCTCTCTCCCTAAATAGGGCGCGGTCACTGGGAAGACACACAAACATTAATTAACAACAGGTGTAGTGATTCTGCCACTTACCTTCCCTGACTCCGCCCTCCTGTCACAGGCCGGCGCTTGACCACACCCCCGCTGCCACAATAACATAACATCTTTTCTTCTCGCTTTCCGTTACTGTAGTCCAGGGGTTTTCAAAGTGTGGGAGAGTCAGCCCCCCCTCAGAGAGGAAATAAACAACAGCGCCCCCCCTCACAATTTTTGTTGTTGCTATACTTAATGTTCCATTCGTATAAAAAAAAAACGGTTATTGTACACATTTTTATTTTTTTCTTTTACACATTTTAAACATCTGTGCTTTTCTTTTTAAAACATCTTGTTTTACACATTTTAAACATCTCATAGTATCGTTAGCTAGCACCTCTTGGCAGACAACACACTGGCAGTGGAGCATCTTCAGATCCAGTCCATGAAAATCCAAACTTTAAATAATCGTGGTCATACTTCCTTCTTTTTTCAGTCCCCCCAGGATTTCGCGGGCCTTTTTTGTGATTGTTGCGGGCTAAAATGTCTGATGTTGCGGGGGGTTTTCCAAAAAACTGCGATGAAAGTTTCGGTGTTTTTTTAGGTTTTTGTTGCGATTACATTGCGGGAGGAAGTGAAAGTTGCGAGAAATTGTTGCGATTTTCTCTTTTTGTGATTAAAATTGAGTGATATGTTAAATATTAAGTTATTACTGAAAAACTATTGATTAAAAAAACAAAGACACTGAGAAATGGTCCTATAAACATCTTTACCAATATAAAAGATGACCAGGACTACAACCCCGATTCCAAAAAAAGTTGGGACAAAGTACAAATTGTAAATTAAAATGGAATGCAATGATGTGGAAGTTTCAAAATTCCATATTTTATTCAGAATAGAACATAGATGACATATCAAATGTTTAAACTGAGAAAATGTATCATTTAAAGAGAAAAATTAGGTGATTTTAAATTTCATGACAACAACACATCTCAAAAAAGTTGGGACAAGGCCATGTTTACCACTGTGAGACATCCCCTTTTCTCTTTACAACAGTCTGTAAACGTCTGGGGACTGAGGAGACAAGTTGCTCAAGTTTAGGGATAGGAATGTTAACCCATTCTTGTCTAATGTAGGATTCTAGTTGCTCAACTGTCTTAGGTCTTTTTTGTCGTATCTTCCGTTTTATGATGCGCCAAATGTTTTCTATGGGTGAAAGATCTGGACTGCAGGCTGGCCAGTTCAATATCCGGACCCTTCTTCTACGCAGCCACGATGCTGTAATTGATGCAGTATGTGGTTTGGCATTGTCATGTTGGAAAATGCAAGGTCTTCCCTGAAAGAGACGTCATCTGGATGGGAGCATATGTTGCTCTAGAACCTGGATATACCTTTCAGCATTGATGGTGTCTTTCCAGATGTGTAAGCTGCCCATGCCACACGCACTAATGCAACCCCATACCATCAGAGATGCAGGCTTCTGAACTGAGCGCTGATAACAACTTGGGTCGTCCTTCTCCTCTTTAGTCCGAATGACACGGCGTCCCTGAGTTCCATAAAGAACTTCAAATTTTGATTCGTCTGACCACAGAACAGTTTTCCACTTTGCCACAGTCCATTTTAAATGAGCCTTGGCCCAGAGAAGACGTCTGCGCTTCTGGATCGTGTTTAGATACGGCTTCTTCTTTGAACTATAGAGTTTTAGCTGGCAACGGCGGATGGCACGGTGAATTGTGTTCACAGATAATGTTCTCTGGAAATATTCCTGAGCCCATTTTGTGATTTCCAATACAGAAGCATGCCTGTATGTGATGCAGTGCCGTCTAAGGGCCCGAAGATCACGGGCACCCAGTATGGTTTTCCGGCCTTGACCCTTATGCACAAAGATTCTTCCAGATTCTCTGAATCTTTTGATGATATTATGCACTGTAGATGATGATATGTTCAAACCCTTTGCAATTTTACACTGTCGAACTCCTTTCTGATATTGCTCCACTATTTGTCGGTGCAGAATTAGGGGGATTGGTGATCCTCTTCCCATCTTTACTTCTGAGAGCCGCTGCCACTCCAAGATGCTCTTTTTATACCCAGTCATGTTAATGACCTATTGCCAATTGACCTAATGAGTTGCAATTTGGTCCTCCAGCTGTTCCTTTTTTGTACCTTTAACTTTTCCAGCCTCTTATTGCCCCTGTCCCAACTTTTTTGAGATGTGTTGCTGTCATGAAATTTCAAATGAGCCAATATTTGGCATGAAATTTCAAAATGTCTCACTTTCGACATTTGATATGTTGTCTATGTTCTATTGTGAATACAATATCAGTTTTTGAGATTTGCAAATTATTGCATTCCATTTTTATTTACAATTTGTACTTTGTCCCAACTTTTTTGGAATCGGGGTTGTACAAAAATGCAGAAAAATAGGCTTTACTTATCCAAATGCTCCTGTTGATTCAAAAGTTAAAGTGCAGAGAACCTCACAGCACAACATGAAGTTACCTTAAAATATAATATAAATGCCTCAGCTTTCATGTAAGAAAAAAAAAAACTATTAATACTAGTACTGTGTGCAGGCAGTCTCTCCTGAAGACTAAATTAAACAATAATTATAAACTAATAAAATAAACGGCTCAGGCTTCATAGAAAAAAAAACAATTTGAACAGAATCTCACAGTATGATGCTGAAGCTGCCTAAACAATGGAAAATAAAATACCATTTTGGCAAAAATGTTGGCAGCCATTAACTTCTTGTATTAAGTAAAAAAATAATGTAAAGTGCACACAGTCCTTCACTGTAAACATAACACACTTTCAGTAACAGAATTTAAGCCTACGTAAACACTGACTCGCATATGCAGTGTTGCCAGATACTGCTGACGTTTTCCAGTCCAAAATATGTTCAAAACCCGCCAAAATACACTTAAAATCGCCCAATCTGGCAACACTGCGCGCATGCTGCTTCTCTTGAACATATACACAGAAGTAAGGCGGAAGGTAGTTTGTCGACGTCACCTCAAGACGACGCCAACGATTGGTCAAATTTGCGGGAAGGTTGCGGTGATTGGATATAATTGCAACACCGCCCTGAATTTGCAAATCGCAACATCGCAAAATCCTGGAGGGTCTGTTTTTTTGCTTGGTCCAGACCCTGTCTCCTCACTCACTGTAGCTTTAGGTACTAAAAATCGATCCATTTTGTATCTGGTAAAGGCTAGCTGAAGTTCGCTAAATGTCCGCAATAGTAACTTATTCTGGTTTATGTTTCCTCACGTTGCGTCCCCCCTGAAGAACTCTGGCGCCCCCCAGGGGAGGCGCGCCCCACACTTTGAAAAGCCCTGCTGTAGTCGATCTTTCACACTTCATTCGCACACTCACATCCTCCATTTTTCTCTTCTGTTTCAAATTTGTATCCCACAATGCCTTGTGCAAAAGGGGAAAGCCCGCCACGTCATGCATGATGTAATATCTTGTATTGGGTCATGGTGAAGCAGGAAAAAATAGTGGAGAATTTAGGGCCACTTGGCCCTAAATTTATTCATTGTTCTATGAAAAAAAAAAATTGGAAGTCTGTGATTCAAATTCAGTCGTTTTCAGTCCACTAAACAAAAATAATTGCATGTCGGGGAAAATTCTTTTTATGACCTACACTTGAAAAATCTGAAAGGCAGTGTAGCTTTAAATATTTTTGTCAACTCAGACATGCATTTTCTACTTCACCTCTACCTCCATTCTATGGTGTAATGTATGCTGGTGAATTTGGATTTGTTCGGAATTAAAGTATGTAGCCTCGAGTTACCAGACATAGTATTATTTATGAAACTTAAATTCTGGGGAAAATCATTTAAGGATTTTTTTTCTTCAAAATGGCCAGATGGGGAGGGTTGGGACAGTTCATCATGTTGCAGGTTTTTTCTTGTGGTTTACAAGCATAAAATTGTTTAAACATTTTTTTTGTTAAAATGTGGGCATGTCCCTGCATGAGAATTAAGATTATTTCATTTCTTTTTGAGAATGGAACTGTTTTGTCTCGTCAGATTTTGGGTAAACTGACATTTTTCTATCACTGTACCAGCATTGTGTGTTCATACAGTTCATATGTTACAGGTTTTGATAATAAATAAAAATTAAACATGTAGGCCTGGGTATTTTATTTTTGTTCCATATCTCCCCTCAATGTCTTATGTCTTTCTGCAAAAAATAATGACAGAAAAAGTGAAGCCTGAAGGCCAGTACATGTGACAAGCTGAGAAACTCATGTTGTGGTAAGAGGGTGTAGTAAATCCTCTCTAATGTAATATGAATGTAACGCTACCTGCAAAGAATTTCACACAAACTACAAAAGCTGAAAACATGTCCCAAGTCTCCCTGCTCTCCTCTATACAAAATTTGCCAACAACTATCACAACAGGTGTGTTGATATCCATCTTAACCAGTTGACATTTATATCCCATTGGTTTGTATGTACTCTAATATACTCGACAAGGATCAACAGTGTTTGTTCCGTTGCATACTATTGTTTGAGGAATGCTAAAATTTTATGTTTATTTATTTCATGTTTATTTATGCTGCTTTCAAACTTTTGGCTTACAGTATATGTGCTCAGATAGTATTGTGGCTCACTTGTATTGTAGGTAGCTTTGCATAAATGTACATTTACATATCCCCTTTGTGGCCTACTGGTTATGGTGACACCTGTGGAAGAAGAAGGAGAAAGCCTTTCATCTCACAAGTACACATACAGTGGTGCTTGAAAGTTTGTGAACCCTTTAGAATTTTCTATATTTCTGCATAAATATGACCTAAAACATCATCGGATTTTCACACAAGTCCTAAAAGTAGATAAAGAGAACCCAGTTAAACAAATGAGACTAACATATTATGCTTGGCCATTTATTTATTGAGGAAAATGATCCAATATTACATATCTGTGAGTGGCAAAAGTATGTGAACCTTTGCTTTCAGTATCTGGTGTGACCCCCTTGTGCAGCAATAACTGCAACTAAACGTTTGCAGTAACTGTTGATCAGTCCTGCACACCGGCTTGGAGGAATTTTAGCCCATTCCTCTATACAGAACAGCTTCAACTCTGGGATGTTGGTGAGTTCCCTCATATGAACTGCTCGCTTCAGGTCCTTCCACAACATTTTGATTGGATTAAGGTCAGGACTTTGACTTGGACATTCCAAAACATTAACTTTATTCTTCTTTAACCATTCTTTGGTAGAACAACTTGTGTGCTTAGGGTCGTTGTCTTGCTGCATGACCCACCTTCTCTTGAGATTCAGTTCATGGACAGATGTCCTGACATTTTCCTTTAGAATTCACTGGTATAATTCAGAATTCATTGTTCCATCAATGATGGCAAGCCATCCTGGCCCAGATGCAGCAAAACAGGCCCAAACCATGATACTACTACCACCATGTTTCACAGATGGGATAAGGTTCTTATGCTGGAATGCAGCGTTTTCCTTTCTCCAAACATAACGCTTCTCATTTAAACTAAAAAGTTCTATTTTGGTCTCATCTGTCTACAAAACATTTTTCCAATAGCCTTCTGGCTTGTCCATGTGATCTTTATCAAACTGCAGATGAGCAGCAATGTTCTTTTTGGAGAGCAGTGGCTTTCTTCTTGCAACCCTGCCATGCACACCATTGTTGTTCAGTGTTCTCCTGATGGTGGACTCATGAACATTAACATTAGCCAATGTGAGAGAGGCCTTCAGTTGTTTAGAAGTTACCCTGGGGTCCTTTGTGACCTCGCCGACTATTACACGCCTTGCTCTTGGAGTGATCTTTGTTGGTCGACCACTCCTGGGGAGGGGAACAATGGTCTTGAATTTCCTCCATTTGTACACAATCAGTCTGACTGTGGATTGGTGGAGTCCAAACTCTTTAGAGATGGTTTTGTAACCTTTTCCAGCCTGATGAGCATCAACAATGCTTTTTCTGAGGTCCTCAGAAATCGCCTTTGTTTGTGCCATGATACACTTCCACAAGAAGAAGAAACAAACCTTTATTTGTCACATGCACACTTCAAGCACAGAGAAATTCATCCTCTGCATTTAACCCATCTGAAGTAGTGAACACACGCACACAGAGCAGTGGGCAGCCACACCAGAGTGCCCAGGGAGCAGTCAGGGGTCAGGTACCTTGCTTAAGGGCACTTCAGCCCAAGGTCACCCCACGTCAACCTAACTGCATGTCTTTGGATTGTGGGGGAAACCGGAGCAAACCCACGCAGACACAGGGAGAACATGCAAACTCCACACAGAAAGGCCCTCACCGGTCGCTGGGTTCGAACCCGGAACCTTCTTGCTGTGAGGCGACCGTGCTAACCACTACACCACCGTGCCGCCCCTGTGTTGTGAAGATCAGACTTTGATAAATCCCTGTTCTTTAAATAAAACAGGGTGCCCACTCACACCTGATTGTCATCCCATTAATTGAAAACACCTGACTCTAATTTCACCTTCAAATTAACTGCTAATCCTAGAGGTTCACATACTTTTGCCACTCACAGATATGTAATATTGGATCATTTTCCTCAATAAATAAATGACCAAGTATGATATTTTTCTCTCATTTGTTTAACTGGGTTCTCTTTATCTACTTTTAAGACTTGTGTGAAAATCTGATGATGTTTTAGGTCATATTTATGCAGAAATATAGAAAATTCTAAAGGGTTCACAAACTTTCAAGCACCACTGTATAGTCAGTGGTCGAAATACTTTTTTTCCAGTGTTCTGCAGTATTGCAGAATGTCAAAATTTTGCTCTGCAATTTGGAAATATTTTCTGCAAATACACAAGCCTCCATACTACACCCTTCTCAACCTAATAATGCCTATATTTACAACATATCTAGCTTTACAACTCATAGCATGACTGTCATTCTTTATTCTCTCACTCTATTTTTAATTTCAGTCTTCACAGATCCTTCTCTGCAGCAAAGTTATCATTCCATGATACCGCCACAGGTCTTTCATCCCCCTCGCCCTGACAGTACGGGCTACTACAACTTGAAGTACACCAACTCATTCATACTTGTACTAGTTATCACACCCACACATTATCCTTCCACACAACATACTAATAAAGGTATCACCGCAATAAAAAATAGAACACAACTGTTCTTCAAGAAACAAAACATTCATTTTCATGTTACACGTCATGTTACATTTTGTCAAGATTAAGTTTCTAGCTTGAACAATAGATTGTTACCCAAAATGTACTTCATTCACAGTGTTTGCATCTGCAACCTGTAGTTTTAAATTGAAAGCAAGGTTTCAATTCTACACTCTGTTACATCTTACGATGATGCAAAGAATTGATGCCATTAAGGAATAAAACCCAACTGGCAAATGGAAAGACGTTTGGGTTCATGGTGTTTGCCTGGCTTCTAAAGTGCAAGGTCATGAACTGAACTGAGAACTACTGCAGGGGCTTCACTGCTCTAAACTAACAACAGAGAACTGGGTACAAAATAATCATGGCAGAACTGAGAGCTACAGAACTACTGAGAGCTACAGAACTGAACCTATGAGCTTTGTCTTACAGGGCAACTGTTTTACTTTGTGCTAGTCTGCACCACAGGCAAGACAGCACGAGTAAAAACAATAGAGCATGTACACAAAACATGTATTAGTGTAGCTTGGTATGAGAAAACAAAATATTCAAAAGTATCTATGAATAAAGGTAAAATACTGTTGCTGTCTTCAAAAGGGATATAATATCAGTATAATTTTGCATGATTCAACAATACAATATATACAAACCTATACAATTTACCAATATATATGTATCCAACTATAACAGCGACCGTCTTCATTTTTGTCCCCCTCGTGGATGCACGATTTGTCGCTGTTGTTGTTGGAGTCACGCTGGCTGCCAGTTTTGCTGAGATACGACAAAATCGTCCTTATTTTCTTGCCGTTTTTGTTGGACTCTTGCCCTGAAGAAACAATCCTCTTCTTGGGAGCCATGTTTGTTGTGCCGCATTGAATTCTGGGAGATGCATGGCGGAAACTGCCGAGGTAGTTGTCGGGTCCTCCCCGGCAGGTATTAAAAGTGACGAAATCTTACATTGGAAAATGGCAACTGCCCTTATTTGGTTGTCGTCGCCTTTCGTCGGTATTACGTAAATATTGCTCAACTTTGACCTGGAAAACGGCGTCAGGTTTGCATGGCGCAGGTTTCAGTTTATTTACAGCGCCGCTAGTTTGCTAAATTGAGAACCACTGAATCCCCAACCTGATTTTTTCATTCTGCAGAATTGCAGATTGTTTAATTTTTCTTCTGCAATCTTGAAAATCATTCTGCAAAATGCAGACTGCAGACAGGTATTTCGAACACTGATAGTGCAGTGAAATTATTTTATTTGCAGCTTATTAGGAAGTTGGGTTTTAAAGGTCTTAAAGGTGCAATAGCCATAAAAAAAAATTCTTACTTGTACAGATAACCTAGAAAATGTGTAGAATATCATAAAAAATTGTTTGAACAATGGCATCAGCACAATTATATTGTGTGACTGAGAAAATCAATTGGGAAAGCTGTGGTCTGGGCCAAGTGCTTGTTTATATTTACATGGGCTTCATTTAATCATTTTATAGATATTTCCAAAAGCCTCACTCCAGTCCAATCTCTGTCTATTTGGAAAGCAAAACATGGCAGTGTCCAGTAAACATCCAGCACAGCCAGATACTTTTATTATGAGCAAAAAAATAATTCTGCACGTCCAAAAAACTTAGAAAGAAACAGAGTAAACTAGAATAAATATTAGCAGCGCTTTAAGGCCACCAATGAAGCTTGACACAGAATTAGCAACAATGTTCCCAGACAGGCGTTTTAAACTCTTTAAATGGGTGTCTTTACATACAAATGTGTCTTTTTTTTTCATTTTGGTCGTGCACCACCCAAACATGATCACATCATCAGCTTTTCTTTGGCTAGTCAGTCACAAAGTACACCACCACTCTTGCTGGAGCAGCTGGGGTTAGGTGCCTTGCTCAAGGGCACTTCGGCCAGTCCTGCTGGTCCAGGGAATCAAACCAGTGACCTTTTGGTCCCAAAGCTGCTTCTTTAACCATTAGGCCACTGCTTCTCCCAAAATGTGTCTCATTGACTTTTTTTTAATCACTTATGGGGTTTTTCCACTACCAACGCGGCTGAGTTGGGCTGAGCCGAGCTGAGTGGGGCTGTTGAGGTTGCATTTCGACTACAACCATGCTGAACCGTGCTGGCTGGAAGTGGGTGGACACATTGGGTGGAGTTAGCAAAAGTAGGTGGACGTCACGTGATGTCGTTAGGCGTCGCAAACAGTGACATCAGTGACCTTTTAAGCGGTAGTCTCACGACCCGGATAGTAAACAATAAACATGGAGGACATGGAGTCGTTAGTGTTGCTGGTCTTGGTGCTGTGGCTTGTTGTCCTTGCTTGGGTTGGTCTTCCATCTTCTAGTTTTCTGATCTTCTTCTTCTTCTTTGTCATAATTCTTCTTCTTCTTCCGGGTTTACGGTGTTTACAGATCCCAGCATGCTCGCGGGGCGTGTGTGGGCATGTGAGGACACTCCTCCTCACCAATCAGTGCACAAGGGAGTGTCTCCTCACGCCCCTAGCCCCACTCGGTTCGGTTGGGCTCACTTCAGCCCCACTCCAAAACCGTGTGAGTTTTGGGTGCTGAGTAAGGCTGAAGTGAGCTCAGTGGTGCTGCTCTGAGGTAGTCGAAACGTGAGCCGTGTTGGGCTGAAGTGAGCTGAAGTGAGCTGAAAAAGGGTAGTGGAAAAGGCCCATTAGAGAGCCAGCTGAGACAATCCTTTGGGTGAAACACCTTCATAGGAATATGTATAACACTTGTGCAGCTAGCAGTAATGGTCAGCTGAAATTCACATGGGAGTTTGTCGTAAAGGAAAACAGGACAGTGAAAGCACTCTGAACCATTCTTGCAGTATAACAGAAAGTTCATGTGTTTGTGCTGTTAAAACCTGACTATCAACCTGATAGCTGTATGGCTGAGTGAACAAAACCACAGGTCATGGTAAAATGCTAATCCTAACGCCCATCTAACTCCACAAGCCACCATCGACTCCAGTGGTGTCCTTTATGTCCATGGGCGGAAAAGGGAGGTAGGTTGAAACAAGTGAAAAAAATTGTTCCAGTATTGTTGTACTTCACATACTTAACCCCTCGAGGCCTAATTTGACTAATCTTTACTAATGCACCTTGAACTCTCAGAACGACAGCATGTGCTGCACTATATTCATCAGAGTAGTGAAGTAGTGCCTAATAGTTTTAATGGTGTAATAGGACCACAAGCTGTCAATTTTAGATTGGTGACGCAAGCAGCAATTTGGATGGTTCCACTGAGTCTCTGAAAGCTGCTTTAGTGATTACTGCACATTATCTCTGGAACTGCTTCAGTCAAGATAAATGTGGTTATGTAACAACTGAAACTTAGGAGAAGTACCGCACCTAAACCTCCACCCCTCCAAGCAAATGTCCACTTAGACATAAATATGCCTGATGCTCCTTCTTCCCAATAAATTCACTCTGATTGAAGAATTACAAAATC
Organism: Neoarius graeffei; assembly: GCF_027579695.1. NCBI lineage: Eukaryota > Metazoa > Chordata > Actinopteri > Siluriformes > Ariidae > Neoarius > Neoarius graeffei. Next base: position 75,694,809 of record NC_083577.1, read on the forward strand.
AAAGCTAGTACAAAACTTGACTTATGTACACAGACACAAACCCCATCCACCTAAATGCTGCTCTGAATAGATTCTTGTGTACCAGTAAGTAAAGGATTATTCCCTCTGAGAGTCCAGTCAATACATTCTGCACTACCATTTGCGATCAGGATGCAGTGGAACTATGGCTATTTTCTCTTTTAAAACACAGACTCGATCAAGATTTATAGAGAAGCAATGAGTCTCATCAGTAAAATAACCTTTTTCAATAAGCTTGTGTACAGAGTTTTAAGGACGAAAGCAATGATTCTTGCATTCAGTTATAGATAAGTGTTCAAGGTAGTGTGAGCTTAGTACAACCCTGATTCCAAAAAAGTTGGGACAAAGTACAAATTGTAAATAAAAACGGAATGCAATGATGTGGAAGTTTCAAAATTCCATATTTTATTCAGAATAGAACATAGATGACATATCAAATGTTTAAACTGAGAAAATGTATCATTTAAAGAGAAAAATTAGGTGATTTTAAATTTCATGACAACAACACATCTCAAAAAAGTTGGGACAAGGCCATGTTTACCACTGTGAGGCATCCCCTTTTCTCTTTACAACAGTCTGTAAACGTCTGGGGACTGAGGAGACAAGTTGCTCAAGTTTAGGGATAGGAATGTTAACCCATTCTTGTCTAATGTAGGATTCTAGTTGCTCAACTGTCTTAGGTCTTTTTTGTCGTATCTTCCGTTTTATGATGTGCCAAATGTTTTCTATGGGTGAAAGATCTGGACTGCAGGCTGGCCAGTTCAGTACCCGGACCCTTCTTCTACGCAGCCATGATGCTGTAATTGATGCAGTATGTGGTTTGGCATTGTCATGTTGGAAAATGCAAGGTCTTCCCTGAAAGAGACGTCGTCTGGATGGGAACATATGTTGCTCTAGAACCTGGATATACCTTTCAGCATTGATGGTGTCTTTCCAGATGTGTAAGCTGCCCATGCCACACGCACTAATGCAACCCCATACCATCAGAGATGCAGGCTTCTGAACTGAGCGCTGATAACAACTCGGGTCGTCCTTCTCCTCTTTAGTCCGAATGACACGGCGTCCCTGATTTCCATAAAGAACTTCAAATTTTGATTCGTCTGACCACAGAACTGTTTTCCACTTTGCCACAGTCCATTTTAAATGAGCCTTGGCCCAGAGAAGACGTCTGCGCTTCTGGATCATGTTTAGATACGCCTTCTTCTTTGAACTACAGAGTCTTAGCTGGCAACGGTGGATGGCACGGTGAATTGTTTTCACAGATAATGTTCTCTGGAAATATTCCTGAGCCCATTTTGTGATTTCCAATACAGAAGCATGCCTGTATGTGATGCAGTGCCGTCTAAGGGCCCGAAGATCACGGGCACCCAGTATGGTTTTCCGGCATTGACCCTTACGCACAGAGATTCTTCCAGATTCTCTGAATCTTTTGATGATATTATGCACTGTACATGATGATATGTTCAAACTCTTTGCAATTTTACACTGTCGAACTCCTTTCTGATATTGCTCCACTATTTGTCGGCGCAGAATTAGGGGGATTGGTGATCCTCTTCCCATCTTTACTTCTGAGAGCCGCTGCCACTCCAAGATGCTCTTTTTATACCCAGTCATGTTAATGACCTATTGCCAATTGACCTAATGAGTTGCAATTTGGTCCTCCAGCTGTTCCTTTTTTGTACCTTTAACTTTTCCAGCCTCTTATTGCCCCTGTCCCAACTTTTTTGAGATGTGTTGCTGTCATGAAATTTCAAATGAGCCAATATTTGGCATGAAATTTCAAAATGTCTCACTTTTGACATTTGATATGTTGTCTATGTTCTATTGTGAATACAATATCACTTTTTGAGATTTGTAAATTATTGCATTCCATTTTTATTTACAATTTGTACTTTGTCCCAACTTTTTTGGAATCGGGGTTGTATTTAAGGTCTGGGGTGAAGAATGAATGGTAGATAGAACCATATAATAAAAGAGTCATGAAAGGTTGATTATCATTTCCCTGTGTGACGACCCCTTGGGCCCCCTTCAGGCACCAGTCTGCCAGTGCACGGGTAGGTCTGGGCCTGACTGATTAGGCTAGATCATTAAGTACACCTGTGTAGGTGGTACGGCTTATAAGGTGGGGTCTCTCTCCCTCTCTGGTAGGCACTTTTATTCTTTGTGTGGGCACTCTTTGTTGTCCTCCTGTTTTCTGGCTTTTTGCTCTTTTTTCTCCCCCCTCTCTTTTTCTTTGCCTCAACATTTACCATATGCTGACACAAACACACATCCACTCAGGCACGACCATCACTACATTCACTACATCAAACTTTAAACCCTTGTGTTGTGTCCCCCTTCTTATGCTGCGGTGTGTGAACGAGTCCATGCTGTAACACCTGCCAATTATGAATAAAGTTATAATTGTAAATAAAAAACGTTTGATTTAATTTCAATCAATTGTGTAAGTACTTTAGAATGCATTCACTAAATGTGTCATTCTGAATGAAACCAAATGTTGTACATCATTGCTGTTGTTTTATGCATGTGGAGCCTAATAAATAGTTTTGTGCTGCGCCCAAGCAATTTTCAAAACACCCACATCTCCAGGTATCCTGCCAGGATTTGATGCCAATGCCAACCTACAAGATGGTGGAAACATGGTACTCTAGTCCATTAGCAGAAATTTCATCTTAGAGCTTATGGGCTAAAATGGTATAATACTTTCAAATTTTCATGACTTACTCTATGTAGAATGAATGGCTGCCCAGTAGTGAGGTGCTTAACACTGTTGCCTCACAGCAAGAAGGTTCTGGGTTAGGTTCTGACCTGTTTTCATCTCATCTCAGCTCATTATCTGTAGCCGCTTTATCCTGTTCTACAGGGTTGCAGGCAAGCTGGAGCCTATCCCAGCTGACTACGGGCGAAAGGCGGGGTACACCCTGGACAAGTCGCCAGGTCATCACAGGGCTGACACATAGACACAGATAACCATTCACATTCACACCTACGGTCAATTTAGAGTCACCAGTTAACCTAACCTGCATGTCTTTGGACTGTGCAGGAAACCGGAGCACCCGGAGGAAACCCACGCGGACACGGGGAGAACATGCAAACTCTGCACAGAAAGGCCCTCGCCGGCCACGGGGCTCGAACCCGGACCTTCTTGCTGTGAGGTGACAGTGCTCATCACTACACCACCGTGCCACCCGACCTGTTTTCAATAAACGAAATTAGTTTTTTTTTTAACCTTACACAATTTTTTCCAGTCATTTTCCCCAACTTTTTTCAAACATGTTGCTGACATTAAATTCAAAATGAGCATATATTTTTCAAAAAACAAGAACATTTCTCAATGTCAATATTTTATATGTTGTTTTTTGTACTATTTTCAATGAAATGTAGAGTTTCCATGATTTGCAAATTATCGCATTCTGTTTTTATTTGTTTCACACAGTGTCCCAACATTTTTGGAATTGGAGTTGTAAATCTTAGACAAAAGGCCTTCTTCCACTCTCAGAAATAAGGATAGGAAACTGTACTTTTCCCTCTTGCATGGGTAGTATCATTAAAAGTACATATTTTGTACTAAAGGTAGTGTGTATCTTTTAGCTGGGAAGGTGCGTGTGGTAATTAGCTTTAATTTTAGAGTAAAGCTTTAAAGATATAGAGATATTAAGGTACTATATAGATACATAATAAAATGATACCATCCCAGTGACAAATGAAAGTACAGTTTGGTACATTGATTTCTGATAGTTTAATGCCATCAATGTTGTATGTGATAAAACATCCATCCATCCATTATCTGTAACCACTTATCCTGTGCAGGGTCCTGGGCAAGCTGGAGCCTATCCCAGCTGACTATGGGTGAGAGGCGGGGTACACCCTGGACAAGTTGCCAGATCATCTCAGGGCTGACACATAGACACACAACCATTCAAACTGATGGTCAATTTAGGCCCTGTCCACATGGCAATGGATTCAGGTGAATCTGATAAAATTGTTTATCGTTTCGGCCTGGCGTCCACACGGCACCGGCGTTTTGGGTGCCCCAAAACAAAATCTTTTGAGAACGGGTTCCAGAGTGAAAAAATCTGGCAATGGCACCGTTGCGAAGTCGTCTGGATGAGTAGAACAGATTTGTTTATGATGACGTCACAACCACATGACTGTCAGTGCTTCACGCCGGGTAGAAGTGTAACGAACTCGATACGAGTTGTCAACAAATCCTATAACTTGGTTCATGAAACGCGCTTACAAAATATTTTCACTGTGAATATTTATTGTGTAATGGTGCAAAGTGAGAGAGAGTGAGAGAATAGCCCTTAGGGCAGAGTCTTTAGTCCAAACACTGTGGAAGCAGTACCAAACTGCGCACCGCCCGTGCGCTTTCCAAAAACAAAAACAATCCCGCCAGCAAACATAGGAAAAAAAAGGAGCGATCTCACATCTTCAGATGTTGGTTTAAGTCCGACAATACATTCCTCAAAAAGGGCGTAGAAGAACAAAGTAATCCATCAACGTGTAGCATTCAATTTATTCCGGACCATTAAAGAATTCTGGAGGATATCAGAATGTTGGCGTACCGGCTTCCATCTACCCCCATTAATTCCTCTTTCCACGTCTTTTGTTTTACGCTACTGATTAATAATCAAAACTTTATGTGGCTAATGCTACAGAAGAAGGGGTTTATGCGCATGCGTCTACTTCTTCTATTGTTCTGGTGTCTCCGATGGGACCGTCTTACAGCGCACGTAGTGGTGTGGCATGTGTATTGCATCGTTTTCAGCAAGCGTTGGGTTGCCATATGTACTTGAAATTTTACTGATCCGTTGCCCATGTGGACGCGATATTTAAAAAAAAAATCTTGTTGCCGTTGTCGTGTGGATGTAGCCTTAGAGCCACCAATTAGCTTAACTTGCATGTCTTTGGACTGTGGGGGAAACCGGAGCGCACAGAGGAAACCCACGCAGACACGGGGAGAACATGCAAACTCCACACAGAAAGGCCCTTGCCGGCCACGGGGCTCAAACCCAGAACCTTCTTGCTGTGAGGTGACAGTGCTAACCACTACACCACCGTGCCGCTTGTGATAAACATGAATGACATAATGCTAATTATTAATCTCTGGTGATTGTATTTAATGGTATGTGATGGGGCAACCCTCTCAGCTTTCCCCCAAAGTACCAGCACACCCTGCTAATGAGACTGTAAAACTTTACACAACACCATGCTCCCCATTCTAGATTCTTCCATGTGTGGTTGCTATGGGCACTAGACACAACAACTCCCTAACTGACATTTACAAGCCTAAATATTCCCAGCTGCTTTGGACCCAAACAAATATTACGTTACGTTTAATGGCAAATATTTTCCCTTTTTTTGTGCATGGGCTCATTTTCTTCCTGAATTTCTTTTCAGCTTCAGTAACATATGATACTGCAAACATAAAAATGATATGACCCAAGAATATGAGCTGTCTTATTTTTTTCCCCCTGAAACTCAGCCCTTGTCTCGTTCTTGCCGTGAATAGCTCTGCACTTGATCAATGGGAGGTTCTGTTGGCCAGGGGCAAGGATCGTAAGAGTGATGTGTGCCGTCTAAAATTCACACAAGTGAGCCGCTGAAGACTTTCCCTGCAGGAATGTTAATCACCGTAAGTGATGTTGTGGTTGTAGTGGTAATCAGAGATCATGTATAATTCATATAGTGATCCGGAACGTTGGTGTGTAAGGCAAGTATAGCAAGAGGCGTGGGTGATGATGGACTTCTCAAGGCAGCTGAAGAGATGATAAATTCAGCTAATGAGGAAAAAGACAAAGGAGAAAAGAATTATTTTCTCTTATTTATATGCATGTCAAAAATGGACATGTGCACTTGCCTTGCAGAAAAGTCACATGAACTTCAAATGTCAGATTTATACAGATGATTTTTAGACACTTTGCATGTTTCAAAAGTTTTTTTCCCCCATCTGTCTTTATTTTCACATGATTTTCTTCACACTGTTGATTTATTTCCATGTGCTCATTTTTTACATGGATCAAACGCAGATTCATTCATTCATTCACTGACTATGGAACCAGTAGGGCTGGTAGGGCTTGGGCCCTACTTACTGTTGAACAACATACATCTCATCTCTCATCTCATCTCATTATCTCTAGCCGCTTTATCCTGTTCTACAGGGTCGCAGGCAAGCTGGAGCCTATCCCAGCTGACTACGGGCGAAAGGCAAGGTACACCCTGGACAAGTCGCCAGGTCATCACAGGGCTGACACATAGACACAGAGAACCATTCACACTCTCATTCACACCTACGCTCAATTTAGAGCCACCAGTTAACCTAACCTGCATGTCTTTGGACTGTGGGGGAAACCGGAGCACCCGGAGGAAACCCACGCGGACACGGGGAGAACATGCAAACTCCACACAGAAAGGCCCTCGCCGGCCCCGGGGCTCGAACCCAGGACCTTCTTGCTGTGAGGCGACAGCGCTAACCACTACACCACCGTGCCGCCCAACATACATGATGTTTAAAAAAACAAAACATGAACAAAATGTCTGAATCCATCAGTAGCCATGTCACACACTGCTTCCCTTTGTGCCCCCACACAAAATGTTTTGCCTAATTGTGTCATATAACGTGAAATCAATTGAGCACCCTCCACCAGAAGTTTTTAAATCTATGATATTTATTTACAGTGCCAGTCAAAAGTTTGGACACACCTTCTAAAGCGATGGTTTTTCATTATTTTTATAAATTAAAAGACACTTCATGTCTTAAAGTAATGGTGAATGTCATTTCCCTTTTCTTAGTTGAACGGTTCTTGACATAATTAACAATTATTCCACGAAATCGAGTCGAACACGAGCTGATAGCTGACGATGCACATAGTCGAGCCATGCATGGAATAATTGAGTGGAATAATTGTTTTATTATATCCACATTCACTGGATTTTAAGAAACAGAACATCTCATCTCATCTCATTACCTGTAGCCGCTTTATCCTTCTACAGGGTCGCAGGCAAGCTGGAGCCTATCCCAGCTGACTACGGGCGAGAGGCGGGGTACACCCTGGACAAGTCGCCAGGTCATCACAGGGCTGACACATAGACACAGACAACCATTCACACTCACATTCACACCTACGGTCAATTTAGAGTCACCAGTTAACCTAACCTGCATGTCTTTGGACTGTAGGGGAAACCGGAGCACCCGGAGGAAACCCACGCGGACACGGGGAGAACATGCAAACTCCACACAGAAAGGCCCTCGCCGGCCACGGGGCTCGAACCCAGGACCTTCTTGCTGTGAGGCGACAGCGCTAACCACTACACCACCGTGCTGCCCCGAAACAGAACATTTTTATTTTTTTGCAAATTCGATAAATAAAAGCTTCATACAAAATGTTCAAAAAAATCATTTCTGCTTAGGCAGACTTCTTAAAAACCTATCGATGGCTACAAGAATTGACTTTAGTGCTGTTGGTGGTTTATCTCATCTCATCTCATTATCTGTAGCCACTTTATCCTGTTCTACAGGGTCGCAGGCAAGCTGGAGCCTGGTGGTTTATTTATTTAATTTTTTTATTTTTTGTAGAGGGACAGCACGGTGGTGTAGTGGTTAGCGCTATCGCCTCACAGCAAGAAGGTCCGGGTTTGAGCCCCGTGGTCGGCGAAGGCATTTCCGTGCGGAGTTTGCATGTTCTCCCCGTGTCCGCGTGGGTTTCCTCCGGGTGCTCCGGTTTCTCCCACAGTCCAAAGACATGCAGGTTAGGCTAACTGGTGACTCTAAATTGACCGTAGGTGTGAATGTGAGTGTGAATGGTTGTCTGTGTCTATGTGTCAGCCCTGTGATGACCTGGCGACTTGTCCAGGGTGTAACCCGCCTTTCGCCTGTAGTCAGCTGGGATAGGCTCCAGCTTGCCTGCGACCCTGTAGAACAGGATAAAGCGGCTAGAGATAATGAGATGAGATGAGATTTTTTGTAGAAAGTGCCGTCTTGCTGTCGTGCCGAGGTATAGAGTAGCTTTAGACATTTATTTAATTCTTCCTTGGACGTTTCAGTTATGTACTTTTCAAACTTCTTTGAGCTTTTGGACCAGTCTTTAAAAAAATTCAACAAATTTTAATGCTTAAAATTGAAGAATGTAAACAAACCGACAAAATGACAGGAGCAATTTGTGAAAAATGAAATAATAATAATTCTTGAAAATTAATAAAAGATACATTCTTATCATCAAATACTTTTATTCCATATTTTGTTGCTTTTTTCATTTTTTTGGGTTTTGTTTTCGAGTAGAGTTTTTATTTCATCCTCGGTTGGTTCAGCAACAAGCTTCGCCATTTTGTTTTTCTCTACTCACGGTAGATGAGCTGATAGCCTTGTAGTAGAGTAGCCAATCAGAGCGCCCGATTGCTCATATCCAGTGAGTGTGGATAGAATAATATGGATTACTACAGTTGTGGAATAGAGCTATTTACTGTATTTTTATTATTTCCTATTTGATCTCAAAGACATTAAGAAGGCAAGAAATTCCACTAATTAACTTTTGATAAAGCACACCTGTTGACAAAACACAGCTGGTAAAGGTAATGCTAATAGTGTACAAAGCGTCATCAAGGTAAACGGTGACTACTTTGAAATACATTTTAAAATATTAAACATTTTGTTTTTTTTTTTAACACTTTTTGTTTACCACTATTATGACCCTGGGTCATAATGTGTACTATTGTTTGATTTCTTTTTGTTGTTGCTGTTCTCCCTCCCTGCCTGAGGGATGAATTTCATCCATCCATCCATCCTGTTCTACAGGGTCGCAGGCAAGCTGGAGCCTATCCCAGCTGACTACGGGCGAGAGGCGGGGTACACCCTGGACAAGTCGCCAGGTCATCACAGGGCTGACACATAGACACAGACAACCATTCACATTCACACCTACGGTCAATTTAGAGCCACCAATTAACCTAACCTGCATGTTTTTGGACTGTGGGGGAAACCGGAGCACCCGGAGGAAACCCACGCGGACACGGGGAGAACATGCAAACTCCATACAGAAAGGCCCTTGCCAGCCGCTGGGCTCAAACCCAGAACCTTCTTGCTGTGAGGCGACAGTGCTAACCACTACACCACCGTGCTGCTGGTTCCTTTCATATGTTCCTGTTATTTTTCTTTAAGGGTTTTCAGTTGTAGGTGGCAGGAGCTGATCGGACCATGGTTGATTGGACCGACTTTAAAATGCTCTGTGGAGAAGCTGGATGTGCTTCACCTTCTCCTGATTCCTAACTGATTAAAGTGCTTGAGTCGTAAACACTAAATACTTCCCTAAAGCAGTCCAGGTAACTGTAGGGGTGAGTAGCCTTTTTTGTTGCACCCTATTTTCCTCCTGTTTATGTTAAAGGAACAGTCCACCGTACTTCCATAATGAAATATGCTTTTATCTGAATTGAGACGAGCTGCTCCGTACCTCTCCGAGCTTTGCGCGACCTCCCAGTCAGTCAGACGCAATCAGACGCGCTGTCACTCCTGTTAGCAATGTAGCTAGGCTCAGCATGGCCAATGGTATTTTTTGGGGCTGTAGTTAGATGCGACCAAACTCTTCCACGTTTTTCCTGTTTACATAGGTTTATATGACCAGTGACGTGAAACAAGTTCAGTTACACAAATTGAAACGTAGCGATTTTCTATGCTATGGAAAGTCCGCACTATAATGACAGGCGTACTAACACCTTCTGCGCACTTTGGTAGCGCATTGATACGGAGCTCAGATATCAGTGCGCTGCCAAAGCGCGCAGAAGGTGTTAGTATGCCTGTCATTATAGTGCGGACTTTCCATAGCATAGAAAATCGCTACGTTTCAATTTGTGTAACTGAACTTGTTTCATGTCACTGGTCATATAAACCTATGTAAACAGGAAAAACGCGGAAGAGTTTGGTCGCATCTAACTACAGCCCCAAAAAATACCGTTGGCCATACTGAGCCTAGCTACATTGCTAACAGGAGTGACAGCGCGTCTGACTGCGTCTGACTGACTGGGAGGTCGCGCAAAGCTCGGATAAGTACGGAGCAGCTCGTCTCAATTCAGATAAGAGCATATTTCATTATGGAAATACGGTGGACTGTTCCTTTAAAAGATGAGGTAGTCTAGCTGACGTGGTGGGGCAAGGACAACAGCTGAATGTCAGCAAGACGAAGAAGCTCATCATAGACTTCAGGAACCACCCAGGGACCCACTCCTCCATCAGCCTCAATAGAACACACATGGAAATTGTAAGTTGTTTTCATTTCCTGGGACTACAGATCTCTGATTACCTGCTGTGGACCCACAACACCGAGGTCATACTCAAGAAGGCACACCAACGCCTTTACCCCGTATGGTACCTTATGAAATGTGGCATAAGCACAGTGAACTTTTAATATAGTAATCTAGTGTTCTACCACTGTTTGGCATGGCAATACCACTGCAAAAGACAGAAAAGCCATCCAGAGGGTCATGAGGACGGCAGAAAAGATCACTGGATGAGCACTTCCATCCATCAGGAGATCCTTTGGACCAGATGTCGGAATAAAGCCATCTCTAGCATACAGGACTAACACCCTGGACACCAGCTGTTCTCCCTCCTGCAGTTTGGTCGGCACTACTGCAGCATTTGTACCAGGACATGCAGGTTCAAGAACAGTTTTTACCCACAAGCAGTGCACCTACTCAGCTCTTAATTGCTCAATTACTGCACCTATAATTGCACTGGGAACTCTACAACATAGCAAGCAGGCACTCTGACTGTAATGCACTGCTCTGTACTTACCATTTATCATTATACCTTTTCATTATTGTTGCTACAAATCACCTTTTTTTTTTGCCATTACTATTTACTATGCTATTTATATAACTGCACTTGGTCCTTTAAATATTTTTGCACTACCCACCATAACATTATAACTCTTATGTACTTGGGCACATAACTCTTCTTAGTCACTTTTGATTGTACTTTGTACTCTATGGTATTTTAATATTTAGGGTTAGAAGTAATACTGTGGGAGTGAGTGTGGAGTAAGTATTCTATTATACTTGTTACACATGGCAATCTCATCTCATCTCATTATCTCTAGCCGCTTTATCCTGTTCTACAGGGTCGCAGGCAAGCTGGAGCCTATCCCAGCTGACTACGGGCGAAAGGCGGCGTACACCCTGGACAAGTCGCCAGGTCATCACAGGGCTGACACATAGACACAGACAACCATTCACACTCACATTCACACCTACGGTCAATTTAGAGTCACCAGTTAACCTAACCTGCATGTCTTTGGACTGTGGGGGAAACCGGACCACCCGGAGGAAACCCACGCGGATACGGGGAGAACATGCAAACTCCACATATGGCAATAGTCAAATCAATTTATTTGTATCGCGCTTTTAACCATAGACATTGTTGCAGAGCATCTTTACGGAAAAATAAAGACTTAACATATGAACTAAATTTTATTCCTAATAAAGTTAAATTATGTCAATAAAGAATCTTGAATCATTAGAACATCATTTGAAAAAGACTACATACTCCACTCTTACTGAATAAATGAGGTATGTTACACCCTGGCCTTGGGGAAACCTGAGTGTAGCATTTAAAAAAAAAAAAAAAAAGACTTCCCCTTCCCCAAGGACAACCAGTGCCATAGTCGATTGCAGTCCATCCATCCATTATCTGTAGCTGCTTATCCTGTACAGGGTCACAGGCAAGCTGGAGCCTATCCCAGCTGACTATGTGCAAGAGGCGGGGTACACCCTGGACAAGTCGCCAGGTCATCGCAGGGCTGACACATAGAGACAAACAACCATTCACACTCAATTTAGAGCCACCAATTAGCCTAACATGCATGTCTTTGGAGGAAACCAGAGCACCCAGAAGAAACCCACGCAGACAACATGCAAACTCCACACAGAAAGGCCCTCGTCGGCTGCTGGGCTCGAACCCAGGCCCTTCTTGCTGTGAGGTGACAGGGCTAACCACTACACCACTGTGCCACCTCCGATTACAGTCCAAAAGACAACTTGTTTATTTCAACACAGGCAAATTAGCATCAGGGTGAGCATGGCCCAAAATAACAAACAAAAAGATCTATTTTATATTTCTTTATGACCACCCTTCTTCTGCAAGGTTAACTATTCACCACTATCCTTCCAAGTTTTAATAATGCATTGGACAGTTTTTAATCTGATTCCAGATTTCAGCAATCTCCTTTGTTGTTTTCTTTGCTTGATGCAAGCCAATAATTTGACCCTTCCGAAACACTAACACATTTTCCATGACCATGGAAATGAATGCATCTTCCAAAATGGCTGTTTAAGAAATGAAATATTTATCACGGCAGTAATTATCCAATCAAAGGCTCTCAGACGGCAACTTTTTTTGGCCATGCAGTGAATTTTTACCTCGCCCGCTACGGAGTAAGCGGGGTGAGATATTGTTTTCAGTCGGGTTTCTTTGTTTTTTTGTTAACGATATTATGGGAAAACAGCTAGATCAATCTTCATAAAACTTTCAAGATAGATGGGCATGGGTCTCAAATAGAACCTCCAACATTTTGAGGGTCATCTCGTCAAGGTCACCAAAAAGGTCAAAATCATTTTTGTTGTGGCTACTGCCTCATGTAGAGGCGCTCGCCACTATGTCATCGTGCTGTAAGAATGTAATACCCCTTTTCCACCAAATCAGTTCCAGGGCTGGTTCGGGGCCAGTGCTGGTGCTGGTTCACAACTCGTTCAACTTGCGAGCCAGCTGAGAACCAGTTTGCTTTTCCATAGCTCGCGGTGCTAAGTGGAGCCACGTCATTATGTCGCTGTGTACGTCATTACATCGCTGTATACGTCAGTTACGGTGCTACGTTTACATAAACCTTGGCGCGAATATCAAAGCAAAAACAACACGGAAGAAGCAGCAGCAACAATAATAATAATGGATGACTTCGTGTTTGTACAGCTGCTGCTTCTCGTCGCTTAAAAATGGCGATCTTTCGCGGTCTTGCTATTGTTGTTGGTCTTAACAACTCCGCCCCCCCGCTGACGTAAGCGGTTCTTTCCTCTGGCCCAGCAGAGAGTTGGTGCTAGCCTGGAACCGGTTTTCTGGCCCCAGAGCCAGTTCTTTGTCAGTGAAAACAGAAAACCCGGTTCCAAACTAAGCACTGGCCCCGAACCAGCCCTGGAACTGCTTTGGTGGAAAAGGGGCAGAAGAGTGTAACAATTGTGCACTGCACATGTGCATCAACGTGTTCCGATTAAAATGACCGGTGAGTGTATACAATTTGGCTAACCATTCAACATAAATGGACTAGACTAAAGAAATCGCTTTCAGACATGTTTATGCTTATTACAGAGAGAAAGTGTGTTCCACTGAGCTCTAGCGCCGGGCCATTTCCGGGAAATAAGAGTTTGGGTCTTGGCGACAGCGTGTGTGTGTCAGCCTCGGTTCGGAGGTTTCAGTTTCGAAAACTGTAAGAGGTAAGAGTAGAATAATATAAAATACAGACACTTGGTATATTTTACTTCTGTGATTTTTAAATTGTTCATTTTTGGATTACGCTTCATTTTTGTGCCTACTGCGTCATAGAGTAAATATATATGCTATATTTACTGTATGGACATGGGATCAGAAAACAATTTTATTTATAAGCAGTAGCCACATGGACCCATAGGGTACCTACTTTTTCCTGATATCTTCTTTTATATTTATCATAAGTGCTACCGGGCGAGGTTTGTTTTGCCTGCCAACACTTCTTTTAAAATATATGATACCTCACTGTTAATTTATGGGTTTTATTTTTCAGATGTGATTTTCTGACATGAATAATTCTTTGATTACATGTTGTTTACACATATTCACTTCCAGTAAGTTCACATCCATAATTACATGTTATACACCTTGATATCAAATGTACGGTGAAAATGTACTATATGTGATTGTTCACAGGGCTTCCGAGAAGGCTAACACATCAATGAAGTAATCACACTTTGCACGATATCTGTTCTACACAATCCAACAGAGCTGTTTCACCATGATTTTTACTACTATGCTTCAGTCATTGACATTTTTTCTGAATTATATTCAGACTACTGAGGGGAAAGCGTTTCACCCTCCAGTTCAGTGCTTTTGTTCCATGTCTCACCCCATACACCCTCTTCTTCTTTTGGTTGTTCCCATTACGGGTTGCCACTGCGGATAATATCCCTCCATCTCCTCCTGTCCTCTGCATCTTTTTCTGTCACACCAACTGTCCTCATGTCCACCTTCACCACATTCATAAATCTCATCTTTGCTCTTCCTCTTTTCCTTCTACCTGACAACTCCATCTCCTGCATTCTTTTCCCAACATACCCTGGATCTTGGGCGGCATGGTGGTGTAATGGTTAACACCGTTGCCTCACAGCAAGAAGATTCTGGGTTTGAGCCCAGTGGCCAACGGAGGCCTTTCTGTGTAGTGTTTGCATGTTCTCCCCGTGTCTGTGTGGATTTCCTCCAGGTGCTCCGATTTTCCCCACAGTCCAGGGTGGTGACTTGTCCAGGGTGTCCCCCACCTCTCGCCCGTAGTCAGCTGGGATAGGCTCCAGCTTGCCTGTGACCCTGCACAGGATAAGCAGTTATGGATAATGGATGGATCCTGGATCTCTTCTCTGTACCTATCCAAACCATCTCAATCTTGTCTCTCTCACTTTGTCTCCAAGAAGTCCTACATGTGCTGTCCTTCGAATATACTCGTTTCATCCTGTCCAACTTTGTCACTCCCAATGAAAATCTCAGCATCTTCAACTCCAGTTCATCCTCCTGTCTTTTTGTCAGTGCCACTGTCTCCAAACCATACGACATCGATGCTCTTACTACTGTCTTGTACACTTTCCCTTTCACTCTTGCTGGCAACCTTCTGCCACAAGTCACTCCTGACACTCTCCTCCATCCATTCCAACCTGCTTGCACTCTCTTCTTCACTTCTCCTCCGTACTCACCATTACTTTGTACAGTTGACCCCAGATATTTGAACTCATCTGCTTTGACCACCTCTATTCCTTGTAATTCTCACCCCATACACCACTGTTTTATAATAATGTTTTTATGCTCTTGTGTTTCAATTGGGAAAATGTTGTACTCTTTCCTGGAAAGGGAGTGTGTCAAATATCCAGTTCTGTAGCGATGGAGAAAACATACCACAAGCTGAGCATCTTAGCATCAGTTACGGATGCTGCCAGGGACCATTACTGTTGCTTCCTTTCAGCTCCTATAGATACCATATAAATGCTTTTAATGACTAGAAGGAAATGCTATCAAGAGAATTAAGTGGAAGGAGTATGCATGATAAAACACTTACCTCAAATTCAGTGTAGGTCAAGGATCAGGATTCAAATACAAAGTATTCCTGCAAAACTTTGCTTAATTCTGCTGTCTTATGAGGGTCATATTTTCAGCTGGGACACAGCTGAAGGTGTTGACTTATAGATAGCATTTGACTTTATAGGTTTTTTCTTTCAAAGATAAAAAGACAAGAATACTGTCAAAGATTTTGTATACGGTATGGCATCCACATCAGTGTCACATCTGGATCCAATGCCAGCGCAGGAGCCAGCCCTCCTTATCCCCAGCCATCATACTCATCTGACTTTTACCTGTTTTCCTTCTCCCAATCACTCTGTCTAATTAAACTGCTCGTTCATGCACTCATTTCGCCATCTTTTCTGTGTGCAGATCTGAGCATTATTTCACATAAGTTTCCCTGGGTTTGACCTTTTTGATTCAGGTTTTTCGTCAGTTGCTCTGTTTGTGTGATTCAATCAAATTATTTTCTGTTCACAAATGCCTTCATGTGGATTATTATTTTGGACTTCTGTGGATCCAAGAAGAAAAATACACAGAATGGTATGAAGAAGTGAGACTGGGACTGATTTCTTTCTAGCCCAGACTGTAGATTCATTCAGTCTATCATTGCCATTCGTGTATATGGTGACTATTAAGAAGAAGAAGAAAAAGCCAAGCCAAGAAACCTTTATTTGTCACATGTACACTCAAGCACAGACTTAAGCACACAGTGAAATTTAACCCATCTGAAACAGTAAACACACACATGCACACACACAAGTGAGCAATGAGCACATACCCGGAGCAGTGGGCAGCTATGCTACAGCGCCCAGGGAGAAGTTGTGGGTTAGGTGTCCTCGTTCAAGGGCACTTCAGCCCAAAGCTGTCCCATGTTAACCTAACCTGCATGTGTTTGGACTGTGGGGGAAACTGGAGCACCCGGAGGAAACCCACACAGACACGGGGAGAACATGCAAACTCCACACAGAAAGGCCCCCATTGGCTACTGGGCTCAAACCCAGAACCTTCTTGCTGTGAGGCGACAGTGCTAACCACTACACCACCATGCCACCCAGAGTGACCCCGAGATTTGATCTCCATTTGCACTGATATTTTTCTTTATTTGCTTTGCTGACTTATCCATAACATTGTCATTAGCAAACAATGTGGATTATTTAGTCCATCATCCCATGTCTTTCTAAATGCCCAAATACTAAGCACACATTGTGCGTTTGTTTTAACGAATTGGTTTCAACTTTTTCTATTTGTCATGTGAGGTATTTGGAGCAAATTATGGTACTGCAGCATGAACCCCAGTAGGACATTAAACTCTTTGGAGGAAAAAAATCATGAATGAAAATCTTTTGCCAATCTGCCTTTATGTGTGTGTAATGGCGATAATAGTTTGTTAATGAAACATCAACAAGACCACAACAAGATAGTGTTGTAGTCAAGACCATCTAAACCGAGACCAACACTGTAAAAATATGATTTGTTGTTTTAACTTAAAAAAGTTAGTACCCTGGCTGCCTTAAAAATTTGAGTTCATTGAAATTCATATTGGAGGTTAAATTGTTTACCTCATTGTGTTAACTTACTATATTAATTTCATCCATCATCTGTAGCCACCGGTTCTGTTCATAATTTTTATGGACCGAATTTCTAGGCGCTGCCAGGGGCCGGAAGGAATCCTGTTTGGGAACCACAGGATTTCATCTCTGCTTTTTGTCCTGTTGGCTTCTTCAAACCAGGACCTTCAGCATGCACTGGGGCAGTTTGCAGTTGAGTGTGAAGCGGCTGGGATGAGAATCAGCACCTCCAAGTCCGAGGCCATGGTTCTCGACCGGAAAAAGGTGGCTTGCCCTCTCCAGGTTGTTGGAGAAGTCCTGCCTCAAGTGGAGGAGTTTAAGTATCTCGGGATCTTGTTCACGAGTAAGGGAAGGATAGAGCGTGAGATCGACAGGCGGATCGGTGCGGCCTCCACAGTGATGCGGTCACTTTACCGGTCCGTCGTGCTGAAGAAGGAGCTGAGCCAAAAGGCGAAGCTCTCAATTTACCAGTCGATCTACGTTCCAACTCTCACCTATGGTCATGAGCTTTGGGTAATGACCGAAAGAACAAGATCGCGGATACAAGCGGCCGAAATGAGTTTCCTTCGCAGGGTGGCTGGGTGCTCCCTTAGAAATAGGGTGAGAAGCACAGTCACTCGGGAGGAGCTCGGAGTAGAGCCGCTGCTCCTCCACATCGAGAGGAATCAGCTAAGGTGGCTTGGGCATCTCTTTCGGATGCCTCCTGGACGCCTCCCTGGGGAGGTGTTCCAGGCATGTCCCATTCACACCTACGGTCAATTTAGAGCCACCAATTAGCCTAACCTGCATGTCTTTGGGGAAAACCAGAGCACCTGGAGAAAACCCACGCAGACACAGGGAGAACATGCAAACTCCACACAGAAAGGCCCTAGTTGACCACTGGGCTCGAACCCAGGACCTTCTTGCTGTGAGGCGACAGTGCTAACCACTACACCACCGTGCCGCCCTATATTAAGTTCAATGAACTCAAAATTTTAAGGCAGCCCGGGTACTAACTTTCATCCATCCATTATCTGTAGCCGCTTATCTTGTTCTACAGGGTTGCAGGCAAGCTGGAGCCTATCCCAGCTGACTATGGGCGAGAGGTGGGGTACACCCTGGACAAGTCACCAGGTCATTGCAGGGCTGACACAGAGACAAACAACCATTCACACTCACATTCACACCTACGGTCAATTTAGAGCCACCAATTAACCTAACCTGCATGTCTTTGGACTGTGGGGAAAACCGGAGCACCCGGAGGAAACCCACACAGACACGGGGAGAACATGCAAACTCCACACAGAAAGGCCCTCGTCAGCCGCTGGGCTCGAACCTTCTTGCTGTGAGGCGACAGTGCTAACCACTACACCACCGTGCCACCCGGATACTAACGTTTTTAAGTTAAAACAACAAATCATTCTTTACAGTGAAATCATAATCAAGACCAGAGTGTATCAAGACTGAGACAAGACCACAAATTTGAGGGATTGAGATCATGTCAAGACCAAGACCAAGGCAAGGCGAGGCTGAATCAAGACCAGGACCAGACCAGTGGGTGTGAAGGGGGGCGGGGAGGGGTGGCAGCCATTTACAGAAATGAAAATTTCGAATTAGCAATGAATCACGTTATTGGCTGCATTTGAAACAGGAAGTTTTACATCCAATCACAGTAATGATGTTAACAAATAAATCAGACAATGCAGAGGCAATTTAATGAAATCCCTGCAGTTGTGGTCTTGACCGGTCCTGAAATAAAATCCTGATACCTCCATGTCTGAGACCGAGTAAAAATGCAGTGGATTCTGAAACGAGACAAGATCTTCAAAAAGTGAACACAACAGCACTACCTTGTGCTATAATGCATTAATCAGCCCTAAAAGTTTCATTGTTGAGCTACTGATAGATATTAGTTTTTATCCCTCTGAATTAATAGCATGACCAGCCATTTCTACAGGTAATGGTAAAGGGATGGGACATGCATTATGCATACATTCCAAACACATCCCTATGTGATACACAGTACACCACAGCAATGCAACTGTTTTTGCACTCTGTGATACAGTACATAAGATTTCAAATGGACACTAAACCAAGCTACATCATAGCATGAACCACCATAAACACAAAATACCCCTATGGATTGTTTATATGAGCTGGGATTACTATGACGTCAAAGCTACCCAGGCAACCCAAGTGCTGTTTCAGTCTGCGCTATAAACACACCAGATACATCGACCAGCTCTTATGGGGCATAGCATGGGCCTGCATTGGCGTCACAGAAGCCTACTGGGGTCTCTCATGATACTCGTGATGCTCAGTATGATGTAATTTCAATCATCTAAATTTAGTCTGCATGCACACAGGGAGAAAGAGCATGTCTCTGCTGGATGGAGCAGCAACAAACAGCCTTCATTGTGGGGTGTGAGAATATTAAAGAATATTAGAGAATAACAATGACATTCAGTACCATGTCAGAGTTGTGTTGTACATTTGTGTATGAAAGAGATTTAAGCTCAAAACAAATCATTCTGACATTTTGGGGAAACTCTAATGTAATTATCTAATTAAACTAATGCAATTCATGTATTTAATTTGTTCTGATTTATTCAAATTTAGATATCATCAGAAACTGTGCAGGAAAATGGGGACTGCGATAGTGAGGTGAGAAAGAGAGTGCAGGCAGGGTGGAGCGGTTGGAGAAGGATTTCGGGAGCCATTTGTGATCGGAAAGTCCCAGCAAAAGTGAAAGGTAAGATGTATAAGACAGGAGTGAGGCCAGCTGTGATGTACGGATTGGAGACCGTACCCTTAATGAAGAGACAGGAGGCAAAGTTGGAGGTGGCGGAGTTGAGGATGTTAAGGTTTGCGATGGGAGTGACAAGGTTGGACAGGATAAGGGACGAGCACATCAGAGGGACAGCACATGTGCAGAGCTTGGGAATTAAGCTAAGAGAGGTGAGCCGGAGATGGTATGGGCACATCCTGAGAAGAGATGCAGAGCATGTTGGAAGGAGAATGTTGAGGATGGAGCTGCCAGGCACACGAAAACGAGGAAGGCCAAAGAGGAGATACATGGATGTGGTGAGAGAGGACATGAAAGTGGCAGGTGTGGTAGAGAAGGATGCGGAAGACAGGAAGCAATGGAGATGAAAGATCCGCTGTGGCGACCCCTAATCGGGAGCAACCAAAAGAAGAAAAAGAAGAAGATATTATCAAAAACTCAAACTAAGTGAGCAGGAATGTAACTGAGTAATAATGAAAACTTCATCTCATTATCTCTAGCCGCTTTATCCTTCTACAGGGTCGCAGGCAAGCTGGAGCCTATCCCAGCTGACTACGGGCGAAAGGCGGGGTACACCCTGGACAAGTTGCCAGGTCATCACAGGGCTGACGCATAGACACAGACAACCATTCACACTCACACCTACGGTCAATTTAGAGTCACCAGTTAACCTAACCTGCATGTCTTTGGACTGTGGGGGAAACCGGAGCACCCGGAGGAAACTCACGCGGACACGGGGAGAACATGCAAACTCCACACAGAAAGGCCCTCGCCGGCCACGGGGCTCGAACCCGGACCTTCTTGCTGTGAGGCGACAGCACTAACCACTACACCACCGTGCCGCCCTAATGAAAACTTGTTAACTGTAAATTTTGTTTTTTCTTGTCATATAAAACCCTTAATCCAGCTTATGTGCCCTAGACATCCATCCATTATCTATACCACTTATCTCTATCTGTCTGGGTCACAGGGGGAAGCTGGATCCAATCCCAGCTGACTTCAGATCAGAGGCAGGTTACACCCTGGACAGATTGCCAATCTGTTTGGTCAAGGCTTTTATTAATTTTATTAGGTAAAGGAGTAGATCTGGAGGGTCCTCAGGCATAGAGTGTTTTGGTAAAGTGGGATGTACCGTATGGATGCTGTCAGCCCCCCACTTGCTTGCTCACTCAGGTTTGTTGACGGTGTAGTGGCTGGCTGCTTTATGTTCCAGGGTGCCCTCATGCCTGTGTTACCTTCTGTCTTTCCCCTTTTAGTTATGCTGTGATAGTTATTTTTGCCAGAGTCCTTGCTTGCACTCAGCACAAAATGTATACTGTTCTTACTCATCAGGTGACATTGGGCATACCTAACAACCTGTGTCCCCCCATCTGTCCCTCTGAGTTACATGTCAATCCTGAGATCGAGATGCTGACCTCTTCTGCTCCTCAGACCTGCCTGATCCATCCTGATGCCCTATGTCTGGCTGGAGTCTCATCGCATCGCTCCTGTGGAGGACAGCCGCATATGGACAATCGAAAGTCGCACTTGGAGGATGCTCTGGACACTTACAGTAATGCTTTTATGGCTGAGGACTACAGTTGATTTGCTAACTTTAGGACTGCAGTTGTCATGAACAGTTTTACACTCAAGTTTCCATCAGTGAACAGTTTATAACATCAACAAAACAGACTTCATGCTAAAACTGTTAAAATGTTATAATCACACTGTCTGTTATAATCACGCTGTCTGTTATCACCCAAATGAACATGGGTTCCCTTTTGAGTCTGGTTCCTCTCGAGGTTTCTTCCTCATGTCAGCTGAGGGAGTTTTTCCTCGCCACCATCACCACAGGCTTGCTCATTGGGGATAGATTAGGGATAAAATGAGCTCATGTTTAAAGTCACTAAAATTCTCTAAAGCTGCTTTGCGACAGTGTCTATTGTTAAAAGTGCTATAAAAATAAACTCGACTATCACAGGGCTAACATCAAGATGAAAAGCCAATCACACTCACATTCACATCTACCTGTGGGCACTTTAGAGTAGCCAGCTGATCTTGCATGTCTTTGGACTGTGGGAGGAAACCAGAGCACCTGGAGGAAACCCAGACAGGCATGAGGAGAACATGCAAACTCAACACAGAAAGGTCCTGATCAGCCACGAGGTTTGAACCCAGAACCTTCTTGCTGTGAGGTGACAGTGCTAACCACTGCACGACCATGCTGCCCCTGTCCTTAATTTACAGGAAAAAAGCTAGCTTTTTTTTTTAAGATTATTTTTTTGGGCTTTTTCCACCTTTATTAGATAGGACAGTGTAGAGACAGGAAATGAGCGGGAGAGAGACGGGGAGGGATCGGGAAATGACCTCGGGTTGGAATCAAACCGGGGTCCCCGGATTTATGGTATGGCGCCTTATCCACCTGAGCCACGATGCCCCCGGAAAAAAAGCTAGTTTTGGATGAGAAATTATTTATAATAATCAGTTATTCCACGAAATCGAGTTGTACATGAGCTGATACTGTAGCTGATGAGGTGCGTAGCACCGAGTAGGCTATAAGCCATGTATGACTAGATTGAGTGGAATAACTGTGTTATTCTATCCACATTCACTGAGTTTTGAGAAATAGAGCATTTTTTTTTGCCAGCCCTAAGGGTCCCATCTGCATCCCATCATTGCTGAGGAGTGTGCTCCCATCACCCAATCAAGCATCCAGCCAGAGCAGGTCATGATATTTTTTAACCATATTAACATGCCATTGTTGTGTATTATGCCTGATGTCAAGACTCTCGTCTCTGCGAGCCTACCACACAGATTTAATACTTGCGTCATTTTTAGGGCATACCTAACAACCTGTGTTTTATCTCCTCCCCCCCCAATCTGTTCCTCTGAGTTACATGTTGGTCCTGGGATTGAGATGCTGGCCTCTTCTGCCTCTCGGACCTGCTTGATCCATCCTGGTGCCCTGTGTCTGGTCGGAGTCTCATCGCATCGCTCCTGTGGAGGACGGCCCCATGAGGACAGTTGAAAGTTACACCTGGAGGACGCTCTGGACTCTTACAGTAATGATTTTATGGCTGAGGACTACAGTTGACTTGCTAACTTTAGGACTGCAGTTGTCATGAACAGTTTTGCACTCAAGTTTCCATCAATGAAGAGTTTATAACATCAACGAAACTGACTTCATGTTAAAACTGTTAATGTTATAGTCATGCTGTCTGTTGTTGCCCAAATGAGGATGGGTTCCCTTTTGAGTCTGGTTCCTCTCTAGGTTTCTTCCTCATGTCGTCTGAGGGAGTTTTTCCTTGCCACCGTCGCCACAGGCTTGCTCATTGGGGATAGATTAGGGACAAACTTAGCTCATGTTTTAAGTCGTTCAAATTCTGTAAAGCTGCTTTGCGACAATTTTTATTGTTAAAAGCGCTATACAAATAAACTTGACTTGACTTGAATGTGGATAGAATAATAAGATATAGATAGCCCCATTGTATAAAGTGTATAAATATCCAGATGTAGCCCAGATGTATGGATATATTTCTAAATATATAAATAATATAAAGATATTAATAGCGTGATGTATCAGCCCTGCGATGACCTGGCAACTTGTCCAGGGTGTACCCCGCCTCTCGCCCATAGTCAGCTGGGATAGGCTCCAGCTTGCTTGCGACCCTGTAGAACAGGATAAAGCGGCTACAGATAATGGATGGATGGAGGGATGGATAATACCGTGATGGATTGATATCTCATCCAAGGTGTATTCCTGCCTCGCACCCAGTGTTCCTGAGACAGGCTTTAGATCCACCATGGCCCTGCTCAGAATAAAGCACCTACTGAAAATGTATGAATGAGTGGATGTTTGGATGGATGGATGTTTGGATGGATGGATTAATGAGAATATAAATAATAAATGTGTGGATTTTATGAAAAGTTGCAGTTACCAATAACATTCACTCTCATGTCCATGTAATTTTCAGCACACAGTGATCAGTCAAGAACTTGGCCTTGAAAACCTCTGAGTACAGAATGAAACAAGACTGTATGGTAATAATCTCCCTCGTTGCAATCCATGCAAATTAAACCACATCAGCAAAATTAATATGAATATCATATCTAAAAAAGGGCTGTCTGGGGTTCTGTAGAAAACAGAAATACACACAGAGAGAAACTCAGATGAGAACATGCCTGAGATCCTGAACAGAAAAGTCACATAAACTGCCCATTTGAATAATCATATGATTCTCATGCGTAATTTACATGTGTGGTTTTTAGACACTTTTCCCCCACACATTTTTTTCCACATGCAGAGCATAGATTTTTTTTTAACCCAATTCATTTATTTCCACATAAAGTTCACATTAATTTTTCCACAGGTGCTTTTGTTTTTGACGTGTGATTTCTCACATGATTAATTTCATTTTCATATTTTCAATTTTAAATGTAGAACTTACAGAATAGTTTCATTATTCATATGTAAATTCCATCCATCCATTATCTATAACCGCTTATCCTGTGCAGGGTCGTGGGCGAGCTGGAGCCTATCCCAGCTGACTACGGGCGAAAGGCGGGGTACACCCTGGACAAGTCACCAGGTCATCACAGGGCTGACACATAGACACAGACAACCATTCACACTCACATTCACACCTACGGTCAATTTAGAGTCACCAGTTAATCTAACCTGCATGTCTTTGGACTGTGGGGGAAACCGGAGCACCTGGAGGAAACCCACGCGGACACGAGGAGAACATGCAAACTCCGCACGGAAAGGCCCTCATCAGCCACTGGGCTTGAACCCAGAACCTTCTTGCTGTGAGGTGACAGTGCTAACCACTACACCACCGTGCCGCCCCAATATAGAAATATGTTTTCGTTTTCAAAGGTTTATACTGAATATGCATTAACATTCTTTTTGATTCTTGATCTTTAACATGGTGCCATTAATTGAAATCACTGCCGTTATTGTCACTGATGTCACAAACAAAGGCTGTTACACCAGTGACAAATTACCAACAAAGATGCCCCCCCCCCAACATTGCATCAACAGCATCTCAAAGCACACAACATTAAACCCACCAGTGTCAATAAATTATTCTATTAAATCCTTTTTTTTTTGGTAAAAAATTATTTCACATGAAAATTGAAAGGTGTAACTCTGATGACACATGAATTCTGAGTAAATTATCCACAAGAAGGCAAAAAAAATTAATTTATAAGTAAATTAACAACTCATTTGTCTGAACTTTGACCCTGGAATTACCTGGAAGAGCCATGATTTCTTGTGATTTCAAAATATGAGTTTTAGAAAATAGCTATAAGTAAAGACATGAAATGCAAGGGCTAATCTAATCTAATCTAATATGGGGTGGCACAGTGGTGTAGTGGTTAGCACTGTTGCCTCACAGCAAGAAGGTCCGGGTTCGAGCCCCGTGGCCGGCGAGGGCCTTTCTGTGTGGAGTTTGCATGTTCTCCCCGTGTCCGCGTGGGTTTCCTCTGGGTGCTCTGGTTTTCCCCACAGTCCAAAGACATGCAGGTTAGGTTAACTGGCGACTCTAAATTGACCGTAGGTGTGAATGTGAGCATGAATGGTTGTCTGTCTCTATGTGTCAGCCCTGTGATGACTTGGTGACTTGTCCAGGGTGTACCCCGCCTTTCGCCCGTAGTCAGCTGGGATAGGCTCCAGCTTGCCTGCGACCCTGTAGAACAGGATAAGCAGCTACAGATATTGGATGGATGGATAATATAATATATGTTATTTTCTTTATTAATAGATGGGCTGACTCAGTAAAGGAGGACCTGAAGTCCACAAAAGCAAAACCAGAGGATGTCTTTGATAGGAGTAAGTGGAGACAGCTGAGCTGAGCTGCAGACCCTGCACCCATGCAGGACTAATGCAAGGAATAATAATAATAATAATAATCTCATCTCACCTCATTATCTCTAGCCGCTTTATCCTGCTCTACAGGGTCGCAGGCAAGCTGGAGCCTATCCCAGCTGACTACGGGTGAAAGGCGGGGTACACCCTGGACAAGTCGCCAGGTCATCACAGGGCTGACACATAGACACAGACAACCATTCACACTCACATTCACACCTACGCTCAATTTAGAGTCACCAGTTAACCTAACCTGCATGTCTTTGGACTGTGGGGGAAACCGGAGCACCCGGAGGAAACCCACGCAGACACGGGGAGAACATGCAAACTCCACACAGAAAGGCCCTCGCCGGCCACGGGGCTCGAACCCGGACCTTCTTGCTGTGAGGCGACAGCGCTAACCACTACACCACCGTGCGGCCCATAATAATAATAATAATAATAATGTTATTTATATTATTCAAAACTTATTCTGCAAATTTACAAATTTGATAGAGCTCATACACCTATTAAGCATGTGACATTAAAATGATGAGGAATACTTTTAATGTCTGCAGAAGTCTCTAAAGCAGTACAACTGACTTGTGGGAGAAACTATTTTTCCAGCAGTTTGTAATTTCACAGGGGGAATACAAGTACAAATATAGGACCTATGCATTTTTTTTTTACTGCTTAGAAACCATTTTAACCTGAGAATGACTTTCACATGGTGTCACATGTGTACTTTTAATTGCTGAAATGGACCTACACATGTACTCTCAATGGTTTTACCTTCAGACTGACACCAACAGTTTGACATGGTACAATACTCCAGCAACCGATGATGACTTTTCTCCCAGATATTTTGAGACTGTCTTAACTCGTAAAGTGATGGAGAGTGGTCTAATGTTGCCACCTAGTGGACAGTTAAAGAATGCCAACATCATTCCTGTCTGTGATTGGAAATTCAATTTAAGTTGGTATAATTTATAGTTAATATAATATGCAAACCTATATCTTACACACACACACACACACACACACACACACACACACACACACACACACACACACTTTATGTTGTCCAAAATATTAGGCAGCTTTACTTAGTTGTATTAGTAAATGTGATAACATGGAAACATGAATAAATGATAAACAATAGATTAGGAAAAAACCCAATTATAATGCTTCTAAGTGTACTAAACTCTTTCTTCAACTGTTTTTAAACAACGTTTTGATGTACAAATATAAAATTATAGTGTGTGTGTGTGTGTGTGTGTGTGTAGGAGTATATGTGGACAGGTAAATGCTTCCCATCAGTAATCTATAGACCCTTTTCAGTCACGTGACCTTCGGAAATGCGACTGCCATTTTGGACATGTAGTGGACTTTGGCTCGAATCAGTTTGAATGCGAGGAAGGCGACAAACGAAAAACATAAAAGAAAAAGGAGTGAGATGCAGAAAACACCTTCACTATCCAGTGACGTAGGGCATTTACAGGGCGAGCAGAGGGAGAGGTATTTGCAAAAATTGAGGTTAGCAGGCTTAGAGAACGACGCTTACCTGCTTCCACCAGGATTGTTCACTGACGTACGGAAGTACACGAAGCCCTCGTCTTTACCTGACTTCGGCCCACATGATCTGTATACCTATGTCGTTAAAAACCCATCGTCATACACATACACGCCAACGTCCGAGGTTCCGGAGCGCGCTCCGGCTTGCTCCCGGAGTGCTCCGGCCGAGGTTACGGAGCGCGCTCCGGCTTGCTCCAGGAGTGCGGTCCGGCTTGCTCCGGAGCAAGCCGGAGCGTGCTGCTTAATTTGAGGGGAACCTCGGCCGGAGTGTGCTCTGGAGCACTCCGGGAGCAAGCCGGCGCGCGCTGCTTAATTTGAGGGGAACCTCGGCCGGAGTGTGCTCCGGAGCACTCCGGGAGCAAGCCGGCGCGCGCTGCTTAATTTGAGGGCAAGCAAGCCGGAGCGCGCTGCTTAATTTGAGGGCGAGCAAGCCGGAACGCGCTGCTTAATTTGAGGGCGAGCAAGCCGGAGCGCGCTCCGGAACCTCGGACGTTGGCTCCGGCAGCTATTTATACTGGATCCGGTGTAAATAGCTGCCGGATCATAATTACAGTAAACTAGTAAATACAGTAAAGGAAAAACTTGAGACTGAAAGGTTTTAACAGTCATCCAAATGACTGAACGTAAACATTGCTACAGTAACATACCAGCTGCTTGTTGACATTAGCTAGTCAACAATAGTTACTACAGAAGAACAAAGAGGTTACAATGGGTTATTTTAGCCTATTTGGTTACACACTCGCCGCCACAGAATGTTAACAGCAATGTAATGCCTTTTCTGGCTAATTTTATTCGTCTTACCTCCAACAAAGTGGTCACTACACAAGCGCTGGTATGCCGAGGGCTGCCAATCTGTTAATGGCCGCTATCCATCTTCTCCGTCGGGATCCGATAAAATGATAACCCTTGCCTTGTTTGTTGATGGTTACTACATCCAGGTGCACAACAATATAGTGGCATGATGGAAGTCTTCCTGAAAGTAAAAACTTTCTTTGCTGCCGTTCCTCAATGTTGGCTGTGGTAAACTACTGGTAGTACATGTCCAAAATGGCGGCCGCGTTTGTCGTGACGTCACGTGAAAAGGGTCTATACTACTAAAGGAAGGCTGTCTGTCTCTCTGTCTGTTCACTTATGTAAATCGACACGGCTGAACGCACATACTCGAACTTTGCACATGGATTGGTAACACCCCAGAGGGGCCCAAGACAACATTTTTGCTTTTCCAAAACATGGGATTAGTGCTAATCTAACACACTATTAATTTTCCATAGGCTATATGCTCATGCTAACACACTGCGCTCAGCCTCGGCAGGGAATCCCCTCCCCCACTCACCTGGGAGTTTCGATTGTACAGGAATCAGCGCATCTCACCGGAGACTTCCGCTAGGGCCGAGTCTACGTCTCCTCAGTGATGGGCAATAACTACTACGTCTCCTCTCTCCCACAGGCAGTAACTGCTAGTTTTTAATAGTTGACTCTGAAATGTTTCTCATCTCATCTCATTATCTGTAGCCGCTTTATCCTTCTACAGGGTCGCAGGCAAGCTGGAGCCTATCCCAGCTGACTACGGGCGAAAGGCGGGGTACACCCTGGACAAGTCGCCAGGTCATCACAGGGCTGACACATAGACACAGACAACCATTCACATTCACACCTATGGTCAATTTAGAGTCACCAGTTAACCTAACCTGCATGTCTTTGGACTGTGAGGGAAACCGGAGCACGCGGAGGAAACCCACGCGGACACGGGGAGAACATGCAAACTCCGCACAGAAAGGCCCTCGCCGGCCACAGGGCTCAAACCCGGACCTTCTTGCTGTGAGGCGACAGCGCTAACCACTACACCACCGTGCCCCCCCCGAAATGTTTGTTTACACTATATATAATTTGCTGACAGTTCTCTGGTTCTGATCCTAATAACGTTGGCATCCCCTTTATCTTCAGAAGAAGCCTTTATTTGTCATATGCACACTCAGGCACAGTGAAACGCATCCTCTGCATTTAACCCATCTGAAGCAGTGAACACATGCATGCACACACACACACACACAAGTGAGCAATGAGCACACACACATATTCAGAGCAGTGGGCAGCCATGCTACAGTGCCCGGGGAGCAGTTTGGGGTTAGATGCCTTGCTCAAGGGCACGTCAGCCCAAGGCTGCCCCATGTTAACCTAACCGCATGTCTTTGGATTGTGGGGGAAACTGGAGCACCTGGAGGAAACCCACGCAGACACGGGGAGAACATGCAAACTCCACACAGAAAGGTCCCCGTCGGCCGCTGGGCTCGAACCCAGAACCTTCTTGCTGTGAGGCAACAGTGATAACCACTACATCACTGTGCCACCGAAGTTAAAACATTAACCAATCTGCAATTAAACCAGTAGGAACCAGTTTATCATTCAGTTAAATACTTTGCAATTACCAAAGGCTTGTTGCTTTGCATGTTGTGCTTCTGTGGATATTTCCATATTTTCAACTATAGTATAAAAAATACCATTATTTAGAGTGGCTTTTCCAAAACTCAAGCCCACCAGCATGTCCAGAGCCATTTCTTCAAAAAGGTCCATGACCTTCAGTTAGGCATCTATCCATCCATTATCTGTAACTGCTTATCCTGTTCTACAGGGTTGCAGGCAGGCTGGAGCCTATCCCAGCTGACTATGGGCAAGAGGCAGGGTACACCCTGGTCAAGTCGCCAGGCCATCGCAGGGCTGACACAAAGACAAACAACCATTCACACCTATGGTCAATTTAGAGCCACCACTTAACCTAACCTGTATGTCTTTGGACTGTGGGGAAAACCGGAGCACCCAGAGGAAACCCACATAGACACGGGGAGAACATGCAAACTCCGCACAGAAAGGCCCTCGTCGGCCACTGGGCTCGAACCCAGAACCTTCTTGCTGTGAAGCGACAGTGCTAACCACTACACCACCATGCTGCCCTTCAGTTAGGCACTGACAGCAAAATATTTTCCACCAAGTACGAAACATGACATTTTCTATATGATTGTCCAAATGCTGATAGTCAAATGAAATACGGGCGTGACTTCTTTCATATGATGTACACAAACTACAAAATCTACAAAGTAAAATCCAGGGATGATATCCAGGCAAGGGTGGCATCAGTTGTTCTGTCCAGCTCTTTGAAACCCTCAGTGAAATGCCAGAAATGGTAATCATTCACAATATGGTGAATTGTTTGGTCTTGGTGGCCACAGACACAGGCAGGGCTGTCTGCCATCCCCCATTTATGCAGACGGTGTCTTGTTCTTGCATTGAGGGTGCATATATAGTCCAATGTCTGCTACTGCTTGCATGGGAGGTTGAAACCATTTGGTTTCACTGTGGAATCTGTAATGATGGTGTGGTCCCAGTTGGAGCTGCCATCTGCCCATGCCCTGTGACATTCGGTCTTGATGTCAAAGTTGTCCAGGTTCAAAAGACAACTAGACAGGTTTGCGAGACTTTAAATGCATGGTCGGCAGGTTGTTGATGTCATCATGAATGGGAAGGTCAAGGCTGGCCTCAATGGCAATCATATCCTTCATCATTACGGGCGTAACATACAGTATACAAATATAGTGCAATACCAAAATACATGTAAAAGCCCTTAAATTAAAGCTCACATTCTGCAGTCATTTTTCAACCCAAATTTTAGGACTGAGATAAAACAACAAATGTCTTTTCAAAGGTCAGTTACTGAGAAGTAGCTGCCATAATTTATTAAGCATAATTATATTCTTAAGAGTCACCTGCGTGCTCATGGAAGACCAAGATCATCTACAACTTGAAGAGTTGGCCTTCTTCTGACAAGTAAATACTTATATAGGGGCAACACGATGGTGTAGTGGTTAGCACTGTTGCCTCACAGCAAGAAGGTTCTGGGTTCAAGCCCAGTGGACGACAGAGCCCTTTCTGTGTGGAGTTTGCATGTTCTCCCCGTGTCTGCATGGGTTTCCTCCGAGTGCTCCGGTTTCCCCCAAAGACATGCAGGTTAGGTTAACTGGGGACTCTAAATTGACTGTAGGTGTGAGTGTGAATGGTTGTTTAAAACTCTTCCGCACCCTGTTCAAAGTGTAGTGCATGGACAATAAACAATAAATTATTTTTAGTTTCTTTTTTGCTATTAAAAGTTAAGTCATCTCTGAAGAATTAACAAATTAAATGAATAAAAAATTCTACATTTCTAAATTGTGCAAACTTAAGCACCCTGTTAGGACATCAATGGGCTGTATTTTCAAACAAAAGTGCTATTATGGGTACTTTGTTATTGAAGTCTATTGCTGTTTGCATCTAGTTAGCTAGGCAGACATTGATTCAGGCGTCTAAAATATTAATTTGCCACTATAATGGTTGATATGAGAGATTAAAATATTAATTTGCCACTATAAAATATTAATTTGCGTCTAAAATATTAATTTGCCACTATAATGGTTGATATGAGAGATTAGATCAGACTTACGACTTCGCTCTATTTGTTTCTTCCTGTAGCCTTCGTTTGCGCCCTTGCGCACCCGAGAGTTTGGATTTCTTCATTTAAGCACTTGTAGTCTGGGCTACTTTTCGCAGTGGATAGCCATTCTCATTCCCCGATGAACACCGCTCCCCCCGCCCCCCTTATAACCTATCATTGTGCATTTTTAGTAGGCATAAGGAAATCACCGACCACTACTGCGTAGGCTACACTTGTTTTTCAAACTTTTTGAGCCAGGGCGCACTTTTTTCAATGAAAAAATCTCAAGGCACATCTCGTCTCGTCTCGTCTCGTCTCGTCTCGTCTCGTCTTCTTCCGCTTTATCCGGGACCGGGTCGCGGAGGCAGCAGTCTAAGCAGGGAAGCCCAAACTTCCCTTTCCCCAGACACCTCAGCCAGCTCCTCGGGAAGAACACCGAGGCGTTCCCAGGCCAGCCGAGAGACATAGTCCCTCCAGCGTGTCCTGGGTCTTCCCCGGGGCCTCCTCCCGGGGGACATGCCTGGAACACCTCCCCAGGGAGGCGTCCAGGAGGCATCCGAAAAAGATGCCCGAGCCACCTCAGTTGATTCCTCTCGATGTGGAGCAGCAGCGGCTCTACTCCGAGCTCCTCCCGAGTGACTGTGCTTCTCACCCTATCTCTGAGGGAGCGCCCAGCCACCCTGCGAAGGAAACTCATTTCGGCCGCTTGTATCCGCGATCTTGTCCTTTCGGTCATTACCCAAAGCTCATGACCATAGGTGAGAGTCGGAACGTAGATTGACCGGTAAATTGAGAGCTTCACCTTTTGGCTCAGCTCCTTCTTCACCACAACGGACCGGTAAAGCGACCGCATCACTGCGGAGGCTGCACCGATCCGCCTGTCGATCTCACGCTCCATCCTTCCCTCACTCGTGAACAAGATCCCGAGATACTTAAATACTTAATAAATAGAAGTATCTCAAGGCACATCACCAATAGAAAATGTTGACTGAAACTAAAACGCTGTTGCCAATATTTACAATATACAGTCATTCTATAATTTTCCACGGTACACTTGGTGATCTCTCACGGCACACTAGTGTTCCGCGGTAGAGTTCGGCAGCACAGTGGTTGAAAACACTGTACACCACTGATGCACTTGGTAACATCTCCATTCAATAACTCCATTCCTCCTTTTTGGTGGGGTTTTGGTCGCCCTGGGCACACTTTGCACTTACATGGCCAAAACAGAGAATAGCCGCGGATGCGCACTTGCGCGCCCGAAGACACACTATAGACAAGGCGAACCACTGTTGAGCGCTTATTGTTTCATGATTAACAACCACCACCCCGCTTTTTTTGACAAATCGCACCCTGACTACATGCTTTGCTGGACAATTAAATTAGGCTAAGACATTATAATGCTGACTCGTTTTCAGAATAGTGGAAGTCATAATTTTTCTCGCCCCGTTTCTGCGCCCCTGGATGGACGCAGCGCCCTTAGCTTGCCCGTAGCCAGGGGGGATCGGAGGGTTCGTTCGATACCCCCCTCCCCGGACACACACGCCCCTCAAGATTACTCAAGATGTATTCATTTGTTCATGTCCGATGAATATACATTGATTCACATTTAAATTTACAATATCAAATCCAGACTAATCAAAAAAGAAAAGTAGACTAAGTGAGGACGAGTTAGAAAAACGGGTTCATTTCTCCTATGTTTATGTTTACACGTTTTGTTCAGACTGCTTTACACCCCAATCCAGTGGGTGGCGCAAACGCATGCCTCTGGTAAACCGCAGTGGCAATAAAACTGCGAGGAGGCTGAGGACAGTGGTAAGGAGGACTCCATGATCACCGAGGAGATCGAGCCAGAAAATGACAAGGAAAAAGAAAAGAAGGGTGAGAGGAAGAAACATGACGGCCGGAGACGGATCAAGCGTGATGGCCTGATGAAGGCATACGTGCTGCAGCTTTTATTACGTGCGGCTTTCGAGGTGGCCTTCCTGTCTGGCCAGTGTCTGCTGTATGGGTTTGTGGTGGCCCCGTCATACGTGTGTTCGCGTAGCCCATGTCCCCCCACAGTGGATTGCTTTGTGTCGCGTCCCACCGAGAAGACCGTCTTCCTGCTCATCACGTATGCCGTGAGCTCCCTCTGCCTGCTGCTCACCGTGCTCGAGATCTCGCACTTGGGCATCAGTGGCGTCCGTGACATATTCCAGAGCCGTGCAAGGTGCCGCCACCAACAACATCAAGCCAGTCAGACGGCCTCGGTCTACCCACGTTTCATACCCTCTGGCAACCCAGGTGCAAGAGCTGAATGCAGTCTTCGTGACTTGGGCCGTGAGTCTCAGGGTGATGAGGCGTCCTCACGGGAGCTGGGCCATCTGCGGCGCCACCCGAATCTAGCACAGCAGCACCTGGACCAGGGTTACCAGGATGAGGAGGAGACTCGACTGTGAAGCAGCAGCCCCGAGTCCAACGGCTTTTGATATTTCTGTTTTCCACCTCGTGTGTGATGTGTATATGAGGTGTATATGTTGAATTCATCTCTCTTTGGATGAGAACAGCAAGGCTTCTCAGTGCCATACAAAAAAATTCTTATTTTTTTATGAATGTTTTTGCTTACTGCTATTCATAATGTGGACTTTTTTTGGGGGGGGGGTGGGGGGGTGTTGATGTGGATCCATCTGGCCATTCTGTTTGAGTCTTTTGTTTGGTCTGAAAATGGGGGGGGGGGGGGGGGGTTGTTGTTGTTGTTTTTTAGTTCTGGGTATGGTGTCATATATATATAGTTCTTTCTTTTAAATCTGTTTATTTCTGTTTGCCATGACTGTTTTGTGTGTTCCACTGATATTGCTTCGTAACTTGAAGTGTTATGCGTAAATGGGTACACAGCAGTGAGCTTTTCTCCCACTTAATGTGCACTTTTCCTCTTTAATTGCTTCAGTCATTTGAATGCAACAAGGCAAACATGTTCATGCTGTAACATAAGCCCAGGGTGTGTATAAATAGTTTTATACACATAGCAGAGGGTCGTTGAAACGACGTAGAGTTTTGGTCAGAATGGTCGGTTTCCGTCGTAAGTCAGAAAATCAACGTTGAAACGGCGCCGTGAAACGTCGATTTCTCCGCCGTCTGAGAGGGTCGATTTATCACCGTTGAATCAACGTGGGTAAAGGTTGATCTGTCGACCGTCAGAGAAGGTTGAATATACGACGTTGAACCATCGTCACTTTTGCCGGCCAGTTTTCAACATTGGTAGGATGAGCAAATTCTGGCCCGTAGCCAGGGGGGATCGGAGGGTTCGTTCGATCCCCCCCCCGCGACACCGCGCCCCGGACACACACGCCTCAAGATTACTCAAGATTTATTCATTTGTTCATGTCCGATGAATATACATTGATTCACATTTAAATTTACAATATCAAATCCAGACTAATCAAAAAAGAAAAGTAGACTAAGTGAGGACGAGTTAGAAAAAAGGGTTCATTTCTCCTATGTTTATGTTTACACGTTTTGTTCAGACTGCTTTACACCCCAATCCAGTGGGTGGCGGTAATGCCCCATTAGACCCCTTTCACTGACGTCACCCGAAACCGGAAGTAAGCAAACCCTGCGCCATATTGGAAGACCAACAAACTCGTGATTGGGGGAAATAACGGCAGCGGAGGTGATCGCTGGAGGGGCGGTGGCCGCTTTAGAGACACACCCGGGCTGCTGTTGAGAAATGGATACTTTTGGATACACATTGACTTTTCCAAAAAGCTAAGTGTTTGTTTACTATCTATTTGTTGCAGTACCAAATAAGAGTAAATGGCAAAAAGATCTTGCAATGAATTAGAAACTGAGGAAATAGAAAACAATTCTAAAAACATGAGAACTGATTCCACGGTAACTGTGGTACTTAGTGCCACAGATCCAACAATCAATCTAGCTAAGGTCAACCCATATAAAATTTGGCAACATCTTAGTAAAAGAATTGGAGAAAATATTGAAATTTCTCCAATAGGGGAAAAAAAGTTAAGGTGCAAATACCAGAAAATAAACTGACCTCTATGACAAGCCTGAAAAAATTGACTAATATTGATGTCAATGTAAGTAAACTGGAAGAGTACAATGAGATCAGGGGGGTGATACATGGGGTGGACCCTGGCTTGTCAGAGGAAGAACTATTAGAGGGATTTAAGGAATGTAATAAAGATTTGACAATAACCCAAGTTTCCAGATTCAAAAAGGGTGAGAACCCAGTACCAACACTTATGATAAAAATGAAAGAAAAATCATTATCAGAATTTTTGAAATTTGGCTATTTACAATTCAGAGTAAAGGAGTACATTCCTCGACCCATTAGGTGCTACAACTGTCAAAGATTTGGTCATACTGCAAATAGTTACAACTCCATCAAAAGATGTAAAAAGATGTGGGCTAAATCATAATGTAGAGGAATGCCATGAACAGTTGAAATGCCCAAATTGTGGGGGCTCTCATGAAGCTAGTTCAATTGAGTGTAAATCTTTTTTGGAGGCCAAAGAAATTATCAAAATTAAGTCTGTCCAAAAGATGTCTTATGCTGAAGCAGTCAGAAGTGTCAGAAAAACACAAATAGAAACTTCTAAACCTGATGCTTCCCCAAATAAACAGGATAAACAAAATGTCAATCCCCAAGAAGATAACAATTTCATTAAAGCAAAGGACTTGGCCATCCTACTTTTTAAGATATTTACAACTTTCTCAGAGATGAAGAGTACAATGACTAGCAGAACTTTCTTTGTAACTCAAGTGGTTGCCAATCTAAATGAGTTATTAGACCTTCACTTGAATAGAGATGAAATTTTAACATCTCTCGGAATTGGAAAAACAACTGAACTTTCTAAAACAAATGAAAATAAAACTACCAAAAATACATAATGAACAATGGTTTACATATATTGCAATGGAATTGTAATAGTTTCCTTAATAAAACTCTAGAATTCAAACAGTATCTTAATTCTTTAGATGGGTCATTCCATATCAATTCACACACCCTCCCCAGGTGACCCTCTTCGATTTGCCTGATATTCGACACACAGGTACCTTTTGATGCCAATGGAAAGAATCCCAAGTTTTAGCATCCTACGTCTAACGGTTTTGGAGATGAGGCCCTCCAAAGTTTGGGTGCCACGCCCACTTTTCAAGCCTGTGAATTGCATACAGAATTTACAAGCATATTTGGACACCTCTAGTTTTAGATTGAAAGAAGATACAGGCCTAAAAATCGCCATGTCCCCTCAGCATGACCTTGTCTATCAAATGGTGTACTTAAGAATAGCATAGCTTGACTATTTCTGCATATATTAAGCCTTGAAAACTGTAAGTGTGAAAAGGGTGATGAAGAGTCTTGACATTTTGGGGTTCCAGATCTTGGAAACTGAATGCTGTGGGAGGTATCATTGATTTTCCATCACATTTGGTAACTGTACAGTGTATTCAAAAAAGTGTGCGGACACTCAGACCTTAAATGACAGAATAGGAGGTACACAAAAATGGCTTTGGGAGAAAATGACCCTACGGTACCCCCTACTTCATGCTCCAATTTAACCATGTGGGCACTTGATGAGTGGAATGCCCTTTTAACCCCATGCACAGTGACACTGTATCAAACATTCAAGCTTTGAAGAA
Organism: Neoarius graeffei; assembly: GCF_027579695.1. Taxonomy (NCBI): domain Eukaryota; kingdom Metazoa; phylum Chordata; class Actinopteri; order Siluriformes; family Ariidae; genus Neoarius; species Neoarius graeffei. The sequence goes on from NC_083577.1 coordinate 75,732,000, forward strand.
CTTTGTTTTTCAGAGTTCTTCATACTAATTTAGGCCTTCGAAATATGGGGAAATTTGTCCCTTTTTCATCACAGTATCTGGGTTTCTGCTGCCATCTGCTGGTCAAAAAAGTAACAACAGCATAAATTATGAAAACACCCAGGAGGAAGTCACAAGAAAACAAATTTTTTTTTTCACCCATAAGCCATTTTCACACGCAGAAAGTATGTTAACTGTTTAACCACATACTCATGACAAAATTGAGGTTATTGAAAGATGAGTGTGGAGTGGAAGTGTCTGGTAGAGATGTAGTGCAGGGCTGAGGCCGTCTTGGGACTGTCACCATCTTCTCAATGTGCGACCATCATTGAGCACCTCAGTCCTCTGATGTGTTTGGCTGAGCTGAATGGCAGGCTGGCTGCAGTCAGGGGAGAGAGGACAAAGTAAGTTATGCAGAATTGAATAGGCATAGGTATGGTTTGGGAGGTGTATATGGATGTAAGAAAGAATGGTGTGCTGTTACCTTTCTTGTTCCAGCGATCAGGTGTGGGTCCAGAGCCAGAAGAGTGGAGTGATGGGGCAGGGCCTCCAGTGCTGGTTTCAGCAGGAGGAGGCATCCAGGGCCGGGGGTGGAGTGGAGTATTGAGGAGTGAATATGTGCCGTAGAAGTCTGTGAGTCTATGGTCTCAAAAACACCATATCAAACTGAAAATATCAGTGGATTACATTTTAACTCAAGTTTAAACTTTATGGGTGAAATTGGGAAGGAGCATCTGAATTCTTTCCACATCAGCTGGAACAAGTTTGTAATGCCGAGCACTACGACCCTGAATCTCTGGAGCACTTATGCGGCATATGATGTCTTGAAATGGGATCCAACATGGTGGATTCTGACGGTTTTCAGCAGGTCAAGACAAAGTCATGTTTGAGCGCTTCATGAAATGACAGTAGACATCATTGTGTTCATCTGAACGTTCAATAATGTTGGCCACGTACCAGTTTGCGTCGTACACACAAGCAACATACTGCCCAGGCTGATGGCAACTGAAATCCTCGGAGATCTCATGACCAGGGGTTGCACTTGTTTCCACAGTCTCATCAGAATTCCTCACAGACACAATGGAAAAAGTCACATCTTCAGAGATCCTTTGCATCTCCAGCTTTCCATTAGCAATTGGAATATAACTGTGGTGAGACCGAGTTCCGGTCACAGTTTTGGCTGATGTGTACCTCTTAAGTTCAAGCTCTGTCTCATGAAGTCTTATATCCTCAGTGCTCACATATAAGAATTTCACATTCTCAATATTGCCGTTTGCCCATTCATACATTTGGTGAGGAGTTAGAATGTGGTTGTTATCTGTGGCCTGAAGACTGGCTCGTGCAACCAGGCGCTTTACAGTGCCACCAATACCATCACAGGGACTCTTACCATGTGACGTAGCAAAAAAGTGCCATTCAGCCTTTACTCCAAAGTCACTTTCATGGTATGATAAGTTCACAAGGTTCTTATAGTTCTTGTATTGTGAGGCTGCTCCATCACTGAAGTAGATGACCTTCAGGGTTTTTTCTAGAAAAATTTAGTATGAGGGCGCTCACCATGGCGAGGGAGCGGGGGGGGATGGTGCCAGTTGTCCCCCCCCCGCCGTGCAAAGCCTTTGAAAAATGCTCCAATGGGACATTCTGAGGCTATCTGAGAGGGAAATTGTAACAAATTGTCTGTCAACATTGAAAAAGAAAAGTAAGGCCAAAAAAAAAAAAAAAAAAAGTGTGTTTCCGGTAACATGAAATACTAAAATAAGGTCGGTAGGTAGGCAAGTTTTTTTTTTTTTCCTTAATTTTTTTTTTTTATTTTGTTCAAAAAACTTAACACAAGTAAACATCTTACAAAATATTATTTTGGCACAGAATCCTTTATACCACACATCATAATAAAATAAGTGTTTTAAATCTTTAAACGAATAAAAAAAATATCGCGAGAGTTCGAGTTATGATCTACGGAAGCGATATTTCATGATATTTTCATGTAATAACGTGAAAACACCTTATCAAGAAATAACGTGAAAATAACGTCCTAGGCTAGGCTACTTCCATTAAAAGCAGACGGCCTAGCGTAGCCTACTGTAGAACTTGGGTCGAGCAAAAACATGGCTGAATCCTGAATGACTCCTATTTGTATAAATAGGGGACTACATAGGCGGCAAAATGTAGTGTTTTTCCCTGCCATGGAAGTGCACTTGTATACTGAAAAGGAAGCAATTTGCATTACAGCCTTGAATGAGGATTCAAAATGGCGGCTCGGCTCAGTTTATGCAGGAGGGCTGATAGAAGTGGCAAAACATTTTACTTTTTATCGTTTCTTTCACAACTTGAATGCGTTGAAACAAAAAATTATGACAAACTAACGCCGCTTACACTAAAATATAGAGGGAAATTTGTAATAACTTTACGGTCGGCAATTTCGACGCGGAAATTCTTGATCGGTCGGGTTACCGGAAACACCCTTTTTTTTTTTTTTTTGTGGCCTAATCTACTTCTGCCCTGGACAGTCTTTGGCTTTCTTCCGCTTCATGCCGCGGGATGACATCTTTAAATGCCCAAGTGTCAACAAAAACAACTACTTCTTCTTCTTTCAGGTTTAATGGCGGTTGGCATCCACTATGGTGCATTACCGCCACCAACTGTATTTTTGTGGAACTGCGACACTATCTAGTTGGAGTTTCAATGGAGGAGTGACAAAAAAAAAAAAACCAATAAATACACTAAATCCTACCTAAAAGGCCTGTATTTTTAAGGAACTCAAAAACATGCTTCCAAGCAGATGGTTCTGAGAAGGCAAGTAACCTATCAAGAGTGAGCCTAGTCTCCCCGAGCTCTCTAACTCGTTCTAACAGAATTGCTCTCTGGACACTATAAGCTTGGCATTCTAATAACACGTGATTTACAGTCTCTCTTTCCTGACAGTAGATGCAGTGACCAGTGGCATGTTTGCCAATTGTGTGGAGGTTGCCATTTAATCTACTATGATCTATTCTAAGCCTTGTGATTACTTGTTCTTCTCTACGGCTACCGCTGCCCAGTCTTCTTGAAGGGACCTGTTTTTGAATTGCTCGTAGAAAGCTGCCCCTACTTTCCCCATCCCACTGCCCCTGCCATGCACCCAACATTTTCCTGAATATAATAACCTTGACCTCCGCTTTGCTTAGTGGGATGTTAGACTGGATTTCAGATTTCAAAGCCTCTTTGGCAAGCTGATCCACAGCCTCATTTCCTGCAATGCCCGAATGGGATGGAACCCATAGGAAATTTACTAAAATGTCTTGCTGGTGTAGTCTAAAAAGATATTGAAGTACCTCACAAAGTAAATCAGGCCTACACTTAGACTTGCCGTGAAGGATACTATTCAATGCTGACAGGGAGTCAGAACATATGACATTGAATCTAGATTTAGTGTCATCAATCCACATTAAAGCAAGATAGATGGCAAATAACTCCACTGAATAAACTGCAAGGTGGTCAGACGTCCTTTTTGCTATTTTTGTCTTATACTGTGGGATAAAAACCGCAGCTGCAGTTTTCCCAGTTTCAGGGTCTTTAGAGCCGTCTGTAAAAATTTGAACCCCTTCAGGATAGTTATTGCGAATGTGAAAGTTGGTTAAATATTTCACATTACTATCATCCTCAGCTTCCTCGCGCATCTTCACCAGGTTAAGATCCACCTCAGGCATAATAAAAAACCAGGGGGGAATAGCTGGCAGTGGTACCACAGAGCTATGGGCCACCTTGGTTAAGCCAAGCTCTCCAGCCTGATCATGTCCAACCCACCCAAAACTATTAAAGTTTGCCTTGCCATGCTCCCAACATTGATTAAGGATATGCTTGGTTGGATGATCCCCTTTATAACCCTGCAGGTTCGTCCAGTACACCATCCCCAACTGCTGCCGCCTTAAAGCCAATGGCATCTCCCCTGCTTCAACCTGAAGTGCAGGGACTGAAAAGGTTGTGAATGCCCCACTGCACACTCGCAAGGCCTGTGCCTGGACCACATCAAGTTTCAATAAGTGTGTCTTTGCTGCCGATCCATACGCAATGCACGCATAATCCAGTGACGATCTAATAAGTGCTATATAGACACGTTTTAATGCCATCATAGTGGCACCCCAATCACTCCCCACTAGACACCTAAGTATATTTACTGCCTTTTTACACTTGACGACAACTCTCTGAATGTGATCTCTAAAAGTAAGTTTACTATCCATCCAAACCCCTAAGAACCTCACCACCTCAACCTGTTTGAGCGGCTGCATATATAAAATAATTTGCACAGGAGGTACACGTCTTCTCTTGGTGAAACAAATAACCTGTGTCTTCTCCACTGAAAAACGAAAACCCCACTTATCGCCCCACTTCTCCACAAGACTGACCGCCGCCTGAAGTTTCTGACTAATGAACACTGAGTTTCGGCCCCTAATCCACAGTGCTCCATCATCTGCATACAATGAACGTCCAATATTAACATCTATTCCAGAAAAAATATCATTAATCATTATACTGAACAACAGAGGGCTGCACACACTACCCTGTGGAACTCCATTATCCACAGGATAAGTACCAGAATATGACTGTCCAACACGCACCTCAATGGTCCTATTTAACAGGAAGTCCATGACCCAGTTATACAGCCTACCACTTATTCCCATTGCCTCTAACTTGATAAGGAGTCCTTCACGCCATAGCATATCATATGCCTTTTCTATGTCAAAGAAAACTGCATTGACTTGCTCTTTGTTTGCTTGAGCTTTCCTTACAGTATCCTCCAAGCACAACACAGGGTCCATAGTCATCCTTCCCCCGCGAAACCCACTCTGACATGAGGTAATTAAACCTCTCTTTTCAACGACATAAGTCAACCTATCTGTGACCATCCGCTCCATTAACTTGCAGAGGTTAGAGGTCAACGCAATGGGCCTGTAGCTTGTTGCCTCGCTCTTTTCCTTACCTGATTTTAAAATTGGTACCACAACAGAGTGTTTCCAAGCTAGGGGAATAGTCCCCATTTCCCATATCAAATTAAAATGCTTCAAAAGTACCATTTGTGCTTCAGGCCTTACTTTATCCACCATTACATAACAGATGTCATCTTTGCCTGGAGAGGTAGATCTAACTCCCCTAAGGGCCCGCTTTAACTCAAACATAGAGAATGGTGCATCAAAGGCCTCATCAGTAATAATCTTTTTCTCTAACACATTAGGGTGCAACCTTACCAATTCCTCCCTAGCCACTCTAGCCTCAGCAGACACATTATTCATACTATGAATTCTGGCAAACACTGTAGCAAGGGCTTCTGCTTTCTCCTTGTCCGTTCCCATGACTTCATCATTAAACTTGATAGCTGGTAAGGAATATTCCCTCCTAATTCCCCCCATTCTTCTAATCATCCCCCACACTTCGTTAATTGCCGTATCTCTTCCTATAGTGTCACAAAATGCTCTCCACCGCTCCCTCTTTGCCTTTCTAATCACCCTCCTAACCATAGCTTGGGCTTTTTTATACTCAACTAGATCAGTGAAAGAGAAAGTAGACTTAACCTTTTTAAAAGCCTTATTTCTTACCTGTATTGCTTCCTTACACTCATCTGTCCACCAGGGCACCATTTTCCGCTTCCCACTGCCTGACGTTTTCCCAATGAATTCTAAAGCAGAAGAATGCAATATCTCTGTAACCTTACTGTTAGCCATATTAACATCCTCATACACATCCAAATTGAGGCACATCAGCCTAGTACTACAATTTGAGGTGAAATCCTCCCATTTGGCCTTTTTAAAATCCCACCTGGGGAAGATTACTTCCTCAATCTGAACAGATCCCACTCCAATTTCACACAGGATGGGGTAATGATCACTACCAACAAAGTCATCCTGCAATACATTCCATTTAGAGCATCTTGCATACTGCGCAGACACCAGGGTGAGGTCGATAGCTGTCTCCCGCCCACTTGAGACATCAATTCTGGTTCCCCTCCCATCGTTGAGGCAAATTAGATCTCTTTCCTCTAGCAACTCCTCAATTACCTTACCATTACTATTGGTGTCTGTGCTCCCCCAAAGGGTGCTGTATGCATTAAAATCCCCACACCATACCATCTTGTGGGATACATCCCCCAGGAACTTATCAAGAACATCTTTGTGTAGGACTAGGGGTCGACCGATAATCGGCCTGGCCGATATATCGGGCCGATATTCTGCATTTTTAGGGTTATCGGTATCGGCCATAATTTCCACCGATATGCCGATAACATGCCTTTTTGCAGCCATTTCGTTCCTAACGCGACTGTCACTGCACGTCCTTTCCCGCACTCGCCTCTCTGAGTTCAAGAACACGGTCCCGCCCACCACAACATCTGATTTGTTTGGCACAAGAGATATAGCCAATCAACACGCGCAGCTAAACACTCTGAACTGTTTCAAGGCGCCCGTATCAAGGTAAGGACACGCTGCTTTTCCCGCAGTAAGTCACAAACACACAAGTTGCAAAAGCACAACATCATTATATGTTTACATTCTTCATCTACTACTCGTTAAAATTGTCCATTTGCATCTGTGTAGCCAGGCAAACTTAGCTTACGGAAGGAAGCACTTGAATTAGCCTACAACCAACTAGTCTCGCTGAAACAGCATAACGTAGGCTGCAGTCATTTTTAAATCCCCGTCTGGAAACGTGAATGTGTCAGTAGTTCTACTCGAACAGTAGAATGACAGCCATACAGAGAGGTGGTCAAGGCAACTTTATAAAGCGCTGTTTGAACATTTAAACAAACCAGGTGTGACTAGTATTTATAATTCTTGCGCAAGTGATTCTCCTCGCTAGCGCTTCTGATTCAGAAAGCGATATACTCTTAAAGGAGCAGCCGCTCCTAATAGGGAGTGATAGCCGACTTTACTTTGTTTGATTTTACTTTTTAAAAAATGCTGCAGGCAGCTCCCTACACTTGGTTTGTTATTTAAAAACTACTTGAAGTTGGTAAGTCTTACTTAGTTCTTAGTGTAAAAGAATCCAGAGTGTATTTTCATTTATTTTCCACTGAAAATGGTGAGCTGTAATATAGTAGGGAATGACTTTATTTTTTTATTGGTGAATATTTATTTTATTATTATTTTATTTCTCATTTTATTCTAACTAATGTTTGACTTTATTGTACAAATGCTGCTGGCATCTCCCTGCACAAAATTTCATCTTCAATTTTACAATTAAACATACATTTCATGGATATGAAGGTCTGTGTCAGTGTGTGCTATGTTTAATTTCATGTGAATTATAATGTTTACATTTATCGGTTGCACATATTGGTTAGGCGGCACGGTGGTGTAGTGGTTAGCGCTGTCGCCTCACAGCAAGAAGGTCCTGGGTTCGAGCCCCGGGGCCGGCGAGGGCCTTTCTGTGTGGAGTTTGCATGTTCTCCCCGTGTCCGCGTGGGTTTCCTCCGGGTGCTCCGGTTTCCCCCACAGTCCAAAGACATGCAGGTTAGGTTAACTGGTGACTCGAAATTGACCATAGGCGTGAATGTGAGTATGAATGGTTGTCTGTGTCTATGTGTCAGCCCTGTGATGACCTGGCGACTTGTCCAGGGTGTACCCCGCCTTTCGCCCGTAGTCAGCTGGGATAGGCTCCAGCTTGCCTGCGACCCTGTAGAAGGATAAAGCGGCTAGAGATAATGAGATGAGATGAGACATATTGGTTATCGGCATCCCAATTCCATAATAATCGGTATCGGCCCTGAAAAAAACATATCGGTCGATCCCTATGTAGGACAACGCAGGGATTGTAATAATTAACAATCAAAAAGGTGGAGCTACCTATCCATACCTCAATAATAATTCCCTCTACCTCCCTACTTACCTTTATTATTCTATATCCCAACCCCTGCATGATAAATAAAGCCACCCCTCCACCAGGGCCATTATCCCTGTCCCTACGCACAGCTACATATCCTTGTAGGACAAAGTCCAGGTGAGGCCTAAGCCATGTCTCCTGAACACACATAACATTTGGCTTAATATCCAAATCGTCAACAAATTTCTTAAACTCCTGCCCATTAGAGCAAAGACTTCTAGCATTCCACTGTAAAATACTAAAAATCATTAGGAACCCCCACATGATGCTGACTGTGAGGTGGCTTGTACGCCCTGGAGAATATTCAATGCTTTAGTAATTTCATCGACTGAAACTTCCGCCCCCACACGAAAATGCTTCTGTGCAGCTTTGACAATAACTTTAATCCTCTCGCTCCTGCTCTCTGTGACCGCTGAGCAGTTTATGACTTCAGCCAAGAACGCCAAGAATTTCACACTATCCACCTTTATAGCGTCTGCACATATAGGGCTAGGTGATTCCTTACTCTGCTGAGAAATAACACTTTGCCTTTGTCCCTGCTGTCATTGGCCCGTTTCAAGCTTCCTTCTTCCATCAACCTTCTTAATTGCCTCTGCATAGGTAAGTTTCTCCTCAACCTTAACTCTTTGTGCTTCAGACGCTTTTTTGTGTGCTTGACAACCCTTGTATGCTGCACTGTGTGAACCCCCGCAGTTGCAACATTTAACACTAGTACCCTCCTTACATTGACCATACTCATGATCTTCTCCTCCGCATTTACCACATCGTCTTTTTCCTCTGCAAATGGCTGCTACGTGCCCAAATTTCTGGCAATTAAAGCACCGCAATGGAGGCGGGATATATGGACAAACCTGGAAGCTCATATATCCTACCCTAATCCTCATAGGCAATACCTTCTCATCAAAAAATAAAACAGAAAGGCTCTCCTTTTTTATTCGATCTCGGGTAAACATCAATCTCCTACATTTGACAACATTAGCTCCAGATACATTGCTCATAATATCCTCACACGGCAAATCAGTAGACACGTCAGTTATAACTCCCAAGTTCAAGTTTCTTTCGCTCCCAGTAAGTGCACTTAATTTTCTTACCATCCATTTCAGACATTGCAAGAAGTTTATCCCGCTGCGCGGCATTGTAACAACCAATAAGTAAGCTGCCATCTCTTACAGGTGTGACCTGCACTGTGCCTACGGCTGCATGAAGTGCTTTGGTAATTTTCAGTGGATTAATAGAGAGAGGTGCATCAAATTGTAATTTGACCTTTAGTTCCTTGTCATTTATCACTCGCATTGCTTTATTGGGATTACCTTTATCAGACTCTAAATTACCTTCGGACACTCTGTCTCGTTTCGCTCCTCTTCCTACCACCTGCCATTCCTCTTTTGAATTTCCCTCGCCTTCTCCTTCCATGTCTATCAGCCTCAGCCCGATTCGTTTAGCATCTGAGACCCTCCTCCACCAACAAAATCAACTCGCGAACTACTTTTGTCAAAAGCTCCCGCGCCGGTGGGTGAAAGGTCATTCAGTCTCGAGAAATCTCGCTCTGCAAGTCAGCTGACCTTGTATGCAACCCATGTCAAATCTCGCGAGAGCAGCCGCGACAAGTAAACAACTAAACAACATGGCGCCTCAGTCTGGAAAACGCCAATTCGGATTGTTTTTGCACCGTCTGGCGGTATATCTACTATGATTGGAATATTTTTGGAGCAATTATAACGTATTTGATGATCAGACACATTGTCACGTAGTGTTGCTGGGATGTTTTCACGGAGTTGGTAAGGGGGCGCACGCCGAGAGTAAGAGGGCGCAGCGCCCCTGTTCCCCCGTTTAGACGAAAGCCTGACCTTCTTAAGATCAGGAATGCTCTCTTGCAGTCTCGGCAAAACCTTTGAAATAAAGGTGTGCACTGCGGTTGTCATGCTTCAGGCAATCCGAGATCACTGCAAGACTGTCACACTTAAGTTGGTCACCATTCTTGTAATAAACTGCAAATGGATGCACTGTAGCTTGGCTATTGTCCCAGTGGTGACCCTGTACAGCATCCTGCACAATGAAGCTGTAATTCTCGGCAAAGTCAAGCAGTATGACAGCAATGTTAGGCGTCAGTCCCTCTTTGAGCATCCGCAGATAGGAAGCCTGAGATTTCATTACAAAATGATGACGAAGTTGATCAAAAGCCTGACGAACAGCCTGAAGGAATTCTTGCAGAGGTTGCTGCAAAGAAACAAGTGTAGTCCTGTCTGTGTAAACCCACTGCATGTATGTGATCATGTCATCCATGTCATTATTTGTGAAGACAGTCATCAAATAATTTTGAAGTCCATCCTTTCCAGGACAAGAGTCACACAGATGAAGCATGCACTCCCTACTCTCCAAATTACACACCATTTCTTTCAAAAGGTGCTTGTAGTCATCCTGTGTTGGAACGGCATTTACCATTAGTTTTGCATTCTGATGCGACTGGCATACACACACAGAGTGCATCCCGGCACTGTTCACAGGCAGACACCACTTTGGACGAAGTTCACAAAACTTAGAGAAGCCAATTTTATCCTGGTATTGTGCTTTGTATTGTGTATATAGCTCCTTTACATTTACCAACAATAGTCTCTTCTGCATTTGTTCACGTTTGTCATTGATCTTTACAGATACATAATCCTTTTTCCCTGGGCAGATCCTTGAATATTCATCCATCTGGTAGAACTTCATGACATGTTCTCTAACTTCAGCTGACAGTGGTTTTCCCTTGTTCACATGCGGCTCACCAAGTATTCCCTGTTGTTCTCTAACAGTCTTTGCTTTCCTCGCCATATGAGTAGTGACAGAAAATTCTTTAGCTACCTTTCTGATACTCCATGTAGCTGGGAGAAGTGTGAGGATCTTTTCTTTTTTTGATGCCACTTTACACTTCTCTTTCAGTAACTTTAGTAATTCCTCCCACTCCTCACATGTCTGGCAGTTATCTGAACTCGATGAAAGAAGTTCATCAGTTGGCACATCAGCCAATCTGGCTGCCTTGGTCTGTGTGGCATGATGCAAGTCTTTAATCTTCCGTTTCCAGTATCCCTTTTTATCGCGTGAAGATGTATATTTCAGAGGAGAACATCCCATTGCTTTGTTACTTGCATCCATTGACTCTCGAACTTCAGTCTGTGGCTCGAATCTGTCTCCTGCATCCATCATTTCACCCATGGCGAGTTGTTCCTTTAACTTGGTGCAACAATTGCTGCACAGCTTTTGTCCTGGCTTCAACTTGAATTTCACTGCCTTAGCCTCATCTACAACCCGGAGGTTTTCTAAAAAAGAGGGAAGAATTCATTAATCATTTGAAGGAATCACTACATTTTTAGGAAATTATTGAATTAATGCTAGTTATGCAATGTAGCATTGACATTTTTAGAGGAAATTAATTGAGAAATATGTACTTTTGCATTTTTTTTTTGTGCATCTTCAGTGGATCACAGCATGCTTTTTGTAAACATTGATACCTTGAAAGGAACACTTTTTCATGGTGGTAGCAAATTACATCATTATCTGAAAATGACACTCCTGATCGCCATTTCAGCATCCTCCTTTCAGAAGGAGGAAGAGTCATCAGACCTTTCTGCCTACAGTAGGTAAGTTTATGGCAGACATCATTCACTAGAGACAAGCCAGTTTTACAGTTTGGTAGCTCCATTCTCCATATGCTTAGCTTAAAAAATAGAAGTTAATTTAAGCTGTAGAAATCTGCAGTTTCAAGAGCTAGTTGTAGCCTTTTGTATAGAGGCTGAAGTGGAGTGAAGTGAAGACAGAAATTAAGGCTGTACCTGAGTTCACCACCTGGCACATGATTGTAATCGCCCATAGCAGTTTTCTTAATTTCATTCATTTAATTAATTAATTTCTTAATTTTGGGCGGCACGGTGGTGTAGTGGTTAGCGCTGTCGCCTCACAGCAAGAAGGTCCTGGGTTCGAGCCCCGGGGACGGCGAGGGCCTTTCTGTGTGGAGTTTGCATGTTCTCCCCGTGTCCGCGTGGGTTTCCTCCGGGTGCTCCGGTTTCCCCCACAGTCCAAAGACATGCAGGTTAGGTTAACTGGTGACTCTAAATTGACCATAGGTGTGAATGTGAGTGTGAATGGTTGTCTGTGTCTATGTGTCAGCCCTGTGATGACCTGGCGACTTGTCCAGGGTGTACCCCGCCTTTCGCCCGTAGTCAGCTGGGATAGGCTCCAGCTTGCCTGCGACCCTGTAGAACAGGATAAAGCGGCTAGAGATAATGAGATGAGATGAGAATTTCTTAATTTTCTTAATGATCCTGATTGATGTTGACCTATTTCTGAACCATGCAATCACAATTTAGAAAATATTGAAACTAGAAACACTCTGCTTTTCCAACATGAAATCTTTACTTAGTCTTATTTTCATAAATACACTAGAGGCGACTGTTAATTTAACTCCCTAATACTTGTTAAAATCACCTATATAATTAAAGTGGTTTATTGATAAAGTGGTTTATTGGTCAAGACTTTCCAGTCCCTTTTGTTTTCATGATTTATGCTGTTACTTTTTTGACCAGCAGATGGCAGCAGAAACCCAGATACTGTGATGAAAAAGGGACAAATTTCCCCATATTTTGAAGGCCTAAATTAGTATGAAGAACTCTGAAAAACAAAGTTCTTCAAAGCTTGAATGTTTGATACAGTGTTACTGTGCATGGGGTTAAAAGGGCATTCCACTCAAGTGCCCACATGGTTAAATTGGAGCATGAAGTAGGGGGTACCGTAGGGTCACTTTCCTCCCAAAGCCATTTTTGTGTACCTCCTATTCTGTCATTTAAGGTCTGAATGTCCGCACACTTTTTTGAATACACTGTACAGTTACCAAATGTGATGGAAAATCAATGATACCTCCCACAGCATTCATAGTTTCCAAGATCTGGAACCCCAAAATGTCAAGACTCTTCATCACCCTTTTCACACTTACAGTTTTCAAGGCTTAATATATGCAGAAATAGTCAAGCTATGCTATTCTTAAGTACACCATCTGATAGACAAGGTCATGCTGAGGGGACATGGCGATTTTTAGGCCTGTATCTTCTTTCAATCTAAAACTAGAGGTGTCCAAATATGCTTGTAAATTCTGTATGCAATTCACAGGCTTGAAAAGTGGGCATGGCACCCACATTTTGGAGGGCCTCATCTCCAAAACCGTTAGACATAGGATGCTAAAACTTGGGATTCTTTGTATTGGCATCAAAAGGTACCTGTGTGTCAAATATCGGGCAAATCGAAGAGGGTCACCTGGGGAGCATCTAGGGAATCGTGTGAATTGACATGGAATGACCCAGATAGTCTCCCTGATTTGATATGTCTTCAAGAATCATTAATTAAAAATAAAATAGCTACTTTTGATAATTATACAGTACTATTTGCAGATACAAATAGAGGTTTAGCTTTCTTGATTCGTAAAGATAATTTTTTTTTCATCTTTCCAAACTCTTAATTGTGAAGCAATCTCTGTTAAAATCAATACTTCTTTAGGTATTATTAATGTGGTAAATGTTTATTGTTCTCCATCTTTTCCATTGAGTGTTGAAGACATGAATATTATCTTGAATTTAGAAAACTGTATCATTTGTGGTGATTTCAATGCTAAAAGTGTTCTTTGGGGAAGTCCTTTTTCTGATCTTAGAGGCAGAATAATTGAGGGAGTATTGGATAATTGTGATACTGTTTGTCTTAATACAGGTTCCCCTACCAGAATTTCTAATACAGGAGTTTCACATATTGATTTATCTTTTGCTTCTCCTAATATAGCCTGTCTATTTAATTGGGAAGTAACTAATTTTGATGGAGGTAGTGATCATAATTGTATTTCAATGGAAATTAAGTGTTTAGTTCCATATGAAAAATTAGGTATTCCTAGATGGATTTTTAAAAAGGCTGATTGGGACAAGTTTTCTAAACTTTGTGATGAAAATTTTCAATCTATTGATCTTGATAATTCAGATGTTAATGAATTAATAAAAATAATAGAAGCTATTCATTCTGCTGCAATATCTAGTATTCCTAGATCTAAAGGTGTTGGTAAAAGAAATAAAGGCTTTTAGAATGATGAATGCCAACAAGCTGTTAATGATAGAAATATTGCAAAATGCAATGTTTTAATTCAAATGATTATATAAATTTCAAATGTAAAAGGGCCATGGCTACAAAAATTATTAAAGAAGCTAAAAGAAATCATTGGCATTCCTTTTGTTCTACTTTGAATGAAAGATCAAGGCTATCTAAAATTTGGAGAGTTTTGAAAAATCTGGATAATGTAGGAAAAAATTTAAAAATCCCAGAATTTAGAAAAAATGATGGTTCTTTTACAAATGGTAATGCACAAAAGGTAGAAGTGCTAGTTTCTCATTTTGCAAAAGTTAGTAGTGATGAAAATTATACTGATACTTTAAAAAAACATAAACAGTCTTTTGAGAAAGAAAATGAATTTTTTCATTTAGATCTAATGATGATTCATCTTATAATATTGTATTTTCCTTGTCGGAGTTTCGAAGGGCTTTAAAGAAGTGCAAAAACTCTTCTCCTGGAGGTGATGAACTATGTTATCAAATGTTTAGAAATATGTCTTCTTTTTCTCAGGAATTTATAGTAGAATTTTTTAATATATCTTGGAAATATGGAGTGGTTCCCTCTTGTTGGAAGGAGGCTATAGTTGTGCCTATTCTTAAACCAGGAAAACCGAGTTCAGATCCTGCTTCTTATAGACCTATTGGTTTAACATCAAATTTCTGTAAATTAATGGAAAAAATGATTGTCGCCAGACTAAATTGGTTTTGTGAAAAGCATAATTTATTTAATAATAATCAATCTGGCTTTCAACAGAAAAGAAATACATTGGATCATCTTTTAAGATTGAGTGAAAAAAAGTTTTGGTAGAGGTCATAAAGTCTTGGCTGTGTTCTTAGATATTGAGAAAGCTTATGACATGGCATGGAGAAAAGGTATCCTCTTGAAACTTCATAAAATGGGTTTCTCTGGTAATATCTTCGATTGGATATCCTCTTTTCTTACTGATCGTTCCATCAAAGTTAGAGGAGATGCTGAACTTTCTTCTTCTGTTGAAGTGCAAAATGGAGTTCCGCAGGGAAGTGTGATTAGTCCTTTCTTATTTCTTGTTGCAATTAATGATTTATATCCTTCAAATGTATCTTTTTCCATCTTTGCTGATGACACAGCTATTTGGAAATCTGGTAGTAATGTTGAATTTCTTCAAAGAAAAATTCAATCTGCTTTGGATTTTATTCAAGATTGGTGTAATAAGTGGGGTTTTAAAATTTCTGAAACCAAATCTTCTGTTGTTTTATTTCAGCGTGGAGGTTCTAAGAAGGTTCTCTTGAAATACAATAATAAGAATTTAAAACATGATAAATCTGTAAAATTTTTGGGTTTACATTTTGATTCTCGTCTCAATTGGAAAACTCATGTTGATTATTAGGTAAATGTAGGAAACATTGTAATTTTATTAAAAGCAATATCAGGCAGTAGATGGGGATCCGATAAAGAATCAATGGTATTAGTTTATAAGGCAATTGTGTTATCTTGTTTAGACTATGGTTGTGAAATTTGATACTGCATGTATAACTAGGAAAAGGTCTTTAGATGTTATACAAAATCAATGTCTCAGAATATGTACTGGAGCTTTAAGATGGACCCCTATTGCTGCATTAGAAGTAGATTGTGGGGTGATGCCTCTGGACCTTCGAAGAGAACTCAAACAGGCAAAGTGTGCTCTAAAATACAGGTCTTTGGTTAATCATCCTACTACCTCTTGTTGTACTGAAGAACAAAACTGTGATATACATGTCAGTTTTAGACCTATTCTGTCTAAAGTTGGACATCTTGTTAATGGTTTTCCAAAACCAGAAATTATTCCCCTAGTTGACAGTTTTCCTTTTTGGGAATATCCATCTCCTGAAGTGGACCTTGAGCTAAAAGAAAAGTTAAATAAGAAGTCTGATAATATTCATGTTATGAAATCTTTATCGAGGGAACACATGAGAAAATATTTTGGAAGTTTAGAAATTTATACTGATGGATCTAAAGCTGATGAAAAATGTGCAGCAGCATTTCATATTCCTGCTTTAAAGTTGACACAATCTTTCAAAATTGGTAATGGATCTGTTTTTAAAGCTGAAATGATTGCAATAAATAAGGCTTTGGAAGTTTTAATTAACAAACCTCCTTTAAGATGTGTTATTTTCTCAGATTCCTTATCCGTCTTACAAGTTATTAATTCAGATGATTTCAAAAACTTTGACTTTAGGGATTTCCGTTATCTATTTTACCAATTGTCTAATATGGGAGTTGAAATAATCTTTTGTTGGATTCCTTCTCATGTTGGCATAAGAGGAAATGATATTGTTGATCTGGCAGCTAAAAAAGCTTTGAATAAAAACTCTTTGGATATTATTTTCCCATACTATGTTGATGTGGCAAAACTAATTGAAGATGTTTGTCTTGTTAAATGGTAAGATCGTTGGGATTCTAGTGATAAAGGTAGATTTTATCATTCTATAGAACCAGAAGTTTCATTCAAAGTTAAATTTGCTAATAAAAATAAAATGGTACAAACAACTTTTACTCGTCTGAGGTTTGGCAAATGCCTTTTCAATGACATGATCTTGTTTAAAAAATATGAAAATGGTTTATGTGATACTTGTGGAGTCTTAGAAAATGTACAACATATTCTTCTTGATTGTGTCAAATATGTTAACTTCCACCAACAAATTATATTAAAGTTAAACGAAGAAGGGTTAAATATTTCTGCATATAGTATTTTGTCTCAACCAATGTTCTATAATGTATATAAATGTATTGTTGAAAATAATATTTTAATTTAAAAATGTGTATATATGTATAGATATATAAAACTTGTCAAACTCTTGAGTGGTACTGCATTAAATATTTAGTATTTTAATAAGATAAATCAAACCTTTACAGGACGCCATATCAATTCTCATTGGGCGCGTCCTTAAACCCCTTCATAACATAACATCATAACGGCAGCGCGCGGTATGTGAACCCATGAGGCACTTGGTTCATCAAAAACCTACAATGGTAAACTTTTGTGCTGTGTTAGGGTGTTCTAACAAAGCTGATGGGAAAGGTGAAAAGAAGTCGTTCTTCAGAATACCAGCTGTGATTGAGACACAAGGGGAGCAAACCAAGGAGCTTTCTGCCAGGAGACAGAGAGAGTATCTAGCTGCTTTATGCAGAGTGGATCTGAATACTTCAGGTCTATTTTGTTACTGGTAAGTCACTAGGCTAGAGTGTTGTAGAACATTTAAAAAAAAATGTTTACTGAATAAAAACATCCTTAATTTTATCAAATATACTCTACTCTATATTTCATTTCTTTCTTTTGTTTTAATTTTCCTCCCTCCATCCCTCTTTGGATTTTAAATATAGTTTTTCCCCATGTCCAAATAATTCAAATATATAAAAACAGAGAAGTAGTAAATTAAAAATAAATTATGAAATGAAAAATCCATTCTCCCTTGCCCCGAGTCTTATCATATGGGTCAAACCCATCAATCACAGCCAGTTTCTCCACATACCGTGCCCTTTGTGCAACTGGTAATGTACTCACATAACCAGATTTATCAGCCGTCGTGTCACCTTACTCTCGCTCGTACTTTGTTTTATATTGTGAGTATGTATGTATGCATGTACTTGGTCTTCCAATATGGCGCCCTAGCACAATCTCGCGGTACGGTGACGTCACGTGGTAGCCCTGGATAGAAGAGAAAATGGGGAAAAAAGAAGATAAAGACAGAAAACGCAAGAAATCTGCTGCTACTTTGTCCCAAAATATTGGCGCCATGTTCCAAAAAAGGGCCAAAATGGGTAAGGTGCTGAGTGCAGGACTTTGTTTTTCTTTTGTTTACAACAGTAGTGGTAGATCGATCTGTCAGCGTGATCAGTGGGGGTAGCGTCAGCCCGTCCGTCAGTCTATGTGTGTCAGTGGCACGCGCGCACACAGATGAGTTAGGTGGCTCGATGGCTAGGTACTAGTAGCGTCGGACCTGGGGCTGCTTTTATTTTTTTTTTTCAGCTTGGGAAATCGGAGCTGTGGTGTGGTGTGAAGACAGTAAAATGCGAGACTTTAAGAGCATGTGTTTTTCAGTCGTCATGGTAACATGGCATCATGGTAACATGATGCCCTGTCAGTGGTTTGGCATTTGGATCAGAGTGAAAAGAAACGTGTGCACTAGCTGAAAAATGAAAATGTTCAGACCAGTGTGTGTGAAAACACCCACTGTTGCTGCATTTGGGCAATTTTAAATTAATTGTCCTTATAGGGCTGTGCGATATTATTTCAATCTCAGGATTACTTGAAACATTTATCTCAATTAGAAATTGTTTTTTATGCTAAAGCATGGGCAGATCAGGAGTGTTCTGATGCCATAAACAACAACTGAAGTGAGCAACAGAGACAGACAACAACAGACAGACAATGAAGGAGAGCAACAACAGACAGACAGAGGAGGGGAGAGCAACAACCGAGACAGACAGTGAAGGAGAGCAACAGCCGAGACAGACGGTGAAGGAGAGCAACAGCCGAGACAGACGGTGAAGGAGAGCAACAGCCGAGACAGACGGTGAAGGAGAGCAACAGCCGAGACAGACGGTGAGGGAGAGCAACAGCCGAGACAGACGGTGAGGGAGAGCAACAGCCGAGACAGACGGTGAGGGGAGAGCAACAGCCGAGACAGACGGTGAGGGGAGAGCAACAGCCGAGACAGACGGTGAGGGGAGAGCAACAGCCGAGACAGACGGTGAGGGGAGAGCAACAGCCGAGACAGACGGTGAGGGGAGAGCAACAGCCGAGACAGACGGTGAGGGGAGAGCAACAGCCGAGACAGACGGTGAGGGGAGAGCAACAGCCGAGACAGACGGTGAGGGGAGAGCAACAGCCGAGACAGACGGTGAGGGGAGAGCAACAGCCGAGACAGACGGTGAGGGGAGAGCAACAGCCGAGACAGACGGTGAGGGGAGAGCAACAGCCGAGACAGACGGTGAGGGGAGAGCAACAGCCGAGACAGACGGTGAGGGGAGAGCAACAGCCGAGACAGACGGTGAGGGGAGAGCAACAGCCGAGACAGACGGTGAGGGGAGAGCAACAGCCGAGACAGACGGTGAGGGGAGAGCAACAGCCGAGACAGACGGTGAGGGGAGAGCAACAGCCGAGACAGACGGTGAGGGGAGAGCAACAGCCGAGACAGACGGTGAGGGGAGAGCAACAGCCGAGACAGACGGTGAGGGGAGAGCAACAGCCGAGACAGACGGTGAGGGGAGAGCAACAGCCGAGACAGACGGTGAGGGGAGAGCAACAGCCGAGACAGACGGTGAGGGGAGAGCAACAGCCGAGACAGACGGTGAGGGGAGAGCAACAGCCGAGACAGACGGTGAGGGGAGAGCAACAGCCGAGACAGACGGTGAGGGGAGAGCAACAGCCGAGACAGACGGTGAGGGGAGAGCAACAGCCGAGACAGACGGTGAGGGGAGAGCAACAGCCGAGACAGACGGTGAGGGGAGAGCAACAGCCGAGACAGACGGTGAGGGGAGAGCAACAGCCGAGACAGACGGTGAGGGGAGAGCAACAGCCGAGACAGACGGTGAGGGGAGAGCAACAGCCGAGACAGACGGTGAGGGGAGAGCAACAGCCGAGACAGACGGTGAGGGGAGAGCAACAGCCGAGACAGACGGTGAGGGGAGAGCAACAGCCGAGACAGACGGTGAGGGGAGAGCAACAGCCGAGACAGACGGTGAGGGGAGAGCAACAGCCGAGACAGACGGTGAGGGGAGAGCAACAGCCGAGACAGACGGTGAGGGGAGAGCAACAGCCGAGACAGACGGTGAGGGGAGAGCAACAGCCGAGACAGACGGTGAGGGGAGAGCAACAGCCGAGACAGACGGTGAGGGGAGAGCAACAGCCGAGACAGACGGTGAGGGGAGAGCAACAGCCGAGACAGACGGTGAGGGGAGAGCAACAGCCGAGACAGACGGTGAGGGGAGAGCAACAGCCGAGACAGACGGTGAGGGGAGAGCAACAGCCGAGACAGACGGTGAGGGGAGAGCAACAGCCGAGACAGACGGTGAGGGGAGAGCAACAGCCGAGACAGACGGTGAGGGGAGAGCAACAGCCGAGACAGACGGTGAGGGGAGAGCAACAGCCGAGACAGACGGTGAGGGGAGAGCAACAGCCGAGACAGACGGTGAGGGGAGAGCAACAGCCGAGACAGACGGTGAGGGGAGAGCAACAGCCGAGACAGACGGTGAGGGGAGAGCAACAGCCGAGACAGACGGTGAGGGGAGAGCAACAGCCGAGACAGACGGTGAGGGGAGAGCAACAGCCGAGACAGACGGTGAGGGGAGAGCAACAGCCGAGACAGACGGTGAGGGGAGAGCAACAGCCGAGACAGACGGTGAGGGGAGAGCAACAGCCGAGACAGACGGTGAGGGGAGAGCAACAGCCGAGACAGACGGTGAGGGGAGAGCACAGTTGTAGGAAGATAACAATAATAAGTTAGACAACAGAGAACTTATAATGAATATGGGGTACGGGAGTAGGGGGCCAGATGAAGTCCACTTTTGGGGAAAAAAAGACCCCCCCACAATGCTGGCTACGGGCCTGTGCCTATATTGCCTATGCCACGGGCCGGCTCTGGGTTCACCTTAAGTCACACTATACTTTTTGGGTAGTTTAGGTACATGTGTAGGATAAATAGGTTTTGTGTGTTAAGTAGTGAACTGTAATTAGTAATTGCATGTATATATGATTGTAAGCAAAACACTAGTTATTGTCTAAGGTAGAATTGTTTTACTCAATTAGTTTTGATTTGTAGAGTTAAGGTGGGGGAGATGGATTCTTTGTGTAGGACATACTGTAGTGTATACCAAGAACCTGTACATAAAGTTCCCAAGAAGGTGTTCTGGTCTTGGATCAGGTTTATAGAGTCAACTTGATTTGATCAGGTTTATAGAGTCAACTTGATTTAGCAAAGAAAATTCTAATTAGGCTTATATAGTACCTGTCAAAAGTTTTGACCCACCTGTTAAAAATGAGTGAATACACCAAAACTGCTGGCTACCTCATATGGGGGGGACAAATAAAGCAATGACTAAACCTTGTATAGAACGTTTTATTTATTCAAAGTAGCCTTGATGAAAGCTTTGCATGGCAGCTTCATTAGATAGCCACGTGTGCTGTTTTTCCTAAGTGCTATTTTTTTTTTTTTTAATTGCCTGGAGGCATTTCATTATTTCACACTTAATCATTTAGATTCATGCATCGGCATCGACAATTTTCTTGAAATTGCATTTAAATCTGAAGCATTGATCATAAGAAATGGTTGCGTCCAAGCTTTTGACTGGTAATAAAGTACATCTGGGAGAAGTTTCGGCTCTGTTTGCCCAGAGGAGCCAAGTGGTCGGAATCAACAGGTAAGAACACTGACCTAAGACCAGCACTGTTTTACTCCATGTTTTATATTAGGCATCGAAGTGGCCTCAGTTTCCACTGCTTTAAATTTGAACATTTGTTTCAATTGTATTTTACAATTACAGTGTTGCACGACAAACCCAGTTACAAACTTATTTGGTGGTTTGTGTGTTTTGGGCTCAACATTCCGAATGAAAATATGTAGCCTGTAAGTTGACAGTAATTCATCTCGGGACACCGTGCCATCAGTGATGTGGGTTTGTACATTTGAGAAAATGCATCTCTGTTGCTTGTTATAAACTGGAAACTAGTGATGGCCGTGCTGAAGTTCAGTCTCGGTATTGTTATGCTGAAACGTTAAAGCCACTTTTTGGTGCCTTTTTGTCTGAATAATCAAAACAAAGAAAACCTGGAAAATGCTTGAAATACTTGTGAACCATATTTGTTGACCTGCAAGGAAGCTTTTGGTAGTTCTGTTTTCCACCTCGTGTGTGTGATGTGTATATGAGGATTTTGTTGAATGCATCTCTCTTTGGATGAGAACAGCAAGCCTTCTCAGTGCCATACAAAAAAATTCTTATTTTTTTATGAATGTTTTTGCTTACTGCTATTCATAATGTGGACTTTTTTGGGGGGGGGGGTTGATGTGGATCCATCTGGCCATTCTGTTTGAGTCTTTTGTTTGGTCTGAAAATTGGGGGGGCGGTTGTTGTTTTTTAGTTCTGGGTATGGTGTCATGTATATTTCTCTCTTTTAAATCTGTTTATTTCTGTTTGCCATGACTGTTTTGTGTGTTCCACTGGTATTGCTTCATTTATTTAAATGGGGTCAAACTGGTCCAAATGCATTTGCATGTTCATATGCCTGCTTTTCTTAAGCACAAAGGTTAGTGACCTTGTGCAAAACTAAGAGCTAAGCTTGGGAAATGATCCAATCCTTGGTAAATGTACCCTATTGAGTGGTGTTTTTCTAGCACAGTCTGAAAGTGATTTCAGGCTTTGGGGAGTCTAAATGGGGAATCCTAAAGTGGTTCCATGTTCACAAACACTTTTTTTTTTTTTTGTGCTTTTTTTTTTAAATAAACTTTGTATTCTGTCTTTTTATATATTTTTGTACCAATAGTATTTTTGTGCAAGTTAAAGACTGAATAAAGCTTTTGAAATATAATAAAGTATGTGTTGGTTCATCACTGATGGTCAATTTTCTACCATACATCAGATTGCAGATATCAATTGTACGGTAGATATAGACTAGTACAATTTTCACAAAAGAGGAGTTCTAGCGGCAAATTTGAGGAAATTTTTTACATAATTTGAGGGTGCTGATTCTGAATATTTTGTTTACCAAGCTGAATTGAGTTTTAAGCCTTCTAATTTGCATATTAAAATGAGATTTTTTTCATTTATTATTATTATTATTATTATTATTATTATTATTATTTCTAAACTAATCAGTTAAACAACATAGCATTGGGCTCGAATTTCATATTTAAGTGCTAAAACAGTCCAGGAGTCATAACAAAATGTTTTCTTAACATATTGCATGGAATCAAGGTAATAAAACAAGGTAGAGCAGGAATCGTAATATGACGTTTATTAATAACAGATGGGATAAAGGTAACAAAGCAAACAGCATTCAGAAAATAAACAATTTTAATTAGTCTTAAACTTGAATTCAAACTAAGAATGAATACAAATCAAATTTATTTACAGCAGTTTAAGATTAACAGAGAGTGCCTCTCCAACTCCATGGACATTTGAACCATTCTCCTCGTCAATGCAAAAAGTCACTGTGGAAAGAAAAAGTCACACATCAGGATTTTATGGTGTGTTTGATGTTTGTTCTTTTAAGCTGTGTTAAAATTGTGAGATAAGAAGTTTAGAGAAAGAACTGCTAACTTACCTGAAGTAAGGTGTGTATCCCTAGTCCAAACTGCTAGCATTCTGGCATGGGTGATCTTGAGTACTTCTACATTTGCAGCCACCTGTACAGAGCAAGCCAGCACTGCGACAACTGCATTTGCTTGTCTTACAACCATACTTGCATCTGCAGGTAACCATCAAGCTGCAGCTTTTGGGGATTGCTGCAACAGACATCAGTTTGGGTTCCAGGTGTCCATTGATGTTCCATCCCATTTCCTCTATAGGTGGTAGAATTGGATTTGTTTTGTTTGATTGTCTCCATATTAGAGCTTGATAATGTGGTCTTCTAATATGCCACTGAGCAGCATCACTTGTTGGGGGTAGAGCCTCAGGTCCCTGACATCTGGGGAAAAGAGTGGCTCTTGCATCATTATTGGTGTCATAAACACGACAAATGAACTTCTCTGCAGAATGTATGGTGGTTTCAGTCAGTTCACCCAGGCCAAGTCCATCTAGAAGTGCAGGCTGCTCCAAGAAAGTTTTCCATGATGTTTTCTTGCTATGTCCCGCAAAGTAGGAGACAGTATCACAGCCTGTTATTGCATGGAAAGAGAGAACATTCTCAATAGTGGGAATCTGCGCCCTCAGAGACTCACGCACTGTGTGTATGGGGATATGTCTTGGCTTCTTAGATGTGCCCATTCTCATCCACAACTGCTTACACTTCATCTTGTCAAAATGTGCAATTAACAGTAGGAGTACATCCGTATCTTGACTCGAGACAACAAGAAATTCTGCATTTGAATGCACACAGTGGAGGATAATTCTTGTGTCTGCTTCCTCATGGTAGCCCTGGAGAGCTGTGATGTCTGCTTCTGAATGAGAATAGTAGACTATTCTCAATAAAGGATCAAAGCTGATGATAGCAAACAGTGACTAATGACTTGCTGAAATAAAAATGACCAGTCACCTAGAATCCAACTCTAGCAAACATCTGTGTTAGGAATTTGTTTCAGTTCTGTTCATCAAATGAATGAGATGAAAAACATTAGCTTTAAAAAGTTGCAATATAGCCTTGTTTTTACTATAATGCTAATCAAGGATCATGTGGTGATTTCTATCTTTTGTTATAATATTTATGTCATATTTATACATTATGTTGATATTTGTTTACTGGACTTTTTATGAAATATGTTCAGTTAAAAAGAACTTCATTCGCCTAGTATGACTGGACTTCTAGTGGCAAATTTGAGGAAAAGTTGGTAAACCATCTTTTTACATAATTTGAGGGTGCTGATTCTGAATATTGTGTTTACCAAGCTGGATTTTGAGTGCTAAGCCTTGTAATTTGCATATTAATATGGGACTTGTTTGTTAACGTTTTTTGAAAGTCGGCCATCTTTAAACCGTTGGCTTCCAAAATGTAGACATTCATGTACACATGCTAGAGCATCAGCATAGAAGATTTGGTGACAATCCATCAACCCTTTCAAAAGTTATCGCACAAACAAAAAATCTTCATTCGCCTAGTATGACTGCTATGCTATTATGCTAATTAGCAGGCTTAAAACTCAAAATTCAGCTTGGTAAACAAAATATTTGGAATCAGCACCCTCAAATTATGGGAAATAGCATGTTTACCGACTTTTCCTCAAATTTGCCATGCGACCTTTTTCTGAAGGTATTTCTGAGATTTTTGCCCAGTCTAATAGTTTACCAATGGGTTTTGTGGTTGGTTTGTTTTTTAAGGTTCGTTAAGCATTTTGCAGGAGTTGAAGGGCTCTTAGCTTTACTCAAAGTACAGTGTTTTGCAAAAGTATTCATCCCCTTTTGTGTTTTGTCGCATTACAAACTGGAATTAAAACAGATTTTGGGGGGTTAGCACCATTTGATTTACACAACATGCCTACAGATTTAAAGGTCTTTGTTTATTGTGACACAAACAATAATTAAGATGAAAAAATAGAAATCTGGAGTGTGCACAGGTATTCACCCCCAGTCAATACTTTTGTAGAGCCACCTTTTTCTGCAATTACAGCTGTAAGTCTCTTGGGGTGTATGTCTATTAGCTTGGCACATCTCTAGCCACTGGGATTTTTGCCCATTCCTGAAGGCAAAACTGCTCCAACTCCTTCAAGTTAGATGGGTTGCACTGATGGACAGCAGTCTTCAAGTTAGGCCACAGATTCTCAATTGGATTGAGGTCTGGGCTTTGATGAGGGCATTCCAAGACATTTAGGCCCTGTCCACACGGCAACGGATTCAGGTGAATCTGATAAAATTGTTTATCGTTTCGGCCTGGGGTCCACACGGCACCGGCGTTTTGGGTGCCCCAAAACGAAATCTTTTGAGAACGGGTTCCAAAGTGGAAAAATCTGGCAACGGCGCCGTTGCGAAGTTGTCTGGATGAGTAGAATGGATTTGTTTACGATGACATCACAACCACATGACTGTGAGTGCTTCACGCCGGGCATAGACATATAAACATATGTTTATATGTCTATGATGCCGGATAGAAGAAGGGGTTTATACGCATGCGTCGTACTTCTTCTATTGTTCTGGTGTCTCCGATGGGACCGTCTTACAGCGCACGTAGAGGTGTAGCATGTGTATTGCATTGTTTTCAGCAAGCGTTGCGTTGCCATATGTACCTGATATTTTACTGATCCGTTGCCCATGTGGACGCGATATTTTTTTTTTTTTAAATCTCGTTGCCGTTGTCGTGTGGATGTAGCCTTAAACACTTCCTTTTAAACCGCTCCAGTGTAGCTTTAGCAGTATGTTTAGGGTCATTGTCCTGCTGGAACGTGAACCTTTGTCCCAATTTTAAACCTCTGGCCGACTCAAACAGGTTTTCTTCCAGAATTGCTGTGTTTAGTGCCATCCATCTTTCCTTCAGTCCTGACCAGCTTTCCTGTCCCTGCAGATGAAAAATATCCCCACAGCATAATGCCGCCACCATCTCCATGCTTCACTGTAGGAATGGTGTTCTCAGGGTGTTGGGTTTGCGCCACACATGGCGTTTCCCATGGTGGCCAAAAAGATCAATTTTAGTCTCATCTGACCAGAGAATCTTCTTCCATGTGTTTGGGGAGCCTGCCACATGCTGTTGGGCAAACTCCAAACGTGTTTTCTTAAGCAATGGCTTTTTCCTGGCCACTCTTCCATAAAGCCCCGCTCTGTGGCATGTACGGCTTAAAGTGGCCCTATGGACAGATACTCCCATCTCCGCTCCTTCAGTGTTATCTTTGGTGTCTTTTTGTTGCATCTCTGATTAATGCCCTTCTTACCCGGTCTGTGAGTTTTGGTGAACGGCTTTCTCTTGTCAGGTTTGTCGTGGTGTCATATTCTTTCCATTTTGCTATAATGGATTTAATGGTGCTCCCTGGGATATTCAAAGTTTGGGATATTTTTTATAACCCAACCCTGATCTATCGACCCTTTTCACGTGACGTCACGACAAACGCGGCCGCCATTTTGGACATGTACTGCCAGTAGTTTACCACAGCCAGCACTGAGGAACGGCAGCAAATAAAGTTTTTACTTTCAGCAAGACTTCCATCATGCCACTATATTGTTGTGCACCTGGATGTAGTAACCATCAACAAACAAGGCAAGGTTTATCATTTTATCGGATCCCGACAGAGAAGATGGATAGCGGCCATTAACAGGAAAGATTGGCAGCCCTCGGCATACCAACGCTTGTGTAGTGACCACTTTGTTGGAGGTAAGACGAATAAAATTAGCCAGAAAAGGCATTACATTGCTGTTAACATTCTGTGGCGGCGAGTGTGTAACCAAATAGGTTAAAATAACCCATTGTAACCTCTTTGTTCTTCTGTAGTAGCTATTGTTGACTAGCTAATGTCAACAAGTAGCTGGTATGTTACTGTAGCAATGTTTACGTTCAGTCATTTGGATGACTGTTAAAACCTTTCAGTCTCAAGTTTTTCCTTTACTGTATTTACTAGTTTACTGTAATTATGATCCGGCAGCTATTTACACCGGATCCAGTATAAATAGCTGCCGGAGCCAACGTCCGAGGTTCCGGAGCGCGCTCCGGCCGAGGTTCCCCTCAAATTAAGCAGCGCGCGCCGGCTTGCTCCCGGAGTGCTCCGGCCGAGGTTCCCCTCAAATTAAGCAGCGCGCGCCGGCTTGCTCCCGGAGTGCTCCGGCCGAGGTTCCCCTCAAATTAAGCCGGAGCGCGCTCCGTAACCTCGGCCGGAGCACTCTTGGAGCAAGCCGGAGCGCGCTCCAGAAACTCGGCCGGAGCACTCCTGGCGCAAGCCGGAGCGCGCTCCGGAACCTCGGACGTTGGCGTGTATGTGTATGGCGATGGGTTTTTAACGACATAGGTATACAGATCATGTGGGCCGAAGTCAGGTACACGAGGGCTTCGTGTACTTCCGTACATCAGTGAACAATCCTGGTGGAAGCAGGTAAACGTCGTTCTCTAAGCCTGCTAACCTCAATTTTTGCAAATGCCTCTCCCTCTGCTCGCCCTGTAAATGCCCTACGTCGCTGGATAGTGAAGGTGTTTTCTGCATCTCGCTCCTTTTTCTTTTATGTTTTTGGTTTGTCGCCTTCCTCGCATTCAAACTGATTCAAGCCGAAGTCCACTACATGTCCAAAATGGCGGTCGCGTTTACGAAGGTCACATGACTGAAAAGGGTCTATACTTCTCCACAACTTAGTCTCTGACCTGTTTGGAATGCTCCTTGGTTTTCATGTTGCTTGCTTAGTAGTGTTGCAGAGTCAGGGTCCTTCCAGAACAGGTTGATTTATACAAACATGCTGTGACAGATGATGTGACACTTTGATTGCACACACATGGATCTTAATCAACTAATTATGTGACTTGAGAAGTGAATTGGTTGGACCAGCTCTTATTTAGGGGTTTCATATGAAAGGGGGTGAATACCTATGCACACTCCAGATTTCAAATTCAAGCCAATTTAATGGTCAACATGCAACTCTGACACACACACTCACTCGCGCACACACACTCTCTCACTCGCGCACACACTCTCACTCGCGCGCGCGCACACACTCACTCGCGCACACACTCTCACTCGCGCGCGCGCGCACACACTCACTCGCGCACACACTCTCACTCGCGCGCACACACTCACTCGCGCGCCACACACACTCACTCGCGCTCTCTCGCTCTCTCTCTCACTCGCGCGCCCTCTCTCACTCGCGTGCACTCTCTCTCTCTCACTCGCGCGCGCACTTTACGCTCGATCACGGAGGCTGCCATCTTTCAACTCTGTTTGAAGCGCGCTTACGTACAGCTATCTAACAAGCGCGTTCATTGGTTGTTACAGAGCGATGGGCCAATCACGTACCTCGTTTCATCTCAATGATTTAATTGCGTAAATGACGTAATTACGTCAATGAGATGAAACGAGGTACATGATTGGCCCATCACTCTGTAACAACCAATGAATGCGCTCGCTTCAAACAAAGAGTTGAAAGATGGCAGCCTCCGTGATCGAGGCGTAAAGATGCAAATCCGAGGCTGCCATCTTTCAAACAAAGTCGGAACGAATAGGATATGAATGTAGATTTGAGGGAAAAATCGGAAACATTTTTTTTTCAAGTTTTGAGGTGAAAAAAGCGGAATTCCGCGAATTCGCGGAAAAATCACATCCCTGATAATATCAATATACTTACCAAAGATGTAGCTGAAAAGGACATCATACGTGTGTACGCTTAGCCCATGTCCCCACACAGTGGATTGCTTTGTGTCGCGTCCCACTGAGAAGACCATCTTCCTGATCATCATGTATGCCGTGAACTCCCTCTGCCTGCTGCTCACCGTGCTCGAGATCTTTTACTTGGGCATCAGTGGCGTCCGTGACGCATTCCAGAGCCGTGCACGGCGCCACCACCACCATCAAGCCCTGACCAGTCAGAGGGCCTTGGTCTGCCCACGTCACATACCCTCAGCACCCCCTGGCTACCACACAGCCCTGAAGAAGGATTCTGGCAAGGCAGGTGCAAGAGCTGAATACAATCTTAGTGACTTGGGCCGCGAGTCTCTGGGTGATGAGGCGTCCTCACGGGAGCTGGACCGTCTGCAGCGCCACCTGAAGCTAGCACAGCAGCACCTGGACCTGGCTTACCAGAATGAGGAGGGGAGTCCAGTGCGAAGCAGCAGCCTCGAGTCCAACGGCACAGCTGCCGAGCAAAACCGTCTCAACTTTGAGAAACAGGAGGAGCAAGCCAGTTCCTGTGAGAAGGGTAAACCTATCTAGAAAATAAGTTTCTCCAAGTATTCATGTTTTCCAGTAAATTGGGTAATTTCCTGAAATGATAAATGTGGAAAATTGGGTTGGATAGTATGTGCTCACATTTATTAGCGTCCTAAAATCACAATCCTCTACTTTGGTGGTGTGTTGGGTTTTTTTTTTGTGTGTTCTTTTTCTTGTATTTTAGAGGAAGTGATGTGAATGTGTAGATCTCATCTCATTATCTCTAGCCGCTTTATCCTTCTACAGGGTCGCAGGCAAGCTGGAGCCTATCCCAGCTGACTACGGGCGAAAGGCAGGGTACACCCTGGACAAGTCGCCAGGTCATCACAGGGCTGACACATAGACACAGATAACCATTCACACTCACATTCACACCTACGGTCAATTTAGAGTCACCAGTTAACCTAACCTGCATGTCTTTGGACTGTGGGGGAAACCGGAGCACCCGGAGGAAACCCACGCGGACACGGGGAGAACATGCAAACTCCGCACAGAAGGGCCCTCGCCGGCCCCGGGGCTCGAACCCAGGACCTTCTTGCTGTGAGGCGACAGCGCTAACCACTACACCACCGTGCCGCCCGAATGTGTAGATATGTACAAATTAAACAACATTTAAATAAACAACCCTATATTTTAGTTTTATGGAACACACTTGGCTTTCACACTTTTCTTTTTTTCAGGCCACATGGAAATTCAGTCAGTTTAAAAAACAAACAAACAAACAAACAAAAAACCCTTGCTGAGTAATTTTTCATGGTAATTTGCCTCGTAATAAAAAAAAAACTACCAGCATACGTAATCCGTTTGTCTACGGGTATACTGTCTGATCTAACTGTCAACCTCATGACACCTCAATTATTTGGAAACGTTCATTCTGAAACACAATTTGCATGAATAAAAGTAGTAGTGCATACAGTTTGTTCAAGCACCACATTTACTGTTACACCAAAATGCTGCTCTGCAATTGATGCAACAAAAATTGAGATTGTTGGCATGTTAAAACAGAAGCCATCAGAGTTTTGAGTGTTATTAATAATAGAGGGGAGAAAACAACTAAGACTCAGACTATGTTGAACCATGCACAGAATATTATACAGATGAACGTAGGAATGTTCTAGGTGTTTTCATGTGAAGGGTGACAATTATTTGAAGGTCATCTACTCGTGCATCTGAAACAGTTAGAGATTGTGAAATATTTTTCATAATTAAAAAAGTGAACTTTCATATTGTCACGTGAAATATTTGAAGCCGCTTTTTTAATTTTGATTTTCATGAGCTATAAGCCATAATCATCAGAAATCCAGTATCTCAAATGATTGCTCTTAAATATTCAAATCAAAAAAAGGATTTGCAATACAGAAATGTCCAACTTCTGAAAAGTATGTTCATTTCTACTCTCAATACTTGGTTGGGGCTCCTTTACCACGAATTACTGCATCAGTGCAGCATGGCATGGAGGCGATCAGCTGTGGCACTGCTGAGGTCTTATTGAAGCCCAGGTTGCTTTGATGGCAGCCTTCAGCTCATCTGTATTTTTGGGTCAGGTGTTTACCTTCCTCTCGACAATACCCCATCGAGTCTGTCTGGGGTTCAGATCAGGCAACTTGGCTGGTCAATCAAGCACAGTAATGTGGTCGGCCAACCTTTTTTGGTAGTAGTTTTGGCAATTGGGAAATCTGCACCTCCATAAAGCTTGTCAGTAGATGGAAGCATGAAGTGCTCTAAAATCTCCTGGTAGACCACTGTGTTGATTTAGGGCTTGATAAAACACAGTGGACCAACACAGCAAATGGCATGGCATCCCAAATCATCAGCCTGTGGAAACTTCACACTGTACTTCAAACACCTTAAATTCTGTTCCTCTCCAGCCTCTAGGACCTTAATTTCCTTTTATCTGAAAAGAGGACTTTGGACCACTGAGCAACAGTCCAGTTCTTTCTCTCCTTAGTCCAGGTAAGACACTTCTCATGTTGTCTCTGGCTCAGGAGTGGCTTGGTATTAGGAATGCGACAGTTGTCGTGCCTTTCCTGAAGACATCTATGCATGGTGTCTCTTGATGCACTGATACCAGCCTCAGTCCACTCCTGAGGAAGCTCTCCCAAGTTCTTGAATCTTTTTTTCTTGACAATCCTCTCAAGGCTGTGGCCATCCCTGTTGCTTGTGCACCTTTTCCAGCCAGCCTTTTCAGCAATGGCCTGTGGTTTACCCTCCTTGTGGAGGGTGTCGATGGATGATTGTCTTCTGGACAACTGTCAAGTCAGCAGTCTTCCCCCATGATTGTGGTTGCATGTACTGAGCTAGGCAGAGATACAGTATTTATACTGTTTACTTGAAATTTAATATTCAAATATTTCAAGATGTTTAATTTTTTTTTTTTTTGCATCTTAGGACATAAATTAAAAATTGACCTGTAAGTCCAAAATGTAGTGAATTCTTTCTTGGGTAACCGATGGAAAATATTGAACTCTTCCCCCCAAATGATATTATTGTTTTGAGATGCACTAGTAGAGATCACACACCATTCCAAAAACGTGTATTTACAGTGGAAACCCCCCCCCCCCCCCCCCCCCCCTTGTTTTTAGGTATTCGAGTCTGAGTCAACAATTTGCGGCTGACTTCTTTCCAACTGCAGCAGCATTGAGGAAGGGACCACTATGAAATATTGGCATCTTGAGTGTGTAAGATATTGATTTGATTAAGGCAACATGACACTGTTGGCACGCTGATGAGCAGTAAGAACAGCCTGTGCGGTATTACGGCAGGACGGTGCATCGGCCTCCGAGAATCTCAGCAACCAGTGATAACTTGAGGAGCAGACTGCCTGACATTCCAAAGTACCCAAGGGCAAATAAAATCTTTTCTTTGTCACTGACTGAGCAAATTTTGTGTCCATCACAGAAGATCTTTTGTATGTTTAACGTGCTTCTTCAGAAGTGCCCAGGGTTGCATCTCAAAAATGCTTTAAATTTTTAAACTGGAGTTTACATATTTCTTTGTCATTCCAAAAAGCAATGTATGAGCCAGTGTTAAGTCACACTATACTTTTTGGATAGTTTAAGTACATGTGTAGGATAAATAGGTTTTGTGTGTTAAGTAGTGAATTGTAATTAGTAATTGCATGTATATATGATTGTGAGCAAAACACTAGTTATTGTCTAAGGTAGAATTTTTTTTACTCAGTTAGTTTTGATTTGTAGAGTTAAGGTGGGGAAGATGGATTCTTTGTGTAGGACATACTGTAGTGTATACCAAGAACCTGTGCATAAAGTTCCCAAGAAGGTGTTCTGGTCTTGATCAGGTTTATAGAGTCAACTTGATTTGGCAAAGAAAATTCTAATTAGGCTTATACAGTACCTGTCAAAAGTTTTGACCCACCTGTTAAAAATGAGTGAATACACCAAAACTGCTGGCTACCTCATATGGGGGGGACAAATAAAGCAATGACTAAACCTTGTACAGAACGTTTTATTTATTCAAAGTAGCCTTGATGAAAGCTTTGCGTGGCAGCTTCATTAGATAGCCACGTGTGCTGTTTTTCCTAAGTGCTAAATTTATTATTTTTTTAAATTGTCTAGAGGCATTTCATTCTTTCACACTTAAAAATCATTTAAAGATTCATGCATCGACAATTTATTGTCTTGAAATCGCATTTAAATCTGAAGCATTGATCATTAGAAATGGTTGTGTCCAAGCTTTCGACTGGTAATAAAGTACATCTGGGAGAAGTTTCGGTTCTGTTTGCCCAGAGGATCCAAGTGATCGGAATCAATAGGTAATAAGACTGACCTAAGACCAGCACTGTTTTACTCCATGTTTTATATTAGGCATCGAAGTGGCCTCAGTTTCCACTGCTTTAAATTTGAACATCTGTTTCAGTTGTATTTTACAAACACGATGTTGCGCGACAAACCCAGTTACAAACTTATTTGGTGGTTTGTGTGTTTTGGGCTCAACATTCCGAATGAAAATATGTAGCCTGGGGGGGCTGATGTGGATCCATCTGGCCATTCTGTTTGAGTCTTTTGTTTGGTCTGAAAATTGGGGGGGGGGGGTTGTTGTTTTTTAGTTCTGGGTATGGTGTCATCTCATCTCATTATCTCTAGCCGCTTTATCCTTCTACAGGGTCGCAGGCAAGCTGGAGCCTATCCCAGCTGACTACGGGCGAAAGGCGGGGTACACCCTGGACAAGTCGCCAGGTCATCACAGGGCCGACACATAGACACAGACAACCATTCACACTCACATTCACACCTACGGTCAATTTAGAGTCACCAGTTAACCTAACCTGCATGTCTTTGGACTGTGGGGGAAACCGGAGCACCCGGAGGAAACCCACGCGGACACGGGGAGAACATGCAAACTCCACACAGAAAGGCCCTCGCCGGCCCCGGGGCTCGAACCCAGGACCTTCTTGCTGTGAGGCGACAGCCCTAACCACTACACCACTGTGCCGCCCGGTATGGTGTCATATATATTTCTTTCTTTTGAATCTGTTTATTTCTGTTTGCCATGACTGTTTTGTGTGTTCCACTGATATTGCTTCATTATTTAAATGGCGTCAAACTGGTCCAAATGCATTTGCATGTTCATATGCCTGGTTTTCTTAAGCACAAAGGTTGGTGACCTCGTGCAAAACTAAGAGCTAAGCTTGGGAAACGATCCAGTCCTTGGTAAATGTACCCTATTGAGTGGTGTTTTTCTAGCACAGTCTGAAAGTGATTTCAGGCTTTGGGGAGTCTAAATGGGGAATCCTAAAGTGGTTCCATGTTCACAAACACTTTTTTTTTTTTGCTTTTTTTTTAAATAAACTTTGTATTCTGTCTTTTATATCTTTTTGTACCAATAGTATTTTTGTGCAAGTTAAAGACTGAATAAAGCTTTTGAAATGTAATAAAGTATGTGTTGGTTCATCACAGTGGTTAGCACTGTTACCTCACAGCAAGAAGGTCCTGGGTTCGACCCCAATGGCTGGTGTTTGTATGTTCTCCCTGTGTCTGGGTGTTTTTCCTCCGGGTGCTCTGGTTTCCACTACAGCCCAAAGACTGCAGGTTAGGCTAATTGATGGCTCTAAATTGACTGTACCGGTAGGTGTGAGTTTGTCTCTGTGTGTTAGTCAAGTCAAGTTTATTTGTATAGCGCTTTTAACAATAAACATTGTCGCAAAGCAGCTTTACAGAATTTGAACGACTTAAAATATGAGCTAATCTATCCCCAATGAGCAAGCCTATGGCGACGGTGGCAAGGTAAAACTCCCTCAGACGACATGAGGAAGAAACCTCGAGAGGAACCAGGCTCAAAAGGGAACCCATCCTCATTTGGGCGACAACAGACATAAAGTCGGCTTCACTGATGGTATAAACCCCCACCGACTGAAACCCAAGCGCAAAACCGTTCACAACAACCGCAGTCCTAAAGTCAGCAAGTCAACTGTAGTCCTAAAGTCAGCAACTCAACTGCAGTCCCCAGCCACAAAACACCACTCCAAGAGTCCAGAGCGTCCTCCAGGCGCGACCCCCAACTGTCCACATGGGGCTGCCCTCCACAGGAGGGTTGCGATGAGACTCCAACTAGACACAGGGCACCAGGATGGATCAGGCAGGTCCAAGGAGCAGAAGAGGTCAGTATCTCGATCCGAAGACTGACATGTAACTCAGAGGGACAGATTTGGGGGGGGGACACAGGTTAAAAAAAAAACACAGGTTAGCCCTGGGGGCAGCATGGTGTAGTGGTTAGCGCTGTCACCTCACAGCAAGAAGGTCTGGGTTCGAGCCCCGTGGCCGGCGAGGGCCTTTCTGTGTGGAGTTTGCATGTTGTCCGCGTGGGTTTCCTCCGGGTGCTCCGGTTTCCCCCACAGTCCAAAGACATGCAGGTTAAGTTAACTGGTGACTCTAAATTGAACGTAGGTGTGAATGTGAGTGTGAATGGTTGTCTGTGTCTATGTGTCAGCCCTGTGATGACCTGGTGACTTGTCCAGGGTGTACCCCGCCTTTCACCCATAGTCAGCTGGGATAGGCTCCAGCTTGCCTGCGACCCTGTAGAACAGGATAAAGCGGCTAGAGATAATGAGATGAGATGAGGTTAGCCCTGTTACCCCTTTTCCACCAAATCAGTTCCAGGGCTGGTTCGGTGCTGGTGCTGGTTCACAACTCGTTCAACTTGCGAGCCAGCTGAGAACCAGTTTGCTTTTCCATAGCTCGGGGTGCTAAGCGGAGCCACGTCATTACGTCGCTGTATGTATCAGTTACGTCGCTGCGTTTGCATAAACCTTGGTGCAGACATCGTAGCAACAACAACACGGAGAAGAAGCAGCAACAACAACAGTAATAATGGATGACTTCGTGTTTATACAGCTGCTGCTTCTCGCCGCTTAAAAAAGGTGACCTTTCGCGATCTTGCTATTGTTGTTG
Source organism: Neoarius graeffei (assembly GCF_027579695.1). Taxonomy (NCBI): domain Eukaryota; kingdom Metazoa; phylum Chordata; class Actinopteri; order Siluriformes; family Ariidae; genus Neoarius; species Neoarius graeffei. Next base: position 75,767,887 of record NC_083577.1, read on the forward strand.
GTCTTAACACCCCCCACCCCCGCTGACATAAGCGGTTCTTTCCTCTGGCCCAGCAAAGAGTTGGTGCTAGCCTGGAACCAGTTTTTCTGGCCCCAGAGCCAGTTCTTTGTCAGTGGAAACAGAAAACCCGGTTCCAAACTAGGCACTGGCCCCGAACCAGCCCTGGAACTGCTTTGGTGGAAAAGGGACGTGTTAGCACCACAATATACTGTATCCTTAACTCAGGTGCAATATATGTATATAGGAATCATTGTATATAGAATCTCTTCATTTTGCTTTTACTTAAGTTATTGAACTTATTTAAATTTATTTTATTCTTTCAGAAATTGGATCTTTCTTTGTCACTGGGGTTTGTACATTTAATATGCATCGTATCTTTCACACTGAATTGTGGATGTAGTGTACATTAAAAAAAAAGAGTTAAGGTGCATAATTGGATTTTTAGAACAAAACTTTAAAAATATACTAGTATACACCGTTCTAGGTAAAAGATGTATCACAGGTGTGGGGTGGGGGTTTTGCGATTGTTGTTGGTCTTAACAACTCTGCCCCCCCCCGCTGACTTAAGCGGTTCTTTTCTCTGGCCCAGCAAAGAGTTGGTGCTAGCCTGGAACCGGTTTTTCTGGCACCAGAGCCAGTTCTTTGTCAGTGGAAACAGAAAACCCGGTTCCAAACTAAGCACTGGCCCCGAACCAGCCCTGGAACTGCTTTGGTGGAAAAGGGGCATGTTGTGATGACCTGGCGACTTGTGTACCCCGGACAAGTACTCGCCCACAGTCAGCCGGGATAGGCTCCCTCCGGTTTGCCTGCAACCCTGTAGAACAGGATAAGATGGATGGATGGCAGAGCATTTTTAAAGGATTTTCCACTAGGAGACCAACTGGTCTGGGCAATACAATCACAGGCCCCAGAGTCCATGCGGCTGCACCGCTGCGGTATATTCTGTGATGCAAAATGGTTCACCAATCACCATACAGACAAACACACTACAGTGACTACACAGCTAGCAAGAGCAATTACCAAGCACAAATGTTATGTCAAAGACACTCAGAGTTACACAGTAATGACATCGGATTCTGACATCAGCCATCTCAGTAACCAAATTTTAGTTTTGTTTTTCTTAACCAACATGATCTTGTGTGTATATCTTATAACATAGATCTTCGTTTTCCTTGTTAAATGTATACTTACATGGTACTTGGTTAATTAATTGCAACTGATTGAACCAAGGGCGACACGGTGGTGTAGTGGTTAGCGCTGTCACCTCACAGCAAGAAGGTCTGGGTTCGAGCCCCATGGCTGACGAAGGCCTTTCTGTGTTGAGTTTGCATGTTGTCCGCGTGGGTTTCCTCCAGGTGCTCCAGTTTCCCCCACAGTCCAAAGACATGCAGGTTAGGTTAACTGGTGACTCTAAATTGACCGTAGGTGTGAATGTGAGTGTGAATGGTTGTCTGTGTCTGTGTGTCAGCCCTGTGATGACCTGGCGACTTGTCCAGGGTGTACCCCGCCTTTCGCCCATAGTCAGCTGGGATAGGCTCCAGCTTGCCTGCAACCCTGTAGAACAGGATAAAGCGGCTAGAGATAATGAGATGAGATGAACCAAATGATAAGACATAACTTGGTTTAAAATTTGGTCTCCCATACCCCTTTTCCACCAAATCAGTTCCAGGGCTGGTTCGGGGCCAGTGCTGGTGCTGGTTCACAACTCGTTCAACTTGCGAGCCAGCTGAGAACCAGTTTGCTTTTCCATAGCTCGCGGTGCTAAGCGAAGCCACGCCAGTTATGTCGCTGTCAGTTACGTCGCTACATTTGCATAAACCTTGGCGCAAATATCGAAGCAAAAACAACGCGAAAGAAGCAGCAGCAACAACAACAATAATAATAATAATAATAGATGACTTCGCGTTTGTACAGCTGCTGCTTCTCGTCGCTTAAAAATGGCGATCTTTCACGGTCTTGTTATTGTTGTTGCTCTTAACAATTCGGTCGCCCCCCCCCCCCCCCCCCCCCCGGCTGACGTAAGCGGTTCTTTCCTCTGGCCCAGCAGAGAGTTGGTGCTAGCCTGGAACCGTTTTTTCTGGCCCCAGAGCCAGTTCTTTGTCAGTGGAAACAGAAAACCCGGTTCCGGCCCTGAACCAGCCCTGGAACTGCTTTGGTGGAAAAGGGGCACCAGTGAAGCTGGTTTGGCATTGACTAGGAGACCCAATCTGGCAACTGGGAGACCAGTAACTATGTTAAAAAATGGATGGTGCATCACTCACTCCCCTGACAAGGAAAGGTACAGGTTGATCACCTCTTTTTGTTTTTTCTCAGAGTGTATCACCTGATGGCAAGGGAAAATAAAATGTAACTAGACAAGGACACTCTAACGAGTGCAAACCCCGCCTGCACAGCCATCACTAGGGGTTAACAATCAGTGACAAACCTTGACAATGACCTTAACCTTAGGCCTTTTACTTTGTGCACAAGTTTTAGGTCATTAATACATTTGGCGAAAATTTCGAAGTTCTGCCATGACTTTGACCTTTGACCTCCAAAATTTAATGGTTTCCTTCCTGGGTGATTGGCAACACGTACAAAATTTGGTCCAAATCGATCCATTGGTTCTTGAGATATCTTGCAGACAGACAGACAGATACACACACACACACACACACACACACACACACACAGACTGACGCAGGTGAAAATAATAACCCCTCCGACTACTGTCGGCGGCGTTAATAATGTGAAAAGTGAAGGAGATTCAGACTTGAGGGACCTTGGAAGGCACTGGGAAAGACAGAGAAAGGAGGGGGGAGGAGAAAGAGGAGGAGGAGGAGGAAAGGCACTTTGGGGCTCCTCTTTTGTCCGTGCTTATTTAGAGCCCTGTTGGCGCCGGGAGGAACAGCACATGGACCCAGGGGCGCCGCTAGAAATCTTGGGCCCTATGAAAGATTACAATTTAGGGCCCCCCCGGTAAAATTTTCAAGCTCAAGCAACTGAATTTGAAGTCTGTTTTTGGCTGCCACTTCGCATGTGATCAGCTACCTAGCAAATTTAGGTGATACAATTATTTGGTATATGAACATTTTAAATGCAGAACTGTCAGTATTAGACTGAATAGACTGTTGCCTGGTGGCACGGTGGTGTAGTGGTTAGCGCTGTCGCCTCACAGCAAGAAGGTCCTGGGTTCGAGCCCCGGGGCCGGCAGGGGGCCTTTCTGTGTGGAGTTTGCATGTTCTCCCCGTGTCCGCGTGGGTTTCCTCCGGGTGCTCCGGTTTCCCCCACAGTCCAAAGACATGCAGGTTAGGTTAACTGGTGACTCTAAATTGACCGTAGGTGTGAATGTGAGTGTGAATGGTTGTCTGTGTCTATGTGTCAGCCCTGTGATGACCTGGCGACTTGTCCAGGGTGTACCCCGCCTTTCGCCCTTAGTCAGCTGGGATAGGCTCCAGCTTGCCTGCGACCCTGTAGAAGGATAAAGCGGCTAGAGATAATGAGATGAGAACATTTTAAATGCAGAACTGTCAGTATTAGACTGAATAGAATGTTGCCTGGCGGCACGGTGGTGTAGTGGTTAGCGCTGTCGCCTCACAGCAAGAAGGTCCTGGGTTCGAGCCCCGGGGCCGGCGAGGGCCTTTCTGTGCGGAGTTTGCATGTTCTCCCCTTGTCCGCGTGGGTTTCCTCCGGGTGCTCCGGTTTCCCCCACAGTCCAAAGACATGCAGGTTAGGTTAACTGGTGACTCTAAATTGACCGTAGGTGTGAATGTGAGTGTGAATGGTTGTCTGTGTCTATGTGTCAGCCCTGTGATGACCTGGCGACTTGTCCAGGGTGTACCCCGCCTTTCGCCCTTAGTCAGCTGGGATAGGCTCCAGCTTGCCTGTGACCCTGTAGAAGGATAAAGCGGCTAGAGATGATGAGATGAGACTGTTGCCTTAAAATGAAAGTTCCATGATATATATGGAAGATATATATTTTATTAGGCCACTCAGTAGCCTACGGAGTTCATTCAATCCAAATGTTTGTGTTGAGAGAAATTGCATGCATCACTGTATCAGTATGGATTTATAACATTCTGTATGCGCATTATGGATACTCCAGAGCCCTCCAGCAAACATCATCAATAATCAGGATTACAAAATGTATTCCTTTGTTTCCTCTATTTATTGACTTATTGTATGTGATCAAATGTATGCCTTGATGAATAACTACACTAGTTTTTTGATACAATTACATAGTGCACTGCAAGAAATCCACTAAGTGTTTTTGGTTTCTTTTAGGCATCACACATTTATTAGAAAACACAGCAAATGTTCAGATATTCAAGTTAAATACTTAGCAACAGTATCAATAAATCCACACATGAACAATAGCAATGATATCTATGACCACAGCTAATGTGCAAAATATTAAAGTTAAATACTTAACAATATCAACAAATCCACACATGAACAATGGCAAAACATAGACTTAATTATACAATAAAGATACCTATGAAAAAAGGTGATTTTTTTTTTCACACAGTGTGATATCCGGACTTCATAATTCATCACACCTGCCCCTGTTTCGCAACTTCTAGAATGTACATCTCTGTTGCGCACATAGAAAAACTGACAACTTGCTCTAAGTTGCGCTAACGGAGCTGTGCACACACGGAGCTACACATTTCACTGTCCCGCGCCCAGAATCAGACTGTACCATTAGTAAAAAGGGTGGAGGGGTGAAATGACAATATCATAAATAATTCAAGAAAAATGTTATAGCAAATCATAACCATGTATAATTTGCATATTTGAACAGATGAAATGAAATATTTTATTTCAAAAACTTACACAAGGCAATACTATTAAAATAATATTCATATCCCTCACAGGCCCCCCTGTCAGTGCCAGGCCCTTAGAATCGTCCTAACTTTCCGCCCCCTAGCGGTGTCCCTGCATGGACCTGATCTGAACGGTTTAAGAGCATTTGGTTGGAAGATGGAGGGCAAAATGTGGTAATTTTTAATACATCAGGCGAACAAAAACCCAAGGAAAAGCGAGAGGAAGTCTATCTTTGACGGTACGGTGTCTCCAAGCACTGAGTTGAGTCGTGCTGCTAGCTTAGCTTTGAACTGTGGTGGTGGTGTTGAAAACAAGTCTTTTTTAAAAGAAACCAAAAAAAGATATGCCTAAAATGTCACTGTGTTTTTCTGATAGTCTGGTGGATTGTGAGTGAAAAGAAAATGGCAGATTTAATGAGGAATATCTTTGGTTTTGCATGAACGAGCAGGACGCGCGTCCCTTCCTGAGGTGAGAGAACAATGGTAAACTTGGCGTTCGGTACCGTTTGGACTTAAACCATGAATTATTCCCAACGGTTTAACGCTTTATAGCGAAGGAGCTTGATTTATCCGAACCGAACATGTTAAATGTGGCTGTTTTTGTGGGAAAAGTTGAGTTTTAAATGTTGTATATTGAAGCAGAAGGATGTGTGAGAGGAGAGGCGACACGTTGCACGCCACATTTTCCTCCTAATGGAAGAAACATCTCTGAGGAACCTGAGGATTGAGGACTTTAATTTTATTTTATGTCTAGTTTTACCAAGTAGAACTGTTAAAGCCTCGAAAGGAAGCTTTTTGCTGAATAATTTGACCCAACAGCGTCCATAAAGAGGCTTATTTTGGTTAGAGTGCCAAAGAAAAACTGATGTGATCATCAGTTCGGGCATTGAACCCGACCAACTGACTGACTGAACTGCAGGAGCTTTGGTTCATGTTGGATAAAGTTCTTCTTCAAATAAAATGATTCAATTTATTGGATTAATTCTAAAATACACTACCGTTCAAAAGTTTGGGGTCACCCAGACAATTGTGTTTTCCATGAAAAGTCACACTTTTATTTACCACCATAAGTTGTAAAATGAATAGAAAATATAGTGGAGACATTTTTCTGGCCATTTTGAGCATTTAACCCTCATCCTACCATGCTATTTTACACCTTAATCTTACCATGTGGGGTCCGTTTGTACCCCAATACTTTTCTTTAAAATTAAAGCTTATAAAGACAAAATCACCAGATAAGTTTTGTTCAGAACATTAATAACAGCAATACACTAAAGGGCCCAAGGCATAAAGAACACACTTAACCTTCATCCTACCAGCCAATTTTACATACACAAACTACCAGGCGGGGTCCGTATGGACCCCAGGAGGGAATACCTTGAAATCAATGCAGTAAGAACCAATTCAATGCAGCAAACAGACATAACTTTATTGAAGAACAAAATCCACTATGGCTGAATATCAATGATGTATTATAAATGCAATAACATTGCAATAATATTGCAATAACTAGCATACATGTAGCAAATTATAGCGCCACAAAAAAAATTGGCATTATATACATGATTTTTGCAGCTCATGCAGCTGTAAAACATTCTGGATTACAACTTAGGTCTTTTCTTACAGAATTTAAAACAAAAAAGTAATTGTAAAATAATTTAGGGCTTTTGTTTTGCAGCCTGTGCTTATTGCAGCAGTGGGGTCCACACGGACCCCAAGAAGGAATGCCTTGGTAGTTTCATTATGGAACATAAAAGAAATAAAAGAAGTTAACTTTCAGTGTGCTATTCAATTATAAAATGAAAGACAGATAAACTTTACTCTGGGGTCCGGTTGGACCCCAGTAACAAATTAATTATACCTTCACAATGCAAAAAGCTGATCTTCCGGTGCTTTAGTGTTTTAATTAAGACATAAATTCCAACAAATTCATAAAACGGTGAGGCAGTATGTCACATATTTTTAAAATGGCAAACAAACATATAGGTGCGGGGTCCAGATGGACCCCACTTGGTAGGATGAAGGTTAATCGACCCCACAAATGTGATGCTCCAGAAACTCAATCTGCTCAAAGGAAGGTCAGTTTTATAGCTTCTCTAAAGAGCTAAACTGTTTTCAGCTGTGCTAACACGATTGTACAAGGGTTTTCTAATCATCCATTAGCCTTCTGAGACAATGAGCAAACACATTGTACCATTAGAACACTGGAGTGATAGTTGCTGGAAATGGGCCTCTATACACCTATGGAGATATTGCACCAAAAACCAGACATTTGCAGCTAGAATAGTCATTTACCACATAAGAAATACACTCTATACATTGCTAATTAGTTTAAAGTGATCTTCATTGAAAAGAACAGTGCTTTTCTTTCAAAAATAAGGACATTTCAAAGTGACCCCAAACTTTTGAACGGTAGTGTACCTCACAGGAATATCTGTGAGATGTATCCAAGATAAATATTAAAACTCGTATTTTTGGTCCAAACAAGAACCTTGTGTCCATTTAACCATTAATTTTTACTCAGCTGCTGTGCTTACTGATGGAGGCTTCGTGAATCGTTCTGAGTGAGTCGACTCCTAAGAATCACGAATCACAGGGGTTTTGTTTGTTTTTAAATAAAAGTACCATCATCTTTTTAAGGGTTGTTTTACAATCAGGGTACAAACCCTAGTAACAATTTTATGTTCCCAGAACGTTCTGGGCACGTACGCCTTTGGTTGCCTATACGGTGCATATACGTTAGGTTTTGTTGCCACTTGGTTGCCACGTGGTTGCCATGGAAAGTTTTTCTGACGTTGCCCAAATGTTTCCTGTTGGTTACAACAACAACAACCTTCCCCTAACCTTGCTGGTTGCACGTTTGGTTCCCTGAATGTTAGCCTAACGTCCCCCTGACGTCGTAGAATGTTATGTTTTGGTTAGATTTTGCTTGCAACTAATTAGCAACATCAACACACAACTGCTAGCACATCTACATGAGAAAACTGTCAATGATGAATGAACAGGCAAATTTGGCAGGTCTTGAAAGTTTAATGAGATAAAATATCAATAACAAATTTGAATAAAAAATGTTTGAAAATAAAAAATAGAAAAGTTTCTGAAAGTGTAACAGTGCATTCAATAAAACAATCATATATATACAAAACAGAATAAAATAGAAAAGTTTCTGAAATGGTGCATTCAATAAAACACATTCAAAACAGAATAAAATAGAAATAACAGTTTTTTAAAGTGTAACTGTGCATTCAAAAACAAAATAGAATAAAAAAAATCACTTCACAAAAAAATAGAATAAAAATTCACTGTTCACAATTCAATTGTCCATCCGTTGCTGCTGACCAGCTGATCTGAAAAGAAAAAGGAACAAAATGTTTAAAAACAAGAACAATGAGCACATGTCCACAACAGCATGATAAACCACCCTACTACCAAATAGGGGTGGGTATTGCCAAGGACCTCACGATACGATACGCATCACGATACGCATCACGATACGATACGCATCACGATACTTGAGTCACGATACGATACTGCGATATATTGCGATATTCTACATAGTTCACTGAAAAATGTAAACGCATTATGCATCTTAAAATCCGAGTTGTATGTACATCAGATGATAGTGATAATTCATGGGACAAACTGAGTCAAAACAATGTAATTCTAATTATCCATGCCATTTTATTGTAACTATACAAGCGCAAGTTACAACATATTTGCAGGAACAACACACTGTCTGGAACACATTGAAAAATGCAGTGTGCATCTTAGTCTCCCTGAGCACAATTATGAAACAAAGTGCAGTGTGGGTCAGTGTCCACACACTGAAACTGAATTGAAACCTCAGTGAATCACGTTTCTTCTGAACTTTGAGTAAATACTCAAAATAAAATGCAGTGTCTCACACACACTAAAATTGAAAATGCAAAATAAAGTGCAGCTTCTTGCCTTTGGCCTTAAATGACAAAATTAAGTTCACAGTTACAGTAAGTCACACATCACTGAAGTAGATGGGAGGACTTTGGCGCTGTCCAGTGTAGTTTGCTTCGGGTCGGGTTTTGGTGGCTCCGGCTGAGCTAATATGTCGGGGTGGTGTCGTGCTAAGTAAGTTCGCAAGTTTGTTGTTGCTTGTTTTTTTTTCCCTCACTGCAACCACCGGGAAAAAAAGAGAAGACGAAGAGTGCCTTGCAGTGAGGTAGCAGCACAGCGACACCTTGCGGAGTGGAGGTGCGGAAGTTGTACTGGATTTACAACCCGTCTGAAACATGATTTATTATTTGAAAAAATATCGATATTCAAATTTTGAGTATCGATATTGAATCGGAAGACAAAGTATCGCGATATATCGCCGTATCGATAATTTTGCCCACCCCTAATTAATATGCATGCTTTTTCATTTGTAATTAAATTTTGTCTACTAAAATAAATGGAGACCAGTGAACTTTATGCCATCAGTGTTTCAACCCAGTCCTCGGTGGCTTTTTTTTTTTTTCCTCTCAGCTCCCATCATGGGCGGCACGGTGGTGTTGTGGTTAGCGCTGTCGCCTCACAGCAAGAAGGTCCTGGGTTCGAGCCCCGGGGCCGGCGAGGGCCTTTCTGTGTGGAGTTTGCATGTTCTCCCCGTCTCCGTGTGGGTTTCCTCCGGGTGCTCCGGTTTCCCCCACAGTCCAAAGACATGCAGGTTAGGTTAACTGGTGACTCTAAATTGACCGTAGGTGTGAATGTGAGTGTGAATGGTTGTCTGTGTCTATGTGTCAGCCCTGTGATGACCTGGCGACTTGTCCAGGGTGTACCCCGCCTTTCGCCCGTAGTCAGCTGGGATAGGCTCCAGCTTGCCTGCGACCCTGTAGAAGGATAAAGCGGCTAGAGATAATGAGATGAGATGAGCTCCCATCATGTGAACAGGGTATTCGGTGGTCTTTATGGCTTGATGTGGAACTGAGAGAGGAAACTGTGGACTGTTTAACCCTTTCACCACTGTAACTTTATATGCAGACTGGTATATAAAAATTTGAGGTTATTCCATGAAATCTAGTCCTACGTGAGCTGATGGCGGAGTCGGTGCTGTGCGCCTCATCGGCTATAAGCCATGTACGATGAGATTGAGTGAGTGGAATAACATCCACATTCACTGGATTTTGAGAAATGGAGCTTTTTTTTTTTATTTTTGCAAATTCAAACTTCGTACAAATGTCTGACAGTCATTTCCGCTTGGAATGTAAACAGACTGGTGACATGATAGTAGCACTTGGTGAGATACTAATAATAATGATTCTTGAAAAATAAAAAAAGATGCGTTCTGACCATCATACTTTTATTCCATTTTGGGGGGGGTTGAGTCGGGTTTTATTTATTAGTCGGTTGGTCCAGCGGCATTGTTTTTCTCTGCTCATGGTATGAGCTGATAGCCTAGTAGTAGAGTAGCCAATCAGAGCACACGATTGCTCATATCCAGTGAATGTTGATAGAATAAATTTCTTGATATAAAGAAATACCATTAACACGAAGTACCTCTGTGATCAATTCTGTATTAACCGGTATGCCATTTTTAAAGAAAATGGTGAGCTAGTGGGTACCGTTGGAAGCTAGATGATTTCTGCTTCAGGAAAATGTAATGCTTATGATGATAAACTGAACACGGGTAAATTCATGTTTTATCCACTAATGTTTACTGAAACGTGCGTAAACTTGATTAACGTAAAATAATTGTGCTTATCTACGTTGTCGTAGGAACTCCCAGGGAATCTGACTTCTTAACCGATCGGCATGTACAATACACAGGTTTCCCCTCCTACAATGAGACCAGAACAGTGGTGAAAGGGTTGAGATGTCCCTAAAGACTGGTTTGAGAAAGATCTGGATAGTTTGTCTGTCTGCTGCTATGAATGAGTCCTAATTTTTCATTTTTCTTGAACAGTACTGACCAGCGTGCTGTAGCAGTGACGACATGAGTTGGAGTTTCCTGATGCGTCTCCTGGTGGAGCTCTCCAACCACTCAACATTTGTGGGCAAGCTGTGGCTTACGCTGCTCATTGTGTTCCGGATTGTACTGATCGTGGTGGGTGCCGAGACGATATACAAAGATGAAGAGAGCGAGTTTATATGCAATACAACCCAGCCTAGTTGCAAAAATATGTGCTATAATGCATTTGCACCACTCTCGCATGTAAGGTTCTGGGTTTTTCAGACCATCATGATCACCACACCCTCTATTCTGTACCTTGCCTTTGCCATGCACAAGATCGCACGCATGGAGGACGATGATTACGGACCACGGGGTAGGCGCAAACGCATGCCTCTGGTAAACCGCAGTGCCAATAAAACTGCGAGGAGGCTGAGGACAGTGGTAAGGAGGACCCCATGATCACCGAGGAGATCGAGCCAGAAAATGACAAGGAAAAAGAAAAGAAGGATGAGAGGAAGAAACATGACGGCCGGAGACGGATCAAGTGTGATGGCCTGATGAAGGCATACGTGCTGCAGCTTTTATTACGTGCGGCTTTCGAGGTGGCCTTCCTGTCTGGCCAGTGTCTGCTGTATGGGTTTGTGGTGGCCCCGTCATACGTGTGTTCGCGTAGCCCATGTCCCCCCACAGTGGATTGCTTTGTGTCGCGTCCCACCGAGAAGACCGTCTTCCTGCTCATCACGTATGCCGTGAGCTCCCTCTGCCTGCTGCTCACCGTGCTTGAGATCTCGCACTTGGGCATCAGTGGCGTCCGTGACATATTCCAGAGCCGTGCAAGGTGCCGCCACCAACAACATCAAGCCAGTCAGACGGCCTCGGTCTACCCACATTTCATACCCTCTGGCAACCCAGGTGCAAAAGCTGAATGCAGTCTTCGTGACTTGGGCCGTGAGTCTCAGGGTGATGAGGCGTCCTCACGGGAGCTGGGCCATCTGCGGCGCCACCCGAATCTAGCACAGCAGCACCTGGACCAGGGTTACCAGGATGAGGAGGAGACTCGACTGTGAAGCAGCAGCCCCGAGTCCAACGGCTTTTGATATTTCTGTTTTCCACCTCGTGTGTGATGTGTATATGAGGTGTATATGTTGAATGCATCTCTCTTTGGATGAGAACAGCAAGGCTTCTCAGTGCCATACAAAAAAATTCTTATTTTTTTATGAATGTTTTTGCTTACTGCTATTCATAATGTGGACTTTTTTTGGGGGGGGGGCTTGATGTGGATTCATCTGGCCATTCTGTTTGAGTCTTTTGTTTGGTCTGAAAATTGGGGGGGGGGTTGTTGTTTTTGTTTTTTAGTTCTGGGTATGGTGTCATATATATAGTTCTTTCTTTTAAATCTGTTTATTTCTGTTTGCCATGACTGTTTTGTGTGTTCCACTGATATTGCTTCGTAACTTGAAGTGTTATGCGTAAATGGGTACACAGCAGTGAGCTTTTCTCCCACTTAATGTGCACTTTTCCCTAGGGCTGCTCGATATTGGAAAAAATCAATATCACGATTTTTTCAGTAAATATTGATATCGCGATTTTTAAAACGATATTTATACACCTTTTTTTAAAGCCCCGATCATCAACACCCGAGGCACCGGGCCACATTTTTATAGCACAGGCCTCATAGGCTACCTGTCAACCCTTCCCGTTGTACCCTGAAACGCCTTTTACTTAAACTATTTACTGTGCAAGCGCGTACTTTGCATAGGTCCTATCGCCTGCACAAGGCTCACGTTCTCCTCACTCAACATTTCCGATCACAGAGGATGGAGCCAGCGCTGGTATTACCAGTGATTACTGCGTAACGTCCACACTGGCTCGTAGCCAGCCAAGGATAAAATCTCTCTCTCTCACACACACACACACACTACAACGTAAGCTTGTGTGTTGTTAAGACACCAACATTAAACACGCACACACACGGACTGGCCATTGGGAGTAGCGGGAGTTTTCCCGGTGGGCCGGTGGTTCAGCGTGGGCCGGCGGAGGAAAAAAAAAAACTGTTAACATTGCTTATCATATTAAAGGCCAGCGCGCAACTATAATAAACAATGTTAACAGTTTCTTAAAGAAACTGTTAACATTGCTTATCATATTAAAGGCCAGCGCGCAACTGTTTTTTTTTTTTTTTTCTCCGCCGGCCCACACTGAACCACCGGCCCACCGGGAAAACTCCCGCTACTCCCGATGGCCAGTCCGTGTGTGAACACGCACAATATAGAGACAAGTCCTTAAGAATTAACATACATGAAAATAGCTCAGCGGCATGTAAACATTCCCTGAAAGTGTAGGTGGCACTGCGGCTAGATGCTACGTGAAATGGCACAAGGCAAACACCATGCTTCGCTCAGTCAACAGACAAAATCCACGAACCCAGTAGTCCTCCTACTACTGTGGGTTAGTGTTCTGTGGCCAAAAACACCCTATGCACAGTCATTCCAAAACATCCCCACTAGTTGCAGGTTATGTCTCAAATACAGATATGCGTTGTGGATTAAGCGATCTATTTTCAAGCATCAGGCTTCTCTTCCTTCATCTTCCAAATGTGGACTCCGCTATCTTTTTGGCATGTCAGCATTGAAATACCATTTGCAGAGATATTTCACTCGAAAAGTAAAAGCAACACATGATTAGGGCTACATGATTAGCAGGGGGACACCGTTTTAAGCGCATGGAATTTTAAAAACAATGTAATTACATCCGAGTCCGTCTACATCGCGCAATAAACCCGTCCTTAGCAGAACCTACTTCAAAGCATGATGCTAGCTGCAGATGCACAAGTCAAAATCAAATGAACCCAAGTAAACATGCCGCGGCGGGCAACATTAATAACCAAATTGCCTTACCTTAAAACGCTGCCTTGACCACAGGACGACTCGCAATTATTCCACTTAAATCCACACGGTTTAACACATCTAACACAGCTAGCAAGCTGGATATGTGCTAATATTGTTGTGCTTGTTTTCTTCCGTAGATGCCATTTTTACATTACCCAGTCCCACATCCAAAAATATGACGTAAATGTATGTTAATTGTATTATTATAACAATTAGCAAGCAAATCAAACAACATATTAACAAATCAATATATTAAATCACCCGACACGTATGAAAACAGAAGAACTGATTTTTTACTGTTGCGGAGATATCGTGGGAGTAGAATGGATGACGTATACAAGGCTACGGTGTGCCTTAGGGGACAGAAGGGTTCGTTTTACCTTACAAATGACAAAAAATCGTTTCATATCGATATTATGAATTTTGATATCGTTTGGCACCAATATCGATATCGTGATAAAAATACGATATATTGCACAGCTCTACTTTTCCCCTTTAATTGCTTCAGTCATTTGAATGCAACAAGGCAAACATGTTCATGCTGTAACATAAGCCCAGGGTGTGTATAAATAGTTTTTTTCCCCCTGCCTACTTGCATTTGTTCCTCGAGTGAAATTAAAGCAGGAAAACTGAACAAGAGCTTAGCTCAGGGGTGCCAGGGTGAAATTGGTAAGGGGGCCAGATTTTTTTCAAGTGGGACCTTGGGGGCCGAATTACACTTTTGGCCTGAAAAGACCAGACACTAACTCAACAAAAGGTCATTATTTTATATGATTTTTGAAGGCCTATACGCCCAAAAGGAATTGTAAAGCTATAGCCTCAAAATGAGGCGCACAATAACATGGCAGACAAAAGCAATTTACCCTCTGAAAATGTGACAGTCTAAGCATGCAAGTAGCCTACATTTATAAAAAAAAAAAAAAATGCTACAGAAATGGACTAAGACACAAATAACACAAGTGTAAACTGTAAATGACTTAGATCAGATTTATTGATCTTGCACATCAAAAACATGTCAATGCATAGGCCTAATTAGGCCAATTAAAACGATTGGCAAGTAGGCCTAAACGAGTCAAAAGAAAGAAGAAGTGCCAGGGTAAATAATTCCACCAATAGGTCAAGTGACTAAATATCCAGTAGCATTAGTTTAAAAGAGCCAAATATGACTGAACATACCAATAAAAACAAACTACAGATGGCACATTAACTTTGCTGGTCAAGTCCCACATATATTTCCACACACCCATCCTGTTTATTCCCCCTCAAGCACACAGCACAAGGTTACATGGGGGAGAAATACCAGCTACATTTTACATGTGGAAGCCAGAAGTCTTTAACTTTTTACCAGCTTGTCGACATTGGGGGACAGACTCTGGGCAGTTGCTATTTTCATGACATCATTGAGATGTCCATGGGTCAGATGACTACGCAGTTTCGATTTATTAATATTCATTACTGAAAATGCCTGTTCACATAAATATGTTGTCCCGAACATACAGAGTATTTTACCGGCAAAGGCCGTGATAATTGGGTACTCTGATGGCAATGACTGATAGAAAGATTGGATTCCAACAGATGCGTATTTATCCTTCAACGGCGCGCAACACTGCAGGTCTATGAGTTCTATTTGCATCGCCTCTGGGACCTCAGAAGCGTCTGTCGTGAATGGAGAGCAAAAAAGCGCAAAGTCCTTTTCCAGTTCAGAGAAAACCGTGAAACGATTGGCAAACTCATGCATGAGTTCTGAAAGCAAACTTGCATACTTGTCCATACTCTGATCATTGAGAGGCAGAGATTTTAGAGAGGGGAAGTGGGCTGCATTGCGCTTGCAGAGCTGCGTCTTCCATAATGAAAGTTTACTTTGAAATGCACGGACACTGTCGTAATACTCGGTGACGAGTTTGTTGCGACCTTGCATTGTAACGTTCAAGAAATTTAAGTGTTCCGTTATGTCCACTAAAAAGGCAAGGTCTCTAGTCCAGTCGGGGTCATCCAATTCCTCCACGGGCTTCCCTTTCGCCTCCATAAACTCTGCTATTTCAGTGCGTAATTTGAAAAACTGTTTGAGAACTGTGCCTCTGCTCAACCAACGCACATCGGTATGATAGGGAAGACCCTGATGAATGTCATTTTCCAAAAGAAAAACATCAAACTGCCGATGGTTAAGTCCTCTTGCTCTGATAAAATTCACAGTGGCAAGAACAACGCTCATAACATGCTCCATTTTCAGACTTTTGCAGCACAAAGCCTCTTGGTGTAATATGCAGTGAAAGTTCCAAAATACCCGTTCTGGATTAGCCTCACGTACCTTTTCTCTCAACTTCGTAACCACTCCGGGTCTTCCTACCTACCATGGAAGGTGCACCGTCCGTAGCCACACTGACAGCTCGACTCCAGTCCACCTCCAGATTGTCAAGGGCCCCGACAAGGCTAACATACAAGTCGTTAGCTGTAGTGGTGTCTGTCATAGGCACAAGGGAAACAAACTCCTCAGTGATGTTTAAAGAAGCATCCACTCCGCGAATAAATATCGCTAACTGAGTCACATCAGTGCGCTCATCGAGAGCAATGGAGAACGCGATGAAGGACTTAATCTTCTCTTTAAGTTGGCTGTTCAAGTCGCTGGAGAGTTCTTCCACTCTCTCGGTCACCGTAGTTCGGGATAAGCTGATGTTCGCAAAAGCTTGTCGCTTTTCTGGACACACTAGGTCGGCTGCCTTGAGCATGCACTCTAAAAAATAATGGGGCCAGTACCGGTTCTTCAGGGCGATGCCATAGAAGAACCTTTTTCAGGGCTTCAAAGAACCGTTCATGCAACAGTTCTTTAAAGAACCATTTATTGAATGGTTCTTCAAAGACCTTGTTTTAGTTCCATGAAGCACCTTTTCAAAAGGTTATTCCAAGAACCTATTCTTAGAAGGATCTTCAAAGAACCCTCAAACAAGGATCTTCAAAGAACCAGTGAATCTATTTCATCAAAGAACCACTTAAGGTTCATTTTATACAGCACTTGATTTTATGTTAGTTACTTTTTTTTTTTTTTACACAATCAATCTATGCTTTTGGAGAAAGAAGACTGACAATGCTTAACACTTTGTCATTTTTATGTTTATTTAAAATTATGTTTAGTTCATTACAGTGATCAACTATATAGATGGGCACAGCCAAAATAGCAATTTTATTATTTCGATACAAACAGGTGTGAACACACACATACCGCAAGTTTTATGAGCAACTGATCCAAGTGTTATTAACTCAATGAACTGATTACAACATACACACCTGCACTACCACACTGATCAGTCAATTGTATTTTACACACAGATGCGAACACACACACACACAAAAAATCCAACCCTAATCTGAAGTCACAACAAGACATTAACAGTCCACCAGTCACAAGATCTCCTTAAACTACACTCCTACTTAGTGCAGAAGATCCAGAAATGTTAAACTAGAGTGTGAATTTTTTTTTTTTAAATCACATTTTTAAAATATATTTTAAAATAACTTCAATGTCTTCTAAACTTCTAAATGCCAAAGATTGTCCAGATAATTATGTAAAGCAAAGTAGCCTAGGCTATTAGCATCAGCTCAGTTCAGAAGAAACTGCAAGACATTGGAAAAGTATGTGGCAGCATAACAATATCTACATAGTATATTTAAGGAAGAAATACAGATTAATGTAACTTTATCCAAATGATGTATGTAAGCCCTTGGCCCTAACTTGTCAGCCTGAACGATTAGCTCTATACAAAGGCAGTCTGCCTGTGGCGCCAGTTGCCTCACACCAAATCACATTTTTACTGTAGTTAATAAAATGCAATATTTTAGACATGAAAAGCCTCCTGTTTTCCTGCCATACATGTTTGAAATTATGTGGCCTTCCTTCAACCAGAGCATAGCAAGTTGCTTGCACAAGGGTTTATTTGACAAGGGCTATTTGACATGCTTTGCTTAGATAAACTCTCCCTGCTAGGACCAATGTTGTATCAAGTACCTAGATGCTCATACACACACACACTCATACACACACACATATACAGTACACAAATATCACAAAAATCACTCGAGTGAATTGAATAGTTTCTGAACTGTTAGAGGAACACTAGTTTTCATCAGAAAGACGAAGGCCTCAAGAAAGGCCATTGTCTTTCTGATTTGTTTTGGATAATGGACTTGGTAGACATGGAAAATAGTAAAAGAAATGGCCAAGGCCAAACTGACATCAATGCTACCATCATCTAAAATCATCTCAGAGCCATCCATCTTCACTGTTATGTCTGTGCTGGTCAGGGGGTTGGTGCCAGTCATCACAATGGTGGGAGTGGGAGAAATGGGTTCCTGTAAAATTAGACTGCATGTTACAAAATATTACAAACAGTTTAACCAAATACAAGCAGGCAAACCAACAAACAATGAACCAGCTTTCTTGTAATACATTATCAAATTCTATCATGTGCTCTACCAGTTCTACCATGTGTGACCACAGTATTCAGAGTAACGTGAAAGCAAAAGTATTACATGAAAATAGCATATTAAAGCGATAAGGTAACAAAATGCTACGGCCTATTTTTTAAGGAGGCATTACCTGGTCGTTGACAAAAAGGAATGCAGGATTTTCTTTGAAGAATGATGGCAGCAAGACAATGGCTGCATTGACCATATGAGCTACAACAAAACAAAATAAAAAACAGACATCCTTTCAATTCCAGAACCCCATACTGTTTAGTCACTACATAGCATTCTGCTAAATAGAACTCACTTTACTTTTAAACATTACATTATCAAGGTTCCTTGATAATTATTGTATACATTTTGCATTAGGTTTCATTTGCATACTTGTACACAACATTTCAGAAAACTGGTAATACAAAAGATGTCAATGTGAATAATCAGATGAGGTTTTGTGTGGATATCTATAAGTTGAATTATAAACTATTCCCCTCTAATATAGCTCTCCATGGATATATATACTGTATTATAGACATAAACCTCCTGATAAAACATTAAAAGTTACGCTAAATGCAATGCAAACATCGAGACTCACCGCCCTTTAGTGGTACCGATGGGCCAAATTTGGGCGTCTGGCTCCTTAAATGAAAAACATACACACCTTTTCTTTCCTGCTTGCAGTGTCTGAAGGCAGGTGTCTTTTAAAGCACCTGTAGAAAATCAGTGATTCAGAAATCAACCATGCTAAATGGTTTGAAAACAAGCACAATTTATATGTCAGTTGCTGAATCCTCTCTAATCCTCTCTAAGACCTGAGCCCTCACAGACTTCACTGGCTCACACTATTGTGATTGAATTTGTGCTCACTGACCACAGTTACATGCAAGGACTAATTACGGTTTTAAACGGAATATTGGCGATATTTGGGTTATGCCAGATACCAGAATACGGCCAAACCGTATTCTGGTATTTGTAATTGATTGATGTCAATCAATCAATTGAGTTTACATGACTTCTGTGCAAACCGAATATCACCACTATTAGTTTAGATTCGGAATAACCCCTGCATGTAACTGTGCTCAATGGCTACATGTTTTTTTAAGGGAAAAAAACTGTACCTTTAGGGGCCTTTTCTAACAACTTTGGCGCAAATTCTCCCATTTTGGCTAGGATGGCTTTATCAGCGTCAATCTGGTGGATTCTTTTCATCTCTCCAAGGAGCTGCAGTAGACACAGAAGAAAATTGATGATTGTACAAACAAAGTTCACTGTAAAAAAAAAAATAGTTGAGAATACTTGAAATTTCAAGGCAACCGTCTGCATTAAGAATTTTATGTTTTGCCAACGATGTGCCCATGATAATCCAAACTATGATAAAACTGTTATCTTTATTAAGAATTCTTAATTAAGTCAATTTTCAATTCCTCATTCTGCCAACATAGATTTCTCTTTTTGCTGAACAGTGGCATTCACAGTAGTGCAAAAAGGCAATTGAGGTTATCACAATTTTTTTTTTTTTTAGATTTTTTTGGGGCTTTTTTCACCTCTATTTGGATAGGACAGCGTAGAGACAGGAAATGAGCGGGAGAGAGAGACACGGAGAGGGATCGGGAAATGACCTCGGGTCGGAACCGAACCCGGGTCCCCGGATGTTGGGTTCACCCAGAAAGAGACCCTGGATTCCTTCGTGAATGCCTTCCCTTCGGGCCCGAAGTAGACAAGGAGACGAATCGCTCAGAAACGGGCAGGAGAACACGTGTGGGTTGTTCACATGACAGTTTATTCGCTCGCTTCGTCTGAATGAAAACATTTGTGGGAATGTCTTATAGTGTTGCTGTGTTTATGTTTTGTCTTCGTGTGTGTGTGTGTGTCTATGTGTGTGTGTCTATGTAGAAGTGTGTAATGATCTTGAATCAATCATAATAATATAATAACATTTTTGCTGACAGTAAGGTACAGATAGATATCAGAGTTTTAGCTTCATATTATGTCTGATTCTCGGAATAGTGTGGAATGTTAAACATAGATACTGTAGAAGGTCAAAGGCACACAAAGTTTGCACAGAAAGGATCATCTGAATAATTCTTAATAATTAACATGAACAATTCTTAATACATGAATGTGTGGTCAGTCAGTAAATTACATCTTGATTATCTTGATTCCAACAACATAAGTAACATAACAAATAACAATCAGTTCTTAATAAGGAATGTTATAAGAAAATAAACATAAAAAATAAGAACAGCTTAACCACAAGAACAATGAGAATATGTCTGAAAGAGAGAACAATTAAACCACTACCAGGATTAAACTTATAACTAAATTAGGTTAATGCTCTTAAACTAAAAATCCTTAGAATCATAAGATCTTAATTATAATTGTAATGTCATTATGAAACTAATCTAGAACTATGAAACTAACATTAATCACGGAATGTATTCATTAATTACGGGATCTATAAAACTAACATTAATCATTACCATAGTATATTTCAATATATTTCATAGCCTTTATGAAGCCATGACCTAAGATTCAACTGAATGAATAAGCATAATCATGAACTTTAATTCTACTATTTCTGAGTGTGGTATGAGTCGATCTGACACTAAAACAGACCTTCAGACACTTCTCTGTTCAAAATACACATTCATAAACAAAATGTTCCCAAACAATGTCCAGCCGGACCTAAGGTCATTTCAAACTAAATCTTAACACAGAATAAGCTAAGAATCACTATTTCACTAAACTTACATATACCTACATATATCCTGATTTAACCTACTGATTCTGATTCATATTCTGATCATAATCTACATATAATAAATTTTGACCCAACAATCCCCCCCTTTAATACTAATCACAGTATTAACTTTAGATTTTAAGTAAACATGTAAGTAAGTAAGATTATGATTAAGATTAGTGTTACACCCTAGCAGGACGATAATATACATTATTCTCTCTATGCAGAGGTTTGCGGGTAAGACTATAAATCATCTTATGCATTCTGTCCATCAAGCATCTCAGAATGCAAGGTCCCAGAAAAATAAACAAAAGAACAATCACCACTACAGGGATGCACATAGAAAAAATAGCAGACCAACTAGACCAATTACCAAACAGTCCAGAAAACCACACCCACCCTGCCGTATCCCCATGTTCATCATGTTCTAATTGTTGAGCAATCTGTCTCATTTGATGTACGGCTGCACCTATTTCACCATCCGGGTTATCATGAGTAGGAATAAAAGTGCAACAGCTGTCTCCGATCATAGCACAAACACCCCCCTTTTCTGCTAACAAAATATCAAGGGCCATACGATTTTGAGTAGTCATTAGACGCAGGGAGGTTAATTCTGTTCTAATACCATCGACAGCTTTAATGGTTTCATTAACAAAGCTGGCCAAGCGATAATGTGTTAATTCTACATTCTTCCATAGATCAGCTACACCAAAATGAGGAAACATTGATGTCCAAAACCTGTGCCACCTAGTAGTAAGATGATGTTCCAGGGGTGGAAAATTATGAATAACATCTCGTTTTGGGCGATGAGCAGAGAAAGGATGGATAGCAGTGATAGCGTTTTTGAGTTGTATGGGAGCGCAAATGCCTGACCAGTTGGTGGGAAACGAAACAAGGAGATTACTATTACCGCAGTACCAGTACCAGTTTAATGCCAATTTAACACCAGGATAATTATTAGGGTGTGGTGGAACGCAATTAGGATGAGCCCTACATGTATTTTTGATATATCCGATACTGTTGAGTGTACAATCAGTTAGCGGAGGGTTACATCGACATGAATTCGGGATCCAGTGAGGACAGGGAGAGGTGACGGAGTTCTGATCATATATCTGCTTACATTGAGACTTAGGAATGTGTCCTAAATAAATGTTACTTTTTTGAGAGTAATTCCTTCTGAAACAATGAGGGAAAGTGAAATTAGAAGGCATATCTACTTTTAGAGTAGTGAGAATAGAATCTTGTAATATAATGTCGGGGGTATTTGTGCCATGTACTGAAGAAGTCTGGTTTAACTTTGCTACCACAGAAGGGTGAGGAGAGTAATTACAGAAAGG
Source organism: Neoarius graeffei (assembly GCF_027579695.1). Taxonomy (NCBI): domain Eukaryota; kingdom Metazoa; phylum Chordata; class Actinopteri; order Siluriformes; family Ariidae; genus Neoarius; species Neoarius graeffei. Next base: position 75,790,017 of record NC_083577.1, read on the forward strand.
GCCCCAAAATTTAGAAGGTTGGCCTTTTGGCCCCCAAGCATAATATAAAGCTTCAGAGCATAACGGCAAAGGTGGGCGTGTAATAATAGTGGAGGATGGCATCAGATGACATACATAACTTTCATTTGTGTGAGCCCGTGCAGTCCAGTTAGCAAATTGCCAGAAGATGTTGTCTCGAGGTCCAGCTCCAGCGGGTAACCCTGCTCCGAGCAATAGGAAAATGGTCACGAAGGCTCGGGCGGGTAACCCTGCCCCGAGCAGAGATGCAGCAGCCACGAAGGCTCGGGCGGGTAACCCTGCCCCGAGCAGAGATGAAGCGGACACGAATGCTCGGGCGGGTAACCCTGCCCCGAGCAAGGAAGTGATCCTGAAGGCTCGGGCGGGTAGCCCTGCCCCGAGCAGTGATGTCATGAGACCCGCGATGTGGACCATCATGGATTGTAGTGAGGTGGTTCGGTTCCACGGTTCCAAATCTGGACTGGGCGCAAGATCTCTTCCCCCCTTTGTTCACAACGTCTCACGGGCAGTAACAGATTCTCAGTCAGCCGGGCTGCACAACTCAGTCAGCGTTTGCACACAGGTCAATTCTATAGCACAGAGAAAGGGAGAAAGAGACTAGATAGGGACACAAAAAGCGTTAATAGCAACTGATTGTAACACAACTTTATTATGGAGCCTTCTTCAGTCGGGTGGCATGAATCCACTGTGGAAAAAGGTCAGTTAAAACAGCAGTACGAGTAATGGCGACTATTTCTGCAGGCTCACTATATCGAGGTTTTCCCAATTGTCCAAATCGTTTAAAAAATTGCACCAGCACCTTATCTCCCACTTGGAAGGGGTGTGTGTTTGCCGATGGTGGAAGTGATATTGTACTATTGACCTTATTACAAATTTCATGCAATTTATCGATAAGGGCTGCAGAATACTCATCCATATGTGTCTTCAAATCAGAGGTACCCAGAGCCGGAGTCCCTTTTCTCCAGGGGACAGGGAACGGTTGCCCAAAAATGATCTCGTAGGGGGAATAGCCGCCGAGACTAGGCTTCGATGTCATGCGAATTTCGGCCAGTGTGGCTGGCAATAGGTCTACCCAATTTCTGGAACCCGTGGTCTGCATAGCCTTAGTTAGTTTGTCTTTCAATGTTCGATTAGTACGCTCTACGATACCAGAAGATTGAGGATGGTATGGAATGTGAAAGCGCCAGTTTAGTGAAAGATACTTACACAGATCTTGTGTGACCTTTGAGGCGAAAGGGGTACCTTTGTCTGAGTCTATAGCATCTGGAACCCCATAACGAGGTATTATTTCTTTTGCCAACGTACGAGTCACTACCTTTGCATTCTCTCTAGAACACGGAAAGGCTTCTACCCATTTAGAAAATTTGTCCACAATCACCAAGAGATATTTAAACGGCCCACAGGGAGGCATGTGTGTGAAGTCAATTTGCCATTCTGAGAATGGAGATGTCGGTATGGGTAAACACTCGTGTTTCGCGACTGCTTTGGAGTGATTGTTCTGTGCGCAGATGAGGCATCTCTCGAGAATTGAATCCACCAAACTGTTTAGATTAGCTATACACAAAAGTTTGTTCATGTCCCCCTTTACTCCCCTTCGTGCACGGTGTGTTACGCCATGAAATTCACGCACAAGGAAAGGAAGGCAATGTGATGGAAGGCAAAGACGGCCATCTTGGCTGTACCATAGGCCATCAGAGGCGACATAAGCATCTTGTAGCTGCCAAAAGGCAGAATCATTTGGAGAAGCTGAAGCCTGTAAAGAGATAAGGTCTAAATCTGGGATCAAACTACTAGCAAGACAAGATGTATTACATGATGAAGAGTCTAGACCAGGAGACATGACACCAGAAGCAGCAGCAAATTTCGCCATACGATCAGCAAGAGAGTTACCCATGCGTTCAGGGGTGTTTCCCGAGGCATGCGCTTTAGTCTTGACTATAGCGAGTGACCTAGGGAGATGACAAGAATCAATAAGATTTTGTACTAGGGTTGAGTGTGAAATGGGCTTCCCATCTGCTGCGTGGAAGCCCCGTGACTGCCAAATCTTCCCAAAATCATAACGAGAGTCTGTGTAGATGGTGACGTCCTTGCCCTGAAACAAAATACAGGCACGCATTAGTGCATACAATTCGGCTGCCTGAGCGGAAGAGAACGGGAGAGCATAGGCCTCGTGTACAATGTCAGGCAGGGAACACACAGAATAGCCACAGAGGAAAACATTATCTGAAGGTTTAGAACAAGAGCCATCAACAAAGATTACTTCCCCAGTCTCCAGAGGGCTGGAGGAAAGATCAGGCCTGATACTGGTAGTATGCAAGATTTCAGATAGACAATCATGATCAGTGTCCTCTAAGGTGTCGTCCTGAGAGTTAAGAAGGCGTGCGAGAGCGTGACCTACAGTATTAGAGGATGCGGTTCGAATTTCGAGATTATCAGTAGAAAGGAGAATGGTTTCATATCCGGAGCGTCGCTGTGCAGTCATATGTTGAGTCTGCAAATTTTGCAATACCTGTTTAACTTGATGTGACGAGTGCAAGATCAGTGGGTGAGACAAAACCAATTTCTCTGCATCTGAAACCATCATAGCACAGGCGGCGACAGCCCTTAGACACGCAGGCAAGCCTTGAGCAACAGTGTCTAATGTTTTAGATAAGAACGCACACGGACGAATCCCCCCTCCATGCTCCTGAGCCAAAACACCAGACGCCGTACCTTGTTCACAGGCGTAGAGATGAAAGGGCTTGGAGTAGTCAGGTAAACCCAGAGCTGGGGCGGAGCAGAGAGCGCTTTTGAGGGAGTGATAAGCGTTAATCATAGTGTCAGTCCAGGTCAAAGGATGTCGCTGTGGGTCTTGAGGAGAGATTGCAGCACGGAGAATCTTGTCATAGGAGGAGCAGTCAGGGATCCATTGTCTGCAGTAATTGATAAGACCCAGAAAAGACATGAGGGCATGCTTAGTGGCAGGGCGTTTCGTGTCTAGAATCGCCTGCACCCGATCAGCTGACAGCTTACGACAACCTTGTGAAAGTTCAAAGCCCAGATACTTAACAGTGTCTTTGCAGAACTGGAGCTTGGTTCTGGAAACCTTGAAACCCTTTTTCGCCAGATGTTGGAGCAGGTGCAATGATGCGGCCTGGCAGATTTCTGGGGACTCAGCGGATATCAGAAGATCATCGGCGTAGGTCAGGATCACAGAGCCCTGGGGGAGGGAGAGGTCACAAAGTGCGTTATGAATTACAGCTGAAAACACAGCTGGAGAATCAATAAAACCTTGTGGTAGGCGTGTCCAAGTATACTGCTTCCGTCTGTGCGTGAACGCAAACAAAGGCTGTGTGTTTTCTCCAACCGGAACGCTGAAAAAAGCAGAGCAGAGATCAATGACGGAGAAACAGCAATGATCAGCAGGAACTTGTGATATTACAGAGGAAACGTCAGGTACAATAGGTGCTACAGGAACAATTAGTTCATTAATCTTATGCAAGTCCTGCGTAAAACGCCAGGTACCGTCTGGCTTGGGCACGGGGTTGACAGGTGTATTATACGGGCTGATACACTCTCTCACCACGCCTTGTTCAAGGAGAGACCGGAGGATGACATCAATCCCTTTGACTTTATCCTCAGAGAGAGGATACTGGTTAACATAAACAGGGAGCAGGTGTTTCAGCTTAGCTTCATAAGGAACACAATTAACCAGGCCTACCTCATCCTTCTGTTCAGCCCAAAGAGAGGAGGGAATTTCAGCCAAAGCCGTAGAAGGGTCAGCAGAGGGAATAACAGAGTTTACAGAAGTCATGCAAACAGCAGAGATATTTGGTACAGTCTCATGTGAAGAAAGATAAGATAAAGCAGGAGGCAGCGAGTCAGGAGTGCAAATAGTCATCTTGGATCCCTGAAACGAAATGGATAAATGTAACAGGCTCATTAGATCCCGTCCCATTAAGTTAAAAGGACACTGTGACATCAACACAAAAGAGTGATGTTTACGAAGTGCTGGGTCAGCGGGACAGGTTACCAGTAACGGAGGAGTGCAAGGGGAAGGAAAAGGGACCCCATCAATTCCCACAGAGCGAACGGTTTTGTTAGACATCGGACCCTCATATGACTTTCCCACCGAGGACATTGTAGCACCAGTGTCAATTAAGAAAGGGAGCACCTTTCCATCCACAACCAATTCTACAACAGGCAAATCACTAGCTAGATAAGAGTCGAAAGAACAATGTAACATCATGGGGTCACAGCTCTGTAGGCAGCTCTATGCTCGATATGGGCCTACGCTTGCAGTAGGCAAAGCAGGAGAAGGAGGGGGAGGAGAAGGAAAAGACACGCCACGCTGAAGATTAGAAGAAGAAGCAGCTCTTTGACGTGCCCTATCCTCATCTATCCGTTTCTTTCTACACTCGCGCTTCCAATGTCCTTCTTTACCACAATAATAGCACAATCTATCACTGGGGAATCCCTTATTCCCCGCCCGTCCTTGTGGATCACCCCAATTCTGTTGTGAGTAACCACTAGCAACGGAAAGACAAGCCACCTGCTTAGTATCCAAAAGATCATCTCCCTCCAAAATTCTAATCTTTTCCCCTAGAGCTCTCACTATCATATTACTCCGGTCACTCAAATGATGTTTCAACACCTTCTGCACATCAGGACGACAATTATTCAGAAATGTCGAGATAAAGAGAGGATTGCTTTGCTGCTGGTTCAGTGGCATATTTCCCAAACAAGTCCATGTCTCGCTAAAGCGTGTCAAAAACTTGGAAGTGAGTTCAGCCTTCTCCTGTTTACAATTAGTAACCTGTGAAAGATCACGGCTAGCCTGTCTTCGTGAGAGCAGATAACGCGTCAATTGTTCCCTTAATTCTCTCATAGCTCTATCAATATCTTTCCAGTAAAACCTCATTACTTGTTTGGTCGTGGTCTGACCGTTTTCTTCCTCCTTAACCTCCGTAACAGCATAATCGTCATTCTCCGGTTTCAAACAAGGGACGGCGGCTAGCAATGCATCTTCATCATATTTATCACCGAGAACAGCATGCATGAGAAGGCGATAATCTGCACCAACCATTTGTTTGTGCCTGCACATTCTTACGAGCATGTCTACGAAATTGACTGGGTTGTTTATCGAAGGCAATAGCTTGATAATGTCTTTTAATTCTGATGCTGAAGGCGGATAGATCTTAAATCCCTTTCCTCTTCGCGCCCACACACAAGCTGTGTTTATTTCATCGTCAGAATCCATATGAGATTCGTTTGTCTCGTTTCTTCTGCTCATTACAGTTTTCCTTCTAGCGCCTGTGTTATGAGATACGCTAGGAACGTTATCAGCGGGACATGAAGCGTTCGCCGGTGTATCTACAGGAATGTTTGGAATGTTTCTTGTTTCCTCGATCAGCGGAGGAGCAGAGGCTAGGGATCGAAATAAAGCAGGTTGCACCTCTGCATTGCGCTTGGGATGTGGTATTGAATTCTTTTGTTCTTTCGTCTCTTTAATTTTCTGAAAATGATCCCAAATTGGCTTCATTCTAATCCACTCTAAATAACCTTGGGTCATGTAATCATAATCCCATTCTGGGTTGCCAAATCCTTCATATATCTGTTTGTGTGCCGAAATGAGATACTCTGGTCTAAAAGTCCCTGCACGAGGATAAATTAACCGAGACTGAAATTGTTTCGTGGACCAATCGGCTAGAAGGTCCAGCCAAGGAGCAGTATAGAATCCCAAATCACATCGATTCATCCAATCCCGTGGAGTGTCTTCAGAATCGGGTCTGAGTACCTCTTTACTACCACAACTACCCCCCATGGCCGCACGAAGGAATCAAAGATTAAAAGCACGCTCTTCTCGTGACAGTTCTCCCCCTTGAAGTGTCTTCACGAGGCTCACCGTCCCGTAAACAAATTACGAGGTTTACCAGCCCAATCCCGTGGCTCTACTAGCCCCGTCTCGTCCCGTAAACAAGAGTCTAAAATAAATAAAGGTCTAATCTAATCTTCAGTCTACGAGGTTCCTTACGTCCCGTGCCTCCACACGAGGATTACCAACCTGAATTTACGGGTCTCTATTTTTGAAATTACTACCAACCAGGCGGTCAACCAATCAATAACCAATCAAATTATAAATTAAAATTAAATTTACTCACCTGGTTGGCAGTATCCCACTTCTGACACCAAATTATTTGGATAGGACAGCGTAGAGACAGGAAATGAGCGGGAGAGAGAGACACGGAGAGGGATCGGGAAATGACCTCGGGTCGGAACCGAACCCGGGTCCCCGGATGTTGGGTTCACCCAGAAAGAGACCCTGGATTCCTTCGTGAATGCCTTCCCTTCGGGCCCGAAGTAGACAAGGAGACGAATCGCTCAGAAACGGACAGGAGAACACGTGTGGGTTGTTCACATGCCAGTTTATTCGCTCGCTTCGTCTGAATGAAAACATTTGTGGGAATGTCTTATAGTGTTGCTGTGTTTATGTTTTGTCTTCGTGTGTGTGTGTGTGTCTATGTGTGTGTGTCTATGTAGAAGTGTGTAATGATCTTGAATCAATCATAATAATATAATAACATTTTTGCTGACAGTAAGGTACAGATAGATATCAGAGTTTTAGCTTCATATTATGTCTGATTCTCGGAATAGTGTGGAATGTTAAACATAGATACTGTAGAAGGTCAAAGGCACACAAAGTTTGCACAGAAAGGATCATCTGAATAATTCTTAATAATTAACATGAACAATTCTTAATACATGAATGTGTGGTCAGTCAGTAAATTACATCTTGATTATCTTGATTCCAACAACATAAGTAACATAACAAATAACAATCAGTTCTTAATAAGGAATGTTATAAGAAAATAAACATAAAAAATAAGAACAGCTTAACCACAAGAACAATGAGAATATGTCTGAAAGAGAGAACAATTAAACCACTACCAGGATTAAACTTATAACTAAATTAGGTTAATGCTCTTAAACTAAAAATCCTTAGAATCATAAGATCTTAATTATAATTGTAATGTCATTATGAAACTAATCTAGAACTATGAAACTAACATTAATCACGGAATGTAGTCATTAATTACGGGATCTATAAAACTAACATTAATCATTACCATAGTATATTTCAATATATTTCAGTGTATTTCATAGCCTTTATGAAGCCATGACCTAAGATTCAACTGAATGAATAAGCATAATCATGAACTTTAATTCTACTATTTCTGAGTGTGGTATGAGTCGATCTGACACTAAAACAGACCTTCAGACACTTCTCTGTTCAAAATACACATTCATAAACAAAATGTTCCCAAACAATGTCCAGCCGGACCTAAGGTCATTTCAAACTAAATCTTAACACAGAATAAGCTAAGAATCACTATTTCACTAAACTTACATATACCTACATATATCCTGATTTAACCTACTGATTCTGATTCATATTCTGATCATAATCTACATATAATAAATTTTGACCCAACACCGGATTTATGGTATGGCGCCTTATCCACCTGAGCCACGACGCCCCCGAGGTTATCACAATTTATCATTAAACTATACATGCCTTTTTTCATTGTTCTACACAATTACAAAACTTCAATATTGAAATAAAGTTTTTAAAACCCACGTCGTGGGTGTGGCTCAGGCGGATAAGGCGCCATACCATAAATCCGGGGACCCGGGTTCGATTCCGACCCGAGGTCATTTCCCGATCCCTCTCCGTCCCTCTCTCCCGCTCATTTCCTGTCTCTACACTGTCCTATCCAAATAAAGGTGAAAAAAGCCCCCCAAAAAAGTCTGATAACCTCAATTGCCTTTTTGTACTACTGTGAATGCCACTGTTCAGCAAAAAGAGAAATCTATGTTGGCAGAATGAGGAATTGAAAATTGACTTAATTAAGAATTCTTAATAAAGATAACAGTTTTATCATAGTTTGGATTATCATGGGCACATCATTGGCAAAACATAAAATTCTTAATGCAGACTGTTGCCTTGAAATTTCAAGTATTCTCAACTATTCTTTTTTTACAGTGTTGGTTGTTCTTGAGCTAGACAAATGGCAGATTTACTGTAGGGAGCAGTGGCAGTGTAGTCTTAGTGTATGGGTTAGCAAGCTGTAGCCAGAAAAGATGTGAAAATTCTCAGCTGCCACCACTTGCCACCCTTGAGCAAGGCACGGCGGAAGTCACTTTGGATAAAATGTCTAAATACATAAGTAAGGGATAACGTTCTGCGAGGCGGTCATTATTGTGGAATAACTCCCAACAGGGTGAAGCAGCGCAGCCCGAGGCCTACCTGTGGCATCACTCTGAAGGGAGATATTCCACGATAATGACCACCTCGCAGAATGTTATCCCGCTTATTACACGGCTACCTACTGAAGATATCAATAACATGGCAATGAAGCATTGTTTATCATTGCTTTCATTGTCATTTTAATGATTAAGATGGATAATAGCTTCCGGGGTCTGTTATACTTAGCAACGGTCCGTTATCAAGAAATATCAGACCGTAGAATGTTGGGAAAGCCCACTGAAGTGAATGGAGCATTCTACAGCATTACAAAGAGCCGTGTAATAAATAAATAAAAATGTATTTATATTCTCCAATACATATACTTACAAGATTTGGTCTCATGAGACAGGGAAATTCTTTAAGGACTTCTGCAGTGGTGTGGTTCTGAATGTAGTGCTGGCGATAGGTCTTGGTTCTGTCGAGTCTCTGTAGAATTATGTCAAAACTTGGCCTCGCCTTATGATGCTCCTGCTGCAAAACCTCAATGTGCTGCAGGATGGATCTCAAGTCTTCTGCAGAATCCAAGGAAACCTACAGTGCAGAACCAAAAACAAAAAAGCCAAACTGTTACCTTTGTCATCACCAACGCTGATTTTACATACCAGAAGAGCAGAGGGAAGCGGTGATCTGAGTTCAATTTATGCATTTAACCTGCCTCAACAAATGCTGGCGCTCCATTTCTTACCTGTTCACAGCTCCTCTTCTGCAGGCAAACCTCCTCAGTCTCACCTCCCCGCTTTCGTCCTGAATGGCGTGCCGAGTACTTCTCTTTCATTTTGGAAACTTCTTCAGAGTTGATTAGTGGTCTTCTTTCTTTTTTAAATTTGTTTCGAAGTGATTCGAGAAAGGCATCCTAAGGAAAAGAAAACAGTTTCAGTCATTTTTCTGAAATTATACTATGTGAATGAATCTGGTGTCTCTCTTGCAGCAAAACATTTCCACAACATGATCTTGCCACCCTCATGTAACCATTGCTTCAAAACCACAGTTTGCAGCTGTACATGGGAACAGAGGTCCTAACATCTCAAGACAACAGCCAGCAAGTTAAAGCCTGGGTGCAAAGCCCTCATCTCAATCCTATCAAAAAATTGTGGACAATACTGAAAAAGGTAGCTCTTTTTATTCTGAAATTTAACAAATAATAATAATAATAATAATAATAATAAACATTTTAATATTAACTGACCTAAAACAGAAATCCTTTACTCTGATTTAATGATTGACAGTCAGGGAAAAAACCTCTGGTTTCCACTGTATTCAGACCTCATAACCCTAAACTAATTTTGTTACTTACGTATCCAGAGCCATATTTCTCCCTGAGAAAAGGGAAGCGAATCAATGTTGATCTCAGTGTTAGAACATATTGAGTGCGAGAGGGATACCTAAGGACATTGACAAAACAGTGTTCAGTGTTTCCCACACACTGACTAAACAAACTATGGTAACACTTAATTTAAGTTTCAACATAAGAGCGGCATGAACTTGCCATAAACATGACGCGTATCATGTAACATGTAATGACACTTCAGAATGTTTATGACTGTTGTCATTAAGTTTCATTCGTTTTTGTAATGTCTGACCCCCAAACAGGGTAGACTTTACATTACAAAAACCGAATGACACTTAATGACAACAGTCATAAACATCCTGAAGTGTCATTACATGTTCATGATATGTGTCATGTCATGTTTATGGCAGGTTCATGTCGCTCTTATGTTGAAACCTCAAGTAAAGTGTAACCCAAACGATTTATCTGGCTTCTTCGGAAGATCGTGTAGGGAAAACAGGCTTCACAGAAACTCTACCTACATAAATAATTTTGTAATTCAAAATATAATGAAGGATGAGTGACACTTACATAGTTTTTTGACAGAGGTGGTCGAACAAAGCCTGAATGAGGGCGTTTTTCAGTTTGTTCTTCCCTGGATATTTGAACTGTGGATCTTGTGAAATTAAAGCACTTTTGAGAAAAGGCGGGAGGATGATATCACAGGAAACTGGCGTCACTGTCATCGCTGATGTCTCAAATCTCACTTGAACTTCATGGCTGTTTTCCCTGTCAATTAGAAAAAATACACATTTACAATAAATTTCATATACTGTAACAACACATTGCATTCTGAGACATCAATGGCTTCCTGAGATTACCTAATTCAATGCCTATCCTAAATGTAAATAACTGTACTGTAGCTCACATTGACAACTTGGCAATCAACATATTGAAATTTGTTTAAGATAAGATAGTACTTTATTCATCCTGAAGGAAATTCAATAATTACTTAATTTTATTTAATTACTTACAACTTAAGTTTATCTAGAATAGCCATAAATTGAACTTGGTCCTTAATTTTAGGAAACATTCGTTCGCTCATTCGTTCCGTCATTTTAGTAAGGGTGACGCCATCGACTTCATTTTCTGGATAGAGTGAGAAAAAATTTGGGTTTAGTTTACATGACATATAGACATTTTTATTCTCAATTAAAAAAGAAAAAAAAATTACCTTACCACTAAACAAATGTTTTATGTGGCCGATGAACTAGTGTTATGAACTGCCTGCCAGCTAGTTCATAAAGATCCAACCGGTGATAATCCAACTCTTCACCAGGTTTAAAGAGAATGTGATTAGCTGTTGGGCTTATTTCATAAGCATGAAAATGGGCATCAAAGGACAAGGTATTGAGAAGTTCAGCGACAATAAACCAATTTGCTCTGGCATTCAAAATCTGTGTGACTTTTATAAAAAGAGGAATTTCATCCTGGAACAAATCCAGGATGAAACAGTCACCAACAGAGTAGGTCACAGTGTCTATATCAACCTCTTTGCAGGTCCAGAATGTCTCCTCTTCTGTCACATTAGCAAGTCTGAGTTTTTCCTTCACAACAATGTCAAGTTCATGATACTTCAAAGGTGAGACTGCTGAGCTTCTCTGTCTCTCAAATTTGTTGCCCGACAGCCAGTCCCAACACTGCCTGAATCGGTTTCTTGTAGCGAGAGAGAGACAGATATTCTTGAAGTTACAGTTTATTTCAGCAACTTGTTTAAAGTACAGGTGCTTTGCCTCGTAACGCATGCACCAATGTGCTCTAGGTGGACCAAACTCCTCAATCAATCGAGGGTAATGAAGCAAGAAATGTACCTTTGGAGTGATCTTATTAGGAAACAATCTCCTGAAATCAACCAAAAAGGAGGAAATCAAAAAGTCCAAATAACTGATCCAACTAGCACTTATAGTAGGTGCCAAGATTATTTCTCCAATTTCCCTAAGGCACAAAAAAAGTTGCCATGTCTTGTTGTCTTTTGGAATTTTGTCTCCAATAATAAAGGGAAGTGTCCGGAATAATGTCCACTTTTCAATTGCTTTCCCTGCAAGTCTACCATCTAACACAAGTCTTTCAGAAATTGGGGCAGGCTTACTTGAAGCATCATTCTGTCCAAAAGTGAACCCTGCCAGAGCAACAGAAATATCCTGCACACCAACTATTTTTTCTCGGTGATGACTTCTCACAAGTAATTTTATGACATGAGGAACAACTCCTTCAAGAAAGTCGTGCATAACATCCGGAGGGAATGCGTTAGTTACACTGAAGCTTGGTATCTCACTAAAGGCACACGGACCGGTCACTCCATACAATGAGCTTGTATTTGGGTCTTCAGCTACACATTGTAGGTGGTAACTGTGTACATCTGGTGTCCGTAAAACACATTCATCTTCATTTGTTTTCTGTGAAAGGTCCTTATAGTGACATAAACAATACCGGCAAACACGCCCACTGCTAAAGGAACCACGAAAACCTGCAAGGGAGTGTGCAGAGAGGTTGTCTGCTGATACTGTAACTATTGTGCCCGTAAAGCGAAGGTGTCTTCTAGGGTTGGGCGGTATCCAAATTTTGATACCTTTAAACCGTCTCTGTGTTTTCCCGGGGTATACGGTATTACCGAGAAAAAAATAATATTTTGTTTCGGCCTACTGTGTAACGTGCGCCTATGCCTCAAATGTACTATTTAAAAGCAGTAAAGCGAATTTTGTGCATTGATGAATGGATTAAGAGAGATTTCAAAGCATCACGCAACTCTTCCTTCATCTTGAAAATAGCATTCAACTGTCGTTTACACATGTCTGCGTTGAAACGCCATTTGCAGCACTATTTCACCTGCTCCATCAAAAAAAAGTACACGATGAGCAGGATCATACCCTTTCAAGCATGGGAAATAAAAAAAAAGAAAAAGAATCAACCAACACCCAAGTCCGTTTAGACTGCGCGATAAACCATATTCTTCAGTGCAAATGAGGCGAACCTAATTCAAATGCGTGATAGCTGCACAAGGCAAAATCATATGGGCCCACGTCATGCCATGGCGGGGAAATTAATAATCAAATGGCCTTACCTTGCTTAAAACGTTGTCTTGATCACATAACTCCTTACAATTATTCCACTTAAATCCATACGGTTTAACACACCCAACAAAGATAGCAAGCGCATTGCTAATTCCCACCAGAAACCTAACAGTTCACGCTACGATGTTTTCTTCCGTTTCTTCAGTAGATGACATTTCAAACGTTTATTACCCACATCCCAAATGTCATACGTTATATTATTTTACCTTGTTGTTACTCATGTAACCTACTCAAAACACAACTCATTGGAGAGAGCTCGTGGAAGTGGAGTACCCCAGGCTATGGTGTGCCTTAGGGGACATATTAGATTTTTCGTTTGGTTTGAAACCAAAATACTGCCACACTGCCGATGTTGTATTTTTTTTTGCCACTAACTTATCTTGACTTGCCATCTTTCAAACGCGGTCTCAGTCTCTCTCTTTTTTTTTTTTTTTAGATAGGACAGTATAGAGAGACAGGAAATGAGCGGGGGGAGAGAGAGACGGGATCGGGAAATAACCTCGGGTCGGAATCGAACCCGGGTCCCCGGATTTATGGTACGGTGCCTTAGCCATCTGAGCCATGACACCCCCGCTCTCAGTCTCTTGCGAAGCTTTCTGTCAGACTCCAAAATGTCACGCAGGGTTGCCATGGTAACGACATAAACAACCCTGCACGCGATGAAAACTTCTTTAGGAAATTGATAGAATTAGTGAAAATACGATCACACAGTTATTCGGGATGATCTTCAATTTATTATTTTATATTATGACCTCATGTACTCCATATTTATTTAGATATTATATATTTTTTTAAAATGACAGTAATGAGACCGATACCGTTGGTACTTTTGGATACCTCGGGATACCTTCTTACCGTAATACCGCCCAACCCTAGTGTCTTCCTTCATATAGCACTTCAATGCCATCAGTTTGCAACTTCTGTATATCAGAAATAAGGGGCTCCAAAATTCTGGCTGACCCGTACTGTTTCAACAAGCTATTATAAACAAGGATTGAAAGCTGGATATGCTTTAAATTACTCCTGTATTTTGGGTGAACGTTTCCCAGAGTAAAGTAAAATGCAGAAATTTTGTGTACTGTTTTCCTAGATCCTAGAGGGTTAACAATCTCAAATTCATCGTTATAAAAGTGAAGTCTCAAAAAGAAATCACTATCCCAATGAGAATCCTTACATATAGTCCCATCACAGAAATCTTCCAAACATCCATCATCAACTACGGTCCGACTGATTATGTGCTCTAGAGTGGACTTTTCTCCTAGTATTACTTTCAGTGTCTCTAACAAGGGAGCATATTGATAAGTATGCTTTTTACCATTTTCTTCAATATTAAGAGTGCATTCAACAGATTCAATCAAATTTAGATGTTCAATGCAGTATTTTTCTAGTTTGTAGGGAGTATTCACTGCGTTAAAACATTGTTCAAATAGAGTATCCTCACTAAACATAGACAGGGGCAAAGTACTAACATCAACTCCACGTTCTTCTAAGAATTTTTCAAATATTTCTGTGAAAGAACCTTGGAAAAAGATTAGCAGTGTTTCAAACCCATAAATAACATCTGTTGGTACACATTTTTGAATAACATATTTTTCCTGAAGATACAAAGCAAATATCGCCAACCGTCTTGTGAGTGTTTCAATTAGTGCATTTAAAAGTTCTGATGTAGATACTTGAGAAGCCTGTTCAATTTCTCCACTGGGAGGAGTCTCTGTTGCTTCCAAATATCCTTGACAGTTTCTGTGTTTTTTGCGGATGTGGTTCTGTAATGATTTCATTCTTGAAAATGTACGTGGGCAGCCATCAAGTCCACAAGTAACTGAAAATGCCTCTAGGTTTTCGTGAAAAAGCTTCAGGTGCTTTAAAAGTTTGTTGTGAGTGGGTTTTTTGATTGGACAAAACGTGCACTGAAAAATGTTGTCCATTCATATGGGCCTACCAATGAAACTGTCCTTTGCATGCCCTAGTCCAGCTTCTTCAAGCCATTCACAAACTTGTGACACTGACCATAAATGTGCCATACCTGTTGAAAATATAAACATGAATTAGAAAAATCATTCAATTTACTTATGAATACCAAAAACATGTAAGCAGCAACACGGGCGCAGATAGAGGGGGGGACGGGGGGGATTCGTCCCACCCAGATTTAAATTCACCTCGTTCGGTCCCCCCCACTTATAGGGAGGAAAAAACGTCTATGCTGTCTTTCTTTGCATAAGGCAAACCTCACGGAAAAATCAAAAGACTAATTACCATTCGGTTTATTAAGGTGCACAGCAGTGTATACAGTTGCAACTGCGCAGACTGCACAGGTTGCGAGCTCGAGCTTGGTTGCTATGGTTACCCACAAGTTTGACAGGCATATCGGGGACAGCGCCTCCTAGTTCAGGACCCCAACACGGCATGATGAAGGGTGCCAAAAGGCAGAAAACGATTGCATCGTTTTTTCAAAAAAAAAAAAAAAAACGACTGTAAGTAAACTGTGCCTTACTTTATCATATCACCTTGCAATTTTTTGATAGTCTGTTCAAAGTAATGTCGTAGTGAAAGTAAAATCGTCCGGAGTAGAGATGCCTTTCTGGTAGCCTCCTTCTTTCGGTGGCAGCCTGTAGATACAGTGCTCAGAAGGCAGTTTTAATGTTTAATCTGGCGTTCCTGCCATAATTTCAGCGAGCATATTGTTTCATAAGGAAACTTTGCGAAGAGTTGTTGACTGACTGCCGCTCACGCAACACACAGGCAGAGTTAGAAAGTCAGGATGCACTGGTTTACACTTTACACACACACGTAGCCCAGCCTCTCGCTACGTTTAACAGGTGGAACTTAGCGGTTTTAAAACTAGTTTTGCAATTTCTGTGCGTGATGATAATGTGTAAACTTTGGATTTCCATAGGCTATGTTAAAATGTTATCATTGTCCTGGCCTGCAGGTAGTTCCTGGTGATGGCAGTGAGGGAGGTGAAATAACATGTATACACACTACCGTTCAAAAGTTTGGGGTCACCCAGACAATTTTGTGTTTTCCATGAAAAGTCACACTTTTATTTACCACCATAAGTTGTAAAATGAATAGAAAATATAGTCAAGACATTTTTCTGGCCATTTTGAGCATTTAATCGACCCCACAAATGTGATGCTCCAGAAACTCAATCTGCTCAAAGGAAGGTCAGTTTTATAGCTTCTCTAAAGAGCTCAACTGTTTTCAGCTGTGCTAACATGATTGTACAAGGGTTTTCTAATCATCCATTAGCCTTCTGAGGCAATGAGCAAACACATTGTACCATTAGAACACTGGAGTGAGAGTTGCTGGAAATGGGCCTCTATACACCTATGGAGATATTGCACCAAAAACGAGACATTTGCAGCTAGAATAGTCATTTACCACATTAGCAATGTATAGAGTGGATTTCTGATTAGTTTAAAGTGATCTTCATTGAAAAGAACAGAGCTTTTCTTTCAAAAATAAGGACATTTCAAAGTGACCCCAAACTTTTGAATGGTAGTGTGTGTGTATATATATATATATATATACACACATATATATACACACACACACAAAATGGAATTATTTGCTGACAGCTCAGTCCCCCCCAGTTCAAAAATCCTATCTGCGCCCCTGAGCAGCAACATAACTTAGAAAAACATTGCTTGGTTTTGAAATGCAGCTATTCAACTACTCACAAAATGGCGCCCGACCTGTTTGCTATAGCTAGCGATAGCTAAGAATATTCAACTTTTCATTTTGTAAAATTGGGATATAAACTTCGTTTCGTCACCCCCACAAATGGCTAATGTTTTTGGTTGATAAGGAGACTAAACTGGTGTAGAACAAGCACTCTTACAAACACTTACCGAAAGGTTAATATGTTAATAAAATCTTCTGGCAGCTTCCACAAAACGCGACCTCCTCCTCCAGCAGAAATTCAGGCGAAAAGGCGGCGTGGAGAGAGCATTCCGCGAGACGGCGGTCGGGCGCGAGAATGTTCAGAGCACATTCTGGAATGTTCGGCTCAGAGAGGCTGCTCTGACACTCAATGTCTTTGAAATAATTTGCGTTTTAGGCATTATTTGTGCAGAAAAAATTATGTACAAACTGTTTTAGAAATACTAAACAACTATTGCTGGTGACCTGATCACAGTATCCCAATGCCTAATTTGTGCATAGGTGTGTTCAGTGTGCATCATGACACCGCAAATAGGCGTAGATATATCCAAATAACTAGAAAATTATTGTTGTTTGAGCAGTGAAGACAGATTTGTGTAAAAATAGCCTATGTGCATTGACCAGCAAATAGTAAGAAAATGCCAGGCTCTGAAGAACCATTTCCAATGTGAAGAACCTTTCGCATAATGTAATGGTTCATCACAGAGTTTTGACTCTCCATGGAACCATCCAGAGATTTGAAGAACCACTGAAGCACCTTTATTTTTTAGAGTGTGCACGTCTTGACGAATGCACCCTCCGAAAATGGCTTGGACACTTTTGCGATCTCCCACGCGATGATGTAGCTCGCCTTCACTGCCCCTAACATGAAATAAAATGTACAACAAAGATATTGAGACAGCCCTCTTTGAAAACAGCCGCATTTAACATTAAAGGAGAACTGAAGATGATGTATGATATTAAAACGAACCTTCATGTGTCTCTCGAGACTTTGAGAAAGCTGCTTGCTGTTTTTGAAGGTTTGAGGCAAGCTCATTTAGCTTTTCAGTCCTGCGTTGCCCGGTGAATTGGCTGTATTTGTCGGCGTGGGTCTCGTAATGTCTTTTGACATTGTATTCCTTCGGTACAGCCACTTGTTGCGAACAAATCAGACAAACAGGTTTTCCCCCTACTTCCCAGAAAAAGTATTTCTCTCTCCATTTTTCCTGAAAGATGCGACCCTCAGAATCAACTTTTCTCTTTTTAGACAACATCTTGTGAACGAGCAACAACTAGCTACTCTACATTAAATCCGGGTCATTGCACCTGCGCGTGCTGCAGAGAGCAGCTAAAAACGAACCGATGGATTACACGAAAATGGAATCAAATTGAAACATTAGATTTAAAATCATTACGAAAAAACCCCCCAAAGCATTCGATTTTTATTAATTTATTATTTAAAAAAAAAAAAAAAATCTCATGAACCACCGGGCCGGATGTGATGACCAATCGGGCCGTATCCGGCCCGCGGGCCGTTACCATGGCACCCCAGGCTTAGCTAGAATAATCCGATACTCGACCATTTCCCCACCCTGGTAAAATCAATTTGCTGTAAATCAAATAATCTCAACTACAGAAGAACCCTAGTGTTTAACCACTGCAGTTTCAGCAAAATAGAAAGATAAACGAAATAGAAGTGCCAGTAAACACAGCAGTTTTACATATGACAGAAATTTCAGTTAAAATTTACCACTCAAAAATATTTTATGTATCTCATATCTAGTATGTGCATAATAAAGTTTATTTTATTTGCTCAATTTTTGCTCATGGTGATACAGTCTTTTTCATAAATGTGTTTATTATTTTTTAATGTATAATGACCTTGGGTGTGAGAAATGCATTTTATGCGTGTGTGTTGTATTAATAAAACTTCAATAAAAATGTACTGTTTTATTGCATATATTTTTGACTTGATTTTTTTGCTTTTCAGACCTTACACTTAAATGCACTTAGGCTTTCGTCTAAACGGGGGAACAGGGGCGCTGCGCCCTCTTAAGGCCAATTTATGCTGACAACCCAGTCCTCGCAGACGGTGTCGCAGACAGTGTCTGCGTAGCCCCCCACCTTCGCAGACGCTCTGCGCGCACCTCCCACAAATTGTAACCACCGCAGAAGCCTCGCAGACAAGAGGGCTCTGATTGGTCCACTCTACCCGCTGTACACGCACTTCCGCTTCCCTACTTTCCCGGTTTGTTTTGTTTTCACGACCGGCATTTTTAAAAACACGAGCGAAGATGGAGCAGCATGAAGAGCGGTTGATTGAGGAAGTGAAGAAGTACGGCCATCTATACGACTCCAGTTCTAGTCATTATAAAAAAGTTCTAGTCATTATAAGTAACCGGAGGATAAACACTCCATTAACCACACCCACCAACTACTCCTAGCGACTTCTCGCCCCCTTGCGTTGTGCCGGTGAATAACATCGCGCACGCCTATTATCCCCGCTCAACAATAAATTACAACTGTCTGCGAAAAGCTATCTGCGAAAGCCTTGTCGCACAAGCATGCAGAGGCCTTTACTCTCAGCGTGCGCCCCCTTACCGACTCCGTGAAAACATCCCAGCAACACTACGTGACAATGTGTCTGATCATCAAATACGTCATAATTGCTCCAAAAATATTCCAATCATAGTAGATACACCGCCAGACGGTGCAAAAACAATCCGAATTGGCGTTTTCCAGACTGAGGCGCCATGTTGTTTAGTTGTTTACTTGTCGCGGCTGCTCTCGCGAGATTTGACATGGGTTGCAAACAAGGTCAGCTGACTTGTAGAGCGAGATTTCTCGAGACTGAATGACCTTTCACCCACCGGCGCGGGAGCTTTTGACAGAAGTCATTCGCGAGTTGTTTTTGTTGACACTTGGGCATTTAAAGATGTCATCCCGCGGCATGAAGCGGAAGAAAGCCAAAGACTGTCTAGGGCAGAAGAAGATTAGGCCAAATAAAAAAAAAAATAGTGTGTTTCCGGTAACCCGACCGATCGAGAATTTTCGCGTCGAAATTGCCGACCGTAAAGTTTTGATTACAAATTTCCCTCTATATTTTAGTGTAAGCGGCGTTAGTTTGTCATAATTTTTTGTTTCAACGCATTCAAGTTGTGAAAGAAACGATAAAAAGTAAAATGTTTCGCCACTTCTATCAGCCCTCCTGCATAAACTGAGCCGAGCCGCCATTTTGAATCCTCATTCAAGGCTGTAATGCAAATTGCTTCCTTTTCAGTATACAAGTGCACTTCCATGGCAGGGAAAAACACTACATTTTGCCGCCTATGTAGTCCCCTATTTATACAAATAGGAGTCATTCAGGATTCAGCCATGTTTTTGCTCGACCCAAGTTCTACAGTAGGCTACGCTAGGCCGTCTGCTTTTAATGGAAGTAGCTTAGCCTAGGACGTTATTTTCACGTTATTTCTTGATAAGGTGTTTTCACGTTATTACATGAAAATATCATGAAATATCCCTTCCGTAGATCATAACTCAAACTCTCGCGATATTTTTTTATTCGTTTAAAGATTTAAAACACTTATTTTATTATGATGTGTGGTATAAAGGATTCTGTGCCAAAATAATATTTTGTAAGATGTTTACTTGTGTTAATTTTTTCGAACAAAATAAAAAAAATTAAGGAAAAAAAAACTTTCCTACCTACCGACCTTATTTTAGTATTTCATGTTACCGGAAACACACTTTTTTTTTTTTTGGCCTTACTTTTCTTTTTCAATGTTGACAGACAATTTGTTACAATTTCCCTCTCAGATAGCCTCAGAATGTCCCATTGGAGCATTTTTCAAAGGCTTTGCACGGCGGGGGGGGACAACCGGCACCATCTCCCCCCCCCGCTCCCTCGCCATGGTGAGCGCCCTCATACTAAATTTTTCTAGAAAAAACCCTGAATGAGTCCTAATTTTTCATTTTTCTTGAACAGTACTGACCAGCGTGCTGTAGCAGTGACGACATGAGTTGGAGTTTCCTGGGCCCTGTACTACGAAGCGGGTTTTCTGGCTTACCAGGGTAACTTCGAGAGTAACTTGATCACGTGCAGCGTAACTTCCCGATTAACCCATACTACGAAAGTTGGCTATGTTCAAACCGAGGTATGCTGCCATGGCAACTTACGCTGCATCTCAAACCTGCTCGTCTCAGGTTATCTCATCTCATCTCATTATCTCTAGCCGCTTTATCCTTCTACAGGGTCGCAGGCAAGCTGGAGCCTATCCCAGCTGACTACGGGCGAAAGGCGGGGTACACCCTGGACAAGTCGCCAGGTCATCACAGGGCTTCGTCTCAGGTTATGTTCTTGGTTAACCCGAGGTTTCCGATTAACCACACCCTTTTTAAACACCACCTCTCCACCGACATTTCCTCTAGAGACAATGCCAGCGTACCTGGATGACCCGTGTGATATCAGAGCGCAGATTAGAGATGGGATTTATGACTCTTTGATGGGATCCGCATCTTCGTGATCCGTTCTTTGAAAAGAGCCGTTCAAAAGACTGGCTCATTTGGCTCTTTTTAAATATTTATTCAGTTTTAAGAAGACAGCGTCTAAAGAAGCCAGATCCCTCTGCTTAGACAGTGACAATATTTCTGGACATACCTTTTATATAAAGCAACCTAGACTTACATTACTGTAACCCCTAAACGCTCATAAATAACCATTAAAAAACAATGAGGGCTTCAATGAATGTCCATGCAGAACGGCTTTTCTGTAAAAAAAAAATAAAAGAACCCACTCAAGAACAAGAACGCAAGAATATTTTATAGAAAAACACTTGTTTTACAAAAATATTTAAGTCTGAGATATAAAATAGATACAACTACAATAAATATAACACAAGAACATTTTAATAGAAAAAAACTTATATTAAAAATATTGAAATTGTAACAAAAATAGATACAACTAAACAGTCAGATAAATGGATAAAGTTATAACAAGAACACAAGATTATTTTAATAGGAAAAAACGATTAATGCAAAAAATATATTATTAGAAAAATAGATACAACTAGACAAACAGATAAATAAAT
Organism: Neoarius graeffei; assembly: GCF_027579695.1. NCBI lineage: Eukaryota > Metazoa > Chordata > Actinopteri > Siluriformes > Ariidae > Neoarius > Neoarius graeffei. The sequence continues at coordinate 75,811,449 of NC_083577.1, forward strand.
AAAGTACACAAAAATAGAACAAACAAAATGACGATAGAATAAATTAAATGAACGTCCGTGCAAAGTAGTTTTCCCACAATATTATCATTAATATCACACAACTACATTATAAACTATATACAAAACAATTTGAACTATTAGGCAAACAGATAAAACTTGAATAAATAAAAGGCAAATGCTGTTTAGCCTACTTCTTGTCCTTGGGCAAAAGCTTTTTCATCTGAAACACAGTACAGAAAAAGAACGACACACACACACACACACCCCATTATGAATGATGTTTTTATATTTCATTTTCACCTGTTGCCAGGTGCGTTTGGCACTGCTGTTGCCTCTGAAATGTTCACAGGACATACACCAACTTAGTCAAAGGGACTGAACAGTCAGTCATCCTAATTCATGTGACTCTGTGCACATATCAGCTTAAGTAGGCTACTCCATGAATTTACCATACCAAATTTTATTCAGGATTTTTCGGACATTAAACAAGCTATATATGACTGGGGCCACGTCGAAGGACCATTTTCTGTGACTTGTGATTGATCATGAAGCTTTCTCTCATCCTATACTTCTGTTCTAGAACATGTAGAAGGGAGAATGTACTTGCGCATTTACCCGATCGGCAATTCGTTGCCAACATGCTTGCCGGTCCTTATTGGCAGCCGCTGTGTTAGATTTTGCTCTTAATGTTGTTTTGAACTCCTCGTAGCTTTGCATTATGACAGCGCATTCTTCCTCCGTGAAGTACGGCGACCGTGCCATTGTGAACAGTGGGGATTTGCGCTGATAACCTCCCCTTTAACGTGAACGCGCATTAACCCTGATTAGGTTAACACAGGTTCAACAAATCAACTTCATAACTGGCGTCGTAGTACCGTTTAACCCCAAACAAGATAACCAGGTTTTGTCAACCCCGGTTTAGCGGGGGAACCCTGGGTTACTTCTGGGTAGGTTAACCTCCATTCGTAGTACAGGGCCCTGATGCGTCTCCTGATGGAGCTCTCCAACCACTCAACATTTGTGGGCAAGCTGTGGCTTACGCTGCTCATTGTGTTCCGGATTGTACTGACCGTGGTGGGTGCCGAGACGATATACAAAGATGAAGAGAGCGAGTTTATATGCAATACAACCCAGCCTAGTTGCAAAAATATGTGCTATAATGCATTTGCACCACTCTCGCATGTAAGGTTCTGGGTTTTTCAGACCATCATGATCACCACACCCTCTATTCTGTACCTTGCCTTTGCCATGCACAAGATTGCACGCATGGAGGACGATGATTACGGACCACAGGGTAGGCGCAAACGCATGCCTCTGGTAAACCGCAGTGCCAACCAAAACTGTGAGGAGGCTGAGGACAGTGGTAAGGAGGACCCCATGATCACCGAGGAGATCGAGCCAGAAAATGACAAGGAAAAAGAAAAGAAGGATGAGAGGAAGAAACATGACGGCCGGAGACGGATCAAGCGTGATGGCCTGATGAAGGCATACGTGCTGCAGCTTTTATTACGTGCGGCTTTCGAGGTGGCCTTCCTGTCTGGCCAGTGTCTGCTGTATGGGTTTGTGGTGGCCCCGTCATACATGTGGTCGCGTAGCCCATGTCCCCCCACAGTGGATTGCTTTGTGTCGCGTCCCACCGAGAAGACCGTCTTCCTGCTCATCACGTATGCCGTGAGCTCCCTCTGCCTGCTGCTCACCGTGCTCGAGATCTTGCACTTGGGCATCAGTGGCGTCCGTGACATATTCCAGAGCCGTGCAAGGTGCCGCCACCAACAACATCAAGCCAGTCAGACGGCCTCGGTCTACCCACGTTTCATACCCTCTGGCAACCCAGGTGCAAGAGCTGAATGCAGTCTTCGTGACTTGGGCCGCGAGTCTCAGGGTGATGAGGCGTCCTCACGGGAGCTGGGCCATCTGCGGCGCCACCTGAATCTAGCACAGCAGCACCTGGACCAGGGTTACCAGGATGAGGAGGAGACTCGACTGTGAAGCAGCAGCCCCGAGTCCAACGGCTTTTGATATTTCTGTTTTCCACCTCGTGTGTGATGTGTATATGAGGTGTATATGTTGAATGCATCTCTCTTTGGATGAGAACAGCAAGGCTTCTCAGTGCCATACAAAAAAATTCTTATTTTTTTATGAATGTTTTTGCTTACTGCTATTCATAATGTGGACTTTTTTTGGGGGGGGGGCCTTGATGTGGATCCATCTGGCCATTCTGTTTGAGTCTTTTGTTTGGTCTGAAAATTGGGGGGGGGGGGTTGTTGTTGTTGTTTTTGTTTTTTAGTTCTGGGTATGGTGTCATATATATAGTTCTTTCTTTTAAATCTGTTTATTTCTGTTTGCCATGACTGTTTTGTGTGTTCCACTGATATTGCTTCGTAACTTGAAGTGTTATGCGTAAATGGGTACACAGCAGTGAGCTTTTCTCCCACTTAATGTGCACTTTTCCCTAGGGCTGCTCGATATTGGAAAAAATCAATATCACGATTTTTTCTGTAAATATTGATATCGCGATTTTTAAAACGATATTTATACACCTTTTTTTAAAGCCCCGATCATCAACACCCGAGGCACCGGGCCACATTTTTATAGTACAGACCTCATAGGCTACCTGTCAACCCTTCCCGTTGTACCCTGAAACGCCTTTTACTTAAACTATTTAGTGTGCAAGCGCGTACTTTGCATAGGTCCTATCGCCTGCACAAGGCTCACGTTCTCCTCACTCAACATTTCCGATCACAGAGGATGGAGCCAGCGCTGGTATTACCAGTGATTACTGCGTAACGTCCACACTGGCTCGTAGCCAGCCAAGGATAAAATCTCTCTCTCTCACACACACACACACACACACACACACTACAACGTAAGCTTGTGTGTTGTTAAGACACCAACATTAAACACGCACACACACGGACTGGCCATTGGGAGTAGCGGGAGTTTTCCCGGTGGGCCGGTGGTTCAGCGTGGGCCGGCGGAGGAAAAAAAAAAACTGTTAACATTGCTTATCATATTAAAGGCCAGCGCGCAACTGTTTTTTTTTTTTTTTCTCCGCCGGCCCACACTGAACCACCGGCCCACCGGGAAAACTCCCGCTACTCCCGATGGCCAGTCCGTGTGTGAACACGCACAATATAGAGACAAGTCCTTAAGAATTAACATACATGAAAATAGCTCAGCGGCATGTAAACATTCCCTGAAAGTGTAGGTGGCACTGCGGCTAGATGCTACGTGAAATGGCACAAGGCAAACACCATGCTTCGCTCAGTCAACAGACAAAATCCACGAACCCAGTAGTCCTCCTACTACTGTGGGTTAGTGTTCTGTGGCCAAAAACACCCTATGCACAGTCATTCCAAAACATCCCCACTAGTTGCAGGTTATGTCTCAAATACAGATATGCGTTGTGGATTAAGCGATCTATTTTCAAGCATCAGGCTTCTCTTCCTTCATCTTCCAAATGTGGACTCCGCTATCTTTTTGGCATGTCAGCATTGAAATACCATTTGCAGAGATATTTCACTCGAAAAGTAAAAGCAACACATGATTAGGGCTACATGATTAGCAGGGGGACACCGTTTTAAGCGCACGGAATTTTAAAAACAATGTAATTACATCCGAGTCCGTCTACATCGCGCAATAAACCCGTCCTTAGCAGAACCTACTTCAAAGCATGATGCTAGCTGCAGATGCACAAGTCAAAATCAAATGAACCCAAGTAAACATGCCGCGGCGGGCAACATTAATAACCAAATTGCCTTACCTTAAAACGCTGCCTTGACCACAGGACGACTCGCAATTATTCCACTTAAATCCACACGGTTTAACACATCTAACACAGCTAGCAAGCTGGATATGTGCTAATATTGTTGTGCTTGTTTTCTTCCGTAGATGCCATTTTTACATTACCCAGTCCCACATCCAAAAATATGACGTAAATGTATGTTAATTGTATTATTATAACAATTAGCAAGCAAATCAAACAACATATTAACAAATCAATATATTAAATCACCCGACACGTATGAAAACAGAAGAACTGATTTTTTACTGTTGCGGAGATATCGTGGGAGTAGAATGGATGACGTATACAAGGCTACGGTGTGCCTTAGGGGACAGAAGGGTTCGTTTTACCTTACAAATGACAAAAAATAGTTTCATATCGATATTATGAATTTTGATATCGTTTGGCACCAATATCGATATCGTGATAAAAATACGATATATTGCACAGCTCTACTTTTCCCCTTTAATTGCTTCAGTCATTTGAATGCAACAAGGCAAACATGTTCATGCTGTAACATAAGCCCAGGGTGTGTATAAATAGTTTTTTTCCCCCTGCCTACTTGCATTTGTTCCTCGAGTGAAATTAAAGCAGGAAAATTGAACAAGAGCTTAGCTCAGGGGTGCCAGGGTGAAATTGGTAAGGGGGCCAGATTTTTTTCAAGTGGGACCTTGGGGGCCGAATTACACTTTTGGCCTGAAAAGACCAGACACTAACTCAACAAAAGGACATTATTTTATATGATTTTTGAAGGCCTATACGCCCAAAAGGAATTGTAAAGCTATAGCCTCAAAATGAGGCGCACAATAACATGGCAGACAAAAGCAATTTACCCTCTGAAAATGTGACAGTCTAAGCATGCAAGTAGCCTACATTTATAAAAAAAAAAAAAAAATGCTACAGAAATGGACTAAGACACAAATAACACAAGTGTAAACTGTAAATGACTTAGATCAGATTTATTGATCTTGCACATCAAAAACATGTCAATGCATAGGCCTAATTAGGCCAATTAAAACGATTGGCAAGTAGGCCTAAACGAGTCAAAAGAAAGAAGAAGTGCCAGGGTAAATAATTCCACCAATAGGTCAAGTGACTAAATATCCAGTAGCATTAGTTTAAAAGAGCCAAATATGACTGAACATACCAATAAAAACAAACTACAGATGGCACATTAACTTTGCTGGTCAAGTCCCACATATATTTCCACACACCCATCCTGTTTATTCCCCCTCAAGCACACAGCACAAGGTTACATGGGGGAGAAATACCAGCTACATTTTACATGTGGAAGCCAGAAGTCTTTAACTTTTTACCAGCTTGTCGACATTGGGGGACAGACTCTGGGCAGTTGCTATTTTCATGACATCGTTGAGATGTCCATGGGTCAGATGACTACGCAGTTTCGATTTATTAATATTCATTACTGAAAATGCCTGTTCACATAAATATGTTGTCCCGAACATACAGAGTATTTTACCGGCAAAGGCCGTGATAACTGGGTACTCTGATGGCAATGACTGATAGAAAGATTGGATTCCAACAGATGCGTATTTATCCTTCAACGGCGCGCAACACTGCAGGTCTATGAGTTCTATTTGCATCGCCTCTGGGACCTCAGAAGCGTCTGTCGTGAATGGAGAGCGAAAAAGCGCAAAGTCCTTTTCCAGTTCAGAGAAAACCGTGAAACGATTGGCAAACTCATGCATGAGTTCTGAAAGCAAACTTGCATACTTGTCCATACTCTGATCATTGAGAGGCAGAGATTTTAGAGAGGGGAAGTGGGCTGCATTGCGCTTGCAGAGCTGCGTCTTCCATAATGAAAGTTTACTTTGAAATGCACGGACACTGTCGTAATACTCAGTGACGAGTTTGTTGCGACCTTGCATTGTAACGTTCAAGAAATTTAAGTGTTCCGTTATGTCCACTAAAAAGGCAAGGTCTCTAGTCCGGTCGGGGTCATCCAATTCCTCCACGGGCTTCCCTTTCGCCTCCATAAACTCTGCTATTTCAGTGCGTAATTTGAAAAACTGTTTGAGAACTGTGCCTCTGCTCAACCAACGCACATCGGTATGATAGGGAAGACCCTGATGAATGTCATTTTCCAAAAGAAAAACATCAAACTGCCGATGGTTAAGTCCTCTTGCTCTGATAAAATTCACAGTGGCAAGAACAACGCTCATAACATGCTCCATTTTCAGACTTTTGCAGCACAAAGCCTCTTGGTGTAATATGCAGTGAAAGTTCCAAAATACCCGTTCTGGATTAGCCTCACGTACCTTTTCTCTCAACTTCGTAACCACTCCGGTCTTCCTACCTACCATGGAAGGTGCACCGTCCGTAGCCACACTGACAGCTCGACTCCAGTCCACCTCCAGATTGTCAAGGGCCCCGACAAGGCTAACATACAAGTCGTTAGCTGTAGTGGTGTCTGTCATAGGCACAAGGGAAACAAACTCCTCAGTGATGTTTAAAGAAGCATCCACTCCGCGAATAAATATCGCTAACTGGGCCACATCAGTGCGCTCATCGAGAGCAATGGAGAACGCGATGAAGGACTTAATCTTCTCTTTAAGTTGGCTGTTCAAGTCGCTGGAGAGTTCTTCCACTCTCTCGGTCACCGTAGTTCGGGATAAGCTGATGTTCGCAAAAGCTTGTCGCTTTTCTGGACACACTAGGTCGGCTGCCTTGAGCATGCACGTCTTGACGAATGCACCCTCCGAAAATGGCTTGGACACTTTTGCGATCTCCCACGCGATGATGTAGCTCGCCTTCACTGCCCCTAACATGAAATAAAATGTACAACAAAGATATTGAGACACCCCTCTTTGAAAACAGCCGCATTTAACATTAAAGGAGAACTGAAGATGATGTATGATATTAAAACGAACCTTCATGTGTCTCTCGAGACTTTGAGAAAGCTGCTTGCTGTTTTTGAAGGTTTGAGGCAAGCTCATTTAGCTTTTCAGTCCTGCGTTGCCCGGTGAATTGGCTGTATTTGTCGGCGTGGGTCTCGTAATGTCTTTTGACATTGTATTCCTTCGGTACAGCCACTTGTTGCGAACAAATCAGACAAACAGGTTTTCCCCCTACTTCCCAGAAAAAGTATTTCTCTCTCCATTTTTCCTGAAAGATGCGACCCTCAGAATCAACTTTTCTCTTTTTAGACAACATCTTGTGAACGAGCAACAACTAGCCTACTCTACATTAAATCCGGGTCATTGCACCTGCGCGTGCTGCAGCAAGCAGAGAGCAGCTAAAAACGCACCGATGGATTTCACGAAAATGGAATCAAATTGAAACATTAGATTTAAAATCATTACGAAAAAAAACCCCAAAGCATTCGATTTTTATTAATTTATTATTTAAAAAAAAAAAAAAAGTCTCATGAACCACCGGGCCGGATGTGATGACCAATCGGGCCGTATCCGGCCCGCAGGCCGTTACCATGGCACCCCAGGCTTAGCTAGAATAATCCGATACTCGACCATTTCCCCACCCTGGTAAAATCAATTTGCTGTAAATCAAATAATCTCAATTACAGAAGAACCCTAGTGTTTAACCACTGCAGTTTCAGCAAAATAGAAAGATAAACGAAATAAAAGTGCCAGTAAACACAGCAGTTTTACATATGACAGAAATTTCAGTTAAAATTTACCACTCAAAAATATTTTATGTATCTCATATCTAGTATGTGCATAATAAAGTTTATTTTATTTGCTCAATTTTTGCTCATGGTGATACAGTCTTTTTCATAAATGTGTTTATTATTTTTTAATGTATAATGACCTTGGGTGTGAGAAATGCATTTTATGCGTAAGGAAGCATAAACTGTGTGTGTTGTATTAATAAAACTTCAATAAAAATGTACTGTTTTATTGCATATATTTTTGACTCTTGATTTTTTTGCTTTTCAGACCTTACACTTAAATGCACTTAGGCTTTCGTCTAAACGGGGGAACAGGGGCGCTGCGCCCTCTTACTCTCGGCGTGCGCCCCCTTACCGACTCCGTGAAAACATCCCAGCAACACTACGTGACAATGTGTCTGATCATCAAATACGTTATAATTGCTCCAAAAATATTCCAATCATAGTAGATATACCGCCAGACGGTGCAAAAACAATCCGAATTGGCGTTTTCCAGACTGAGGCGCCATGTTGTTTAGTTGTTTACTTGTCGCGGCTGCTCTCGCGAGATTTGACATGGGTTGCATACAAGGTCAGCTGACTTGTAGCGCGAGATTTCTCGAGACTGAATGACCTTTCACCCACCGGCGCGGGAGCTTTTGACAGAAGTCATTCGCGAGTTGTTTTTGTTGACACTTGGGCATTTAAAGATGTCATCCCGCGGCACGAAGCGGAAGAAAGCCAAAGACTGTCCAGGGCAGAAGAAGATTAGGCCAAATAAAAAAAAAAAAATAGTGTGTTTCCGGTAACCCGACCGATCGAGAATTTCCGCGTCGAAATTGCCGACCGTAAAGTTTTTATTACAAATTTCCCTCGATATTTTAGTGTAAGCGGCGTTAGTTTGTCATAATTTTTTGTTTCAACGCATTCAAGTTGTGAAAGAAACGATAAAAAGTAAAATGTTTCGCCACTTCTATCAGCCCTCCTCATAGGCGCCAACTTCATGTCAACATTGGGGGGGTCAGAATTATGTTCTTGCACCGTGACGTCATGACGTCGGCAGTGTATGTAGTTGAATATCAAAGACTCAGTTGTAAGTCATTTTCATTCATTACTATTCACCATTGCAAGTGGGAAGCGCCCATTTTAACGATAACTTATTATGATGCATTAAAAAATCTCACGACTTTAAACATTGTATGAAACACAATTTATTCAATAAACAAATTTAGTTTCATGCAATTTTCTTTGAGATGAATTCGGCAGACAACTGTACATGAATGTAGTTTCTGTTAAGAGTTAATGGATATGACAAAGTTAATTTTAATCTTACTTACAAACTTTAACAACACATCTCTTTCATGGCGATGGAAATTAACAAGTAGGCAGTGAGAAAATCATATTCATGAACATGAGAAAATCATATTCACCCTAATAGCCCATCAGCCCTAAAACTTCGCAAAAACATCACTCCTTCTGTCACAAGCGCTGAACTCATTGGTAATTTTTTTCAAATCAATGTGGTCTGTATGTTCCTTGTGTGTGTAAAGAACAGCCAAGTGATTCAGTCTCGGAGCAGTCATGGTGCTCCGCAGGTAGGTCTTAAGTCTGCGCAAAGCACTAAAGGACGTGTAAATTTTGCGGAGTGCAACCTGTCAATCACTCACTGCCAACCACTGGAATATTGCAAGTGGAAAAGGGGGCGGGTCATGTCCGATCATAACATTTTAGGTGACGTTTCTATAGATTACTTATTTTGCATTCAAAGCTAGGCTATTATTTGTTTAGGTGGTTTCAATCGTCAGTTAACATGAGTTCATCTGTACTGTTTACTACTTTTTTCATTACTGGGGTGTTTTTGCCCCCCCAACTTTATCTTTGGGGGGTCAAAAAGGTCCGTGCCCCCCGCAGATGGCGCCAATGGCCCTCCTCCATAAACTGAGCCGAGCCGCCATTTTGAATCCTCATTCAAGGCTGTAATGCAAATTGCTTCATTTTCAGTATACAAGTGCACTTCCATGGCAGGGAAAAACACTACATTTTGCCGCCTATGTAGTCCCCTATTTATACAAATAGGAGTCATTCAGGATTCAGCCATGTTTTTGCTCGACCCAAGTTCTACAGTAGGCTACGCTAGGCCGTCTGCTTTTAATGGAAGGAGCCTAGCCTAGGATGTTATTTTCACGTTATTTCTTGATAAGGTGTTTTCACGTTATTACATGAAAATATCATGAAATATCGCTTCCGTAGATCATAACTCAAACTCTCGCGATATTTTTTTATTCGTTTAAAGATTTAAAACACTTATTTTATTATGATGTGTGGTATAAAGGATTCTGTGCCAAAATAATATTTTGTAAGATGTTTACTTGTGTTAATTTTTTCGAACAAAATAAAAAAAAATTAAGGAAAAAAAAAAACTTTCCTACCTACCGACCTTATTTTAGTATTTCATGTTACCGGAAACACACTTTTTTTTTTTTTGGCCTTACTTTTCTTTTTCAATGTTGACAGACAATTTGTTACAATTTCCCTCTCAGATAGCCTCAGAATGTCCCATTGGAGCATTTTTCAAAGGCTTTGCACGGCGGGGGGGACAACCGGCACCATCTCCCCCCCGCTTCACTCCCTCGCCATGGTGAGCGCCCTCATACTAAATTTTTTTAGAAAAAACCTTGAATGAGTCCTAATTTTTCATTTTTCTTGAACAGTACTGACCAGCGTGCTGTAGCAGTGACGACATGAGTTGGAGTTTCCTGATGCGTCTCCTGGTGGAGCTCTCCAACCACTCAACATTTGTGGGCAAGCTGTGGCTTATGCTGCTCATTGTGTTCCGGATTGTACTGACCGTGGTGGGTGCCGAGACGATATACAAAGATGAAGAGAGCGAGTTTATATGCAATACAACCCAGCCTAGTTGCAAAAATATGTGCAATAATGCATTTGCACTACTCTCGCATGTAAGGTTCTGGGTTTTTCAGACCATCATGATCACCACACCCTCTATTCTGTACCTTGCCTTTGCCATGCACAAGATCGCACGCATGGAGGACGATGATTACGGACCACGGGGTAGGCGCAAACGCATGCCTCTGGTAAACCGCAGTGCCAATAAAACTGCGAGGAGGCTGAGGACAGTGGTAAGGAGGACCCCATGATCACCGAGGAGATCGAGCCAGAAAATGACAAGGAAAAAGAAAAGAAGGATGAGAGGAAGAAACATGACGGCCGGAGACGGATCAAGCGTGATGGCCTGATGAAGGCATACGTGCTGCAGCTTTTATTACGTGCGGCTTTCGAGGTGGCCTTCCTGTCTGGCCAGTGTCTGCTGTATGGGTTTGTGGTGGCCCCGTCATACATGTGTTCGCGTAGCCCATGTCCCCCCACAGTGGACTGCTTTGTGTCGCGTCCCACCAAGAAGACCGTCTTCCTGCTCATCACGTATGCCGTGAGCTCCCTCTGCCTGCTGCTCACCGTGCTCGAGATCTTGCACTTGGGCATCAGTGGCGTCCGTGACATATTCCAGAGCCGTGCAAGGTGCCGCCACCAACAACATCAAGCCAGTCAGACGGCCTCGGTCTACCCACGTTTCATACCCTCTGGCAACCCAGGTGCAAGAGCTGAATGCAGTCTTCGTGACTTGGGCCGCGAGTCTCAGGGTGATGAGGCGTCCTCACGGGAGCTGGGCCATCTGCGGCGCCACCCGAATCTAGCACAGCAGCACCTGGACCAGGGTTACCAGGATGAGGAGGAGACTCGACTGTGAAGCAGCAGCCCCGAGTCCAACGGCTTTTGATATTTCTGTTTTCCACCTCGTGTGTGATGTGTATATGAGGTGTATATGTTGAATGCATCTCTCTTTGGATGAGAACAGCAAGGCTTCTCAGTGCCATACAAAAAAATTCTTATTTTTTTATGAATGTTTTTGCTTACTGCTATTCATAATGTGGACTTTTTTTTTGGGGAGGGGCTTGATGTGGATCCATCTGGCCATTCTGTTTGAGTCTTTTGTTTGGTCTGAAAATTGGGGGGGGGGGGGGGGGGGGTTTGTTGTTGCTGTTTTTTAGTTCTGGGTATGGTGTCATATATATAGTTCTTTCTTTTAAATCTGTTTATTTCTGTTTGCCATGACTGTTTTGTGTGTTCCACTGATATTGCTTCGTAACTTGAAGTGTTATGCGTAAATGGGTACACAGCAGTGAGCTTTTCTCCCACTTAATGTGCACTTTTCCCCTTTAATTGCTTCAGTCATTTGAATGCAACAAGGCAAACATGTTCATGCTGTAACATAAGCCCAGGGTGTGTATAAATAGTTTTTTTTCCCCCTGCCTACTTGCATTTGTTCCTCGAGTGAAATTAAAGCAGGAAAATTGAACAAGAGCTTAGCTAGAATAATCCGATACTCGACCATTTCCCCACCCTGGTAAAATCAATTTGCTGTAAATCAAATAATCTCAATTACAGAAGAACCCTAGTGTTTAACCACTGCAGTTTCAGCAAAATAGAAAGATAAACGAAATAAAAGTGCCAGTAAACACAGCAGTTTTACATATGACAGAAATTTCAGTTAAAATTTACCACTCAAAAATATTTTATGTATCTCATATCTAGTATGTGCATAATAAAGTTTATTTTATTTGCTCAATTTTTGCTCATGGTGATAGTCTTTTTCATAAATGTGTTTATTATTTTTTAATGTATAATGACCTTGGGTGTGAGAAATGCATTTTATGCGTAAGGAAGCATAAACTGTGTGTGTTGTATTAATAAAACTTCAATAAAAATGTACTGTTTTATTGCATATATTTTTGACTCTTGATTTTTTTGCTTTTCAGACCTTACACTTAAATGCACTTAAACGAAAGAGGAATTTTCTTTTTGAGTCTTTTGTTTGGTCTGAAAATTGGGAGGGGGTGGTGGTGGTTGTTTTTTAGTTCTGGGTATGGTGTCATATATATTTCTTTCTTTTAAATCTGTTTATTTCTGTTTGCCATGACTGTTTTGTGTGTTCCACTGGTATTGCTTCATTATTTAAATGGGGTCAAACTGGTCCAAATGCATTTGCATGTTCATATGCCTGGTTTTCTTAAGCACAAAGGTTATGCCGCTTTTCCACTACAAACGCGGCTGAGCCGTGCCGTGCCGAGTCGAGCTGAGTCGAGCTGAGCGGGGCTGTTAGAGTTGCATTTCGACTACAACCGCGCTGAACCGCGCTGGCTGGAAGTGGGTGGACACATTGGGTGGAGTTAGTGAAAGTGGGTGGACGTCACGTGATGTCGTTAAGCAGCACAAACAGTGACATCAGTGACAGTGGCGGAACAAGTCAGAGCCGGGCCGGGGGCGGGGCAAATGACCGGGCCCTTTATTAAAGCTTATCATAACATCATTTTAGGCTACAAAATGTCCGCAACTGCGGTGTTTACCAATTTCAACACTACCGGGTGCAACTATGTTATTTAGTACATCAAGTCCTTCAAACGAACATGTAACTCAGAAACAAAAAACATTAGGATACTGTACATGGCTCATAATAAAACATCAATAGCCTATACTGCGCACATTATTTGAAGGGCATACGAATGAGCGCTCAGAGGTTGCAACGGTGACAGGAAGAGTCAGAAATAAAAGGAGGGCGGTGCAAACCTCACTGAATGCACTGTGTTTACCAATTTCAACACTACGGGGTGCAACTATGTTATTTTGTACATTAAGTCCTTCAAACGAACATGTAACTCAGAAACAAAAAAACATTAGGCGACATACTGTACATGGCTCATAATAAAACATCAATAGCCTACTGCGCGCATTATTTGAAGGGCATACGGCGAGCCTTGCGCTCCGCGAACTCGTCCACGATGCTCTGTATGTCACTGATTCAGTGAGCTTTTAAGCGGTAGTCTCACGACCCGGATAGTAAACAATAAACATGGAGGACATGGAGTCGTTAGTGTTGCTGGTCTTGGTGCTGTGGCTTGTTGTCACCGACAACGCCAACAGATACTGGCAAGAGCGTATAGATGAGGCGAGGCGCATAAGGCTTCAGAAATTCTCGTAATTCGTAATTCTTCTTCTTCCGGGTTTGCGGTGTTTACAGATCCCAGCGCGCTTGCGGGGCGTGTGTGGGCATGTGAGGACACTCCTCCTCACCAATCAGTGCACAGGGGAGTGTCTGCTCACGCCCCCAACCTCACTCGGCACGGCTTGGCTCGCTTCAGCCCCACTCCAAAACGGTGCGAGTTTTAGGGGCTAAGCAGGGCTGAAGCGAGCTGAGTCGTGCTGGTTTTTGGTAGTCGAAACGCGAGCCGTGTCGGGCTGAAGCGAGCTGAAGTGAGCTGAAAAAGGGTAGTGGAAAAGGGCCATTAGTGACCTCGTGCAAAACTAAGAGCTAAGCTTGGGAAACGATCCAATCCTTGGTAAATGTACCCTATTGAGTGGTGTTTTTCTAGCACAGTCTGAAAGTGATTTCAGGCTTTGGGGAGTCTAAATGGGGAATCCTAAAGTGGTTCCATGTTCACAAACACTTTTTTTTTTTTGCTTTTTTTTAAAATAAACTTTGTATTCTGTCTTTTATATCTTTTTGTACCAATAGTATTTTTGTGCAAGTTAAAGACTGAATAAAGCTTTTGAAATATAATAAAGTATGTGTTGGTTCATCACAGTGGTTAGCACTGTTACCTCACAGCAAGAAGGTCCTGGGTTCGAGCCCAATGGCTGGTGTTTGTATGTTCTCCCTGTGTCTGGGTGGTTTTCCTCCAGGTGCTCTGGTTTCCACTACAGCCCAAAGACTGCAGGTTAGGCTAATTGGTGGCTCTAAATTGACTGTACCGGTAGGTGTGAGTTTGTGTCTGTGTGTTAGTCAAGTCAAGTTTATTTGTATAGCGCTTTTAACAGTAAACATTGTCGCAAAGCAGCTTTACAGAATTTGAACGACTTAAAATATGAGCTAATCTATCCCCAATGAGCAAGCCTATGGCGACGGTGGCAAGGTAAAACTCCCTCAGACGACATGAGGAAGAAACCTCGAGAGGAACCAGGCTCAAAAGGGAACTCATCCTCATTTGGGCGACAACAGACATAAAGTCGGCTTCATTGATGGTATAAACCCCCAGCGACTGAAACCCAAGCGCAAAACCGTTCACAACAACCGCAGTCCGAAAGTCAGCAAGTCAACTGTAGTCCTAAAGTCAGCAACTCAACTGCAGTCCCCAGCCACAAAACACCACTCCAAGAGTCCAGAGCGTCCTCCAGGCGCGACCCCCAACTGTCCACATGGGGCCGCCCTCCACAGGAGGGTTGCGATGAGACTCCAACTAGACACAGGGCACCAGGATGGATCAGGCAGGTCCAAGGTGCAGAAGAGGTCAGTATCTCGATCCCAAGACTGACATGTAACTCAGAGGGACAGATTGAGGGGGGGACACAGGTTAAAAAAAAACACAGGTTAGCCCTGGGGGCAGCATGGTGGTGTAGTGGTTAGCGCTGTTGCCTCACAGCAAGAAGGTCTGGGTTCGAGCCCCGTGGCCGGCGAGGGCCTTTCTGTGTGGAGTTTGCATGTTGTCCGCGTGGGTTTCCTCCGGGTGCTCCGGTTTCCCCCACAGTCCAAAGACATGCAGGTTAAGTTAACTGGTGACTCTAAATTGACCGTAGGTGTGAATGTGAGTGTGAATGGTTGTCTGTGTCTATGTGTCAGCCCTGTGATGACCTGGTGACTTGTCCAGGGTGTACCCTGCCTTTCACCCATAGTCAGCTGGGATAGGCTCCAGCTTGCCTGTGACCCTGTAGAACAGGATAAAGCGGCTAGAGATAATGAGATGAGATGAGGTTAGCCCTGTTACCCCTTTTCCACCAAATCAGTTCCAGGGCTGGTTCGGTGCTGGTGCTGGTTCACAACTCGTTCAACTTGCGAGCCAGCTGAGAACCAGTTTGCTTTTCCATAGCTCGGTGTGCTAAGCGGAGCCACGTCATTACGTCGCTGTATGTTTCAGTTACGTCGCTGCGTTTGCATAAACCTTGGTGCAAACATCGTAGCAACAACAACACGGAGAAGAAGCAGCAACAACAACAGTAATAATGGATGACTTCGCGTTTGTACAGCTGCTGCTTCTCGCCGCTTAAAAAAGGTGACCTTTCGCAATCTTGCTATTGTTGTTGGTCTTAACACCCCCCACCCCCGCTGACATAAGCGGTTCTTTCCTCTGGCCCAGCAAAGAGTTGGTGCTAGCCTGGAACCAGTTTTTCTGGCCCCAGAGCCAGTTCTTTGTCAGTGGAAACAGAAAACCCGGTTCCAAACTAAGCACTGGCCCCGAACCAGCCCTGGAACTGCTTTGGTGGAAAAGGGACGTGTTAGCACCACAATATACTGTATCCTTAACTCAGGTGCAATATATGTATATAGGAATCATTGTATATAGAATCCCTTCATTTTGCTTTTACTTAAGTTATTGAACTTATTTACATTTATTTTATTTTATTCTTTCAGAAATTGGATCTTTCTTTGTCACTGGGGTTTGTACATTTAATATGCATCGTATCTTTCACACTGAATTGTGGATGTAGTGTACATTAAAAAAAAAAAGAGTTAAGGTGCATAATTGGATTTTTAGAACAAAACTTTAAAAATATACTAGTATACACCGTTCTAGGTAAAAGATGTATCACAGGTGTGGGGTGGGGGTTTTGCGATTGTTGTTGGTCTTAACAACTCTGCCCCCCCGCTGACTTAAGCGGTTCTTTTCTCTGGCCCAGCAAAGAGTCGGTGCTAGCCTGGAACCGGTTTTTCTGGCGCCAGAGCCAGTTCTTTGTCAGTGGAAACAGAAAACCCGGTTCCAAACTAAGCACTGGCCCCGAACCAGCCCTGGAACTGCTTTGGTGGAAAAGGGGCATGTTGTGATGACCTGGCGACTTGTGTACCCCGGACAAGTACTCGCCCACAGTCAGCCGGGATAGGCTCCCTCCGGCTTGCCTGCAACCCTGTAGAACAGGATAAGATGGATGGATGGCAGAGCATTTTTAAAGGATTTTCCACTAGGAGACCAACTGGTCTGGGCAATACAATCACAGGCCCCAGAGTCCATGCGGCTGCACCGCTGCGGCATATTCTGTGATGCAAAATGGTTCACCAATCACCATACAGACAAACACACTACAGTGACTACACAGCTATCAGGAGCAATTACCAAGCACAAATGTTATGTCAAAGACACTCAGAGTTACACAGTAATGACATCGGATTCTGACATCAGCCAGCTCAGTAACCAAATTTTAGTTTTGTTTTTCTTAACCAACATGATCTTGTGTGTATATCTTATAACATAGATCTTCGTTTTCCTTGTTAAATGTATACTTACATGGTACTTGGTTAATTAATTGCAACTGATTGAACCAAGGGCGACATGGTGGTGTAGTGGTTAGCGCTGTCACCTCACAGCAAGAAGGTCTGGGTTCGAGCCCCATGGCTGACGAAGGCCTTTCTGTGTTGAGTTTGCATGTTGTCTGCGTGGGTTTCCTCCAGGTGCTCCAGTTTCCCCCACAGTCCAAAGACATGCAGGTTAGGTTAACTGGTGACTCTAAATTGACCGTGAGTGTGAATGGTTGTCTGTGTCTGTGTGTCAGCCCTGTGATGACCTGGCGACTTGTCCAGGGTGTACCCCGCCTTTCGCCCGTAGTCAGCTGGGATAGGCTCCAGCTTGCCTGCGACCCTGTAGAACAGGATAAAGCGGCTAGAGATAATGAGATGAGATGAGCTCCCATCATGTGAACAGGGTATTCGGTGGTCTTTATGGCTTGATGTGGAACTGAGAGAGGAAACTGTGGACTGTTTAACCCTTTCACCACTGTAACTTTATATGCAGACTGGTATATAAAAATTTGAGGTTATTCCATGAAATCTAGTCCTACGTGAGCTGATGGCGGAGTCGGTGCTGTGCGCCTCATCGGCTATAAGCCATGTACGATGAGATTGAGTGAGTGGAATAACATCCACATTCACTGGATTTTGAGAAATGGAGCTTTTTTTTTTTATTTTTGCAAATTCAAACTTCGTACAAATGTCTGACAGTCATTTCCGCTTGGAATGTAAACAGACTGGTGACATGATAGTAGCACTTGGTGAGATACTAATAATAATGATTCTTGAAAAATAAAAAAAGATGCGTTCTGACCATCATACTTTCATTCCATTTTGGGGGGGGGGGGGGGGGGGGGTGTTTGAGTCGGGTTTTATTTATTAGTCGTTTGGTCCAGCGGCATTGTTTTTCTCTGCTCATGGTATGAGCTGATAGCCTAGTAGTAGAGTAGCCAATCAGAGCACACGATTGCTCATATCCAGTGAATGTTGATAGAATAAATTTCTTGATATAAAGAAATACCATTAACACGAAGTACCTCTGTGATCAATTTTGTATTAACCGGTATGCCATTTTTAAAGAAAATGGTGAGCTAGTGGGTACCGTTGGAAGCTAGATGATTTCTGCTTCAGGAAAATGTAATGCTTATGATGATAAACTGAACACGGGTAAATTCATGTTTTATCCAATGTTTACTGAAACGTGCGTAAACTTGATTAACGTAAAATAATTGTGCTTATCTACGTTGTCGTAGGAACTCCCAGGGAATCTGACTTCTTAACCGATCGGCATGTACAATACACAGGTTTCCCCTCCTACAATGAGACCAGAACAGTGGTGAAAGGGTTGAGATGTCCCTAAAGACTGGTTTGAGAAAGATCTGGATAGTTTGTCTGTCTGCTGCTATGAATGAGTCCTAATTTTTCATTTTTCTTGAACAGTACTGACCAGCGTGCTGTAGCAGTGACGACATGAGTTGGAGTTTCCTGATGCGTCTCCTGGTGGAGCTCTCCAACCACTCAACATTTGTGGGCAAGCTGTGGCTTACGCTGCTCATTGTGTTCCGGATTGTACTGACCGTGGTGGGTGCCGAGACGATATACAAAGATGAAGAGAGCGAGTTTATATGCAATACAACCCAGCCTAGTTGCAAAAATATGTGCTATAATGCATTTGCACCACTCTCGCATGTAAGGTTCTGGGTTTTTCAGACCATCATGATCACCACACCCTCTATTCTGTACCTTGCCTTTGCCATGCACAAGATCGCACGCATGGAGGACGATGATTACGGACCACGGGGTAGGCGCAAACGCATGCCTCTGGTAAACCGCAGTGCCAATAAAACTGCGAGGAGGCTGAGGACAGTGGTAAGGAGGACCCCATGATCACCGAGGAGATCGAGCCAGAAAATGACAAGGAAAAAGAAAAGAAGGATGAGAGGAAGAAACATGACGGCCGGAGACGGATCAAGCGTGATGGCCTGATGAAGGCATACGTGCTGCAGCTTTTATTACGTGCGGCTTTCGAGGTGGCCTTCCTGTCTGGCCAGTGTCTGCTGTATGGGTTTGTGGTGGCCCCGTCATACGTGTGTTCGCGTAGCCCATGTCCCCCCACAGTGGATTGCTTTGTGTCACGTCCCACCGAGAAGACCGTCTTCCTGCTCATCACGTATGCCGTGAGCTCCCTCTGCCTGCTGCTCACCGTGCTCGAGATCTCGCACTTGGGCATCAGTGGCGTCCGTGACATATTCCAGAGCCGTGCAAGGTGCCGCCACCAACAACATCAAGCCAGTCAGACGGCCTCGGTCTACCCACGTTTCATACCCTCTGGCAACCCAGGTGCAAAAGCTGAATGCAGTCTTCGTGACTTGGGCCGTGAGTCTCAGGGTGATGAGGCGTCCTCACGGGAGCTGGGCCATCTGCGGCGCCACCCGAATCTAGCACAGCAGCACCTGGACCAGGGTTACCAGGATGAGGAGGAGACTCGACTGTGAAGCAGCAGCCCCGAGTCCAACGGCTTTTGATATTTCTGTTTTCCACCTCGTGTGTGATGTGTATATGAGGTGTATATGTTGAATGCATCTCTCTTTGGATGAGAACAGCAAGGCGGGGGGGGGGGGGGGGGGGGGGGTTGGGGGGGGGGGGGGCTTGATGTGGATTCATCTGGCCATTCTGTTTGAGTCTTTTGTTTGGTCTGAAAATTGGGGGTGGGGGGTGGGGGGGGTTGTTGTTGTTTTTGTTTTTTAGTTCTGGGTATGGTGTCATATATATAGTTCTTTCTTTTAAATCTGTTTATTTCTGTTTGCCATGACTGTTTTGTGTGTTCCACTGATATTGCTTCGTAACTTGAAGTGTTATGCGTAAATGGGTACACAGCAGTGAGCTTTTCTCCCACTTAATGTGCACTTTTCCCTAGGGCTGCTCGACATTGGAAAAAATCAATATCACGATTTTTTCAGTAAATATTGATATCGCGATTTTTAAAACGATATTTATACACCTTTTTTTAAAGCCCCGATCATCAACACCCGAGGCACCGGGCCACATTTTTATAGTACAGGCCTCATAGGCTACCTATCAACCCTTCCCGTTGTACCCTGAACCGCCTTTTACTTAAACTATTTACTGTGCAAGCGCGTACTTTGCATAGGTCCTATCGCCTGCACAAGGCTCACGTTCTCCTCACTCAACATTTCCGATCACAGAGGATGGAGCCAGCGCTGGTATTACCAGTGATTACTGCGTAACGTCCACACTGGCTCGTAGCCAGCCAAGGATAAAATCTCTCTCTCTCTCTCACACACTCACACACACACACACTACAACGTAAGCTTGTGTGTTGTTAAGACACCAACATTAAACACGCACACACACGGACTGGCCATTGGGAGTAGCGGGAGTTTTCCCGGTGGGCCGGTGGTTCAGCGTGGGCCGGCGGAGGAAAAAAAAAAACTGTTAACATTGCTTATCATATTAAAGGCCAGCGCGCAACTATAATAAACAATGTTAACAGTTTCTTAAAGAAACTGTTAACATTGCTTATCATATTAAAGGCCAGCGCGCAACTGTTTTTTTTTTTTTTTTTCTCCACCGGCCCACACTGAACCACCGGCCCACCGGGAAAACTCCCGCTACTCCCGATGGCCAGTCCGTGTGTGAACACGCACAATATAGAGACAAGTCCTTAAGAATTAACATACATGAAAATAGCTCAGCGGCATGTAAACATTCCCTGAAAGTGTAGGTGGCACTGCGGCTAGATGCTACGTGAAATGGCACAAGGCAAACACCATGCTTCGCTCAGTCAACAGACAAAATCCACGAACCCAGTAGTCCTCCTACTACTGTGGGTTAGTGTTCTGTGGCCAAAAACACCCTATGCACAGTCATTCCAAAACATCCCCACTAGTTGCAGGTTATGTCTCAAATACAGATATGCGTTGTGGATTAAGCGATCTATTTTCAAGCATCAGGCTTCTCTTCCTTCATCTTCCAAATGTGGACTCCGCTATCTTTTTGGCATGTCAGCATTGAAATACCATTTGCAGAGATATTTCACTCGAAAAGTAAAAGCAACACATGATTAGGGCTACATGATTAGCAGGGGGACACCGTTTTAAGCGCACGGAATTTTAAAAACAATGTAATTACATCCGAGTCCGTCTACATCGCGCAATAAACCCGTCCTTAGCAGAACCTACTTCAAAGCATGATGCTAGCTGCAGATGCACAAGTCAAAATCAAATGAACCCAAGTAAACATGCCGCGGCGGGCAACATTAATAACCAAATTTCCTTACCTTAAAACGCTGCCTTGACCACAGGACGACTCGCAATTATTCCACTTAAATCCACACGGTTTAACACATCTAACACAGCTAGCAAGCTGGATATGTGCTATTATTGTTGTGCTTGTTTTCTTCCGTAGATGCCATTTTTACATTACCCAGTCCCACATCCAAAAATATGACGTAAATATATGTTAATTGTATTATTATAACAATTAGCAAGCAAATCAAACAACATATTAACAAATCAATATATTAAATCACCCGACACGTATGAAAACAGAAGAACTGATTTTTTACTGTTGCGGAGATATCGCGGGAGTAGAATGGATGACACCCATCCTGTTTATTCCCCCTCAAGCACACAGCACAAGGTTACATGGGGGAGAAATACCAGCTACATTTTACATGTGGAAGCCAGAAGTCTTTAACTTTTTACCAGCTTGTCGACATTGGGGACGGACTCTGGGCAGTTGCTATTTTCATGACATTGTTGAGATGTCCATGGGTCAGATGACTACGCAGTTTCGATTTATTAATATTCATTACTGAAAATGCCTGTTCACATAAATATGTTGTCCCGAACATACAGAGTATTTTACCCGCAAAGGCCGTGATAATTGGGTACTCTGATGGCAATGACTGATAGAAAGATTGGATTCCAACAGATGCGTATTTATCCTTCAATGGCGCGCAACACTGCAGGTCTATGAGTTCTATTTGCATCGCCTCTGGGACCTCAGAAGCGTCTGTCGTGAATGGAGAGCGAAAAAGCACAAAGTCCTTTTCCAGTTCAGAGAAAACCGTGAAACGATTGGCAAACTCATGCATGAGTTCTGAAAGCAAACTTGCATACTTGTCCATACTCTGATCATTGAGAGGCAGAGATTTTAGAGAGGGGAAGTGGGCTGCATTGCGCTTGCAGAGCTGCGTCTTCCATAATGAAAGTTTACTTTGAAATGCACGGACACTGTCGTAATACTCGGTGACGAGTTTGTTGCGACCTTGCATTGTAACGTTCAAGAAATTTAAGTGTTCCGTTATGTCCACTAAAAAGGCAAGGTCTCTAGTCCAGTCGGGGTCATCCAATTCCTCCACGGGCTTCCCTTTCGCCTCCATAAACTCTGCTATTTCAGTGCGTAATTTGAAAAACTGTTTGAGAACTGTGCCTCTGCTCAACCAACGCACATCGGTATGATAGGGAAGGCCCTGATGAATGTCATTTTCCAAAAGAAAAACATCAAACTGCCGATGGTTAAGTCCTCTTGCTCTGATAAAATTCACAGTGGCAAGAACAACGCTCATAACATGCTCCATTTTCAGACTTTTGCAGCACAAAGCCTCTTGGTGTAATATGCAGTGAAAGTTCCAAAATACCCGTTCTGGATTAGCCTCACGTACCTTTTCTCTCAACTTCGTAACCACTCCGGTCTTCCTACCTACCATGGAAGGTGCACCGTCCGTAGCCACACTGACAGCTCGACTCCAGTCCACCTCCAGATTGTCAAGGGCCCCGACAAGGCTAACATACAAGTCGTTAGCTGTAGTGGTGTCTGTCATAGGCACAAGGGAAACAAACTCCTCAGTGATGTTTAAAGAAGCATCCACTCCGCGAATAAATATCGCTAACTGGGCCACATCAGTGTGCTCATCGAGAGCAATGGAGAATGCGATGAAGGACTTAATCTTCTCTTTAAGTTGGCTGTTCAAGTCGCTGGAGAGTTCTTCCACTCTCTCGGTCACCGTAGTTCGGGATAAGCTGATGTTCGCAAAAGCTTGTCGCTTTTCTGGACACACTAGGTCGGCTGCCTTGAGCATGCACGTCTTGACGAATGCACCCTCTGAAAATGGCTTGGACACTTTTGCGATCTCCCACGCGATGATGTAGCTCGCCTTCACTGCCCCTAACATGAAATAAAATGTACAACAAAGATATTGAGACACCCCTCTTTGAAAACAGCCGCATTTAACATTAAAGGAGAACTGAAGATGATGTATGATATTAAAACGAACCTTCATGTGTCTCTCGAGACTTTGAGAAAGCTGCTTGCTGTTTTTGAAGGTTTGAGGCAAGCTCATTTAGCTTTTCAGTCCTGCGTTGCCCGGTGAATTGGCTGTATTTGTCGGCGTGGGTCTCGTAATGTCTTTTGACATTGTATTCCTTCGGTACAGCCACTTGTTGCGAACAAATCAGACAAACAGGTTTTCCCCCTACTTCCCAGAAAAAGTATTTCTTTCTCCATTTTTCCTGAAAGATGCGACCCTCAGAATCAACTTTTCTCTTTTTAGACAACATCTTGTGAACGAGCAACAACTAGCTACTCTACATTAAATCCGGGTCATTGCACCTGCGCGTGCTGCAGCAAGCAGAGAGCAGCTAAAAACGAACCGATGGATTACACGAAAATGGAATCAAATTGAAACATTAGATTTAAAATCATTACGAAAAAACCCCCCAAAACATTCGATTTTTATTAATTTATTATTAAAAAAAAAAATCTCATGAACCACCGGGCCGGATGTGATGACCAATCGGGCCGTATCCGGCCCTCGGGCCGTTACCATGGCACCCCAGGCTTAGCTAGAATAATCCGATACTCGACCATTTCCCCACCCTGGTAAAATCAATTTGCTGTAAATCAAATAATCTCAATTACAAAAGAACCCTCGTGTTTAACCACTGCAGTTTCAGCAAAATAGAAAGATAAACGAAATAAAAGTGCCAGTAAACACAGCAGTTTTACATATGACAGAAATTTCAGTTAAAATTTACCACTCAAAAATATTTTATGTATCTCATATCTAGTATGTGCATAATAAAGTTTATTTTATTTGCTCAATTTTTGCTCATGGTGATACAGTCTTTTTCATAAATGTGTTTATTATTTTTTAATGTATAATGACCTTGGGTGTGAGAAATGCATTTTATGCGTAAGGAAGCATAAACTGTGTGTGTTGTATTAATAAAACTTCAATAAAAATGTACTGTTTTATTGCATATATTTTTGACTCTTGATTTTTTTGCTTTTCAGACCTTACACTTAAATGCACTTAGGCTTTTGTCTAAACGGGGGAACAGGGGCGCTGCGCCCTCTTAAGGCCAATTTATGCTGACAACCCAGTCCTCGCAGACGGCGTCGCAGACAGTGTCTGCGTAGCCCCCCACCTTCGCAGACGCTCTGCGCGCACCTCCCACAAATTGTAACCACCGCAGAAGCCTCGCAGACAAGAGGGCTCTGATTGGTCCACTCTACCCGCTGTACACGCACTTCCGCTTCCCTACTTTCCCGGTTTGTTTTGTTTTCACGACCGGCATTTTTAAAAACACGAGCGAAGATGGAGCAGCATGAAGAGCGGTTGATTGAGGAAGTGAAGAAGTACGGCCATCTATACGACTCCAGTTCTAGTCATTATAAAAAAGTTCTAGTCATTATAAGTAACCGGAGGATAAACACTCCATTAACCACACCCACCAACTACTCCTAGCGACTTCTCGCCCCCTTGCGTTGTGCCGGTGAATAACATCGCGCACGCCTATTATCCCCGCTCAACAATAAATTACAACTGTCTGCGAAAAGCTATCTGCGAAAGCCTTGTCGCACAAGCATGCAGAGGCCTTTACTCTCGGCGTGCGCCCCCTTACCGACTCCGTGAAAACATCCCAGCAACACTACGTGACAATGTGTCTGATCATCAAATACGTCATAATTGCTCCAAAAATATTCCAATCATAGTAGATACACCGCCAGACGGTGCAAAAACAATCCGAATTGGCGTTTTCCAGACTGAGGCGCCATGTTGTTTAGTTGTTTACTTGTCGCGGCTGCTCTCGCGAGATTTGACATGGGTTGCAAACAAGGTCAGCTGACTTGTAGAGCGAGATTTCTCGAGACTGAATGACCTTTCACCCACCGGCGCGGGAGCTTTTGACAGAAGTAATTCGCGAGTTGTTTTTGTTGACACTTGGGCATTTAAAGATGTCATCCCGCGGCACGAAGCGGAAGAAAGCCAAAGACTGTCTAGGGCAGAAGAAGATTAGGCCAAATAAAAAAAAAAAAAAAAAGTGTGTTTCCGGTAACCCGACCGATCGAGAATTTCCGCGTCGAAATTGCCGACCGTAAAGTTTTGATTACAAATTTCCCTCTATATTTTAGTGTAAGCGGCGTTAGTTTGTCATAATTTTTTGTTTCAACGCATTCAAGTTGTGAAAGAAACGATAAAAAGTAAAATGTTTCGCCACTTCTATCAGCCCTCCTGCATAAACTGAGCCGAGCCGCCATTTTGAATCCTCATTCAAGGCTGTAATGCAAATTGCTTCATTTTCAGTATACAAGTGTACTTCCATGGCAGGGAAAAACACTACATTTTGCCGCCTATGTAGTCCCCTATTTATACAAATAGGAGTCATTCAGGATTCAGCCATGTTTTTGCTCGACCCAAGTTCTACAGTAGGCTACGCTAGGCCGTCTGCTTTTAATGGAAGTAGCCTAGCCTAGGACGTTATTTTCACGTTATTTCTTGATAAGGTGTTTTCACGTTATTACATGAAAATATCATGAAATATCGCTTCCGTAGATCATAACTCAAACTCTCGCGATATTTTTTTTATTCGTTTAAAGATTTAAAACACTTATTTTATTATGATGTGTGGTATAAAGGATTCTGTGCCAAAATAATATTTTGTAAGATGTTTACTTATGTTAATTTTTTCGAACAAAATAAAAAAAAATTAAGGAAAAAAAAACTTTCCTACCTACCGACCTTATTTTAGTATTTCATGTTACCGGAAACACACTTTTTTTTTTTTTGGCCTTCCTTTTCTTTTTCAATGTTGACAGACAATTTGTTACAATTTCCCTCTCAGATAGCCTCAGAATGTCCCACTGGAGCATTTTTCAAAGGCTTTGCACGGCGGGGGGGGACAACCGGCACCATCTCCCCCCCGCTCCCTCGCCATGGTGAGCGCCCTCATACTAAATTTTTCTAGAAAAAACCCTGAATGAGTCCTAATTTTTCATTTTTCTTGAACAGTACTGACCAGCGTGCTGTAGCAGTGACGACATGAGTTGGAGTTTCCTGATGCGTCTCCTGGTGGAGCTCTCCAACCACTCAACATTTGTGGGCAAGCTGTGGCTTATGCTGCTCATTGTGTTCCGGATTGTACTGACCGTGGTGGGTGCCGAGACGATATACAAAGATGAAGAGAGCGAGTTTATATGCAATACAACCCAGCCTAGTTGCAAAAATATGTGCTATAATGCATTTGCACCACTCTCGCATGTAAGGTTCTGGGTTTTTCAGACCATCATGATCACCACACCCTCTATTCTGTACCTTACCTTTGCCATGCACAAGATCGCACGCATGGAGGACGATGATTACGGACCACAGGGTAGGCGCAAACGCATGCCTCTGGTAAACCGCAGTGCCAACCAAAACTGTGAGGAGGCTGAGGACAGTGGTAAGGAGGACCCCATGATCACCGAGGAGATCGAGCCAGAAAATGACAAGGAAAAAGAAAAGAAGGATGAGAGGAAGAAACATGACGGCCGGAGACGGATCAAGCGTGATGGCCTGATGAAGGCATACGTGCTGCAGCTTTTATTACGTGCGGCTTTCGAGGTGGCCTCCCTGTCTGGCCAGTGTCTGCTGTATGGGTTTGTGGTGGCCCCGTCATACGTGTGTTCGCATAGCCCATGTCCCCCCACAGTGGATTGCTTTGTGTCGCGTCCCACCGAGAAGAACGTCTTCCTGCTCATCACGTATGCTGTGAGCTCCCTCTGCCTGCTGCTCACCGTGCTCGAGATCTCGCACTTGGGCATCAGTGGCGTCCGTGACATATTCCAGAGCCGTGCAAGGTGCCGCCACCAACAACATCAAGCCAGTCAGACAGCCTCGGTCTACCCACGTTTCATACTCCATGGCAACCCAGGTGCAAGAGCTGAATGCAGTCTTCGTGACTTGGGCCGTGAGTCTCAGGGTGATGAGGCGTCCTCACGGGAGCTGGGCCATCTGCGGCGCCACCCGAATCTAGCACAGCAGCACCTGGACCAGGGTTACCAGGATGAGGAGGAGACTCGACTGTGAAGCAGCAGCCCCGAGTCCAACGGCTTTTGATATTTCTGTTTTCCACCTCGTGTGTGATGTGTATATGAGGTGTATATGTTGAATGCATCTCTCTTTGGATGAGAACAGCAAGGCTTCTCAGTGCCATACAAAAAAATTCTTATTTTTTTATGAATGTTTTTGCTTACTGCTATTCATAATGTGGACTTTTTTTGGGGGGGGGGGGGGGGGGGGGGCTTGATGTGGATTCATCTGGCCATTCTGTTTGAGTCTTTTGTTTGGTCTGAAAATTGGGGGGGGGGGGGGGGGGGGTTGTTGTTTTTGTTTTTTAGTTCTGGGTATGGTGTCATATATATTTCTTTCTTTTAAATCTGTTTATTTCTGTTTGCCATGACTGTTTTGTGTGTTCCACTGATATTGCTTCGTAACTTGAAGTGTTATGCGTAAATGGGTACACAGCAGTGAGCTTTTCTCCCACTTAATGTGCACTTTTCCCCTTTAATTGCTTCAGTCATTTGAATGCAACAAGGCAAACATGTTCATGCTGTAACATAAGCCCAGGGTGTGTATAAATAGTTTTTTTTCCCCCCTGCCTACTTGCATTTGTTCCTCGAGTGAAATTAAAGCAGGAAAATTGAACAAGAGCTTAGCTAGAATAATCCGATACTCGACCATTTCCCCACCCTGGTAAAATCAATTTGCTGTAAATCAAATAATCTCAATTACAGAAGAACCCTAGTGTTTAACCACTGCAGTTTCAGCAAAATAGAAAGATAAACGAAATAAAAGTGCCAGTAAACACAGCAGTTTTACATATGACAGAAATTTCAGTTAAAATTTACCACTCAAAAATATTTTATGTATCTCATATCTAGTATGTGCATAATAAAGTTTATTTTATTTGCTCAATTTTTGCTCATGGTGATACAGTCTTTTTCATAAATGTGTTTATTATTTTTTAATGTATAATGACCTTGGGTGTGAGAAATGCATTTTATGCGTAAGGAAGCATAAACTGTGTGTGTTGTATTAATAAAACTTCAATAAAAATGTACTGTTTTATTGCATATATTTTTGACTCTTGATTTTTTTGCTTTTCAGACCTTACACTTAAATGCACTTAAACGAAAGAGGAATTTTCTTTTTGAGTCTTTTGTTTGGTCTGAAAATTGGGAGGGGGTGGTGGTGGTGGTTGTTTTTTAGTTCTGGGTATGGTGTCATATATATTTCTTTCTTTTAAATCTGTTTATTTCTGTTTGCCATGACTGTTTTGTGTGTTCCACTGGTATTGCTTCATTATTTAAATGGGGTCAAACTGGTCCAAATGCATTTGCATGTTCATATGCCTGGTTTTCTTAAGCACAAAGGTTAGTGACCTCGTGCAAAACTAAGAGCTAAGCTTGGGAAACGATCCAATCCTTGGTAAATGTACCCTATTGAGTGGTGTTTTTCTAGCACAGTCTGAAAGTGATTTCAGGCTTTGGGGAGTCTAAATGGGGAATCCTAAAGTGGTTCCATGTTCACAAACACTTTTTTTTTTTTTTGCTTTTTTTAAAATAAACTTTGTATTCTGTCTTTTATATCTTTTTGTACCAATAGTATTTTTGTGCAAGTTAAAGACTGAATAAAGCTTTTGAAATATAATAAAGTATGTGTTGGTTCATCACAGTGGTTAGCACTGTTACCTCACAGCAAGAAGGTCCTGGGTTCGAGCCCAATGGCTGGTGCTTGTATGTTCTCCGTGTCTGGGTGGTTTTCCTCCGGGTGCTCTGGTTTCCACTACAGCCCAAAGACTGCAGGTTAGGCTAATTGGTGGCTCTAAATTGACTGTACCGGTAGGTGTGAGTTTGTGTCTGTGTGTTAGTCAAGTCAAGTTTATTTGTATAGCGCTTTTAACAGTAAACATTGTCACAAAGCAGCTTTACAGAATTTGAACGACTTAAAATATGAGCTAATCTATCCCCAATGAGCAAGCCTATGGCGACGGTGGCAAGGTAAAACTCCCTCAGACGACATGAGGAAGAAACCTCGAGAGGAACCAGGCTCAAAAGGGAACCCATCCTCATTTGGGCGACAACAGACATAAAGTCGGCTTCATTGATGGTATAAACCCCCACCGACTGAAACCCAAGCGCAAAACCGTTCACAACAACCGCAGTCCTAAAGTCAGCAAGTCAACTGTAGTCCTAAAGTCAGCAACTCAACTGCAGTCCCCAGCCACAAAACACCACTCCAAGAGTCCAGAGCGTCCTCCAGGCGCGACCCCCAACTGTCCACATGGGGCCGCCCTCCACAGGAGGGTTGCGATGAGACTCCAACTAGACACAGGGCACCAGGATGGATCAGGCAAGTCCAAGGAGCAGAAGAGGTCAGTATCTCGATCCCAAGACTGACATGTAACTCAGAGGGACAGATTTGGGGGGGGACAGGTTAAAAAAAACACAGGTTAGCCCTGGGGGCAGCATGGAGGTGTAGTGGTTAGCGCTGTTGCCTCACAGCAAGAAGGTCTGGGTTCGAGCCCCGTGGCCGGCGAGGGCCTTTCTGTGTGGAGTTTGCATGTTGTCCGCGTGGGTTTCCTCCGGGTGCTCCGGTTTCCCCCACAGTCCAAAGACATGCAGGTTAAGTTAACTGGTGACTCTAAATTGACCGTAGGTGTGAATGTGAGTGTGAATGGTTGTCTGTATAACTTTATATGCAGACTGGTATATAAAAATTTGAGGTTATTCCATGAAATCTAGTCCTACGTGAGCTGATGGCGGAGTCAGTGCTGTGCGCCTCATCGGCTATAAGCCATGTACGATGAGATTGAGTGAGTGGAATAACATCCACATTCACTGGATTTTGAGAAATGGAGCTTTTTTTTTTATTTTTGCAAATTCAAACTTCGTACAAATGTCTGACAGTCATTTCCGCTTGGAATGTAAACAGACTGGTGACATGATAGTAGCATTTGGTGAGATACTAATAATAATGATTCTTGAAAAATAAAAAAAGATGCGTTCTGACCATCATACTTTTATTCCATTTTGGGGGGGGTTGAGTCGGGTTTTATTTATTAGTCGGTTGGTCCAGCGGCATTGTTTTTCTCTGCTCATGGTATGAGCTGATAGCCTAGTAGTAGAGTAGCCAATCAGAGCACACGATTGCTCATATCCAGTGAATGTTGATAGAATAAATTTCTTGATATAAAGAAATACCATTAACACGAAGTACCTCTGTGATCAATTCTGTATTAACCGGTATGCCATTTTTAAAGAAAATGGTGAGCTAGTGGGTACCGTTGGAAGCTAGATGATTTCTGCTTCAGGAAAATGTAATGCTTATGATGATAAACTGAACACGGGTAAATTCATGTTTTATCCACTAATGTTTACTGAAACGTGCGTAAACTTGATTAACGTAAAATAATTGTGCTTATCTACGTTGTCGTAGGAACTCCCAGGGAATCTGACTTCTTAACCGATCGGCATGTACAATACACAGGTTTCCCCTCCTACAATGAGACCAGAACAGTGGTGAAAGGGTTGAGATGTCCCTAAAGACTGGTTTGAGAAAGATCTGGATAGCTATGCTGCTATGAATGAGTCCTAATTTTTCATTTTTCTTGAACAGTACTGACCAGCGTGCTGTAGCAGTGACGACATGAGTTGGAGTTTCCTGATGCGTCTCCTGGTGGAGCTCTCCAACCACTCAACATTTGTGGGCAAGCTGTGGCTTACGCTGCTCATTGTGTTCCGGACTGTACTGACCGTGGTGGGTGCCGAGACGATATACAAAGATGAAGAGAGCGAGTTTATATGCAATACAACCCAGCCTAGTTGCAAAAATATGTGCTATAATGCATTTGCACCACTCTCGCATGTAAGGTTCTGGGTTTTTCAGACCATCATGATCACCACACCCTCTATTCTGTACCTTGCCTTTGCCATGCACAAGATCGCACGCATGGAGGACGATGATTACGGACCACAGGGTAGGCGCAAACGCATGCCTCTGGTAAACCGCAGTGCCAACCAAAACTGTGAGGAGGCTGAGGACAGTGGTAAGGAGGACCCCATGATCACCGAGGAGATCGAGCCAGAAAATGACAAGGAAAAAGAAAAGAAGGATGAGAGGAAGAAACATGACGGCCGGAGACGGATCAAGCGTGATGGCCTGATGAAGGCATACGTGCTGCAGCTTTTATTACGTGCGGCTTTCGAGGTGGCCTCCCTGTCTGGCCAGTGTCTGCTGTATGGGTTTGTGGTGGCCCCGTCATACGTGTGTTCGCGTAGCCCATGTCCCCCCACAGTGGATTGCTTTGTGTCGCGTCCCACCGAGAAGACCGTCTTCCTGCTCATCACGTATGCCGTGAGCTCCCTCTGCCTGCTGCTCACCGTGCTCGAGATCTCGCACTTGGGCATCAGTGGCGTCCGTGACATATTCCAGAGCCGTGCAAGGTGCCGCCACCAACAACATCAAGCCAGTCAGACAGCCTCGGTCTACCCACGTTTCATACTCCATGGCAACCCAGGTGCAAGAGCTGAATGCAGTCTTCGTGACTTGGGTCGTGAGTCTCAGGGTGATGAGGCGTCCTCACGGGAGCTGGGCCATCTGCGGCGCCACCCGAATCTAGCACAGCAGCACCTGGACCAGGGTTACCAGGATGAGGAGGAGACTCGACTGTGAAGCAGCAGCCCCGAGTCCAACGGCTTTTGATATTTCTGTTTTCCACCTCGTGTGTGATGTGTATATGAGGTGTATATGTTGAATGCATCTCTCTTTGGATGAGAACAGCAAGGCTTCTCAGTGCCATACAAAAAAATTCTTATTTTTTTATGAATGTTTTTGCTTACTGCTGTTCATAATGTGGACTTTTTTTTGGGGGGGGGCTTGATGTGGATTCATCTGGCCATTCTGTTTGAGTCTTTTGTTTGGTCTGAAAATTGGGTGGGGGGGGGTTGTTTTTGTTTTTTAGTTCTGGGTATGGTGTCATATATATATAGTTCTTTCTTTTAAATCTGTTTATTTCTGTTTGCCATGACTGTTTTGTGTGTTCCACTGATATTGCTTCGTAACTTGAAGTGTTATGCGTAAATGGGTACACAGCAGTGAGCTTTTCTCCCACTTAATGTGCACTTTTCCCCTTTAATTGCTTCAGTCATTTGAATGCAACAAGGCAAACATGTTCATGCTGTAACATAAGCCCAGGGTGTGTATAAATAGTTTTTTTTCCCCCTGCCTACTTGCATTTGTTCCTCGAGTGAAATTAAAGCAGGAAAATTGAACAAGAGCTTAGCTAGAATAATCCGATACTCGACCATTTCCCCACCCTGGTAAAATCAATTTGCTGTAAATCAAATAATCTCAATTACAGAAGAACCCTAGTGTTTAACCACTGCAGTTTCAGCAAAATAGAAAGATAAACGAAATAAAAGTGCCAGTAAACACAGCAGTTTTACATATGACAGAAATTTCAGTTAAAATTTACCACTCAAAAATATTTTATGTATCTCATATCTAGTATGTGCATAATAAAGTTTATTTTATTTGCTCAATTTTTGCTCATGGTGATAGTCTTTTTCATAAATGTGTTTATTATTTTTTAATGTATAATGACCTTGGGTGTGAGAAATGCATTTTATGCGTAAGGAAGCATAAACTGTGTGTGTTGTATTAATAAAACTTCAATAAAAATGTACTGTTTTATTGCATATATTTTTGACTCTTGATTTTTTTGCTTTTCAGACCTTACACTTAAATGCACTTAAACGAAAGAGGAATTTTCTTTTTGAGTCTTTTGTTTGGTCTGAAAATTGGGAGGGGGCGGTGGTGGTTGTTTTTTAGTTCTGGGTATGGTGTCATATATATTTCTTTCTTTTAAATCTGTTTATTTCTGTTTGTCATGACTGTTTTGTGTGTTCCACTGGTATTGCTTCATTATTTAAATGGGGTCAAACTGGTCCAAATGCATTTGCATGTTCATATGCCTGGTTTTCTTAAGCACAAAGGTTAGTGACCTCGTGCAAAACTAAGAGCTAAGCTTGGGAAACGATCCAATCCTTGGTAAATGTACCCTATTGAATGGTGTTTTTCTAGCACAGTCTGAAAGTGATTTCAGGCTTTGGGGAGTCTAAATGGGGAATCCTAAAGTGGTTCCATGTTCACAAACCCTTTTTTTTTTTTTTTGCTTTTTTTTAAAATAAACTTTGTATTCAGTCTTTTATATCGTTTTCTACCAATAGTATTTTTGTGCAAGTTAAAGACTGAATAAAGCTTTTGAAATATAATAAAGTATGTGTTGGTTCATCACAGTGGTTAGCACTGTTACCTCACAGCAAGAAGGTCCTGGGTTCGAGCCCAATGGCTGGTGTTTGTATGTTCTCCCTGTGTCTGGGTGGTTTTCCTCCGGGTGCTCTGGTTTCCACTACAGCCCAAAGACTGCAGGTTAGGCTAATTGGTGGCTCTAAATTGACTGTACCGGTAGGTGTGAGTTTGTGTCTGTGTGTTAGTCAAGTCAAGTTTATTTGTATAGCGCTTTTAACAGTAAACATTGTCGCAAAGCAGCTTTACAGAATTTGAACGACTTAAAATATGAGCTAATCTATCCCCAATGAGCAAGCCTATGGCGACGGTGGCAAGGTAAAACTCCCTCAGACGACATGAGGAAGAAACCTCGAGAGGAACCAGGCTCAAAAGGGAACCCATCCTCATTTGGGCGACAACAGACATAAAGTCGGCTTCATTGATGGTATAAACCCCCACCGACTGAAACCCAAGCGCAAAACCGTTCACAACAACCGCAGTCCTAAAGTCAGCAAGTCAACTGTAGTCCTAAAGTCAGCAACTCAACTGCAGTCCCCAGCCACAAAACACCACTCCAAGAGTCCAGAGCGTCCTCCAGGCGCGACCCCCAACTGTCCACATGGGGCTGCCCTCCACAGGAGGGTTACGATGAGACTCCAACTAGACACAGGGCACCAGGATGGATCAGGCAGGTCCAAGGAGCAGAAGAGCTCAGTATCTCGATCCCAAGACTGACATGTAACTCAGAGGGACAGATTTGGGGGGGGACACAGGTTAAAAAAAACACAGGTTAGCCCTGGGGGCAGCATGGTGGTGTAGTGGTTAGCGCTGTTGCCTCACAGCAAGAAGGTCTGGGTTCGAGCCCCGTGGCCGGCGAGGGCCTTTCTGTGTGGAGTTTGCATGTTGTCCGCGTGGGTTTCCTCCGGGTGCTCCGGTTTCCC
Source organism: Neoarius graeffei (assembly GCF_027579695.1). Classification (NCBI taxonomy): domain Eukaryota; kingdom Metazoa; phylum Chordata; class Actinopteri; order Siluriformes; family Ariidae; genus Neoarius; species Neoarius graeffei. The sequence continues at coordinate 75,845,787 of NC_083577.1, forward strand.
CCACAGTCCAAAGACATGCAGGTTAAGTTAACTGGTGACTCTAAATTGACCGTAGGTGTGAATGTGAGTGTGAATGGTTGTCTGTGTCTATGTGTCAGCCCTGTGATGACCTGGTGACTTGTCCAGGGTGTACCCCGCCTTTCACCCATAGTCAGCTGGGATAGGCTCCAGCTTGCCTGCGACCCTGTAGAACAGGATAAAGCGGCTAGAGATAATGAGATGAGATGAGGTTAGCCCTGTTACCCCTTTTCCACCAAATCAGTTCCAGGGCTGGTTCGGTGCTGGTGCTGGTTCACAACTCGTTCAACTTGCGAGCCAGCTGAGAACCAGTTTGCTTTTCCATAGCTTGGTGTGCTAAGCGGAGCCACGTCATTACGTCGCTGTATGTGTCAGTTACGTCGCTGCGTTTGCATACACCTTGGTGCAAACATCGTAGCAACAACAACACGGAGAAGAAGCAGCAACAACAACAGTAATAATGGATGACTTCGCGTTTGTACAGCTGCTGCTTCTCGCCGCTTAAAAAAGGTGACCTTTCGCGATCTTGCTATTGTTGTTGGTCTTAACACCCCCCACCCCCGCTGACATAAGCGGTTCTTTCCTCTGGCCCAGCAAAGAGTTGGTGCTTGCCTGGAACCAGTTTTTCTGGCCCCAGAGCCAGTTCTTTGTCAGTGGAAACAGAAAACCCGGTTCCAAACTAAGCACTGGCCCCGAACCAGCCCTGGAACTGCTTTGGTGGAAAAGGGACGTGTTAGCACCACAATATACTGTATCCTTAACTCAGGTGCAATATATGTATATAGGAATCATTGTATATAGAATCCCTTCATTTTGCTTTTACTTAAGTTATTGAACTTATTTAAATTTATTTTATTCTTTCAGAAATTGGATCTTTCTTTGTCACTGGGGTTTGTACATTTAATATGCATCGTATCTTTCACACTGAATTGTGGATGTACATTAAAAAAAAAGAGTTAAGGTGCATAATTGGATTTTTAGAACAAAACTTTAAAAATATACTAGTATACACCGTTCTAGGTAAAAGATGTATCACAGGTGTGGGGTGGGGGTTTTGCGATTGTTGTTGGTCTTAACAACTCTGCCCCCCCACTGACTTAAGTGGTTCTTTTCTCTGGCCCAGCAAAGAGTCGGTGCTAGCCTGGAACCGGTTTTTCTGGCGCCAGAGCCAGTTCTTTGTCAGTGGAAACAGAAAACCCGGTTCCAAACTAAGCACTGGCCCCGAACCAGCCCTGGAACTGCTTTGGTGGAAAAGGGGCATGTTGTGATGACCTGGCGACTTGTGTACCCCGGACAAGTACTCGCCCACAGTCAGCCGGGATAGGCTCCCTCCGGCTTGCCTGCAACCCTGTAGAACAGGATAAGATGGATGGATGGCAGAGCATTTTTAAAGGATTTTCCACTAGGAGACCAACTGGTCTGGGCAATACAATCACAGGCCCCAGAGTCCATGCGGCTGCACCGCTGCGGCATATTCTGTGATGCAAAATGGTTCACCAATCACCATACAGACAAACACACTACAGTGACTACACAGCTATCAAGAGCAATTACCAAACACAAATGTTATGTCAAAGACACTCAGAGTTACACAGTAATGACATCGGATTCTGACATCAGCCATCTCAGTAACCAAATTTTAGTTTTGTTTTTCTTAACCAACATGATCTTGTGTGTATATCTTATAACATAGATCTTCGTTTTCCTTGTTAAATGTATACTTACATGGTACTTGGTTAATTAATTGCAACTGATTGAACCAAGGGCGACACGGTGGTGTAGTGGTTAGCGCTGTCACCTCACAGCAAGAAGGTCTGGGTTCGAGCCCCATGGCTGACGAAGGCCTTTCTGTGTTGAGTTTGCATGTTGTCCGCGTGGGTTTCCTCCAGGTGCTCCAGTTTCCCCCACAGTCCAAAGACATGCAGGTTAGGTTAACTGGTGACTCTAAATTGACCGTAGGCGTGAGTGTGAATGGTTGTCTGTGTCTGTGTGTCAGCCCTGTGATGACCTGGCGACTTGTCCAGGGTGTACCCCGCCTTTCGCCCGTAGTCAGCTGGGATAGGCTCCAGCTTGCGACCCTGTAGAACAGGATAAAGCAGCTAGAGATAATGAGATGAGATGAACCAAATGATAAGACATAACTTGGTTTAAAATTTGGTCTCCCATACCTCTTTTCCACCAAATCAGTTCCAGGGCTGGTTCGGGGCCAGTGCTGGTGCTGGTTCACAACTCATTCAACTTGCGAGCCAGCTGAGAACCAGTTTGCTTTTCCATAGCTCGCGGTGCTAAGCGAAGCCACATCAGTTATGTCGCTGTCAGTTACGTTGCTACGTTTGCATAAACCTTGGCGCAAATATCGAAGCAAAAACAACGCGAAAGAAGTAGCAGCAACAACAACAATAATAATAATAATAATAGATGACTTCGCGTTTGTACAGCTGCTGCTTCTCGTCGCTTAAAAATGGCGATCTTTCACGGTCTTGTTATTGTTGTTGGTCTTAACAACCCCCCCCCCCCCCCCCCCCCCCCGCTGACGTAAGCGGTTCTTTCCTCTGGCCCAGCAGAGAGTTGGTGCTAGCCTGGAACCGTTTTTTCTGGCCCCAGAGCCAGTTCTTTGTCAGTGAAAACAGATAACCCGGTTCCGGCCCCGAACCAGCCCTGGAACTGCTTGGTGGAAAAGGGGCACCAGTGAAGCTGGTTTGGCATTGACTAGGAGACCCAATCTGGCCACTGGGAGACCAGTAACTATGTTAAAAAATGGATGGTGCATCACTCACTCCACTGACAAGGAAAGGTACAGGTTGATCACCTCTTTTTGTTTTTTCTCAGAGTGTATCACCTGATGGCAAGGGAAAATAAAATGTAATAATGTGAAAAGTGAAGGAGATTCAGACTTGAGGGACCTTGGAAGGCACTGGGAAAGACAGAAAAAGGAGGGGGGAGGAGGAAGAGGAGGAGGAGGAGGAGGAAAGGCACTTTGGGGCTCCTCTTTTGTCCGTGCTTATTTAGAGCCCTGTTGCCGCCGGGAGGAACAGCACATGGACCCAGGGGCGCCGCTAGAAATCTTGGGCCCTATGAAAGATTACAATTTAGGGCCCCCCCGGTAAAATTTTCAAGCTCAAGCAACTGAATTTGAAGTCTGTTTTTGGCTGCCACTTCGCATGTGATCAGCTACCTAGCAAATTTAGGTGATACAATTATTTGGTATATGAACATTTTAAATGCAGAACTGTCAGAATTAGACTGAATAGACTGTTGCCTTAAAATGAAAGTTCCATGATATATATGGAAGATATATATTTTATTAGGCCACTCAGTAGCCTATGGAGTTCATTCAATCCAAATGTTTGTGTTGAGAGAAACTGCATGCATCACTGTATCAGTATGGATTTATAACATTCTGTATGCGCATTATGGATACTCCAGAGCCCTCCAGCAAACATCATCAATAATCAGGATTACAAAATGTATTCCTTTGTTTCCTCCATTTATTGACTTATTGTATGTGATCAAATGTATGCCTTGATGAATAACTACACTAGTTTTTTGATACAATTACATAGTGCACTGCAAGAAATCCACTAAGTGTTTTTGGTTTCTTTTAGGCATCACACATTTATTAGAAAACACAGCAAATGTTCAGATATTCAAGTTAAATACTTAGCAACAGTATCAATAAATCCACACATGAACAATAGCAATGATATCTATGACCACAGCTAATGTGCAAAATATTAAAGTTAAATACTTAACAATATCAACAAATCCACACATGAACAATGGCAAAACATCTAGACTTAATTATACAATAAAGATACCTATGAAAAAAGGTGATTTTTTTTCACACACAGTGTGATATCCGGACTTCATAATTCATCACACCTGCCCCTGTTTCACAACTTCTAGAATGTACATCTCTGTTGCGCACATAGAAAAACTGACAACTTGCTCTAAGTTGCGCTAACAGAGCTGTGCACACACGGAGCTACACATTTCACTGTCCCGCGCCCAGAATCAGACTGTACCATTAGTAAAAAGGGTGGAGGGGTGAAATGACAATATCATAAATAATTCAAGAAAAATGTTATAGCAAATCATAACCATGTATAATTTGCATATTTTAACAGATGAAATGAAATATTTTATTTCAAAAACTTACACAAGGCAATACTTTTAAAATAATATTCATATCCCTCACAGGCCCCCCTGTCAGTGCCAGGCCCTTAGAATCGTCCTAACTTTCCGCCCCCTAGCGGTGTCCCTGCATGGACCTGATCTGAACGGTTTAAGAGCATTTGGTTGGAAGATGGAGGGCAAAATGTGGTAATTTTTAATACATCAGGCGAACAAAAACCAAAGAAAAAGCGAGAGGAAGTCTATCTTTGACGGTACGGTGTCTCCAAGCACTGAGTTGAGTCGTGCTGCTAGCTTAGCTTTGAACTGTGGTGGTGGTGTTGAAAACAAGTCTTTTTTAAAAGAAAACAAAAAAAGATATGCCTAAAATGTCACTGTGTTTTTCTGATAGTCTGGTGGATTGTGAGTGAAAAGAAAATGGCAGATTTAATGAGGAATATCTTTGGTTTTGCATGAACGAGCAGGACGCGTGTCCCTTCCTGAGGTGAGAGAACAATGGTAAACTCGGCGTTCGGTACCGTTTGGACTTAAACCATGAATTATTTCCAACGGTTTAACGCTTTATAGCGAAGGAGCTTGATTTATCCGAACCGAACATGTTAAATGTGGCTGTTTTTGTGGGAAAAGTTGAGTTTTAAATGTTGTATATTGAAGCAGAAGGATGTGTGAGAGGAGAGGCGACACGTTGCACGCCACATTTTCCTCCTAATGGAAGAAACATCTCTGAGGAACCTGAGGATTGAGGACTTTAATTTTATTTTATGTCTAGTTTTACCAAGTAGAACTGTTAAAGCCTCGAAAGGAAGCTTTTTGCTGAATAATTTGACCCAACAGCGTCCATAAAGAGGCTTATTTTGGTTAGAGTGCCAAAGAAAAACTGATGATGTGATCATCAGTTCGGGCATTGAACCCGACCAACTGACTGACTGAACTGCAGGAGCTTTGGTTCATGTTGGATAAAGTTCTTCTTCAAATAAAATGATTCAATTTATTGGATTAATTCTAAAATACACTACCGTTCAAAAGTTTGGGGTCACCCAGACAATTGTGTTTTCCATGAAAAGTCACACTTTTATTTACCACCATAAGTTGTAAAATGAATAGAAAATATAGTGGAGACATTTTTCTGGCCATTTCGAGCATTTAACCCTCATCCTACCATGCTATTTTACACCTTAATCTTACCATGTGGGGTCCCTTTGGACCCCAATACTTTTCTTTAAAATTAAAACTTATAAAGACAAAATCACCAGATAAGTTTTGTTCAGAACATTAATAACAGCAATACACTAAAGGGCCCAAGGCATAAAGAGCACACTTTATCCTACCAGCCAATTTTACATACACAAACTACCAGGCGGGGTCCGTATGGACCCCAGGAGGGAATACCTTGAAATCAATGCAGTAAGAACCAATTCAATGCAGCAAACAGACATAACTTTATTGAAGAACAAAATCCACTTTGGCTGAATATCAATGATGTATTATAAATGCAATAACATTGCAATAATATTGCAATAACTAGCATACATGTAGCAAATTATAGTGCCACAAAAAAAAATTGGCATTATATACATGATTTTTGCAGCTCATGCAGCTGTAAAACATTCTGGATTACAACTTAGGTCTTTTCTTACAGAATTTAAAACAAAAAAGTAATTGTAAAATAATTTAGGGCTTTTGTTTTGCAGCCTGTGCTTATTGCAGCAGTGGGGTCCACACGGACCCCAAGAAGGAATGCCTTGGTAGTTTCATTATGGAACATAAAAGAAATAAAAGAAGTTAACTTTCAGTGTGCTATTCAATTATAAAATGAAAGACAGATAAACTTTACTCTGGGGTCCGGTTGGACCCCAGTAACAAATTAATTATACCTTCACAATGCAAAAAGCTGATCTTCCGGTGCTTTAGTGTTTTAATTAAGACATAAATTCCGACAAATTCATAAAACGGTGAGGCAGTATGTCACATATTTTTAAAATGGCAAACAAACATATAGGTGCGGGGTCCAGATGGACCCCACTTGGTAGGATGAAGGTTAATCGACCCCACAATTGTGATGCTCCAGAAACTCAATCTGCTCAAGGGAAGGTCAGTTTTATAGCTTCTCTAAAGAACTAAACTGTTTTCAGCTGTGCTAACATGATTGTACAAGGGTTTTCTAATCATCCATTAGCCTTCTGAGACAATGAGCAAACACATTGTACCATTAGAACACTGGAGTGATAGTTGCTGGAAATGGGCCTCTATACACCTATGGAGATATTGCACCAAAAAACAGACGTTTGCAGCTAGAATAGTCATTTACCACATAAGAAATGCACTCTATACATTGCTAATTAGTTTAAAGTGATCTTCATTGAAAAGAACAGTGCTTTTCTTTCAAAAATAAGGACATTTCAAAGTGACCCCAAACTTTTGAACGGTAGTGTACCTCACAGGAATATCTGTGAGATGTATCCAAGATAAATATTAAAACTCGTATTTTTGGTCCAAACAAGAACCTTGTGTCCATTTAACCATTAATTTTTACTCAGCTGCTGTGCTTACTGATGGAGGCTTCGTGAATCGTTCTGAGTGAGTCGACTCCTAAGAATCACGAATCACAGGGGTTTTGTTTGTTTGTTTTTAAATAAAAGTACCATCATCTTTTTAAGGGTTGTTTTACAATCAGGGTACAAACCCTAGTAACAATTTTATGTTCCCAGAACGTTCTGGGCACGTACGCCTTTGGTTGCCTATACGGTGCATATACGTTAGGTTTTGTTGCCACGTGGTTGCCATGGAAAGTTTTTCTGACGTTGCCCAAACGTTTCCTGTTGGTTACAACAACACCCTTCCCCTGCCCTTCCCCTAACCCCTAACGTTTGGTTCCCTGAATGTTAGCCTAACGTCCCCCTGACGTCGTAGAATGTTGTTTTGGTTAGATTTTGCTTGCAACTAATTAGCAACATCAACACATAACTGCTAGCACATCTACATGAGAAAACTGTCAGTGATGAATGAACAGGCAAATTTGGCAGGTCTTGAAAGTTTAATGAGATAAAATATCAATAACAAATTTGAATAAAAAATGTTTGAAAATAAAATATAAAAGTTTCTGAAAGTGTAACAGTGCATTCAATAAAACAATCATATATATACAAAACAGAATAAAATAGAAAAGTTTCTGAAATGGTGCATTCAATAAAACACATTCAAAACAGAATAAAATAGAAATAACAGTTTTTTAAAGTGTAACTGTGCATTCAAAAACAAAATAGAATAAAAAAAATCACTTCACAAAAAAATACAACCCCTGGCAAAAAGTATGGAATCACCAGTCTTGGATGAGCACTAATTCAGACGTTTTATTCTGTAGAACAAACTGAGATCACAAACATGATACAATAATAAAGTCATTCCAAAGTGCAACTTCTTGGCCTTCAGAAACACTAAAATAGACGAAGAAAATACATTGTGATAGTCAGCAAATGTTACTTTTATAGACCAAGCACAGGGAAAAAAATATGGAATCACTCAATTCTGAGGAAAAAAATATGGAATCGCTCAATTTGCAGGTAGAAAATGACTCACCCAGTCAATTTCCTTTCCCTAAATTGACACCTGCCTCAGATTAGATCTGCTCATTAGTCTGCAGTTAGAAACAGCGCAGTTATCACACCTTGGAGGGCTGCTGGACCAAGTGGATTGGCAAGAATCATGGCTCCAACAAGAGAGATGTCTCTTGAAACAAAAGAGAGGATTGTCAAACTTCTTAAAGAAGGTAACTCTTCACGCATGGTTGCCAAAGATGTGGGCTGTTCACAGTCAGCTGTATCTAAGATATGGACCAAGTACAAACAGCATGGGAAGGTTTTTAAAGCCAAGCGTACTGGTAGACCAAGGAAGACATCAAAGCGTCAAGACATAAAACTTAAGGCCATATGTCTTGAAAACCGAAAAAGTACAACAAAACAAATGAAGCATAAATGGGAGGAAGCTGGAGTCAATGTACAAGTATGTGACCGAACCGTGAGAAATCGCCTAAAGGAAATGGGATTTTCATATAGGAAAGCTAAAAGAAAACCATCAATGACACCTAAACAGAAAAGAACAAGACTACAATGGGCTAAGGAGAAGCAATCATGGACTGTGGATGACTGGATGAAAGTTATCTTCAGTGATGAATCACGAATCTGGATTGGACAAGGTGATGATGCTGGAACTTTTGTTTGGTGCCGTTCCAGTGAGATTTATGAAGAGGACTGCCTGAAGAAAACATCCAAATTTCTACAATCCTTGATGATATGGGGCTGCATGTCAGGCAAAGGCACTGGGGAGATGGCTGTGGTTACTTCTTCAGTAAATGCACAGGTTTACATTGACATTTTGGACAGTTTTCTTATCCCTTCAATTGAAAAGATGTTTGGGGATGATGAAATAATTTTCCAAGATGACAATGCATCGTGCCATAGAGCAAAAACTGTGAAAGCATTCCTTGGTGAAAGACACATCCAGTCAATGTCATGGCCTGCAAATAGTCCAGATCTCAACCCAATAGAAAACTTGTGGTGGAAATTGAAAAAAATGGTCCACGACAAGGCTCCGGCCTGCAAAGCTGATCTGGCAACTGCAATCAAAGAGAGTTGGCACCAGATTGATGAAGAATACTGTTTGTCACTCAAGTCCATGCCTAAGAGACTGCAAGCCGTTGTAAAAGCCAGAGGTGGTGCAACTAAGTACTAGTGATGTGTTTTGAATGTTCTTTTGTTTGTCTGTTTTTCATGATTCCATATTTTTTCCCTCAGAATTGAGTGATTCCATATTTTTTTCCCTGTGCTTGGTCTATAAAAGTAACATTTACTGACTTCCACAATGCTTTTTCTTCATTTCTTTTAGTGTTTCTGAAGGCCAAGAAGGTGCACTTTGGAATGACTTTATTATTGTATCATGTTTGTGATCTGAGTTTGTTCTACAGAATAAAACATGTGAATGAGTGCTCATTCAAGACTGGTGATTCCATACTTTTTGCCAGGGGTTGTAGAATAAAAATTCACTGTTCACAATTCAATTGTCCATCCGTTGCTGCTGACCAGCTGATCTGAAAAGAAAAAGGAACAAAATGTTTAAAAACAAGAACAATGAGCACATGTCCACAAAAGCATGATAAACCACCCTACTACCAACTAGGGGTGGGTATTGCCAAGGACCTCACGATACGATACGCATCACGATACAATACTGCGATATATTGCGATAGTCTACATAGTTCACTGAAAAATGTAAACGCATTATGCATCTTAAAATCCGAGTTGTATGTACATCAGATGATAGTGATAATTCATGGGACAAACTGAGTCAAAACAATGTAATTCTAATTATCCATGCCATTTTATTGTAACTATACAAGCGCAAGTTACAACATATTTGCAGGAACAACACACTGTCTGGAACACATTGAAAAGTGCAGTGTGCATCTTAGTCTCCCTGAGCACAATTATGAAACAAAGTGCAGTGTGGGTCAGTGTCCACACACTGAAACTGAATTGAAACCTCAGTGAATCACGTTTCTTCTGAACTTTGAGTAAATACTCAAAATAAAATGCAGTGTCTCACACACACTAAAATTGAAAATGCAAAATAAAGTGCAGCTTCTTGCCTTTGGCCTTAAATGACAAAATTAAGTTCACAGTTACAGTAAGTCACACATCACTGAAGTAGATGGGAGGACTTTGGCGCTGTCCAGTGTAGTTTGCTTCGGGTCGGGTTTCGGTGGCTCCGGCTGAGCTAATATGTCGGGGTGGTGTCGTGCTAAGTAAGTTCGCAAGTTTGTTGTGTTACCTGAATATCTAATTGGAGCGAAACAGGTTTTGCAAAGTGCGTACTCTTTGTCCAGCTCACTGTTTTTTTTTTTTTTCTCCTTTCCTTTGGAATCCAAAGTGCCTCCAAACATCTGCCTTAAAGTTCGGCAGCGTCTCTAGGTTTACATTAACAGCCATGCTTGCTTGTTTTTTTTTTCCTCACTGCAACCACCGGGAAAAAAAGAGAAGACGAAGAGTGCCTTGCAGTGAGGTAGCGGCACAGCGACACCTTGCGGAGCGGAGGTGCGGAAGTTGTACTGGATTTACAACCCGTCTGAAACATGATTTATTATTTGAAAAAATATCGATATTCAAATTTTGAGTATCGATATTGAATCGGAAGACAAAGTATCGCGATATATCGCCGTATCGATAATTTTGCCCACCCCTAATTAATATGCATGCTTTTTCATTTGTAATTAAGTTTTGTCTACTAAAATAAATGGAGACCAGTGAACTTTATGCCATCAGTGTTTCAACCCAGTCCTCGGTGGCTTTTTTTTTTTTTTCCTCTCAGCTCCCATCATGGGCGGCCTCACAGCAAGAAGGTCCTGGGTTCGAGCCCCGGGGCCGGCGAGGGCCTTTCTGTGTGGAGTTTGCATGTTCTCCCCGTGTCCGCGTGGGTTTCCTCCGGGTGCTCCGGTTTCCCCCACAGTCCAAAGACATGCAGGTTAGGTTAACTGGTGACTCTAAATTGACCGTAGGTGTGAATGTGAGTGTGAATGGTTGTCTGTGTCTATGTGTCGGCCCTGTGATGACCTGGCGACTTGTCCAGGGTGTACCCTGCCTTTCGCCCGTAGTCAGCTGGGATAGGCTCCAGCTTGCCTGCGACCCTGTAGAAGGATAAAGCGGCTAGAGATAATGAGATGAGATGAGCTCCCATCATGTGAACAGGGTATTCGGTGGTCTTTATGGCTTGATGCGGAACTGAGAGAGGAAACTGTGGACTGTTTAACCCTTTCACCACTGTAACTTTATATGCAGACTGGTATATAAAAATTTGAGGTTATTCCATGAAATCTAGTCCTACGTGAGCTGATGGCGGAGTCGGTGCTGTGCGCCTCATCGGCTATAAGCCATGTACGATGAGATTGAGTGAGTGGAATAACATCCACATTCACTGGATTTTGAGAAATGGAGCTTTTTTTTTTATTTTTGCAAATTCAAACTTCGTACAAATGTCTGACAGTCATTTCCGCTTGGAATGTAAACAGACTGGTGACATGATAGTAGCATTTGGTGAGATACTAATAATAATGATTCTTGAAAAATAAAAAAAGATGCGTTCTGACCATCATACTTTTATTCCATTGGGGGGGTTTGAGTCGGGTTTTATTCATTAGTCGGTTGGTCCAGCGGCATTGTTTTTCTCTGCTCATGGTATGAGCTGATAGCCTAGTAGTAGAGTAGCCAACCAGAGCACACGATTGCTCATATCCAGTGAATGTTGATAGAATAAATTTCTTGATATAAAGAAATACCATTAACACGAAGTACCTCTGTGATCAATTCTGTATTAACCGGTATGCCATTTTTAAAGAAAATGGTGAGCTAGTGGGTACCGTTGGAAGCTAGATGATTTCTGCTTCAGGAAAATGTAATGCTTATGATGATAAACTGAACACGGGTAAATTCATGTTTTATCCACTAATGTTTACTGAAACGTGCGTAACCTTGATTAACGTAAAATAATTGTGCTTATCTACGTTGTCGTAGGAACTCCCAGGAAATCTGACTTCTTAACCGATCGGCATGTACAATACACAGGTTTCCCCTCCTACAATGAGACCAGAACAGTGGTGAAAGGGTTGAGATGTCCCTAAAGACTGGTTTGAGAAAGATCTGGATAGTTTGTCTGTCTGCTGCTATGAATGAGTCCTAATTTTTCATTTTTCTTGAACAGTACTGACCAGCATGCTGTAGCAGTGACGACATGAGTTGGAGTTTCCTGACGCGTCTCCTGGAGGAGACCTCCAACCACTCAACATTTGTGGGCAAGCTGTCGCTTACGCTGCTCATTCTGTTCCGGATTGTACTGACCGTGGTGGGTGCCAAGACGATATACAATGATGAACAGAGCGAGTTTATATGCAATACAACCCAGCCTGGTTGCAAAAATGTGTGCTATGATGCATTTGCACCACTCTCGCATGTAAGGTTCTGGGTTTTTCAGACCATCATGATCACCACACCCTCTATTGTGTACCTTGGCTTTGCCATGCACAAGATCACACGCATGGAGGACGATGATTACAGACCACGGAGTAGGTGCAAACGCATGCCTCTGGTAAAAAAGGACAAGGAAAAAGAAAAGAAGGATGAGGGGAAGAAACATGACGGCCGGAGACGGATCAAGCGTGATGGCCTGATGAAGGCATACGTGCTGCAGCTTTTCACACGTGTGGCTTTCGAGGTGGCCTTCCTGTTTGGCCAGTATGTGCTGTATGGGTTTGTGGTGGCCCTGTCATACGTGTGTTCGCGTAGCCCATGTCCCCACACAGTGGATTGCTTTGCGTCGTGTCCCACCGAGAAGACCATCTTCCTGATCATCATGTATGCCGTGAGCTCCCTCTGCCTGCTGCTCTCCCTGCTCGAGATCTCGCACTTGGGCATCAGTGGCGTCCGTGACGTATTCCAGAGCCGTGCAAGGTGCCGCCACCAACAACATCAAGCCCTGACCACTCAGAGGACCTGGGTCTAAACATGTTACATACCCTCTGGCAACGCAGGTGCAAGAGCTGAATGCAATCTTAGTGACTTGGGCCGCGAGTCTCTGGGTGATGAGGCGTCCTCACGGGAGCTGGGCCGTCTGCGGCGCCACCCGAATTTAGCACAGCAGCACCTGGACCGGGGTTACCAGGATGAGGAGGGGAGTCCAGTGTGAAGCAGCAGCCCCGAGTCCAACGGCTTTTGATATTTCTGTTTTCCACCTCGTGTGTGATGTGTTGAATTCTTATTTTTTTATGAATGTTTTTGCTTACTGCTATTCATAATGTGGACTTTTTTTTTGGGGAGGGGCTTGATGTGGATCCATCTGGCCATTCTGTTTGAGTCTTTTGTTTGGTCTGAAAATTGGGGGGGGGGGGGGGGGGGGGGGGTTGTTGTTGTTGTTGTTTTTGTTTTTTAGTTCTGGGTATGGTGTCATATATATTTCTTTCTTTTAAATCTGTTTATTTCTGTTTGCCATGACTGTTTTAGACTGTTTTAGACACCAAGTTAAAGACTGAATAAAGCTTTTGAAATATAATAAAGTATGTGTTGGTTCATCACTGATGGTCAATTTTCTACCATACATCAGATTGCAGATATCAATTGTACGGTATATATAGACTAGCACAATTTTCACAAAAGAGGAGTTCTAGCGGCAAATTTGAGGAAATTTTTTACATAATTTGAGGGTGCTGATTCTGAATATTTTGTTTACCAAGCTGAATTGAGTTTTAAGCCTTCTAATTTGCATATTAAAATGAGATAAATGATTTTTTTCATTTATTATTATTATTTCTATACTAATCAGTTAAACAACATAGCATTGGGCTCGAATTTCATATTTAAGTGCTAAAACAGTCCAGGAGTCATAACAAAATGTTTTCTTAACATATTGCATGGAATCAAGGTAATAAAACAAGGTAGAGCAGGAATCGTAATATGACGTTTATTAATAACAGATGGGATAAAGGTAACAAAGCAAACAGCATTCAGAAAATAAACAATTTTAATTAGTCTTAAACTTGAACTCAAACTAAGAATGAATACAAATCAAATTTATTTACAGCAGTTTAAGATTAACAGAGAGTGCCTCTCCAACTCCATGGACATTTGAACCATTCTCCTCGTCAATGCAAAAAGTCACTGTGGAAAGAAAAAGTCACACATCAGGATTTTATGGTGTGTTTGATGTTTGTTCTTTTAAGCTGTGTTAAAATTGTGAGATAAGAAGTTTAGAGAAAGAACTGCTAACTTACCTGAAGTAAGGTGTGTATCCCTAGTCCAAACTGCTAGCATTCTGGCATGGGTGATCTTGAGTACTTCTACATTTGCAGCCACCTGTACAGAGCAAGCCAGCACTGCGACAACTGCATTTGCTTGTCTTACAACCATACTTGCATCTGCAGGTAACCATCAAGCTGCAGCTTTTGGGGATTGCTGCAACAGACATCAGTTTGGGTTCCAGGTGTCCATTGATGATGTTCCATCCCATTTCCTCTATAGGTGGTAGAATTGGATTTGTTTTGTTTGATTGTCTCCATATTAGAGCTTGATAATGTGGTCTTCTAATATGCCACTTAGCAGCATCACTTGTTGGGGGTAGAGCCTCAGGTCCCTGACATCTGGAGAAAAGAGTGGCTCTTGCATCATTGTTGGTGTCATAAACACGACAAATGAACTTCTCTGCAGAATGTATGGTGGTTTCAGTCAGTTCACCCAGGCCAAGTCCATCTAGAAGTGCAGGCTGCTCCAAGAAAGTTTTCCATGATGTTTTCTTGCTATGTCCCGCAAAGTAGGAGACAGTATCACAGCCTGTTATTGCATGGAAAGAGAGAACATTCTCAATATTGGGAATCTGTGCCCTCAGAGACTCACGCACTGTGTGTATGGGGATATGTCTTGGCTTCTTAGATGTGCCCATTCTCATCCACAACTGCTTACACTTCATCTTGTCAAAATGTGCAATTAACAGTAGGAGTACATCCGTATCTTGACTCGAGACAACAAGAAATTCTGCATTTGAATGCACACAGTGGAGGATAATTCTTGTGTCTGCTTCCTCATGGTAGCCCTGGAGAGCTGTGATGTCTACTTCTGAATGAGAATAGTAGACTATTCTCAATAAAGGATCAAAGCTGATGATAGCAAACAGTGACTAATGACTTGCTGAAATAAAAATGACCAGTCACCTAGAATCCAACTCTAGCAAACATCTGTGTTAGGAATTTGTTTCAGTTCTGTTCATCAAATGAATGAGATGAAAAACGTTAGCTTTAAAAAGTTGCAATATAGCCTTGTTTTTACTATAATGCTAATCAAGGATCATGTGGTGATTTCTATCTTTTGTTATAATATTTATGTCATATTTATACATTATGTTGATATTTGTTTACTGGACTTTTTATGAAATATGTTCAGTTAAAAAGAACTTCATTCGCCTAGTATGACTGGACTTCTAGTGGCAAATTTGAGGAAAAGTTGGTAAACCATCTTTTTACATAATTTGAGGGTGCTGATTCTGAATATTGTGTTTACCAAGCTGGATTTTGAGTGCTAAGCCTTGTAATTTGCATATTAATATGGGACTTGTTTGTTAACGTTTTTTGAAAGTCGGCCATCTTTAAACCGTTGGCTTCCAAAATGTAGACATTCATGTACACATGCTAGAGCATCAGCATAGAAGATTTGGTGACAATCCATCAACCCTTTCAAAAGTTATCGCACAAACAAAAAATCTTCATTCGCCTAGTATGACTGCTATGCTATTATGCTAATTAGCAGGCTTAAAACTCAAAATTCAGCTTGGTAAACAAAATATTTGGAATCAGCACCCTCAAATTATGGGAAATAGCATGTTTACCGACTTTTCCTCAAATTTGCCGCGAGACCTTTTTCTGAAGGTATTTCTGAGATTTTTGCCCAGTCTAATAGTTTACCAATGGGTTTTGTGGTTGGTTTGTTTTTTAAGGTTCGTTAAGCATTTTGCAGGAGTTGAAGGGCTCTTAGCTTTACTCAAAGTACAGTGTTTTGCAAAAGTATTCATCCCCTTTTGTGTTTTGTCGCATTACAAACTGGAATTAAAACAGATTTTGGGGGGTTAGCACCATTTGATTTATACAACATGCCTACAGATTTAAAGGTCTTTGTTTATTGTGACACAAACAATAATTAAGATGAAAAAATAGAAATCTGGAGTGTGCATAGGTATTCACCCCCAGTCAATACTTTTGTAGAGACACCTTTTTCTGCAATTACAGCTGTAAGTCTCTTGGGGTGTATGTCTATTAGCTTGGCACATCTCTAGCCACTGGGATTTTTGCCCATTCCTGAAGGCAAAACTGCTCCAACTCCTTCAAGTTAGATGGGTTGCACTGATGGACAGCAATCTTCAAGTTAGGCCACAGATTCTCAATTGGATTGAGGTCTGGGCTTTGATGAGGGCATTCCAAGACATTTAGGCCCTGTCCACACGGCAACGGATTCAGGTGAATCTGATAAAATTGTTTATCGTTTCGGCCTGGGGTCCACACGGCACCGGCGTTTTGGGTGCCCCAAAACGAAATCTTTTGAGAACGGGTTCCAGAGTGGAAAAATCTGGCAACGGCGCCGTTGCGAAGTTGTCTGGATGAGTAGAATGGATTTGTTTACGATGACATCACAACCACATGACTGTGAGTGCTTCACGCTGGGCATAGACATATAAACATATGTTTATATGTCTATGATGCCGGGTAGAAGAAGGGGTTTATACGCATGCGTCGTACTTCTTCTATTGTTCTGGTGTCTCCGATGGGACCGTCTTACAGCGCACGTAGAGGTGTAGCATGTGTATTGCATTGTTTTCAGCAAGCGTTGCGTTGCCATATGTACCTGATATTTTACTGATCCATTGCCCATGTGGACGCGATATTTTTTTTTTTTAAATCTCGTTGCCATTGTCGTGTGGATGTAGCCTTAAACACTTCCTTTTAAACCGCTCCAGTGTAGCTTTAGCAGTATGTTTAGGGTCATTGTCCTGCTGGAACGTGAACCTTCGTCCCAATTTCAAACCTCTGGCCGACTCAAACAGGTTTTCTTCCAGAATTGCCGTGTTTAGTGCCATCTATCTTTCCTTCAGTCCTGACCAGCTTTCCTGTCCCTGCAGATGAAAAATATCCCCACAGCATAATGCCACCACCATCTCCATGCTTCACTGTAGGAATGGTGTTCTCAGGGTGTTGGGTTTGCGCCACACATGGCGTTTCCCATGGTGGCCAAAAAGATCAATTTTAGTCTCATCTGACCAGAGAATCTTCTTCCATGTGTTTGGGGAGCCTGCCACATTGCTGTTGGGCAAACTCCAAACGTGTTTTCTTAAGCAATGGCTTTTTCCTGGCCACTCTTCCATAAAGCCCCGCTCTGTGGCCTTAAAGTGGTCCTATGGACAGATACTCCCATCTCCGCTCCTTCAGTGTTATCTTTGGTGTCTTTGTTGCATCTCTGATTAATGCCCTTCTTACCCGGTCTGTGAGTTTTGGTGAAAGGCCTTCTCTTGTCAGGTTTGTCGTGGTGTCATATTCTTTCCATTTTGCTATAATGGATTTAATGGTGCTCCCTGGGATATTCAAAGTTTGGGATATTTTTTATAACCCAACCCTGATCTATACTTCTCCACAACTTTGTCTCTGACCTGTTTGGAGTGCTCCTTGGTTTTCATGTTGCTTGCTTAGTAGTGTTGCAGAGTCAGGGTCCTTCCAGAACAGGTTGATTTATACAAACATGCTGTGACAGATCATGTGACACTTTGATTGCACACACATGGATCTTAATCAACTAATTATGTGACTTGAGAAGTGAATTGGTTGGACCAGCTCTTATTTAGGGGTTTCATATGAAAGGGGGTGAATACCTATGCACACTCCAGATTTCTGTTTTTTAATCTTAATTATTGTTTGTGTCACAATAAAACAACAATTCGCACCTTTAAAGTGGTAGGTACAGTGGTGCTTGAAAGTTTGTGAACCCTTTAGAATTTTCTAGATTTCTGCATAAATATGACCTAAAACATCATCAGATTTTCATACAAGTCCTAAAAGTAGATAAAGAGAACCCAGTTAAATAAATGAGACAAAAATATTATATCTGGTAATTTATTTATTCAGGAAAATGATCCAATATTGCATATCTGTGAGTGGCAAAAGTATGTGAACCTCTAGGATTAGCAGTTAATTTGAAGGTGAAATTAGAGTCAGGTGTTTTCAATCAACGGGATGACAATCAGGTGTGAGTGGGCACCCTGTTTTATTTAAAGAACAGGGATCTATCAAAGTCTGATCTTCACAACACATGTTTGTAGAAGTGTATCATGGCACGAACAAAAGAGATTTCTGAGGACCTCAGAAAAAGCGTTGTTGATGCTCATCAGGCTGGAAAAGGTTACAAAACCATCTCTAATGCTGCTTTTCCACTACAAACGCGGCTGAGCCGTGCCGTGCTGAGTCGAGCTGAGTCGGGCTGAGCGGGGCTGTTGGAGTTGCATTTCGACTACAACCGCGCTGAACCGTGCTGTCTGGAAGTGGGTGGACACATTGGGTGGAGTTAGCGAAAGTGGGTGGACGTCAGGTGATGTCGTTAAGCAGCGCAAACAGTGACATCAGTGACAGTGGCGGAACAAGTCAGAGCCGGGCCGGGGGCGGGGCAAATGACCGGGCCCTTTATTAAAGCTTATCATAACATCATTTTAGGCTACAAAATGTCCACAACTGCGGTGTTTACCAATTTCAACACTACCGGGTGCAACTATGTTATTTAGTACATCAAGTCCTTCAAACGAACATGTAACTCAGAAACAAAAAACATTAGGATACTGTACATGGCTCATAATAAAACATCAATAGCCTATACTGCGCACATTATTTGAAGGGCATACGAATGAGCGCTCAGAGGTTGCAACGGTGACAGGAAGAGTCAGAAATAAAAGGAGGGCGGTGCAAACCTCACTGAATGCACTGTGTTTACCAATTTCAACACTACGGGGTGCAACTATGTTATTTTGTACATTAAGTCCTTCAAACGAACATGTAACTCAGAAACAAAAAAACATTAGGTGACATACTGTACATGGCTCATAATAAAACATCAATAGCCTACTGCGCGCATTATTTGAAGGGCATACGACGAGCCTTGCGCTCCGCGAACTCGTCCACGATGCTCTGTATGTCACTGATTCAGTGATCTTTTAAGCGGTAGTCTCACGACCCGGATAGTAAACAATAAACATGGAGGACATGGAGTCGTTAGTGTTGCTGGTCTTGGTGCTGTGGCTTGTTGTCACCGACAACGCCAACAGATACTGGCAAGAGCGTATAGATGAGGCGAGGCGCATAAGGCTTCAGAAATTCTCGTAATTCGTAATTCTTCTTCTTCCGGGTTTACGGTGTTTACAGATCCCAGCGCGCTCGCGGGGCGTGTGTGGGTATGTGAGGACACTCCTCCTCACCAATCAGTGCACAGGGGAGTGTCTGCTCACGCCCCCAGCCTCACTCGGCACGGTTTGGCTCGCTTCAGCCCCACTCCAAAACGGTGCGAGTTTTAGGGGCTAAGCAGGGCTGAAGCGAGCCGAGTTGTGCTGGTTTTTGGTAGTCGAAACGCTAGCCGTGTCGGGCTGAAGTGAGCTGAAGCGAGCTGAAGTGAGCTGAAAAAGGGTAGTGGAAAAGGGCCATAAAGAGTTTGGACTCCACCAATCCACAGTCAGACAGATTGTGTACAAATGGAGGAAATTCAAGACCATTGTTACCCTCCCCAGGAGTGGTTTACCAACAAAGATCACTCCAAGAGCAAGGCATGTAATAGTCGGCGAGGTCACAAAGGACCCCAGGGTAACTTCTAAGCAACTGAAGGCCTCTATCACATTGGCTAATGTTAATGTTCATGAGTCCACCATCAGGAGAACACTGAACAACAATGGTGTGCATGGCAGGGTTACAAGGAGAAAGCCACTGCTCTCCAAAAAGAACATTGCTGCTCGTCTGCAGTTTGCTAAAGATCACATGAACAAGCCAGAAAGCTATTGGAAAAATGTTTTGTGGACGGATGAGACCAAAATAGAACTTTTTGGTTTAAATGAGAAGTGTTACGTTTGGAGAAAGGAAAACACTGCATTCCAGCATAAGAACCTTATCCCATCTGTGAAACATGGTGGTGGTAGTATCATGGTTTGGGCCTGTTTTGCCGCATCTGGGCCAGGACGGCTTGCCATCATTGATGGAACAATGAATTCTGAATTACACCAGCGAATTATAAAGGAAAACGTCAGAACATCTGTCCATGAACTGAATCTCAAGAGAAGGTGAGTCATGCAGCAAGACAATGACCCGAAGCACACAAGTCGTTCTACCAAAGAATGGTTTAAGAAGAATAAAGTTAATGTTTTGGAATGGCCAAGTCAAAGTCCTGACCTTAATCCAATGGAAATGTTGTGGAAGAACCTGAAGTGAGCAGTTCCTGTGAAGAAACCAACCAACATCCCACAGTTGAAGCTGTTCTGTATGGAGGAATGGGCTAAAATTCCCCCAAGGACTGATCAACAGTTACCGGAAATGTTTAGTTACAGTTATTGCTCCACAAGGGGGTCACACCAGATACTGAAAGCAAAGGTTCACATACTTTTGCCACTCACAGATATATAATATTGGATCATTTTCCTTAATAAATAAATGGCTAAGTATAATATTTTTGTCTCATTTGTTTAACTGGGTTCTATTTATCTACTTTTAGGACTTGTGTGAAAATCTGATGATGTTTTTGGTCATATTTATGCAGAAATATAGACATTTCTAAAGGGTTCACAAACTTTCAAGCACCACTGTATGTTGTGTAAATCAACTGGTGCTAACCCTCCAGAAATCTATTTTAATTCCAGCTTGTAATGCAACAAAACAGGACAATCACCAAGAGGGATGAATACTTTTGCAAGACACTGTATATGATCAGACCAGACAGATCAGATCAGACAAAGCTTTATTTATCCCCAAAGGGCAATTAGAAGGGCGAAGAGCGGTACATTAAAATAAGAGCAAGAAAATAAAATCACAAAAAGAATAAAATCACAAAAATGGGTGGGCAAACAGCGTATTATGTACAATTTACAATGGCAGGCCTGCTGCCAGCAACGAAGTTAAAAAAAAAAAAGGCAGCAGATAAAATATGGCAAATAAATAAAATGAAGTGTGGATAAAATTAAAATGACAATATGATTATAGTGACATTGTAGTTAAAGTGACAAGGTGATATTGTAATATTGCACATCAGGACATGTGATATTGCACTAGAGTATTGTACAGAAGACTTAAGTCATTGTAACTGTCTTAGACTTCTTAGAGTTCAGGAGGAGAATAACACTTGGAACAAAGGTTGCTCTCCTCCTCTGGGTCTTACAGGCCGGACAGCGGAACCTGCGACCAGAGGGCAGCTGCTCAAACGCCGGGAACAAAGCATGAGTCGAGTCCTTAAGAATTCGACGAGCCAGGCCGCTAGCCTGCTGCTCGTACACAGTATTCAGGTGGCGAGCAGGAAGTCCAATAATCTTAGAACACACCTTGACAATATTATGCAGGCGTTTCCTATCCTGTACAGTAATGGAGTAATACCAACAGCATATAGAAAAAGCTAAAACACTTTCAATGAATGTTTAATAGAATGTCAACAAGATGTTCTGACTGACAGAAAAAGAGTTCAGTTTCCTTAGTAGGTACGTCCTCTGGTGGCACTTCCTCAGGATCCCTTCTGTGTTGGAAGAGAACCTCAGTTGGCAGTCCAGAATGATTCCCAGGTATTTATATTCCTCAACTGTCTCGACCGGAAAACCATGGACCATAGTGGTGACAGCCCCCACCAGTTCCCTTTGGCTGCTGGAGAAGGTCACCACCATCTGCTTAGTTTTGTTAACATTCAACTCCAGGCAGGAAGAGTCACACCACTCTACAAACTGCTGAAGAGCGGGTCCATGATGGAGAGGAGGGACAGGAGAACTGTGTCATCAGCAAACTTAACCAGGTGACAGTTGGAGTACGTTGATCTACACTCATCAGTGTATAGAATGAAGAGCAGCGGAGAAAGCACACAGCCTTGTGGGGAGCCAGTGGAGGTGGTGAGGAGATCAGACAGGTTATTGTTAATCCGGACACTCTGGGTTCGGTTGGTTAGAAAGTCCAGGATCCAGAGGATGAGCTGGCTGCTCATGTTGAAGTTCCGGTGGAGTCTCTCTGCCAGAATATGCGGTTGCAGGGTATTAAAGGCCGAGGAGAAATCTGCAAACAGGAGTCTGGCGGTGGTATTGGGAAGCTCCAGGTGTCTGTGGATGGTGTTGATAATGAAGGCTTTGGCATCGTCGACACCTTTATGGCTTTGATATGAAAGACACAATCACACACTTACATAACTATATTATAGATATAACTAGAATCGACAATTCCCCTGCTGGAAATTGTGAGAGGATCCAGTGTGTGAAGCAATTTGGTCACGCATGTTCGCTAGCTGTGAATGTGTCACTTGCTATGACGCTTCAATGCAATGATTGTGTGTGCTTGAGACAGCAGCCCCCCCGCTCCCTCACTGCTCCCAGTTGGCATGGCGACGGTCCTGAGAAGGCGCTGAGTCACACAAAATCTTGTCAGTTTTTGCCTGATTATTGGTCAGGACCAGGCCTCGAACAACGACGAATAACTCGAAAACGAAAGTAGCTATTCACAAACTTCTTTCACAGTGAGTGCCACAAGGGTCTCCTGCAGACAGTCATGTAATTTTTTTGTCTCTAGTGTAAAAAATGAGGACACTAGAGCGAGTTAAAAATGAGAGACTTTAAGCCACGTTTATAATGGCAGTCAATGAGGCCGCTCGTTCACAACTCGTTCAACTTGCGAGCCAGCTGAGAACCAGTTTGCTATTTCATAGCTCAGGGTGCTAAGAGGAGCCACGTCATTACGTCACTGTATACGTCAGTTATGTCGCTGCGTTTGCATAAACCTTGGCGCGAACATCAAAGCAACAGCAACACGGAGAAGAAGCAGCAACAACAACAATAATGGATGACTTCGCGTTTGTACAGCTGCTGCTTCTCATCGCTTAAAAATGGCAAATCTGCCCCCCCAATGTAAGCGGTTCTTTCCTCTGGCCCATCAAAGAGTTGGTGCTAGCCTGGAACCGGTTTTTCTGGCCCCAGAGCCAGTTCTTTGTCAGTGGAAACAGAAAACCCGGTTCCAAACTAAGCACTGGCCCCGAACCAGCCCTGGAACTGCTTTGGTGGAAAAGGGGCAGGTGTTAGCACCACAATATACTGTATCCTTAACTCAGGTACAATATATGTATATAGGAATCATTGTATATAGAATCACTTCATTTTGCTTTTACTTAAGTTATTTAACTTATTTAAATTTAATTTATTTTATTTATTCTTTTTTCAGAAGATTATCTTCTATTTTTAAACGTTTACTTCTCTGATTCAGAAGCTTGGTAGCAAATTTGGATTTCCCTCCGTAATTCTGATTCTGCTTCTGCTTGGGGACCTCAGAGTGTACCTCAGCTGGCATTGATCCCAGCTTGTCCAGGACCTTCTACAAGGTAGGTGTGCGTCCCCTTTTGCTTGCCTTTACGTTTATATGTCAATACATATAGGATTATATTTATTGATTCTTTATTTTCCAGATTTTACACTTTCAAAAAAGGATCTTTCAGAAATTGGATCTTTCTTTGTCACATGGGGTTTGTACATTTAATATGCATCGTATCTTTCACACTGAATTGTGGCTGTAGTGTACATTAAAAAAAAAAGAGTTAAGGTGCATAATTGGATTTTTAGAACAAAACTTTAAAAATATGCTAGTATGCATCATTCTAGGTAAAAGATGCATCACAGCAGGCTTTCGTCTAAACGGGGTAACAGGGGCGCTGCGCCCTCTTACTCTCGGCATGCGCCCCCTTACCGACTCCGTGAAAACATCCCAGCAACACTACGTGACAATGTGTCTGATCATCAAATACGTTATAATTGCTCCAAAAATATTCCAATCATAGTAGATACACCGCCAGACGGTGCAAAAACAATCCGAATTGGCGTTTTCCAGACTGAGGCGCCATGTTGTTTAGTTGTTTACTTGTCGCGGCTGCTCTCGCGAGACTTGTAGAGCGAGATTTCTCGAGACTGAATGACCTTTCACCCACCGGCGCGGGAGCTTTTGACAGAAGTAGTTCGCGAGTGGTTTTTGTTGACACTTGGGCATTTGAAGATGTCATCCCGCGGCACGAAACGGAAGAAAGCTGAAGACTGTCCAGGGCAGAAGAAGATTACTTCTTTCTTTTTC
Organism: Neoarius graeffei; assembly: GCF_027579695.1. Classification (NCBI taxonomy): domain Eukaryota; kingdom Metazoa; phylum Chordata; class Actinopteri; order Siluriformes; family Ariidae; genus Neoarius; species Neoarius graeffei. Next base: position 75,869,827 of record NC_083577.1, read on the forward strand.
AATGTTGACAGACAATTTGTTAAAATTTCCCTCTCAGATAGCCTCAGAATGTCCCATTAGAGCCTCAATTTTTCAAAGGCTTCGCACAGCGGGGGGACAACCGGCACCATCCCCCCCACTTCGCTTCCTCACCATGGTGAGCGCCCTCATACTAAATTTTTCTAGAAAAAACCCTGCATCACAGGTGTGAGGTAGGGGTTTTGAAAAACGGAATCAGTGTAATCAGAGATGCGTTTCCTAATGCTCACTGCCAGTCTTCTGCTCTGTACCTGGAACTTTTGGGTTACGTGTCATTGCCTTCCTAGGGCTGAGTCTCTTGATTCTTCTTTTGGGGTTAGACTGATGCCAGTAGTTTGAGGCTCATATGCCCAGCTGAGCAGGATGTAACTTCAGAAGATTTAAAGAAACAGGTTCTGGACTCCACAGAAATGTGGAATTACAAAATTGTGAGTGTTTTCATGCCACAACTGGCTCATTGTGCTGTTGGGCCAAGGAGATGTTCCTTTTTCTGAAAGTGTAAATTGAGGTATTAAAGTGTATCTTTCTTTGTCACTGGGGTTTGTACCTTTTAACATGTAGCTACACTTTTAGAAAATAAAGTACCTTATTGTACTTCTAGGGGTACAATGGCTTGTCACTGAGACAGTACCCTTGAAGATACTGATTTGTACCCTTTATATACTGCTCAGGAACATATATTTACCTTTTTGCCCAGCCTCTCGCTATGTTTAACAGTTGGAACTTAGCGGTTTTAAAACTAGTTTTGCAATTTCTGTGCGTGATGATAATGTGTAAACTTTGGATTTCCATAGGATATGTTAAAATGTTATCATTGTCCTGGCCTGCAGGTAGTTCCTGGTGATGGCAGTGAGGGAGGTGAAATAACATGTATACACACTACCGTTCAAAAGTTTGGAGTCACACTTTTATTTACCACCATAAGTTGTAAAATGAATAGAAAATATAGTCGAGACGTTTTTCTGGCCATTTTGAGCATTTAATCGACCCCACAATTGTGATGCTCCAGAAACTCAATCTGCTCAAAGGAAGGTCAGTTTTATAGCTTCTCTAAAGAGCTAAACTGTTTTCAGCTGTGCTAACATGATTGTACAAGGGTTTTCTAATCATCCATTAGCCTTCTGAGGCAATGAGCAAACACATTGTACCATTAGAACACTGGAGTGATAGTTGCTGGAAATGGGCCTCTATACACCTATGGAGATATTGCACCAAAAAACAGACATTTGCAGCTAGAATAGTCATTTACCACATTAGCAATGTATAGAGTGGATTTCTGATTAGTTTAAAGTGATCTTCATTGAAAAGAACAGTGCTTTTCTTTCAAAAATAAGGACATTTCAAAGTGACCCCAAACTTTTGAACGGTAGTGTACCTCACAGGAATATCTGTGAGATGTATCCAAGATAAATATTAAAACTCGTATTTTTGGTCCAAACAAGAACCTTGTGTCCATTTAACCATTAATTTTTACTCAGCTGCTGTGCTTACTGATGGAGGCTTCGTGAATCGTTCTGAGTGAGTCGACTCCTAAGAATCACGAATCACAGGGGTTTTGTTTGTTTTTAAATAAAAGTACCATCATCTTTTTAAGGGTACAATCATTACAATCAGGGTACAAACCCTAGTAACAATTTTATGTTCCCAGAACGTTCTGGGCACGTACGCCTTTGGTTGCCTATACGGTGCATATACGTTAGGTTTTGTTGCGACGTGGTTGCCATGGAAAGTTTTTCTGACGTTGCCCAAACGTTTCCTGTTGGTTACAACAACAACCTTCCCCTAACCTTGCTGGTTGCACGTTTGGTTCCCTGAATGTTAGCCTAACATCCCCCTGACGTCGTAGAATGTTATGTTTTGGTTAGATTTTGCTTGCAACTAATTAGCAACATCAACACATAACTGCTAGCACATCTACATGAGAAAACTGTCAGTGATGAATGAACAGGCAAATTTGGCAGGTCTTGAAAGTTTAATGAGATAAAATATCAATAACAAATTTGAATAAAAAATGTTTGAAAATAAAAAATAAAATAGAAAAGTTTCTGAAAGTGTAACAGTGCATTCAATAAAACAATCATATATATACAAAACAGAATAAAATAAAAAAGTTTCTGAAATGGTGCATTCAATAAAACATTCAGAACAGAATAAAATAGAAATAACAGTTTTTTAAAGTGTAACTGTGCATTCAGTAACAAAAACAAAATAGAATTAAAAAAATCACTTCACAAAAAAATAGAATAAAAATTCACTGTTCACAATTCAATTGTCCATCCGTTGCTGCTGACCAGCTGATCTGAAAAGAAAAAGGAACAAAATGTTTAAAAACAAGAACAATGAGCACATGTCCACAAAAGCATGATAAACCACCCTACTACCAACTAGGGGTGGGTATTGCCAAGGACCTCACGATACGATACGCATCACGATACGATACTGCGATATATTGCGATATTCTACATAGTTCACTGAAAAATGTAAACGCATTATGCATCTTAAAATCCGAGTTGTATGTACATCAGATGATAGTGATAATTCATGGGACAAACTGAGTCAAAACAATGTAATTCTAATTATCCATGCCATTTTATTGTAACTATACAAGCGCAAGTTACAACATATTTGCAGGAACAACACACTGTCTGGAACACATTGAAAAGTGCAGTGTGCATCTTAGTCTCCCTGAGCACAATTATGAAACAAAGTGCAGTGTGGGTCAGTGTCCACACACTGAAACTGAATTGAAACCTCAGTGAATCACGTTTCTTCTGAACTTTGAGTAAATACTCAAAATAAAATGCAGTGTCTCACACACACTAAAATTGAAAATGCAAAATAAAGTGCAGCTTCTTGCCTTTGGCCTTAAATGACAAAATTAAGTTCACAGTTACAGTAAGTCACACATCACTGAAGTAGATGGGAGGACTTTGGCGCTGTCCAGTGTAGTTTGCTTCGGGTCGGGTTTCGGTGGCTCCGGCTGAGCTAATATGTCGGGGTGGTGTCGTGCTAAGTAAGTTCGCAAGTTTGTTGTGTTACCTGAATATCTAATTGGAGCGAAACAGGTTTTGCAAAGTGCGTACTCTTTGTCCAGCTCACTGTTTTTTTTTTTTCTCCTTTCCTTTGGAATCCAAAGTGCCTCCAAACATCTGCCTTAAAGTTCGGCGGCGTCTCTAGGTTTACATTAACAGCCATGCTTGCTTGTTTTTTTTTCCTCACTGCAACCACCGGGAAAAAAAGAGAAGACGAAGAGTGCCTTGCAGTGAGGTAGCGGCACAGCGACACCTTGCGGAGCGGAGGTGCGGAAGTTGTACTGGATTTACAATCCGTCTGAAACATGATTTATTATTTGAAAAAATATCGATATTCAAATTTTGAGTATCGATATTGAATCGGAAGACAAAGTATCGCAATATATCGCCGTATCGATAATTTTGCCCACCCCTAATTAATATGCATGCTTTTTCATTTGTAATTAAGTTTTGTCTACTAAAATAAATGGAGACCAGTGAACTTTATGCCATCAGTGTTTCAACCCAGTCCTCGGTGGCTTTTTCTTTTTTTTCCTCTCAGCTCCCATCATGGGCGCCACGGTGGTGTAGTGGTTAGCGCTGTCGCCTCACAGCAAGAAGGTCCTGGGTTCGAGCCCCGGGGCCGGCGAGGGCCTTTCTGTGTGGAGTTTGCATGTTCTCCCCGTGTCCGCGTGGGTTTCCTCCGGGTGCTCCGGTTTCCCCCACAGTCCAAAGACATGCAGGTTAGGTTAACTGGTGACTCTAAATTGAGCGTAGGTGTGAATGTGAGTGTGAATGGTTGTCTGTGTCTATGTGTCAGCCCTGTGATGACCTGGCGACTTGTCCAGGGTGTACCCCGCCTTTCGCCCGTAGTCAGCTGGGATAGGCTCCAGCTTGCCTGCGACCCTGTAGAAGGATAAAGCGGCTAGAGATAATGAGATGAGATGAGCTCCCATCATGTGAACAGGGTATTCGGTGGTCTTTATGGCTTGATGCGGAACTGAGAGAGGAAACTGTGGACTGTTTAACCCTTTCACCACTGTAACTTTATATGCAGACTGGTATATAAAAATTTGAGGTTATTCCATGAAATCTAGTCCTACGTGAGCTGATGGCGGAGTCAGTGCTGTGCGCCTCATCGGCTATAAGCCATGTACGATGAGATTGAGTGAGTGGAATAACATCCACATTCACTGGATTTTGAGAAATGGAGCTTTTTTTTTTATTTTTGCAAATTCAAACTTCGTACAAATGTCTGACAGTCATTTCCGCTCGGAATGTAAACAGACTGGTGACATGATAGTAGCACTTGGTGAGATACTAATAATAATGATTTTTGAAAAATAAAAAAAGATGCGTTCTGACCATCATACTTTTATTCCATTTGGGGGGGGGGGGGTGTTTGAGTCGGGTTTTATTTATTAGTCGGTTGGTCCAGCGGCATTGTTTTTCTCTGCTCATGGTATGAGCTGATAGCCTAGTAGTAGAGTAGCCAATCAGAGCACACGATTGCTCATATCCAGTGAATGTTGATAGAATAAATTTCTTGATATAAAGAAATACCATTAACACGAAGTACCTCTGTGATCAATTCTGTATTAACCGGTATGCCATTTTTAAAGAAAATGGTGAGCTAGTGGGTACCGTTGGAAGCTAGATGATTTCTGCTTCAGGAAAATGTAATGCTTATGATGATAAACTGAACACGGGTAAATTCATGTTTTATCCACTAATGTTTACTGAAACATGCGTAACCTTGATTAACGTAAAATAATTGTGCTTATCTACGTTGTCGTAGGAACTCCCAGGGAATCTGACTTCTTAACCGATCGGCATGTACAATACACAGGTTTCCCCTCCTACAGTGAGACCAGAACAGTGGTGAAAGGGTTGAGATGTCCCTAAAGACTGGTTTGAGAAAGATCTGGATAGTTTGTCTGTCTGCTGCTATGAATGAGTCCTAATTTTTCATTTTTCTTGAACAGTACTGACCAGCGTGCTGTAGCAGTGACGACATGAGTTGGAGTTTCCTGACGCGTCTCCTGGAGGAGCTCTCCAACCACTCAGCATTTGTGGGCAAGCTGTGGCTTACGCTGCTCATTGTGTTCCGGATTGTACTGACCGTGGTGGGTGCCGAGACGATATACAAAGATGAAGAGAGCGAGTTTATATGCAATACAACCCAGCCTAGTTGCAAAAATGTGTGCTATGATGCATTTGCACCACTCACGCATGTAAGGTTCTGGGTTTTTCAGACCATCGTGATCACCACACCCACTATTCTGTACCTTGCCTTTGCCATGCACAAGATCGCACGCATGGAGGACGATGATTACAGACCACGGGGTAGGCGCAAACGCATGCCTTTGGTAAACCGCAGTGCCAACCAAAACTGCGAGGAGGCTGAGGACAGTGGTAAGGAGGACTCCATGATCACCGAGGAGATCGAGCCAGAAAATGACAAGGAAAAAGAAAAGAAGGATGAGAGGAAGAAACATGACGGCTGGAGACGGATCAAGCGTGATGGCCTGATGAAGGCATACGTGCTGCAGCTTTTATCACGTGTGGCTTTAGAGGTGGCCTTCCTGTCTGGCCAGTGTCTGCTGTATGGGTTTGTGGTGGCCCCGTCATACGTGTGTTCGCGTAGCCCATGTCCCCACACAGTGGATTGCTTTGTGTCGCGTCCCACCGAGAAGACCGTCTTCCTGATCATCATGTATGCCGCGAGCTCCCTCTGCCTGCTGCTCACCGTGCTCGAGATCTCGCAATTGGGCATCAGTGGCGTCCGTGACGTATTCCAGAGCCGTGCAAGGTGCCGCCACCAACAACATCAAGCCAGTCAGACGGCCTCGGTCTACCCATGTTTCATACCCTCTGGCAACCCAGGTGCAAGAGCTGAATGCAGTCTTCATGACTTGGGCCGCGAGTCTCAGGGTGATGAGGCGTCCTCACGGGAGCTGGGCCATCTGCGGCGCCACTTGAATCTAGCACAGCAGCACCTGGAACAGGGTTACCAGGATGAGGAGGAGACTCGACTGTGAAGCAGCAGCCCCGAGTCCAACGGCACAGCTGCCGAGCAAAACCGTCTCAGATGCTGAAAGCTTGGTCCATAATGCAAGTTTTGAGTCAGGTTTTTAAAAAAAAAACCTTGTGGAGTAATTTTTCATCGTAATTTGCCTCATAATAATAATAATAATAATAATAATAATAATAATAATAATAAAAACCTACCAGCATACGTAATCCATTGGTCTACGGGTATACTGTCTGATCTACTGTAACTGTTAACCTCATGACACCTCAATTATTTGGAAACGTTCATTCTGAAACACAATTTGCATGAATAAAAGTAGTGCACACAGTTTGTTCAAGCACCACATTTACTGTTACACCAAAATGCTGCTCTGCAATTGATGCAATAAAAATTGAGATTGTTGGCATGTTAAAACAGAAGTCATCAGAGTTTTGAGTGTTCTTAATAATAGAGGGAAGAAAACAACTAAGACTCAGACTATGTTGAACCATGCATAGAATATTATACAGATGAACGTAGGAATGTTCTAGGTATTTTCATGTGAAGGGTGACAATTATTTGAAGGTCATCTACTCGTGCATCTGAAACAATTAGAGATTGTGAAATATTTTTCATAATTAAAAAAGTGAACTTTCATATTCTGTCACGTGAAATATTTGAAGCTGCTTTTTTAATTTTGATTTTCATGAGCTATAAGCCATAATCATCAGAAATCCAGTATCTCAAATGATTGCTCTTAAATATTCAAATAAAAAAAAAGGATTTGCAATACAGAAATGTCCAACTTCTGAAAAGTATGTTCATTTCTACTCTCAATACTTGGTTGGGGCTCCTTTACCACGAATTACTGCATCAGTGCAGCATGGCATGGAGGCGATCAGCTGTGGCACTGCTGAGGTCTTATTGAAGCCCAGGTTGCTTTGATGGCAGCCTTCAGCTCATCTGTATTTTTGGGTCAGGTGTTTATCTTCGTCTCGTCAATACCCCATCGAGTCTGTCTGGGGTTCAGATCAGGCAACTTGGCTGGCCAATCAAGCACAGTAATGTGGTCGGCCAACCTTTTTTGGTAGTAGTTTTGGCAATTGGGAAATCTGCACCTCCATAAAGCTTGTCAGTAGATGGAAGCATGAAGTGCTCTAAAATCTCCTGGTAGACCACTGTGTTGATTCAGGGCTTGATAAAATACAGTGGACCAACACAGCAAATGGCATGGCATCCCAAATCATCAGCCTGTGGAAACTTCACACTGTACTTCAAACACCTTAGATTCTGTTCCTCTCCAGCCTCTAGGACCTTAATTTCCTTTTATCTGAAAAGAGGACTTTGGACCACTGAGCAACAGTCCAGTTCTTTCTCTCCTTAGCCCAGGTAAGACACTTCTGACATTGTGTCTGGTTCAGGAGTGGCTTGGTATTAGGAATGCGACAGTTGTCGTACCTTTCCTGAAGACATCTATGCGTGGTGGCTCTTGATACACTGATACCAGCCTCAGTCCACTCCTGAGGAAGCTCTCCCAAGTTCTTGAATCCTTTTTTTCTTGATAATCCTCTCAAGGCTGTGGCCATCCCTGTTGCTTGTGCACCTTTTCCAGCCAGCCTTTTCAGCAATGGCCTGTGGTTTACCCTGCCGATGGATGATTGTCTTCTGGACAACTGTCAAGTCAGCAGTCTTCCCCCATGATTGTGGTTGCATGTACTGAGCTAGGCAGAGATACAATATTTATACTGTTTACTTGAAATTTTAATATTCATATATTTCAAGATGTTTAAATTTTTTTTTTTTTGCATCGTAGGACATCAAAATTAAAAGTTGACCTGTAAGTTTAAAATGTAGTAAATTCTTTCTTGGGTAACCGATGGAAAATATTGAACTCTCTCTCTCTCCCCCCCCAATGATAGAATTGTTTTGAGATGCACTCAGACCTGTTAAGGCAACTCAGACCTGTTTACTCCTACGATTTGTCCGTAGTTCCTACGATTTTTCAAAACAAAATACGGACTACAAATTCTTGTCCAAAAACTACGATTTATGGCCGAAATGTTGCCAAATGTTTCATGACTTACTTTATAATCATATTTATTGTGGGAATCGAACATAGATCGTATAGTCATGGGCGCAGCCATGTTTAATCACGTTTAAGCCACGTTTACCGTACGTTGCATTGTGGGAAGGTTCCATTGTTTCAACTTTGGTTTCTGAGCACACAATCATGGCGGCCGCGAAGCGAAAGGCCGATGGCATTATTGATAGTCCTCCTGCAAAGAAATACCAGAAGTCGTCGCAAAAATATAAAGACTCCTATCACGATCTGTGGCCATGCCTTACATCATCTAAGAAAGGGAACATGTACGTTCATTGCAACATTTGTAATGTAGATTTTTCTTGTGCGCACACGGGTCAGAATGACTGCAAGAGACACGTCGGTACAAAGCAACATACAGATTTCGAAAAGTTGAAGGAAAAAAAAAACAGATCGATGGCGACATTTTGCGGGAAGGACAGTGCAATTTCAAGGATTCGTTCGGTGACCAACGCTGAAGCAATCATGTGTGAACTTATTGCTGAACTGAATCTCCCTATTGCTACGGCGGACACCTTGGTCCCAGCACTGAAGTTGATGTTTCCCGATTCGAAAATAGCCGAAGGTAAGTTTATTTTAATGCTGATATTGAAACAATAACATTGATATCTACATGTTTTCGTGCGATTTGGTTGCCTTTTCTGTCACAACAGTGATAAGGCCAAAAAAAAAAAAATAGTGTGTTTCCGGTAACATGAAATACTAAAATAAGGTCGGTAGGTAGGAAAAAATTTTTTTTCCTTAATTTTTTTTTAATTTTGTTCGAAAAAATTAACACAAGTAAACATCTTACAAAATAGTATTTTGCCACAGAATCCTTTATACCACACATCATAATAAAATAAGTGTTTTAAATCTTTAAACGAATAAAAAAAATATCGCGAGAGTTCGAGTTATGATCTACGGAAACGATATTTCATGATATTTTCATGTAATAACGTGAAAACACCTTATCAAGAAATAACGTGAAAATAACGTCCTAGGCTAGGCTACTTCCATTAAAAGCAGACGGCCTAGCCTAGCCTACTGTAGAACTTGGGTCGAGCAAAAACACCGAGCAAAAACATGGCTGAATCCTGAATGACTCCTATTTGTATAAATAGGAGACTACATAGACGGCAAAATGTAGTGTTTTTCCCTGCCACGGAGTGCACTTGTATACTGAAGAGGAAGCAATTTTCATTACAGCTTTGAATGAGGATTCAAAATGGCGCCTCGGCTCAGTTTTCCCTTCCTCCTTCAGTATACAAGTGCGCTTCCATGTTTATGCAGGAGGGCTGATAGAAGTGGCGAAACATTTAAATGCATGTTCAGTTATTAACCAATGTCAAACTTTGTTAACTTGAAATTAAACTTTTTTGATGTTGACATTTTTTCTTGTTTTGTCAAGTTGCCAGGTATCAATGACTTGTGATTTGTTAGTAAAGAGTGTGAGATCAGTATAGCTGCCAATCAAGTATTAAGTAGCCTATTAGAGCATAGTATGGTCTCTGAAATATTTTTTTCTTATTGTAGCATCCTAAATAAGTATTACTGCTAGTCTTCTGGTTATTTCAGAGATACTGAAATAATGAAATGTATGAGGAGTCAACAAGTAGACCTTAGAGCAGGGGTGGGCAATTATTTTTTCCATGGGGCCACATGAGAAACAGAAAATTTTGTGGAGGGCCGGACCAAAAGGCTGAACTAAATTCTGCATAATATTAATTGTATTTCTTTATATAAAACAATAAATAACATTGTTTTTACAAGCTGCTAAGACTGGTAAGAGTATGGAAAAAAATGAGGTTGCCTTACAAAAAATTTCATTTATTCAATCAAATTTCCCAAAACAATGGTTAACAAAATGTGAACGTTTGTAACATTTTTTTTTTCAGTCACATTCACCCCAAAACACAGTAAAGACATCACAAAACTGTCTTTCTACTCCAAATATCAAACAAGATACATCATATTATAATAATGATGCCCACATTTGTAGTCTAATCACCTCATTTGGTGTTTTTCAGTTTTTTATTTGTTCAGTGAGAGAAATCTAGTCTCTGTTGGTCTTTAATGAGTGCATCAAAGTCAGATTAAATGTCTGAGGTGGAGATGTGAAGCACAGCTGACAGATGATCATCAGTCGATTCGGTGTAGGTATCAGATTGGCTCAGGCGCCTGCTGGTGACGTCACAATATGTGATTGGCTGGACCGTTTGAAGGATGACGTACAAGTTTGTGGTTGGTCTGGACAAATTAAGGAAGTAGTTATCGCGGGATTAGGTTTCGGGGGATTTCATGTCATGTTCATGTCGCGCGCATTGCGTTTTTGTTGAACACAACTTCAAAATAAAAGCAATGCACATTCAGTCCATGCATGGGGTAAAATTAGAAAATACATTTATTTTGGAATTTCTAATTAACCTTACGCGGGCCGGTCAGAATGAACTAAAAGGCCGCATGCGGCCCGCGGGCCGTAAAATGCCCAGGTCTGCCTTCGATGCTGCGTTCATGTGCTATGGGAAGATGATATTTTCCAGTTGGGAAGTGGTATTTACCAGTGTGTTGTGTTCACATGCTTTTGTTGTTGTTGACAAATTAAAGATGGTGGACCAGATTCAGAATCAGGCCTGTTATTTGGCTAAAACAATTATAGATTGCCTTGTTCATCAGCTGCAGCAGGAATACGAGTTATCGAAAGTCAAAAAATGCTGAATATTTCCTGATCATGACAAGTAGAGATTTTCTTAACACATTGAATGCCACGCAGTTTTTGGAAATTTGGCTGTAGCCACAATGAGAGTAGCCAGTATCTAGATCATTGTTGGCGTTCTTTGGACAGCCACAGAATATTTTGTATTAGGCTATAATATACGTATTATAATAATATAATATACATAACATGACTCGTTTAAAAGGTGAGAGTCAGCTTTCCGTAGGTGAAAACCACTTCTTTCTTGGTTCATAAGCTAGTCTTGTACCGCTCGCCGCCATGTTGAAAAGGTTAAAGTTCATCTCATCTCGGCAACTCGTGTATCAAAATTTTCTACGAGTTGCCCAGTGGAAAATACCACAAGAGGGGGCATTCATGTGTGCTTTCCATATCGGCGTTTGGTATTTACCATAATTCCCATAGCACATGAACGCACCATTTAGCAGTATGTTTAGGGTCATTGTCCTGCTGGAACGTGAACCTTCATCCCAGTTTCAAACCTCTGGCCGACTCAAACAGGTTTTCTTCCAGAATTGCCCTGTATTTAGTGTCATCCATCTTTCCTTCAGTCCTGACCAGCTTTCCTGTCCCTGCAAATGAAAAAAAAAGACCTTGCATTTTCCAACATGACAATGCCAAACCACATACTGCATCAATTACAGCATCATGGCTGCGTAGAAGAAGGGTCCGGGTACTGAACTGGCCAGCCTGCAGTCCAGATCTTTCACCCATAGAAAACATTTGGCGCATCATAAAACGGAAGAGACGACAAAAAAGACCTAAGACAGTTGAGCAACTAGAATCCTACATTAGACAAGAATGGGTTAACATTCCTATCCTTAAACTTGAGCAACTTGTCTCCTCAGTCCCCAGACATTTACAGACTGTTGTAAAGAGAAAAGGGGATGTCTCACAGTGGTAAACATGGCCTTGTCCCAACTTTTTTGAGATGTGTTGTGTTGTTGTCATGAAATTTAAAATCACCTAATTTTTCTATTTAAATGATACATTTTCTCAGTTTAAACATTTGATATGTCATATATGTTCTATTGTGAATAAAATATGGAATTTTGAAGCTTCCACATCATTGCATTCCGTTTTTATTTACAATTTGTACTTTGTCCTAACTTTTTTGGAATCGGGGTTGTAGATGGGTTGTGTTGGTGTGCAGCAATCTTCAAGTTACGCCACAGATTCTCAATTGGATTGAGGTCTGGGCTTTGAAGAGGCCTTTCAAGACATTTAAATGTTTCCCTTTAAATCACTCCAGTGAAGCTTTAGCAGTATGTTTAGGGTCATTGTCCTGCTGGAACGTGAACCTTTGTCCCAGTTTCAAACCTCTGGCTGACTCAAACAGGTTTTCTTCCAGAATTGCCCTGTATTTAGTGCCATCCATCTTTCCTTCAGTCCTGACCAGCTTTCCTGTCCCTGCAAATGAAAAATATCCCCACAGCATAATGCCACCACCATCTCCATGCTTCACTGTAGGAATGGTGTTCTCAGGGTGTTGGGTTTGTGCCACACATGGCGTTTCCCATGGTGGCCACAAAGATCAATTTTAGTCTCATCTGACCAGAGAATCATCTTCCATGTGTTTGGGGAGTCTGCCACATGCTGTTGAGCAAACTCCAAATGTGTTTTCTTAAGCATTGGCTTTTTCCTGGCCACTCTTCCATAAAGCCCTGCTCTGTGGCATGTACGGCTTAAAGTGGTCCTATGGACAGATACTCCCTCCCATCTCTGCTCCTTCAGTGTTATCTTTGGTGTCTTTGTTGCATCTCTGATTAATGCCCTTCTTACCCGGTCTGTGAGTTTTGATGAACGGCCTTCTCTTGTCAGGTTTGTAGTGGTGTCATATTCTTTCCATTTTGCTATAACGGATTTAATGGTGCTCCCTGGGATATTCAAAGTTCGGGATATTTTTTATAACCCAACCCTGATCTATACTTCACAGCTTTGTCTCTGACACGTTTGGAATGTGCCTTGGTTTTCATGTTGCTTGCTTAGTAGTGTTGCAGAGTCAGGGTCCTTCCAGAACAGGTTGATTTATACAGACATGCTGTGACAGATCATGTGACACTTTGATTGCACACAGGTGGATCTTAATCAACTAATTATGTGACTTGAGAAGTGAATTGGTTGGACCAGCTCTTATTTAGGGGTTTCATATGAAAGGGGGTGAATGCACACTCCAGATTTCTGTTTTTAATCTTAATTATTGTTTGTGTCACAATAAAATAACAATTTGCACCTTTAATGTTGTAGGCATGTTGTGTAAATCAACTGGTGCTAACCCTCCAGAAATCCATTTTAATTCCAGCTTGTAATGCAACAAAACAGGACAATCACCAAGAGGGATGAATACTTTTGCAAGACACTGTATATGATGGGACACAATCACACACTTACATAACTATATTATAGATATAATAGTGCAGTGAGTTATCATCACCTGATGTGGTGGGTTTGACGTCATAATCCAGTGAGTCATCACCACATTGTGGTGTGTGTGCAATGAGTTGGCGTAGACGCTTCATCAGAGACTTCAATACCATTGCCTCCCCACTCACTGCCCGACTGAAAAAGGGACTAAAACATTTATATTGGAATTCTGAGGCTGACATAGTCAAAAGATACACTTAGAACAGGGGTTTTCAAAGTGTGGGAGAGTCAGCCCCCCCTCAGAGAGCAAATAAACAACAGCGCCCCCCCTCACAATTTTTGTTGTTGCTATACTTAATGTTCCATTCGTATTTAAAAAAAAAACGGTTGTTGTACACATTTTAAACATCTGTGCTTTTCTTTTTAAAACATCTTGTTTTACACATTTTAAACATCTCATAGCATCGTTAGCTAGCACCTCTTGGCAGACAACACACTGTGGCAGTGGAGCATCTTCAGATCCAGTCCATGAAAATCCAAACTTTAAATAATCGTGGTCATACTTCCTTCTTTTTTTCAGTCCCCCCAGGATTCCGCGGGCCTTTTTTGTGATTGTTGCGGGCTAAAATGTCTGATGTTGCGGGGGTTTTCCAAAAAATTGTGATGAAAGTTGCGGTGTTTTTTAGGTTTTTGTTGCGATTACATTGCGGGAGGAAGTGAAAGTTGCGAGAAATTGTTGCGATTTTCTCTTTTTGTGATTAAAATTGAGTGATATGTTAAATATTAAGTTATTACTGAAAAACTATTGATTAAAAAAACAAATACACTGAGAAATGGTCCTATAAACATCTTTACCAATATAAAAGATTACCAGGACTACAAAAATGCAGAAAAATAGGCTTTACTTATCCAAATGCACCTGTTGGTTCAAAAGTTAAAGTGCATAGAACCTCACAGCACAACATGAAGTTACCTTAAAATATAATATAAATGCCTCAGCTTTCATGTAAGAAAAAAAAACACTATTAATACTAGTACTGTGTGCAGGCAGTCTCTCCTGAAGACTAAATTAAACAATAATTATAAACTAATAAAATAAATGGCTCAGGCTTCATAGAAAAAAAAAAACAATTTGAACAGAATCTCACAGTATGATGCTGAAGCTGCCTAAACAATGGAAAATAAAATACCATTTTGGCAAAAATGTTGGCATCCATTAATTTCTTGTATTAAGTAAAAAAATAATTTAAAGTGCACACAGTCCTTCACTGTAAACATAACACACTTTCAGTAACAGAATTTAAGCCTACATAAACACTGACTCGCATATGCAGTGTTGCCAGATACTGTTGACGTTTTCCAGTCCAAAATATGTTCAAAACCCACCAAAATACACTTAAAATCGCCCAATCTGGCAACACTGCGCGCATGCTGCTTCTCTTGAACGTATACACGGAAGTAAGGCGGAAGGTAGTTTGTCGACGTCACCTCAAGACGACGCCAACGATTGGTCAAATTTGCGGGAAGGTTGTGGTGATTGGATATAATTGCAACACCGCCCTGAATTTGCAAATCGCAACATCGCGAAATCCTGGATGGTCTGTTTTTTTGCTTGGCCCAGACTCTGTCTCCTCACTCACTGTAGCTTTAGATACTAAAAATCGATCCATTTTGTCTCTGGCAAAGGCTAGCTGAAGTTCGCTAAATGTCCGCAATAGTAACTTATTCTGGTTTATGTTTCCTCACGTTGTGCCCCCCCCCGAAGAACTCTGGCGCCCCCTAGGGGAGGCGCGCCCCACACTTTGAAAAGCCCTGGTTTAGCTCTTTAGAGAAGCTATAAAACTGACCTTCCTTTGAGCAGATTGAGTTTCTGGAGCATCATATTTGTGGGGTCGATTAAATGCTCAAAATGGCCAGAAAAATGTCTTGACTATATTTTCTATTCATTTTACAACTTATGGTGGTAAATAAAAGTGTGACTTTTCATGGAAAACACAAAATTGTCTGGGTGACCCCAAACTTTTGAATGGTAGTGTATGCTGGGGGGTATTTTAAGCCTTGTATTTGTCATATGTGCATTAGAGCACAGGAAATACTTTCTCTGCATTTAACCCATCTGGGGAGGTGAGGACACGTACCCTAAATGCAGAGAAAGGATTTCACTGTGGCCTAATGTACATGTGAGAAATAAAAGGCTTATCTCCATAATAGTTATGGAGTTATAAGTATAATAATAGTTCATCTCCGTCATCTGTGATTAACAAGACAACCAGAAAAGGATTCCAGTGAAGAATATCAAAGGATTAAGAGAAGGTAAATCTTCCTTGGTGACACTTTTTAACAGATAACTAATACCCTTTGTATTACATAATAAGCCTAGCTATATATCTTTATGGAGTCATATGTTTTAATCAGAGATATAATGCATAGTATGTAATGGAGAAAAGCACAGTATTTTACAATGTCATTAAATAAAGATGCGTGAGCATTATCATTCATATTGCTTAATTACAATTAATATATGATCGTGATTTATCTAAGTTCATAGTCAACCTACTGTTATCAATGCAGTAAAATGCCATAAGCTACACAGATAATATTGTTTACCCCACATGTTGTGGTGTGTGTGTGTGTGTGTGTGTTTGTGTGTGTGTGTGTGTGTGTGTATAAAAGCCTTTGAATGGATTTATTTTTGAAGTCATTCTGTGGTGAAGATCAAGGACTTCATCATGAAGAGAACGACAAATGGAAGTTTTCTCTTTCTTTTGCTGTTCCCTTTCTATTGGACTTTTAGTCATGGAGAAGAGTTGCAGGACTTCATGATTTTAGAAGGCCCTTTAACCAACCATGTTGTAAAGGAATTGAAAAGAAGCTCTTTGTCCAGTCAGATATCGCCACCAGGAGCTGCAGGTGCAGGTGATGTCTTTGATTGCAGAGAGAGTCTCCCAACACAATCCCAAGACTACTTTCAGTACTTGCAGGACAGAGGGGTGACACATTATAAAGTTCCCCTTCCCTGGATAAATATCCTCCCTACTGGTGATCCCAGCCAACCCCATGAAGACACGGTGACCTGCTACAGGACCCTTATGAAGCTTTTGACTCAGTCAGGCATTAAACCTTTGATTGAGCTCCACCATTCTGCACTCCCTGAAAACCTCAGGATCAGATATGGAAGCTGGGAAAACCCAGATGTCGGGCAACTCTTTAAGGACTATGCAGATTTTGTTTTTACCAAGTTTGCAGATCTGGCTGACACTTATATCACATTTAGTTCTGTACATGAGCTCAAAGACTTAGTGCAAATTCAACATGTTCTCCATATTCATTCAGATGTGTATACACTCTACCATAATATGTTTAAAGGTAAGTTATAAAAATCATAATATCTATCTTTTTCTAATTTCATGATTGTTTATCTGAAATAGGGGCGGGTGTAGTGGTTAGCACTGTTGCTTCACAGCAAGAAGGTCCGGGTTCGAGCCCCGTGGCCGGTGAGGGCCTTTCTGTGTGGAGTTTGCATGTTCTCTCCGTGTCCGCGTGGGTTTCCTCCGGGTGCTCCGGTTTCCCCCACAGTCCAAAGACATGCAGGTTAGGTTAACTGGTGACTCTAAATTGACCATAGGTGTGAATGTGAGTGTGAATGGTTGTCTGTGTCTATGTGTCAGCCCTGTGATGACCTGGCGACTTGTCCAGGGTGTACCCCGCCTTTCGCCCGTAGTCAGCTGGGATAGGCTCCAGCTTGCCTGCGACCCTGTAGAAGGATAAAGCGGCTAGAGATGATGAGATGAGATGAGATAAAAAAGTAATTATTAGAAGAAAACTTTCCTGAGCCCTGTGATGACCTGGCGACTTGTCCAGGGTGTACCCCGCCTTTCGCCCGTAGTCAGCTGGGATAGGCTCCAGCTTGCCTGCGACCCTGTAGAAGGATAAAGCGGCTAGAGATAATGAGATGAGATGAGATGAAACTTTCCTGAGTTAAAACATACATGGTGCAGCATCATGAAAAATATTGGTGAACAGATGCTTTTTCATGGTGACTCATCACTGACATGGCATTTAGCAGACATGCTTTTCCAGAGCAATGTACCGGTACAACAAACCTGGGGAGCAGTTGGGGGTTAGGTACCATGCTCAAGGGCTCTTCAGCCATTCCTGCTGGTCCAGGGAATCAAACCAGCAATCTTTTGGTCCCAGAGCTGCTTCTTTAAACACTGAGCCATGGCTTACCCATGCTTGAATGAAAAGTTATTATTTTGTAATTTGCATAATTATATTTTGTTAATAATCGCTTCATGAGCACATTAATTCAGACAGTGAATGCCTTAATTAGCATTGTTTGCATCATACTAAGATTATGTGGAATTAATATTATTCAGATTTTGTTTTATTTATAAAATTTTTTTACAATGTCTTTTATTTTGCAAATATTTGAAGGAGCACTTTTCACCTTAATGCTCAAATTAATTATTTATTTTTTATGTTAAAGTGAATTTTATCAGAATATTATTGCTATAATCCTATACCATGTTATATCTGATGTGTGTCATATTCCATGACAAGCATAAGAAATATGCTGATTTGACTGTTTTCAGGAGTCCATGTGTCCATTGGAATGAGAGAAAGTGATATCACCAGTATTTACCACATAGCTCCGATGGACATGGTAAGATTTTGGAATGTAATTTATCAACAATCAGTATGTTCAATGGATAAACTTTCATCAGAATTGCTTTGCTGTCTCTTATTTAGAAAAATATCGACTTCTTGTCTGTGCGCATGGAATATAACTGCAAATCCACAGGAAGTCTGAGAGAAGCTTTAACACGTATGCAGGTAATTTATCCACTGTGTGGAAGCAAGCAAAGGATTACAAAAATACAAAAAAAACCTTTAAATTGAATTTGATATTGAACAACACACCACTACATGTTTAATGACATCTAGTTTAAACAGTGTTTTTCTAAGATACTCAATTGGTTTGCATGATTGTGGGGAAAAACCTTCACTGTTTTTGATGACAACCGTAACTTCAACCAGTTTTTAATGATTTGCAAACTTCTAATTTAATAGCTAGTTTAGTTAATCAAACCATTCGGAGCATCTCTATATGGCAATGATTAGGTTTACACTAAAATTTAAACATTCTGTTATACCTCTTCTAATAAAGAGGGACTATGTGAAACACCTGGTACCACCTTGTGTCAAGACTAAATACCTTCCACCAAAGGCAGGTAAAGATTTTGCAATAAAAAGACTTTGCATTATTGTTATACAGCTATCTTTCACTTGACATACCATGCACTGTTCATTGCTGATTTGGCTAAATTAGTTGGATTTCCACTGATCTGCACCTCACAACATATCCCATAGTTGGGTTATCCCATAGTTATGTTAAAAAGCCTTCGCACTGAGCATCTCAAAGATGTTGAAATGGCACGCTCAGCTGACAGACTTTTACCCTGGCTCTGCAAGCATCCATGTCCCATCAACAAAAAGTCTAGAAAAAAGTTTGAAATGTCTCACTTAGTGTTTTTTTTACCTTCCAAGGAGAGGCATTCCAATTCAGAGTTTTGCACTTTGACCTTTGCTTAGCGCTACAAGGGTTTTCAAGCTACTGGATGAGGTGCAATCAAAAGGTTCTGAGACTGTTCCTGTTGTGAACCAAGGGAGTGAGGCAAGGTAATGCTCATGCAGTTGGAGTGAGCTGTAACTCTCGTGAGTCAGTATGTCATGTGACATTGCGCTGTCAACATCAGGACCTGTGTTATGCGTGTTTTTGTGATAACTAATGTGTGCATTTGTGCAATGCACAAGGTTTTGCATTATCATCATTTGGCCATTCCGGTCGAGATGCCCTGAGCAACCTCACTCCACACCCTCCGGTCTATCATTGCATTAGCAAGATCCGCCCTGTCAATTCCCAAATCTCTTGCAATCACATCTGGGAATGTCATTTTCTTTGAATGGACAGGGCCACTTGGTTTCCATAAAAGGAAGGATTGAATGATCTCACCCTTTGCTTGTTGGCAGTGACCGGTGAATTGGAGACGGCGCTTTGTCAGCTTCTGGGAGATCGGGGAAAGTTTGCCATATATCTGCTCACATGTGGTGTGCTCTGACCAATGTTTTGGACACATCGAAGTAGATTAGTGTATGTCCCATCTAGCCACTGTTGTTGACACATTGTTAGTGTCCACATCTCAGATCCATAAAGCAGGATTGGTTCAATCAACATTTCAAACAGATAGAGCTTCTTCTTGTTAGTGAGGCTAGAGTTCATATCTTGTTGAGCTTGTTAACTAATGCCTTACAAGATTTCATGTCCTTTTGGGAATCAATAACGTATGACCCAAGGTATTTGAAGTCATCGACTTGCTTGATACTTGCACCGGAGAGTGATTGTAGCTCATGAGGGTTTGAGGTTGTGGAGATGTACTCTGTTTTGCTTTCATTGCAGTATAGACCCACTAGTCTTGCTGCCTTCTCAAGCGACTGTAAAGGTGATTCTGCATTCATGACAAGCTTTGATATTTGAGCAAGGTCATCTGCAAAGTCAAGATCTGTAAGATACCATGCTGGATGCCTCTGGCTTCGTCTAGGATGGAGCTTTGTTGTTGATACTATCTAGTGAGAGGCGAAGTTTTTGCGATTGGCAATGGAGAACCTTGAAATGCTCCAGCAAACCTATGATAATGAAGCAATGAGCCAGGTGAGAGGTTTTGAGTAGCATTCACTGTTCAAGAGGGGCAGGAAGTCACTGGAGGATGATGTTCTGTCCCTCTTGACATGCGAATGCTACTCAAAACTTCTCACCACTCATAATAATGCTTGCTGGATCTACAGGCTTTCAAAAGTTGGTTGTGAGTCTATGGCTGGATCCCAAATGTTGAAAATCAAAATGTCCTTGTCTCAGGGAAAGGAGCTTAAAAACTGGTTTGCTTCATACACAGAGCATTCCAAACAAAAGGAGCCTGGTTGGGAGTGTTACCTTATTATCTGGGGGAGAGAGAGAGAGAGAGAGAGAGAGAGAGAGAGAGAGAGAGAGAGACATTCCTTGCAGCCTGGGGAGCAGTGTGGCTCCTCTGTTAGGTCAGAACCCATTGACCAGCTGGAATTGGGGGCAGTCCATCTTGTCCTCAAGTTCTTCTTGCTGGTTCTGAGACATCACCATAAACATTAGTGCAGCCCTAGTTTCAGTGGCTCCCTTCACTATGCACAGAATCTCTTCAGATGGACACATCCAGAACTGGCCCTGGCCCATGACTGCTCACAGTATTTCTTATCCTGCACAGGATTCAGCAACTAGGCTATGGGGTCCTACATATTGCCAAAATATGGCCAGCAAGACCTAAGTCCTAATTATGGCTTCCAGTTGTTATCAGAACACACTGGCAGCTTTTTTCCCCACACAGCCCCAAATAGAGAATGAGATTTGGAACACTTGGGCCCCACTCACACCTGCCATTTATATGCTTCCTGGGTGATTGGATCTCAAGGAAGCAAAGACATAGCTGTTCACACCTGGCATTTTAATCATGTGGTCTGCTCATGAAACTTATAAATTAATGAGAGATGAGATAAATAAAGCTCTGAAAAGCAGCTTCTTTCATCTCTGCTGTTATAGCATCTGCTTTATCCATTAGCCTAATGGCAGAAAGCTCTGCTGTTCAGTATGATTTCCAAACAGTCTCACAATGATTACAAAGTTTCTGGCTCGGGCAAAGTCAATTCATTGGTCCTTCCTTCCTGTCTGGGATGCATCAACATGTGGTCACGTTCATACTAAAAATGTGATGTGGCTATATCCATCCCAGACCACCACCAAATGTGGTTTGAATGATCAGATCACAGTGCTTCTCTGAGACACGCTCAACCCCGTTCTTGCCTGTACTTAGTCCTGTCCACTTGTGAGCCGATCACCCACGATGTATGTTAATGCGGGGTGTAAATGGGACCTCAGTCAGCTTACCTGGGCCTTCAGGTCGAATCACCAACTGAAGAATCATCTCGTTCTCAGACCTGTTATGTTTTATGAAGGAAAGACATGGGGGGGTCCCTTGTCCAAGAATCACCATGGTGTATAGATGGGCTGGATGCCTAACGTCTAATATGATACAGCGCCCTCCACAATTATTGGCACCCCTCGTTAATATATGTTCTTAGGCTTCTAATAAATTCTTTTTTTTTTTAATAATATAGGACAACAATGCAAAAAAAAAAGAGAAAAATCCAACCTTTAATTCAAGTGCATTTATTCAGTGGGAAAAAAATCCCACATTAAGAAATAATTATTTTACATGAAATCATGTAAGCCACAATTATTGGCACCCCTGATGTTAATACTTTGTACAACTCCCTTTTGCCAACAAGACAGCACTTAATATTCACCTATAACATTTCACAAGATGGGGGAATACAGAGAGAGGGATATTCAACCATTCTTCTTTGCACAATCTCTCTAAATCATCCAGAGTCCTGGGTCCTCTCCTATGCACTCTCCTCTTCAGCTCACCCTACAGGTTTTCAATTGGGTTGAGGTCTGGGGACTGATATGGCCATGGGAGGAGCTTGATTTTGTGTCTGGTGAACCATTTTTGTGTAGATTTGGCCACATGTTTAGGGTCATTATCTTGCTGAAAGACGTAGTGACAGCCCATCTTCTGCTTTCGGGCAGAGGCCACCAGAGTTTGATTTAAAATGTCCTGGTATTTCAAAGAGTTCATGATGCCATGCACCCCAACAAGGTTCCTTTGGGGCTTTTGGAAGAGAAACAGGCCCACAGCATCACCGATCCTCCCCCATACTTCACAGTGGGCATGAGGTGCTTTTCCGCATACTCATCTTTTGTGATGTATGAGAGTGTTTGTTGCCAAAAAGCTCTATCTTGGTCTCATCTGACCAAAGCACACAGTCCCAGTTGAAGTTCCAGTACCGCTTAGCAAACTCCAGACATTTAAGTTTATGCTTGTAAGTGAGAAAAGGCTTTTTCCGTGCATGCCTCCCAAACAGCTTGTTGGCATATAGATAGCACCTGATGGTTGTTATGGAGACTTTGTGACCCCAAGATGCTACTCTTTGATGCAATTCTCTAACAGTGAGCTTTGGAGAACTTTTTACTTCTCTTACCATCCTCCTCACTGTGTGTGGTGGCAAGATAAACTTGTCCAGGCTTGTTTGCCACTGTTCCAGTTGTTTTAAACTTCTTGATGATTCTTCTGACTGTAGATAGGGGCAGGTGTAGGCGAGCGGCTATTTTCTTGTAGCCATTGCCTGACTTATGAAGGTCGACACACATCTGCCTTACTTGAATGGTGTGTTCTCTTGTCTTTCCCATGTTGAAGAGTGGATAAGAGAAATAGGCCTCTGTGTCACATCATATTTATACCCCAGGGAAACAGGATGTGATGAATTACTAATTAAAGGTTCCTAGACACTCTGATGAACTTTATCAACTACAGTAGAAATGACAGAAATGCTTCAATTACATTACATTTCTAGGAATTGTTATGGGTGCCAATAATTGTGGAACAGGTGATTTTATGAAAAATAATTATTTCTTAGTCAGGGATTTTAAAATTTTTTTTTTTATTCACTTGAGTTAAGGGTTACATTTTTCTACAATTTTCAGTGTGAGATTATGCTTCTGCAATTTTAAGGCTTTTAACACATCTTAACTGGGGTGCCAATAATTGTGGAGGGTGCTGTATCTCTTCCTCATGGGCCTTATTTAGAGTTGTGCTGTTTGAGGAAGCTTGCGCTGCTTTGACTTGAGCATCACCATGCACTTTCTCCACATGTACATTTGAGTGTGGTGGCTATCTTTGAGCACCTTTGAGGGTTATCTGAATGTGCAATTCCTCTTGACAGTGTTCACATTATACAGTACAGGTGTTTCACACTGCCCCTGGCAGATAACCACAAGGATGACAAGGATTCCTTGTTATTTGAAAAATGTTACAAGTCCTAAATATGTGACAGCCAGTATTTGTATGTAGTGGAAGTTCATTATGTCTGACTGTTTAAGTATTTTTAAGTTCGTTTCTTAGACAAGGATTTTAAGATCGTTACCTTGTTGACAGTTTCAGCGTGAATCTTCCGCCTTCCTCAGAACTGTCACCAGATGTCAGGTGGTGACGTGCCTTATCAGCTGATGTTACTACCTGTCAAATCGGACAGGACGTTCATGCCTCCGTAATGTAACATCAGCTGATAAGGCACGTCACCACCTGACATCTGGTGACAGTTCTGAGGAAGGTGGAAGATTCACGCTGAAACTGTCAACAAGGTAGCGATCTTAAAATCCTTGTCTAGCCAGTATTTGTATTTGAATTTGTGTCCAAGAATGTTATACATAATAGTGTTATATATGGTATACTGTATAGCACTGCTTAACTATTGTTTTGTTCAGTTGTTAAATAAATGAATTGTATGGTTTCAGGAAATCACTGGTCAACAAAACATTCTCATGTATCAGATGACCATAAAGCAATGTGCTGACAGCAGTTTTCAACCTCTCAGTAGTGTCCTTGAAGGTAATAGTCCCTGCATGTTTTATGTAATCATTCTTATAGCAGTCACGAGATCATGTCCCCATTACATATCATTTATATCTTATAAGTGATGAGGGTTCAGATTACTTATCTAGCAGCTCTTCCAAAGGTCTCTGGCTTTATAACATTTATCACCTTGCGTGAGGTGATTTGGGGTGGCACGGTGGTACAGTGGTTAGCACTGTCACCTTAAAGCAAAAAGGTTCTGGGATCGAACCTTATGGCCATCCGGGGGCCTTTCTGTGTTGAGTTTGCATGTTCTCCCCATGGGTTTCCTCTGAGTGCTCCAGTTTCCTCCCACAGTCCAAAGACATGCGGATTAGGTCAACTGGCTACTCTAAATTGTGCATAGGTGTGAATGCGAGTGTGAACAGTTGATCATCTCTGTAATGGCCCTGCGATAGATTGGCAACTTGCCCAGCGTGTACCCCACCTCTTACCCACAGTCAGCTGGAGAAAGATTGGCTCCAGCTTCCTGTGCGACCCTGATGGATACGTGGTATTGAAATACATTTTCAAAAGACGACATGACTTTTGAAAATGTCTATGATGCCATTGTAGGTTAAAAATACAGAGATGAGGGAGGGGGCAATATTCTGAGAAAAAACCCCTCAGAATTTCTGAGATTAAAGTTGGAAATTTATGAGGAAAAAATCAGATATTCTCTGAGATTATAAAGTCATAAATTTCTGAGAAAAAAAAACTCAGAAATTTCAAGATTAAAAAGTCACAAATTCATGAGAAAAATACTGATAAATTCCAAGATTAAAAAAAAAAACCCACAAATTACAAGACTAAAAACCTGGAAAAATAGTGGGGCTTTTTTGTCAAGGAATCAGATTGCTTCACTTTGCAACGTTGGACCAACATCATCACACCAAAGACGCCACGGCTGAGCCAAGAGTTATAGGAAATACAGTCTTTCCTCTTCAGTCACACAATATAAAAGAATAAAGTGCTAAGAGATTTAACTGCATTTCCCAGAATGCATTGCAGCCGGGAAGCACGTGATTGAATGTTGCACTTCATGGATATGACAGGAGATGAGTCTATAAACCACGTTTGTTTATCCGTGTCCTTTTTTAGTCTTAGCTGTTTAGAAATGTATAGTTATTGTGCAAGTGCGTGAATTCTTCTCATCTGCCCAAATCTCCATTACTTTGAAACAGCTGAGACGAGTGTTCTAGGATATACAGTCGTTCCTCCTCAATTACGCAATATAAAAGAATAAAGTGCTAATAGATTTTTTCCCTACTACATTTCCCAGAATGCACTGCAGCCAGGAAGCTTGAGAGTTGCTGCTGTTGTTGTTTTCCTGGTAAATTTGTGACTTCTTATTCTTGGGATTTCTGGCTGCATCTGAATTCTCAGTATGTACAAATATATACCCATATGTTATAGGGACACAAGTGTTTTACTGGGAAATACATCACTCATATTTTTCATACGAGCTACATCCAGGACATGGCAATCCAAAACCGTGACATAAATCTCTATATGTCACTTGTGAGGAAATCGATGAATTGTTTTAATAAATTTGGGTACTTTTTGTTTGTGAATGTGTATATAGCTATCATAAAAAGAACATCACACGTTGGCTTGAAGATATGCAGTTTATCTTGTGTCGAAAAACTCACATTTTTTATCCGAAATACATCGCGGAACTGAGTGACATATTTCCCGATATTTCACTCTGATGACGTCACTCCCAGTGTTTTCCAGCTGACTAGACATGCGTTGTCAAAATGGCAAACTGGATCAAAATTAAAATGCTTTTGATTAACTTGCTGGTTTTTTGGGGTTTTTTTTGGATGTGTCCATATAATATGAAGAACATTACATGGTGGCGTGAAGATATGAAGTTTATCTTCTCATGTTGAAAATATTTCCAATCCTTTGCTTTGTTCACTCCGTGAATATATTCACCACTTGAAGATAAACTTCATATCTTCGTGCAACCATGTACTATCCTCTATGTATGCCACCAAATCATTTTTTTTTCTGCAATGACAGAAATGTTTAAAGATTCCTGATACATTTAAACACCGCTGCACCAAAAGGGCTATTGAAAACCAAATTTGGACAGATATTCTTTCTATTTTTCCTGGGGAAATTCTTCTTCTTTGGTTATTCAGAGGCTCCAGCTGAATTATGGGACAGCGTAGTGTAGCATAGTGTGGTATGTTTGCATGCATGATGTAGTAGATCATCTAGGTACTGCTGAACTACTATTAAATGCCTACTTAGTATTCATACCTACTGCTCTTTACGTATGAATAGTATGGAAATATGCAAACTCAGATGCAAGCTCAGACTTTTGAATCTTGGAATTTCTGAGTTATTTCCTCAGAATTTCCAAGATTTTCTCGCAAATTTATCATTTTAATCTCGGAAATACGTATATGTTATTTACCAGCTGGGAGGTCCGTATGGTGAAATACCGTGACCGAGGTCTTGAAAGTACTGAGCGAGGCCCTCTGGGCCGAGGTCAGTATTCAAGGCCGAGGTCACGGTATTTCACCATACGGACCGACCTTAAGCTAGTAAATAATATATTTATTTTTTTATTTACCAAATTCTAACAGAAAATGAGAGTGCCCGAAAGGGAAAACCAAGGCGAACTGCCATTTTGAATCCTCATTCACAGCTGTAATGCAAATGGCTTCCTCCTCGGTATACAAGTGCACTTCCATGGCAGGAAAAAAACTACATTTTGCCGCCTATGTAGTCCCCTATTTATACAAATGGGAATCATTCAGGATTCAGCCATGTTTTTGCTCGGCGTTAGCAACAGTTAGAGGTTTTTAGCTTTCTCCTGAAATGTTTTCTTTTATTTCTTCTTCCTCAGGGTAGTAAAACTCGCTTTCGCTGTGAACGCTGTCGTTATCGCTATCCATGCTGTAAAATTAATGCTATTCTCCTGAGAAATGCTGGCAAAAATTTATAAGATTTTTGATAATCTTATAAATAAATCTTATTAAAAAAAAGATAAATGGTGACAAAAAATGCTACTATGTTTGTTGTTGTTGTGAATGAGTGAGTCGCCAGAGGTCTGTAACTGGGGTCTGTAACTGGGGTCCGTACCATAGGATACGGACCCGCTCGCCAGCCAATCAGAGCGCAGGATTCGGACCGCGAAAAAAAATAAAGCTCATTGCATGAGCAAAAACATGGCTGAATCCTGAATGACTCAATTTTGTATAAATAGGGGACTACATAGGCGGCAAAATGTAGTTTTTTTCCTGCCATGGAAGTGCACTTGTATACCGAGGAGAAAGCAATTTGCATTACAGCCGTGAATGAGGATTCAAAATGGCGGCTCGGCTCGGTTTTCCCTTTCGGGCGCTCTCGTTTTCTGTTAGAATTTGGTAAAGAAAAAAATAAATATATTATTTACCAGCTTAAGGTCGGTCTGTATGGTGAAATACCGTGACCTCGGCCTCGCTCAGTACTTTCAAGACTTCGGTCACAGTATTTCACAATACGGACCGATCTTAAAGGTGGGGTATGAGATTTTTTTCAGGAGTATTTTTTACCATATTGCTTGAAAAGCTCCTCACACCCATGTTGCAAGCAGTACAATAGAAGGTTTGACCCAAAAACGAAATATTTTAATCCAGTCTACAGTGTAAAATAAAGGAAAAACGCCATCCAATCATATCGAGGTACCACCTCAAAATGATTGGATACTGACACGTCAATCAGACTGAAGCCCGCGAGCAGCCCGGCCCTTGTGTGTGTGTGAGAGAGCGAGCAGAGTGTCACACAGAGCGCAGGATTTTCTCAGTGTGCTCCCTCCAAACAACGGGGATTTACACGAAAACAGAAGGAGATATTCACAAAATTCTTTCACAGTGAGTGCCACAAGGATCTCCTGAACACACTGATGTAATTTTTTTGTCTGTAGTTTAATAAATGAGGTCACTAGAGCGAGTTAAAAATGAGTGACTTTTCTGCCAAGTTTATAATGGCAGTCTATGTGGCTGCGCGCCTGTCCTCACCTCACTTTCAGGCTTCTCATTCAAAAACTGTAAGTCCTATCGTGTAGGTAGACACATTGTGTGAATCAGGACAAGTGTGGCTACTACTTTTGAGAAAATTGTGTGTGGAGTGAAAATTGGGGCTGAAAACACAGTTTAAATGAGAAAGTTTGAGCTATCTTTCCAAGCTCTCTACACTCTGCTCCACTGGTGTGTAACGCAATAGACACCCGTTATAAAAGCTGATTTTCTCAGGCTTTATAAGGGGGAGGAGGGGTGGAGACACGGGGTTTGGGAGCATGGCGAGGGCGTGCGTGCTTCTTTTCAAAATATGGCTTGCGGGAACCGTTATTCCAAAATCTCATACCCCACCTTTAAGCTGGTAAATAGCATATATATATATATATATATATATATATATATATATATATATATATATATATATATATATATTTCTCAGAATATTACCCCCCACATCAGCTCCATTTTCTTTACCTACAATGGCTCTAATACACTGGTAGATGTATGTGAGAGAGACCTTAACAAATGTTTCAATTTTTCAGTTTTAAGATACCCAGAGTTTCACATTGTGGGGTGCGATATTACTGACCTGTTTGGAGAGCACAGTGAGAGATATACAAGGTAAATATAGAAAAATAAATTTACAAAAGTGACAATTCACTGTCAACTTCTGACTTTGAGACCATACATAATTGATCAATCAGTATAAGAAACAAGTATGTTTGCAACACATTCCATTGCTTATATGTACCCCTAACTGTACATTTACATTGCACAGTTTGCAGAGTGATGACCAAAAGACTGTCAGCAAGGAGAGAAGTATATCTGCATTTTCTTACCAAAAGGTGTGGGAGAAATTCAAAACTCAGAGTACATCTGAGAGGGATCTTTTCCTTAATGACTCATTTCCAACTGGATTTCAATGGGCAATCTCCACTGAGTCATTCAAGGTAGAAGGTGGCTGGTCTGAAGATGGAAAAGGGGAGACTATCTGGGACCGTTTTGGACATGATTACCAAGTCTTTGATAACCAGACTGCTGATCTTGCATGTGACAGCTACCACAAGGTGGACTACGATGTGTACCTGCTTCGGGGCATGCTCTCTTCTCATTATCAGTTCTCTATTTCTTGGGCCCGAATTTTCCCCACAGGTCAAAAAGAAAGCTTACTTGAAAAAGGAGCCTTGTATTATGACAAGTTGATTGACACACTGCTTCATTCAGGTATAGAGCCTACAGTCACCTTACATCACTGGGACCTGCCACAAGCCCTGCAAGACCATGGAGGCTGGACCAATGAGTCAATTGTGGTGGCATTCAAAGACTTTGCTGATTTCTGCTTCTCCAGATATGGGGACCGAGTGAAGACCTGGAACACCTTCAGCAGTCCCTGGATGGTTAGCAACTCTGGGTATGGCACAGGCGAACATCCTCCATCTATCAAAGACCCAATTGTTGCTTCTTACCAGGTAGGTTTGACAATCTGTCAGAACAAAAGCTGTTGTTGAAAACATTTTAAAAGGAGAGCATATCAAGACCTGTTTGTTCTTTTCAGGCAACACACAACATGATAAAATCTCATGCAGAGGCCTGGCATGTCTACAATGATACATACCGGATGAAGCAGGGTGGAAGAGTGGGCATTGCTCTCAACTCAGACTGGGCTGAACCAAACAATTCTGCCAGTGTTCAGGATGTAGAGGCTGCAGAGCGCTACCTGAACTTCATGCTAGGATGGTTTGCTCACCCTATCTTTATAGATGGAGACTATCCAGTGTTGCTCAGGAATCAGATTGATAAGAAGAAAGCTGAATGTGGTAAGGAGGTGGCCAGGCTCCCTGTCTTTACAGGACCTGAGAAAGAGAGGATTAAAGGTACAGCTGATTTTTTTGGGCTAAATCACCACACTTCTCGCCTTGTCAGTGAAAGCAGAGGTAGTTGTATCCCTGGACCAGATAGCACTGGGGACTTTCAGACTCATATTGATCCAAATTGGCCCACCACAGCATCAAGCCAAATTCAGTCTGTGCCATGGGGTCTTCGCCGTTTACTGAACTATATTGCTACAGAATATACATCAGTCACCAAAGTACCCATTTACATCACTGGAAATGGAATGCCAACCGAGTACAAGAGGGATTTGCTCAATGACACACAGCGTATAGACTTCCTTCAGGCATACATCAATGAGGCCTTGAAAGGTAATTATTAAGCTCACTACAATGGGACAATTGAGTAAGCATTAAGCAAAAAATGAGGATTTTCTTGATTTTATTATCGTTGTACCAAAACCTTTGTCACAAAATTTAGTTTAAGATAATGAAATGTTTTAGCATGTTCCAGACAATTTTACTATTGAATAATCACTTGGTAGTGAAGGTGTGTTTTTTTTAGTAAGCTGTATGTTCAACTATGTGCACTTATTTTAAGCAACCTGAACTAATTTCTTGAATTTGTCAATACAGCTATCCACTTTGACAGTGTTATGGTGCAAAGGTTCACTGTACAGTCACTAATGGATGGATTTGAGGGTCCTCAAGGCTATAGCCAAAGATTTGGACTCCATTTTGTGAACTTTGAGGATCCCGATCGACCCAGAACCCCAAAAGCTTCAGCTTACTACTTATCCCAGTTGATTAGAATAAATGGCTTTAAGGAAATGAGTGCAAAGCCTTTTAAACAAATCACTGGTAAAGGAACTGAACGTTCAGGGCACCCTAGCTTGCCACCATCTGAAGTTCCTTCAAAATCAAAAGTTGTTTGGGAGAAGTTTTCACATCAGTCCAGATTTCAGAAGAAGCTTTATTACTATGGGACATTTCCAGAAGGATTCCAATGGGGTGTTTCATCCTCAGCCTATCAAATTGAAGGTGGCTGGAATGCTGACGGGAAGGGGCCTAGTATATGGGACAATTTCACCCACAAACCTAATAACATTCTAAACAATGACAATGGTGATGTGGCCTGTGACAGTTATAATAAAATAGAGGAAGATCTGTACATGTTGAGAGCCCTGAAAATAAAGACTTATCGGTTCTCTTTATCCTGGCCTAGGATATTTCCAAGTGGTTATAGAGATTCCTTAAACAAAAAGGGAGTTGACTATTACAACCAATTAATAAATGGTTTAATTGCATATAATATCACACCAATGGTGACACTCTATCACTGGGATCTTCCACAAGCTCTTCAAGACATCAATGGCTGGGACAATGTCACTATGATTGATATATTTAATGACTATTGTGACTTCTGCTATGAAACATTTGGAGACAGGGTGAAGTTTTGGATGACCTTCAACCAACCCCATACAATTGCCTGGTTCGGCTATGGATTGGGAGCATTCCCCCCCAGTATCAAGAAACCTGCAGATGCCCCTTATAGGATAGCACATAACCTTTTAAAGGCTCATGCTAGAGCATACCACACATATGATGCAAAATACCGGAAAACACAACATGGTCTGGTTTCCATTAGTTTGAATGCTGACTGGATTGAACCTCTAGATGTAAATGCACCTCGAGAGGTGTTGGCTGCTGACCGAGCTCTCCAATTCCAGCTTGGATGGTTTGCTCATCCCATCTTTAAAAATGGAGACTATCCTGATGCCATGAAGTGGCATGTGGGTAACAAGAGTGAGATTCAAGGCTTATCTGAATCCAGGTTGCCATCTTTTACTGAGCAGGAGAAAACTTATATCCAAGGCACAGCTGATGTCTTTTGCATTAACGCTTACACAAGCAAAGTGGCATATCATGTGACTTCTAGACTTTCCCCTCAGTCATATGAGTATGATCGGGACCTTGCTCTAGATGATGTGTCAGGCTCTCAAAACACTGC
This sequence comes from Neoarius graeffei, assembly GCF_027579695.1. Classification (NCBI taxonomy): domain Eukaryota; kingdom Metazoa; phylum Chordata; class Actinopteri; order Siluriformes; family Ariidae; genus Neoarius; species Neoarius graeffei. Next base: position 75,901,441 of record NC_083577.1, read on the forward strand.
AATAAAAGAGTTAAAAGCAGCAGCTTGGGGACTGAGAAGACTTCTTAACTGGATAAAGGAAGAGTATGGTGACCCAGAAATTTACATAAATGAGAATGGAGTGGCTACAGATACTAAAACAATGGTTGATGACACAGAAAGAATATTTTTCCTCAAGACTTACATTGATGAGGCTCTTAAAGGTGTGGTAATATTGCAATTTATATAAATAATGCATATCTATTGATACGTGAAAGTAAGTGATATTCAACAAACAATTAATTAGATTTTTAACCCTTTGGTGACTGACCCCTTGAAAATGGTTCCTCCAGGAACTATGACTTTTCAGTTGTCAAGACAACAGAAGAACTAAAATACAAAAACAGAAAGATACGTCACAATGCTCTTGTGCACAAAACAAAATGCTCTTGTATTTTAGTTTTTCCGTTGTCTTGACGACTGAAACGTCATCGTTCCTGGAGGAACCATGTTCAAGGGGTCAGTCACCAAAGGGTTAAACCTTGACATTGTCTTTTATTAGCACACAACTTGGATGGAGTGCGACTTAAGGGTTATACAGCTTGGTCTCTAATGGACTCTTTTGAGTGGCTTAATGGTTACACTGTTGGCTTTGGGCTTCACCATGTGGATTTTCAAGACCCAGAGAGGCCAAGGACTCCGAAACGCAGTGCTCATTATTATTATCAAGTCATGAGAGACAATGGTTTTCCACTACCAAATGAAGAAAAGCCACTGTATGGCCATTTCCGTGAAGGATTTGCATGGAGTGTAGCTACTGCATCTTATCAGGTAACCTGGTATCACAGTATTGTATAGTACAGGGGTGGGCAATTATTTTTTCCATGGGGCCACATGAGAAACAGAAAATTTTGTGGAGGGCCGGACCAAAAGGCTGAACTAAATTCTGCATAATATTAATTGTATTTCTTTATATAAAACAATAAATAACATTGTTTTTACAAGCTGCTAAGACTGGTAAGAGTATGGAAAAAAACGAGGTCGCCTTACAAAAAATTTCATTTATTCAATCAAATTTCCCAAAACAATGGTTAACAAAATGTGAACGTTTGTAACATATTTTTTTCAGTCACATTCACCCCAAAACACAATAAAGACATCACAATATTGTCTTTCTACTCCAAATATCAAACAAGATACATCATATTATAATAATGATGCCCACATTTGTAGTCTAATCACCTCATTTGGTGTTTTTCAGTTTTTTATTTGTTCAGTGAGAGAAATCTAGTCTCTGTTGGTCTTTACCGAGTGCATCAAAGTCAGATTAAATGTCTGAGGTGGAGAAGTGAAGCACAGCTGACAGATGATCATCAGTCGATTCGGTGTAGGTATCAGATTGGCTCAGGCGCCTGCTGGTGACGTCACAATATGTGATTGGCTGGACCGTTTGAAGGATGACGTACAAGTTTGTGGTTGGTCTGGACAAATTACGGAAGTAGTTATCGCGGGATTAGGTTTCGGGGGATTTCATGTCATGTTCATGTCGCGCGCATTGCGTTTTTGTTGAACACAACTTCAAAATAAAAGCAATGCACATTCAGTCCATGCATGGGGTAAAATTAGAAAATACATTTATTTTGGAATTTCTAATTAACCTTACGCGGGCCGGTCAGAATGAACTAAAGGGCCGCATGCGGCCCGCGGGCCGTAAAATGCCCAGGTCTGGTATAGTAGATAAGGCTATACTCACTTTATGTCCAGTTTTATATTTTATAATTTTGTATAGAATATGTTTGTTTTTATTATTCTGTACACTCTTGTTTGCACATTCTAGTCTTCTTTCTGGATTGCTGCTGTAATCTGTGAATTTCCTACTGGGAGTAATAAAGTTGTCTGTCTGTCTGTCTCTGTCTATCTGTCTCGATGCATGTTTTCTGACTTATTAAACCTCTTCATTTTCTTCATTCTGTTCTCAATTCTTAGATTGAGGGAGGCTGGAGAGCAGATGGAAAAGGTTTGAGTATCTGGGATAAATTTGCACACACAGCTCTTAAAGTGGGAAATGATGATACTGGGGACATTGCCTGTGACAGCTACAATAAAATTACTGAGGATGTTGAAGCACTTAAAAGACTCAAAGTCAACCACTACCGTTTCTCCATATCATGGCCAAGAATTCTGCCTGATGGAACTACTAAAAAAATTAATATGGCAGGATTGAATTATTACCACCGACTGGTGGATGCACTTTTGGCGGTCAACATAAAGCCTCAGGTGAATAAAACCTTAATCTGTTTTAAACTTTTGAATATTATTATTCCTAATGTAAAGTATGAACATTTGCACTTCTGGTTAAATGTTTTATTTTAAAGGTTGGGGGGAGGGGGAATGTGGTCTAAAAGATTTGCTCCATGTATAACTTTCCATTTTTCTATACTAACAGATCACATTGTATCACTGGGACCTTCCTCAAGCTTTGCAGGATGTTGGAGGGTGGGAGAATGATACCATTGTTGAAAGGTTCAGGGACTATGCCGATGTTGTCTACAGTAATTTAGGAGACAAAGTAAAGTTTTGGATCACAATTAACGAACCCTATAATGTTGCAAATATTGGGCATGGTTACGGCACTGCTGCACCAGGTAAAGTATCATTAAAAGTTTGTATTATGAATTAAATTAAAAGCTTGCTGTGCCTTTTAATACAAACCACAGGTTTACCTTGTCTGCATATGCAAAGTGTAGTTTCAGGACAGAATGAAACACAAATAATGTTTGGAAATATTTTGTTTTTTATTTCAACAGCTGTTATTTAAATCTGTTTTTAGAGAATGTTCAGAGTGATTTCCAAGTTCGCACTGCAATGCTACACTGTTATACAAGTGACAAGTGACAGTAACACTTTGGTTTGACTGTAAGCAGAGCTGCTTGTTCTTTGTTTAGGTATAAGTTTTCGGCCTGGCACAGCACCTTATATAGTGGCTCACAACCTCCTTAAGGCCCATGCTGAAGCTTGGCATCTGTACAATGACAAGTACAGAGCCAAACAAGGTGGCATTGTTGGTATCACCATCAACTCAGACTGGGCACAGCCTAGAAACCCATACAAACAAGAGGATTATGATGCAGCCATGCGTGTTGTGGCGGTAAGGCTTACAAAGAAGTATTTTAAACAGTGACTCACTTCTGTGAAACTGTACTGCTGAGTTGTCACAGTTATGATCCATTTCTCATTGTTGAATGTAGTTCCAGATTGGCTGGTTCGCTCATCCTGTATTTAATGGCGATTACAATGAGGTGATGAAGACTAGAATTCGAGAGAGAAGTTTGGCTGCTGGACTGTCCAAATCACGGTAAAACACATTTCAGTCAAATTATTGAGACAGTTATTTGATAGCCAACAGGTACATAGACAGACAAAGCTTAAACATAATGTATCTCAACATTTGTCCATAAAGCCTTCCAGAATTTACCCCAGAAGAGGTGAAAAGGATAAAAGGCACCTATGATTACTTTGGGTTCAATCATTATACCACTGTGCTGGCTTTTAACTTGGATTACAAGAACCTTCAACACTATGATGCAGACAGGTAACAGGCTAATCACATGCATGATATGGCTAATACATAGTATCCTCTAGTCATAATCCCAGATCCTCCAGCCATAATCTCCTTGCTACTCCCCGCACCAGAGACTCTATCCTGGGTGGCAAGTCCTTCAGCGCCATGGCCCCCAAGCTCTGGAATTCCCTCTCTCAACCCCTCCATGACTGCTCTTCCCTTCCTTTCTTCAAATCTCATCTCAAAACCTTTCTGTTTCATGAACACTTCTCCTTCTCCACCACTGCATAAACTTACCACTCTTTAGCAACTTTTTTTTGTGTGTGTTCTGTTTTCTTTGACCTATGTAAAGCGACCTTGAGTTTGAGAAAGGCACTATATAAATGTAACTTATTAGTAGTATGTGGACTCCTGACCATCACACTCATATGTGGGCCTTCATTGAACTGTTGCTACAAAGTTGGAAGCACTCAATTGTCTAGAATGTTTTTGCATGCTGTAGTATTAAGATTTTCCTCCACTGGGACTAAGGGATCGAGTTGAAACATGTTCCAGCATGACAGTACCTCTGTGCACAAAGCAAGGGCCATGAAGACATGGCTCAAAGCTCTGACCTCAACCCCACTGAATACTATCCATCCATTATCCGTAACCGCTTATCCTGTGCAGGGTTGCGGGCAAACTGGAGCCTAGCCCAGCTGACTATGGGTGAGAGGCGGGGTACACCCTGGACAAGTTGCCAGATCGTCGCAGGGCTGACACAAAGACAAACAACCATTCACCTACGGTCAATTTAGAGCCACTAATTAGCCTAACCTGCATCTCTTTGGACTGTGGGGGAAAACGGAGCACCTGAAGGAAACCCACGCAGACATGGGGAGAACATGCAAACTCCACACAGAAAGGCCCCCGTCGGCCACTGGGCTCGAACCCAGAACCTTCTTGCTGTGAGGCGACAGTGCTAACCACTACGCTACTGTGCCGGCCCCTACTGAATACCTTTGAGATGAATTGGAACACAGTGTGTACCAGGCCTCCTCGCCCAACATCGGTGCCTGGTCTCACGAATGCTCTTCTGGATGAATCAAGAAAATCCCCACAGCCACTTTCTAAAATCTAGTGAAAAGCCTTGCCAAGAGATTGAAGCCTGTTATAGCAGCAAATTGGGTACAAAATTTGGACTCGGATGTTCAACAAGCACATATTGGTCACGGTCAGGTGTTAACATGCATTTAGCCATATAATGTATTTTAAAAACAAAGACCAAGTTTTAACAATTTTTTCACTTCCACTTTCAATTATTAAGGGGGGCGGGAACTATCCATGACCGCTCATGGCTGGATTCCGGATCAAGCTGGTTGAAAATGACCCCAGCTGGATTCAGAATAATTTTGAACTTCATCAAGGAACAGTATGGAAACCCTCCTATTTACATTACTGAGAATGGCGTTTCTGAAAGAGGAGACATGGACCTGAATGACATTCACCGAATCTACTACTATGAAAACTACATTAATCAGGCTTTGAAAGGTACAACCAGCGATACGTTCTTTTATGTGCATGAGTCAAGCTGCATGTTTATCTATTATCTACATACTGTTTGTGTTATCTTTTTATTGATAAGATGTTAATCTGGGGTGAACTGAATTAAATATTAAACACAGTGTTTTGTCACGAGGGTGTGATATTGCATTTTAATTTCACCTTTATCTCTCTAGCTTATTTGCTGGATGGAGTAGATATCCGTGGTTATACAGCCTGGACTTTAATGGACAATCTGGAGTGGGCCACTGGTTTTGCTGAGAAATTTGGCTTATTTTACGTGAATCGCTCAGACCCATCCCTGCCACGTATAGCCAAGAAATCTGCCACACACTATGCCACCATTATCAATTGCAATGGCTTCCCAGATCCTTCAGCGGGACCGCATGAATGTCAAAACCTTGGATTTGAAGGTGATCACAAATGACCAAAATGCAATTTGAAAATTAAGTTTACAAAATTCAGCAACTATATTATACTAACACCATTATACTTGTCACTCTTACCACAGGAACCAGCTCACCCCCCACACTTTCCCCATCTCCAGAGCAGCCCACAAGGGTGAAATTTCTTGGTTTAGAGGTATCTGCTCCAAATGCTGAGGTGGCCCTATATGTCCTTCTCAGTCTCACCCTCATAGGTGTGATCGCAGCTGCTTTCATGACCTACCGATTCATTAAGTCAAAAAAACAAACAAAAGAGTCCATGCAAGAACAGATAAGCCTTCAGAAGAAATTTTGATAACACTCTTATCTGTTTCTAGGGTTGTTTCCATGGTAACTTTGGTGCAATTTCCAAGTCTAGTAAAGCTGGTTTATAAATGTGTATATCCCAGAAAAATGTACTGTGAGGATTTTTCTTGCCAAGTGATAAATTGTTGCATTTCTTTATATTAGTATTCATTCTTTGCTTTTACTTGCAATGTAACTTAGTGATTAAAACTTATTTGCTTACAGATAATAAAAAAAATGTGAAAAGTGTAAAAGTGACTTTTTATGATTACTTTCTGCCTGTGGTTATTGATGTCTCTAACTGCTCTTAGACTCACATATAATGCTGTAGCAATAGCACTTTACTACTACTTCTACTACTAGTCCTACTACTAATATTTATACTCCTACTACTAATACTTCTACTACAACTACGACTACTTCTACGACGACGACTTCTACTACTACTACTACTTCTACTACGAACACTTCCGCCTTCTTCAAAACAGTCACCAGATGTCTTCTTCTTCTTTGTTGTTTAATGGGCGGGTGGCGCACAACATTTTAGGTGCATTTCCAATAAACCTGATTCTTTAAGAAAAGTTAAGTGTTTTCTGTCTGATACCTGTGAGGATGTTCTTAAGACTAAGTTCCTTTCACTGAATCCTGAGTTCATGAATTATGTGTCTCCTTTGTAATGCATACCTGCTACAGTGAATTAAGACATGCTCAACTGACTCCTGCTCATTGCACTGCGCGCAGAGGCCTGATGGGTGTTTTCCAATAAGATGGAGTGATTTATTTAACTGGGTGTGACCTATCCTAAGCCGGGTGATGATTCTCTCCTCCTTTGTGCCTCCCAACGCTACCCGTCCCCTTAAACCCACTGTTTCCTGCAAGGTAAACAAATGCCTCCCCTTAACTGCCCTTTCCCAGTATCCCTGCCATTCTTTAATGAAGTACTCTTTAATGATTGATTTACTTTCGGATCTACTTAAAGCTACGTTCATTAGAGGGCTGTCAGATACCACTGCCTGCTTAGCCAGCTGGTCAGCTTCTTCATTACCTCCTATACCCCTATGTGCTGGAACCCACATAAATGAGACCTTTGAGTTTCTTTTATGAAGCCTGTACAGGGTTTCAAAAATCTCAACTATTAAATCCTGTCTGCTAGTAGACCTGAAAGATTCAATTGCCTTCAGTGAGGAGCTTGAGTCAGAGCATATTATCACCTCCATCACTTGGACACTTTCCAGCCACTGGAGAGCTGCTAGAATTGCCAATAATTCCACTGTAAACACAGCCAGATTATTTGATGTCTTCTGTTGTACTGAGATATGCAGAGATGGGATAACAAACGCGAATCCTGTGCTACCCAACTTGGGATCTTTTGAACCATCGGTGTACACTGGTACACAAGAGCCATAAAATATTCTTAGTCTTTCATCCACGACCTGCTTTACATCTGCAGGTGGTTTGCTTGACCTTACTTTATCTAGGATACTGAAGTCCACTGAAATCGTTGGAAACAGCCATGGAGGGGTAACAGATAATGCCACACTGGGGGAGAACTGCTTCTGGGTGAAGAGCATCGTTTCTGCTATGCTACCGCTTCTCCATGCAAAACACTCTTGCTTTGCCCTCTCACTCTCCCAACACGGCTGCAGGGTGCCAACTGTGGGGTGGAGAGAAACTGAGTGCCCTCTGAGGTTCACCCAATAGTGCATCATCGGTTGCCTCCACCGCAACTCTAGGGGCATTTCTCCCACTTCCACCTGAAGTGCTGCTACTGGGGACGTCCTAAACGCCCCACAGCACAGTCTCAGGGCTTGCGCCTGGATCACCTCCAACTTCTTTAGGCTCGTTATTGCCGCTGAATCATACGCCACACATCCATAGTCCAGTACAGATCTAATTAGTACTATATAAATCTTTTTCAGGGCCGACCTGCTGGCTCCCCAGTCCACCCCCAATAGACACCTCATCACATTTAGGATTCCCTTACATTTTGTGACCACATGCAATATATGAGTGTTCCATGTTAACCTAGAGTCCATCCACATACCTAAAAACTTAAACTCTTTAACTTGCTCTATTACTTGATCATACATTCTTAGTAGTATCTCGGTGTTCCTCTTCTTTGTGAAGAGCAAAACTTTAGTTTTTTCAATCGAGAACTTAAAGCCCCATGCGTATGACCACTTCTCCACTAAATGAATGGCCTCCTGCATTTTTGATACAATATGCTTGATATTCCGCCCCCGCTTCCATAGTGCCCCATCATCCGCAAATAGTGAGCGACCAATACCATCATCAACCTGTCTGAAAACTTCATTTATCATTATAGAGAATAAAATTGGGCTAATCACACTCCCTTGGGGAGTCCCATTCTCCACTGGATATCGCCCTGACAAGGCTCCTCCTACTCTAACTTGGATAAATCTTTCAAATAAAAAATCCTTAATCCAGTTAAATGTGCGTCCTGATATGCCAATTTCACTTAACCTGATCATAAGGCCTTCCTTCCATACCATATCATATGCCTTCTCTACGTCCAGGAACACGGCTATGACTGACTCCTTGTTTGCCTGGGCTTTTCGGACATCTGTCTCCAAACATATGACCGGGTCCATGGTCCCCCTCCCCTTCCTGAACCCACTTTGATGCACGGACATCTTTCCCTTACGCTCCACATAATACACTAACCGCTCTGTAACCATTCTCTCCATTACCTTTCCCATGTGTGATGTAAGCGCAAGGAGGGGTCCCTACCTGGCTTCCTGATAGGGACAATAACAGCCTCCTTCCAATTTGTGGGCAAGATGCCCATCTCCCACACCTTATTATAGAATTCAAGGATCTTCATCATGGCCCTTGGTCCCAGCTGTTTGAACATGCTATAGCAAATATTGTCTTTCCCAGGAGCTGAGTTACCAGACCTCCCTATCGCTCTCTTTAGCTCATCCAGGGTGAACAAGGCATCCATAGTACCCCCATTTCCCTCCCTCCATCTAAACACGTCAGGGTAAGCTGCTTTCGTTTCCCCACATCCCCGTTTACCCAACTCTGTCAGATTGTCAGAGCTATGTATTTTAATCAGGGCCTTGGCTATCATCTCAGCCTTCTCTTCATCATTCACTGCTACTTCATCTTGTAATTTAAGTACAGGGTACTGCCTCTCTTTACGAATCCCCTTCATACTTTTAATTGCTCCCCAACCGCTGTTGATCTGCCCATCCCATCACAAAATTTTCTCCAACTTTCCCTTTTTGCCTTTCTAACCACCCCTCGTGCGATAGCTCTTGCCTTTTTATATGCCATTAATTTATCAAAAGTTAAAGTATCTCTTAAAACACCCAGTTTTAAGAGATTGCCATGTTGCCATCCCCCTTAATAAAATTCTGCATTCTACTGGAAAGTGGTCACTACCAACTGTTGTATCCTCCCTCACCTCCCATTCACAACGGCTTGCAATGTTCCTACTCACCATGATCAAGGGCTGATGTGTTTCCAGTGTGTACATCTATCCTGGTTCCCCGCCCATCATTAAGACAGACCAGGCCCCTCTCCTCCATCAACTGTTCCACCACATCCCCATTTAGCTCATTTCTAGTGCCCCCCCATAAAGTGCTGTGTGCGTTAAAATCACCACATAATACAATCTTACTACCCCCCATACCCTCTATGGCCAACAGCTTATTCAAATCCAGTGCTTTGCATGGGTTGTAATAATTAATAACACTTAGCTCACCTTCTCCTGTCCAGATTTCTATTGACACATACTCTTGGTTCTTTCCTATCCCAGCTTCCTTAAATGAGACATCCTCCCTTATAAATGAGGCACACCAACCTCCACCCCCCTCTGCTCGGTCACATCTAACACCCACATATCCTCTAATTCTAAAATCTAAATTTGGCCACAACCATGTCTCCTGAACACACACCACCTCAGGTTTACTAGGCAAATCATCAATACATTTCTTCAGTTCCTGCCCATTGGCCAGTAGACTCCTAGCACTCCACTGTAGGATAAAAACCATTACAAGGGCTATCAAGTACCTGACTTCTCCGCTATAGTCTGATAATACAGCTCCTTGCTTACATCCTCCCATGTCAAATCCTTCAGCCCTAGATTACACACTGCAGCTTTCACTACAATTTGTGTCCTCTCTGATTTGGACTTCACTTCCATTGTTGAGTTCAAGACCGCCATGATAAATGTCACTAATTTCTTCAAGTCAATTATGATCTCCTGATTTAGCCTATCCGGTTCCTTCCTAGGTCCTTGGCTGTTTTGGATTGCTTCCCCACACCCTCTGATTGGTCTTACCATTCTAGCTGCCGCCGTATATGTGATCTTCCGTTGAACTCTCACCTGTTGAATTTCCTTCTGCCTTTTTAATTCATCACAACCTCTAAACGCTACACTGTGATCCCCCCACAGTTGCAACACAGAGGCTTCTCTCGCGCACACTCAGAGTACTCATGATCTTCCCCTCATCTAGCGCACCTGCGTTTCCCATTGCACACTTTTGCCACATGGCCAAACCTTTGGCATTTATAGCACCTTACTGGCCCAGCCACATATTCCCGCACCTTATAGCTTAGGAAACCCAAAAACACATTCTGTGGCAATATTTCATCCTCAAATTCCAGCAGGACGCCTTCACTGTCTCTTCTTTCTCCATCCCGAGTTACTTGCATACGCTTCACCCCTCTTATTCTCCCCCCTTGCAGGTTAGCCCTTATCTCCTCCATTGGCATTTCCACTGGGACTCCCCATATTACCCCTTTTTTAAATCAGCCCCTCACACCAACATAGCTAGCACTAACCACTTTTCGTTGCTCTATGGACTTCAAACCAAATGCACGTTCACTTTGTTCCCTATCTCTGCATATGATCAGCAAATTCCCGTCATTTAAGACCACTCCTCGAATAATGTCCCCCACCTCTTTCCTTAGTACCTTTGTCAGTGTGACAGGATTCATAGTTTTGAGTCCTCCCTGCTCCTCAAATCTTAAGATGACCTTAAACTCAGTGTTTGTTTCCTCTCTGCCGTGTGTGCTTGTGTTTCTTACCTTCCCTACGCTACTCTCTGCCCCGAACCCTCCACTGCCTCGTACCTGTTCCACCTGGCTTCCTGCCTGTCTGAATTCCATTGCCTCTTCATTGCCACTTGTCTCGCTTCCCCCCCACTCTGGCTCATCCGCAAGACAGATTAGCTTATCAACCGCAGCAGCAGCGTTTTTCTTTCCTTTTTTCTCCATTGAGCTATCTGTAGCTCCATCCGCATTACTTTTCCTCTTCCCCGTCGTTAGGCCAGTTTGGTGTCGCTGAATCATACGCCTCAGAAAATAAACTTTCAAAAGCCTCTCTCCCACTTCCTTGTTGAAAACAAGTTTAAACCTCGCGCTCTGCAACCAAGCTCCACACCCCGTCACCAGATGTCGAGTGGTGACGTGCCTTATCAGCTGATGTACTCTATGGAGGCGTGAACGTCCCGCCCAATTTGACAGGTAGTCCACGCCTCCTGCTGTCAGGTCGCTGCCCCAGGACTGCGCTCCAGGTGTGTGCCAGCGCGTACGCTCCCTCATCCCGGTTCATAGTCTTCTGCGCCCAAACACAGAATTATACGACCGAACACAGAACATCACGGAGGAGAAAGACAGACAGGAGGAGGAACAACACATCCAACAGGCATTAAAAAACTGCCAATATCCACCGTGGGCAATTCGAAAAGGAAAATTACAGACACAAAAAAAGGAAAAAAACAAACAAACAAGAAAAAACACATAAAAAACAAACCGGGGCTTTGTCACACTACCATACATAAAAGGAGTTACAGAACGCATCCAACGATCCATGAGGAAATACCACATCAACACCCCGGTCAAACCATACAAGAACCTCCGACAGTTGCTAGTTCACCCCAAAGACAAAATACAACTGGACAATAAATGCAACATCATATATGAAATCCCTTGCCGTTCATGCAATAAAGTCTATATTGGTGAAACGGGCAGATGCTTCCACACTCGCAGGAAAGAACTCCAATTAGAATGTGAAAAAGAAACAACAAAAAGACTCACAAGATCCGAAAAAGAAAAAGCAAACCAAGAAAACTTAAAATCAGCCATTTCAGACCACTGCAAACGGCAAAATCATATTATGAATTGGGAAGAGGCCAGAGTCATTTGTGCTGAAGAGAATAGATACCAGCGTTGGATTTTGGAGGCAGTGGAGATACGTAAGCGGGTGCAGAGGACGATGAACCGGGATGAGGGAGCGTACGCGCTGGCACACACCTGGAGCGCAGTCCTGGGGCAGCGACCTGACAGCAGGAGGCGTGGACTACCTGTCAAATTGGGCGGGACGTTCACGCCTCCATAGAGTACATCAGCTGATAAGGCACGTCACCACTCGACATCTGGTGACTGTTTTGAAGAAGGCGGAAGTGTTCGCCGAAAATGTCAACAAATGAGGTAACATCCTAAAAAATACGTGTCTTAAGAAACGAACTTAAAGAATAGTTATAATAATTAGACATAATGAACTTTCACTACATACAATGACGACTTCTACTACTACTACTTCTTCTACGATGACAACTTCTACTACTACTATTACTACTACGACTTCTACTACTTCTACGATGACGACCTCTACTACTACTACTACTACTACTACGACAACGACTTCTACTACTACTATGAATAATAATAATAATAATAATAATACTCCTACCACTCCTACTACTACTACGACTTCTACTACAACTACTTTTACTACTACTTCTACAACTACGACTTCTACTACTACCACTACTTCTACAACGATGACTTCTACTACTACTACGATGACGACTTCTACTACTACTTCTACTACTACGACTTCTACTACTACCACTACTTCTACAACGATGACTTCTACTACTACTACTACGACGACTTCTACTGCTACTACTACGACTTCTACTACGACCAATACTTCTACAACGACGACTTCTACTACTACTACTATTTCTGTGATGACGACTTCTACTACTGTTGCTGCTGCTACTACTACTACTACTACACCTACGACTTCTACTACTACCACTACTTCTACAATGACTTCTACTATTACTTCTACGATGACGACTTCTACTACTACTACTGCTGCTGCTACTACTATGACTTCTACTACTACTTCTACTACTTCTACAACGACAACTTCTATTACTACTACTTCTACTGCTGCTACTACTACTACGACTTCTACTACTACAACGACAACTTCTACTACTACGACTTCTACTACTACTACTACGATGACAACTTCTACTATTACTACTTCTACTGCTGCTAATACTACTACTACGACTTCTACGATGACAACTTCTACTATTACGATTTCTACGACGACGACTTCTACTACTACTACTACTACACCGTTCAAAAGTTTGGGGTCACTTTGAAATGTCCTTATTTTTGAAAGAAAAGCACTGTTCTTTTCAATGAAGATCACTTTAAACTAATCAGAAATACACTCTATACATTGCTAATGTGGTAAATGACTATTCTAGTAGCCTGGCAAGCCAGACTAAATGTGAATATTTAGTCTGGTCTCGGTCGTAGACATTTCCGAAGGGTGTGGGTAGGAACAACCCGTTGTCTTTCAAACTGTCTCTGTGCATATAGGCCAACGCTCTGACCAATCAGCGCAACAGTGACTGTGACGTAGTCAGAGCGACAGAAAGCAGTGGGGGGGGGGGGGGGGGGGGGGGGGGTAAACCATAGACATATAAACATAGATGCCACATTCTGCGTCAAATCATACGTCATCCTCGCCGCCATATTGGATGTGGCAAAGTGGAGATTCTTCAACCGTCTCTGGTATAGCGTCTAGACAGTAGCCGAGAATAAAGATGCCTCATTCATGTGCTGTGTTTAACTGTACCAACAGGTTTACCGTCCAAACGAGATCACATGGGATTACCTTTCACAGGTGAGACTGGAAAAATACTTTTCAATACTGTTCCTTCAGTCTTCAGTTTCCCAGCTCATCTCCACCGGGTAGGTGTATAGTTATAAGCAGTGAGAATTAGATAATACAGTGCCACACTATGATGAGCGTTTTTGAACGTATGATGAATGTTTTTAACCTTTCTGAATGTGAAGGAATCAGTGATGTATTTTGTTTTGGTATGACGTTAGAACCTGGCCGAACTCAGTTTGGCGGTCATTCAGCTCACTTTATTCAACGAGAGTAGGTCTGTGTGGTGACTCAATAAATAAAACAGTAAATTTTTATTTTCATTCACTATTTCCAGTTTTTCCACTATTTCCATCAATCATATTCAGTCTTGTAGGTTGGTTATTTTGGCCTCAGGTTTTGGTAGCTTGCTACGGTATGCTGACTGATTAGCTTACCTGGAAGTGTACAGGGTATTTCGCACACTATTTATAACCATCACATTAAAAGTTATATATGTTGTTTTGATGCCTGTTTGTTTCCCAAATATATACGTGTGTGTCTTAATGGGTGAATAAAAGGCATCGAGTTAAATATTATTGTAGAAAGGGGCTTTATGAAGTTCAGTCCATTTACTTGCATTGGTTTACGGGGAAGATTTGCCACATCAAATATGGCGGACACTCTGACGTATCCCAGCAACGGGGCCACCAGCTCAATGCGGCGTCTATGTTTATATGTCTATGGGGTAAACAAACAGCATGTGGAGAGGGACACCATTGGAGCGTCGAGTGTTTTGGTGAAGATTCAGTGATCATGGAATGAGCGGAGAGCCTCTTCCTGCTCATGTTTCAACGAAAACTCCAAGTCTAATTCTTCTAAAACTGATTCCAAAGCGGAGTCAAACGAGCGCTGTTCAATAGCGCTTTCTCCAGCGTCGCGCAGCCTTGTCGTCACTCCTGCAAAAGCCCGCCAAAAGAATCCAAACAAAAGCCTTGCGTTGTGATTGGCGGGCACGATTTGATGCCCGGGGTGTGTTGTTGATATGGTCCGAGGCTAGACCCACTCGTAGGCAAAAATATTTTTGGCCGCTAGGCGGGTGGGTCTAGTTTACTAGGCTACTATTCTAGCTAAATTCTACTAAATGTCTGGTTTTTGGTGCAATATCTCCATAGGTGTAAAGAGGCCCATTTCCAGCAACTATCACGCCAGTGTTCTAATGGTACAATGTTTGCGCTTATTGCCTCAGAAGGCTAATGGATGATTAGAAAACCCTTGTACAATCATGTTAGCACAGCTGAAAACAGTTTAGCTCTTTAGAGAAGCTTTAAAACTGACCTTCCTTTGAGCAGATTGAGTTTCTGGAGCGTCACATTTGTGGGGTCGATTAAATGCTCAAAATGGCCAGAAAAATGTCTTGACTATATTTTCTATTCATTTTACAACTTATGGTGGTAAATAAAAGTGTGACTTTTCATGGAAAACACAAAATTGTCTGGGTGACCCCAAACTTTTGAACGGTAGTGTACTTCTACGACGAAGACTTCTTCTACTACTACTATTACTACTATTTCTACTGCTACTACTACGACTTCTACTACTACTACTTTTACGACGATGACTTCTACTACTACTATTACTACTACTTCTACTGCTGCTACTACTACTACGATGACGATTTCTACTACTGCGACTTCTTCTACTACTACGATGATGACTTCTACTACTACTACAACTTTTACTTCTACTACTACTACTTCTACAACAACGACTTCTACTACTACTACTACTTCTGCTATGACTTCTACTACTACTACTACTTCTACAATGACGACTTCTACTACTACTTCTACTATGATGACTTCTACTACTACTTCTACTGCTGCTGCTACTCCTATGACTTCTACTACTAAATTCTACAGTGACAACTTCTACTACTACGACTTCTACTATTATTACTACTATGACTTCTACGACGACGACTTCTACTACTACTACTTCAATGACGACTTCTACTACTACTTCTACTATGATGACTTCTACTACTACTTCTACTGCTACTCCTATGACTTCTACTACTACTAATTCTACAGTGACAACTTCTACTACTACGACTTCTACTACTACTACTATTACTACTATGACTTCTACGACGACGACTTCTACTACTACTTCTACTACTATGACTTCTACTACTACTACTACAACGACGACTTCTACTACTACTTCTACTATGACGACTTCTACTACTACTTCTACTGCTGCTGCTACTCCTACGACTTCTACTACTACTAATTCTACGACGACAACTTCTACTACTTCTACTACTACTACAACGACAACTTCTACTACTACTACTTCTACTGCTGCTACTACTACTACTACTTCTACAACGACAACTTCTACGACGACGACTTCTACTACTACTACTGCTGCTAATACTACTACTATGACTTCTACGATGACAACTTCTACTATTACGACTTCTACTACTACTACGACTTCTACGACGACGACTTCTACTACTACTACTTCTACAATGACGACTTCTACTACTACTACTAATTCTACGACGAAGACTTCTTCTACTACTACTATTTCTACTGCTACTACTACTACTATGACTTCTACTACTACTACGACTTTTACGACAACGACTTCTACTACTACTACTATGATTACTACTTCTACTGCTGCTGCTACTACTACGACTTCTACTACTATGACTTCTATGACGACGACTTCTACTACTACTATTACTACTACTTCTACGATGACGTCTTCTACTACTACTACAACGAAGACTTCTACTACTACTACTACTACTACTTCCACTACTACTACGACTTCTATGACGACGACTTCTACTACTACTACTACTTCTACGATGACGTCTTCTACTACTACTACTACTACAACAACGAAGACTTCTTCTACTACTACTATTACTACTACTACTATTTCTACTGCTACTACTACTACGACTTCTACTTCTACTACTACGACTTCTACGACGACGACTTCTACTACTTCTACTGCTGCTAATACTACTACTACGACTTCTACGATGACAACTTCTACTATTACGACTTCTACTACTATGACTTCTACTACTACTACGACGACGACTTCTACTACTACTACTTCTACAATGACGACTTCTACTACTACTACGACGAAGACTTCTTCTACTACTACTATTACTTCTACTACTATTTCTACTGCTACTACTATGACTTCTACTACTACTACTACGACTTCTACGACAACGACTTCTACTACTACTACTATGATTACTACTTCTACTGCTGCTACTACTACTATGACTTCTACTACTACGACTTCTATGACGACGACTTCTTCTACTACTACTTCTATGACGGCTTCTACTACTACTACTACTTTTATTGTTGCTACTACTATGACTTCTACTACCACTACTTCTATGACAACGACTTCTACGACTACGACTTCTACTACTACGACGACTTCTACTACTACTACTTCTATGATGATGACTTCTACTACTACTACTATGACTTCTACTACTACTACTACTACTACTATGACTTCTACGATGACGACTTCTACTATTACTACAACTACTTTTACTTCTACTACTATGACTACGACGACAACTACTACTTCTACTACTACTTCTACGACTTCTACTACGATTACTTCTCCTACTATTACTTCTACTACTTCTACGACTACTACTATTACTGTTGTTAATAATAATAATAATAATAATAATTGGGGTGGGCGGTTTGCACGGTATGATACCGTATGCGGTATTTTTTGACCAATGGTAGAGAGTTTGTGTCATAGCGTGTACCGCGATAGCTCATTGCCTCCTCTAGTTGGCAGTAATGCATAGTTTGAATGCCCGCCTGGCTGCTTCGAAGAAGAAGAAGAACAACAACAACAATGGCGGTGAGTAGTAAAGAGACGGCAGCAGAGGAAGAGCTCGTGAAAAAAGTCGGCGCAACATCAGTAATCTGGACATGGTTTGGATTTAAAGTGACTGATATTAAACAAGAAAATGTTATCTGCAAGATATGCCGGGCAACAGTGATCGCAAGACACGGTAACACAAGCAATCTGTTCAACCACCTCAAGACTAACCACGCTATCGAATATGAAGAAAGCCAAAGACTGCAGCGTGATGTTACCGAAAAGAAAGGGCAGTCCTCGGGCGGGAGAAAAACTACACACCACAAACAACAGTCTATCGCCCAGTCATTTACTAAAGGTTCGCCTTATGAGAAAAAGAGCCAGCGGTGGATTGACATAACCAGGTCCATTACAGTACATTTATGCAGAGATATGGTACCCTTTCAGACGGTGGAAAGACGAGGCTTTAAAGATATGGTGAAGACGCTTGATCAACGCTACGTAGTTCCAAGCCGCAAATATTTCGCTTAAGTGGAAATGCCTAAACTGCATGACGAGATCCGAGGTCAAGTGGAGCAGGAGCTCTGCCACATTAAACATTATGCAACCACCACGGATTTGTGGTCGAGTCGCACTATGGACCCCTATATCAGCCTTACTATACACTATATTAATAACGCCTGGGAATTGTGCAGCAAATGTCTGCAAACATCTTATTTCCCTGACGACCACACAGGGGAATTGATTGCCCAGGGTCTCAGGGAAGCTCTGGAGTCGTGGGGACTCGACGAGGAGCTGCAAGTTTGCATCACGACTGACAACGGTGCTAATGTTGTGAAAGCGGTCGAGTTGAACGATTGGATATGCCTCCAGTGCTTTGGCCACAGGCTTCACCTGGCCATCGGTAAGTTCCTATGTTTTTCATTAGTTAAAGGCAATCACAGACATTTTTTGCTTGAAATATGAACAAAGAGTAACGGTCTTGGGAAAAAAACCTTAATTTGAGCAAATTGTAATATCTGGCATTAGACTGCTGCGTCATTCCATGTGAAAGCAGACACTTGGGGCCCGACCGGCAAGGATTTTGAATGAAACTTGGTAACAAGGTAGAATACCAAAACTGCACTTGCAGTCAATTTAGTCAATTTAGGTCACATAGAAATGTTTTTTACGTTGTTTGAAAGCTCTTTTCTGACTACAACTTACACAACCAGTATGGAATGCAACAATCAACAGTATATGAATTATGAAATATTAAAATATTAAAAATTGAATATCAGAAAAAGCTGTCTGATTTCACATGGACTGACCCTGTGTGTACTTAGACCCATATCTTGATTTACTGTACTATTGTGTTGTTGTTGTTTTTAACTGGAGCTGGACTAATTATATCTCAATTTTGTCAACAGAGGCGAGTCAACAGAGGCGAGTGTGAAGATACCAGAGATTGAGCGTGCAGTTGGGGTGTGCAAGAAGATTGTCAGTGCATTTTCTTACACACACAAGAGGAGGAAGGCATTGGCCAAAGCTCAGGCTGAGCTACATCTGCCTCATCATCGCCTCATCACAGAGACTCCAACAAGATGGGGGTCGCAGCAACAGATGATCGCACGAGTGCTGGAGCAAGAGAAAGCCATTGCGCAGGTCCTCAAAGAGGATAAAAAAACCAGGCACCTGCTTCCAACTTGGCAGGACCTTGATGGCTTGGAGTCAGTGAACAAGGCCCTGAGTCCACTCGTGGAGTTTACTGATGCACTGTCTGGCAAAGACTACGTCAGTGTGTCATATCTAAAACCGGTGCTTCATGTCCTCAATACCACGGTTCTGGCTGCCGCAGAGGATGACACAAAAGTAACAAAGCGTATAAAGGGAGGCATTTTGCAATACTTAAATGACAAGTATGATGATCCTGCCACTGATGACCTGCTAGATATGGCCTCCCTGGTCGATCCACGCTTCAAGATGGCATACATCGCAGACCACCGCAAAGACTATATCAAAACAAAAGCAAATGGCAGAAATGCAGGCCCTTTTGGAGAAACAGACACAAGCACAAACATCATCCACGCAAGCATCATCCACCACACATTCACCAACACATAGCAGCACAGGGCCTGCAGCTGCAGAAGTTGTGGAGGCCAAGCGGATGAAGCGCAGCCTGGGCAGCTTTTTCAAAAAGGAATCCATTCCTGTCCCAGCTGCTCTCCCTGACAGAGAAGCCATTGACATTGAGCTACAAAGCTACCTGCAGGCCCTGGAGGTTGATGGAGAGGCCAACCCGTTAGACTGGTGGAGGCTGCACGAGGCAAATTTTCCAAGAGTGGCAAGCCTGGCACAGAGGTACCTGTGTATTCCGGCCACCAGTCCACCATCAGAAAGGGCATTTAGCACTGGTGGCAATATTATTACATGCCACAGAGCTGTACTAAAGCCTGAGAATGTGGACAGGCTTGTCTTCCTGGCTAAAAACCTGCCATAAATGTGCACTGTATCTTATGTACTTGTTTATAGGTTTGGGTTCATTCTACCGCTAACATTTCTAAAGTGTATTTGCACTCAAGTGTTTAGTCATTTTCAATTTTGTGTTTATATGTTTGGTTAAATGATTCCTGCTTTGTTTCTTGAAGTGTTTCATTGGATATGTCCATGTTATGTTGTTATTTAGGAAAAGAGAGGAGGAAAGCAGTGTCCTTTGCACTATGGTTCACTTTATACTTGCCTTGACGTGTGCTACTAATTGGCACTAAAGCTGTTTAAAAGCTTGGTTCTACATCTCAGTTGATTATTTTTGCACTTAGAAAAGTACTTTACAATTTTGTGTCTATATGAGGAATTCGAGGAGTTTATTTGAGGAACTTTACCTATTCTTAGTTTTTTAAAATATAAATATCATTCTTTTTTATATGTCCTGTGTTTTCTGTTTTGCACAATAAATTTCAATATTGCTGAAAACATCCTGATTGAAAGCTTTTACTTTTTGCTATGGTAACCACTAAGAAACTGTTCTGTTGTAATTTATATACAAAACTACAATACCGTGATGTATAGACCCTTTTCAGTCACGTGACCTTCGTAAACGCGACCACCATTTTGGACATGTAGCGGACTTCAGCTCGAATTGGTTTGAATGCGAGGAAGGCGACAAACGGAGAACATACAAGAAAAAGGAGCGAGATGCAGAAAACACCTTCGCTATCCAGCGACGTAGGGCATTTACAGGGCGAGCAGAGGGAGAAATAACAACAGTAACGACACATTAGCAACGCCGTACAGAAATAACGGTTTATGGCACAGACCCTTTCAATTCTCGCTCATCTAGCTGCTACAATGACTGCTTAGACTGCAACAATAATACCTAACACACATTTAAGTATCCGTCGTAAAGACGTGAAACTCGTCGAGTGACGAGTGTGTTCATTGATAAGCTAACACAATCTAAAAGTAGACATACCATCACACTGCCCTGGCGCTGTGTACAGTTTACTTTCTATGGTTTGTGCACTCACTATTTGCCATTACTTTCTCCAACCGTTGTGACAGATTACAGGGAACGGCCTGGATTTAAGCGACAAATACATATTCCTCTTGTTTTGAACACTTATTTGTAGGCAGTGCTTAGTTTGTAAAGTGGGAGGTCCCGGAGCGCAGAGGATGAGCGGCTCCGGTGCGGAAAAAAAGAGGGGGGGAGGGGGGCGCGGCGCTGCGCTTCTGGGCATGTTTTGTAATAACACTGCAAATTAAGTTCATCTGCAGATATTTTGTGGATGTTGTTTCATGAGAGATATCACCAACAAGACAGATATCAAAATCAGACATTAACACTAAATAAACTTGCATTTTTTTATTTAATTATTATTATTTTTTTTTTTTGTTACATAGTCAAAAGAGGTGTCGGATCACTGGATCCAGTGTAAATAGCTGCCGGAGCCAACGCCCGAGGTTCCGGAGCGCGCTCCGGCTTGCTCCCCCTCAAATTAAGCGCTGTTTGTAGGACACTGCCTCTGATCTGTCCTACAGTCTACCAACAGCAAAGGAACACAACGCTAGCTAATGTCGTTAGCTAATAGCTACTACAGAAGAACAAAGAGGTTACAATGGGTTATTTTAGCCTATTTGGTTACACACTCGCCGCCACAGAATGTTAACAGCAATGTAATGCCTTTTCTGGCTAATTTTATTCGTCTTACCTCCAACAAAGTGGTCACTACACAAGCGCTGGTATGCCGCTATCCATCTTCTCCGTCGGTCAGCATCTACCGGGATCTGATAAAATGATAACCCTTGCCTTGTTTGTAGATGGTTACTACATCCAGGTGCACAATAATATAGTGGCATGATGGAAGTCTTGCTGAAAATAAACACTTTCTTTGCTGCCGTTCCTCAATGCTGGCTGTGGTAAACTACTGGTAGTACATGTCCAAAATGGCGGCCGCGTTTGTCGTGACGTCACGTGAAAAGGGTCCATACCGTATACCGTCAGTGGCTCAAATTATACCGTGATATACATTTTTGGCCATACCGCCCACCCCTAATAATAATAATAATAATAATAATATACATGTTCCCATTGTTGCATTCTCATTCTTGTAAATGCATATTTCCTATTAGTTTTACTGTAATTATTAAATAATTCATTTGTAGTTAGTGAATAATACACTTGAAGGTATGTCAGGCTGAAGCTGTGAGGATTATCCTTTGAGCATCACATCATTATTAGTTGTAAATGTTCTCTGCTGCTTCAGCAAGAATTTGATTTTATTAAAAAAAGGGTTCTACAAAGGCAGCTCATATACCGTCATGCTGAGATTCATTCTACAACTCGAAAAGCGTAGTAAGAGGATTAAACCAGTGACCTGCTGCTTTCCCCTGCACTTGCACACAGAGTTGTTCATTAAATTGCAGTTGCAATAATTATGAGAGACACTTTCTGTTCAATCAGTGGAAAAATATATTTGGTTCATATACTAAAGAGTTTTGTGTAATAGCATGAGCCAACACAATAAAGACATTTGTCTGTTCACCCGATGTTTTGTTTTAGTTGTGGATCTGAGAGTAACTATAGATGATAAATGTGAAAGTGAAAGCTGATCCTGAGACAAAATTGCTGAGAGGACACCAGGTATGACGTAGCAACTAGACAAGTTGATGAGTAAAATGTGAAGTGTGTGTGTGTGTGTGTGTGTGTGAGTACTGAACCCACTTCCATGAAAACTTCACTAATCAGGCTCTGAAAGGTACAACCAATTACACTTTTTTACATGCATGAATCAAGTGAAAGGAGAGCCTTAAATATGCTTATCTTTTACCTACATATGAATTATCTCCTTATGTATATTATCTAAATATTTATTGGACAAAATTGCAGATTAAACATTAGTGTGATATTGCATTTTACAGAGAGCACTTTTTTTTTGCTTTCCTAACATGATATAATGCACTATATGGTCAAAAGTATGTGGACACCTTGCCATCACACCCATATGTGGATCTTCCACAGAACTGTTGCCACAAATTTGGAAGTACACAATTGTCTAGAAAGTCTTTGTGTATTGTAGCATTAAGATTTTCCTTCACTGGAACTAAGAGGCCCAAACATGTTCCAGCATGCCCCTCCAAAATCTAGTGAAAGCCTTCTCAAAAGAGTGGAGGCTGTTATAGATGCACAGGGGGTGTTAGGAGGGAATGGGATTGGTCAGGTGTTTGCATACTTTTGGCCATACAGTGGAAAAATCTTATATGGCTTAAGAATAAAAGCAAATATCACAGCAAGTATATATATATATATATATATATATATATATATATATATATATATATATATATATATATGAGTGATTCCACGCTTATGGGTACTGAAATGGGGACATGAACTTATTTTTAAAAATTCACCTAAAACCATTTCTTTTTTTACCATCAGGTCACAAAACATGTAATCTTTAATGAATGATATGTTAAAAGATAACTTTAATTTTCTGAGATGTAATAAAAACATATTTATATGCCAGAGTCAGAACATAACAGAAGTGTTGTGGACATATAGATTCTCAATTT
The DNA here is from genome assembly GCF_027579695.1 of Neoarius graeffei. Taxonomy (NCBI): domain Eukaryota; kingdom Metazoa; phylum Chordata; class Actinopteri; order Siluriformes; family Ariidae; genus Neoarius; species Neoarius graeffei. The sequence continues at coordinate 75,925,115 of NC_083577.1, forward strand.
TAACAATGTAGAATTATTTTATAACTGTATTTTATTATGTATAGATAAAGTAATGATATATTAGAATATAACAGTGAGGGTTTTTTTTTTAATGTAGCAATCTACATCAGCTTTTTTTTAATAATGTTTGACACCAATAGAATGACATTGTCTGATACAAAAATGTAAAAAGACTGGTTGGCTTTTCGAAACATAGGAAGGTGATGTTTTAGCAAATATAATTAATAAACATGTGTAGTTGAATAAACATACACATTCTTTCAATAAGATTAACATGGTATATAGCTAGATTGTAATTAATTTGTAACAGACGCGAGATGGACAATCGTAACAGAAGTAATGTAACAGACATCATTTTGGAACTCATAGGCTTATCAAATTATAATTCCTTCCTTGTTTTGATTACAGTTAAACAGAACATCTTTCACAGTTTCTAAACTAGGCCTCCCAGACTTACATATCCAAAATATTAGGGTTTTTAATGGGTAAAAGATGGCAAATACGGGCTTCTTGGATGTTCAAATTTTATCAAAATATAGGTTTAAGAGGTTCACAATTAGTCAAAATATGAGTTTATATGTATATATCTAGGATTCAGTTATATAATGTAGGAAAACTGACCAAAGTCATTTGTGTAGAATCATGAGCTATTTACCACAACCGCTGGTACACTTCATTTATGTTCTTTTTCGAAGTACAATCATATTTTGAACATTACATTATCTCTTGTTCAAATTCAAAATATGTGTTTTAAGGGTTTACAGATCTTTTTGTAAAAATATAGCTAAGAACTCCTGGTTTAACTTAAAAATCCTATATCATATTAACATATCAGTTTCCTCTGTTTCTACACTTTTCTACAGAGATACCCGCATTAACGTGCGATCGTCGCTGTCAAATTATACGTCTGTTCAGATTGAACATGTCCAACATCACGTCTGTTTACATGTCAAATCGTGAAAACCGAGATTAACTATTTTTGAGGTATATCTTATCGTACTTAACCTACATGTTACTTAAAATAAGTGATTAGAAATAGACTGAAACTAAGCAGGTGCCGAGGAGTTGACTATACTTTGAATTGATAGACACGTTACGTCCAGACTTGGTTAATGTAACGGAGCGTGATGGTAAACATATCGTTGACGGGAAACATACCTCTTGTTAGCTTCGGCCATCTTGCTTGTGTACACATGATTTGATGACGTCAAATAAAAGACCGCACAAAAATATATACTCTCTAAACAGCAATATCTTAAATAGCTGGGCAATTTTTTTTTTAAATCGGTAATTGAACAGAACGTAATGTTTTACTAACACTCGCATTGAAAGCGATTACAATTGATAAAAAAATAACGCAGACGTTCTCTGCTCATTATATAAGAAAACTAATAGTGTTTTCTACCATTTTTCAAAAATATCCATTATCCAAACTTTGTATGGTAAAATTAATTATCTACCCATTTCGTGTGTATTTTTGACGGGACGGAAACGTCTGTTCAACGTATTTTCAAATGTTTCTAAATCAATATATATACACTTAAATATATATAACAATATATAAAACTCAAAGGTACGTCCCCTTATTGAATTTATAAATGCAAAACTCAATGATAGTAGGCATTAGAGCCATGTGAGAGCCATGTGAAATAATGCATCTGAGAATGTCCCCAACAGCTCTTGCGAATCTGATGATTTTTTCAAAATGATTATTTAATAACTTTTGATTTAATATGGATTGAGCATTAATTTTATCTTATCTCTCAAAGTTACAATTAATAACTAGCAATAAATCATTCATCACTACTGTGAGTAAAATTTAATTGTTAACACGTTGTATATACCCATGTCTGCATATCGCCATATTACCCATAAGCGTGGAATCACTCATATATATACACACTTCCTTTCAAAAGTTTGGGGTCACTTTGAAATGTCCTTATTTTTGAAAGAAAAGCACTGTTCTTTTCAATAAAGATCACTTTAAACTAATCAGAAATACACTCTATACACTGCTAATGTGGTAAATGACTATTCTAGCTGCAAATGTCTGGTTTTTGGTGCAATATCTCCATAGGTGTATAGAGGCCCATTTCCAGCAACTATCACTCCAGTGTTCTAATGGTACAATGTGTTTGCTCATTGCCTCAGAAGGCTAATGGATGATTAGAAAATCCTTGTACAATCATGTTAGCACAGCTGAAAACAGTTTAGCTCTTTAGAGAAGCTATAAAACTGACCTTCCTTTGAGCAGATTGAGTTTCTGGAGCATCACATTTGTGGGGTCGATTAAATGCTCAAAATGGCCAGAAAAATGTCTTGACTATATTTTCTATTCATTTTACAAATTATGGTGGTAAATAAAAGTGTGACTTTTTATGGAAAACACAAAATTGTCTGGGTGACCCCAAACTTTTGAACGGTAGTGTGTGTGTGTATATATATATATATATATATATATATATATATATATATATATATATATGGGCGGCACGGTGGTGTAGTGGTTAGCGCTGTCGCCTCACAGCAAGAAGGTCCTGGGTTCGAGCCCCGGGGCCGGCGAGGGCCTTTCTGTGTGGAGTTTGCATGTTCTCCCCGTGTCCGCGTGGGTTTCCTCCGGGTGCTCCGGTTTCCCCCACAGTCCAAAGACATGCAGGTTAGGTTAACTGGTGACTCTAAATTGACCGTAGGTGTGAGTGTGAGTGTGAATGGTTGTCTGTATCTATGTGTCAGCCCTGTGATGACCTGGCGACTTGTCCAGGGTGTACCCCGCCTTTCGCCCATAGTCAGCTGGGATAGGCTCCAGCTTGCCTGCGACCCTGTAGAAGGATAAAGCGGCTAGAGATAATGAGATGAATGAGATGAGATATATATATATATATATATATATATATTATCCATAACAGTTTATCCTGTGCAGGGTCATGGGCAAGCTGCAGCCTGCCCCAGCTGACTATTGAGGTATGTCACCTGACGTCACAGGGTCACGTAACGCCCCGGTGTCCGCCATTTTGAACGTCAAGCTAGCTAATGTCAACAACAGTAGCTGGTATGTTACTGTAGCAATGTTTACGTTCAGTCATTTGGATGACTGTTAAAACCTTTCAGTCTCAAGTTTTTCCTTTACTGGATTTACTAGTTTACTGAGCTAACGCGCTCGGGCAAGCTGGGAGCTAGCGCGCGCTAGCTCCCAGCTTGCCTGAGCGCGTTAGCTCAGTAAACTAGTAAATACAGTAAAGGAAAAACTTGAGACTGAAAAGATTTTAACAGTCATCCAAATGACTGAACGTAAACATTGCTACAGTAACATACCAGCTATTATGTTGTTGACATTAGCTAGTGCTAACAGCTAGTTGCTAGTACACTGCTACAACTACACCGACCCTAATAATACAGTTCTTGGTCATTGCCTGATAACAGCAAATTTATAACGGGCCATGTCTCAACAGACTAAGAAGTTATTTCAATGACATTTAATAACATTTTGTTTACCCTGAGGACCGAAAGTAAATGAAAATGTGAACAAACCTTAGCTGTAATAAGACGGCGACCACCGGCTCCAGGGACGACCCGCTGATGTAGGCATGTTACCCAGCCTGACACAAAATATTTGTAGGTATCCAAACTCTTATACGCTTTCAGATCAATACCTGTGTATGGCGATGGGTTTTTAACGACATAGGTATACAGATCATGTGGGCCGAAGTCAGGTAAAGACGAGGGCTTCGTGTACTTCCGTACGTCAGTGAACAATCCTGGTGGAAGCAGGTAAACGTCGTTCTCTAAGCCTGCTAACCTCAATTTTTGCAAATACCTCTCCCTCTGCTCACCCTGTAAATGCCCTACGTCGCTGGATAGTGAAGGTGTTTTCTGCATCTCGCTCCTTTTTCTTTTATGTTTTTCGTTTGTCGCCTTCCTCGCATTCAAACTGATTCGAGCCGTGCTCGAATCACGTGACCTAGTCATGTGATGCTGCCATTTTGGACGGCACGGCTCGAGACAAACAACCATTCACACTCATGGTCAATTCAGAGCCATCAATTCGCCTAATCTGCATGTCTTTGGACTGTGGGGGAAACCAGAGCACCCGGTGGAAACCCACGTAGACACGGGGAGAACATGCAAACTCCACACAGAAAGGCCCCCGTCAGCTACTGGGCTCGAACCCAGAACCAGGACCTTCTTGCTGTGAGGCGACAGTGCTAATCCCTACAGCACCCATATACAGTATATGGGTGGTCAGTGGGTGTTGTCAGTGTGGATTTAGATCTGGATGCAGCACAATGGACATGATTTTCACAGTTCGTCAGCTCCAGGAAAAATATATCAAACAACGGATACCTCTTTACCAGGTTTTTGTTGACCTAACCAAAGCATTCGGTACTGTGAATAGGGCTGCTCTCTGGACTATTCTAGGTAAATTCGGGTGTCCTTCTGAATTTGTCTATGTTCAAACAGTTACATTGTGACATGAAAGGTTGTCTTAATTTCAGTGGTTCATTATCTGAACCAATTGCTATCAACAATGGGGTCAAACAAGGGGACAGTCTTGCTCCTACATTGTTTTCTATATATTTTGCCGTAACTCTTTCATATGCCTTCCAGAACTGTAATAGTGGAGTGTATCTACATTTCAGGACTTCAGGTAGAGATTTTAATCTTAAGCGTTTCAACACAAAATCGAAAACTTTTGAGGCCTTAATCTGAGAACTCCTCTATGCAGATGACACTGTTTTTGTAGCTCATACTGAAGACATGCAATCCATCATGGACCTATTCTGTAGAGCCTGCTCCCATTTCGGACTCACCATCAGTCTGGATAAAACCAAGGTAATGCACACACCTCCTCCTGGCCAGTCCTATATCGAATCTAACATCTTAGTCTAGGGTACAAGGCTTAAGATAGTTGATACATTCATCTATCTAGGTAGCTCAATCTCTAGAGATGGTACACTTGATTCTGAAATAAACCTAAGAATAGAAAAAGCATGTAAAGCCTTTGGTAAGCTTGAAAAACGTTTGTGGTCTGATGGGGTATTACCACCAAAGCCAAGCTCAGTGTGTATGATTTGTGTGTTCTTACCACTCTTTTGTACTCATCTGAAACTTGGACCATGTATCGTAGACACATAAAGGTCTTGGAAGGATTCCATCAGAAATGCCTTTGTAGGATCTTGAATATCAAACAGCAGTCTCTTACACCAGACACTGTTGTCCTGCAACGTGCCAACACATCTAGTATTGACATGCTGCTGATTCATAATCAAATGCAATGGGCAGGGCACCTTATTAGGTTGGATGATATAAGATTACCAAAGCAGATCTTTTATGGTGAGTTACGAAGTGGAAAAAGACCTCCACACAAGCCTAGAAAGTGATTTAAGGATGTTACCAAAGATAACCTCAAAGCTCTTGATATTGATGTTGAGAACTGGGAAAGTCTTTCAGTGAACCGTTTGGTTTGGGGGAAGTTGGTCTATGATGGATGTAAAGCATTTGAGAAAGGTAAGATTGAGCATTCCAACCTCAAACGTACCTTGAAGAAGCAGGATACAAGTGCAATCCCTGAAGTTTTTCAGTCTGATCACCTCTGCAGTATCTGTGGTAGAGTATTTCTGTCAAAAGCTGGACTAGCCAGTCATTTAAGAACTCATGCTGGTAATCAGTCCCAAGCTGACTATTCGGAAACTCAACCTTCACCTGCTGTGCAGAGCTGTCAGACTTGTAACAAAATCTGCAAGTCTGCAACCGGACTGAAGAGTCACATGAGGACTCATAAAAACACTATGAATGTTGTCATCTCACACAACACCTTTGTTTATCATCCCTGCAACAATTTGTGCAAGAGTGAAGTTGGTCTTAAGATTCACCTGCATGCTCATGGAAGACCAAGATCATCTACAACTTGAAGAGTTGGCCGCCTTCTGACAAGTAAATACTTATATAGGGGCAACACGATGGTGTAGTGGTTAGCACTGTTGCCTCACAGCAAGAAGGTTCTGGGTTCAAGCCCAGTGGACGACAGAGACCTTTCTGTGTGGAGTTTGCATGTTCTCCCCGTGTCTGCATGGGTTTCTTCCGGGTGCTCCAGTTTCCCCCACAGTCCAAAGACATGCAGGTTAGCCTAATTGGTGGCTCCAAATTGACCGTAGGTGTGAATGTGAGTGTGAATGGTTGTTTGTCTCTATGTGTCAACCCTGCGATGACCTGGTGACTTGTCCAGGGTGTACCACGCCTCTCACCCATAGTCAGCTGAGATAGGCTCCAGCTTGCCCGTGACCCTGCACGGGATAAATGGTTATGGATAATGGATGGATGTATAATATGAGTCAAATCATTAATCATGGATTGATCTATACATTTAAGCTAAACCTCCATGTTATATATCTGGTAATGATGTTTTCTTAAAAGAGTTAAAGATTATGCTTGAAATTCTGATGAGCTCAAAATGCGAAGTAGACTATAGAGAAGTATGATAAACATGCAAATCTAGCCATAAATCAAAATAAAATCACATCACTCCCATCCTAGCACAGCTACACTGGTTACCTGTGAGGTACAGAATTGATTTTAAAGTATTGTTGTTTGTTTTTAAAGCCCTAAATGGTTTGGCCCCTCAGTACATTTCTGATCTCCTCATACCTTGTTCTGCTCCCATATCCCTCAGGTCTTCATCACAACTTCTTTTTTCAGTGCCCCGCCCACGCCTAAAAACCAAAGGTGATAGAGCCTTCTCTGTTGCTGCCCCTAAGCTCTGGAACAGTCTTTCTATATATATCAGATCCTCTCCCACCATTGATTGTCTCATCTCATCATCTCTAGCCGCTTTATCCTTCTACAGGGTCGCAGGCAAGCTGGAGCCTATCCCAGCTGACTACGGGCGAAAGGCGGGGTACACCCTGGACAAGTCGCCAGGTCATCACAGGGCTGACACATAGACACAGATAACCATTCACACTCACAGTCACACCTACGGTCAATTTAGAGTCACCAGTTAACCTAACCTGCATGTCTTTGGACTGTGGGGGAAACTGGAGCACCCGGAGGAAACCCACGCGGACACAGGGAGAACATGCAAACTCTGCACAGAAAGGCCCTCGCCGGCCACGGGGCTCAAACCCAGATGTTCTTGCTGTGAGGCGACAGCGCTAACCACTACACCACCGTACCGCCCACCATTGATTGTTTTAAATCCAATTTAAAGACACATTTTTCTCCCTTGCTTTTGGCACAATCTGAGGTAGTAAATTCTATTTTCATTTTTAATTTTGATTTTATTTTCAATTTTAATTAGTGATGTCAAGTCTACCCCTTTCAATTATTTTAATTACTTTTATAAATTGTTTTGTTCATTTATCCTTATATTTTACATATTTATGCTATTTTTTTCCCTTTTTTTTGCTAGCTTGGGTTTTAGTCTAGTCCAATTTCTTTATTTATTCTGTTTCCCTGTAAATGTTGTTCCAAATCTTGTGTTATGTTGTGAAGCACTTTGGGGCCAACTTTGTTGTATTTAAATGTGCTATGGAGCACTTGCATGTGACGTCACAGCCGATCCAGATTGTGACAGACGCCATCTTGTCGGTCAAACGCCATATTTCCGCCTTCTACTTCTACCTTTTCTTCTGGAAAACCCTACTATATACAATTCTACTACAACGGCTGTGGCTACAAGCTCTCCCTACCTGTGCACGTTTATGTTTTTTGTGTGTATTTTTGCGTGTTGTTCGTCTGTACCGGACTTCAATATCCACTACAACTGTATGGATTTACTGGACATTGGTTTCCAGCAGAAAATGACGGTTTGTAGCGATTTCCATCACATGCACAACATTCCGGACGAGATAGCGAGACCAGCGGGGTCTCCGTGGATTGTTATCAGAAGCAAAGTGAAGGAGGCGGCACCGGGAGCGGAAGCAAAAGCGAGGCTGCAGAGCCGGCCTGTTGACTAAGCTCAGAAAACAGCCACTCAAATCTCCACTGCTAAGCCTCTACCTCTCCAATGCCAGATCCATGGTAAACAAGACGGACGATTTGGAATTACAGCTGGAATTACCTTATTCTATTCTATAATCGGCTGGTCAGTGCTATACTCAATACTTAAGTGACTTACCCATCCAATGAGGATTCTTGTTTACAAGATGCCACATCTGAGTCGCTGACAAATCCTGAATTTCTGTAAAGATAACTGTGCAGAGATTTATAAGCACGCAGTGCTTCACCACTGAATAGCGAGGGAAAGTTAATGAGGTAATTATACACGTCTGGGTATTCCGCTGGCAGTTCAAAATCCGGTCGTGAAAACTCCGTCCGGTAAGCCATAAGGGTCATTAATCTGTAGATCGTTTATTTTAGACATATATCTAGTTATCTGTTCATTAGAAAAATGAGCCGTGTAGTCCGTCGGTTGAAATTGATCCATTCTGTACACGAGTGCAGCAGTATTCAGCGGTGTTTTTTACCGACAAGATGGCGGCTGTGTACTTTCCAGTCACGTGACTGCAAGATCTCTATATAAATAAAATGACTTGACTTAACTTAAAATGAATTAGTTTGAATTTAACCTTCTGCTGTTGACATGATAAGGACTATTTTCTTGTCATTAATAGCAGAATATAATTATGCTTAATAAATTATGGCAGCTATTTCTCAGTACATAAATAACTGACCATTGAAAACACATTTGTTGTTTTATCTCAGTCCTAAAATTTGGGTTGAAAAATGACTGCAGAATGTGAGCTTTAATTTAAGGACTTTTACATGTATTTTGGTATTGCACTATATTTGTATACTGTATGTTACGCCCGTAATGATGAAGGCACTGGCGGCTCGTTAATAGGGGCGATTTGGGCGACGCATTCCCAAACAGGGAGGGAGGTTTTTTTTTTTTATCTACTCCTACTACCACGGCAACAGTAATGTCATTGTCCAATCAGGCTAAGGTCACGCCTGGTGTAGCCACGCCCTTTTGGGGCGATTTCTGTCAGGTTCAGATTTGCCCCAAAATCTCCCATTGACAGTAATGGTACGTACATTTTTTTCGAAAATCATGCTCCCAATGCATTTTCTATTAGGTTTTATGTGCTCGCACAAGCAGCATGCTTACGTCATACGCCTGTTGCGCCACGCAAGTGTTGCCAGATTGGACGGTTTTAAGTGCTTTTGGCGGCTTTTTAACATAATTTTGGGCTGGAAAACGCAACTTGCGCGGGAAATGTATGAACATTCTATGAAGATGGCGGCGAGTGTTGAGTGCAACAATACGATAGCGTCTCTGAAAGAAGTTCCCTTTAGTCGTCGTACCAATGAGGAGAAAACAGCAATCAAATAGCTAAGACCTCCTAGACCGAATTTAAACATCAAGCAAGTGTCTACGAAGGGGGAGAAGACCTATTCAAGAGGTTTTAACAAGAACTGGTACCACCGGAAAACTTGGCTAGCTGGCTGTGATGTAGTCAATGCTCGTTTTTGCTACCCTTGCGTTCTCTTCCACCCTGGAAGTAGCACAGCAGACGGTACAGTGATATCTGATATTTGAATTTACTAGGCAAAAGTTGTTTTTTTTTGTGTGTGTGTGTGTGTGTGTGTGTGTGTTTTACCAGTGGCAGTTTAACATTGCCATACTTGGAATATTTCAGTAGCCTCAAGTTCTCTCTGACTTGGTGTAAATTAAGCATATTTTCAGTTTTTATATATTGTACAGTATGTGTGTTCATTGGAGCCAGCAGCACCTTACCTTTTTTCCAACTTGTTAAGCCAAGTTGCACTGACTACAAAACCTTGTGTAACCTTGTGTGTATATAGCTAAATAACTAAAGCCTTTTGTGTTCATTGACATGCTTGTAATACTTTAAATTTCCTTTTAAGGCATGGCTTTCTGGAGGAATTCTTGGGAAAAAAAACTGCAGAATTTATTTAGAATTATTTGTTGTTAAAATGGTGCAATTCCATATAAAAAAAAAACAATTAAGCTGCACATGTTTGTTTGATGGTTATGCTTTTCTTCATCTTTTTCAAAACTTAAATAAACACTTGTTTTGGATTTACATCCTGCCACTTTAATTGCATTCTTTAGAATTGAGGAAATTAGAATATGTTTATAATTAAGAATTTGTGGCTACTTATTATAGAATACTGGAATAATATGAGAAAATAAATGAGTAATGTAATATTAATTGATTGTGATGCCAAATGTTTTGCTTTGAAGGCTTCACAATGAATCTTCCTTAGTTTTAGTCTGGCAAGCCAGACTAAATGTGAATATTTGCCACTCGTAGGCAAAAATATTTTTGGCCGCTAGGCGGGTGGGTCTAGTTTACTAGGCTACCTTAGTTTGCCACCTTTAACTTGTTCAGTGTTGCCACCTAGTGGAGAGAAGAGATATTGTCGAAATCGATATCTGAATTTACCAGGCAAAAACAAGTTTGGCCAATTGATTTGCTACCTAGGTCAATTTACTTCAGTCCTGTGGACATTTACGGTCCGTGTAGACATAACAGGGGAAAATTGCCCCCCCTGAAAAAAAATTCAGGAGCCGCCACTGGATGAAGGATATGATTGCCATTGAGGCCAACCTTGACCTTCCCATTCATGATGACATCAACAACCTGCCGACCATGCATTTAAAATCTCGCAAGCCTGTCTAGTTGTCTTTTGAATCTGGACAACTTTGACATCAAGACCGAATGTCGCAGGGCATGGGCAGATGCCAGCTCCAACTGGGACCACACCATCATTACAGATTCCACAGTGAAGCCAAATGGTTTCAACCTCCCATGCAAGCAGTGGCAGACATTGGACTATATATGCACCCTCAATGCAAGAACAAGACACCGTCTGCATAAATGGGGGATGGCAGACAGCCCTGCCTGTGACTGTGGCCACCAAGACCAGACAATTCACCATATTGTGAATGATTACCATTTCTGGCATTTCACTGAGGGTTTCAAAGAGCTGGACAGAACAACTGATGTCCCCCTTGCCTGGATATCATCCCTGGATTTTACTTTGTAGATTTTGTAGTTTGTGTACATCATACGAAAGAAGTCACGCCTGTATTTCATTTGACTATCAGCATTTGGACAATCATATAGAAAACGTCATGTTTCGTACTTGGTGGAAAATATTTTGCTGTCAGTGCCTAACTGAAGGGCGGCGTAGTGGTTAGCACTGTCACTTCACAGCAAGAAGGTTCTGGGTTCGAGCCCAGTGGCCGACGAGGGCCTTTCTGTATGGAGTTTGCATATTCTCCCCGTGTCTACGTGGGTTTCCTCTGGGTGCTCCGGTTTTCCCCACAGTCCAAAGACATACAGGTTAGGTTAAGTGGTGGCTCTAAATTGACCGTAGGTGTGAATGGTTGTTTGTCTTTGTGTCAGCCCTGCGATGGCCTGGCGACTTGACCAGGGTGTACCCCGCCTCTTGCCCATAGTCAGCTGGGAGAGGCTCCAGCCTTCCTGCAACCCTGTAGAACAGGATAAGAAGTTACAGATAATGGATGGATAGATGCCTAACTGAAGGTCATGGACCTTTTTGAAGAAATGGTTCTGGACATGCTGGTGGGCTTGAGTTTTGGAAAAGCCACTCTAAATATTGGTACTTTTTATACTATAGTTGAAAATATGGAAATATCCACAGAAGCACAACATCCAAAGCAACAAGCCTTTGGTAATTGCAAAGTATTTAACTGAATGATAAACTGGTTCCTACTGGTTTAACTGCAAATTGGTTAATGCTTTAACTTCGGTGGCACAGTGGTGTAGTGGTTATCACTGTTGCCTCACAGCAAGAAGGTTCTGGGTTCGAGCCCAGCGGCCGACGGGGACCTTTCTGTGTGGAGTTTGCATGTTCTCCCCGTGTCTGCATGGGTTTTCTCCAGGTGCTCCAGTTTCCCCCACAGTCCAAAGACATGCGGTTAGGTTAACATGGGGCAGCCTTGGGCTGACGTGCCCTTGAGCATGGCATCTAACCCCCAACTGCTCCCCGGGCACTGTAGCATGGCTGCCCACTGCTCTGAATATGTGTGTGTGCTCATTGCTCACTTGTGTGTGTGTGTGTGTGTGTGTGCATGCATGTGTTCACTGCTTCAGATGGGTTAAATGCAGAGGATGCGTTTCACTGTGCCTGAGTGTGCATATGACAAATAAAGGCTTCTTCTGAAGATAAAGGGGATGCCAACGTTATTAGGATCAGAACCAGAGAACTGTCAGCAAATTATATATAGTATACACAAACATTTCAGTGTCAACTATTAAAAACTAGCAGTTACTGCCTGTGGGAGAGAGGAGACGTAGTAGTTATTGCCCATCACTGAGGAGACGTAGACTCGGCCCTAGTGGAAGTCTCCGGTGAGGAGCGCTGATTGTGAGGTCCTGTACAATCGAAACTCCCAGGTGAGTGGGGGAGGGGATTCCCTGCCAAGGCTGCACGCAGTGTGTTAGCATGAGCGTATAGCCTATGGGAAATGAATAGTGTGTTAGATTAGCACTAATCCCATGTTTTGGAAAAGCAAAAATGTTGTCTTTGGCCCCTCTGGGGTGTTACCAATCCATGTGCAAAGTTCGAGTATGTGCGTCCAGCATGGGCGTCGCCACCATTGAATGTGAAGGGGACATGTCCCCCTCGCATTTCATAATTCTTCGTTTGGACCCCCCCACATTTAACATAAAATATTAGTTCACCCAGCGCCGTTTCTATAGATAGTTTTCACTGACGTCACGGCATTCCGGGGAACGCCCCCCAGCTGCCATCTTGGAGGGCAAACAAAACGGACCATCGCCACTACCGGCTACGTTATCTCGGACGAATTTATGAAGTTGTATAGTCAGTTTTCTAAAATAAAGATCAATGTCGGCAAAATCAAGCAAACAGAAGTATATAGATACATTAGACGACATCTCACGACAACGGTATGCAGCCAGACTGGCCTTGATTGGGGGAATTGACCCCTACGAAGTGGACAAAGATGCATTTTCAAGTGACTATGCAGGGCTGCCAAAGCCTGAAACTGCCAAAGCCTGAAACTGACTTCATCAAACTTTAAAGGCTGTCTGATATATACAACTTTATATATTCACAGCGCGCCTTTTGGCGGATGCCGCCTGAATCGCGCAGATCCGGGTTTTTTTTAGGGGGGGCGTTGGAGTGTCTGATTGTAATTTCAAAGTAAATTCTGTATTAAAATTACTAAATAAGCAAATCCGTTACAGTCCATGAAACAGGAAATATAAGGATGAGAAAAAAACAGTTTAAATCGGGAAGCTGCGCACATTTGCGCAGCCCAAGCGGTGTGCAGGACTGCGCAAATGTGCGCAGCTTCCCGATTTAAACTGTTTTTTTCTCATCCTTATACTTCCTGTTTCATGGACTGTAACGGATTTGCTTATTTAGTAATTTTAATACAGAATTTACTTTGAAATTATAATCAGACACTCCAACGCCCCCCCCTAAAAAAAAAAATCGGATCTGCGCGATTCAGGCGGCATCCGCCAAAAGGCGCGCTGTTTGCATCCCAAACACAAATTAAATCATACAGAATAGACCTAAAATGTTTTTCAAAAACGACCCTTGCATGAGTGAAGTGACAAGTTTCAAATAGAAACGTGACAAACGAGCGATATTAAGTGTACATTACAGTGTAAACGTACACTCAGCAGTTCCAGCTAGGCATTCTCCAGAGATTGTTCACATGATGTTTTGGTTTCCAAAAACAAACTTAAACACAATTGATTGTTTATTTAAACAACTTACCACTTATAAAATGATCGGAGCAGACTTTGCTGTGTTTGGAAGGCTGATAATCCTTGCGGTTGATTCTCGCAAGCCATAGATTTCTCCTTTGTATGCTGAGTTTGTTTGCTCGCGTTCGTGCTCCCGTACAGTGGGAATTCCATAAAAGCTCCGCTTGACTTCATCATCTGACCTATTACGACAGCCGTAAATACAACAGGTGTGCACCATTGCTAGCTTTAAATAGTAGTAATGTAACTATAAATGTAAATGATATAAAAATGAATGGGCGGCAAGGTGGTGTAGTGGTTAGCGCTGTCGCCTCACAGCAAGAAGGTCCTGGGTTCGAGCCCCGGGGCCGGCGAGGGCCTTTCTGTGCGGAGTTTGCATGTTCTCCCCGTGTCTGCGTGGGTTTCCTCCGGGTGCTCCGGTTTCCCCCACAGTCCAAAGACATGCAGGTTAGGTTAACTGGTGACCCTAAATTGACCGTAGGTGTGAATGGTTGTCTGTGTCTATTGCCGCTTTTCCACTACAAACGCGGCCCGAGTCGGGCTGAGCCGTGCTGTGCTGAGTGGGGCTGTTGAAGTTGCATTTCGAATACAACCGCGCTGAACCGTGCTGGCTGGAAGTGGGTGGACACATTGGGTGGAGTTGGCGAAAGTGGGTGGACGTCAGGTGATGTCGTTAAGCAGCGCAAACAGTGACATCAGTGATCTTTTAAGCGGTAGTCTCACGACCCGAATAGTAAACAATAAACATGGAGGACATGAAGTCGTTAGTGTTGCTGGTCTTGGTGCTGTGGCTTGTTGTCACCGACAACGCAGACAGATACTGGCAAGAGCGTATAGATGAGGCGAGGCGCATAAGGCTTCAGAAATTCTCGTAATTCGTAATTCTTCTCCTTCCGGGTTTGCGGTGTTTACAGATCCCAGTGCGCTCGCGGGGCGTGTGTGGGCATGTGAGGACACTCCTCCTCACCAATCAGTGCACAGGGGAGTGTCTGCTCACGCCCCCCAACCTCACTCGGCACGGCTTGGCTCGCTTCAGCCCCACTCCAAAACGGTGCGAGTTTTAGGGGCTAAGCAGGGCTGAAACGAGCTGAGTCGTGCTGGTTTTTGGTAGTTGAAACGCGAGCCGTGTCGGGCTGAAGTGAGCTGAAGCGAGCTGAAGTGAGCTGAAAAAGGGTAGTGGAAAAGGGCCATATGTGTCAGCCCTGTGATGACCTGGCGACTTGTCCAGGGTGTACCCCGCCTTTCGCCCGTAGTCAGCTGGGATAGGCTCCAGCTTGCCTGCGACCCTGTAGAACAGGATAAAGCGGCTAGAGATGATGAGATGAGATAAAAATGAATGTAACTCGCGCGCTACAATGTGTGCTCAGTGACCCGTACGATAAGCTAGCCCTCCAAGATGGCCGCCACCAGGGAATCCCCGACTCTGTGACGTCATGTGAAAACTATCTATTGCTTCGTGAAAGAATCCATTCCACTTGATCGATAAGAGAATACACAGACCACTGAAAATCCACTCCGGGTTTTCCGGGCGTTCCCTACAACAGCTCACCGCGCGCGAGTGAAGTGAATCTCAGCGCGAGCACAGAAATGTTGGTGCAGCTGCTGGAAAGTGGAGGAGGTGACGTCATCCCCATTGCAACCTCACAATGTCTAGCTTTTGCTAAAACCGTATTCTTTTGTTATGTGCCCTCAAAATTAACCCTAGGACACGTTAAATTAATATTCAACTAAACAGTGAAATAAGCTTAGCCTAATGGGGTGTTCTTGGTTGATGATGAATTGTTTGCAGTATTTGCTCCTCCCCAGACACAATAGACATAAGGACATTCTTTACAAAGAAGCGGAAAGTCAGTCAGAATTTCCCCACAGGACAGGGTTTTTTTTGTCCCAACGGAAATGTTAGTGCAGTTAGCTGGCTAGTCAATGTTAGGAGATGTATCAGCTAGCTTAACGTTAGCTATCATTTCATTCAAACCCAGTAGGCCTGCCTTACTGTAATGCCAAGAATGAGGTCAAGTCTGCTCTGATGATATTTATTGATTCCTTGTTTTGTCTGGTCTTTGGCAGTTTTCTGGAAAGTAAGATGGGAAATCAGTGTATGGGGAAGGAATAGTAGAGAGGAAAGCGATGGAGAGAGATGGATGTTATTCCAGGTGGCTTGTGAAGGAAAGGGGGATAAAAGTTATGAAGTGGTAGAAATTGTGGTGGCACCAATATAAGAAGGAGTTATATCTATAAATCTATTTGTTATAGTAATCTGTAAATGCTACTGTAGTACCACCATTGCATGTAGGTTGACAAAACTGCACTTGTTCATTGTGTGAAGTTCTCTTTTATGTGTCGTTGCTTGACCCAGTGTAATTTTGTGTTATGAAGACTGCATGATGCCATGCCATTTTTGTTATGAGTATCGCTAAATCGGAAAAAAGTAAAATGCACCCACTAAAGTCACTGTTGGTGGTGAACAAAATTGCACCTGTTCATTGTGTGAAGTTATTTTTTATGTGTCACCGTTGCTTGACACAGTGTGATTTTGTGTTATGAAGTTTGCATGATGCCATGTCATGCCTGTTCATTGTGTGAGATTATGAATATTCTTATTTTTAAACATACAGTTGAGTGTCACTATTGCTTGGCCCAGTGGCATGTTGTGTTACATCTAAAACTAAATAGAAAACACAAAATAAAAAGTAAAATGCACCCATAAAGTCATTGTTGGTGATAAATTGTGTCACATTCATCTCATTATCTTAGGCGTAGCGGTGGGTTTAAAAACAGGCTGATGAATATATGGACTAGTTGAATGAGGACTTATTGTTGAAAATTAATTAAAAATTTTCTGGCGGAGGACCCCCCGCCAGTGTGTCCCCCCCACATTAAAAATGCTTCTGACGCCCCTGGCGCCCAGCCATGTCTATTTACATACGTGAACAGACAGAGAGACAGACAGCCTTCCTTTAGTAGTATAGATTACTGATGGGAAGCATTTACGGTAGCTGTCCACATATACTCCTACACACACACACACACACACTATAATTTTATATTTGTACATCAAAACGTTGTTTAAAAACAGTTGAAGAAAGAGCTTAGTACACTTAGAAGCATTATAATTTGGTTTTTTCCTAATCTATTGTTTATCATTTATTCATGTTTCCATGTTATCACATTTACTAATACAACTATGTAAAGCTGCCTAATATTTTGGACAACATAAAATGTGTGTGTGTGTATAAGATATAGGTTTGCATATTATATTAACTATAAATTATACCAACTTAAATTGAATTTCCAATCACAGACAGGAATGATGTTGACATTCTTTAACTGTCCACTAGGTGGCAACATTAGACCACTCTCCATCACTTTACGAGTTAAGACAGTCTCAAAATATCTGGGAGAAAAGTCATCATCGGTTGCTGGAGTATTGTACCATGTCAAACTGTTGGTGTCAGTCTGAAGGTAAAACCATTGAGAGTACATGTGTAGGTCCATTTCAGCAATTAAAAGTACACATGTGACACCATGTGAAAGTCATTCTCAGGTTAAAATGGTTTCTAAGCAGTAAAAAAAAAAAATGCATAGGTCCTATATTTGTACTTGTATTCCCCCTGTGAAATTACAAACTGCTGGAAAAATAGTTTCTCCCACAAGTCAGTTGTACTGCTTTAGAGACTTCTGCAGACATTAAAAGTATTCCTCATCATTTTAATGTCACATGCTTAATAGAAGTATGAGCTCTATCAAATTTGTAAATTTGCAGAATAAGTTTTGAATAATATAAATAACATTTATTATTATTATTATGGGCCGCACGGTGGTGTAGTGGTTAGCGCTGTCGCCTCACAGCAAGAAGGTCCGGGTTCAAGCCCCGTGGCCGGCGAGGGCCTTTCTGTGCGGAGTTTGCATGTTCTCCCCGTGTCCGCGTGGGTTTCCTCCGGGTGCTCCGGTTTTCCCCACAGTCTAAAGACATGCAGGTTAGGTTAACTGGTGACTCTAAATTGACCGTAGGTGTGAATGTGAGTGTGAATGGTTGTCTGTGTCTATGTGTCAGCCCTGTGATGACCTGGCGACTTGTCCAGGGTGTACGCCGCCTTTCGCCCGTAGTCAGCTGGGATAGGCTCCAGCTTGCCTGTGACCCTGTAGAACAGGATAAAGCGGCTAGAGATAATCAGGTGAGATGAGATTATTATTATTATTATTATTCCTTGCATTAGTCCCGCATGGGTGCAGGGTCTGCAGCTCGGCTCAGCTGTCTCCACTTACTCCTATCAAAGACATCCTCTGGTTTTGCTTTTGTGGACTTCAGGTCCTCCTTTACTGAGTCAGCCCATCTATTAATAAAGAAAATAACATATATTATATTATCCATCCATCCAATATCTGTAGCTGCTTATCCTGTTCTACAGGGTCGCAGGCAAGCTGGAGCCTATCCCAGCTGACTACAGGCGAAAGGCAGGGTACACCCTGGACAAGTCACCAAGTCATCACAGGGCTGACACATAGAGACAGACAACCATTCACGCTCACATTCACACCTACGGTCAATTTAGAGTCGCCAGTTAACCTAACCTGCATGTCTTTGGACTGTGGGGAAAACCGGAGCACCCGGAGGAAACCCACGCGGACACAGGGAGAACATGCAAACTCCACACAGAAAGGCCCCTGTCAGCCACTGGGCTCGAACCCGGACCTTCTTGCTGTGAGGCAACAATGCTAACCACTACACCACTGTGCCACCCCATATTAGATTAGATTAGATTAGATTAGATTAGATTAGATTAGATTAGATTAGATTAGCCCTTGCATTTCATGTCTTTACTTATAGCTATTTTCTAAAACTCATATTTTGAAATCACAAGAAATCATGGCTCTTCCAGGTAATTCCAGGGTCAAAGTTCAGACAAATGAGTTGTTAATTTACTTATAAATTAAATTTTTTTTGCCTTCTTGTGGATAATTTACTCAGAATTCATGTGTCATCAGAGTTACACCTTTCAATCTTCATGTGAAATAATTTTTTACCAAAAAAAAAAAGGATTTAATAGAATAATTTATTGACACTGGTGGGTTTAATGTTGTGTGCTTTGAGATGCTGTTGATGCAATGTTGTGGGGGGGGCATCTTTGTTCGTAATTTGTCACTGGTGTAACAGCCTTTGTTTGTGACATCAGTGACAATAACGGCAGTGATTTCAATTAATGGCACCATGTTAAAGATCAAGAATCAAAAAGAATGTTAATGCATATTCAGTATAAACCTTTGAAAACGAAAACATATTTCTATATTGGAGCGGCACAGTGGTGTAGTGGTTAGCACTGTCACCTCACAGCAAGAAGGTTCTGGGTTCAAGCCCAGTGGCTGATGAGGGCCTTTCCGTGCGGAGTTTGCATGTTCTCCCCGTGTCCGCGTGGGTTTCCTCCGGGTGCTCCGGTTTCCCCCACAGTCCAAAGACATGCAGGTTAGGTTAACTGGTGACTCTAAATTGAGCGTAGGTGTGACTGTGAGTGTGAATGGTTGTCTGTGTCTATGTGTCAGCCCTGTGATGACCTGGCGACTTGTCCAGGGTGTACCCCGCCTTTCGCCCGTAGTCAGCTGGGATAGGCTCCAGCTCGCCCACGACCCTGCACAGGATAAGCGGTTATAGATAATGGATGGATGGAATTTACATATGAATAATGAAACTATTCTGTAAGTTCTACATTTAAAATTGAAAATATGAAAATGAAATTAATCATGTGAGAAATCACACGTCAAAAACAAAAGCACCTGTGGAAAAATTAATGTGAACTTTATGTGGAAATAAATGAATTGGGTTAAAAAAAAATCTATGCTCTGCATGTGGAAAAAAATGTGTGGGGGAAAAGTGTCTAAAAACCACACATGTAAATTACGCATGAGAATCATATGATTATTCAAATGGGCAGTTTATGTGACTTTTCTGTTCAGGATCTCAGGCATGTTCTCATCTGAGTTTCTCTCTGTGTGTATTTCTGTTTTCTACAGAACCCCAGACAGCCCTTTTTTAGATATGATATTCATATTAATTTTGCTGATGTGGTTTAATTTGCATGGATTGCAACGAGGGAGATTATTACCATACAGTCTTGTTTCATTCTGTACTCAGAGGTTTTCAAGGCCAAGTTCTTGACTGATCACTGTGTGCTGAAAATTACATGGACATGAGAGTGAATGTTATTGGTAACTGCAACTTTTCATAAAATCCACACATTTATTATTTATATTCTCATTAATCCATTCATCCAAACATCCATCCATCCAAACATCCACTCATTCATACATTTTCAGTAGGTGCTTTATTCTGAGCAGGGCCATGGTGGATCTAAAGCCTGTCTCAGGAACACTGGGTGCGAGGCAGGAATACACCTTGGATGAGATATCAATCCATCACGGTATTATCCATCCCTCCATCCATCCATTATCTCTAGCTGCTTTATCCTGTTCTACAGGGTCGCAAGCAAGCTGGAGCCTATCCCAGCTGACTATGGGCGAGAGGCGGGGTACACCCTGGACAAGTTGCCAGGTCATCGCAGGGCTGATACATCACGGTATTAATATCTTTATATTATTTATATATTTAGAAATAGGCGGCACGGTGGTGTAGTGGTTAGCGCTGTCGCCTCACAGCAAGAAGGTCCTGGGTTCGAGCCCCAGGGCCGGCGAGGGCCTTTCTGTGTGGAGTTTGCATGTTCTCCCCGTGTCCGCGTGGGTTTTCTCCAGGTGCTCCGGTTTCCCCCACAATCCAAAGACATGCAAGTTAGGTTAACTGGTGACTCTAAATTGACCGTAGGTGTGAATGGTTGTCTGTGTCTATGTGTCAGCCCTGTGATGACCTGGCGACTTGTCCAGGGTGTACCCCGCCTTTTGCCCGTAGTCAGCTGGGATAGGCTCCAGCTTGCCTGCGACCCTGTAGAAGGATAAAGCGGCTAGAGATAATGAGATGAGATATTTAGAAATATATCCATACATCTGGGCTACATCTGGATATTTATACACTTTATACAATGGGGCTATCTATAGCTTATTATTCTATCCACATTCAAGTCAAGTCAAGTTTATTTGTATAGCGCTTTTAACAATAAAAATTGTCGCAAAGCAGCTTTACAGAATTTGAACGACTTAAAACATGAGCTAATTTTGTCCCTAATCTATCCCCAATGAGCAAGCCTGTGGCGACGGTGGCAAGGAAAAACTCCCTCAGACGACATGAGGAAGAAACCTCGAGAGGAACCAGACTCAAAAGGGAACCCATCCTCATTTGGGCAACAACAGACAGCATGACTATAACATTAACGGTTTTAACATGAAGACAGTTTCGTTGATGTTATAAACTTTTCATTGATGGAAACTTGAGTGCAAAACTGTTCATGACAACTGCAGTCCTAAAGTTAGCAAGTCAACTGTAGTCCTCAGCCATAAAAGCATTACTGTAAGAGTCCAGAGCGTCCTCCAGGTGTAACTTTCAACTGTCCTCATGGGGCCGTCCTCCACAGGAGCGATGCGATGAGACTCCGACCAGACACAGGGCACCAGGATGGATCAAGCAGGCCCGAGGGGCAGAAGAGGCCAGCATCTCAATCCCAGGACCAACATGTAACTCAGAAGAACAGATTGGGGGGGGGGGGAGATAAAACACAGGTTGTTAGGTATGCCCTAAAAATGACGCAAGTATTAAATCTGTGTGGTAGGCTCGCAGAGACGAGAGTCTTGACATCAGGCATAATACACAACAATGGCATGTTAATATGGTTAAAAAATATCATGACCTGCTCTGGCTGGATGCTTGATTGGGTGATGGGAGCACACTCCTCAGCAATGATGGGATGCAGATGGGACCCTTTGGGCTGGCCTATGAGCAATTGTGGATATGAGCAATCGTGCACTCTGATTGGCTACTCTACTACTAGGCTATCAGCTCATATACCATGAGTAGAGAAAAACAAAATGGCAGAGTGCATCAAGTCAGATATATCACTTTGTTATCAAGTATTTAAAAGAAACAGAAACAGCTAAAAGAATATTGGGGTCTGTACCCCCCCCCCCCCCCCCCCCCCCCCCCCAGTATCTCCTGTTCCACACTCCAGCCCAGTCGGTGGCAGTAATCCACCTTTAAGTTGGTTTGCCAACCACCAAAAAACCCTAAAGAATAAGGAGAAAATAGCGGAACTTGTTGCTGAACCAGCCAAGGACGAAATGAAACTCTGCTTGAAAACAAAACCACAAAAATAAAAAAAGCAACAAAATGTGGAATAAAAGTATTTGATGGTAAGAACACATCTTTTTTTTATTTTTCAAGAATTATTATTATAACATTTTTCACAAATTGCTCCTGTCATTTTGCCAGTTTGTTTACATTCTAAGCGGAAATTATTTTGTCGGATGTTTTGTATAAAGTTTTTATTTGTCAAATTTGCAAAAAAAAATGCTCTATTTCTCAAAACTCAGTGAATGTGGATAGAATAACACAGTTATTCCACTCAATCTAGTCATACATGGCTTATAGCCTACTCGGTGCTACGCACCTCATCAGCTACAGTATCAGCTCATGTACGACTCGATTTCGTGGAATAACTGATTATTATAAATAATTTCTCATCCAAAACTAGCTTTTTTTTCCAGGGGCGTCGTGGCTCAGGTGGATAAGGTGCCATACCATAAATCCGGGGACCCCGGTTTGATTCCAACCCGAGGTCATTTCCCGATCCCTCCCCGTCTCATTTTCTGTCTCTGCACTGTCCTATCTAATAAAGGTGGAAAAAGCCCAAAAAAATAATCTTAAAAAAAAAAGCTAGCTTTTTTCCTGTAAATTAAGGACAGGGGCAGCATGGTCGTGCAGTGGTTAGCACTGTCACCTCACAGCAAGAAGGTTCTGGGTTCAAACCTCGTGGCTGATTGGGGCCTTTCTGTGTTGAGTTTGCATGTTCTCCTCATGCCTGTCTGGGTTTCCTCCAGGTGCTCTGGTTTCCTCCCACAGTCCAAAGACATGCAAGATCAGCTGGCTACTCTAAAGTGCCCACAGGTAGATGTGAATGTGAGTGTGATTGGCTGTTCATCTTGATGTTAGCCCTGTGATAGTCGAGTTTATTTTTATAGCACTTTTAATAATAGACACTGTCGCAAAGCAGCTTTAGAGAATTTTAGTGACTTTAAACATGAGCTCATTTTATCCCTAATCTATCCCCAATGAGCAAGCCTGTGGTGATGGTGGCGAGGAAAAACTCCCTCAGCTGACATGAGGAAGAAACCTCGAGAGGAACCAGACTCAAAAGGGAACCCATGTTCATTTGGGTGATAACAGACAGCGTGATTATAACAGACAGTGTGATTATAACATTTTAACAGTTTTAGCATGAAGTCTGTTTTGTTGATGTTATAAACTGTTCACTGATGGAAACTTGAGTGTAAAACTGTTCATGACAACTGCAGTCCTAAAGTTAGCAAATCAACTGTAGTCCTCAGCCATAAAAGCATTACTGTAAGTGTCCAGAGCATCCTCCAAGTGCGACTTTCGATTGTCCATATGCGGCTGTCCTCCACAGGAGCGATGCGATGAGACTCCAGCCAGACATAGGGCATCAGGATGGATCAGGCAGGTCTGAGGAGCAGAAGAGGTCAGCATCTCGATCTCAGGATTGACATGTAACTCAGAGGGACAGATGGGAGGACACGGGTTGTTAGGTATGCCCAATGTCACCTGATGAGTAAGAACAGTATACATTTTGTGCTGAGTGCAAGCAAGGACTCTGGCAAAAATAACTATCACAGCATAACTAAAAGGGGAAAGACAGAAGGTAACACAGGCATGAGGGCACCCTGGAACATAAAGCAGCCAGCCACTACACCGTCAACAAACCTGAGTGAGCAAGCAAGTGGGGGGCTGACAGCATCCATACATCCCACTTTACCAAAACACTATGCCTGAGGACCCTCCAGATCTACTCCTTTACCTAATAAAATTAATAAAAGCCTTGACCAAACAGATTGGCAATCTGTCCAGGGTGTAACCTGCCTCTGATCTGAAGTCAGCTGGGATTGGATCCAGCTTCCCCCTGTGACCCAGACAGATAGAGATAAGTGGTATAGATAATGGATGGATGTCTAGGGCACATAAGCTGGATTAAGGGTTTTATATGACAAGAAAAAACAAAATTTACAGTTAACAAGTTTTCATTATTACTCAGTTACATTCCTGCTCACTTAGTTTGAGTTTCTGATAATATCTTCTTCTTCTTCTTTTGGCTGCTCCCGATTAGGGGTCGCCACAGCGGATCTTTCGTTTCCATTGCTTCCTGTCTTCCGCATCCTTTTCTACCACACCTGCCACTTTCATGTCCTCTCTCACCACATCCATGTATCTCCTCTTTGGCCTTCCTCGTTTTCGTGTGCCTGGCAGCTCCATCCTCAACATTCTCCTTCCAACATGCTCTGCATCTCTTCTCAGGATGTGCCCATACCATCTCAGTCTTATCTCTCTTAGCTTAATTCCCAAGCTCTGCACATGTACTGTCCCTCTGATGTGCTCGTCCCTTATCCTGTCCAACCTTGTCACTCCCATCGCAAACCTTAACATCCTCAACTCCGCCACCTCCAACTTTGCCTCCTGTCTCTTCATTAAGGGTACGGTCTCCAATCCGTACATCACAGCTGGTCTCACTCCTGTCTTATACATCTTACCTTTCACTTTTGCTGGGACTTTCTGATCACAAATGGCTCCCGAAATCCTTCTCCAACTGCTCCACCCTGCCTGCACTCTCTTTCTCACCTCACTATCGCAGTCCCCATTTTCCTGCACAGTTTCTGATGATATCTAAATTTGAATAAATCAGAACAAATTAAATACATGAATTGCATTAGTTTAATTAGATAATTACATTAGAGTTTCCCCAAAATGTCAGAATGATTTGTTTTGAGCTTAAATCTCTTTCATACACAAATGTACAACACAACTCTGACATGGTACTGAATGTCATTGTTATTCTCTAATATTCTTTAATATTCTCACACCCCACAATGAAGGCTGTTTGTTGCTGCTCCATCCAGCAGAGACATGCTCTTTCTCCCTGTGTGCATGCAGACTAAATTTAGATGATTGAAATTACATCATACTGAGCATCACGAGTATCATGAGAGACCCCAGTAGGCTTCTGTGACGCCAATGCAGGCCCATGCTATGCCCCATAAGAGCTGGTCGATGTATCTGGTGCGTTTATAGCGCAGACTGAAACAGCACTTAGGTTGCCTGGGTAGCTTTGACGTCATAGTAATCCCAGCTCATATAAACAATCCATAGGGGTATTTTGTGTTTATGGTGGTTCATGCTATGATGTAGCTTGGTTTAGTGTCCATTTGAAATCTTATGTACTGTATCACAGAGTGCAAAAACAGTTGCATTGCTGTGATGTACTGTGTATCACATAGGGATGTGTTTGGAATGTATGCATAATGCATGTCCCATCCCTTTACCATTACCTGTAGAAATGGCTGGTCATGCTATTAATTCAGAGGGATAAAAACTAATATCTATCAGTAGCTCAACAATGAAACTTTTAGGGCTGATTAATGCATTATAGCACAAGGTAGTGCTGTTGTATTCACTTTTTGAAGATCTTGTCTCGTTTCAGAATCCACTGCATTTTTACTCGGTCTCAGACATGGAGGTATCAGGATTTTATTTGAGGACCGGTCAAGACCACAACTGCAGGGATTTCATTAAATTGCCTCTGCATTGTCTGATTTATTTGTTAACATCATTACTGTGATTGGATGTAAAACTTCCTGTTTCAAATGCAGCCAATAACGTGATTCATTGCTAATTCGAAATTTTCATTTCTGTAAACGGCTGCCACCCCTCCCCGCCCCCCTTCACACCCACTGGTCTGGTCCTGGTCTTGATTCAGCCTCGCCTTGCCTTGGTCTTGGTCTTGACATGATCTCAATCCCTCAAATTTGTGGTCTTGTCTCAGTCTTGATACACTCTGGTCTTGATTATGATTTCACTGTAAAGAATGATTTGTTGTTTTAACTTAAAAACGTTAGTATCCGGGTGGCACGGTGGTGTAGTGGTTAGCACTGTCGCCTCACAGCAAGAAGGTTCGAGCCCAGCAGCTGACGAGGGCCTTTCTGTGTGGAGTTTGCATGTTCTCCCCGTGTCTGTGTGGGTTTCCTCTGGGTGCTCCGGTTTTCCCCACAGTCCAAAGACATGCAGGTTAGGTTAATTGGTGGCTCTAAATTGACCGTAGGTGTGAATGTGAGTGTGAATGGTTGTTTGTCTCTGTGTCAGCCCTGCAATGACCTGGCGACTTGTCCAGGGTGTACCCCACCTCTCGCCCATAGTCAGCTGGGATAGGCTCCAGCTTGCCTGCAACCCTGTAGAACAAGATAAGCGGCTACAGATAATGGATGGATGAAAGTTAGTACCCGGGCTGCCTTAAAATTTTGAGTTCATTGAACTTAATATAGGGCGGCACGGTGGTGTAGTGGTTAGCACTGTCGCCTCACAGCAAGAAGGTCCTGGGTTTGAGCCTAGTGGCCAACTAGGGCCTTTCTGTGTGGAGTTTGCATGTTCTCCCTGTGTCTGCGTGGGTTTTCTCCAGGTGCTCTGGTTTTCCCCAAAGACATGCAGGTTAGGCTAATTGGTGGCTCTAAATTGACCGTAGGTGTGAATGGTTCTTTGACACTATGTGTCAGCTCTGTGATGACCTGGCGACTTGTCCAGGGTGTACCCCGCCTCTCACCCATAGTCAGCTGGGATAGGCTCCAGCTTGCCTGCGACCCTGTACAGGATAAGTGGCTACAGATCTCGTCTTCATCCACTTATCCGGGGCCGGGTCGTGGAGGCAGCAGTCTGAGCATGGAAGCCCAAACTTCCCTCTCCCCAGACATCTCAGCCAGCTCCTCGGGAAGAACACCGAGGCGTTCCCAGGCCAGCCAAGAGACATAGTCCATCCAGAGTGTCCTAGGTCTTCCCCGGGGCCTCCTCCCAGGGGACATGCCTGGAACACCTCCCCAGGGAGGCGTCCAGGAGGCATCCGAAAGAGATGCCCAAGCCACCTAAGCTGATTCCTCTCGATGTGGAGGAGCAGCAGCTCTACTCCGAGCTCCTCCCGAGTGACTGTGCTTCTCACCCTATTTCTAAGGGAGCGCCCAGCCACCCTGCGAAGGAAACTCATTTCGGCCGCTTGTATCCGCGATCTTGTTCTTTCGGTCATTACCCAAAGCTCATGACCATAGGTGAGAGTTGGAACGTAGATCGACTGGTAAATCGAGAGCTTCGCCTTTTGGTTCAGCTCCTTCTTCAGCACGACGGACCGGTAAAGTGACCGCATCACTGTGGAGGCCGCACCGATCCACCTGTCGATCTCACGCTCTATCCTTCCCTTACTCGTGAACAAGATCCCGAGATACTTAAACTCCTCCACTTGAGGCAGGACTTCTCCAACAACCTGGAGAGGGCAAGCCACCCTTTTCCGGTTGAGAACCATGGCCTCAGACTTGGAGGTGCTGATTCTCATCCCAGCCGCTTCACACTCAACTGCAAACTGCCCCAGTGCATGCTGAAGGTCCTGGTTTGAAGAAGCCAACAGGACAACATCATCTGCAAAAAGCAGAGATGAAATCCTGTGGTTCCCAAACAGGATTCCTTCCGGCCCCTGGCTGCGCCTAGAAATTCGGTCCATAAAAATTATGAACAGAACTGGTGGCTACAGATGATGGATGAAATTAATATAGTAAGTTAACACAATGAGGTAAACAATTTAACCTCCAATATGAATTTCAATGAACTCAAATTTTTAAGGCAGCCAGGGTACTAACTTTTTTAAGTTAAAACAACAAATCATATTTTTACAGTGTTGGTCTCGGTTTAGATGGTTTTGACTACAACACTATCACAAGGACTTGTTGATGTTTCATTAACAAACTATTATCACCATTACACACACGTAAAGGCAGATTGGCAAAAGATTTTCATTCATGATTTTTTTCCTCCAAAGAGTTTAAATGTCCTACTGGGGTTCATGCTGCAGTACCATAATTTGCTCCAAATACCTCACATGACAAATAGAAAAAGTTGAAACCAATTCGTTAAAACAAATGCACAATGTGTGCTTAGTATTTGGGCATTTAGAAAGACATGGGATGATGGACTAAATAATCCACATTGTTTGCTAATGACAATGTTATGGATAAGTCAGCAAAGCAAATAAAGAAAAATATCAGCGCAAATGGAGATCAAATCTCGGGGTCACTCTGGGTGGCATGGTGGTGTAGTGGTTAGCACTGTCGCCTCACAACAAGAAAGTTCTGGGTTTGAGCCCAGTAGCCAATGGGGGCCTTTCTGTGTGGAGTTTGCATGTTCTCCCCGTGTCTGTGTGGGTTTCCTCCGGATGCTCCAGTTTCCCCTACAGTCCAAACACATGCAGGTTAGGTTAACATGGGACAGCTTTGGGCTGAAGTGCCCTTGAACAAGGACACCTAACCCACAACTTCTCCCTGGGCGCTGTAGCATAGCTGCCCACTGCTCCGGGTATGTGCTCATTGCTCACTTGTGTGTGTGCATGTGTGTGTTTACTGTTTCAGATGGGTTAAATGCAGAGGTTAAATTTCACTGTGTGCTTAAGTCTGTGCTTGAGTGTACATGTGACAAATAAAGGTTTCTTGGCTTGGCTTTTTCTTCTTCTTCTTCTTAATAGTCACCATATACACGAATGGCAATGATAGACTGAATGAATCTACAGTCTGGGCTAGAAAGAAATCAGTCCCAGTCTCACTTCTTCATACCATTCTGTGTATTTTTCTTCTTGGATCCACAGAAGTCCAAAATAATAATCCACATGAAGGCATTTGTGAACAGAAAATAATTTGATTGAATCACGCAAACAGAGCAACTGACGAAAAACCCGAATCAAAAAGGTCAAACCCAGGGAAACTTATGTGAAATAATGCTCAGATCTGCACACAGAAAAGATGGCGAAATGAGTGCACGAACGAGCAGTTTAATTAGACAGAGTGATTGGGAGAAGGAAAACAGGTAAAAGTCAGATGAGTATGATGGCTGGGGATAAGGAGGGCTGGCTCCTGCGCTGGCATTGGATCCAGATGTGACACTGATGTGGATGCCATACCGTATACAAAATCTTTGACAGTATTCTTGTCTTTTTATCTTTGAAAGAAAAAACCTATAAAGTCAAATGCTATCTATAAGTCAACACCTTCAGCTGTGTCCCAGCTGAAAATATGACCCTCATAAGACAGCAGAATTAAGCAAAGTTTTGCAGGAATACTTTGTATTTGAATCTTGATCCTTGACCTACACTGAATTTGAGGTAAGTGTTTTATCATGCATACTCCTTCCACTTAATTCTCTTGATAGCATTTCCTTCTAGTCATTAAAAGCATTTATATGGTATCTATAGGAGCTGAAAGGAAGCAACAGTAATGGTCCCTGGCAGCATCCGTAACTGATGCTAAGATGCTCAGCTTGTGGTATGTTTTCTCCATCGCTACAGAACTGGATATTTGACACACTCCCTTTCCAGGAAAGAGTACAACATTTTCCCAATTGAAACACAAGAGCATAAAAACATTATTATAAAACAGTGGTGTATGGGGTGAGAATTACAAGGAATAGAGGTGGTCAAAGCAGATGAGTTCAAATATCTGGGGTCAACTGTACAAAGTAATGGTGAGTACGGAGGAGAAGTGAAGAAGAGAGTGCAAGCAGGTTGGAATGGATGGAGGAGAGTGTCAGGAGTGACTTGTGGCAGAAGGTTGCCAGCAAGAGTGAAAGGGAAAGTGTACAAGACAGTAGTAAGAGCATCGATGTCGTATGGTTTGGAGACAGTGGCACTGACAAAAAGACAGGAGGATGAACTGGAGTTGAAGATGCTGAGATTTTCATTGGGAGTGACAAAGTTGGACAGGATGAAACGAGTATATTCGAAGGACAGCACATGTAGGACTTCTTGGAGACAAAGTGAGAGAGACAAGATTGAGATGGTTTGGATAGGTACAGAGAAGAGATCCAGGATCCATCCATTATCCATAACTGCTTATCCTGTGCAGGGTCACAGGCAAGCTGGAGCCTATCCCAGCTGACTACGGGCGAGAGGTGGGGGACACCCTGGACAAGTCACCACCCTGGACTGTGGGGAAAATCGGAGCACCTGGAGGAAATCCACACAGACACGGGGAGAACATGCAAACACTACACAGAAAGGCCTCCGTTGGCCACTGGGCTCAAACCCAGAATCTTCTTGCTGTGAGGCAACGGTGTTAACCATTACACCACCATGCCGCCCAAGATCCAGGGTATGTTGGGAAAAGAATGCAGGAGATGGAGTTGTCAGGTAGAAGGAAAAGAGGAAGAGCAAAGATGAGATTTATGAATGTGGTGAAGGTGGACATGAGGACAGTTGGTGTGACAGAAAAAGATGCAGAGGACAGGAGGAGATGGAGGGATATTATCCGCAGTGGCAACCCGTAATGGGAACAACCAAAAGAAGAAGAAGAAGAGGGTGTATGGGGTGAGACATGGAACAAAAGCACTGAACTGGAGGGTGATATCAAGGTGTATAACATGTAATTATGGATGTGAACTTACTGGAAGTGAATATGTGTAAACAACATGTAATCAAAGAATTATTCATGTCAGAAAATCACATCTGAAAAATAAAACCCATAAATTAACAGTGAGGTATCATATATTTTAAAAGAAGTGTTGGCAGGCAAAACAAACCTCGCCCGGTAGCACTTATGATGAATATAAAGGAAGATATCATGAAAAAATAGGTACCCTATGGGTCCATGTGGCTATTGCTTATAAATAAAATTGTTTTCTGATCCCATGTCCATACAGTAAAGTTTTAGTCTAGTCATCAGGAGATCCTTTGGACCAGACTTCGGAATAAAGCCAGCTCTAGCATACAGGACTACGTATCACCCTGGACACCAGCTGTTCTCCCTCCTGCAGTTTGGTCGGCACTACTGCAGCATTTGTACCAGGACATGCAGGTTCAAGAACAGTTTTTACCCACAAGCAGTGCACCTACTCAGCTCTTAATTGCTCAATTACTGCACCTATAATTGCACTGGGAACTCTACAACATAGCAAGCAGGCACTCTGACTGTAATGCACTGCTCTGTACTTACCATTTATCATTATACCTTTTCATTATTGTTGCTACAAATCACCTTTTTTTTGCCATTACTATTTACTATGCTATTTATATAACTGCACTTGGTCCTTTAAATATTTTTGCACTACCCACCATAACATTATAACTCTTATGTACTTGGGCACATAACTCTTCTTAGTCACTTTGATTGTACTTTGTACTCTATGGTATTTTAATATTTAAGGTTAGAAGTAATACTGTGGGAGTTAGTGCGGAGTAAGTATTCTATTATACTTGTTACACATGGCAATCTCATCTCATCTCATTATCTCTAGCCGCTTTATCCTGTTCTACAGGGTCGCAGGCAAGCTGGAGCCTATCCCAGCTGACTACGGGCGAAAGGCGGCGTACACCCTGGACAAGTCGCCAGGTCATCACAGGGCTGACACATAGACACAGACAACCATTCACACTCACACCTACGGTCAATTTAGAGTCACCAGTTAACCTAACCTGCATGTCTTTGGACTGTGGGGGAAACCGGAGCACCCGGAGGAAACCCACGCGGACACGGGGAGAACATGCAGACTCCACACAGAAAGGCCCTCGTCGGCCACGGGGCTCGAACCCGGACCTTCTTGCTGTGAGGCGACAGCGCTAACCACTACACCACCGTGCTGCCCCTCTACAAAAAATAAAAAAATAAAATAAATAAACCGCCAGGCTCCAGCTTGCCTGCGACCCTGTAGAACAGGATAAAGTGGCTACAGATGATGAGATGAGATGAGATGAGATGAGATGAGATGAGATGAGATGAGAAACCACCAACAGCACTAAAGTCAATTCTTGTAGCCATCAATAGGTTTTTAAGAAGTCTGCCTAAGCAGAAATGATTTTTTGAACATTTTGTTTGAAGCTTTTATTTATTGAATTTGCAAAAAAATAAAAATGTTCTGTTTCGGGGCAGCACGGTGGTGTAGTGGTTAGCGCTGTCGCCTCACAGCAAGAAGGTCCGGGTTCGAGCCCCGTGGCCGGCGAGGGCCTTTCTGTGCGGAGTTTGCATGTTCTCCCCGTGTCCGCGTGGGTTTCCTCCGGGTGCTCCGGTTTCCCCCACAGTCCAAAGACATGCAGGTTAGGTTAACTGGTGACTCTAAATTGAGCGTAGGTGTGAATGTGAGTGTGAATGGTTGTCTGTGTCTATGTGTCAGCCCTGTGATGACCTGGCAACTTGTCCAGGGTGTACCTCGCCTTTCACCCGTAGTCAGCTGGGATAGGCTCCAGCTTGCCTGCGACCCTGTAGAACAGGATAAAGCGGCTAGAGATAATGAGATGAGATGAGATGAGATGTTCTGTTTCTTAAAATCCAGTGAATGTGGATATAATAAAACAATTATTCCACTCAATTATTCCATGCATGGCTCGACTATGTGCATCGTCAGCTATCAGCTCGTGTTTGACTCGATTTCGTGGAATAATTGCTAATTATGTCAAGAACCGTTCAACTAAGAAAAGGGAAATGACATTCACCATTACTTTAAGACATGAAGTGTCTTTTAATTTATAAAAATAATGAAAAAACATCGCTTTAGAAAGTGTGTCCAAACTTTTGACTGGTACTGTAAATAAATATCATAGATTTAAAAACTTCTGGTGGAGGGCTCTCAATTGATTCATGTTATATGACACAATTAGGCAAAACATTTTGTGTGGGGGCACAAAGGGAAGCAGTGTGTGACATGGCTACTGATGGATTCAGACATTTTGTTCATGTTTTTTTTTTTTTTTAAACATCATGTATGTTGTTCAACAGTAAGTAGGGCCCAAGCCCTACCAGCCCTACTGGTTCCATAGTCAGTGAATGAATGAATGAATGAATGAATGAATCTGCGTTTGATCCATGTAAAAAATGAGCACATGGAAATAAATTAACAGTGTGACGAAAATCATGTGAAAATAAAGACAGACGGGGGAAAAAAACTTTTGAAACATGCAAAGTGTCTAAAAATCATCTGTATAAATCTGACATTTGAAGTTCATGTGACTTTTCTGCAAGGCAAGTGCACATGTCCATTTTTGACATGCATATAAATAAGGGAAAATAATTCTTTTCTCCTTTGTCTTTTTCCTCATTAGCTGAATTTATCATCTCTTCAGCTGCCTTGAGAAGTCCATCATCACCCACGCCTCTTGCTATAGACCCTTTTCAGTCACGTGACCTTCGTAAACGCGACCACCATTTTGGACATGTAGCGGACTTCGGCTCGAATTGGTTTGAATGCGAGGAAGGCGACAAACAGAGAACATACAAGAAAAAGGAGCGAGATGCAGAAAACACCTTCGCTATCCAGCGACGTAGGGCATTTACAGGGCGAGCAGAGGGAGAAATAACAACAGTAACGACACATTAGCAACGCCGTACAGAAATAACGGTTTATGGCACAGACCCTTTCGGTTCTCGCTCATCTAGCTGCTACAATGACTGCTTAGACTGCAATAATAATACCTAACACACATTTAAGTATCCGTCGTAAAGACGTGAAACTCGTCGAGTGACGAGTGTGTTCATTGATAAGCTAACACAATCTAAAAGTAGACATACCATCACACTGCCCTGGCGCTGTGTACAGTTTACCTTCTATGGTTTGTGCACTCACTATTTGCCATTACTTTCTCCAACCGTTGTTACAGATTACAGGGAACGGCCTGGATTTAAGAGACAAATACATATTCCTCTTGTTTTGAACACTTATTTGTAGGCAGTGCTTAATTTGTAAAGTGGGAGGTCCCGGAGCGCAGAGGATGAGCGGCTCTGGTGCGGAAAAAAAGACGGGGGGGAGGGGGGCGCGGCGCTGCGCTTCTGGGCATGTTTTGTAATAACACTGCAAATTAAGTTCATCTGCAGATATTTTGTGGATGTCGTTTCATGAGAGAAATCACCAACAAGACAGATATCAAAATCAGACATCAACACTAAATAAACTTGCATTTTTTAATTTAATTATTATTATTATTTTTTTTGTTACATAGTCAAAAGAGGTGTCGGATCACCGGACCCAGTGTAAATAGCTGCCGGAGCCAACGCCCGAGGTTCCGGAGCGCACTCCGGCTTGCTCCCCCTCAAATTAAGCGCTGTTTGTAGGACACTGCCTCTGATCTGTCCTACAGTCTACCAACAGCAAAGGAACACAACGCTAGCTAATGTCGTTAGCTAATAGCTACTACAGAAGAGCAAAGAGGTTACAATGGGTTATTTTAGCCTATTTGGTTACACACTCGCCGCCACAGAATGTTAACAGCAATGTAATGCCTTTTCTGGCTAATTTTATTCGTCTTACCTCCAACAAAGTGGTCACTACACAAGCGTTGGTATGCCGCTATCCATCTTCTCCGTCGGTCAGCATCTACCGGGATCCGATAAAATGATAACCCTTGCCTTGTTTGTTGATGGTTACTACATCCAGGTGCACAACAATATAGTGGCATGATGGAAGTCTTGCTGAAAATAAACACTTTCTTTGCTGCTGTTCCTCTATGCTGGCTGTGGTAAACTACTGGTAGTACATGTCCAAAATGGCGGCCGCGTTTGTCGTGACGTCACGTGAAAAGGGTCCATACTTGCCTTACACACCAACATTCCGGATCACTATATGAATTATACATGATCTCTGATTACCACTACAACCACAACATCACTTACGGTGATTAACATTCCTGCAGGGAAAGTCTTCAGTGGCTCACTTGTGTGAATTTTAGACGGCACACATCACTCTTATGATCCTTGCCCCTGGCCAACAGAACCTCCCATTGATCGAGTGCAGAGCTATTCACGGCAAGAACGAGACAAGGGCTGAGTTTCAGGGGGAAAAAAATAAGACAGCTCATATTCTTGGGTCATATCATTTTTATGTTTGCAGTATCATATGTTACTGAAGCTGAAAAGAAATTCAGGAAGAAAATGAGCCCATGCACAAAAAAAGGGAAAATATTTGCCATTAAACGTAACGTAATATTTGTTTGGGTCCAAAGCAGCTGGGAATATTTAGGCTTGTAAATTGTCAGTTAGGGAGTTGTTGTGTCTAGTGCCCATAGCAACCACACATGGAAGAATCTAGAATGGGGAGCATGGTGTTGTGTAAAGTTTTACAGTCTCATTAGCAGGGTGTGCTGGTACTTTGGGGGAAAGCTGAGAGGGTTGCCCCATCACATACCATTAAATACAATCACCAGAGATTAATAATTAGCATTATGTCATTCATGTTTATCACAAGCGGCACGGTGGTGTAGTGGTTAGCACTGTCACCTCACAGCAAGAAGGTTCTGGGTTTGAGCCCCGTGGCCGGCGAGGGCCTTTCTGTGTGGAGTTTGCATGTTCTCCCTGTGTCTGCGTGGGTTTCCTCTGTGCGCTCCGGTTTCCCCCACAGTCCAAAGACATGCAAGTTAAGCTAATTGGTGGCTCTAAGGCTACATCCACACGACAACGGCAACAAGAATTTTTTTTTTTAAATATCGTGTCCACATGGGCCACGGATCAGTAAAATTTCAGGTACATATGGCAACGCAACGCTTGCTGAAAACGATGCAGTACACATGCCACACCACTACGTGCACTGTAAGACGGTCCCATCGGAGACACCAGAACAATAGAAGAAGTAGACGCATGCGCATAAACCCCTTCTTCTGTAGCATTAGCCACATAAAGTTTTGATTATTAATCAGTAGCATAAAACGAAAGACGCGGAAAGAGGAATTAATGGGGGTAGATGGAAGCCGGTACGCCAACATTCTGATATCCTCCAGAATTCTTTAATGGTCCGGAATAAATTGAATGCTACACGTTGATGGATTACTTTGTTCTTCTACGCCCTTTTTGAGGAATGTATTGTCGGACTTAAACCAACATCTGAAGATGTGAGATCGCTCCTTTTTTTTCCTATGTTTGCTGGCGGGATTGTTTTTGTTTTTGGAAAGCGCACGGGCGGTGCGCAGTTTGGTACTGCTTCCACAGTGTTTGGACTAAAGACTCTGCCCTAAGGGCTATTCTCTCTCTCTCTCTCTCTCTCTCTCTCTCTCTCTCTCTCTCACTTTGCACCATTACACAATAAATATTCACAGTGAAAATATTTTGTAAGCGCGTTTCATGAACCAAGTTATAGGATTTGTTGACAACTCGCATCGAGTTCGTTACACTTCTACCCGGCGTGAAGCACTGACAGTCATGTGGTTGTGACGTCTTCATAAACAAATCTGTTCTACTCATCCAGACGACTTCACAACGGTGCCATTGCCAGATTTTTTCACTCTGGAACCCATTCTCAAAAGATTTTGTTTTGGGGCACCCAAAACGCCGGTGCCGTGTGGACGCCAGGCCGAAACGATAAACAATTTTATCAGATTCACCTGAATCCATTGCCGTGTGGACAGGGCCTAAATTGACCATCAGTTTGAATGGTTGTGTGTCTATGTGTCAGCCCTGAGATGATCTGGCGACTTGTCCAGGGTGTACCCCGCCTCTCATCCATAGTCAGCTGGGATAGGCTCCAGCTTGCCCACGACCCTGCACAGGATAAGTGGTTACAGATAATGGATGGATGGATGTTTTATCACATACAACATTGATGGCATTAAACTATCAGAAATCAATGTACCAAACTGTACTTTCATTTGTCACTGGGATGGTATCATTTTATTATGTATCTATATAGTACCTTAATATCTCTATATCTTTAAAGCTTTAGTCTAAAATTAAAGCTAATTACCACACGCACCTTCCCAGCTAAAAGATACACACTACCTTTAGTACAAAATATGTACTTTTAATGATACTACCCATGCAAGAGGGAAAAGTACAGTTTCCTATCCTTATTTCTGAGAGTGGAAGAAGGCCTTTTGTCTAACTATTAGATTTACAACTCCAATTCCAAAAATGTTGGGATGTGTGAAACAAATAAAAACAGAATGCGATAATTTGCAAATCATGGAAACTCTACATTTCATTGAAAATAGTACAAAAAACAACATATGAAATATTGACATTGAGAAATGTTCTTGTTTTTTGAAAAATATATGCTCATTTTGAATTTAATGTCAGCAACATGTTTGAAAAAAGTTGGGGAAAATGACTGGAAAAATTGTGTAAGGTTAAAAAAAAACTAATTTCGTTTATTGAAAACAGGTCGGGCGGCACGGTGGTGTAGTGGTGAGCACTGTCGCCTCACAGTAAGAAGGTCCGGGTTCGAGCCCCGTGGCTGGCCAGGGCCTTTCTGTGCGGAGTTTGCATGTTCTCCCCATGTCCGCGTGGGTTTCCTCCGGGTGCTCCGGTTTTCCCCACAGTCCAAAGACATGCAGGTTAGGTTAACTGGTGACTCTAAATTGACCGTAGGTGTGAATGTGAGTGTGAATGGTTGTCTGTGTCTATGTGTCAGCCCTGTGATGACCTGGTGACTTGTCCAGGGTGTACCCCGCCTTTTGCCCGTAGTCAGCTGGGATAGGCTCCAGCTTGCCTGCGACCCTGTAGAACAGGATAAAGTGGCTAGAGATAATGAGATGAGATGAGATGAAAACAGGTCAGAACCTAACCCAGAACCTTCTTGCTGTGAGGCAACAGTGTTAAGCACCTCACTACTGGGCAGCCATTCATTCTACATACAGTAAGTCATGAAAATTTGAAAGTATTATACCATTTTAGCCCATAAGCTCTAAGATGAAATTTCTGCTAATGGACTAGAGTACCATGTTTCCACCATCTTGTAGGTTGGCACTGGCATCAAATCCTGGCAGGATACCTGGAGATGTGGGTGTTTTGAAAATTGCTTGGGCGCAGCACAAAACTATTTATTAGGCTCCACATGCATAAAACAACAGCAATGATGTACAACATTTGGTTTCATTCAGAATGACACATTTAGTGAATGCATTCTAAAGTACTTACACAATTGATTGAAATTAAATCAAACGTTTTTTATTTACAATTATAACTTTATTCATAATTGGCAGGTGTTACGGCATGGACTCTTTCACACACCGCAACATAAGAAGGGGGACACAACACAAGGGTTTAAAGTTTGATGTAGTGAATGTAGTGATGGTCGTGCCTGAGTGGATGTGTGTTTGTGTCAGCATATGGTAAATGTTGAGGCAAAGAAAAAGAGAGGGGGGAGAAAAAAGAGCAAAAAGCCAGAAAACAGGAGGACAACAAAGAGTGCCCACACAAAGAATAAAAGTGCCTACCAGAGAGGGAGAGAGACCCCACCTTATAGGCCGTACCACCTACACAGGTGTACTTAATGATCTAGCCTAATCAGT
This sequence comes from Neoarius graeffei, assembly GCF_027579695.1. Taxonomy (NCBI): domain Eukaryota; kingdom Metazoa; phylum Chordata; class Actinopteri; order Siluriformes; family Ariidae; genus Neoarius; species Neoarius graeffei. Next base: position 75,963,288 of record NC_083577.1, read on the forward strand.
CAGGCCCAGACCTACCCGTGCACTGGCAGACTGGTGCCTGAAGGGGGCCCAAGGGGTCGTCACACAGGGAAATGATAATCAACCTTTCATGACTCTTTTATTATATGGTTCTATCTACCATTCATTCTTCACCCCAGACCTTAAATACAACCCCGATTCCAAAAAAGTTGGGACAAAGTACAAATTGTAAATAAAAATGGAATGCAATAATTTACAAATCTCAAAAAGTGATATTGTATTCACAATAGAACATAGACAACATATCAAATGTCAAAAGTGAGACATTTTGAAATTTCATGCCAAATATTGGCTCATTTGAAATTTCATGACAGCAACACATCTCAAAAAAGTTGGGACAGGGGCAATAAGAGGCTGGAAAAGTTAAAGGTACAAAAAGGAACAGCTGGAGGACCAAATTGCAACTCATTAGGTCAATTGGCAATAGGTCATTAACATGACTGGGTATAAAAAGAGCATCTTGGAGTGGCAGCAGCTCTCAGAAGTAAAGATGGGAAGAGGATCACCAATCCCCCTAATTCTGCGCCGACAAATAGTGGAGCAATATCAGAAAGGAGTTCGACAGTGTAAAATTGCAAAGAGTTTGAACATATCATCATCTACAGTGCATAATATCATCAAAAGATTCAGAGAATCTGGAAGAATCTCTGTGCGTAAGGGTCAAGGCCGGAAAACCATACTGGGTGCCCGTGATCTTCGGGCCCTTAGACAGCACTGCATCACATACAGGCATGCTTCTGGATTGGAAATCACAAAATGGGCTCAGGAATATTTCCAGAGAACATTATCTGTGAACACAATTCACCGTGCCATCCACCGTTGCCAGCTAAGACTCTGTAGTTCAAAGAAGAAGCCGTATCTAAACATGATCCAGAAGCGCAGACGTCTTCTCTGGGCCAAGGCTCATTTAAAATGGACTGTGGCAAAGTGGAAAACAGTTCTGTGGTCAGACGAATCAAAATTTGAAGTTCTTTATGGAAATCAGGGACGCCGTGTCATTCGGACTAAAGAGGAGAAGGACGACCCAAGTTGTTATCAGCGCTCAGTTCAGAAGCCTGCATCTCTGATGGTATGGGGTTGCATTAGTGCGTGTGGCATGGGCAGCTTACACATCTGGAAAGACACCATCAATGCTGAAAGGTATCTCCAGGTTCTAGAGCAACGTATGCTCCCATCCAGACGACGTCTCTTTCAGGGAAGACCTTGCATTTTCCAACATGACAATGCCAAACCACATACTGCATCAATTACAGCATCATGGCTGCGTAGAAGAAGGGTCCGGGTACTGAACTGGCCAGCCTGCAGTCCAGATCTTTCACCCATAGAAAACATTTGGCGCATCATAAAATGGAAGATACGACAAAAAAGACCTAAGACAGTTGAGCAACTAGAATCCTACATTAGACAAGAATGGGTTAACATTCCTATCCCTAAACTTGAGCAACTTGTCTCCTCAGTCCCCAGACGTTTACAGACTGTTGTAAAGAGAAAAGGGGATGCCTCACAGTGGTAAACATGGCCTTGTCCCAACTTTTTTGAGATGTGTTGTTGTCATGAAATTTAAAATCACCTATTTTCTTTAAATGATACATTTTCTCAGTTTAAACATTTGATATGTCATCTATGTTCTATTCTGAATAAAATATGGAATTTTGAAACTTCCACATCATTGCATTCCATTTTTATTTACAATTTGTACTTTGTCCCAACTTTTTTGGAATCGGGGTTGTACTAAGCTCACACTATCTTGAACACTTATCTATAACTGAATGCAAGAATCATTGCTTTCGTCCTTAAAACTCTGTACACAAGCTTATTGAAAAAGGTTATTTTACTGATGAGACTCATTGCTTCTCTATAAATCTTGATCGAGTCTGTGTTTTAAAAGAGAAAATAGCCATAGTTCCACTGCATCCTGATCGCAAATGGTAGTGCAGAATGTATTAACTGGACTCTCAGAGGGAATAATCCTTTACTTACTGGTACACAAGAATCTATTCAGAGCAGCATTTAGGTGGATGGGGTTTGTGTCTGTGTACATAAGTCAAGTTTTGTACTAGCTTTGATTTTGTAATTCTTCAATCAGAGTGAATTTATTGGGAAGAAGGAGCATCAGGCATATTTATGTCTAAGTGGACATTTGCTTGGAGGGGTGGAGGTTTAGGTGCGGTACTTCTCCTAAGTTTCAGTTGTTACATAACCACATTTATCTTGACTGAAGCAGTTCCAGAGATAATGTGCAGTAATCACTAAAGCAGCTTTCAGAGACTCAGTGGAACCATCCAAATTGCTGCTTGCGTCACCAATCTAAAATTGACAGCTTGTGGTCCTATTACACCATTAAAACTATTAGGCACTACTTCACTACTCTGATGAATATAGTGCAGCACATGCTGTCGTTCTGAGAGTTCAAGGTGCATTAGTAAAGATTAGTCAAATTAGGCCTCGAGGGGTTAAGTATGTGAAGTACAACAATACTGGAACAATTTTTTTCACTTGTTTCAACCTACCTCCCTTTTCCGCCCATGGACATAAAGGACACCACTGGAGTCGATGGTGGCTTGTGGAGTTAGATGGGCGTTAGGATTAGCATTTTACCATGACCTGTGGTTTTGTTCACTCAGCCATACAGCTATCAGGTTGATAGTCAGGTTTTAACAGCACAAACACATGAACTTTCTGTTATACTGCAAGAATGGTTCAGAGTGCTTTCACTGTCCTGTTTTCCTTTACGACAAACTCCCATGTGAATTTCAGCTGACCATTACTGCTAGCTGCACAAGTGTTATACATATTCCTATGAAGGTGTTTCACCCAAAGGATTGTCTCAGCTGGCTCTCTAATGGGCCTTTTCCACTACCCTTTTTCAGCTCACTTCAGCTCACTTCAGCCCAACACGGCTCACGTTTCGACTACCTCAGAGCAGCACCACTGAGCTCACTTCAGCCTTACTCAGCACCCAAAACTCACACGGTTTTGGAGTGGGGCTGAAGTGAGCCCAACCGAACCGAGTGGGGCTAGGGGCGTGAGGAGACACTCCCCTGTGCACTGATTGGTGAGGAGGAGTGTCCTCACATGCCCACACACGCCCCGCGAGCATGCTGGGATCTGTAAACACCGTAAACCCGGAAGAAGAAGAAGAATTATGACAAAGAAGAAGAAGAAGATCAGAAAACTAGAAGATGGAAGACCAACCCAAGCAAGGACAACAAGCCACAGCACCAAGACCAGCAACACTAACGACTCCATGTCCTCCATGTTTATTGTTTACTATCCGGGTCGTGAGACTACCGCTTAAAAGGTCACTGATGTCACTGTTTGCGACGCCTAACGACATCACGTGACGTCCACCTACTTTTGCTAACTCCACCCAATGTGTCCACCCACTTCCAGCCAGCACGGTTCAGCATGGTTGTAGTCGAAATGCAACCTCAACAGCCCCACTCAGCTCGGCTCAGCCCAACTCAGCCGCGTTGGTAGTGGAAAAACCCCATAAGTGATTAAAAAAAAGTCAATGAGACACATTTTGGGAGAAGCAGTGGCCTAATGGTTAAAGAAGCAGCTTTGGGACCAAAAGGTCACTGGTTTGATTCCCTGGACCAGCAGGACTGGCCGAAGTGCCCTTGAGCAAGGCACCTAACCCCAGCTGCTCCAGCAAGAGTGGTGGTGTACTTTGTGACTGACTAGCCAAAGAAAAGCTGATGATGTGATCATGTTTGGGTGGTGCACGACCAAAATGAAAAAAAAAGACACATTTGTATGTAAAGACACCCATTTAAAGAGTTTAAAACGCCTGTCTGGGAACATTGTTGCTAATTCTGTGTCAAGCTTCATTGGTGGCCTTAAAGCGCTGCTAATATTTATTCTAGTTTACTCTGTTTCTTTCTAAGTTTTTTGGACGTGCAGAATTATTTTTTTGCTCATAATAAAAGTATCTGGCTGTGCTGGATGTTTACTGGACACTGCCATGTTTTGCTTTCCAAATAGACAGAGATTGGACTGGAGTGAGGCTTTTGGAAATATCTATAAAATGATTAAATGAAGCCCATGTAAATATAAACAAGCACTTGGCCCAGACCACAGCTTTCCCAATTGATTTTCTCAGTCACACAATATAATTGTGCTGATGCCATTGTTCAAACAATTTTTTATGATATTCTACACATTTTCTAGGTTATCTGTACAAGTAAGAATTTTTTTTTATGGCTATTGCACCTTTAAGACCTTTAAAACCCAACTTCCTAATAAGCTGCAAATAAAATAATTTCACTGCACTATCAGTGTTCGAAATACCTGTCTGCAGTCTGCATTTTGCAGAATGATTTTCAAGATTGCAGAAGAAAAATTAAACAATCTGCAATTCTGCAGAATGAAAAAATCAGGTTGGGGATTCAGTGGTTCTCAATTTAGCAAACTAGCGGCGCTGTAAATAAACTGAAACCTGCGCCATGCAAACCTGACGCCGTTTTCCAGGTCAAAGTTGAGCAATATTTACGTAATACCGACGAAAGGCGACGACAACCAAATAAGGGCAGTTGCCATTTTCCAATGTAAGATTTCGTCACTTTTAATACCTGCCGGGGAGGACCCGACAACTACCTCGGCAGTTTCCGCCATGCATCTCCCAGAATTCAATGCGGCACAACAAACATGGCTCCCAAGAAGAGGATTGTTTCTTCAGGGCAAGAGTCCAACAAAAACGGCAAGAAAATAAGGACGATTTTGTCGTATCTCAGCAAAACTGGCAGCCAGCGTGACTCCAACAACAACAGCGACAAATCGTGCATCCACGAGGGGGACAAAAATGAAGACGGTCGCTGTTATAGTTGGATACATATATATTGGTAAATTGTATAGGTTTGTATATATTGTATTGTTGAATCATGCAAAATTATACTGATATTATATCCCTTTTGAAGACAGCAACAGTATTTTACCTTTATTCATAGATACTTTTGAATATTTTGTTTTCTCATACCAAGCTACACTAATACATGTTTTGTGTACATGCTCTATTGTTTTTACTCGTGCTGTCTTGCCTGTGGTGCAGACTAGCACAAAGTAAAACAGTTGCCCTGTAAGACAAAGCTCATAGGTTCAGTTCTGTAGCTCTCAGTAGTTCTGTAGCTCTCAGTTCTGCCATGATTATTTTGTACCCAGTTCTCTGTTGTTAGTTTAGAGCAGTGAAGCCCCTGCAGTAGTTCTCAGTTCAGTTCATGACCTTGCACTTTAGAAGCCAGGCAAACACCATGAACCCAAACATCTTTCCATTTGCCAGTTGGGTTTTATTCCTTAATGGCATCAATTCTTTGCATCATCGTAAGATGTAACAGAGTGTAGAATTGAAACCTTGCTTTCAATTTAAAACTACAGGTTGCAGATGCAAACACTGTGAATGAAGTACATTTTGGGTAACAATCTATTGTTCAAGCTAGAAACTTAATCTTGACAAAATGTAACATGACGTGTAACATGAAAATGAATGTTTTGTTTCTTGAAGAACAGTTGTGTTCTATTTTTTATTGCGGTGATACCTTTATTAGTATGTTGTGTGGAAGGATAATGTGTGGGTGTGATAACTAGTACATTTATGAATGAGTTGGTATACTTCAAGTTGTAGTAGCCTGTAGTGTCAGAGGGATGAAAGACCTGTGGCGGTATCATGGAATGATAACTTTGCTGCAGAGAAGGATCTGTGAAGACTGAAATTAAAAATAGAGTGAGAGAATAAAGAATGACAGTCATGCTATGAGTTGTAAAGCTAGATATGTTGTAAATATAGGCATTATTAGGTTGAGAAGGGTGTAGTATGGAGGCTTGTGTATTTGCAGAAAATATTTCCAAATTGCAGAGCAAAATTTTGACATTCTGCAATATTGCAGAACACTGGAAAAAAAAGTATTTCGACCACTGACTATACAGCGTTGCTTGAAAGTTTGTGAACCCTTTAGAATTTTCTATATTTCAGCATAAATATGACCTAAAACATCATCAGATTTTCACACAAGTCCTAAAAGTAGATAAAGAGAACCCAGTTAAACAAATGAGAGAAAAATATCATACTTGGTCATTTATTTATTGAGGAAAATGATCCAATATTACATATCTGTGAGTGGCAAAAGTATGTGAACCTCTAGGATTAGCAGTTAATTTGAAGGTGAAATTAGAGTCAGGTGTTTTCAATTAATGGGATGACAATCAGGTGTGAGTGGGCACCCTGTTTTATTTAAAGAACAGGGATCTATCAAAGTCTGATCTTCACAACACATGGGCGGCACGGTGGTGTAGTGGTTAGCACGGTCGCCTCACAGCAGGAAGGCTCCGGGTTCGAACCCAGTGACCGGTGAGGGCCTTTCTGTGTGGAGTTTGCATGTTCTCCCTGTGTCTGCGTGGGTTTGCTCCGGTTTCCCCCACAATCCAAAGACATGCAGTTAGGTTGACGTGGGGCGGCCTTGGGCTGAAGTGCCCTTAAGCAAGGTACCTGGGCACTCTCGTGTGGCTGCCCACTGCTCTGTGTGCATGTGTTCACTGCTTCAGATGGGTTAAATGCAGAGGATGAATTTCACTGTGCTTGAAGTGTGCATGTGACAAATAAAGGTTTCTTCTTCTTCTTCTTGTGGAAGTGTATCATGGCACAAACAAAGGCGATTTCTGAGGACCTCAGAAAAAGCATTGTTGATGCTCATCAGGCTGGAAAAGGTTACAAAACCATCTCGAAAGAGTTTGGACTCCACCGATCCACAGTCAGACAGGTTGTGTACAAATGGAGGAAATTCAAGACCATTGTTCCCCTCCCTAGGAGTGGTCGACCAACAAAGATCACTCCAAGAGCAAGGCGCGTAATAGTCAGCGAGGTCACAAAGGACCCCAGGGTAACTTCTAAACAACTGAAGGCCTCTCTCACATTGGCTAATGTTAATGTTCATGAGTCCACCATCAGGAGAGCACTGAACAACAATGGTGTGCATGGCAGGGTTGCAAGAAGAAAGCCACTGCTCTCCAAAAAGAACATTGCTGCTCATCTGCAGTTTGATAAAGATCACATGGACAAGCCAGAAGGCTATTGGAAAAAAATGTTTTGTAGACAGATGAGACCAAAATAGAACTTTTTGGTTTAAATGAGAAGCGTTATGTTTGGAGAAAGGAAAACACTGCATTTCAGCATAAGAACCTTATCCCATCTGTGAAACATGGTGGTAGTAGTATCATGGTTTGGGCCTGTTTTGCTGCATCTGGGCCAGGACGGCTTGCCATCATTGATGGAACAATGAATTCTGAATTATACCAGTGAATTCTAAAGGAAAATGCCAGGACATCTGTCCATGAACTGAATCTCAAGAGAAGGTGGGTCATGCAGCAAGACAACGACCCTAAGCACACAAGTTGTTCTACCAAAGAATGGTTAAAGAAGAATAAAGTTAATGTTTTGGAATGGCCAAGTCAAAGTCCTGACCTTAATCCAATCAAAATGTTGTGGAAGGACCTGAAGCGAGCAGTTCATATGAGGGAACTCACCAACATCCCAGAGTTGAAGCTGTTCTGTATAGAGGAATGGGCTAAAATTCCTCCAAGCCGGTGTGCAGGACTGATCAACAGTTACTGCAAACGTTTAGTTGCAGTTATTGCTGCACAAGGGGGTCACACCAGATACTGAAAGCAAAGGTTCACATACTTTTGCCACTCACAGATATGTAATATTGGATCATTTTCCTCAATAAATAAATGGCCAAGCATAATATTTTAGTCTCATTTGTTTAACTGGGTTCTCTTTATCTACTTTTAGGACTTGTGTGAAAATCCGATGATGTTTTAGGTCATATTTATGCAGAAATATAGAAAATTCTAAAGGGTTCACAAACTTTCAAGCACCACTGTATGTGTACTTGTGAGATGAAAGGCTTTCTCCTTCTTCTTCCACAGGTGTCACCATAACCAGTAGGCCACAAAGGGGATATGTAAATGCACATTTATGCAAAGCTACCTACAATACAAGTGAGCCACAATACTATCTGAGCACATATACTGTAAGCCAAAAGTTTGAAAGCAGCATAAATAAACATGAAATAAATAAACATAAAATTTTAGCATTCCTCAAACAATAGTATGCAACGGAACAAACACTGTTGATCCTTGTCGAGTATATTAGAGTACATACAAACCAATGGGATATAAATGTCAACTGGTTAAGATGGATATCAACACACCTGTTGTGATAGTTGTTGGCAAATTTTGTATAGAGGAGAGCAGGGAGACTTGGGACATGTTTTCAGCTTTTGTAGTTTGTGTGAAATTCTTTGCAGGTAGCGTTACATTCATATTACATTAGAGAGGATTTACTACACCCTCTTACCACAACATGAGTTTCTCAGCTTGTCACATGTACTGGCCTTCAGGCTTCACTTTTTCTGTCATTATTTTTTGCAGAAAGACATAAGACATTGAGGGGAGATATGGGACATTATGTTGGGAGACATGGAACAAAAATAAAATACCCAGGCCTACATGTTTAATTTTTATTTATTATCAAAACCTGCAACATATGAACTGTATGAACACACAATGCTGGTACAGTGATAGAAAAATGTCAGTTTACCCAAAATCTGACGAGACAAAACAGTTCCATTCTCAAAAAGAAATGAAATAATCTTAATTCTCATGCAGGGACAGGCCCACATTTTAACAAAAAAAATATTTAAACAATTTTATGTTTGTAAACCACAAGAAAAAACCTGCAACATGATGAACTGTCCCAACCCTCCCCATCTGGCCATTTTGAAGAAAAAAAAAATCCTTAAATGATTTTCCCCAGAATTTAAGTTTCATAAATAATACTATGTCTGGTAACTCGAGGCTACATACTTTAATTCCGAACAAATCCCAAATTCACCAGCATACATTACACCATAGAATGGAGGTAGAGGTGAAGTAGAAAATGCACGTCTGAGTTGACAAAAATATTTAAAGCTACACTGCCTTTCAGATTTTTCAAGTGTAGGTCATAAAAAGAATTTTCCCCGACATGCAATTATTTTTGTTTAGTGGACTGAAAACGACTGAATTTGAATCACAGACTTCCAATTTTTTTTTTCATAGAACAATGAATAAATTTAGGGCCAAGTGGCCCTAAATTCTCCACTATTTTTTCCTGCTTCACCATGACCCAATACAAGATATTACATCATGCATGACGTGGTGGGCTTTCCCCTTTCGCACAAGGCATTGTGGGATACAAATTTGAAACAGGAGAGAAAAATGGAGGATGTGAGTGTGCGAATGAAATGTGAAAGATCGACTACAGCAGGGCTTTTCAAAGTGTGGGGCGCGCCTCCCCTGGGGGGGCGCCAGAGTTCTTCAGGGGGGGCGCAACGTGAGGAAACATAAACCAGAATAAGTTACTATTGCGGACATTTAGCGAACTTCAGCTAGCCTTTACCAGAGACAAAATGGATTGATTTTTAGTACCTAAAGCTACAGTGAGTGAGGAGACAGGGTCTGGACCAAGCAAAAAACCAGACCCTCCAGGATTTCGCAATGTTGCGATTTGCAAATTCAGGGCGGTGTTGCAATTATATCCAATCACCGCAACCTTCCCGCAAATTTGACCAATCGTTGGCGTCGTCTTGAGGTGACGTCGACAAACTACCTTCCGCCTTACTTCTGTGTATACGTTCAAGAGAAGCAGCATGCGCGTAGTGTTGCCAGATTGGGCGATTTTAAGTGTATTTTGGCTGGTTTTGAACATATTTTGGACTGGAAAACTTCAGCAGTATCTGGCAACACTGCATATGCGAGTCAGTGTTTATGTAGGCTTAAATTCTGTTACTGAAAGTGTGTTATGTTTACAGTGAAGGACTGTGTGCACTTCACATTATTTTTTTACTTAATACAAGAAATTAATGGCTGCCAACATTTTTGCCAAAATGGTATTTTATTTTCCATTGTTTAGGCAGCTTCAGCATCATACTGTGAGATTCTGTTCAAATTGTTTTTTTTTCTATGAAGCCTGAGCCGTTTATTTTATTAGTTTATAATTATTGTTTAATTTAGTCTTCAGGAGAGACTGCCTGCACACAGTACTAGTATTAATAGTTTTTTTTTCTTTCATGAAAGCTGAGGCATTTATATTATATTATATTATATTATATTATATTATATTATATTATATTATATTATATTATATTATATTATATTATATTATAAGGTAACTTCATGTTGTGCTGTGAGGTTCTCTGCACTTTAACTTTTGAACCAACATGAGTATTTGGATAAGTAAAGCCTATTTTTCTGCATTTTTGTAGTCCTGGTCATCTTTTATATTGGTAAAGTTGTTTATAGGACCATTTCTCAGTGTCTTTGTTTTTTTAATCAATAGTTTTTCAGTAATAACTTAATATTTAACATATCACTCAATTTTAATCACAAAAAGAGAAAATCGCAACAATTTCTCGCAACTTTCACTTCCTCCCGCAATGTAATCGCAACAAAAACCTAAAAAACACCGAAACTTTCATCGCAGTTTTTTGGAAAACCCCCCCCCACAACATCAGACATTTTAGCCCGCAACAATCACAAAAAGGCCCGCGAAATCCTGGGGGGACTGAAAAAAGAAGGAAGTATGACCACGATTATTTAAAGTTTGGATTTTCATGGACTGGATCTGAAGATGCTCCACTGCCACAGTGTGTTGTCTGCTAAGAGGTGCTAGCTAACGATACTATGAGATGTTTAAAATGTGTAAAACAAGATGTTTTAAAAAGAAAAGCACAGATGTTTAAAATGTGTAAAAGAAAAAAATAAAAATGTGTACAACAACCGTTTTTTTTTTTTAATACGAATGGAACATTAAGTATAGCAACAACAAAAATTGTGAGGGGGGCGCTGTTGTTTATTTGCTCTCTGAGGGGGGGCTGACTCTCCCACACTTTGAAAACCCCTGGACTACAGTAACGGAAAGCGAGAAGAAAAGATGTTATGTTATTGTGGCAGCGAGGGCGTGGTCAAGCGCCAGCCTGTGACAGGAGGGCGGAGTCAGGGAAGGTAAGTGGCAGAATCACTACACCTGTCGTTAATTAATGTTTGTGTGTCTTCCCAGTGACCGCGCCCTATTTAGGGAGAGAGAGCGAGAGCAGAGGGAACTCTCTCCCCAGCCAGACGACTTGTGTGTGTGTGTCCGTGTGCATGGCTGAGAGAGTGGTGTTTGCGTCTGAAAAGAGCAAAAATAAACAAAGTGATTGAACTTTATTCTGGCCTGCCGTCCTTCTGTGCTCCACCCACTTACACGAACTGTCACAGTGGTGCCGAAACTCGGGAATGAGCACAGAAGAGAACAGCTCCATGGAGTCCTCCACCTTCGCCGACCTGATCCACGCCCTCACCACGGCCCAACAGAGCCAGCACCAGGTGCTGCTCGCCCTCCGAAAGGAGCAAGAACAACGGTTCGAGGCCCTGGTGCTGGCACAAGAGGAGGATCGTCGGGCATTCCGGCACCTCCTCGCGTCGGCGGGGTCCACCATCTCCACCGCCGCGGACCCTTCCCCCTCACCCTCACGAAGATGGGCCCGCAGGACAACCCCGAGGCATTCCTCACGCTCTTTGAGCAGGTAGCGGAGACCTCAGGGTGGCCGGTGGAACAGCGCGTGGTGCGCCTCCTCCCCCTGCTAATGGGAGAGGCGCAGCTGGCCGTGCTACAGCTCCCCGCCGACCGCCGGCTGGCCTACGCGGACCTTCGCCGGGCTGTCCTCCAGCGGGTGGGACGCACCCCAGAGCAACAGTGTCAGCGTTTCCGCGCTCTGCGCTTGGAGGAAGTCGGCCGGCCGTTCGCGTTTGGCCAGCAACTCCGGGACGCCTGCTGGCAGTGGTTGAGGGCCGACAGCTGCGACGCCGAGGGACTCATCGACCAGGTGGTACTGGAGCAATTTGTCGCGCATTTACCAGCGGGAACCACAGAGTGGGTCCAGTGCCACCGCCCGGCGTCGCTGGATCAGGCAATCGAGCTGGCGGAGGACCATCTGGCGGCTGTCCCGATGGGAGGACAGCAGACCACCTCTTCTCTCCTCTCTCTCTCTCCCCTCCTCCTGTGTCTCCTCCTCGCCCTATTCCCCCACCGCGGAGGTGGGGGCCGGCGCCACCTCAGCCGGCCCGCCACACCCACGGTGCCCTCCCATGTCTCCCTTCTGTGTCTGTCTCTCTCCCCCCTCAGGTGAGTGAGCCCCAGAGCACTAGTGCAGAGAGGAAGCCCGGGCCGGTTCGCTGGCTTGGCGGGGAGCCGGGCCACCTCCAACAGCAGTGCTCAGTAATGGAGATGGGCGCGGTGGTTCAGATCCCCGACGCGCCGGGAGCCGCCCTCGATTGGGCCAGAGCGTATCGCATACCGGTGAGTATCCAAGGGGATACATATCAGGCGTTGGTGGATTCTGGCTGTAATCAGACCTCAATCCACCAAAGCCTGGTGCAGGACGAGGCATTGGGGGGAGCACAATTGGTGAAGGTGTTGTGTGTGCACGGGGATGTTCACAACTACCCTTTAGTGTCGGTCCACATTTTTTTTCGAGGGGAAAAATTTATAGTGAAGGCGGCAGTTAATCCTTGCCTTACCCACTCTATAATTTTGGGGACTGATTGGCCGGGATTTTGGGATTTAATGACACATTTAGTGAAGAGTGGGTCCTGTCATTTAACAGGGGGAGGTCCCGGTGTCACATTGGCGGGAGCAGCTGTCACAGAGCCGTCTACGTCATCTCCGCGTCAGAGTGAGGAGCCGCCGGCTCCTCCTCCCTCTCTCGGGGAATCCCTCGCGGATTTTCCGTTAGAGCAGTTGCGAGACGAGACTCTGCGGCATGCGTTTGACCAAGTGAGAGTAATCGATGGTCAAACGCTCCCGCCGAACGCCACCCTGTCCTTCCCCTACTTCGCGATTATGAAGGATAGGTTATACCGAGTGACGCAGGACACTCAAACTAAAGAGCGAGTCACACAGCTTTTAATTCTGAAGAGCCGCCGGGAATTGGTATTCCAGGCGGCTCACTTTAATCGCATGGCTGGACACTTAGGGCAGGATAAAACACTAGCCCGAATAATGGCCCGAATCTATTGGCCAGGGATTCGCAGCGATGTCCGTAGGTGGTGTACAGCATGCCACGAATGCCAGTTAGTAAATCCAGTGGCCATACCAAAAGCGCTTTTGCGCCCTCTACCATTAATCGGGACCCCGTTCGAAAGAATTGGGATGGATCTCGTCGGGCCATTAGATCGGTCAGCACGAGGGTACCGCTTTATATTAGTTCTGGTGGACTATGCAACGCGATACCTGGAAGCAGTGCCTCTTCGCAATATCTCAGCACACAGTATTGCGGAGGCACTCTTCCGCGTTATCTCCTGAGTTGGAATCCCGAAAGAGATTCTGACTGACCAAGGCACCTCATTTATGTCACGTACACTGAACAAACTGTATGGGTTGTTGGGTATTAAGCCGATCCGCACCAGCGTGTATCACCCACAAACGGACGGTTTAGTTGGACGGTTCAATCGCACCCTCAAGAACATAATTAAAAAAGTCATAAGTGAGGATGCACGTAATTGGGATAGATGGCTCGAACCCTTGCTCTTTGCAGTGCGAGAGGTCCCCCAAGCCTCCACAGGGTTCTCCCCGTTTGAATTATTATACGGGCGTAAGCCGCGCGGCATCCTAAATGTGCTGCGGGAAAATTGGGAGGAGGGACCTTCACCAAGTAAAAACGAAATCCAATACGTTATTGACCTGCGCGCAAAACTCCACACACTCACGCACCTAACTCAGGAGAATTTGCGGCAGGCCCAAGAACGACAGACCTGCCTGTATGACAAGGGTACGCGCCTTAGTGAGTTTGCACCGGGAGAGAAAGTACTCGTACTGTTGCCCACATCGCGCTCCAAATTAGTCGCCAAGTGCCAAGGACCCTTTGAGGTCACACGGCGAGTCGGGGACATTGACTATGAGGTGAGGCAAACGGATAGGGGTGGGGCGCTCCAGATTTACCACCTCAACCTGCTCAAACTCTGGAACGAGGAGGTCCCCGTGGCGTTGGTGTCGGTGGTTCCGGAGAAGGCGGAGCTGGGGCCGGAGGTGCAAAAGGGAACATTGGTATCGCGTACCTCTCCGGTCCCCTGTGGAGACCACCTCTCCCCGACCCAACTCGCGGAGGTTGCCCAGTTGCAGACCGAGTTTTCGGACGTGTTCTCGCCCCTGCCCGGCCACACCAACCTCATAGAGCACCACATTGAGATGCCCCCGGGGGTGGTAGTGTGTAGCCGCCCTTACAGGTTACCCGAGCACAAGAAAAAAGTGGTTCGGGAAGAACTCGAGGCCATGCTCGAAATGGGCATCGTCAAGGAGTCCCACAGTGACTGGAGCAGCCCGGTGGTCTTGGTACCCAAGGCCGATGGGTCGGTCCGGTTCTGTGTCGACTATAGAAATTCGATGCGTACCCAATGCCTTGTATTGATGAGTTGCTTGATCGGCTAGGCACGGCTCATTTTTACTCGACACTGGATTTAACAAAGGGTTATTGGCAGATCCCCTTGACTCCATTATCCCGGGAAAAGACGGCCTTTTCCACACCGTTCGGCTTACACCAATTCGTCACACTTCCTTTTGGGCTGTTTGGGGCGTCCACTACGTTTCAGCGGCTGATGGACAGGGTCCTCCGCCCCCACGCCACCTATGCGGCCGCATACCTTGACGATATCATTATTTATAGTAATGACTGGCAGCGGCACTTACAACACCTGAGGGCCGTCCACAAGTCGCTGAGGCGAGAAGGTCTCACAGCCAACCCAAAGAAGTGTGCGATTGGGCGGGTGGAAGTACGGTATCTGGGCTTCCACTTGGGCAATGGGCAGGTGCGTCCCCAAATTAACAAGACCGCAGCAATTGCGGCCTGCCCGAGGCCCAAGACCAAAAAGGGGGTGAGACAGTTCCTGGGGCTGGCTGGCTACTATCACAGGTTTATACCTAATTATTTGGACATCACCAGCCCACTGACTGATCTCACTAAAAAGGGGGCACCAGATCCGGTCCAGTGGACAGAGCAGTGCCAGCGGGCTTTCTCTGAGGTAAAGGCTGCACTGTGCGGGGGGGCCACTATTACACTCCCCTGACTTTTCTCTCCCTTTTATGTTACAGACGGATGCGTCGGACAGAGGGCTGGGGGCCGTGTTGTCCCAGGAGGTGGAGGGGGAGGATCGTCCCGTGCTGTACATCAGCAGAAAGCTGTCGGTACGCAAGGGGCGCTACAGCACGATAGAAAAGGAGTGCCTTGCGATCAAGTGGGCGGTCCTCGCCCTCTGCTACTACCTGCTGGGGTGCCCTTTCACACTCTGTTCAGACCACGCGCCCCTCCAGTGGCTCCACCGCATGAAGGATGCCAACGCGTGGATCACCCGTTGGTATCTGGCACTCCAACCCTTTAATTTCAAGGTGATCCACAGGCCGGGGGCGCAGATGGTTGTGGCGGACTTTCTGTCCCGTCAAGGGGGGGGGGAGTCGGCTGCAGGCCGGACGACTGCCCGGCCTGAATCGGGCGGTGGGGGTATGTGGCAGCGGGGGCGTGGTCAAGCGCCGGCCTGTGACAGGAGGGCGGAGTCAGGGAAGGTAAGTGGCAGAATCACTACACCTGTCGTTAATTAATGTTTGTGTGTCTTCCCAGTGACCGCGCCCTATTTAGGGAGAGAGCGCGAGAGCAGAGGGAGCTCTCTCCCCAGCCAGACGACTTGTGTGTGTGTGTGTCCGTGTGCATGGCTGAGAGAGTGGTGTTTACATCTGAAAAGAGCAAAAATAAACAAAGTGATTGAACTTTATTCTGGCCTGCCGTCCTTCTGTGCTCCACCCACTTACACGAACTGTCACAGTTATATACGAGGGAAAGGAAACACAGGACAAACTTAATAAATATCGGCGGACAGCGAGCACCTTGGTGTGATCAGTTATTCATTTAGCGACAGAATGATGTAACTGTCAGTGCACAGTCAAAGGTAAACCTGTAGATGGCAGTAGTGCAACACTGGATGCCAGCTGCCATAAAACCCAAAAGAAGAAGGTAAACCTGCGCATGCGCACACACACGAACTTCCTCTGTCTGCTTAACTGCACGAAGCAAGTGATTTTATGCACATTATTTGCTCGGGAATCCCCTCAAATTAAATAACTTCCCAGCCACAGAATGGCCTGATATTTTATGAGATATTACAGAAATAAACTTATATCACAATGACCAAATTTCAGAGGGAACTAAATTTCACCAATTTTATGAAATCGAAAGGCCGTCTAGCTTTAACTGCATAGACCTTACTGCAGTGTCCAGCTTCGTGGCTCCAAAGGAAGTAGGTTACTTTAAGGGTCAACATCTAACTTCTGATGTAATCTAAAATCTGATTGGTTGAAATTAATTTATGGGAATACAAACTGTCCTGGCGGCACGGTGGTGTAGTGGTTAGCACTGTCGCCTCACAGCAAGAAGGTCCGGGTTCGAGCCCCGTGGCCGCCGAGGGCCTTTCTGTGCGGAGTTTGCATGTTCTCCCCGTGTCCGCGTGGGTTTCCTCCGGGTGTTCCGGTTTCCCCCACAGTCCAAAGACATGCAGGTTAGGTTAACTGGTGACTCTAAATTGAGTGTGAATGGTTGTCTGTGTCTATTGCCCCTTTTCCACCAAAGCAGTTCCTGGGCTGGTTCGGGGCCAGTGCTTAGTTTGGAACCGGGTTTTCTGTTTCCACTGACAAAGAACTGGCTCTGGGGCCAGAAAAACCGGTTCCGGGCTAGCACCAGCTCTCTGCTGGGCCAGAGGAAAGAACCGCTTACGTCAGCGGGGAGGCGGAGTTGTTAAGACCAATAACAAGACCGTGAAAGATCGCCATTTTTAAGCGACGAGAAGCAGCAGCTGTACAAATGCGAAGACATCCATTATTATTGTTGTTGTTGTTGTTGCTGCTGCTGCTTCTTCCGTGTTGTTTTTGCTTTGATATTCGCGCCAAGGTTTATGTAAACGTAGCACTGTAACTGACGTATACAGCGACGTAATGACGTGACTCCGCTTAGCACCGCGAGCTATGGAAAAGCAAACTGGTTTTCAGCTGGCTCGCAAGTTGAACGAGTTGTGAACCAGCAGCAGCACTGGCCCCGAACCAGCCCTGGAACTGATTTGGTGGAAAAGGGGTATATGTGTCAGCCCTGTGATGACCTGGCGACTTGTCCAGGGTGTACCCCGCCTCTCGCCCATAGTCAGCTGGGATAGGCTCCAGCTTGCCTGCGACCCTGTAGAACAGGATAAAGTGGCTAGAGATAATGAGATGAATGAGACAAACTGTCCCAAGTCTCCCCCGTCCCAGGTTTTCCCGATCTCCGCTGCTGAACTATGTATAAGATATGCACCTGCTAAGTAAAACAATGTAGTATAAAATGCCACGACACCTTATGTTATACAGGATCTTAGATGTAAGTTTCCAATTGTCCTTACATGTTTTGAGCATTGACTGGTAGCAGCCTGCTTTTGAAACTGTCCATTGGCATTTATGAAATGTGATGAGGAAAGGAGAAAATTCCTCTTTCGTTTAAGTGCATTTAAGTGTAAGGTCTGAAAAGCAAAAAAATCAAGAGTCAAAAATATATGCAATAAAACAGTACATTTTTATTGAAGTTTTATTAATACAACACACACAGTTTATGCTTCCTTACGCATAAAATGCATTTCTCACACCCAAGGTCATTATACATTAAAAAATAATAAACACATTTATGAAAAAGACTGTATCACCATGAGCATAAATTGAGCAAATAAAATAAACTTTATTATGCACATACTAGATATGAGATACATAAAATATTTTTGAGTGGTAAATTTTAACTGAAATTTCTGTCATATGTAAAACTGCTGTGTTTACTGGCACTTTTATTTCGTTTATCTTTCTATTTTGCTGAAACTGCAGTGGTTAAACACTAGGGTTCTTCTGTAATTGAGATTATTTGATTTACAGCAAATTGATTTTACCAGGGTGGGGAAATGGTCGAGTATCGGATTATTCTAGCTAAGCTCTTGTTCAATTTTCCTGCTGTAATTTCACTCGAGGAACAAATGCAAGTAGGCAGGGGGAAAAAAAACTATTTATACACACCCTGGGCTTATGTTACAGCATGAACATGTTTGCCTTGTTGCATTCAAATGACTGAAGCAATTAAAGGGGAAAAGTGCACATTAAGTGGGAGAAAAGCTCACTGCTGTGTACCCATTTACGCATAACACACTTCAAGTTACGAAGCAATATCAGTGGAACACACAAAACAGTCATGGCAAACAGAAATAAACAGATTTAAAAGAAAGAATATATATATATATATATATATATATATATATATATAGTTCTTTCTTTTAAATCTGTTTATTTCTGTTTGCCATGACTGTTTTGTGTGTTCCACTGATATTGCTTCGTAACTTGAAGTGTTATGCGTTAAGATATATATATATATATATATATATATATATATGACACCATACCCAGAACTAAAAAACAACAACAACCCCCCCCCAATTTTCAGACCAAACAAAAGACTCAAACAGAATGGCCAGATGGATCCACATCAAGCCCCCCCCCAAAAAAAGTCCACATTATGAATAGCAGTAAGCAAAAACATTCATAAAAAAATAAGAATTTTTTTGTATGGCACTGAGAAGCCTTGCTGTTCTCATCCAAAGAGAGATGCATTCAACATATACACCTCATATACACATCACACACGAGGTGGAAAACAGAAATATCAAAAGCCGTTGGACTCGGGGCTGCTGCTTCACAGTCGAGTCTACTCCTCATCCTGGTAACCCTGGTCCAGGTGCTGCTGTGCTAGATTCGGGTGGCGCCGCAGATGGCCCAGCTCCTGTGAGGACGCCTCATCACCCTGAGACTCGCGGCCCAAGTCACGAAGACTGCATTCAGCTCTTGCACCTGGGTTGCCATGGAGTATGAAACGTGGGTAGACCGAGGCCGTCTGACTGGCTTGATGTTGTTGGTGGCGGCACCTTGCACGGCTCTGGAATATGTCACGGACGCCACTGATGCCCAAGTGCGAGATCTCGAGCACGGTGAGCAGCAGGCAGAGGGAGCTCACGGCATACGTGATGAGCAGGAAGACGGTCTTCTCGGTGGGACGCGACACAAAGCAATCCACTGTGGGGGGACATGGGCTACGCGAACACACGTATGACGGAGCCACCACAAACCCATACAGCAGACACTGGCCAGACAGGAAGGCCACCTCGAAAGCCGCACGTAAAAAAAGCTGCAGCACGTATGCCTTCATCAGGCCATCACGCTTGATCCGTCTCCGGCCGTCATGTTTCTTCCTCTCATCCTTCTTTTCTTTTTCCTTGTCATTTTCTGGCTCGATCTCCTCGGTGATCATGGGGTCCTCCTTACCACTGTCCTCAGCCTCCTCGCAGTTTTGGTTGGCACTGCGGTTTACCAGAGGCATGCGTTTGCGCCTACCCCGTGGTCCGTAATCATCGTCCTCCATGCGTGCGATCTTGTGCATGGCAAAGGCAAGGTACAGAATAGAGGGTGTGGTGATCATGATGGTCTGAAAAACCCAGAACCTTACATGCGAGAGTGGTGCAAATGCATTATAGCACATATTTTTGCAACTAGGCTGGGTTGTATTGCATATAAACTCGCTCTCTTCATCTTTGTATATCGTCTCGGCACCCACCACGGTCAGTACAATCCGGAACACAATGAGCAGCGTAAGCGACAGCTTGCCCACAAATGTTGAGTGGTTGGAGAGCTCCACCAGGAGACGCATCAGGAAACTCCAACTCATGTCGTCACTGCTACAGCACGCTGGTCAGTACTGTTCAAGAAAAATGAAAAATTAGGACTCATTCAGGGTTTTTTCTAGAAAAATTTAGTATGAGGGCGCTCACCATGGCGAGGGAGCGGAGGGGAGATGGTGCCGGTTGTCCCCCCCCGCCGTGCAAAGCCTTTGAAAAATGCTCCAATGGGACATTCTGAGGCTATCTGAGAGGGAAATTGTAACAAATTGTCTGTCAACATTGAAAAAGAAAAGGAAGGCCAAAAAAAAAAAAAATAGTGTGTTTCCGGTAACATGAAATACTAAAATAAGGTCGGTAGGTAGGAAAGTTTTTTTTTCCTTAATTTTTTTTTTATTTTGTTCGAAAAAATTAACACAAGTAAACATCTTACAAAATATTATTTTGGCACAGAATCCACACATCATAATAAAATAAGTGTTTTAAATCTTTAAACGAATAAAAAAATATCGCGAGAGTTTGAGTTATGATCTACGGAAGCGATATTTCATGATATTTTCATGTAATAACGTGAAAACACCTTATCAAGAAATAACGTGAAAATAACGTCCTAGGCTAGGCTCCTTCCATTAAAAGCAGACGGCCTAGCGTAGCCTATTGTAGAACTTGGGTCGAGCAAAAACATGGCTGAATCCTGAATGACTCCTATTTGTATAAATAGGGGACTACATAGGCGGCAAAATGTAGTGTTTTTCCCTGCCATGGAAGTACACTTGTATACTGAAAAGGAAGCAATTTGCATTACAGCCTTGAATGAGGATTCAAAATGGCGGCTCGGCTCAGTTTATGCAGGAGGGCTGATAGAAGTGGCGAAACATTTTACTTTTTATCGTTTCTTTCACAACTTGAATGCGTTGAAACAAAAAATTATGACAAACTAACGCCGCTTACACTAAAATATAGAGGGAAATTTGTAATCAAAACTTTACGGTCGGCAATTTCGACGCGGAAATTCTCGATCGGTCGGGTTACCGGAAACACACTATTTTTTTTTTATTTGGCCTAATCATCTTCTGCCCTGGACAGTCTTTGGCTTTCTTCCGCTTCATGCCGCGGGATGACATCTTTAAATGCCCAAGTGTCAACAAAAACAACTCGCGAATTACTTCTGTCAAAAGCTCCCGCGCCGGTGGGTGAAAGGTCATTCAGTCTCGAGAAATCTCGCTCTACAAGTCAGCTGACCTTGTTTGCAACCCATGTCAAACCTCGCGAGAGCAGCCGCGACAAGTAAACAACTAAACAACATGGCGCCTCAGTCTGGAAAACGCCAATTCGGATTGTTTTTGCACCGTCTGGCGGTGTATCTACTATGATTGGAATATTTTTGGAGCAATTATAACGTATTTGATGATTAGACACATTGTCACGTAGTGTTGCTGGGATGTTTTCACGGAGTCGGTAAGGGGGCGCAGCGCCCCTGTTCCCCCGTTTAGACGAAAGCCTAAGTGCATTTAAGTGTAAGGTCTGAAAAGCAAAAAAAAGTCAAAAATATATGCAATAAAACAGTACATTTTTATTGAAGTTTTATTAATACAACACACACAGTTTATGCTTCCTTACGCATAAAATGCATTTCTCACACCCAAGGTCATTATACATTAAAAAATAATAAACACATTTATGAAAAAGACTGTATCACCATGAGCATAAATTGAGCAAATAAAATAAACTTTATTATGCACATACTAGATATGAGATACATAAAATATTTTTGAGTGGTAAATTTTAACTGAAATTTCTGTCATATGTAAAACTGCTGTGTTTACTGGCACTTTTATTTCGTTTATCTTTCTATTTTGCTGAAACTGCAGTGGTTAAACACTAGGGTTCTTCTGTAATTGAGATTATTTGATTTACAGCAAATTGATTTTACCAGGGTGGGGAAATGGTCGAGTATCGGATTATTCTAGCTAAGCTCTTGTTCAATTTTCCTGCTGTAATTTCACTCGAGGAACAAATGCAAGTAGGCAGGGGGAAAAAAAACTATTTATACACACCCTGGGCTTATGTTACAGCATGAACATGTTTGCCTTGTTGCATTCAAATGACTGAAGCAATTAAAGGGGAAAAGTGCACATTAAGTGGGAGAAAAGCTCACTGCTGTGTACCCATTTACGCATAACACACTTCAAGTTACGAAGGTATTTTAGAACTAGGGTTCTTCTGTAATTGAGATTATTTGATTTACAGCAAATTGATTTTACCAGGGTGGGGAAATGGTCGAGTATCGGATTATTCTAGCTAAGCCTGGGGTGCCATGGTAACGGCCCGATTGGTCATCACATCCGGCCCGGTGGTTCATGAGACTTTTTTTTTAATAATAAATTAATAAAAATCGAATGTTTTGGGGGGTTTTTTCGTAATGATTTTAAATCTAATGTTTCAATTTGATTCCATTTTCGTGTAATCCATCGGTTCGTTTTTAGCTGCTCTCTGCTTGCTGCAGCACGCGCAGGTGCAATGACCCGGATTTAATGTAGAGTAGGCTAGTTGTTGCTCGTTCACAAGATGTTGTCTAAAAAGAGAAAAGTTGATTCTGAGGGTCGCATCTTTCAGGAAAAATGGAGAGAGAAATACTTTTTCTGGGAAGTAGGGGGAAAACCTGTTTGTCTGATTTGTTCGCAACAAGTGGCTGTACCGAAGGAATACAATGTCAAAAGACATTACGAGACCCACGCCGACAAATACAGCCAATTCACCGGGCAACGCAGGACTGAAAAGCTAAATGAGCTTGCCTCAAACCTTCAAAAACAGCAAGCAGCTTTCTCAAAGTCTCGAGAGACACATGAAGGTTCGTTTTAATATCATACATCATCTTCAGTTCTCCTTTAATGTTAAATGCGGCTGTTTTCAAAGAGGGGTGTCTCAATATCTTTGTTGTACATTTTATTTCATGTTAGGGGCAGTGAAGGCGAGCTACATCATCGCGTGGGAGATCGCAAAAGTGTCCAAGCCATTTTCGGAGGGTGCATTCGTCAAGACGTGCATGCTCAAGGCAGCCGACCTAGTGTGTCCAGAAAAGCGACAAGCTTTTGCGAACATCAGCTTATCCCGAACTACGGTGACCGAGAGAGTGGAAGAACTCTCCAGCGACTTGAACAGCCAACTTAAAGAGAAGATTAAGTCCTTCATCGCGTTCTCCATTGCTCTCGATGAGCGCACTGATGTGGCCCAGTTAGCGATATTTATTCGCGGAGTGGATGCTTCTTTAAACATCACTGAGGAGTTTGTTTCCCTTGTGCCTATGACAGACACCACTACAGCTAACGACTTGTATGTTAGCCTTGTCGGGGCCCTTGACAATCTGGAGGTGGACTGGAGTCGAGCTGTCAGTGTGGCTACGGACGGTGCACCTTCCATGGTAGGTAGGAAGACCGGAGTGGTTACGAAGTTGAGAGAAAAGGTACGTGAGGCTAATCCAGAACGGGTATTTTGGAACTTTCACTGCATATTACACCAAGAGGCTTTGTGCTGCAAAAGTCTGAAAATGGAGCATGTTATGAGCGTTGTTCTTGCCACTGTGAATTTTATCAGAGCAAGAGGACTTAACCATCGGCAGTTTGATGTTTTTCTTTTGGAAAATGACATTCATCAGGGCCTTCCCTATCATACCGATGTGCGTTGGTTGAGCAGAGGCACAGT
The DNA here is from genome assembly GCF_027579695.1 of Neoarius graeffei. Lineage (NCBI taxonomy): Eukaryota > Metazoa > Chordata > Actinopteri > Siluriformes > Ariidae > Neoarius > Neoarius graeffei. The sequence goes on from NC_083577.1 coordinate 75,986,793, forward strand.
TCTCAAACAGTTTTTCAAATTACGCACTGAAATAGCAGAGTTTATGGAGGCGAAAGGGAAGCCCGTGGAGGAATTGGATGACCCCGACTGGACTAGAGACCTTGCCTTTTTAGTGGACATAACGGAACACTTAAATTTCTTGAACGTTACAATGCAAGGTCGCAACAAACTCGTCACCGAGTATTACGACAGTGTCCGTGCATTTCAAAGTAAACTTTCATTATGGAAGACGCAGCTCTGCAAGCGCAATGCAGCCCACTTCCCCTCTCTAAAATCTCTGCCTCTCAATGATCAGAGTATGGACAAGTATGCAAGTTTGCTTTCAGAACTCATGCATGAGTTTGCCAATCGTTTCACGGTTTTCTCTGAACTGGAAAAGGACTTTGCGCTTTTTCGCTCTCCATTCACGACAGACGCTTCTGAGGTCCCAGAGGCGATGCAAATAGAACTCATAGACCTGCAGTGTTGCGCGCCGTTGAAGGATAAATACGCATCTGTTGGAATCCAATCTTTCTATCAGTCATTGCCATCAGAGTACCCAATTATCACGGCCTTTGCCGGTAAAATACTCTGTATGTTCGGGACAACATATTTATGTGAACAGGCATTTTCAGTAATGAATATTAATAAATCGAAACTGCGTAGTCATCTGACCCATGGACATCTCAACGATGTCATGAAAATAGCAACTGCCCAGAGTCTGTCCCCCAATGTCGACAAGCTGGTAAAAAGTCAAAGACTTCTGGCTTCCACATGTAAAATGTAGCTGGTATTTCTCCCCCATGTAACCTTGTGCTGTGTGCTTGAGGGGGAATAAACAGGATGGGTGTGTGGAAATATATGTGGGACTTGACCAGCAAAGTTAATGTGCCATCTGTAGTTTGTTTTTATTGGTATGTTCAGTCATATTTGGCTCTTTTAAACTAATGCTACTGGATATTTAGTCACTTGACCTATTGGTGGAATTATTTACCCTGGCACTTCTTTCTTTTGACTCGTTTAGGCCTACTTGCCAATCGTTTTAATTGGCCTAATTAGGCCTATGCATTGACATGTTTTTGATGTGCAAGATCAATAAATCTGATCTAAGTCATTTACAGTTTACACTTGTGTTATTTGTGTCTTAGTCCATTTCTGTAGCATTTTTTTTAATAAATGTAGGCTACTTGCATGCTTAGACTGTCACATTTTCAGAGGGTAAATTGCTTTTGTCTGCCATGTTATTGTGCGCCTCATTTTGAGGCTATAGCTTTACAATTCCTTTTGGGCGTATAGGCCTTCAAAAATCATATAAAATAATGACCTTTTGTTGAGTTAGTGTCTGGTCTTTTCAGGCCAAAAGTGTAATTCGGCCCCCAAGGTCCCACTTGAAAAAAATCTGGCCCCCTTACCAATTTCACCCTGGCACCCCTGAGCTAAGCTCTTGTTCAATTTTCCTGCTTTAATTTCACTCGAGGAACAAATGCAAGTAGGCAGGGGGAAAAAAACTATTTATACACACCCTGGGCTTATGTTACAGCATGAACATGTTTGCCTTGTTGCATTCAAATGACTGAAGCAATTAAAGGGGAAAAGTAGAGCTGTGCAATATATCGTATTTTTATCACAATATCGATATTGGTGTCAAACGATATCAAAATTCATAATATCGATATGAAACGATTTTTTGTCATTTGTAAGGTAAAACGAACCCTTCTGTCCCCTAAGGCACACCGTAGCCTTGTATACGTCATCCATTCTACTCCCGCGATATATCCGCAACAGTAAAAAATCAGTTCTTCTGTTTTCATACGTGTCGGGTGATTTAATATATTGATTTGTTAATATGTTGTTTGATTTGCTTGCTAATTGTTATAATAATACAATTAACATATATTTACGTCATATTTTTGGATGTGGGACTGGGTAATGTAAAAATGGCATCTACGGAAGAAAACAAGCACAACAATAATAGCACATATCCAGCTTGCTAGCTGTGTTAGATGTGTTAAACCGTGTGGATTTAAGTGGAATAATTGCGAGTCGTCCTGTGGTCAAGGCAGCGTTTTAAGGTAAGGCAATTTGGTTATTAATGTTGCCCGCCGCGGCATGTTTACTTGGGTTCATTTGATTTTGACTTGTGCATCTGCAGCTAGCATCATGCTTTGAAGTAGGTTCTGCTAAGGACGGGTTTATTGCGCGATGTAGACAGACTCAGATGTAATTACATTGTTTTTAAAATTCCGTGCGCTTAAAACGGTGTCCCCTTGCTAATCATGTAGCCCTAATCATGTGTTGCTTTTACTTTTCGAGTGAAATATCTCTGCAAATGGTATTTCAATGCTGACATGCCAAAAAGATAGCGGAGTCCACATTTGGAAGATGAAGGAAGAGAAGCCTGATGCTTGAAAATAGATCGCTTAATCCACAACGCATATCTGTATTTGAGACATAACCTGCAACTAGTGGGGATGTTTTGGAATGACTGTGCATAGGGTGTTTTTGGCCACAGAACACTAACCCACAGTAGTAGGAGGACTACTGGGTTCGTGGATTTTGTCTGTTGACTGAGCGAAGCATGGTGTTTGCCTTGTGCCATTTCACGTAGCATCTAGCCACAGTGCCACCTACACTTTCAGGGAATGTTTACATGCCACTGAGCTATTTTCATGTATGTTAATTCTTAAGGACTTGTCTCTATATTGTGCGTGTTCACACACGGACTGGCCATCGGGAGTAGCGGGAGTTTTCCCGGTGGGCCGGCGGAGAAAAAAAAAAAAAAAAAACAGTTGCGCGCTGGCCTTTAATATGATAAGCAATGTTAACAGTTTTTTTTTTTTTTCCTCCGCCGGCCCACGCTAAACCACCGGCCCACCGGGAAAGCTCCCGCTACTCCCAATGGCCAGTCCGTGTGTGTGCGTGTTTAATGTTGGTGTCTTAACAACACACAAGCTTACGTTGTAGTGTGTGTGTGTGTGTGTGTGAGAGAGAGATTTTTTATCCTTGGCTGGCTACGAGCCAGTGTGGACGTTACGCAGTAATCACTGGTAATACCAGCGCTGGCTCCATCCTCTGTGATCGGAAATGTTGAGTGAGGAGAACGTGAGCCTTGTGCAGGCGATAGGACCTATGCAAAGTACGCGCTTGCACAGTAAATAGTTTAAGTAAAAGGCGGTTCAGGGTACAACGGGAAGGGTTGATAGGTAGCCTATGAGGCCTGTACTATAAAAATGTGGCCCGGTGCCTCGGGTGTTGATGATCGGGGCTTTAAAAAAAGGTGTATAAATATCGTTTTAAAAATCACGATATCAATATTTACTGAAAAAATCGTGATATTGATTTTTTCCAATATCGAGCAGCCCTAGGGAAAAGTGCACATTAAGTGGGAGAAAAGCTCACTGCTGTGTACCCATTTACGCATAACACTTCAAGTTACGAAGCAATATCAGTGGAACACACAAAACAGTCATGGCAAACAGAAATAAACAGATTTAAAAGAAAGAACTATATATATGACACCATACCCAGAACTAAAAAACAAAAACAACAACAACCCCCCCACCCCAATTTTCAGACCAAACAAAAGACTCAAACAGAATGGCTAGATGGATCCACATCAAGCCCCCCCCCCCAAAAAAAAGTCCACATTATGAATAGCAGTAAGCAAAAACATTCATAAAAAAATAAGAATTTTTTTGTATGGCACTGAGAAGCCTTGCTGTTCTCATCCAAAGAGAGATGCATTCAACATATACACCTCATATACACATCACACACGAGGTGGAAAACAGAAATATCAAAAGCCGTTGGACTCGGGGCTGCTGCTTCACAGTCGAGTCTCCTCCTCATCCTGGTAACCCTGGTCCAGGTGCTGCTGTGCTAGATTCGGGTGGCGCCGCAGATGGCCCAGCTCCCGTGAGGACGCCTCATCACCCTGAGACTCGCGGCCCAAGTCACGAAGACTGCATTCAGCTCTTGCACCTGGGTTGCCAGAGGGTATGAAACGTGGGTAGACCGAGGCCGTCTGACTGGCTTGATGATGTTGGTGGCGGCACCTTGCACGGCTCTGGAATATGTCACGGACGCCACTGATGCCCAAGTGCAAGATCTCGAGCACGGTGAGCAGCAGGCAGAGGGAGCTCACGGCATACGTGATGAGCAGGAAGACGGTCTTCTCGGTGGGACGCGACACAAAGCAATCCACTGTGGGGGGACATGGGCTACGCGAACACATGTATGACGGGGCCACCACAAACCCATACAGCAGACACTGGCCAGACAGGAAGGCCACCTCGAAAGCCGCACGTAATAAAAGCTGCAGCACATATGCCTTCATCAGGCCATCACGCTTGATCCGTCTCCGGCCGTCATGTTTCTTCCTCTCATCCTTCTTTTCTTTTTCCTTGTCATTTTCTGGCTCGATCTCCTCGGTGATCATGGGGTCCTCCTTACCACTGTCCTCAGCCTCCTCGCAGTTTTGGTTGGCACTGCGGTTTACCAGAGGCATGCGTTTGCGCCTACCCCGTGGTCCGTAATCATAGTCCTCCATGCGTGCGATCTTGTGCATGGCAAAGGCAAGGTACAGAATAGAGGGTGTGGTGATCATGATGGTCTGAAAAACCCAGAACCTTACATGCGAGAGTGGTGCAAATGCATTATAGCACATATTTTGGCAACTAGGCTGGGTTGTATTGCATATAAACTCGCTCTCTTCATCTTTGTATATCGTCTCGGCACCCACCACGGTCAGTACAATCCGGAACACAATGAGCAGCGTAAGCGACAGCTTGCCCACAAATGTTGAGTGGTTGGAGAGCTCCACCAGGAGACGCATCAGGAAACTCCAACTCATGTCGTCACTGCTACAGCACGCTGGTCAGTACTGTTCAAGAAAAATGAAAAATTAGGACTCATTCATAGCAGCAGACAGACAAACTATCCAGATCTTTCTCAAACCAGTCTTTAGGGACATCTCAACCCTTTCACCACTGTTCTGGTCTCATTGTAGGAGGGGAAACCTGTGTATTGTACATGCCGATCGGTTAAGAAGTCAGATTCCCTGGGAGTTCCTACGACAACGTAGATAAGCACAATTATTTTACGTTAATCAAGGTTACGCACCTTTCAGTAAACATTAGTGGATAAAACATGAATTTACCCGTGTTCAGTTTATCATAAGCATTACATTTTCCTGAAGCAGAAATCATCTAGCTTCCAACGGTACCCACTAGCTCACCATTTTCTTTAAAAATGGCATACCGGTTAATACAGAATTGATCACAGAGGTACTTCGTGTTAATGGTATTTCTTTATATCAAGAAATTTATTCTATCAACATTCACTGGATATGAGCAATTGTGTGCTCTGATTGGCTACTCTACTACTAGGCTATCAGCTCATACCATGAGCAGAGAAAAACAATGCCGCTGGACCAACCGACTAATAAATAAAACCCGACTCAACCCCCCCCCCAAAAAAAAATGGAATAAAAGTATGATGGTCAGAACGCATGGTTTTTTTTATTTTTCAAGAATCATTATTATTAGTATCTCACCAAGTGCTACTATCATGTCACCAGTCTGTTTACATTCCAAGCGGAAATGACTGTCAGACATTTGTACAAAGTTTGAATTTGCAAAAATAAAAAAGCTCCATTTCTCAAAATCCAGTGAATGTGGATGTTATTCCACTCACTCAATCTCATCGTACATGGCTTATAGCCGATGAGGCGCACAGCACCGACTCCGCCATCAGCTCACGTAGGACTAGATTTCATGGAATAACCTCAAATTTTTATATACCAGTCTGCATATAAAGTTACAGTGGTGAAAGGGTTAAACAGTCCACAGTTTCCTCTCTCAGTTCCGCATCAAGCCATAAAGACCACCGAATACCCTGTTCACATGATGGGAGCTCATCTCATCTCCTCTAGCCGCTTTATCCTTCTACAGGGTCGCAGGCAAGCTGGAGCCTATCCCAGCTGACTACGGGCGAAAGGCGGGGTACACCCTGGACAAGTCGCCAGGTCATCACAGGGCTGACACATAGACACAGACAACCATTCACACTCACACCTACGGTCAATTTAGAGTCACCAGTTAACCTAACCTGCATGTCTTTGGACTGTGGGGGAAACCGGAGCACCCGGAGGAAACCCACGCAGACACGGGGAGAACATGCAAACTCCACACAGAAAGGCCCTCGCCGGCCCCGAGGCTCGAACCCAGGACCTTCTTGCTGTGAGGCGACAGCGCTAACCACTACACCACCGTGCCGCCCATGATGGGAGCTGAGAGAAAGAAAAAAAAAAAAAAAAGCCACCGAGGACTGGGTTGAAACACTGATGGCATAAAGTTCACTGTCTCCATTTATTTTAGTAGACAAAACTTAATTACAAATGAAAAAGCATGCATATTATTAATGGTTGCAGTGAGAGTCTTTACAGTGGTGGCACCTTCAGTATTCAATAACCAGAATTTTGATCTTGGTGATAATTGAGGCCTTCAAAACTTGAGCTTAGTGGAGACAAACATTATGTACACTGCACGCAGTTGTCCTGAAGTCAGCCAAGGCAAAGCAATTAGAAATGGATCCAGCCAGTAGTGCTGACAGTTTAATATTTCAGAACTAAGACTTTCCAAGCAGTGAAATATAAAAAACAAAATCAGGCCACTAGATGGCGCCACCACAATACTGAAATGGTCGAAGGGTACCGCATTCAGACAGACAATGCTTTAACTGGCTTTCCTGTGGCCTTGCCTACTGTACATTGGAGGCAAGGCGGCAGTAGACTGGCTTTATTTGGACCATATAATTTAAGATGACCAAACATATTTTTCCTCCAAGCTTCTTAAAAGTAGAAGACAAAGGATGTGAGAAAGCTTGTGTGTTGAACAAAAGTTCTAGACCACGTGTCAAAGTCAAGGTCCGCGGGCCATTTAAGGCCCGCCAAACAATTATATCCGGCCCGCGAGACCATTTTACATTATCGTTATTAATGGCCCGGTGATATGATGCACTGATAGGCCGTCGCTGTGGGCGGGCCATTGGGGGCAGTGCCTGCCCACCAACCCAAGCCAGATCACAATCACAGATCTCAAATAAATAAATAAATAAAATCATAATTTTATTTTATTGTACTCGCTTTGGGTTAAAACTTCCAGTGTTGCATAATCACCAAGACATTAAACATATTAAAACCGTGTGAGTTTGTTGAAAGTTAGCTACGTAATTACGTCAGTCAGTATTGACAAGCAACAATCAGTTACCCACATTTTTGGGTGGAAATGAAGCGCGAGTTTATGCCAGCAGACAGCAGCTAGTTTCCGCGCTTTCTTAAGTGAGCAATTCCAGCGTTATGGACGTGACACTTGAACTCAAAATGGCAACAAATGACCCAGTGCATGTTTTATTGTCTCCCAGTATTTAAGCAGGTGTTGCATATTTTAAGGCTGTACCATACTGGAGAAGTGATAGAACAAGAACAATTCCCATAGTACATCTAGGGCATGCCAGAAAGTGCCAATAAAAGATGCGTTATGGATGTGACAGAAAAAGTATCACTTTTCTTGGGTGACTGTACATTTTTATCAAACTCTGTGAAATTGTAAACCTAATGTCGAAATGGAGATATCCGTTTGATAGAGGGGTCCAAGGTGAATATTAAAAAATCTTTGTTTAAAATATTTTGTATTTCATGCAGAGTTTCAGAAGGAAAAGTCAGCGTTATGGATGTGACACGTCTGAAATAGACATGGCATATGTTTAGAAAAATCAGCAATTTAACCACCATAACCCTTTGAAAAACTCTCTAAATATCAGCTAAAACTATCAAAGTTCTTAAATAATATTTAGGATGGCTATTGTTTTGCTGTTTTGTGGATTTTAGCATACATTTCTGTGGCTTGTGGCAATAATATAGAATTGTACATGATCAAAGTTGATTTTAGCTTGGGGTTTACATAAGAAAGAAAGACTGACCGTGACATTAGGTTGGTTACAAATTGGTTCAACTTATTCACATCTGTAAAATACAGGCCTAGGTGAGATCTCTGGGAGTGGTTTTGATGTATTACATGTTGCTTTATTTTTGCATAGTGAGGTTGACATTTACATGGAATTGCCCAAATATGGATATACGTAATTGGTTCAAAACCCTAACACCGGCAACTTCGGATAAACCAACACATGATGTCGTTGGCAAAGAAGACGAAAGAGAGGACAGCGCTGGCACTCTACTCAAAGTAGATCCAAATTGTTTGTGTGTTTAAAATGGTAGCTACCCCTCTGTTGGTTGCTTTGAAATGCACCCGCCGCGGCGTTTTTGTTTGTTTAGTTTGAGATGCTGCTTGTCATCTAATACGTTATGTGTACTTGTTGCGTGCGTGCGTGTGTGTGTGAGAGAGAGGGGACTGATGTTGCAGGCTGTTGCTGGTCCGGTCATGTTTGCTGTTGGTTATGTTTAATGTGATGATTACTGTGCGGGATTAGGGCTGCCCGAATAGTGTGCAAAAATAAGCTAATAATAGTGGTGCCCCCCTGGTGGATTTCATAAGCCCCCCTTAAGACTGAGATCTCGCGACGGGACTGGATAACACACAAAATGCATGTCCCATAATGCAGCGCACCAACATTCCCGCGTTATTCAAGTCAAGCGTCGGTTACTGTCTCTATGGTTACTGTCTGGAAAGCTAGCCTTGACAATGGCGAAAAGAAAAGTTGATTCAGAAAATAGAGCCTTTCAAAACAGATGGGAGGCTGAGTATATGTTTACTAGGGTGACCAGACGTCCCGGTTTTACCGGGACAGTCCCGGTTTGGGGTTGTGTGTCCCGAGTCCCGACAAAAGTCTGTCGGGACACGGATGTGTCCCGGTTTTCGCCACTCGCGACGTTTGCGACTGAGCAGCGTGGGAATCATTAGCTGAGAAATGTCTGCATTTACTATTTTGATGAATTGACGGGAATCGCAAACTTTCCTGGTTACTGCCCCCTGGCATGGGTGTTTATTTAGCCACATTATTCCAGACAACAGAACGTGTTGCCATGCAACAATAAAATAAACATTAACTGGCGCGAATGTTCTTTGTCTAGCAGCTAGCAGCAGTAATGCCGCAGCAATTATGCCGAAAAGAAAATGTACCTTTTCCAAAGGTTTACAGGGCACCTACCCCTTCCTCCGAGAGGTGCAGAACAATGCGCACGAAGCCGACTGCACACACTGTAAATGCTTTTGTTCTTGTACTGAGCTGGGTAGCCTACACTGTAAAAAAATAAAAAATCTGTCATTTTAACAGGAAAACCCTGGCAGCTGGGGTGACCAGAAAATCCCTGTAAAAAATACAGCACCCCAGTGTAAACTTTACTGGTTTACAAAATTTAACAGTGATTTGAACAACAAATGTGTGTTTCGGGGTTTACAGTGTTGTTCTGTATGCAGTTCACATAGTTTTAATGTAAATTTCACAGTCATTTTTTTACAGTGTATGCTGCAAATGCTGTACGCTCCTGTGGGGGCTTTCCTCAGGCTGTCGCCCCTCTCCTCCCTTCATATAATCTTTTTTTATTCACCTTGTTATCCCGAGATAACGACATAATTAATTCAGGATCTCGAGAAAACAACACAACTAATTAGAGATCTCAAGAAAACAAAACCGTTATTCCGTGATCTCGAGAAAACAAAACAATTATTTCATGATCTCAGCTGGATCACTGTATCTCCGTCGGTAGAGACGAAGCCGGGCCAGTCTTCTGCGGAGGTGCTGCGGACTAATTTTGAAATTATCCCTTATTAAAAGACTTAATGCAATCTCTCCCTGTGTCAACCCCTGATCAAAATATTGCCTTATTAGGTGATTGATTATTCCAGACATTCTAATGACCAAAGTTGCATCTCATAGGGTTGCCAACCGTCCCGTATTGGGCGGGACATCCCGTTTTTTGGGTAATTTTAATTTGTCCCGTCAGGGACAGATCCTGCCCCTCACTCCAATGCTGTGGTGTAAATCGCGTTATTGCCGTGAGAAGCGCTATTACAGCGAGTCGCGGTCATCTGCGATTTAAAATCATTCACTGTCAAAGGCTGCCATATCCTGAATTTTTAAGCTATACTGACAAAATAGGCATCAAATTAAACTAGAGCAGATGGTGCAGCCAGTGGATACAGCCTAACTCTTCGATAAGGATAGCAGATAGCTTAAAAAAACCTTCCGAAACAGGATAGACCTCAGCCTATTGAGGTATTTCACTCACGTGACCAAGTCATGCGATGCTGCCATTTTGGACGGCACGGCTCGAATCAGTTTGAATGCGAGGAAGGCGACAAACGAAAAACATAAAAGAAAAAGGAGCGAGATGCAGAAAACACCTTCACTATCCAGCGACGTAGGGCATTTACAGGGCGAGCAGAGGGAGAGGTATTTGCAAAAATTGAGGTTAGCAGGCTTACAGAACGACGTTTACACGATGACATTTGTTCTTCCAAACGGAGTCGGTAGGAGTACAGAAACCACAGAAACAGCTACAACAGCCAGCCGACTAGAAAACAGGTTCTAACCACACACTATACTGCTCCAATGGGACTTTCAATGTTAAACACCTAGCCACTTAGCATTTCTGGCATCTCTGGATGCGCGTGCAGCGCAGCTGTTTGCAAACGGAGAAACCCATGTATAAGTAAATGTTTTCCCCATTGATGACTCCGCCTTTCCTCCTCGCTGAGGCGGGCCAAAGGTGCCGACTGCATCTGTGTGCATACCTAACAAGTAAAACAGATTAAGATCAGCCCTCCACAAACCTTGAAATTTCCAGGCCATGATGTGCGTGGTGAAGGCAGAGTTGGGCTTGATGTACAGAGTGTCCCAGGTGTGGAGAGTTGTGGATTCCCTGCAGGGGAACAGGTTGAAGATGGTTCTGGAGACCCAGGAGGAGATAGGGCTGAGAAGGAACCTGAAAAAATATTTATCATTACTCCATTATGACCCATACATACTATGGTGTATTAAACACCCATCACATTTCCACCATACAAAAAGTCTACCAAATGTACCATAAACTAAGTCTAGAGATTGCACAGCTAAGAGATTAGGGGTGTACTCCAAGCAGTTTCCGAATCACTAGTCTCCCTAAATTCAACACAAAATACAAGAACATTCATTTGCCACATACATACAGATATTTGTCTAAAACGTGTAGTGAGATGAGATTATGGCAAAGATAAATGATTAAGAGCTGATCTTTGTCTGGTCTCTACCAAATCAATTCACCAATAGTGAAACGAAAATGTCAAATGTCAACAGCTGACATGGAAAGAGACACGCAAGCTAATCCACCACGGCAAGGTGCCAGCTCAACAGGATTAGTTTTTTTTTGTCTTTTTGAAAGAATAAACGAAATAGAACCATATAACAATGTAAGATGTAAGGAAGACAACAAAGAGGAGAATATTAAATTCATAACATACATTCACACCCCTTTCAATGTTTTTACGTTTGATTTTTATTTCTAAACATTGCAGCGATCTCCTACACTTCTAAATTCACTTCTAATTTAGCAACCATTTATTTGTCAAAAAACACAAAAAAAAGTGTTAACACTGTTTAAGTGTGTTTGAACAAGACACAGCCAACCTATGGTTACCTTGAGATGAAAAGGCACGGAGAAGCTTTCTTGACTGGACCACACGGAGAAAGGGCAGAAGATTCTCTTCACTTAGAAGGCTCATATCTTCCTTGCTCTCCACACCAAGGTCTTCCAGGCCTCCCATCAAGGTGCTTAGTGTTTCAGCAGGAAGGCCCGGGAGCACTGCCAGGACAGCCGTCCTGAGTTCATCTTGTGCTGAAGCCATATGTCTCTGCAAGAGAGTGATGGAGACAGATCATTGTAATGCCACACATATTGTAGGCAGGCAAGGGATAATAATCCAGTAGATCATCATACCTCACACAAACAAATTCATCTTGGGGTGTCCCCAGAACACTATACACCCCCATATCCCTCAACTTCACAAAACAATGTTTTTCTGAGACAAAAGACACAGTGTCACTGTGCACTATGACCAGCTCTATCTTACCAACCTCAAGTTCATCTTCAGTTTTCTGCAGCAAAACAAACATTCCCTTTTTGTATGAGGTGCCCTTCACCGTGACTGTGTGAGATGCTACTGCATTGTTCGATTCGAAATGCAAACCACTAACAGCCTGTTGGATTTTGACATTGTAATCATTCACATAGAATGGCATTTCTTTCTCCAGCAATACACATGGCTGAAACATTTCACCTGCACTCAGGTATGCCTGCAAGAGCTGATGTCTCTCGGCAACGGTCTTGCAGATGTTCTTAAAATTCTGCAATTTCCGAGCACATCTTTTAAAGAATGTATGCTTGCTCTCAAAACGGAGGGTCCAAAGCCGAATTAGTGGTCCAAAGCCGAATTAGTGGGCCAAAGTGGATGAGGTCTGGGTAATGGAGCAAGTAGTGGTGTTTCGGCTTTAGAGGCTCATTGGGGAAAAGCTGTCTGCGAAAGAAGACGTACTCCTCAATAACTATCTTAAGATAGGAAACTTGATCAGTGGTGATTACTGGTGCACAAATCAGCTCTACAATTTCCCTGAGCAGCAGCACAAGTTTCCAGGCAGCATTGTGACATGGATTTCTGATGCTATCACCTATCAGTAGAGGGAGCAGACGCAGAAAACACCAGTTCTGGACTGCATGACCCGTAAGCCTTTTGCTACCTGGGGAAACATCGGCTGGTTTGTCCAGGGCATCGTTTCCTTTGTAGTTGAATTGGTCTTTGCTCCTATTGAGCTGGGTGTAGGTGAAATGATTCTCAGACACTAGAAGGCCAATCAACAAACTAAGGTCACTGGAAACGATGCCCTCGAACAGGTCATGGCCCAGACATGGGGGCAATCCAGGCTGGCAAACATGAAAGAATGCCAGTTGGTTAAAGGGAGAGTCAGATTTGACACCACATTCAGAAATTAGGTCACCCTTTCCCAATTCCTGTACATGTTTCAAGAATGACTCTGGTGTACGGCTGTTGCCACGAACTAATGGAGAACCCTCAAATTGTGACCTTTTCACATCACAGTATCGACAAAAGTAGTGGCTCACACTGAAGTTCTCCACAAACCCACCAATACTGTGAGACCCTAAATTGTCACCTGAAATCGCACAGAGTCGACCTCTGACAGCCTGTCCATTGTTGATCTCCACGCCAGACTCCTCAAGTGCTTTAAGATCTCTAATAAGGGGCTCAAACACCTTGTCCATCCCAAAATACCTAAAATCTTGCTCCTTACACAGGAGAACCAGCTGCATGTTATCGATGGCAGATCTGTTGTGCGGCAAGATATCAGTAAGCGTGAGGTACACAGAGTATCTTATGCTTCTTTTTAGAGGAGCCAAGTGGATTCACTACCTCAAATGCATCCTGATAGAGAATTATACCTAGAGAAGATGGATCTGCTTTAAATAAGGGGTTACACTGAACTCCCTTACCATCATCTACGTCCTGTAAAATGCCCTGTGGTGATCGTTTGCAACGTGTTGCAGCATACTGCTCTTGCATAGACTTGTTTTTAAAAAGTGCTGCCAATGTCTCTTTAATAGGAACATACTGGGCAAATGATTCCTTACCCTTCTCATTAATTCCTAATAAATGAGACACCGGCTCAACATAATTAAAATGCTTTTTAAAAGCTGTCTTTTTCCTCTGATCTGTGCTCAGACCACTATTACAGGCTGTTAAGATGTCATCTTTTCTAATTTCGTCTATAATGTCAACAATTGTGGCCTCTGGGATTCCCAGGGCAGTTAACTTCTGACTCAAGGTGTTCAGCATATTAGTCAGACTAAAATCATGGACATCTTGGTATCCGTCAATAATGGCTTGAATCACAGGTGCCGGCAAGAGTAGTTTAGCCTGGAGTTTTAAATAGAAAAGTGTACTATTCTGTAGAAAGAGGGATTCATCAACAGCAAGAGGTACTTCTTGCTCATCAGAATAATTGCTAACATATATTTCACTCTCTCTCATCGATTCACTGGCATCAGGTCTTTCAACACTACAGGGGTTTTCATGTTCAACACAGTCATTGCGGTGCTTCTTAGAGACATGAGACGCAAAACTGGACAAAACGGAAAACCTTGCATTGCATCCTCTAAAAGGGCATTCAACGTGTAATCCACAGCGTAAATGAGACCTCAAGTGAATTACAAGTGAAGATGATGATTCACACCGTACTGCATATATATCGCACGCCAAAGGAGTACACACTAGATTATCACCACTACTACTAGAGGGTGTGACTGCCTTGTGGTCTCGGTACATATGAGCCTTGAGAGCAGGGAGTTTTGCATACTGTCTGGAGCATTCAGGCACTCCACATGCAAATCTATAATTTGCAGTATTGCTGTGCAACTTAATGTGCTGTGTATACTCACAGACTTTATCAAATTCCTTCCCACACAAACTAAACTTGCATTGAAACATTGTAAGATATGCATAAGATGGAAAATGGAAAGATGGAAAATGTCTATGTAACTCACTTAATAGCACTAGCCTAATGCTAGTTAGCCATTGGCCAGGCTCACCTTCACAACACGTGGAGTGGTGGTTGTTACTTACGTGTTCATATAAATGGGGGAATGGACAAAAATAATGAGGAATAATGTAAAAAAAGTAGAAACAGTTAATATAAGGTCAAAATATACAAAAACAAAACAGAAGAGCTCTTTTAAAACACAACTAGCGTTAGCGCTAACTTGAGGAGGCAAACGTGACGCTCCTATCAGAAGTCGAGAGTGGAATGGAGCTGCGAGAACATTCTAGCACATTCTAGCACTTTCTCACTATGGGTCAGATGCACATGCGCAGTCCAGTAAAAGGAAACAAACTTACCGATTGATGGACGTGGTAGCCTACTGTACCGCTCCAAATATGCTGTGCAAAAAAACAATTCCAAAATATGTTCATGGCGATTATTAGAGAAAAGAACATGCAGCAAACATTTACCTCATAACTCAATCCAATTACTTCAGTTCACGGCCATGCATGATGGTAGTACTGCTGGTACTGAGGTACTACTAATGAATGCAAAGGGAAACTGAACGCAGCAAAAGCACGGTGAGGCACCTGATTTGGTATCCCCTGTATCCCTTCATAGCTTTGCATAGAGAACACCTGAAGACACCACTTCTTTCACAATATTTTTTTTACGCCGTTTAGATGGTATGTGGGTGATACAATGATAATAACTGGCCCATGAAAACACAGTTATGTGGGATTCTCAAACAATTCAGCCTTCATCAGCCATCAACAGCCATTAGCCGCTAGCTATCTAACTGGGTGACTAGCTGCCATCAGCCGAGCTGCTTCTTCCATTCCCTCAGAGTGAACGAACACAATTGGTTGCTGGGGCTGTGCCAGCGAATATGATTGGTTGCTGCAGCTGTGACAGCACGTACGACAGACCCGCCTTCCGTCATGTGTTGCTGCAAGCCCACCGCTGTTAACGGTATTAGCAGATGGCTCAGCTTTCATTGCTGTTATCAAAGATTTCCACACGAGAGAATTCACATCCTTTCCATATATTCTACATGACATTCAGATTCACGAACGTTTATTTCATAGATATATTTTTAGCCAAGGCATCTAACAGTTTCAAGCAGCCTGAGACTGAGAATGCAATCGCTAAAGTCCATAACGTCACAGGCTATCCACTCAGATAAGCAGAACTATCTATATACTGTAACTACGATATTAATTTTAAAAAAATAGGCTACACATTACACTAGCAGTAAGTTACATAGGCTAACATTTAGTTACCTTTGTCCCAGAAGCTGCGTTGCCGGCCGCCCAAAATTCAAAATCCAGACTTATCCCATGATGCAATGCTGTAAAAGCGCTGTAAAACTCCGTATGTACAGTAAGGTTACAGTAATAATAAAGGACTGCCCATAAATACTGTAAATAAGACAAATACAACACACTGTTGTAAAAGTTACTGTAAAAATTACATCAATTGCTTACAGTGTGCATTCACACTCACATTCACACCTACGGTCAATTTAGAGTCACCAGTTAACCTAACCTGCATGTCTTTGGACTGTGGGGGAAACCGGAGCACCCGGAGGAAACCCACGCAGACACGGGGAGAACATGCAAACTCCGCACAGAAAGGCCCTCGCTGGCCACGGGGCTCGAACCCAGACCTTCTTGCTGTGAGGCGACAGCGCTAACCACTACACCACGGTGCCGCCAGTTCACTTTTTTAATTATGAAAAATATTTCACAATCTCTGTTTCAGATGCACGAGTAGATGACCTTCAAATAATTGTCACCCTTCACATGAAAATACCTAGAACATTCCTACGTTCATCTGTATAATATTCTATGCATGGTTCAACATAGTCTGAGTCTTAGTTGTTTTCTCCCCTCTATTATTAATAACACTCAAAACTCTGATGACTTCTATTTTAACATGCCAACATTCTCAATTTTTGTTGCATCAATTGCAGAGCAGCATTTTGGTGTAACAGTAAATGTGGTGCTTGAACAAACTGTGTGCACTACTTTTATTCATGCAAATTGTGTTTCAGAATGAACGTTTCCAAATAATTGAGGTGTCATGAGGTTAACAGTTAGATCAGACAGTATACCCGTAGACCAACGGATTACGTATGCTGGTAGGTTTTTTTTTTTTTTATTACGAGGCAAATTACCAAGAAAAATTACTCAGCAAGGGTTTTTTTTTGTTTTTTAAACTGACTGAATTTCCATGTGGCCTGAAAAAAAGAAAAATGTGAAAGCCAAGTGTGTTCCATAAAACTAAAATATAGGGTTGTTTATTTAAATGTTGTTTAATTTGTACATATCTACACATTCACATCACTTCCTCTAAAATACAAGAAAAAGAACAAAAAAAAAACCCCCAACACACCACCAAAGTAGAGGATTGTGATTTTAGGATGCTAATAAATGTGAGCACATACTATCCAACCCAATTTTCCACATTTATCATTTCAGGAAATTACCCAATTTACTGGAAAACATGAATACTTGGAGAAAATTATTTTCTAGATAGGTTTACCCTTCTCACAGGAACTGGCTTGCTCCTCCTGTTTCTCAAAGTTGAGACGGTTTTGCTCGGCAGCTGTGCCGTTGGACTCGGGGCTGCTGCTTCGCACTGGACTCCCCTCCTCATTCTGGTAAGCCAGGTCCAGGTGCTGCTGTGCTAGCTTCAGGTGGCGCTGCAGACGGTCCAGCTCCCGTGAGGACGCCTCATCACCCAGAGACTCGCGGCCCAAGTCACTAAGATTGTATTCAGCTCTTGCACCTGCCTTGCCAGAATCCTTCTTCAGGGCTGTGTGGTAGTCAGGGGGTGCTGAGGGTGTGTGACGTGGGCAGACCAAGGCCCTCTGACTGGTCAGGGCTTGATGGTGGTGGTGGCGCCGTGCACGGCTCTGGAATGCGTCACGGACGCCACTGATGCCCAAGTGCAAGATCTCGAGCACGGTGAGCAGCAGGCAGAGGGAGCTCACGGCATACATGATGATCAGGAAGATGGTCTTCTCAGTGGGACGCGACACAAAGCAATCCACTGTGTGTGGACATGGGCTAAGCGTACACACGTATGATGGGGCCACCTCAAACCCATACAGCACATACTGGCCAAACAGGAAGGCCACCTCGAAAGCCACACGTGAGAAAAGCTGCAGCACGTATACCTTCATCAGGCCATTACGCTTGATCCATCTCAGGCCGTCCTCACAATTGTCCTCAGCCTCCTCGCAGTCATGGTTGGCACTGCGGTTTACCAGAGGCATGCGTTTGCGCCTACTCCGTGGTCCGTAATCATCGTCCTCTATGCGTGCGATCTTGTGCATGGCAAAGCCAAGGTACAGAATAGTGGGTGTGGTGATCATGATGATCTGAAAAACCCAGAACCTTGCAGGCGAGAGTGGTGCAAATGCATCATAGCACACATTTTTGCAACCAGGCTGGTGTGTATTGCATACAAACTTGCTCCGTTCATCATTGTATATCAACTTGCCACCCACCACGGTCAGTACAATCCGGAACACAATGAGCAGTGCAAGCCACAGCTTGCCCACAAATGTTGAGTGGCTGGAGATCTCCTCCAGGAGACGCGTCAGGAAACTCCAACTCATGTCGTCACTGCTACAGCACGCTGGTCAGTACTGTTCAAGAAAAATGAAAAATTAGGACTCATTCATAGCAGCAGACAGACAAACTACCCAAATCTTTTTCAAACCCCTCCATCCATCTTATCCTGTTCTACAGGGTCGCAGGCAAGCCGGAGCCTATCCGTGCTGACTGTGGGCGAGTACTTGTCCGGGGTACACAAGTCGCCAGGTTGTCACAGAGCTAACCTCATCTCATCTCATTATCTCTAGCCGCTTTATCCTGTTCTACAGGGTCGCAGGCAAGCTGGAGCCTATCCCAGCCGACTACGGGCGAAAGGCGAGATACGTCCTGGACAAGTCGCCAGGTCATCACAGGGCTGACACAAGTCTCGCATTTTACTGTCTTCACACCACAGCTCCGATTTCCCAAGCTGAAAAAAAAATAAAAGCAGCCCCAGGTCCGACGCTACTAGTACCTAGCCATCGAGCCACCTAACTCATCTGTGTGTGCGTGTCACTGACACACAGACTGACGGACGGGCTGACGCTACCCCCACTGATCACTCTGACAGATCGATCTACCACTACTGTTGTAAACAAAAGAAAAACAAAGTCCTGCACTCAGCACCTTACCCATTTTGGCCCTTTTTTGGAACAGGGCACCAATATTTTGGGACAAAGTAGCAGATTTCTTGCGTTTTCTGTCTATCTTTTTTCCCCCATTTTCTCTTCTATCCAGGGCTACCACGTGACGTCACCGTACCGCGAGATTGTGCTAGGGCGCCATATTGGAAGACCAAGTACATGCATACATACAATATAAAACAAAGTACGAGCGAGAGTAAAGTGACACAATAAATCTGGTTATGTGAGTACATTACCAGTTGCAGAAAGGGCACGGTATGTGGAGAAACTGGCTGTGACTGATGGGTTTGACCCATATGATAAGACTCGGGGCAAGGGAGAATGGATTTTTTATTTCATAATTTATTTTTAATTTACTACTTATCTGTTTTTATTTATATATATTTGAATTATTTGGACATGGGGAAAAACTAAATTTAAAATCCAAAGAGGGATGGAGGGAGGAAAATTAAAACAAAAGAAAGAAATGAAATATAGAGTAGAGTATATTTGATAAAATTAAGGATGTTTTTATTCAGTAAACATTTAAAAAAAATGTTTTACAACACTCTAGCCTAGTGACTTACCAGTAACAAAATAGACCTGAAGTATTCAGATCCACTCTGCATAAAGCAGCTAGATACTCTGTCTCCTGGCAGAAAGCTCCTTGGTTTGCTCCCCTTGTGTCTCAATCACAGCTGGTATTCTGAAGAACGACTTCTTTTCACCTTTCCCATCAGCTTTGTTAGAACACCCTAACACAGCACAAAAGTTTACCATTGTAGGTTTTTGATGAACCAAGTGCCTCATGGGTTCACATACCGCGCGCTGCCGTTATTTCCCCCTAAACACGAGTTTGTTGGTCTTCCAATATGGCGCAGGGTTTGCTTACTTCCGGTTTCGGGTGACGTCAGTGAAAGGGGTCTAATGGGGCATTACCGCCACCCACTGGATTGGGGTGTAAAGCAGTCTGAACAAAACGTGTAAACATAAACATAGGAGAAATGAACCCGTTTTTCTAACTCGTCCTCACTTAGTCTACTTTTCTTTTTTGATTGGTCTGGATTTGATATTGTAAATTTAAATGTGAATCAATGTATATTCATCGGACATGAACAAATGAATAAATCTTGAGTAATCTTGAGGGGCGTGTGTGTCGGGGGGGTAATCGAACGAACCCTCCGATCAAGCTAAGGGCGCTGCGTCCATACAGGGGCGCAGAAACGGGGCGAGAAAAATTATGACTTCCACTATTCTGAAAACGAGTCAGCATTATAATGTCTTAGCCTAATTTAATTGTACAGCAAAGCATGTAGTCAGGGTGCGATTTGTCAAAAAAAGCGGGGTGGGGTGTGATGGTGGTTGTTAATCATGAAACAATAAGCGCTCAACAGTGGTTCGCCCTGTCTATAGTGTGTCTTCGGGCGCGCAAGTGCGCATCCGCGGCTATTCTCTGTTTTGGCCATATAATAGCCTAAGTGCAAAGTGTGCCCAGGGGCGCCAAGGGCGACCAAAACCCCACCAAAAAGGAGGAATGGAGTTATTGAATGGAGATGTTACCAAGTGCATCAGTGGTGTACAGTGTTTTCAACCACTGTGCTGCCGAACTCTAGTACCGCGGAACACTAGTGTGCCGTGAGAGATCACCAAGTGTAGGGTAGACTGAGTACAGTTGAGAGTTTTTGCTTTCTCATTTTCCACACACAAATTAGACACTGAAAAGACACTAAACAAAATGTTTGAGACATAATATATCTTCAATATATGTGCTAATATATAACCAAGAAATTATCTAAGGTGTTTAAATTTTACGTAATTAATCAAAAACAAAAAGGTGCACTTTTGTCTCAACTGTACCCATACTCTACACATATGGTGTACAGTTGAGACAGTACCATAGTACAGTTGAGACACCATTAAAAACACTGGAAATCTGACATCAGTGCAAATGCAATTTTATTCATTTAATGATTGCAATTTTATTTTGCTTAATTTCTCTTATTTCTTTAAAAATGTAATAGTTTACAACTCATCACTTCATATAAACCTTCAATATTTAACAGATTAACGCAAATATAATAGCATAACTAGAACAAACAGTAACAGAAAACGAACAAAAATTTCTTTTTTTAATGACAGTGGTGGCATGTGTAGCTGTGACCACCATCGGTACACTCCACGTGAGACCACATGCTACAGACAGAGCATGAATCCACACACACACGTGCGCTTGATGAAGTAACATTTCTATACATAACAGTTTCATGTGATGCCTTAATGATAATGCAGATTAAAAACTTGCTAGGTAGATAAAAACTAGCTAACAAGTGTAATCCATATATCTTTTAGTGTTTTGAGTGAGCTCTGTAAGTACATATACATGACCTGTCTCAACTGTACTTGTTTTACCACATGTTATATTTCACTTCATACTCTGATGTCTTGATAACATTCATGCAATACAAATGTATAAATAAATAGTAGAGAGTTCAAATATAAATAAACATTAAAAATTAATTCACAGATGTCTTTATTGGTCTAATTGTGATTTAAACCCTGTCATCATAAGTGGGCATATGCTAAACAGCATGTGACGCAATAGAGTTCTACGTCGGGTACAGTTGACACATTGTGTCTCAACTGTACCCCGATGACCACCTCGCACATCGCACAGAATTGTGTAATGTCCTTCATGCTACTATGCCATGCAATACATCTGTTTTTAGAGCACAAAACAACGTTTGCATACATGCAACTTTTATTTAGAAGTCATAAAGGGGTAAGAAGATATTCATTGTGGAAGGGACATGGAAAAATCAAAATCTTACTTGGCAAAAATGACTTTTCCCGATAACTTCGCAGCGGAGCTTCGTACGGACTTCAAATTTCCCACGCTCAAAGAGGACGCCAACACGCATGTACACAGCAAAAATCAGCGCAGAGGTTTGCTGCGCACGCAAGATATTGCCGGTGTCTCAACTGTACATATGTCCCAACTGTACTCAGTCTACCCTACCGTGGGAAATTATAGAATGACAGTATATTGTAAATATTGGCAACAGCGTTTTAGTTTCAGTCAACATTTTCTATTGGTGATGTGCCTTGAGATTTTTTCATTGAAAAAAGTGCACCCTGGCCCAAAAAGGTTGAAAAACAAGTGTAGCCTACGCAGTAGTGGTCGCGTGATTTCCTTATGCCTACTAAAAATGCACAATGATAGGTTATAAGGGGGGCGGGGGGAGCGGTGTTCATCGGGGAATGAGAATGGCTATCCACTGCGAAAAGTAGCCCAGACTACAAGTGCTTAAATGAAGAAATCCAAACTCTCGGGTGCGCAAGGGCGCAAACGAAGGCTACAGGAAGAAACAAATAGAGCGAAGTCGTAAGTCTGAGCTAATCTCTCATATCAACCATTATAGTGGCAAATTAATATTTTAGACGCCTGAATCAATGTCTGCCTAGCTAACTAGATGCAAACAGCAATAGACTTCAATAACAAAGTACCCATAATAGCACTTTTGTTTGAAAATACAGTCCACTGATGTCCTAACAGGGTGCTTAAGTTTGTGCAAATGCTACTAGAGTGTCTGACTACGCCACCCCTAGGTGGACACCAGGGGAACTCAAATTACCATCACACTCACACCAGGACACAGGCTCGAGTACTGGGATGACAGACTTGTTTCCATACACAAAGAAATTTTATTAATACAATAGCACAACAATAAACATAAAAGCTGACGTCAGACTGCTTTATAAAACACAAAAAAAAAATCACTGCAAAGCTTCTCAATTGAGGTATTTCACCTGACGTCACAGGGTCACGTGACGCCCCGGTGTCCGCCATTTTGGACGGCAAGCTAGCTAATGTCAACAACAGTAGCTGGTATGTTACTGTAGCAATGTTTACATTCAGTCATTGGGATGACTTAAAACCTTTCAGTCTCAAGTTTTTCCTTTACTGGATTTACTAGTTTACTGAGCCAGCCAGCCCCGGAGCCGCCTAGCTGGCTAGCCAGCCAGCCGGCCCCGGAGCGCGCTCAGTAAACTAGTAAATACAGTAAAGGAAAAACTTATAACGGGCCATGTCTCAACAGACTAAGAAGTTATTTCAGTGACATTTAATAACATTTTGTTTATCCTGAGGACCGAAAGTAAATGAAAATGTGAACAAACCTTAGCTGTCAGTGAACAATCCTGGTGGAAGCAGGTAAACGTCGTTCTCTAAGCCTACTAACCTCAATTTTTGCAAATACCTCTCCCTCTGCTCGCCCTGTAAATGCCCTACGTCGCTGGATAGTGAAGGTGTTTTCTGCATCTCGCTCCTTTTTCTTTTATGTTTTTCGTTTGTCGCCTTCCTCGCATTCAAACTGATTCGAGCCGTGCCGTCCAAAGTGGCAGCGTCACATGACTTGGTCACATGAGTGAAATACCTCAATTAGCCATGGTCACACAGTAAGTCACAATTCATGCATACCCACATTTAGGGTGGGGAAAACAAACACAGTAAAGGACTTATTAATTCACACCAGAGCAGAGGTAGAAGAGCAGGTGCATGGATCTTTTAAGTAGACTAGTTGTTGGTAACACACAAGCACTTACACAAACTCATTCAGACAACACAAAACAGACATGCACACAGGAGCAACTGAGGCACACCAGTGGGCATCCAGCCACCCCTCAATATGGATGCCAAGAATCCACCCCAGGCATACGTGTGCAGAACCACACTCACCTCGCACAACACGACAATTGGTCAGTCACACAGTGAGAACAGTCACTACACACAGAAGAGGACCCACCACCCGAAGGATGCTGTCCCCACCACCGGCGCTCTGCTCCTGTGTATACAAAAAAACAATTCATTATGAACCTCACATATCCCCCCCCACACACACACGGGTCCAAAAGACCCAAAACACCAAATACAACAAAAAAAACAGCAACACGAGACTCCACAGCAATAAGCCTCCTCTCTATGATGCAAGCCAAAAATAACATGACATGACCAAATAATAAAAAACAAACAAAAAAAACAAAAAAACAATGAGCAAGAAGCCCTTGGCCCTGGCACTCAGCCCAGAGCTGTACTCCACAGTCACTTTACACACACGCTCAATCACACAAAGTCTGAGAGCAAAGAATTCGAGCTGCAGTAGCCAATG
Source organism: Neoarius graeffei (assembly GCF_027579695.1). Lineage (NCBI taxonomy): Eukaryota > Metazoa > Chordata > Actinopteri > Siluriformes > Ariidae > Neoarius > Neoarius graeffei. The sequence goes on from NC_083577.1 coordinate 76,010,712, forward strand.
ATCCACGGTACTGGAGAGCAGAGATGCAGACGCATCAATGCAATCGTAAACAGGCGAGGCAAAGCAAAGCAGCAGTTGTTCTAGCCGGCAAAGTCACTTCCTTGTGAGATGGTATCTGAGTGACACTGATTAATGCATGAAGCTCACAGCAAGATGCAGCATGCAAATCCCGTAATGATGTGATAACACTGAGCAACAATTCGCGGATACAAGGAGCCCACGACAATATAGCGGATGAGCCAACCGATGGTGCATTAACCGGCGTAATCTGATGGGAGACATAGTAGCCGCAGTGTATAAAAGATCAGAAGCGCGCCCTGAATTAGGGCTGTATACAAACTATAATATCCCGCCGGTAACGCGATTGGCTGCCAAGAGAAAGCACAGAGCCAACCAGAAACCAGGAATCAGGCGATTGGCTGTCACAGAGCAATACAGAGAGCCAACCAAAACCAAAGCGGAAAAGTTGGAGGGGGGGAAGCCCAATCATAATCAGCATGATCAGAATAACGAGAGAAAGAGAGACCCATGGACATAAGGTAAACAAAATATATTTTCACCCAGTCCATCCTGCCACATTTGCACAGTTTAGAAATGTAGAATTTTTTATTCATTTAATTTGTTAATTCTTCAGAGATGACTTAACTTTTAATAGCAAAAAAGAAACTAAAAATAAGTTCTTGTTTATTGTCCATGCACTATACTTTGAACAGAGTGCGGAAGAGTTTTTGCCCATTATATGGAGATATGCTTGAATTTGTGTGGTCATTTTACTTTGTGACACTTTATGTTAATAATGATAACAATAATAACAATAATGAAAAAGATAAAAATGACTTCTTGTTTATTGTCCATGCACCGTACATTGTTTAATAGTAATATAATAGAGTGATTAGATTAAAGTGTTATTTAGACGTTATAAGACGGTTTTTTTTTCTTGGGGGGGCGCCAAAACTCAATCTCGCCTAGGGCAGCCAAAGACCTAGAGCCGGCCCTGGGTGAACCCCGTTTTCGTTTTAGGTCGCTCCGACGTCTCTGAACCACATGCTCTTTAGCTGATAAAAAGGACCAAGTTATGTTACACTTATAGCAAAATTTCCGCGTCACAGAATCGCGCTCGTTTTTTAAATCGAGACATTTTCTGAAGAACTATTTTCCTCAGAGCGGAATGCGATTTTGACGTCACGAGACACCCCGTGACCGCGCTAAACCAATTGCGGAGCCGATTTACGACAACAAACTGGAAAAATGACAGCCTGCTTGTTGCTGTTAAATGTAACCAACATAAAGGAATCTCCCAAAATATCCTTCTAAAGTGGGCCAAATTGATTCTTAACAGTGCTTTATTTATAGCACGAAGAACATTGATGCAAGTGGATGATAAAGGCAGACATTTCATGTCATTTTGATCAATAAATGGAAATAATTCTAATTATCAATGATAATGATCATTCATGTATTTCTAAAGTGGGCCAAATGGATTCTAAATAGTGCTTTATTTATAGCACGAAGAACAATGATGCAAGTGACCTTTCATGTTGTCATTTTGATCAATAAATGGAAACAACTTAATTATCAGTGATACCCATTCATGTATTTCTAAAGTGGGCATTTTTCCTGGTGGACTGGTATTCAGTGGCATATTAACATCAAAGCACACAGACATACTATGACATCCATACACACTACCCTATTAAAGTCAAAGTGTACTTTATTGTCAAAAATCTTTGCAACAGGCATTAAGACAGAAGGGGGGGGGGGGCAGTCCTTAACTCAAACACTGCATTTTGGTCATTTATGGTATTGGAATATTATAGGCATGGGGAAGTTATGTATTGGAATGTTATTTTACTCACACACATACACAACACATTATAGTTCACTCACACACACACACACACACACACACACACACACACACACACACACCAGCAAAAGTACAACCTTACCTGCGGTTAAAGTCTGTGTCTTTGACAAAGCTTCTTTTTGTCGTCTGCCAGCCTTGACGACATATTTGCAGGTTTTCTTGCATATTATACAGATGGCAGGAAGGACGGGGCCAGAGCTTGAGATGGGCAGGCTTGATCTGGAACGAAGTTTCCTTGTCGGAGTCGTGCCAGTCACTGTTGCAGGGATAGCCTCGCTGGTCTGGGGGTCTTGTTTATTATCTCCCCGCTCTTTCTCTCGCACGAGACGCCTTTTTGCTCTTTCAATTTCGCGCCTGTCAATGAACCTCCGGCAACATGTGCATGGATTAAAGCAAAAAAAAAAAATCATCTGACTGAAAAAAAAAAAAACTCCATGTCGTTGGTCCCTACCACGTCAGCGATGCGTCAAATTTTAAACGCCGTGTTGTCCATTATCCCCTCGGCCCCTACTTATAGTACATTTACATAATTTTAACAATGACTAAAGCTAAGGCAAGACTTTACCATTGTCATTACTGGCTATTCATGATGAAACATCAAGTTTTCAGCGCAAAGTGCAAATTTATTTCACCAATACTTTAGTAATGCACAACAGTGGTTCAGAGAAAAGTGCAAGTGCAGTCGAACTTGAACCATGCTTTCAAAAGAGTGGAACAGAAAGAAAAATAGGAAAATCTGTTGAAATAAAGCCAGGAAACAAGAAAAGTAAAGTGAAAGTTCACTTTTTCTGCTTCTTCGCAGTGAAGCCAAAGGCATCTAGTTTGGCAACACCGGATGCCTGCTTTTGTTTCTTTTTCCTTGGCACAGCAGCAGGAGCTTGCCATTATCGCCCATTTCATTTAGCCAAGCCCATCTCCACTTATTCTTTACCATTTTGTCGATGTCTGACACATCTGTGCCTTCATTTAAAAGAAGTGCGTCCATGCTGGCAAAACTGAAAGTAATTTGACGCGCTCTAGTGATGGAAATCGAAGGGCCTATGTCAGGTGAAATATGGCCTTATACACAGTACTCGAGTTGAGGGGGGATGTGGGGGGAGGCATCCCCCTTCTGAAATAAAAATCTCAAATCATCCCCCTTAAAAAACGGCCATCCCCATCACATCCCTTGGGCCATTTTACCAATTAATGTGGAAATTAGCCTACTATTATTTTAACAGGGCGGCATGGTGGTGTAGTGGTTAGCGCTGTCGTCTCACAGCAAGAAGGTCCGGGTTTGAGCCCCGTGGCCGGCGAGGGCCTTTGTGTGTGGAGTTTGCATGTTCTCCCCGTGTCCGCGTGGGTTTCCTCCGGGTGCTCCGGTTTCCCCCACAGTCCAAAGACATGCAGGTTAGGTTAACTGGTGACTCTAAATTGACCGTAGGTGTGAATGTGAGTGTGAATGGTTGTCTGTGTCTATGTGTCAGCCCTGTGATGACCTGGCGACTTGTCCAGGGTGTACCCCGCCTTTCGCCCGTAGTCAGCTGGGATAGGCTCCAGCTTGCCTGCAACCCTGTAGAAGGATAAAGCGGCTACAGATAATGAGATGAGATGAGATTATTTTAACAAATATTACTACCATTTCAACATTAGAGGCTTTGCGCAGTGATAGCCTACATGTAGCCGGATAAAAAAAACGCATATTTATTTATTCGGTTGCACCTCTCATTCACACCTACAGTACCAGTCAAAAGTTTGGAAACGCCTCTAATTCAGTGGTTTTTCATTATTTTAAAATTTTCTGAATTGTAGATTAATATTAGTCATCGACTTTATGAAGAAATATCTATGGAATTATTTGGTCAACAAAAAAAAGTGTTAATCAAACCAGAATGTTTTATATTTTAGATTCTTCAAAGTAGGCACCTTTTGCTTAGATGACAGCTTTGCACATCTTGGCATTTTCTCAGTCAGCTTTACGAGGTAGTCGCCTGGAATGGCTTTCAGTTTACAGCTGTGCCTTGTCAAGAGTTAATTTCTTGAATTTCTTGACCTCTTAATGTGTTTGAGACCATCAGTTGTGTTGTGAAGAGGTAGAGTTGGTATACAGTGAATGGCCCTATTTGAGTACTGTTCTAATCCATATTATGCCAAGAACTACTCACACTGCAAAAAATAAAAATCTTAGGATGTTTATTTGTCTATTTTCAAGTCAAAACATCTAGCCACCCTTATTATAAGACATAATTGCCCAACAAGCAAAACCTCATTTAGCTAGAAAGGCTAGTTTTTAGACAGTCCATCTTGAAAATCTTGTATAGACAAAACGTCTTGAAAAAGTCTTATTTGGAGCACCTTTGAAAATAAAACAAGTTTTTTTTTTTAAACAAGTAAGTACCTTTTGGACATTTGTCAAATGCAGTTCATCTTGTTTCAAGAAACAAAAAACAAAGCATGCTTGTTTTGGGAATAAATGAACTTTACTGAAATGTTTGAATCTTTCATTACAATTCAACTCCACCTTACATATCCTAAGTTTACTGTGACTGTTTTCTCAGTCATTCAGAGTGAGGTCCTTCTAGATGCTGTACATACTCTAGACCAGACAAGTGCCTTCAAAAAGGCTATGAGTGAGTGGAGGGCGTTTTAGTGAGGTCTTTTTGGAATGCTGTGAGTTAAGTTCAGTGGGTTTTTTTTTTTGTGCCTGATCTTGTAAACTCCTCGTACACATGAATAGTCAGTGCCCCCAAAATGCACTTTTGCTTTGGCGTTGTGTAAGCACTGTAAGTCAAAATGCGTAGACTTTTTTTTTTTATGCCTGAGGTCCTGGGGAAGTGGAATCTTAAGAGATGTTTTAATGTTTGAATGTTGAAATGGGAAAAAAATAAACTTGTTGCAATGCTACACGTGTCGTCAACTTGATTCAAGATAGTCTCTGGTCTCATATCTAGAGTATTTTACTAATTACAGGTCACAAAAGGAGAATCTTTTAAGCTAGCAATGCTTAGTTGTAGAATTTAACAATCCTAATATTAGTATAGAGGCGGCACGGTGGTGTAGTGGTTAGCGCTGTCGCCTCACAGCAAGAAGGTCCTGGGTTCGAGCCCCGGGGCCGGCGAGGGCCTTTCTGTGTGGAGTTTGCATGTTCTCCCCGTGTCCGCGTGGGTTTCCTCCGGGTGCTCTGGTTTCCCCCACAGTCCAAAGACATGCAGGTTAGGTTGACTGGTGGCTCTAAATTGACCGTAGGTGTGAATGTGAGTGTGAATGGTTGTCTGTGTCTATGTGTCAGCCCTGTGATGACCTGGCGACTTGTCCAGGGTGTACCCCGCCTTTCGCCCGTAGTCAGCTGGGATAGGCTCCAGCTTGCCTGCGACCCTGTAGAAGGATAAAGCGGCTAGAGATAATGAGATGAGATGAGATGAATATTAGTATATTTATCTTAAATTCAGTTTTTACTGCTAAGACTTTGTCATGAATATAAGTGAAATACCCTTAAAATGAAATAAATAAAAAAGACTTGAATGGCTAAATGTAAGAAGTACGATCTTGTTACAAGAACTATTTTGATTATTTTGAGTTAATCAGATCTTGCATGATAAGTTCCCCAATCTTATTTTGGAATTATTTCATCTAAAAACAGGTTAGATTTTTCATCTTACTTTAAGAAATCTTACCAAGTCAAATTTGACTAGTTCCATTAGCAGATTTTTTTCACCTGATTCAAGCAAATATGCTTTGTTTTAATCTTTTATTTCTTATTTTTGAAAGGCCATTTTTGCAGTGCTACTAAGTAAAGAAAAACGACAGTCCATCGTTACTTTAAGAAATGAAGGTCAGTCAGTCCGAAAAAGTTTGGGATGAGTTGGACCGCAGAGTGAAGGCAAAGCAGCCAACGAGTGCTCAGCACCTCTGGGAACTCCTTCAAGACTGTTGGAAAACCATTTCGAGTGATGACCTCATGAAGCTGATTGAGAGAATGTCAAGAGTGTGCAAAGCTGTAATCAAAGCAAAAGGTGCCTACTTTAAGAATCTAAAACATTTTGGTTTGATTAACATTTTAAAGTTTACTAAATGATTCCTTACGTGTTGCTGCATAGTCTGGATGACTTCAGTATTCATTTACAATATAGAAAAAAATGTAAAAATAAAAACATCGAATTTGAAGGTGTTTCCAAACTTTTTACTGTATACGGAGGTTTCAGTCACTGAAAACAGCTACTTTCGCAAACTCTGGGCAGAGTGGAGATTTCTGAAAACTCCATCTTCAGACACGCGTGTAAATCGGGAAAACGAAGCGACAGTGGGCGAGAGGGCGCGCGCGAATATGAGTCATAGGTGTGAATCTTTCACCGAATGCCAGTTGTCCCGGTTCTTCATGAAATCGCACGCGCAAAGTCATCAGGTTAACTTTCAAATAACTGTTCTTGCGCACTTGCGACACCGGAGCCACTTTCCTGAATTTTGAGCTTCGGAGTATTCGCTTCCACTGTTTTCTGACCTTTTGTGCGGAGCGCCGCGGCTCACCTCGGGGTGAATCGCTGGCTGCCAAGTTTGGGGAGGCTGGGACCTCCCCTGGCCGAGTTACGAGCGTGCAAAGTCGGTCTGGAGCCGCCGATAGAAATCTAAACTCAAGCCGAGCACCGCGGCTCGCTGCCGAGCCTCCCCGAGACTAGACAGTAGCGGAGGCTTTATTTAATTTATTTATTTATGCCTACATAGCGCAACAACTTATTCCTTTACATCAGGGGTGGGCAATTATTTTTTTCCACGGGGCCATATGAGAAACAGAAAATTTTGTGGAGGGCCGGACCAAAAGGCTGAATTAAATTCTGCATAATATTAATTGTATTTCTTTATATAAAACAATAAATAACATTGTTTTTACAAGCTGCTAAGACTGGTAAGAGTATGGGAAAAAAACGAGGTTGCCTTACAAAAAATTTCATTTATTCAATCAAATTTCCCAAAACAATGGTTAACAAAATATGAACGTTTGTAACATTTTTTTTTCAGTCACATTCACCCCAAAACACAGTAAAAGACATCACAATATTGTCTTTCTACTCCAAATATCAAACAAGATACATCATATTATAATAATGATGATGCCCACATTTGTAGTCTAATCGCCTCATTTGGTGTTTTTCAGTTTTTTATTTGTTCAGTGAGAGAAATCTAGTCTCTGTTGGTCTTTAACGAGTGCATCAAAGTCAGATTAAATGTCTGAGGTGGAAATGTGAAGCACAGCTGACAGATGATCATCAGTCGATTCGGTGTAGGTATCAGATTGGCTCAGGCAACGAGTTATGTTTGTACAGTAAATCTGTCAGATATTTAAAAACTAAGAGGAGTAACGAACTTATATCAATAATAGACAGCTTCAATTTGTTATAATGTACCCCCCCTCCATTACTTTCTTTCGAGTGTCTTTTCTTTCTTTCTTTCTTTCTTTCTTTCTTTCTTTCTTTCTTTCTTTCTTTTTATCATTTTATTTACTTTTTTCCTCTTATGGTTTATAATTTCTTGATATGTGTACTATGTGTGCTATGTTCCTACAAGGTTCTGTAAAAAAGACATACATTTGCCTTAATGCTCTGTAAACCTTTGAAACTTCCAATAAAAAAAAAAAAAAGATTGGCTCAGGCGCCTGCTGGTGACGTCACAATATGTGATTGGCTGGACCGTTTGAAGGATGACGTACAAGTTTGTGGTTGGTCTGGACAAATTACGGAAGTAGTTATCGCGGGATTAGGTTTTGGGAGATTTTTTTTTTCCTCTTTATTGAAAAACCAAACATTATACAAAACACTGGAAGGGTGGGGTAGAGAAAGAAACATACAGTCATTAATTAAGAAAAGAAAGAAAATTATAAGTTGCCATCAAAATAATTGTCCTTTCGGCTTTGCGGTTGTTCAGTCCTTCAAGAGAGTTCATATATGATTTGACCTCATTTTTAAACGCAGCAAATGAGGGTTTCCTTCCCCCCCATTTACATCTATGAATATGATATTTACTCAAAATAATAAAAAGATTCAATATAAAATTATATGGTTCACAAAATGTTTTTCTTTCAAAGAAAAACAAAATATCTTTTTTACTAAAGGATACACTACAAGACCATACCTCACAACACAGACGCTCAACCTCGACCCAAAAAAACCTTGAGAAAAAACATTCATAAAATAAATGACAAATAGTTTCAGACATAGCACCACAGAAAACACATAAATCTGAAAGGTCTGTTTTAAATCTTTGCAATAGTGTGTTTGTGGGGTAAATTAAATGTAATATTTTAAAAGAAACTTCCTTGACTTTGTTATTAAGTATGTAATCACTTAAGCAAACCCAAATCTTATCCCAATGTCCACAAAAAGGCCATTCCAGTAACTTTTACACCTTGGAGTAACAGGTGTCTGTATTATCTGTCTTAGCCACTTATTATTACATTTCCTATCTCTAATGTTTACAGCATTAAGAAATATATTATTGTAAAAGTGTGGAGACTATTCACAAGGAGCTTGAGATTCTCATAAAACCATTAGGAAGTGCATCAAATACAATACTGTATTCTCTGGGTTGTATTGGGATAGCAAATTTATTTAGAAACTCTGTATATGTAAGGAAAAAACCTTGGTTATTAATTAATTGAGAAATAAACAAAATGTTATTACAAACCCAGTTTTCAAAGAATATAGATTTCTTTTTAAAAGTGATGAGGTTGTTATTCCATATTATCTGTTTGTGAGGTGAAAAGTTGTGTGTGTAAGTCAAAAGTCAACAGAGGAGGACTTGTTTATGAAAATTAGACAATTTGATGGGGAGCTTATTGACATGAAAGTTACAATGAAGAAGAAATTCTAGACCACCAACTTTTTGGAAGATTAAATTTGGAATAAGGTACCATATCTTGTTCTTGTTTTTTATATAATCTTTGATCCAATTTATTTTGAAAACTATATTGGAGGAGTGAAAATCTATTGTATTTAGTCCACCACGATCATAAGGGTTACTTAGTATTTGTCTATTAAGATAATGGGGTTTATTTTTCCAGATAAAATTAAATAAAGATGAGTCTACTTCTTTAATAAATGATTTTGGAGTATCGAGAACTCTAGCAGGATAAACTAAACGAGACAAACCTTCTGTTTTAGAAAGTAGTATACGTCCTTTAATAGAAAGGTCTCTCATTAACCATAGATTAAACCTTTTTTTAATTTTAGGAATGAGAGGTTGAAAATTGCAATTAGCCCTTTCTGTCTGATCTTTGCAGATGTCAATACCCAAATAAGTGACCTTATCTGATACGGGAATAGCTTCAAACTCAGTGACAGGGTAATTGTCCTTTAAAGGGAAGAGAACACATTTTTTAATATTTAAATGCAGACCAGATATATTTGAAAATTCCTTGATACAATTAATTACTTTTTTAACCTGCATTTCATCCTTGAGAAAAATAGCCGTGTCATCAGCCAGTTGACAACATTTTATTTCTTTTCCAGATATATTAATACCTTGAAAGGAATTGTTAAATAAATGGAGGGTCAAAATTTCCATTACTAAGATAAATAAAAAAGGTGCTGCAGGGTCACCTTGCTTTATGCCTCTTGATATGTTAAATCTGTGAGTGGTACCACCTGGGAGTTTCACTGAGCTATTACAATCACTATATAAGGTTTTAACAGCCTTCTTAAAGAAAGGACCAAACCCCAAAAAACCTAAGACATCAAATAATGTATTGTGTCTTACAGTATCAAAAGCTTTATATATATCAATGAATAAAATGAAACTGTTATCAGTCAAATATTCTCGATAATCAATTAAATCCAGGATTAATCTAATATTATTGCTAATATGTCTACCTTTCATAAACCCAGACTGGCATTCATCTATAATTGATGGAAGGCAAAGCTTAAGACGATGTGCAAAAATATGTGCAAACAGTTTTGCATCATTGTTAATTAAAGTGATTGGCCTCCAGTTTTCAATCAATAAGCAATCTTTATTGGGTTTAGGTATCAAGGTAATTAAACCTTGGCACATAGATGTAGGGAGTTTCCCAATCTCTATAGCTTCTTTAAATACAACCCCGATTCCAAAAAAGTTGGGACAAAGTACAAATTGTAAATAAAAACGGAATGCAATAATTTACAAATCTCAAAAACTGATATTATATTCAGAATAGAACATAGACAACATATCAAATGTAGAAAGTGAGACATTTTGAAATTTCATGCCAAATATTGGCTCATTTGAAATTTCATGACAGCAACACATCTCAAAAAAGTTGGGACAGGGGCAATAAGAGGCTGGAAAAGTTAAAGGTGCAAAAAAGGAACAGCTGGAGGACCAAATTGCAACTCATTAGGTCAATTGGCAATAGGTCATTAACATGACTGGGTATAAAAAGAGCATCTTGGAGTGGCAGCGGCTCTCAGAAGTAAAGATGGGAAGAGGATCACCAATCCCCCTAATTCTGCGCCGACAAATAGTGGAGCAATATCAGAAAGGAGTTCAACAGTGTAAAATTGCAAAGAGTTTAAACATATCATCATCTACAGTGCATAATATCATCAAAAGATTCAGAGAATCTGGAAGAATCTCTGTGTGTAAGGGTCAAGGCCAGAAAACCATACTGGGTGCCCGTGATCTTCGGGCCCTTTGACGGCACTGCATCACATACAGGCATGCTTCTGTATTGGAAATCACAAAATGGGCTCAGGAATATTTCCAGAGAACATTATCTGTGAACACAATTCACTGTGCCGTCCGCCATTGCCAGCTAAAACTCTACAGTTCAAAGAAGAAGCCGTATCTAAACATGATCCAGAAGCGCAGACATCTTCTCTGGGCCAAGGCTCTTTTAAAATGGACTGTGGCAAAGTGGAAAACTGTTCTGTGGTCAGACAAATCAAAATTTGAAGTTCTTTATGGAAATCAGGGACGCCGTGTCATTCGGATTAAAGAGGAGAAGGACGACCCAAGTTGTTATCAGCGCTCAGTTCAGAAGCCTGCATCTCTGATGGTATGGGGTTGCATTAGTGCGTGTGGCATGGGCAGCTTACACATCTGGAAAGACACCATCAATGCTGAAAGGTATATCCAGGTTCTAGAGCAACATATGCTCCCATCCAGACGATGTCTCTTTCAGGGAAGACCTTGCATTTTCCAACATGACAATGCCAAACCACATACTGCATCAATTACAGCATCATGGCTGCGTAGAAGAAGGGTCCGGGTACTGAACTGGCCAGCCTGCAGTCCAGATCTTTCACCCATAGAAAACATTTGGCGCATCATAAAACGGAAGATACGACAAAAAAGACCTAAGACGGTTGAGCAACTAGAATCCTACATTAGACAAGAATGGGTTAACATTCCTATCCCTAAACTTGAGCAACTTGTCTCCTTAGTCCCCAGACGTTCACAGACTGTTGTAAAGAGAAAAGGGGATGTCTCACAGTGGTAAACATGGCCTTGTCCCAACTTTTTTGAGATGTGTTGTTGTCATGAAATTTAAAATCACCTAATTTTTCTCTTTAAATTATACATTTTCTCAGTTTAAACATTTGATATGTCATCTATGTTCTATTCTGAATAAAATATGGAATTTTGAAACTTCCACATCATTGCATTCCGTTTTTATTTACAATTTGTACTTTGTCCCAACTTTTTTGGAATCGGGGTTGTACTAGCAACAAGAATTCGGCAATGTATTCTTGAAATACTTTAAAAAATTCACCTGTAAGACCATCATTACCAGGGGATTTATTGTTTTTAAGTCGATTAATACTTTTCTTAACTTCATCCAAAGATATATTCTGATCACATAGGTTTTTTTGAACCTGGTCTATTTGCCTCGCGTTGTTCCCTAAGGACGACAAGAAGGGGAATGCATTACAAGTCGTGTCTGGCTCTGTATATAATTTACTGTAGAATTCTTCAACAAAGTGAGATATTTCTTGGGGATTTTCAGAAATGGAGTTATTGATCTTTAATTGGTGTATGTTGTTAATGCTAGCATTTCTCTTTTCTAAGTTATGGAAGTATTTTGTGTTCTTTTCACCTTGTTCCAGCCATTTGCGTCTGGAGCGGACAAAGGCACCTCGCGCCAAGTTCTCATATATATTGTCTAACTGCAGCTGTAGATCAGACAGTTTATCAACATCTATTTGACATTTAACGTCCTTTTCATATATGGCTATTATCTCCTTGAGAATTTTTTCCTGTTGACTTCTTTTTACCCTGGCCATTTCCTTCCCTCTCATAATTGCAATGTTTCGAACCTGGAATTTAGTATATTCCCAATATTTTCCAAAAATTTGTTCTTCCTTAGCCTTATTCCAATTTTCAATAAGAATATTTTTTACGGTTTCCTTAAACACAGGATCTTTTAAAAGAGTATTGTTAAATTTCCACATATTAAACTTGTGTGTATTTTCCGAAGTAACCATTTGTAAAGATAGAGAGATAACCTTGTGATCTGACAGAATTGATGGATTAATTTCTGTTCCCGTCACCTTATCTATTAGCTCATTTGACACAAGCCAGAAATCAATCCTTGATTTTCTAGACATATCTTTGTTATTCCATGTGAATTGTGTTTGCAAAGGGTTTTTTGTTCTCCAAATATCGCAGCAATTTAAGTGCAAACATAAGTTTCTAAATTCACAATAAGATCCTCCTATGGGTCTTGGTGGGAAACAGTCTTTAAGGGGTTTCACTCTGGAAACGGTATGTGGACGACATATTGGAAAAAGTAAAGAGGGGACACACTCAACAACTCACCGACCATCTCAACACCATAGACAATACCGGCAATATAAAATTCACACATGAAGAAGAAACGGAGCAGTCAATAGCATTTTTGGATTTAAAAATACAACACACAGAAGATGGGGACATCAAAATAAAAGTACACAGAAAACCCACACATACCGACCAATATTTAAACTGGAATTCCGAACACCCCATAATGCACAAAATATCCGTAGTTAGAACATTACATGAACGCACAGCAATAATTACAGATCCACAGGACAAAGAACAGGAGGAACAACATATACAACACGCACTGAAGGCATGTCAATATCCACAATGGGCAATATCAAAAGGGGTGGAACAGGTTAAGAACAACAAAACACAGAAGAAAGAGAAAAAACAAACTAACAAACAAGAACACAGGGGAGTAGTTACATTACCATACATCAGGGGAATAACTGAACACATTCAAAGAGTAATGAGGAAACACAATGTTAACACACCTGTCAAACCACACACAACACTCCGTCAGATCTTGGTTCATCCCAAAGACAGAATACATCCAGACAACAGATGCAACACCATATATGAGATTCCATGTAAATTATGCAATAAAACTTATATTGGGGAGACAGGAAGGAGTTTCAACACAAGAAAACATGAACATAAGAAAGAGTGCGAAAAGGAGACAGCTACAAGACAAACCCGAACAATAAAAGAAAAGGCACAACAGGAAAATTATAAGTCAGCTATAACAGATCACTGTAAAAGGGAAAATCACATTATGGACTGGGGGAATGCCAGAGTCATCCGCACAGAAGATAACAAACATCAGCGCTGGATCAGGGAGGCCATAGAGATCCGTAAGCGAAGCCCGAGGACCATCAACCGGGATGAGGGAGCATACATGCTCTCCCATACCTGGAGTGACATCTTGCAGGGGACGAACAGACAGTATAAGGCGTGACCGACCTGTCAAACCAGACAGGAAGGCCACGCCTTCAGAAACAGCAGCTGATAAAAGATGCGTCACCAATTAACATCCGGTGACACTCTGAGGAAGACGGAAGTTGTACGTCGAAACATGTCAGGTAAACAAACCCAAAAATTAGATGTCTGATAAAAAAAAAAACTAACTAGTCTTTAAGGGGGTTACTAATAGAGTTCCAATCTCCTCCAAATATAAGTTTAGCATTAAGAAAGGCATTAGTTAGGGCCATAATTTGCTCTTCAAATTCTTCAAACAAATTCCTGTTTCTTACAGTACCATTGTAGCCATAAATGTTACCCAAAATAAAAAAGTCATTCATAAATTCTACAACAAGTATTAGCCATCTTCCAAAGTTGTCAGATATACTCTTACAGACTTTTCCTTTAAAAGAGCCTTTTAAAATTGCCACCCCAGCAGAATTGCCATCACCGTAAGACATCCAGAGGTCATCCCCCCATTGGTTTTTCCAAAATTTGAAGTCTGAAAGTAAAGCATGTGTTTCTTGAAGGAAATAAAAATCAGCCTTTAGATTTTTGCAAAATAAGAAGATAGCCTTCCTCTTAATCAGATCACGAATACCCCTAACATTGAATGAATATAATGAAAGTGCCGTAATGAGCACAAAGATAGAACCAGTCAAAAAAAAGGAAAAAAAAACTGACTTACTAGAACCAGTATAGATGAATTTCACCTTTGAAAAAACTGTTATGAACCATGAATTAAGTGGTAATTGAACTTGTCTGACTTAAAAAGTGTCAGTTTTACTGATATAAAACAAGTCATGAGCTATCAGTAACCAAAGTATCATAATGGAAAAAATAATTAAGGCTACTATCCTAGAGTTAAGAGGTAATATTATTTTCTTTTGTCAACCTCAATAGTTTTTGGAATGTACTTTAAAGCAAGTGCTGACTTCAAGTGCAGTAATCAGTTGTAGGAAAAGTAGCCTGTAAGATATAAAACAAAACTAAAGCAAATAGCAGACCTATTGAAGGCCTACTCGAAGTGAGAATCAAGCATATTTCATTCCCAAGCCCTGATTTCTTTGCCATCAATCATAGCATTTGCACCAACGTAGAAAGCTTTTTTTTCCTTCTTTGCGAGCCCTTTCGACCTGTGGCCACAGCCAGTTGCGTGCCTCCTTATCCTTGGCAGTGAGGTCTTCTCCAAACTTGAGCTTATTATTTTTGAGGAAGTTGGAGCCCTTCGCGCATTTCCACACCAGGTCCCGTGTAGATCTCATTGTGAAACGAGTGATGACTGCACGTGTTTTTCCATCTTTCTTATTGCCGATCCTGTGGGAAACGTCTACTCGAAACTGTAGATCCTCGCCGTTGCTGTCACTCGGAACAATGGCTTTACAAATGTTCATAACACGATCCTTTACTACTTCTCCCTCAATTTCCTCAAGTCCATATAGTCTTAAGTTCCATCTACGATGGTAATGCTCCAATTCATTCACTTTTTCGTCTAGCTTTGTAAGTTTGCCCTCATGCTTCTCATTAGTTTGCTTCACTAGGGTCACATCGGCTTTAACCGTCTGAATCTCTCTTGCCAGAAATTCTGTAGAATCTTTCAGATAATCAATCGAGTCAGCATTTTTCTTGATCAAATAGGCCAGAGAATCCGCATTTTCTTTCAATCTTTCCGCTACCAACCTCACGATGTTGTCTTGCAGTTCGGATAGTGTAGGCTCCATCTTCCCCTTTTTCATAGCAGGAGTGGAAGGAGCAGAATCGGGAAGAAGTACGAGTTCAGCTTGAGCATATGTATGTCCATTTATAACAGTAATATCCATTCCCTCTGCGTCTTGCATTAAGGAAGTGAAGGAGAGATTTTTTTTTGCCTTGCCTTGCTCTCTTGACCTCTTGTCTGTCATGGTAGATTAGCAATATAGCCTATATTATATAGGCTAAACGAATGAAAAAAAATTGACGTCGTAGGCTACTGAAAGTTTAAACAAAATTTGTTCATAAAATCCAAAATATAGTAACAAGTAACAGTACTGTCAATTCGGTAAGTTCAGAAAAAGTAAAGTCAAAGTTAAGGTGAAGTATTCATCATCAACTGATTAAGCATGCGTTATTCCGACTGCCTCAGTCGCCATCTTTTTTCCGTCGTTTCGGGAGATTTTATGTCATGTTCATGTCGCGTGCATTGCGTTTTTGTTGAACACAACTTCAAAATAAAAGCAATGCACATTCAGTCCATGCATGGGGTAAAATTAGAAAATACATTTATTTTGGAATTTCTAATTAACCTTACGTGGGCCGGTCAGAATGAACTAAAGGGCCGCATGCGGCCCGTAAAATGCCCAGGTCTGCTTTACATACACTCAAACATAGCACAAGAAAGGGTTCAACAACAGGCAATCACAGCAGCTTGGTGAAGTTCTAAAATCACATCGGTGTCAGACCTATGGGCCTACCCCCCTTTTTTTCTTCCTCGGATCTGCATCACTCTCATTATTGACCGACGGAAATCCGTCGTAGCGACGGAAAACATTAATCCATGCATGTGGGATGGAAAGCTGCGTCTTCGGGAATTTTATCAAAATCCAAGTCAAGACAGTTTGTAATGTTCGGATACGTCTCTGCACTCACCCCTCAACTCCAGCCACTGCCGAAGGCTGTTTCAGTAAGTATTCCACCGTATGCTGGTGAAATTCTGTGTTTTTTCATGCTTCACAGAAGATATGTGCATATAACAAGTCTTACGTGTCGACGATTTAGTTTTTTTTCAACAGTTTCGGCCGAGTTTTCTTCTTCGGTACTGCTGGATGATAACACTACTATTCCGGTGGCGGCCATGCCACTAAACACAACTGGGAGCTACCAGCGACCCGATTCGTCCAGTCTGATGAAGTTTCAACCGTGGCACCTCTCGCGAGCCAAAGTGTTATTACGCCTGCCGAATATGTACATACGCCTTGGAGATACTAGTTCTTCATTAAATGTTGCGATCTAAGAAATGAGCGCGATTCTGTGACGCGAACTTTTTGTTGTAATCTTACCACAACTCATTCTTTTTTATGAACTGAAGCATGTGTGGTTCGGAGAGGTCGGAGCGGGATCCCTTTTCGGAAGGACTTTTCGAGGTTCACCTTATGGCCTATGGGGTCCAATCTATGTATTGTATCGAAGACAAAAAGTAGAAAGCAGCCTATTAGATAATAGTACTCATTCAAGTTGAAAGTAAGTGATAGATTACATGAACAAAATTTTAAAAATTAAAATCTAGCACTGGTCTTATTTTTTCTGTCAAGTTAAGCACCTGTGAGAACCAAAAAGCAAACCCATGTAAGATTCTAGATCTGCTCCATAATCCTCATATTACCAAGCCTAGACTCTAAGGCAGACCTGGGCATTTTACAGCCCGCGGGCCGCATGCGGCCCTGTAGTTCATTCTGACCGGCCCGTGTAAGGTTAATTAGAAATTCCAAAATAAATATATTTTCTAATTTTACCCCATGCATGGACTGAATGTGCATTGCTTTTATTTTGAAGTTGTGTTCAACAAAAACGCAATGCGCGCGACATGAACATGACATAAAATCCCCCGAAACCTAATCCCGCGATAACTACTTCCGTAGAGCTGGTCAAGATGGCGGCGTGAGTAGTCGAACTTTGTCGAGCTCTCAGCACCACTTTTAATTTTACTGTTTATATGGTCACTTATATGAGTAGATACTTCTACAAAAGAAAAGCTATAAGTTGGAACCTTTGAACCTTGGAAATGAATACTGCACAAAAAAGATCAAGTGAACAAAGTGAGGAAGAAACCTTATGCAGCATGAATGGAATCTTCAACGACCACAGCTACGATGGCCAGGATTTACGTGTGGACGACCGGCATGAATTTCCTGAGTTGCCTGCCACACCAAGTAAGCCTCCTCTTGCAAAAAAGCCAGCTCGTGAACAGGTCAGGAAAGATAATTGTGGCAGCGGGGGCGTGGTCAAGCGCCGGTCTGTGACAGGAGGGCGGAGTCAGGGAAGGTAAGTGGCAAGAATCACTACACCTGAGAGCAATTAACCTGTGTTTGTGTGTCTTCCCAGTGACCGCGCCCTATATGAGGAGGGAGAGCGAGAGCAGAGGGAAGTCTCTCCCGCACCCGATGACTTGCGTGTGTGTGTATGCATGTGGCTGGGAGAGTGTGTGCGAAACTGAAAAGTTGAGCAATAAAAATGCTATTGTGAACCTGATCTCTGTCCTGCCGTCCTCTGTGCTCCACCCACCAATAGTGAACCGCTACAGTGGTGTCGAAACCCGGGATCTGGAGCACAGCAGTCTCACAGCCCCATGGAGTCCTCCCCGTTTGCTGAACTGGTCCACGCCCTCGCCACGGCCCAGCAAAGCCAGCACCAGGTGCTACTCACCCTCCGAAAGGAGCAAGAAGAGCAGTTCGAGGCCCTGGTGTTGGCCCAACAAGAAGATCGACAGGCGTTCCGGCACCTCCTCACGTCGGCGGGGTCCACCAGCGCTCCTACCACGGGCCCGTCTCCCCTCACTGTCACCAAGATGGGCCCGCAGGACGACCCCGAGGCGTTCCTCACGTTATTTGAACAGGTCGCCGAAGCTTCGGGGTGGCCGATGGAGCAGCGCGCGGCGCACCTTCTCCCCCTGCTAACGGGAGAGGCACAGCTGGCCGCGCTACAGCTCCCCACCGACCGCCGGCTGGCCTACGCGGACCTCCGCCGGGCCGTCCTCCAGCGCGTGGGGTGCACACCGGACCAACAGCGCCAGCGCTTCCGCGCGCTGCGGTTGGAGGAAGTCGGCCGGCCGTTCACGTTCGGCCAGCAGCTCCGGGACGCCTGCTGGCGGTGGTTGAGGGCCAACGATCGCGACGCCGAGGGAATCGTCGACCAGGTGGTACTGGAACAGTTCATCGCCCGCTTACCAGCAGGAACCGCGGAGTGGGTCCAGTGCCACCGCCCGGCGTCGCTGGATCAGGCAGTCGAGCTGGCGGAGGATCATCTGGCGGCTGTCCCGGCGGCAGGACAGCAGATGGCATCATCTCCTCTCTCCTCTTCTCTCTCTCTCTCTCTCCCCCTCCTCCTGTGTCCCGTCCTCGCCCCATTCCCACACCGCGGAGGCGGGGGCCGGCTCCACCCCAGCCGGCCTGCCGCACCCGCGGTGCCCTCCCGTTTCTCCCTTCTGTGTCTGTCTCTCCCCCACCTCAGGTGAGTGAGCCCCAGATCACCGGTGCAGAGGGAAAGCCCGGGCCGGTTTGCTGGCGCTGCGGGGAGCCGGGCCACCTTCAACAGCAGTGCACAGCAATGGAAGTGGGCGCGGTGGTTCGGATCCCCAACGCACCAGAGGCCGCCCTCGATCGGGCCGGAGCGTATCGCATACCGGTGAGTATCCAAGGGGCTACATATCAGGCGTTGGTGGATTCTGGTTGTAATCAGACCTCAATTCGCCAAAGCCTGGTTCAAAACGAGGCATTGGGGGGAGCACAAGGGGTGAAAGTGTTGTGTGTGCACGGGGATGTTCACCGCTACCCTTTGGTGTCGGTCCACATTATTTTCAGAGGGGAAAAATTTACAGTGAAGGTGGCGGTTAATCCTCGCCTTACCCACGCCTTAATTTTGGGGACTGATTGGCCGGGATTTCGGGGTTTAATGACGCGCCTAGTAGAGAGTGGGTCCTGCCATTTGACAGGGGGAGGTCCCAGTGTCGCTTTGGCGGGAGCAGCTGTCACAGAGCCGTCTACGTCATCTCCGCGTCAGAGTGAGGAGCCGCCGGCTCCTCCTCTCTCTCTTGGGGAATCCCTCGCGGATTTCCCATTAGAGCAGTCGCGAGACGAGACTCTGCGGCATGCGTTTGACCAAGTGAGAGTAATCGATGGTCAAACGCCCCCGCCGAACGCCACCCCGTCCTTCCCCTACTTCGCGATTATGAAAGATAGATTATACTGAGTGACGCAGGACACTCAAACTAAGGAGCGAGTCACGCAGCTTTTAATTCCGAAGAGCTGCCGGGAATTGGTATTCCAGGTGGCTCACTTTAATCCCATGGCTGGACACTTGGGGCAGGATAAAACACTAGCCCGAATAATGGCCCGATTCTATTGGCCGGGGATTCGCGGCGATGTCTGTAGGTGGTGTACGGCATGCCGCGAATGCCAGTTAGTAAACCCAGCAGCCATTCCAAAAGCGCCTTTGCGCCCTCTACCGTTAATCGAGACCCCGTTTGAGAGAATTGGGATGGATCTCGTCGGGCCATTAGATCGGTCAGCATGAGGGTACCGCTTTATATTAGTTCTGGTGGACTATGCAACGCGATACCCGGAAGCAGTGCCTCTGCGCAATATCTCAGCACGCAGTATTGCAGAGGCACTCTTCCGCGTTATCTCCCGAGTTGGAATCCCAAAAGAGATTCTGACTGATCAAGGCACTATGTTTATGTCACGAACACTGCGCGAACTGTATGGGTTATTGGGGATTAAGCCGATCCGCACCAGCGTGTATCACCCACAAACGGACGGTTTAGTGGAACGGTTCAACCGCACCCTCAAAAATATCATTAAGAAATTTGTAAGTGAGGACGCACGTAATTGGGATAAGTGGCTCGAACCCTTGCTGTTCTCAGTGCGAGAGGTCCCCCAAGCCTCCACGGGGTTCTCCCCGTTCGAATTATTATATGGGCGTAAGCCGCGCGGCATCCTGGACGTGCTGCGGGAAAATTGGGAGGAGGGACCTTCACAAAGTAAGAATGAAATTCAGTACGTTATGGACCTGTGCGCAAAACTCCACACACTCACCCACCTAACTCAGGAGAATTTGCGGCAGGCCCAGGAACGGCAAGCCCGCCTGTACAACAAGGGTACGCGCCTTAGAGAGTTCACACCGGGAGATAAGGTACTCATACTGTTGCCCACGTCGAGCTCCAAATTGATCGCTAAGTGGCAAGGACCCTTTGAGGTCACACGGTGAGTCGGGGACGTCGACTATGAGGTGAGGCGAATGGGCAGGGGTGGGGCGCTACAGATTTACCACCTCAATCTGCTTAAACTCTGGAACGAGGAGGTCCCCGTGGCGTTGGTGTCGGTGGTTCCGGAGAAGGCGGAGCTGGGGCCGGAGGTTCAAAAAGGGACATTGGCATCACGTACCTCTCCGGTCCCCTGTGGAGACCACCTCTCCCCGACCCAACTCACGGAGGTCGCCCAGTTGCAGACCGAGTTTTCGGATGTGTTCTCGCCCCTGCCCGGTCGCACTAACCTCATAGAGCACCACATAGAGACGTCCCCGGGGGTGGTAGTGCGTAGCCGCCCTTACAGGCTACCCGAACACAAAAAAAAGGTGGTTCGGAAAGAACTTCAGACCATGCTCGAAATGGGCATCGTCGAGGAGTCCCACAATGACTGAAGCAGCCTGGTGGTCTTGGTACCCAAGGCCGACGGGTCGTCCGGTTCTGTGTGGACTATAGAAAAGTCAACGCGGTGTCTAAATTCGATGCGTACCCAATGCCTCGTATTGATGAGTTGCTCGATCGACTCGGCACTGCTCGCTTTTATTCGATGCTGGATTTGACAAAGGGATATTGGCAGATCCCCTTGACTCCGCTATCCCGAGAAAAAACGGCCTTTTCCACACTGTTTGGTTTACACCAATTCGTCACCCTTCCGTTTGGGCTGTTTGGGGCGCCCGCTACGTTTCAGCGGCTGATGGACAGAGTCCTCCGCCCTCACGCCACTTACGCAGCCGCGTATTTAGACGACATTATCATCTATAGTAATGACTGGCAGCGGCACCTCGAACATCTGCGGGCCGTCCTTAGGTTGCTGAGGCGAGCGGGGCTCACAGCCAACCCAAAGAAGTGTGCGACTGGGCGGGTGGAAGTACGGTATCTGGGCTTCCACTTGGGCAACGGGCAGGTGCGTCGCCAAATTAATAAGACGGCAGCAATTGCAGCCTGCCCGAGGCCCAAGACCAAAAAGGGGGTGAGACAGTTCCTGGGGCTGGCTGGCTATTATCGTAGGTTTATACCTAATTATTCGGACGTCACCAGCCCGCTGACTGATCTCACTAAAAAGGGGGCACCAGATCCGGTCCAGTGGACGGAGCAGTGCCAGCGGGCTTTCTCGGAGGTAAAGGCTGCACTGTGTGGGGGGCCACTTCTACACTCCCCTGACTTTTCTCTCCCCTTTATGTTACAGACCGATGCGTCGGACAGAGGGCTGGGGGCGGTTTTGTCCCAGGAGGTGGAGGGGGAGGACCGCCCTGTCCTGTATATCAGCAGGAAGCTGTCAGTGCATGAGGGGCGCTACAGCACCATAGAGAAAGAGTGTTTGGCCATCAAGTGGGCAGTTCTCGCCCTCCGGTACTACCTGCTGGGGCGCCCTTTCACCCTCTGTTCGGACCACGCGCCCCTCCAGTGGCTCCACCGCATGAAAGATGCCAACGCGTGGATCACCCGTTGGTATCTGGCACTCCAACCCTTTAATTTCAAGGTGGTCCACAGGCCGGGGGCGCAGATGGTCGTGGCGGACTTCCTCTCCCGTCAAGGGGGGGGGGGGGGGGGAAGTCGGCTGCAGGCCGGACGGCCGCCCGGCCTGAGTCGGGCGGTGGGGGTATGTGGCAGCGGGGGCGTGGTCAAGCGCCGGTCTGTGACAGGAGGGCGGAGTCAGGGAAGGTATGTGGCAAGAATCACTACACCTGAGAGCAATTAACCTGTGTTTGTGTGTCTTCCCAGTGACCACGCCCTATATGAGGAGGGAGAGCGAGAGCAGAGGGAAGTCTCTCCCGCACCCGATGACTTGCGTGTGTGTGTATGCGTGTGGCTGGGAGAGTGTGTGCGAAACTGAAAAGTTGAGCAATAAAAACGCTATTGTGAACCTGATCTCTGTCCTGCCGTCCTCTGTGCTCCACCCACCAATAGTGAACCGCTACAATAATGTAAGCTTGGACAAAGTGATTTCTGATGACTCGGTCCGTGCCCTGGCAAAGCTGATCAACTCAAGAAGTGATGCACTTGAAAAAATGCTGGAGGCGGTGCACATGGACATGCAAACTCTGAACGAAAAAGTGAACAGCATCGAAAAGCGTGTAGAAGACTATGAAGTGGCGGGAAAGGACTGCAGGAACCGGGTGTCAAATCTGGAGCGGTATGGGCGACGTTGGAACCTGATACTGTATGGTGTGCCAGAGCCTGAGAAGGAAAATGTTAAGGAAAACATAATGGATGAGGTAACCAACATTTGTCAAGAAACGCTTCCTTCAGAGAAAGAAAAACTAGCAGATGCTATAGACGTTGCTCACAGACTGGGGAAAAACAAGCTCACTGATTCGAAGCCGCATGGCATCATCCTCCGGTTCATCTCCCGTCGGCTAAGGGATGCAGTGTGGAAGGCAGCCAAGAAAAACTCCTTCCTCCAGGACAACGGTCTCCGCTTTGCCGAGGATTTAACTAAAGAGGACAGAGACAATCGTAAGAAACTGTGGCCAAAAATCAAAGCTGCACGGGATAATGGGAAAAATGCCTACTTTGTAGGTGGTAAGGGTTTCATTGAAGCGTCTGAAATTCATAGTTAAACTTAGTGTTAACTAATCTACACTCACTACTCGCATTATGGTTGATTTCTTTTTTGTATTTTACACATACCTCTGCATTGTTTTTCAATTCACATGGAGTCATCCTCAAGAGGTCTTCTGTTGAACTTCGGTTGAATGAGCCATTGGTTCACGTTAGGCTCACTACTTTTTTATCACTCATCCGTATTTCACCAACTTCACACGTATATCAAAGGATTATAACTTCTCACAAAATGTTCAAATTTTAGTTTAAACGTGAGGGGTCCAATAAGCTATAAATAGATTCAGCAATTCGGTGCTGAGCTCGATATTAAGATTCCAATCCACTAACAAAAACAAAACGCTTTAGCAATCTATTGCTTGTTCTGTTTAGAGTTGTTAATCTGTCTCTGTCTTTCATATCACTCAATGCTAGGGGGTTACGTAACAATGTCAAGCGCAAAGCTTTATTTCTTTTTGCTAAGCAGTTTAAATCAGATTTTCTTTTTCCAAGAGTCTCACTCTACTTTAAATGATGACAACTTCTGGAGATCACAATGGGGTAACTCAATATGGCTCTCTCATGGCACAGAACGGTCGGCTGGGGTAGCCACTTTGAAAAACCGTTTTAGCGGGGAAATTTTGAGAACAGAATGCGATCCTGTGGGTCATTTTATTTGTCATGCCATTAAGTGCAACGACAAAATAATATTAATTGCCAACATATATGGGTAGAACAACAGAACAGAAAATGTAAACCTACTATTATCTATAGAAAACATACTAGTAAGCTGGCTTAACTCTTTCCCTAATGCCATATTGTTGTTAGGGGGAGACTTTAATATGGTGTTGAATAGCGAGCTGGATAAATGGCCTTCTGGGCACCGTAACAGATCTAACACATTTCTCCAATGTTTTATGGATAAATTTAATTTAGAAGATATTTGGAGAGAAAAACACCCATCTGATAAGATATACACGTGGAGTAACAAAACAGGTTCTTGTAAGTCTAGAATAGATTTCTGGTTAATTTCTAAGAACTTAAATAAGGAAGTGGTAGAGGTTGAAGTCATCGGCGTCGCCAGGGGTATTTTACTGGGGCACGTGCCCCAGTATAGATCTGTAGTGCCCCAGTAAAAAAAATCCAGTGACGAAACGCTCTGAATTTTAAACTTGGGAATAGCTGCAATTTAATTAATTCATAACGTGGGGTAGGCTAACCGATGCGCGAAGAAGACCATCTACAATGCTTTTACATTGGTAGTTTTGGCTGGCCTCGCGCACACTAAGCAATGTGAAAAAAGTGTGCGCGTGACATGAGTAACATCTTGGTTGCTATGGGGACCGCAGACTCCAGCAGCCCTCAGATGCAATGAAATTCAGAGCAGGGGAAACCATCTCTCCGTGTTTTTCAACTGTTTACAGGTTAGTAGACAGTAATTCCACTGTCATTTTTGTAACACACACACACACACACACACACACACACACACACACACACACACACACACACACACACACTGGTGCTTTTAGAGGCTTTTGGATTGTGTTTAGAGATGTTCAATGCTGAAAATGCGTGTGCTTACAAAGATATGTTTGGTGATTTAAAAGGTATCAAGTGTGAATACTGTTGGCCATTAAGTACTCTTGGTTGAGTTTAAAAACTCGGCGGTGTTGTATTGTATGTTAATATGTTCTTTTACAATATTACCAACAGTATAAGTATTACATTGCTATTATCACAAATGTTGCAAATATTCATACTGTTATTATTAAATGATTGACCTGGATTCAGTGTCCTCGTAATCATTTTGAGTTTTACAGCTCTAGTGACTAGTTTTAAGCAGGCCGTTTCTAAATATAAATATCAATATATAAATATATATTACATAAAATATAATATATATTACATAAAATGTAATATATATTATATAAAAAATATAAATATAAATATAAATATAGTGCAAAATTTTTAGCTCGCGCGCTTCGTGCGCTCGCATACATTTCCTGTGCCCCTTTTGTGCCCCAGTATGGTCTTGGGTCTAGTGACACCCCTGGTTGAAGTATGCCGTACCCCTCTTACAGACCATAAAGCAATACACATTAAATTAAATCTCTGCCCTTCTAAACTAACCACACACTCTATATGAAGGAGAGCAACAACAGACAGACTATGAAGGAGAGCAACAACAGACAGACAGAGGAGGGGAGAGCAACAACAGAGACAGACAATGAAGGAGAGCAACAACAGACAGACAGACAATGAAGGAGAGCAACAACAGACAGACAGACAATGAAGGAGAGCAACAACAGACAGACAGAGGAGGGGAGAGCAACAACCGAGACAGACGGTGAAGGAGAGCAACAACAGACAGAGGAGGGGAGAGCAACAACAGAGACAGACAATGAAGGAGAGCAACAACAGAGACAGACAATGAAGGAGAGCAACAACAGAGACGGACAATGAAGGAGAGCAACAACAGAGACGGACAATGAAGGAGAGCAACAACAGAGACGGACAATGAAGGAGAGCAACAACAGAGACGGACAATGAAGGAGCGCAACAACAGAGACGGACAATGAAGGAGCGCAACAACAGAGACGGACAATGAAGGAGAGCAACAACAGAGACGGACAATGAAGGAGAGCAACAACAGAGACGGACAATGAAGGAGAGCAACAACAGACAGACAATGAAGGAGAGCAACAGAAACAGGCAGTGGAAGAGAGAAACAACAGATAGACAATAAAGGAGAGCAACAGAGACAGACAATGAAAGAGAGCAACAACAGACAACTGAGGTGAGCAACAGAGATAGACAATGAAGTCACAGCACAGTTGTAGGAAGATAACAATAATAAGTTAGACAACAGAGAACTTATAAGGCCAAGAAAAAATACGTTTGTTTCCTATTACATCTTGAAAAAAATAGGGTAGGTAGGTAGGTAGGTCTTTTTATTTTATTTTTTTTTATCACACAAAATACCGGGTAGGTAGTTTTTTTTTTTTAAATAAATTTTAGGTGTGGGACAAACAGTGGCACATAGTGGGGAAGTGTCATTCTGTGACTCAACCATCCAGAACCAGGCCTAAGAAAACCAGTGAAGCTTGTGGAATACGGGATTCGGAGCCCATGGATAAAATATGGAGTGCTCGGACGCTTAAAGGAACTATAAACATAACAACTACAAATGTTGTTGATAGCTAACATTTTTTGAAACTCCGGCTTCCGTTTACATTCAAATGTCAGTGCCCGCAAGCCAAAATTGCTGAGCAGGCTTTCCAACGTGACTTCCATCGTGATATCGATACCGCCGTTAGCCTGGGCGCTGTGTGTATACCATACTGTTTGCATGACTCGTCCAGCGGAGGATGATAATGTTCGTGGAGTTCTTTTACAGTTGAAAACTTGTAAAATGAACTTATTGTCTTACAATCTTCCGTGTGGTCGCAACCCATCACGGTAATCGAGAACACTTCGTTGGCCACCATGATGCCTAGCGTTGTGTACAACACAAGCCGGAGTTTCCCAGAAAGAGGTCATGACGTCAGATTGAGGCCGTGAGAAATCAATGAGTGTTTCTTCTCCGATATATGCGTTTTAGAATTAGTCACTTGTCAGATCGACAATATTATGCAAATCCTAATGCAGATATATTTTTTTTTCAAAATTTATTATTGGTCGGCGAAAATACTTTTTTTTTTTTAAACATCTAACAAAAAAGTCTAGGTTCGGGGCATTTTTTTAAACGGTCGGTCGGGTAACCGGAAACAAACAATTATTTTTTTCTTGGCCTAACAAATACAGGGTACGGGAGTAGGGGGCCAGATGAAGTCCACTTTTGGGGAAAAAAGATCCCCCCCCCCCAATGCTGGCTACGGGCCTGTGCCTATATTGCCTATGCCACGGGCCGGCTCTGGGTTCACCTTATGGTCTACCAGTAAAATTCCTACTGACAGCTTAGCAAAACTACTGACAAGATACTGCAAGACTACTGACAGGGCAAATTTGGGGTAAACAGGTCTGCAACATGACACTGTTGGCACGCTGATGAGCAGTAAGAACAGCCTGTGCGGTATTACGGCAGGACGGTGCATCGGCCTCTGAGAATCTCAGCAACCAGTGATAACTTGAGGAGCAGACTGCCTGACATTCCAAAGTACCCAAGGGCAAATAAAACCTTTTCTTTGTCACTGACTGAGCAAATTTTGTGTCCATCACAGAAGATCTTTTGTATGTTTAGCGTGCTTCTTAAGAAGTGCCCAGGGTTGCATCTCAAAAATGCCTTAAATTTTTAAACTGGAGTTTACGTATTTCTTTGTCATTACAAAAAGCAATGTATGAGCCAGTGTTAAGTCACACTATACTTTTTGGATAGTTTAGGTACATGTGTAGGATAAATAGGTTTTGTGTGTTAAGTAGTGAACTGTAATTAGTAATTGCATGTATATATGATTGTGAGCAAAACACTAGTTATTGTCTAAGGTAGAATTTTTTTACTCAGTTAGTTTTGATTTGTAGAGTCAAGGTGGGGAAGATGGATTCTTTGTGTAGGACATACTGTAGTGTATACCAAGAACCTGTACATAAAGTTCCCAAGAAGGTGTTCTGGTCTTGGATCAGGTTTATAGAGTCAACTTGATTTAGCAAAGAAAATTCTAATTAGGCTTATATAGTACCTGTCAAAAGTTTTGACCCACCTGTTAAAAATGAGTGAATACACCAAAACTGCTGGCTACCTCATATGGGGGGGGACAAATAAAGCAATGACTAAACCTTGTATAGAACGTTTTATTTATTCAAAGTAGCCTTGATGAAAGCTTTGCGTGGCAGCTTCATTAGATAGCCACATGTGCTGTTTTTCCTAAGTGCTAAATTTATTTATTTTTTTTAAATTGTCTAGAGGCATTTCATTCTTTCACACTTAAAAATCATTTAAAGATTCATGCATCGGCATCGACAATTTATTTTCTTGAAATCGCATTTAAATCTGAAGCATTGATCATTAGAAATGGTTGTGTCCAAGCTGGTAATAAAGTACATCTGGGAGAAGTTTCGGCTCTGTTTGCCCAGAGGAGCCAAGTGATCGGAATCAATAGGTAATAAGACTGACCTAAGACCAGCACTGTTTTACTCCATGTTTTATATTAGGCATCGAAGTGGCCTCAGTTTCCACTGCTTTAAATTTGAACATCTGTTTCAGTTGTATTTTACAAACACGATGTTGCACGACAAACCCAGTTACAAATTTATTTGGTGGTTTGTGTGTTTTGGGCTCAGCATTCCGAATGAAAATATGTAGCCTGTACGTTGACAGTAATTCATCTCGGGACACCGTGCCATCAGTGGTGTGGGTTTGTACATTTGAGAAAATGCATCTCTGTTGCTTGTTATAAACTGGAAACTAGTGATGGCCGTGCTGAAGTTCAGTCTCGGTATTGTTATGCTGAAACATTAAAGCCACTTTTTGGTGCCTTTTTGTCTGAATAATCAACACAAAGAAAACCTGGAAAATGCTTGGAATACTTGTGAACCATATTTGTTGACCTGCAAGGAAGCTTTTGATATTTCTGTTTTCCACCTCGTGTGTGATGTGTATATGAGGATTTTGTTGAATGCATCTCTCTTTGGATGAGAACAGCAAGGCTTCTCAGTGCCATACAAAAAAATTCTTATTTTTTTATGAATGTTTTTGCTTACTGCTATTAATAATGTGGACTTTTTTTGGGGGGAGGGGGGGCTTGATGTGGATCCATCTGGCCATTCTGTTTGAGTCTTTTGTTTGGTCTGAAAATTGGGGGGGTTGTTGTTGTTTTTGTTTTTTAGTTCTGGGTATGGTGTCATATATATTTCTTTCTTTTAAATCTGTTTTTTTCTGTTTGCCA
Organism: Neoarius graeffei; assembly: GCF_027579695.1. Taxonomy (NCBI): domain Eukaryota; kingdom Metazoa; phylum Chordata; class Actinopteri; order Siluriformes; family Ariidae; genus Neoarius; species Neoarius graeffei. Next base: position 76,039,705 of record NC_083577.1, read on the forward strand.
TGACTGTTTTGTGTGTTCCACTGATATTGCTTCATTATTTAAATGGGGTCAAACTGGTCCAAATGCATTTGCATGTTCATATGCCTGCTTTTCTTAAGCACAAAGGTTAGTGACCTCGTGCAAAACTAAGAGCTAAGCTTGGGAAACGATCCAATCCTTGGTAAATGTACCCTATTGAGTGGTGTTTTTCTAGCACAGTCTGAAAGTGATTTCAGGCTTTGGGGAATCTAAATGGGGAATCCTAAAGTGGTTCCATGTTCACAAACCCTTTTTTTTTGCTTTTTTTTTAAAATAAACTTTGTATTCTGTCTTTTATATCTTTTTGTACCAATAGTATTTTTGTGTAAGTTAAAGACTGAATAAAGCTTTTGAAATATAATAAAGTATGTGTTGGTTCATCACAGTGGTTAGCACTGTTACCTCACAGCAAGAAGGTCCTGGGTTCGAGCCCAATGGCTGGTGTTTGTATGTTCTCCCTGTGTCTGGGTGGTTTTCCTCCGGGTGCTCTGGTTTCCACGACAGCCCAAAAACTGCAGGTTAGGCTAACTGGTGGCTCTAAATTGACTGTACCGGTAGGTGTGAGTTTGTCTCTGTGTGTTAGTCAAGTCAAGTTTATTTGTATAGCGCTTTTAACAATAAACATTTTCGCAAAGCAGCTTTACAGAATTTGAACGACTTAAAATATGAGCTAATCTATCCCCAATGAGCAAGCCTATGGCGACGGTGGCAAGGTAAAACTCCCTCAGACGACATGAGGAAGAAACCTCGAGAGGAACCAGGCTCAAAAGGGAACCCATCCTCATTTGGGCGACAACAGACATCAAGTCAGCTTCATTGATGGTATAAACCCCCACCGACTGAAACCCAAGCACAAAACTGTTCACAACAACCATAGTCCTAAAGTCAGCAAGTCAACTGCAGTCCCCAGCCAAAAAACACCACTCCAAGAGTCCAGAGCGTCCTCCAGGCGCGACCCCCAACTGTCCACATGGAGCCGCCCTCCACAGGAGGGTTGCGATGAGACTCCAACTAGACACAGGGCGCCAGGATGGATCAGGCAGGTCCAAGGAGCAGAAGAGGTCAGTATCTCGATCCCAAGACTGACATGTAACTCAGAGGGACAGATTTGGGGGGGGGGGGACACAGGTTAAAAAAAAACACAGGTTAGCCCTGAGGGCAGCATGGTGGTGTAGTGGTTAGCGCTGTTGCCTCACAGCAAGAAGGTCTGGGTTCGAGCCCCGTGGCCCGGCGAGGGCCTTTCTGTGTGGAGTTTGCATGTTGTCCGCGTGGGTTTCCTCCGGGTGCTCCGGTTTCCCCCACAGTCCAAAGACATGCAGGTTAAGTTAACTGGTGACTCTAAATTGACCGTAGGTGTGAATGTGAGTGTGAATGGTTGTCTGTGTCTATGTGTCAGCCCTGTGATGACCTGGTGACTTGTCCAGGGTGTGCCCCGCCTTTCACCCGTAGTCAGCTGGGATAGGCTCCAGCTTGCCTGCGACCCTGTAGAACAGGATAAAGCGGCTAGAGATAATGAGATGAGATGAGGTTAGCCCTGTTACCCCTTTTCCACCAAATCAGTTCCAGGGCTGGTTCGGTGCTGGTGCTGGTTCACAACTCATTCAACTTGCGAGCCAGCTGAGAACCAGTTTGCTTTTCCATAGCTCGCGGTGCTAAGCGAAGCCACGTCATTACGTCGCTGTATGTGTCAGTTACGTCGCTACGTTTGCATAAACCTTGGCGCAAATATTGAAGCAAAAACAACACGAAAGAAGCAGCAGCAGCAACAACAACAATAATAATAATAATAGATGACTTCGCGTTTGTACAGCTGCTGCTTCTCGTCGCTTAAAAATGGCGATCTTTCACGGTCTTGTTATTGTTGTTGGTCTTAACAACTCTGCCCCCCCGCTGACGTAAGCGGTTCTTTCCTCTGACCCAGCAGAGAGTTGGTGCTAGCCTGGAACCGGTTTTTCTGGCCCCAGAGCCAGTTCTTTGTCAGTGGAAACAGAAAACCTGGTTCCGGCCCCGAACCAGCCCTGGAACTGCTTTGGTGGAAAAGGGGCACCAGTGAAGCTGGTTTGGCATTGACTAGGAGACCAAATCTGGCCACTGGGAGACCAGTAACTATGTTAAGAAATGGATGGTGCATCACTCACTCCACTGACAAGGAAAGGTACAGGTTGATCACCTCTTTTTGTTTTTTCTCAGAGTGTATCACCTGATGGCAAGGGAAAATAAAATGTAATAATGTGAAAAGTGAAGGAGATTCAGACTTGAGGGACCTTGGAAGGCACTAGGAAAGACAGAAAAAGGAGGGGGGAGGAGGAGGAGGAGGAGGAGGAGGAGGAAAGGCACTTTGGGGCTCCTCTTTTGTCCGTGCTTATTTAGAGCCCTGTTGGCCACGGGAGGAACAGCACATGGACCCAGGGGTGCCGCTAGAAATCTTGGGCCCTATGAAAGATTACAATTTAGGGCCCCCCCTCCCGGTAAAATTTTCAAGCTCAAGCAACTGAATTTGAAGTCTGTTTTTGGCTGCCACTTCGCATGTGATCAGCTACCTAGCAAATTTAGGTGATACAATTATTTGGTATATGAACATTTTAAATGCAGACCTGTCAGAATTAGACTGAATAGACTGTTGCCTTAAAATGAAAGTTCCATGATATATATGGAAGATATATATATATATATATATATATTAGTGCTGTCAAAAATGTCGCGTTATTAACGCGTTAACTTGACTCAATTTTAATGGCGATAATTTTTTTATCGCGAGATTAACGCTCTGTGACATGATGCCACGCCCCGCACAGCCAGAGTCCTCTGCCCTTCCCCGAAGAGCCACGGAGGAGCTGGCTTAGGTTTCGTTTTCCCATCGGCGGCTCCAGCCTCACTTTGCAGTGGCTGTGACAAGACGTGTTATGCTCTGCAATAAAAAAAAAAAAAAACATTGGTACAACCAGTGTTCGAACTATGCCGATATTTTCGGGGGGTCCCTTTTTTTTCCCTTGGGGGGTGCTTGCGCTTGTCTCAGAGCGCGGAACTCCATTGCGCGCTCACTTCGGATATGCAAATGCTTCCCGGTACACACGATTGCTATGTCAATAAACATCATTTTGCCAATATTTTAGAGACCCCCCCAACATTTCCCAAATCATGTTTTCAAGGGATCTCCTGTCTGTTTCAGGGGATCTCGGATCCCCGGAGTACCCCCGTAGTTCGAACGGTGAGCAAGCCCATTCACTTTTTTATGCTGATAAGAGAATTACAATGGTTTTTCATGTGACAAAAATGTGCGATTAAATTGCGATTAATCGCGAGTTAACTATGACAGTCGCGACATTAATCGCGATTAAATATTTTAATCGCTTGACAGCACTAATATATATATATATATATATATATATATATATTATTAGGCCACTCAGTAGCCTATGGAGTTCATTCAATCCAAATGTTTGTGTTGAGAGAAATTGCATGCTGTATCAGTATGGATTTATAACATTCTGTATGCGCATTATGGATACTCCAGAGCCCTCCAGCAAACATCATCAATAATCAGGATTACAAAATGTATTCCTTTGTTTCCTCCATTTATTGACTTATTGTATGTGATCAAATGTATGCCTTGATGAATAACTACACTAGTTTTTTGATACAATTACATAGTGCACTGCAAGAAATCCACTAAGTGTTTTTGGTTTCTTTTAGGCATCACACATTTATTAGAAAACAGCAAATGTTCAGATATTCAAGTTAAATACTTAGCAACAGTATCAATAAATCCACACATGAACAACAGCAATGATATCTATGACCACAGCTAATGTGCAAAATATTAAAGTTAAATACTTAACAATATCAACAAATCCACACATGAACAATGGCAAAACATAGACTTAATTATACAATAAAGATACCTATGAAAAAAGGTGATTTTTTTTTCACACACAGTGTGATATCCGGACTTCATAATTCATCACACCTGCTCCTGTTTCGCAACTTCTAGAATGTACATCTCTGTTGCGCACATAGAAAAACTGACAACTTGCTCTAAGTTGCGCTAACAGAGCTGTGCACACACGGAGCTACACATTTCACTGTCCCGCGCCCAGAATCAGACTGTACCATTAGTAAAAAGGGTGGAGGGGTGAAATGACAATATCATAAATAATTCAAGAAAAATGTTATAGCAAATCATAACCATGTATAATTTGCATATTTTAACAGATTAAATATTTTATTTCAAAAACTTACACAAGGCAATACTATTAAAATAATATTAATATCCCTCACAGGCCCCCCCTGTCAGTGCCAGGCCCTTAGAATCGTCCTAACTTTCCGCCCCCTAGCGGTGTCCCTGCATGGACCTGATCTGAACGGTTTAACAAGGACTGAGCATTTGGTTGTAAGATGGAGGGCAAAATGTGGTAATTTTTAATACATCAGGCGAACAAAAACCCAAGGAAAAGCGAGAGGAAGTCTATCTTTGACGGTACGGTGTCTCCAAGCACTTAGTTGAGTCGTGCTGCTAGCTTAGCTTTGAACTGTGGTGGTGGTGTTGAAAACAAGTCTTTTTTTTTTAAAGAAAAAAAAAAGATATGCCTAAAATGTCACTGTGTTTTTCTGATAGTCTGGTGGATTGTGAGTGAAAAGAAAATGGCAGATTTAATGAGGAATATCTTTGGTTTTCCATGAACGAGCAGGACGCGCGTCCCTTCCTGAGGTGAGAGAACAATGGTAAACTCGGCGTTCGGTACCGTTTGGACTTAAACCATGAATTATTTCCAACGGTTTAACGCTTTATAGCGAAGGAGCTTGATTTATCCGAACCGAACATGTTAAATGTGGCTGTTTTTGTGGGAAAAGTTGAGTTTTAAATGTTGTATATTGAAGCAGAAGGATGTGTGAGAGGAGAGGCGACACGTTGCACGCCACATTTTCCTCCTAATGGAAGAAACATCTGAGGAACCTGAGGATTGCAGGGACGCAGGAACTAGGGGTGCTGAGGGTGCTGCAGCACCCCCCTCCTGGACAACAGACGCAACTACAACATTGGCGTTGTAAATTCAGGCATACGTTTTTCTTTTATTCTAAAATAAAAACAAAATGAAAACTTTTTTTCTAATTTTTACATGCTTATAAGTAGTTTTAAATATAATTTAAACATTTGGTTTGAGGTGAGTGATAAACGTTTAGACCTCAACCAGACCGGAAAGAACAGTGGCGTAGAACAGTGCACTGGTGGCGGGTGAGTTCGTTTAGCTAGTGGTGTGTGTCTGTAGCAGCAATGAGCCAGAAAAGGATTTCTGATTTCTTTAAAGATGGAGGGGGCCAAAAAGCCAAAGAGAAAAAGTCTTATGACGGAGGGCACGAGGAAGTTCAGGAGGAGGACGAGAGGCCTTCATCATCAGGGCAGGCTTCCCACTCCAGCACTGGCTGTAGCACTGCCACTGACCAGCAGCTAACTGGCTGTAGTGAAAGCACCAGTAGGGCTACCACCTCTCCTGTCAGCGAGGCAACAAGTGGGTATGTACCCGATGATAAACCCTTTCAGAGCGCAAGACAACCTTTGGAATTATTCCATCTGGTAAGCAATGCTTTTAATTAAGGTTGCTTTGGTTAAATTGTTCTCAGCTGGTTGGGTGGTTTTGCTGCTTGATTAATTATTTTTCTAGTTTCCTCTATGTTATCAGGCAATTCTATTTCAGAATAGTAGACCTAATTGGTTCTGTGTATTTCTTTTTTTCATTATTACTTTGCTGTAGTTCATTGAATGGACGCAAGAGGAGAATCAGCGCGGCTGCCTCCGCTGCGTGTGTGAGAGCGGGAGAACACGAACGCGAGTGTGGACTATGAACGATGTCAAAATGCGGCCGTAAATAATTTAATAGGCCCTCTCTTCTTTTAGTATGGTTAATCTTATTAAGGTTATGGTTATCTTGTTTTTGTCACCTAAAAATGTACGCCTACGTACGGAAGCGTATTAGGGCCACTTGGAGAAAATATTTTTTTCTAAATTCCGAGATTAAAAGTCGGAAATTTCAAGAAAAAACTCGAAATTCCGAGATTAAAAGTCGGAATTTTCGAGAAAAAAAGTCGAAATCTTCGAGAGAAAAAAAGTCGAAATTATGACATACAAAGAACGCATGCTCTAACTGCTGCCATGGCAACGAATGGCCACCGGAAAGGGAAGTCGTGGAAAGTGGCTGCCAACCGGCCTGGTCCTGAACATGTGAACTTAGCGACGTTGATTCTGAATGCAAGACACAAGGGATGCAGTTGAAAGGTAAGATTATCATTCTGTTCTGTTTGATGTTACATTCCATTGCGGATATGGTTAAGGGTACGCAATATCAATTAGGATCAGAAGTGACACTTACTACCATGCAGGCTGCATGCTACAACCACAAGGCGTACTGCTAGTTTAGAAACCTGGACATGACACTACCCTTAGTAGCCGATCATGTCCGAGTGCTAAACGTTTGTGCGTACAGTGAAACGACACAATTGGTGTCCGTATAATGACTGCAGAAACCCGTTTAATCTAGCTAGTATTGCTAATATTATGCTAACGCCACTACAGTGGGCCTGAGCCTCGTCTGTAGAGCAGAAGGGTTTCCAAGTCACCTCTAATATTTCAATCTAGAGACATCAAACTTAATTTGCCTCGGCAGGCTAGATGAATAATTCCACTTGTACCTACCTGAAGTGTCACGAGTCCAGGAGTTAAATTCCTATTAAACGTTTTCTGGTGAGATTAGCCCACTGAATTGTTTTGGATTAATTGGCTATGAAAGTAGTTTGATCAAGGAAGATAACGTTAGCCTAAATTTGGGCTCAGCATGGGATGACTTTTGATGTTATCAGGGAAGCCTATGGGGATAAGATGGAACAGGCATATCTGTCCATACAATGTGATAGTAAAGTATTGTGATTTCTACAGAAAGTATCATATGTGAACGTTCTGTTATGACTTTTCTCAGTTTAACGCACTGATTTTCATATTTTCCTGTATGAAGTAGTTATCACACATGAAAATTAAATACATGTCAGAAGCACTTTGCAAATATTATCTGGTGCTGCTCAAATTCTTCAGTGTTATAATTTATTGCACTTGATCTGAGAATTTGTTACACATGGCATTACACAATAGTGCCTCGGCCTAAAAAACGGTCCCATCCCTAGCCCAGGGCCCCTACTACTGGGTCCTGGATAATGAATCCCACTTTGCCTCCCACTTCAACACCCCTGCTCCTGGTTTGTTTGTATTGTGCCCACCCCCTCTCCCACCCAAATGAAACCATTTCAACCACTCCATCTTAAATAATCAGGATACTGTTACTGAAACCTGTAATACAGAATTCATATACTGAATATTATGTCTGATCTCTAGGAAGAAGTTGATGGGGTTGTATCGACTTGGAATGACCACAGAGTCCATCAAGTCCACAACTGTCGTTCACCTCATGGAGTCCCTCCATATTACATGCAGTCCCTCAGCTGTACGGAGGCAGAGACTATTTGCAGAATGTGGACCTGGAGAAAGTTGAAGTCTGCCTTGAAGAGCGTATGTTCAAAGACTTTCCATGTGATGAGGATGTGTTTCACATTTGTGTGGACCTAATGTCAGAGCATAATCTGTCATTAACAAATGTTTGAAACAGTTAACCTGTATCTCACACTCAGACAGCTGATAAACAATGATCTTGGTGTAAATCATTAATTTTATTGGACGCGGTCTTGTCACCTGTTGTAAGATGAGATTGTACTGTATTCAAGCATCCCGTAACATCCACAACAAGATACACATGATGTCAAGGTTGCCATGGTCGTGGACACCTCAACAGGCACAGGCCATTTCAGAGATATCTTTTTGTTTTTTTCCTTTGCCCATTTTATTCACAATTTGAAATATTGCAGTTTAACTGATTGCCAATTAAAATGTTTTTTACTTGTAATACCTGCTTTAAAAGATGTAGCTTCTTATTTTCACATCAAATGTATTAGCAGTCAAGTTTTGTTCTACCATTCAACATTTGCAAATATGAATAAAAATGCAAAATCCTAACAAGTTAACTGAATTATTTATTCAGATATTTAAAAGATCACAATACAAAGAATGCAAAACTATATAATTTCATTGGAACTGTAATGCCACCTTAAAATCTTTACAGAAGGAAGCCTTCAAAAGTAAGATTTTTTTTTTTTTGTAAACAGCAACTGTATGGAGTAAAACAGTGGTTGCCATGAGAAATGTAAACAAGTAGTCATACATTGGTAATTCCGACTAAAATCCATGACCTCTCATCTGAAATTATTTATAAAGATAACTGGAATTTTCTGCTCATAATAACTCTTCCCAGGCACACAAAACAACAGTAGGCTTAATCCATTATTAGAAGGCATTTTGTTGTCCTTAAAGCACAGAACAGGTATTCACAATTCCCTGCAGCATACCACTTAAAGTTCATGCCACTTAAAGTGTGTAAAGTAAACTCAAAATACAAAAAAAAAAAAGTGGTCAACAAGGCGGTGACACCAACATCTAGTGAATGCTGCTGAAAGTCAGTTAACTCACAGTCAAAATCATCAAGCTTCCCGTCTGCATTTCTTCCACCTGGAAAAAACAACTGCACAGCTTTATCAATCAAGTCTGATTTTTTTACTTTCCTTCTGAACACTCATTTTTCTGGTTCCACCTTTTTTGGTTCGTACCTGCACAAATTCCCCTTTTCCTAAAATGCAACCATCCCAATTCAATTTTTCTTTCATTCTTCTGAGCATTTCTTGCTGTGGTTTGACACTCACTCTCAGACACATGATCAGCTTTTTTCCCTGCAATCTTTGCTTTAAGCCACTCAAAGACCTTTGACTTGTGACTTCTGGGTTCTTTTTCCTTCCGTCTGCAGTATCCAAAAACAGCCAGTCGGTCACCATAGGAAGGCAGATATTCCCTTAGCTGGTCATCTGTCATTAGGTTTATGATGCTGGAATCAATCTACAATAAATATATACATTATGAATTCTCAGATCAAGTGCATTAAATTATAACACTGAAGAATTTGAGCAGCACCAGATAATATTTGCAAAGTGCTTCTGACATCATGTATTTAATTTTCATGTGTGATAACACTACTTCATACAGGAAAATATGAAAATCAGTGCGTTAAACTGAGAAAAGTCATAACAGAACGTTCACATGTGATACTTTCTGTAGAAATCACAATATTTTACTATCACATTGTATGGACAGATATGCCTGTTCCATCTTATCCCCATAGGCTTCCCTGATAACATCAAAAGTCATCCCATGCTGAGCCCAAATTTAGGCTAACGTTATCTTCCTTGATTAAACTACTTTCATAGCCAATTAATCCAAAACGAAAACAATTCAGTGGGCTAATCTCACCAGAAAACGTTTAATAGGAATTTAACTCCTGGACTCATGACACTTCAGGTAGGTACAAGTGGAATTATTCATCTAGCCTGCCGAGGCAAATTATGTTTGATGTCTCTAGACTGAAATATTAGAGATGACTTGGAAACCCTTCTGCTCTACAGACGAGGCTTAGGCCCACTGTAGTGGCGTTAGCATAATATTAGCAATACTAGCTAGATTAAACGGGTTTCTGCAGTCATTATACGGACACCAATTGTGTCGTTTCACTGTACGCACAAACGTTTAGCACTCGGACATGATCGGCTACTAAGGGTAGTGTCATGTCCAGGTTTCTAAACTAGCAGTACGCCTTGTGGTTGTAGCATGCAGCCTGCATGGTAGTAAGTGTCACTTCTGATCCTAATTGATATTACGTACCCTTAACCATATCCGCAATGCAATGTAACATCAAACAGAACAGAATGATAATCTTACCTTTCAACTGCATCCCTTGTGTCTTGCATTCAGAATCAACGTCGCTAAGTTCACATGTTCAGGGCCAGGCCGGTTGGCAGCCACTTTCCACGACTTCCCTTTCCGGTGGCCATTCGTTGCCATGGCAGCAGTTAGAGCATGCGTTCTTTGTATGTAATAATTTCGACTTTTTTTCTCGAAAATTTCGACTTTTAATCTCGAAAATTTAGACTTTTTTCTCGAAGATTTCGACTTTTAATCTCGAAAATTTCGATTTTTTTCTCGAAAATTCCGACTTTTAATCTCGGAATTTCGAGTTTTTTCTTGAAATTTCCGACTTTTAATCTCGGAATTTAGAAAAAAATATTTTCTCCAAATGGCCCTAATACGCTTCCAAAATATTTTCTCCAAATGGCCCTAATACGCTTCCATATACGCTTCTGTAGATACAGCTATAAATTTCCGCTACGGGTAGGAAGAAATTATAGGTAGGAAGAAATTTCAGAACACCGCTTCTGTTTACTAAACACAACTGGGAGCTACCAGCGACCCGATTCGTCCAGTCTGATGACGTTTCAACCGTGGCACCTCTCGCGAGCCAAAGTGTTATTACGCCTGCCGAATATGTACATACGCCTTGGAGATACTAGTTCTTCATTAAATGTTGCGATCTAAGAAATGAGCGCGATTCTGTGACGTAAACGTTTTGTTGTAATCTTACCACAACTCATTCTTTTTTATGAACTGAAGCGTGTGTGGTTCAGAGAGGTCGGAGCGGGATCCCTTTTCGGAAGGACTTTTCGAGGTTCACCTTACGGCCTATGGGGTCCAATCTATGTATTGTATCGAAGACAAAAAGTAGAAAGCAGCCTATTAGATAATAGTACTCATTCAAGTTGAAAGTAAGTGATAGATTACATGAACAAAATTTTAAAAATTAAAATCTAGCACTGGTCTTATTTTTTCTGTCAAGTTAAGCACCTGTGAGAACCAAAAAGAAAACCCATGTAAGATTCTAGATCTGCTCCATAATCCTCATATTACCAAGCCTAGACTCTAAGGCAGACCTGGGCATTTTACGGCCCGCGGGCCGCATGCGGCCCTGTAGTTCATTCTGACCGGCCCGCGTAAGGTTAATTAGAAATTCCAAAATAAATTTATTTTCTAATTTTACCCCATGCATGGACTGAATGTGCATTGCTTTTATTTTGAAGTTGTGTTCAACAAAAACGCAATGTGCGCGACATGAACATGACATGAAATCCCCCGAAACCTAATCCCGCGATAACTACTTCCGTAATTTGTCCAGACCAACCACAAACTTGTACGTCATCCTTCAAACGGTCCAGCCAATCACATATTGTGACGTCACCAGCAGGCGCCTGAGCCAATCTGATACCTACACCGAATCGACTGATGATCATCTGTCAGCTGTGCTTCACTTCTCCACCTCAGACATTTAATCTGACTTTGATGCACTCGTTAAAGACCAACAGAGACTAGATTTCTCTCACTGAACAAATAAAAAACTGAAAAACACCAAATGAGGCGATTAGACTACAAATGTGGACATCATTATTATAATATGATGTATCTTGTTTGATATTTGGAGTAGAAAGACAGTTTTGTGATGTCTTTATTGTGTTTTGGGGTGAATGTGACTGAAAAAAAATGTTACAAACGTTCACATTTTGTTAACCATTGTTTTGGGAAATTTGATTGAATAAATGAAATTTTTTTGTAAGGCAACCTCGTTTTTTTCTATACTCTTACCAGTCTTAGCAGCTTGTAAAAACAATGTTATTTATTGTTTTATATAAAGAAATACAATTAATATTATGCAGAATTTAGTTCAGCCTTTTGGTCCGGCCCTCCACTAAATTTTCTGTTTCTCTTGTGGCCCCATGAAAAAAATAATTGCCCACCCCTGCTCTTAGGTCTACTTGTTGACTCCTCATACATTTCATTATTTCAGTATCTCTGAAATAACCAGAAGACTAGCAGTAATACTTATTTAGCATGCTACAATAAGAAAAAAATATTTCAGAGACCATACTATGCTCTAATAGGCTACTTAATACTTGATTGGCAGCTATACTGATCTCACACTCTTTACTAACAAATCACAAGTCATTGATACCTGGCAACTTGACAAAACAAGAAAAAATGTCAACATCAAAAAAGTTTAATTTCAAGTTAACAAAGTTTGACATTGGTTAATAACTGAACATGCATTTAAGTGTTTCGCCACTTCTATCAGCCCTCCTGCATAAACATGGAAGCACACTTGTATACTGAAGGAGGAAGGGAAAACTGAGCCGAGGTGCCATTTTGAATCCTCATTCAAGGCTGTAATGCAAATTGCTTCCTCTTCAGTATACAAGTGCACTCCATGGCAGGGAAAACCCTACATTTTGCCTTCTATGTAGTATCCTATTTATACAAATAGGAGTCATTCAGAATTCAGCCATGTTTTTGCTCTGTGTTTTTGCTCGACCCAAGTTCTACAGTAGGCTAGGCTAGGCCGTCTGCTTTTAATGGAAGTAGCCTAGCCTAGGACGTTATTTTCACGTTATTTCTTGATAAGGTGTTTTCACGTTATTACATGAAAATATCATGAAATATCGCTTCCGTAGATCATAACTCGAACTCTCGCGATATTTTTTTTATTCGTTTAAAGATTTAAAACACTTATTTTATTATGATGTGTGGTATAAAGGATTCTGTGCCAAAATACTATTTTGTAAGATGTTTACTTGTGTTAATTTTTTTGAACAAAATAAAATAAAAAATTAAGGAAAAAAAAATTTCCTACCTACCGACCTTATTTTAGTATTTCATGTTACCGGAAACACACTATTTTTTTTTTGGCCTTATCACTGTTGTGACAGAAAAGGCAACCAAATCGCACGAAAACATGTAGATATCAATGTTATTGTTTCAATATCAGCATTAAAATAAACTTACCTTCGGCTATTTTCGAATCGGGAAACATCAACTTCAGTGCTGGGACCAAGGTGTCCGCCGTAGCGATAGGGAGATTCAGTTCAGCAATAAGTTCACACATGATTGCTTCAGCGTTGGTCACCGAACGAATCCTTGAATTTTCACCAGAAACGGCACTGTCCTTCCCACAAAACATCGCAATCGATCTGTTTTTTTTTTCCTTCAACTTTTCGAAATCTGTATGTTGCTTTGTACTGACGTGTCTCTTGCAGTCATTCTGACCCGTGTGCGCACAAGAAAAATCTACATTACAAACGTTGCAATGAACGTACATGTTCCCTTTCTTAGATGATGTAAGGCATGGCCACAGATCGTGATAGGAGTCTTTATATTTTTGCGACGACTTCTGGTATTTCTTTGCAGGAGGACTATCAATAATGCCATCGGCCTTTCGCTTCGCGGCCGCCATAATTGTGTGCTCAGAAACCAAAGTTGAAACAATGGAACCTTCCCACAATGCAACGTACGGTAAACGTGGCTTAAACGTGATTAAACATGGCCGCGCCCATGACTATACGATCGATGTTCGATTCCCACAATAAATATGATTATAAAGTAAGTCATGAAACATTTGGCAACATTTCGGCCATAAATCGTAGTTTTTGGACAAGAATTCGTAGTCCGTAGTTTGTTTTGAAAAATCGTAGGAACTACGGACAAATCGTAGGAGTAAACAGGTCTGAGTTGCCTTAATCAAATCAATATCTTACACACTCAAGATGCCAATATTTCATAGTGGTCCCTTCCTCAATGCTGCTGCAGTTGGAAAGAGGTCAGCTGCAAATTGTTGACTCAGGCTCAGATACCTAAAAACGGGGGGGGGGGGGGGGGGGGGGGGAGTTTTCCACTGTAAATACACGTTTTTGGAATGGTGTGTGATCTCTACTAGTGCATCTCAAAACAATTATATAATTGGGGGGGAGAGAGAGAGAGAGAGAGAGAGAGTTCAATACACTGTGTGCACAATTATTAGGCAAGTGAGTACTCTGACCCTACCATTATTTCTATGCATGTTTTCCAACCGCAAGCTAGATACACTTGAATGCTAATTCGATTTAAGCATTCTCAGGTGGTATTTATTTGTGTAATGAGGGAGGGTGTGACCTAAAGTCATTAATACCCTATATTAAGGTGTGCATAATTATTAGGCAGCTTCTTTATCTCAGGCAAAATGGGCCAAAAAAGAGATTTAACAGACACTGAAAAGACAAAAATTGTAAAATGCCTATCAGAGGGATGCAGCACTCTTGAAATAGCTAAGCTATAGAAATGTGAGCACAGAACAATCAAACGTTTTGTTGCAAATAGTCAACAGGGTCGCAAAAAATGTGTGGAGAAGAAAAGACACAAATTAACCGCAAAAGACTTGAGAAGGATTAAACATGAAGCTACCAGGAACCCATTATCCTCCAGTGCCACAATATTCTAGAACTGCAACCGACCTGGAGTGTCCAGAAGGACAAGGTGTTCGGTGCTCAGAGACATGGCCAAGGTAAGGAAGGCTGAAACACGACCACCACTAAACAAGACTCACAAGTTGAAATGTCAAGATTGGGCCAAGAAATATCTGAAGACAGATTTTCCAAAGGTTTTATGGACGGATGAAATGAGAGTGACTCTGGATAGACCAGATGGATGGGCCCATAGCTGAATACCTAATGGACACAGGGCACTTTGACTCAGACACCAGCAAGGTGGTGGAGGGGTAATGGCATGGGCTGCTATTATTAAGGATGAGCTAGTTTGACCATTTCAGGTTGAAGATGGACTTAACATCAACTCCCAAACCTACTGCCAGTTTCTAAAAGATACATTCTTCAAGCAGTGGTATGGGAAGAAGTCTGCATCATTCAAGAAGGCCATGATTGTTATGCAGAACAATGCACCATCACATGCACCCTAGTACTCCACTGCTTGGCGAGCCCGCAAAGGCCTTAAAGATGACAAAGTAATGACATGGCCCCCTTCCTCACCTGACTTAAACCCTATTGAGTACTTGTGGCCCCTTCTTAAGCATGAGATTTACAGTGAGGGAAGACAATACACCACTCTGAATAGCATTTGGGAGGCCGTGGTTGCTCCTGCACAAAAAGTTGATCGTCAACAAATCAAAAAACTAACAGACTGGATGGAAGGCTCATGGCAGTTATTGAAAAGAAGGGTGGCTATATTGGTCACTGAATATTTTTGAAATGCTAGAAGTGTTTATTTGTTAATTCTGAGTTGTTTATTTGTTACACTGAAAATTAAAATAAACAAGTGAGATGGGAAACTTTAAGCTTTTCATTTAGTTGCATAATAATTCTGCACACTAAATGTTGCCTAATAATTGTGCACACTTATATATTCCCCTGAGAAGGCCTAAACTGCCCTTTCCTTTGTTAATCATTCTGGTTTTAGGTTTATTAACAATTTGGATTGACTGAGAGCACTGTATTTGTTCAACGATAAAATTAATCATCAGGAATACAACTTGCCTAATAATTGTGCACACAGTGTATTTTCCATCGGTTACCCAAGAAAGAATTTACTACATTTTAAACTTACAGGTCAACTTTTAATTTTGATGTCCTACGATGCAAAAAAAAAAAAAATTAAACATCTTGAAATATATGAATATTAAAATTTCAAGTAAACAGTATAAATATTGTATCTCTGCCTAGCTCAGTACATGCAACCACAATCATGGGGGAAGACTGCTGACTTGACAGTTGTCCAGAAGACAATCATCCATCGGCAGGGTAAACCACAGGCCATTGCTGAAAAGGCTGGCTGGAAAAGGTGCACAAGCAACAGGGACGGCCACAGCCTTGAGAGGATTATCAAGAAAAAAAGGATTCAAGAACTTGGGAGAGCTTCCTCAGGAGTGGACTGAGGCTGGTATCAGTGTATCAAGAGCCACCACGCATAGATGTCTTCAGGAAAGGCACGACAACTGTCGCATTCCTAATACCAAGCCACTCCTGAACCAGACACAACGTCAGAAGTGTCTTACCTGGGCTAAGGAGAGAAAGAACTGGACTGTTGCTCAGTGGTCCAAAGTCCTCTTTTCAGATAAAAGGAAATTAAGGTCCTAGAGGCTGGAGAGGAACAGAATCTAAGGTGTTTGAAGTACAGTGTGAAGTTTCCACAGGCTGATGATTTAGGATGCCATGCCATTTGCTGTGTTGGTCCACTGTGTTTTATCAAGCCCTGAATCAACACAGTGGTCTACCAGGAGATTTTAGAGCACTTCATGCTTCCATCTACTGACAAGCTTTATGGAGGTGCAGATTTCCCTATTGCCAAAACTACCACCAAAAAAGGTTGGCCGACCACATTACTGTGCTTGATTGGCCAGCCAAGTTGCCCGATCTGAACCCCAGACAGACTCGATGGGGTATTGTCGAGAGGAAGATAAACACCTGACCCAAAAATACAGTACAGATGAGCTGAAGGCTGCCATCAAAGCAACCTGGGCTTCAATAAGACCTCAGCAGTGCCACAGCTGATCGCCTCCATGCCATGCTGCACTGATGCAGTAATTCGTGGTAAAGGAGCCCCAACCAAGTATTGAGAGTAGAAATGAACATACTTTTCAGAAGTTGGACATTTTCTGTATTGCAAATCCTTTTTTTTAATTTGAATATTTAAGAGCAATCATTTGAGATACTGGATTGCTGATGATTATGGCTTATAGCTCATGAAAATCAAAATTAAAAAAGCGGCTTCAAATATTTCACGTGACAGAATATGAAAGTTCACTTTTTTAATTATGAAAAATATTTCACAATCTCTAATTGTTTCAGATGCACAAGTAGATGACCTTCAAATAATTGTCACCCTTCACATGAAAATACCTAGAACATTCCTACGTTCATCTGTATAATATTCTATGCATGGTTCAACATAGTCTGAGTCTTAGTTGTTTTCTCCCCTCTATTATTAATAACACTCAAAACTCTGATGACTTCTGTTTTAACATGCCAACAATCTCAATTTTTGTTGCATCAATTGCAGAGCAGCATTTTGGTGTAACAGTAAATGTGGTGCTTGAACAAACTGTGTGCACTACTTTTATTCATGCAAATTGTGTTTCAGAATGAACGTTTCCAAATAATTGAGGTGTCATGAGGTTAACAGTTACAGTAGATCAGACAGTATACCCCTAGACCAACGGATTACGTATGCTGGTAGATTATTATTATTATTATTATTATTATTATTATGAGGCAAATTACCATGAAAAATTACTCCGCAAGGTTTTTTTTAAAAAACCTGACTCAAAACTTGCATTATAGACCAAGCTTTCAGCATCTGGACTCGGGGCTGCTGCTTCACATTCGAGCCTCCTCCTCATCAGTGATGTGCGTGAACGAGTTCAAAAGAACGCGTTCACTGAACACGCTCATTTTTTCATGAACTTTGAACTGAACGCAACACATGTTTTAATAAAGAACTTGAACGTGAATTTGTTCACATTATGTGTCATGAACGGCAGACATCACTGTAAATGAACGTTGGAATTTGTTTTCCCTTGATAACTCGAGTGGCATTTGTTTTCTCTTTTGAAACGCAACGAGAGAAAGTCTCCCCCTCCTGTATTCTCGCAGCCGGTGCCGCTCAAATCATGTGTCACACCAGACAGAAATGGCTTCGACATTGTGTGCGCAATGCATTGCGGGGAACGTAGTGTCCGGCCGAGAATAGTTGAATAACATACAGGCTTCCGCACTACGTTACCCATGATGAATTGCAGCAGGGCGGGGTAGGCGTAGCAGGCAACGATGAGAGCGAGGAGGAGAATGGGCTGGAGCGAGAGAAGGAGTGTGTGAGAGACCAATGACGAGAGTGAGAAATTTGAGCTAATATATAAATGCAGTTCTAAGCTATAACTAGGGACATGGTGGTTATTATACAGTAGTACAGTAGGTAGTATACATTGTAGGGGGTCATTGTAGTTCATGGATAATGTACGCATGCTGTGTGTGTGTGGGGGGGGTCAGTTTTCAGTTTGTACCAGTGTAACCATGTTCCTGTTTTGAACAGATAGACCACGTCCCCAACACTGAATAGAAATGGTCACCAAATACTGTTTGAAAGTTACCTAAAGTTAACCTAGTTACCTAAAGTTGCATTAAGTTGCATTAAGTTATCTTACAGTTACATCTTAAAATCACTCTATCAACCATAAAGATATGCAGTTTCCTCAAAAATAAAGTTTTTTGTGCCTTTGAGCATCTTGTAACAGTTTTGCCTTCATTCAAGAGTTTTGCTCATTTCATACACACACATTATATAATATATATCAAATAATTAATATATATGTATATATTAAACTATATATTATTTTCTTCTTTAATTAAATGCTGGTATATTTCATTGCACTATGTATAGAACTGGTCTACCTTGTCTGTACTGTTGCATGTTTCATCACCTGGTAAGAAACCCACAATTGCAGTGTCATGAGCAAATGTCTACAGTGAACAGTTTCAGAGAACGTATAGTGATTTTCTAGCTCGTGGTCTGAAAAATGTTTTTATTTTCATATTTCACCAAACGGTGCTCCGGTTTCCCCCACAGTCCAAAGACATGCAGGTTAGGTTAACTGGTGACGCTAAATTGACTGTAGGTGTGAATGTGAGTGTGAATGGTTGTCTGTGTCTATGTGTCAGCCCTGTGATGACCTGGCGACTTGTCCAGGGTGTACCCCGCCTTTCGCCCGTAGTCAGCTGGGATAGGCTCCAGCTTGCCTGCGACCCTGTAGAAGGATAAAGCGGCTAGAGATAATGAGATGAGATGAGATTTCACCAAAAAGTAAAATGAACTGAACTTTGAACTAGTTCAGAATTAAAATTGTGAACTGAACGTGAACTGTTCACTTTGAGCATGTATGAACTGAACTTGAACTAGTTCAGAAAAGGTGTGAACTGGCACAACACTGCTCCTCATCATGGTAACCCTGGTCCAGGTACTACTGTGTTGGATTCGGGTGGCGCCGCAGATGGCCCAGCTCCCGTGAGGACGCCTCATCACCCTGAGACTCGCGGCCCAAGTCACAAAGACTGCATTCAGCTCTTGCACCTGCGTTGCCAGAGAGTATGAAATGTGGGTAGACCGAGGCCGTCTGACTGGCTTGATGTTGTTGGTGGCGGCACCTTGCACGGCTCTGGAATACGTCACGGATGCCACCAATGCCCAAGTGCAAGATCTCAAGCACGGTGAGCAGCAGGCAGAGGGAGCTCACGGCATACATGATGATCAGGAAGACGGTCTTCTCGGTGGGACGCGACACAAAGCAACCCACTGTGTGGGGACATGGGCTACGCGAACACACGTATGACGGGGCCACCACAAACCCATACAGCACATACTGGGCAGACAGGAAGGCCACTTCCAAAGCCACACGTGCGAAAAGCTGCAGCACGTATGCCTTCATCAGGCCATCACGCTTGATCCGTCTCCGGCCGTCATGTTTCTTCCTCTCATCCTTCTTTTCTTTTTCCTTGTCCTTTTCTGGCTCGATCTCCTCGGTGATCATGGGGTCCTCCTTACCATGGTCCTCAGCCTCCTCGCAGTTTTGGTTGGCACTGCGGTTTACCAGAGGCATGCGTTTGCACCTACTCTGTGGTCCGTAATCATCGTCCTCCATGCGTGCGATCTTGTGCATGGCAAAGCCAAGGTACAGAATAGAGGGTGTGGTGATCATGATGGTCTGAAAAACCCAGAACCTTACATGCGAGAGTGGTGCAAATGCATCATAGCACACATTTCCGCAACCAGGCTGGGTTGTATTGCATATAAACTTGCATCTTTGTATATCGTCTCGGCACCCACCACGGTCAGTACAATCCGGAACACAATGAGCAGCGTAAGCCACAGCTTGCCCACAAATGTTGAGTGGTTGGAGGTCTCGTCCAGGAGACGCGTCAGGAAACTCCAACTCATGTCGTCACTGCTACAGCACGCTGGTCAGCACTGTTCAAAAAAAATGAAAAATTAGGACTCATTCATAGCAGCAGACAGACAAACTATCCAGATCTTTCTCAAACCAGTCTTTAGGGACATCTTAACCCTTTCACCACTGTTCTGGTCTCATTGTAGGAGGGGAAACCTGTGTATTGTACATGCCGATCGGTTAAGAAGTCAGATTCCCTGGGAGTTCCTACGACAACGTAGATAAGCACAATTATTTTACGTTAATCAAGGTTACGCACGTTTCAGTAAACATTAGTGGATAAAACATGAATTTACCCGTGTTCAGTTTATCATCATAAGCATTACATTTTCCTGAAGCAGAAATCATCTAGTTTTCAACGGTACCCACTAGCTCACCATTTTCTTTAAAAATGGCATACCGGTTAATACAGAATTGATCACAGAGGTACTTCGTGTTAATGGTATTTCTTTATATCAAGAAATTTATTCTATCAACATTCACTGGATATGAGCAATCGTGTGCTCTGATTGGCTACTCTACTACTAGGCTATCAGCTCATACCATGAGCAGAGAAAAACAATGCCGCTGGACCAACCGACTAATAAATAAAACCCGACTCAACCCCCCCCCCCCCCCCCCCCCCCCAAATGGAATAAAAGTATGATGGTCAGAACGCATCTTTTTTATTTTTCAAGAATCATTATTATTAGTATCTCACCAAGTGCTACTATCATGTCACCAGTCTGTTTACATTCCAAGCGGAAATGACTGTCAGACATTTGTACGAAGTTTGAATTTGCAAAAATAAAAAAAAAGCTCCATTTCTCAAAATCCAGTGAATGTGGATGTTATTCCACTCACTCAATCTCATCGTACATGGCTTATAGCCGATGAGGCGCACAGCACTGACTCCGCCATCAGCTCACGTAGGACTAGATTTCATGGAATAACCTCAAATTTTTATATACCAGTCTGCATATAAAGTTACAGTGGTGAAAGGGTTAAACAGTCCACAGTTTCCTCTCTCAGTTCCACATCAAGCCATAAAGACCACCGAATACCCTGTTCACATGATGGGAGCTCATCTCATCTCATTATCTCTAGCCGCTTTATCCTTCTACAGGGTCGCAGGCAAGCTGGAGCCTATCCCAGCTGACTACGGGCGAAAGGCGGGGTACACCCTGGACAAGTCGCCAGGTCATCACAGGGCTGACACATAGACACAGACAACCATTCACACTCACATTCACACCTACGGTCAATTTAGAGTCACCAGTTAACCTAACCTGCATGTCTTTGGACTGTGGGGGAAACCGGAGCACCCGGAGGAAACCCACGCGGACACGGGGAGAACATGCAAACTCCACACAGAAAGGCCCTCGCCGGCCCCGGGGCTCGAACTCAGGACCTTCTTGCTGTGAGGCGACAGCGCTAACCACTACACCACCGTGCCGCCCATGATGGGAGCTGAGAGGGAAAAAAAAAAAAGCCACCGAGGACTGGGTTGAAACACTGATGGCATAAAGTTCACTGGTCTCCATTTATTTTAGTAGACAAAACTTAATTACAAATGAAAAAGCATGCATATTAATTAGGGGTGGGCAAAATTATCGATACGGCGATATATCGCGATACTTTGTCTTCCGATTCAATATCGATACTCAAAATTTGAATATCGATATTTTTTCAAATAATAAATCATGTTTCAGACGGGTTGTAAATCCAGTACAACTTCCGCACCTCCGCTCCGCAAGGTGTCGCTGTGCCGCTACCTCACTGCAAGGCACTCTTCGTCTTCTCTTTTTTTTCCCGGTGGTTGCAGTGAGGAAAAAAAAACAAGCAAGCATGGCTGTTAATGTAAACCTAGAGACGCCGCTGAAGGCAGATGTTTGGAGGCACTTTGGATTCCAAAAGAAAGGAGAAAAAAAAACAGTGAGCTGGACAAAGAGTACGCACTTTGCAAAACCTGTTTTGCTCCAATTAGATATTCAGGTAACACAACAAACTTGCGAACTTAGCACGACACCACCCCGACATATTAGCTCAGCCGGAGCCACCGAAACCCGACCCGAAGCAAACTACACTGGACAGCGCCAAAGTCCTCCCATCTACTTCAGTGATGTGTGACTTACTGTAACTGTGAACTTAATTTTGTCATTTAAGGCCAAAGGCAAGAAGCTGCACTTTATTTTGCATTTTCAATTTTAGTGTGTGTGAGACACTGCATTTTATTTTGAGTATTTACTCAAAGTTCAGAAGAAACGTGATTCACTGAGGTTTCAATTCAGTTTCAGTGTGTGGACACTGACCCACACTGCACTTTGTTTCATAATTGTGCTCAGGGAGGCTAAGATGCACACTGCACTTTTCAATGTGTTCCAGACAGTGTGTTGTTCCTGCAAATATGTTGTAACTTGCGCTTGTATAGTTACAATAAAATGGCATGGATAATTAGAATTACATTGTTTTGCCTCAGTTTGTCCCATGAATTATCACTATCACCTGATACATACAACTCGGATTTTAAGATGCATATTGCGTTTACATTTTTCAGTGAACTATGTAGAATATCGCAATATATCGCAGTATCGTATCGTGACTCAAGTATCGTGATGCGTATCGTATCGTGACTCAAGTATCGTGATGCGTATCGTATCGTGAGGTCCTTGGCTATACCCACCCCTAGTTGGTAGTAGGGTGGTTTATCATGCTTTTGTGGACATGTGCTCATTGTTCTTGTTTTTAAACATTTTGTTCCTTTTTCTTTTCAGATCAGCTGGTCAGCAGCAACGGATGGACAATTGAATTGTGAACAGTGAATTTATATTCTATTTTTTGTCAAGTGATTTTTTTTTATTCTATTTTGTTTTTGAATGCACAGTTACACTTTAAAAAACTGTTATTTCTATTTTATTCTGTTTTGAATGTGTTTTATTGAATGCACCATTTCAGAAACTTTTCTATTTTATTCTGTTTTGTATATATATGATTGTTTTATTGAATGCACTGTTACACTTTCAGAAACTTTTCTATTTTTTATTTTCAAACATTTTTTATTCAAATTTGTTATTGATATTTTATCTCATTAAACTTCCAAGACCTGCCAAATTTGCCTGTTCATTCATCACTGACAGTTTTCTCATGTAGATGTGCTAGCAGTTATGTGTTGATGTTGCTAATTAGTTGCAAGCAAAATCTAACCAAAACATAACATTCTACGACGTCAGGGGGACGTTAGGCTAACATTCAGGGAACCAAACATGCAACCAGCAAGGTTAGGGGAAGGTTGTTGTTGTAACCAACAGGAAACGTTTGGGCAACGTCAGAAAAACTTTCCATGGCAACCACGTGGCAACAAAACCTAACGTATATGCACAGTATAGGCAACCAAAGGCGTACGTGCCCAGAACGTTCTGGGAACATAAAATTGTTACTAGGGTTTGTACCCTGATTGTAAAACAACCCTTAAAAAGATGATGGTACTTTTATTTAAAAACAAACAAAACCCCTGTGATTCGTGATTCTTAGGAGTCGACTCACTCAGAACGATTCACGAAGCCTCCATCAGTAAGCACAGCAGCTGAGTAAAAATTAATGGTTAAATGGACACAAGGTTCTTGTTTGGACCAAAAATACGAGTTTTAATATTTATCTTGGATACATCTCACAGATATTCCTGTGAGGTACACTACCGTTCAAAAGTTTGGGGTCACTTTGAAATGTCCTTATTTTTGAAAGAAAAGCACTGTTATTTTCAATGAAGATCACTTTAAACTAATTAGCAATGTATAGAGTGTATTTCTTATGTGGTAAATGACTATTCTAGCTGCAAATGTCTGGTTTTTGGTGCAATATCTCCATAGGTGTATAGAGGCCCATTTCCAGCAACTATCACTCCAGTGTTCTAATGGTACAATGTGTTTGCTCATTGTCTCAGAAGGCTAATGGATGATTAGAAAACCCTTGTACAATCATGTTAGCACAGCTGAAAACAGTTTAGCTCTTTAGAGAAGCTATAAAACTGACCTTCCTTTGAGCAGATTGAGTTTCTGGAGCATCACATTTGTGGGGTCGATTAACCTTCATCCTACCGAGTGGGGTCCATCTGGACCCCGCACCTATATGTTTGTTTGCCATTTTAAAAATATGTGACATACTGCCTCACCGTTTTATGAATTTGTCGGAATTTATGTCTTAATTAAAACACTAAAGCACCGGAAGATCAGCTTTTTGCATTGTGAAGGTATAATTAATTTGTTACTGGGGTCCAACCGGACCCCAGAGTAAAGTTTATCTGTCTTTCATTTTATAATTGAATAGCACACTGAAAGTTAACTTCTTTTATTTCTTTTATGTTCCATAATGAAACTACCAAGGCATTCCTTCTTGGGGTCCGTGTGGACCCCACTGCTGCAATAAGCACAGGCTGCAAAACAAAAGCCCTAAATTATTTTACAATTACTTTTTTGTTTTAAATTCTGTAAGAAAAGACCTAAGTTGTAATCCAGAATGTTTTACAGCTGCATGAGCTGCAAAAATCATGTATATAATGCCAATTTTTTTTTGTGGCGCTATAATTTGCTACATGTATGCTAGTTATTGCAATATTATTGCAATGTTATTGCATTTATAATACATCGATATTCAGCCATAGTGGATTTTGTTCTTCAATAAAGTTATGTCTGTTTGCTGCATTGAATTGGTTCTTACTGCATTGATTTCAAGGTATTCCCTCCTGGGGTCCATACGGACCCAGCCTGGTAGTTTGTGTATGTAAAATTGGCTGGTAGGATGAAGGTTAAGTGTGTTCTTTATGCCTTGGGCCCTTTAGTGTATTGCTGTTATTAATGTTCTGAACAAAACTTATCTGGTGATTTTGTCTTTATAAGCTTTAATTTTAAAGAAAAGTATTGGGGTCCAAACGGACCCCACATGGTAAGATTAAGGTGTAAAATAGCATGGTAGGATGAGGGTTAAATGCTCAAAATGGCCAGAAAAATGTCTCCACTATATTTTCTATTCATTTTACAACTTATGGTGGTAAATAAAAGTGTGACTTTTCATGGAAAACACAATTGTCTGGGTGACCCCAAACTTTTGAACGGTAGTGCATTTTAGAATTAATCCAATAAATTGAATCATTTTATTTGAAGAAGAACTTTATCCAACATGAACCAAAGCTCCTGCAGTTCAGTCAGTCAGTTGGTCGGGTTCAATGCCCGAACTGATGATCACATCAGTTTTTCTTTGGCACTCTAACCAAAATAAGCCTCTTTATGGATGCTGTTGGGTCAAATTATTCAGCAAAAAGCTTCCTTTCGAGGCTTTAACAGTTCTGCTTGGTAAAACTAGACATAAAATAAAATTAAAGTCCTCAATCCTCAGGTTCCTCAGAGATGTTTCTTCCATTAGGAGGAAAATGTGGCGTGCAACGTGTCGCCTCTCCTCTCACACATCCTTCTGCTTCAATATACAACATTTAAAACTCAACTTTTCCCACAAAAACAGCCACATTTAACATGTTCGGTTCGGATAAATCAAACTCCTTCGCTATAAAGCGTTAAACCGTTGGGAATAATTCATGGTTTAAGTCCAAACGGTACCGAACGCCGAGTTTACCATTGTTCTCTCACCTCAGGAAGGGACGCGCGTCCTGCTCGTTCATGCAAAACCAAAGATATTCCTCATTAAATCTGCCATTTTCTTTTCACTCACAATCCACCAGACTATCAGAAAAACACAGTGACATTTTAGGCATATCTTTTTTTGTTTTCTTTTAAAAAAGACTTGTTTTCAACACCACCACCACAGTTCAAAGCTAAGCTAGCAGCACGACTCAACTCAGTGCTTGGAGACACCGTACCGTTAAAGATAGACTTCCTCTCGCTTTTCCTTTGGTTTTTGTTCGCCTGATGTATTAAAAATTACCACATTTTGCCCTCCATCTTCCAACCAAATGCTCTTAAACCGTTCAGATCAGGTCCATGCAGGGACACCGCTAGGGGGCGGAAAGTTAGGACGATTCTAAGGGCCTGGCACTGACAGGGGGGCCTGTGAGGGATATGAATATTATTTTAATAGTATTGCCTTGTGTAAGTTTTTGAAATAAAATATTTCATTTAATCTGTTAAAATATGCAAATTATACATGGTTATGATTTGCTATAACATTTTTCTTGAATTATTTATGATATTGTTATTTCACCCCTCCACCCTTTTTACTAATGGTACAGTCTGATTCTGGGAGCGGGACAGTGAAATGTGTAGCTCCGTGTGTGCACAGCTCTGTTAGCGCAACTTAGAGCAAGTTGTCAGTTTTTCTATGTGCGCAACAGAGATGTACATTCTAGAAGTTGCGAAACAGGAGCAGGTGTGATCTACCAGGAGATTTTAGAGCACTTCATGCTTCCATCTACTGACAAGCTTTATGGAGGTGCAGATTTCCCAATTGCCAAAACTACTACCAAAAAAGGTTGGCCGACCACATTACTGTGCTTGATTGGCCAGCCAAGTTGCCTGATCTGAACCCCAGACAGACTCGATGGGGTATTGTCGAGAGGAAGATAAACACCTGACCCAAAAATACAGATGAGCTGAAGGCTGCCATCAAAGCAACCTGGGCTTCAATAAGACCTCAGCAGTGCCACAGCTGATCGCCTCCATGCCATGCTGCACTGATGCAGTAATTCGTGGTAAAGGAGCCCCAACCAAGTATTGAGAGTAGAAATTAACATACTTTTCAGCAGTTGGACATTTCTGTATTGCAAATCCTTTTTTTTTATTTGAATATTTAAGAGCAATCATTTGAGATACTGGATTGCTGATGATTATGGCTTATAGCTCATGAAAATCAAAATTAAAAAAGCAGCTTCAAATATTTCACGTGACAGAATATGAAAGTTCTCTTTTTTAATTATGAAAAATATTTCACAATCTCTAATTGTTTCAGATGCACAAGTAATTCAAATAATTGTCACCCTTCACATGAAAATACCTAGAACATTCCTACGTTCATCTGTATAATATTCTATGCATGGTTCAACATAGTCTGAGTCTTAGTTGTTTTCTCCCCTCTATTATTAAGAACACTCAAAACTCTGATGACTTCTGTTTTAACATGCCAACCAGGGTTAGATCTTAAGGTTTTTCTACACTAGCCAGCCTGGCTAGTGGCTTGCAAATTGCACTAGCCCGCTATTTTAAGCCCAATTCCTGTGACAACTGAAAGAATTTTAAATACTAAACAATGAACAAGTTCAAACAACAGAAGCTCCCAATTCAGTGTAACAAAACCAGTACTTTATTCAATCCATTATGGTTCTCATATGTGACTTTGTGTTTCAAACCATAATTGTCACTTTGAAGTATAAAAGAGGTAGTCATTGCTTACAGTTAAGTAGACTAGTACATGTAGTAATCTCGCAAAATGGACTAGAACTGAAATCATTCAGTTGCCTTAGACTGGAAAAAAAACATAGCAAATTCTTATAGAAATGGACTAGAACTGAAATCATAAACTTATCTTGGACTAGAAAAGAACATGACTAATTCTTGTACAAGTAAACATTCCATACAAAAAATATTCATTAATTGTGCACATACATGTAGCAACTTTGATATTTACCTCTATGCTCATAATATACTGACAATTTATAGGTAATAAAATAAAATAACTAAAATTTAACAGCCACAATTTTTAAAAATTCTGTTCCATTCCTGCAAATTAATGAAATTACAAGTGAGCAAACATTGTGAATGCACTCTTCAAAATACAAAATGATAAACTACTGATAACAATACATTGCTTTAAATTGTATGTTATGGCATTAATGCCTTGCCATACAAGCACAATGTGACATGTATTTCAATTCTAAAAACTGACTGATTTGGAGTCATCTTGAATTTTCATACAAGGTTATGCTTCATTCACTCAGAATCACTGGCCATATGGATAGGCCAGTTAAAAACTATGCTGTCTTGCAAATTCAGTGCAAATCTCCTCTTACTCACATCTCAAAACTTTTCAAACATGGCTGACATCAGCCCCCACTGCCCTGCCACCTACTCTTACAGAATATTAAATGTGCTGAATGGTGGTGCCACCTTGTGGTAGGTCTGGCAAATTAGGCACTCATCATGGTACACAGTTACAACCTGTGTCAATGAACTGTGACAGTAATGTTCAGCAACAATGCATTACACCATGTACAATAAATAGAATGAGCTAAAAGATTTTGCACTAGCCCGTGGCTATCTGCACTAGCCACGGGCTAGCGGGCTAGTGTTAAGATCTAACCCTGCCAACAATCTGAATTTTTGTTGCATCAATTGCAGAGCAACATTTTGGTGTAACAGTAAATGTGGTGCTTGAACAAACTGTGTGCACTACTTTTATTCATGCAAATTGTGTTTCAGAATGAACGTTTCCAAATAATTGAGGTGTCATGAGGTTAACAGTTAGATCAGACAGGATACCCGTAGACCAACGGATTACGGATGCTTTTAGGTTTTTTTATTATTATTATTATTATTATTATTATTATTATTATTATGAGGCAAATTACCATGAAAAATTACTCCGCAAGGTTTTTTTTTTTAAACCTGACTCAAAACTTGCATTATGGACCAAGCTTTCAGCATCTGGCATTTCACATTATGATACAAGTGCAACATTTCCATGTGGCCTGAAAAAAAGAAAAATGTGAAAGCCAAGTGTGTTCCATAAAACTAAAATATTGTTTATTTAAATGCTGTTTAATTTGTACATATCTACACATTCACATCACTTCCTCTAAAATACAAGAAAAACAAACAAAAAAACACCAAAGTAGAGGATTGTGATTTTAGGATGCCAATAGATGTGATCACATACTATCCAACCCAATTTCCCACATTTATCATTTCAGGAAATTACCCAATTTACTGGAAAACATGAATACTTGGAGAAACTTATTTTCTAGATAGGTTTACCCTTCTCACAGGAACTGGCTTGCTTCTCCTGTTTCTCAAAGTTGAGACGGTTTTGCTCCGCAGCTGTGCCGTTGGACTCGGGGCTGCTGCTTCACACTCGATTCCCCTCCTCATCCTGGTGTCTGACCACTGTGCACAACTTGACTGGGGTGCTTCTTCGGTTGACCTCGCCTTGCGATGACCGAATTTGGCTTTGAAATTCATTACTTCTTCTGATTGGACAAGGGGTGCACGCTCCGTCTTGAACTTGCGCTTTAAGGACATGTGCCATGTGTGCTATTCAAAACATACGTTGCCATGAGTTACTTTAGCACTGAAATATTTGATTAAGACAAGTCATAGCATATGGAAGATCTTCTATTTAAAATATTTCGTTTTGAACTTTTCTACATGACACGTGCAAAGTATCTCATCTCATCTCATTATCTCTAGCCGCTTTATCCTTCTACAGGGTCGCAGGCAAGCTGCAGCCTATCCCAGCTGACTACGGGCGAAAGGCGGGGTACACCCTGGACAAGTCACCAGGTCATCACAGGGCTGACACATAGACACAGACAACCATTCACACTCACACCTACGGTCAATTTAGAGTCACCAGTTAACCTAACCTGCATGTCTTTGGACTGTGGGGGAAACCGGAGCACCCGGAGGAAACCCACGCGGACACGGGGAGAACATGCAAACTCCACACAGAAAGGCCCTCGCCGGCCCCGGGGCTCGAACCCAGGACCTTCTTGCTGTGAGGCAACAGCGCTAACCACTACACCACCGTGCCGCCCACGTGCAAAGTATGCTATTCAAAACCCACATCACCGTAGGCTACTTTTTGCACTGGATTATTTGATGAAAAAATGTCAGCACATATATAAAATTGTAAATACTTACATAGCCATTCCCCTCAAGATCCTTTAAAAAAGGATATTTAGTCACCAGCGCCTTTGAAACTCTGACATACTCGTCATTTGAGGGATACCTACCAGTTGGAGGGAGAATAAAACAAGTGACTTCAAAACTTGTTTGCTACATGCACACAGCCAATTCTGCAATAGAACTTTAATACTACACATATACTTTTCTTAGTACTGAATTATTTTGCATAATTTCTACATGTGCAGTTGATTTTTCTTGCATGCATTACACTTCAAAATAACACAAATCAATATATTGACTTTAAGACAACCTTGTATTGACAACAGTTTGTCAAAGTTTGCACATAGCACAATGAAAATCTTACAATAGAATATTAAAATTTAAATTTGGAGCCATCTTTACCATGAACTTAAAATACCTACATTGTATACTGTGCCATGGATTCTTGAAGCACCCCAACGATTTTGCTTCGGAATAGTCCGGTTTTGCATGGTTCTTTATTATCCAATCTAGTCTGAATGTTCTTTGGAAACTTAGGCAGAACAAAAACACTTGGGAAGCATGGACCAGTAGACACCTGTGGACTTTGAGCAGAGCTGTAGGAAAAGATTCAAGGAACAATAAATAAATAACACAACAAAGCCATTCGATTGAAGTCTGCACCTGTCCCTGAGAATGACTCAAAGAAAAGAGAAATTTACATTTGCCTGCTTCAAGTCATACAGAAATGTACCCTACAACAGAGGACCAAATTAACAAATTAAAACGCCTGCAAAAAAAATGTCGTTAAAAACCTAAGAATATAGATAAAGTTCAAAACCCACTTTGACTCAGACGGTGTAACTGGAGCTGGAACGTTGATGCAAGTGTCCTTTAGCTGCTGGATGGCATTAATGAATTTCACTTGTTTCTTGAATGAACCAAATAATTGAGAAATCATGTAGTCAGTCAGCCCATGCACCGTCTCACCATCTACTTCATATTCTGAAGCGGAAAAAGACCATAGTTTAGCTTTAAAATACTCAATATTGCATTTAATAATTCTCAATGTACATATTTTTTTTATGTAAGTAATCCATCAGATGCACCCTAGACACAGAACAATGACCATAGTTATAATAACATAAAATAAGTTTAATTCAGTGCACCTCCGATAAGACGCGCTATACGAACAGACAAGCAGGCACAATTCCTCCCTCCTTTCTGGTTCACTCAATCGCATGCGTGCAGTCTCAAGATGCGCAGTTAGAAATACAATGCCATGTCGACGTTTATGTTTTGCGTGCACGCTCTTAATCGCTTGGTATAAACTTCGGAATCGCAGGCTTTTGGGACTCGCTATCAAAGAGACTCCAGGGGAGTGTCAGAGCTCTGCCCTGGGCTGGGTGGCAAGACTCCACGTCGCTTAGGAATTCTCCGCGCTGGCCCTTCTACACCATCAGTGGCCAATGTGGCACGAATTAAACTCTGATATTGCATTTCCAGTAACAGAGGTGCCACAAAAATACAGGCTGCATTTCAGTTGATGAAATGCAACACGTTTTAAAACTAATCCTTGCCTCAGGTAGCTGCTAGGCCAGTTCTAAACTCAAAGCAAGCCTGGAATCATGCAGGCATGCATAATATCAATCCAACAGGCAGAACCATTCACTTAACATTCAGAAAATAAGTACAGAAGAGGCATCTGAAAAACATCCCTTGTTCAGAAACCAACACTGAAGCAGACTAATGTTCTGGTGAGCCACGAGGCGCGCACCTCCCTCCCCCCTCTAAGGGCTTCGGCTGAGGAAAGGGCGCGAAATGGTTAAACAAAGCGCACCATGCTTTGCAGAAGTTGCCGAGTCATCCTGCTAGCTGCTAATCTAGTTCTACATACACGAGATGGCGGCAGCGCCAGTGCACTCAGGTCTATAGGCAGCACCAGTGTTGGGCACGCTACTTTCAAAAAGTAATTAGTTATAGTTACTAGTTACTTTTCCCAAAAAGTAACTGAGTTAGTAACGGAGTTACTTTGTCATAAAAGTAACTAATTACCAGGGAAAGTAATTATTCCGTTACATTGTGTTACCCCCCCCCCCCCCCCAAAAAAAAAAAAAATCAAATTCAATTAGTGTAATCATAATAAAAGTGAATGTTAAATGTGTTTAATGACTGAAATTGACACTTAACAGAACCAATTAATAACGTTATCTACACTATATTAATAGTTTTGTGGGATAATGTGAGATAAGACATCTATCAAATTTAATATATTTTTGTAGTTATTAAAATTGTTATGTTACTAATTACTGGCCACTGACGAGGACAAATGCTTTGTTCCTCGACATAATGTGCATTGCATGTAGACATTTTTGCCTTTTATTTCAAGTAATGAAAAGTCCTGGCTGTATTTCCAATGTGAAAGCGCAGTGTTGGGCTGACCGCTCGCCATCGCTGTGTCTTCTGATTGAAAGTGTGCGCAGTAGTGCAGTAGGCGGAGCCTACCTACGTATGCTGTCCAAATCTACTCTGATTGGCTTACTATGCCGTTGTCTCGCGTCTCCCCGCCCTACACTAAAGCAGAGGAAAGAAAGGCTGAACGAGCAGCGTGCCAGATGAGAACAGCTTTAATAAAGTAACGCATAGTATTTTATTGTAAGTAACGGGAACGGCGTTATAACGATGTAAAAAGTAATTAGTTAGATTACTCGTTACTAAAAAAAAATAACGCCGTTTATTTCTAACGCCGTTATTCCCATCACTGGGCAGCACAAATATCACACCGTCTTCACCACGTACCAATCCGGCTGTACACAAGCCTCCACTTAGAAATAAATCTATACGTCTTTCTCCGCCTCAACTCAATGCTAAGATGTTGAACTTCTTGTCTGTTCAGAGGTAACCCGTCACGTAGCCTAACTGTGTGGAAGCCTCTTCAGGTACACCTGCCCATAGTTCGAATTACGGGGGGTACTGGGGGGTACTATACCCCCCAATGATGACCCAGTACCCCCCAAAGAGACAAAAATATAAGTTTTTTGGGGGTCCGATATTTTTTCTGATATTGTGAAAAGGAATATATAATTCAAACCAACTCCCATTCAGCATTCTTATTGTAGGAACATTTTAATGTAAATCGATTTCAGACAGACACCCCTATTGTGGACCGTACCATTTTTAGTCACCGCAGCGCTAGAACCCACTAGAGCAGGGGTTCTCAAAGTGTGGGAGAGTCAGCCCCCCCCCCGCGCAGAGAGCAAATAAACAACAGCGCCCCCCCCCCACACACACACACAATTTTTGTTGTTGCTATACTTAATGTTCCATTCGTATTTAAAAAAAATGGTTGTTGTACACATTTTTATTTTTTTCTTTTACACATTTTAAACATCTGTGCTTTTTGAAAACATCTTTTTTACACATTTAAAACATATGAGCTTTATTAAAACATCTTTTTTTTTTACACATTTTAAACATCTGTGCTTTTTGAAAACCATCTTTTTTTTTTTTTTACACATTTTAACATCTGTGCTTTTCTTTTTAAAACATCTTGTTTTACACATTTTAAACATCTCATAGCATCGTTAGCTAGCACCTCTTGGCAGACAACACACTGTGGCAGTAGAGCATCTTCAGATCCAGTCCATGAAAATCCAAACTTTAAATAATCGTGGTCATACTTCCTTCTTTTTTTGCTTGGCCCAGACTCTGTCTCCTCACTCACTGTAGCTTTAGGTGCTAAAAATCGATCCATTTTGTCTCTGGCAAAGGCTAGCTGAAGTTTGCTAAATGTCCGCAATAGTAACTTATTCTGGTTTATTTTTCCTTACGTTGCGCCCCCCCCGAAGAACTCTGGCGACCCCTAGGGGAGACGCGCCCCACACTTTGAAAAGCCCTGCGCTAGAAGCAACAGCTTCTAGTCCACACCGTATTCAGTTGATTCATCGGATACAGTCCATGGGTTTGCAGCAATTTATACAGTCATGTGGTTTGCAGCAGAAGACGTGCATTGGTAATGTTAGTTGCTAACCAACTTTTAGCCTGTTGAAAATGTGTTATTTTACAACTTGCATTTATTAAAGTGATTTGTTCTTTCAGCTCATGTCACATCTTTATACGTTGAATTACTTACCCACTGAGGCCAGAAGGCTACAGTGGACGGACGTTAACGTTAGTTACCAACGTTAGTTAGCAAGATAAGCTAAGTCTCTATTTAAATCAAGCTTATTACAGTGTGGTATAGAAACGATTCTCATTTCAAAGAAGGAGAAGAACTCCATATGTTTCCATTCTCATTTTATCATGAATAAATTGTGCCCTTCTGAAATTAATTTGGTACATAGGCCCATCCTGTGTGTGTGTGTGATTAGGCACAAGAAGTTCTGATGTAGGCCTAGCTAAGCCTATGTAAAATTACAATCAGAACCTCTGGAGGCAACATAAAAAGAGTCAGGTAGTAGGCTAGCCTAGGCAAAATAGCCTAGTACATGGATGTTTTCTATTGTTTTTACTTACATTCCTTTTGTATTATTTTTAAGATATTCATAGTTTCATCTGAGTACCCTGTTTGAGTTTATTCACAGAGACAGTAGGCCAAACATGAGGAAAAGAACAGGGCCAGACATCAGGCATTTTTTTGGTGCTAAAAGAGTAAGTATTAAATATTAGCACTAAGATCTACAGACAATTACAATACAAGTGTAGGTGCAGTTAGGTTTCGTACACTGTTCATGTGAATAAAGAAAATGGGTTCCCAGCAGACAGGAGAGGCACAGCAGGACGAAAGAGAGCAAGACATTCAGCAGGACTGTTCTGCATGTGTGTATATACTGTATGTGACTCATTTGTAGTGTTGATACCCAGTTTGTTCTGACAAAGAAGGTTATCAGGTTGTACTGCTGTTTTTCTTCTGTGGTAGTACTGTATGGTTTGTCATGCTTCTTAATGAAATTAAAAATTATTGTTCAGAGTTATTGTGTTGAGTTACTGACACCGACTTCCATAGACGAGACGGGACAGGGCTGGGGGGGGGGGGATTGATATGATAGTGGACCATGATGGTACCCCCCAATTATGGTGGGGTAATTCCCACTCTGCACCTGCCCTTATCACGAACATCATGGCATAACTAGCTAACTGAAAAAAATGCCTGCATCCTATTAATCCATGCCATTAAGGTCACAACCTCTTAACATTTAGCTTCCTCCAAGCAGATGATATGAAAATTATATACCATTATGTGGATAACTACAGAGTTATTAATCACTGTATTTCAATGCACTTTACATGTTAGCGTTCCTTCAAGTATGACTAGTTAACATTAGCTGGCAAAAGGACAGGACCGCTATCAGGTTAGCTAGCCTGACCAACCACACAAAAAAACTTACCAGCTTAACAGCTACCCTTTGGAAAAACAAGCCATTTTATTGCTGCCTTTTTACTTTCATTAAACCCATGTAGATTAACTTCTTTGACGGGGGCTTCTGAATGGAAAGGCTTCTGAAAGGTTTTCAAGGAACCACCTAATTCAGTAGAACTAGCCACAATCAGAACAACAGTATGGTAACTCACCTGTAAATTTCCTTCTGTCGTCGTCTGTTATTTCCAGGCCCGCTTTTACTAAGAAGTCCAAAAGCTCTTCGGTGGAGAGGGTGGACAAAGTTGCCATCCTTCAGGCGACCACGCGAGTAGTAGTAGAATTTTGTCTTGCGCTAGCATCTAGAGCAGGACCGTTAGTTGCTTTTTGGACTCCTCCCCCTAGCAGCTCAAAGTACCATGCCCTAAGGTACAAACACGTACCTTCTCCAATTTTGTACCTTGAAAGGTACAGTGTCGTACCACAAAGGTCCAGTTTTGTACCATTTAAGGTACATCAAACTGAAAGGTACATTTGTGTACCTTAATGTGTCATATTTGTACCACTGTGTACAAAAAGGAACAAACCAGTAAGTCCATAAATCACACATCTCAAACAAGCCGCAGCTTGGGCTTTTTGACAGAAACTGAAGCAAAATCTGTCTGAAACACATTGTACAAAAGACTACCTGATCTTGGCGAATGTGTGAAGCCTAAAGGGGTGACCTACTGTGCGTGGAGCTGCATCTACTTCACTTTGGCTTATCAGTCTTTATAGTAAGAATATTGAATGAATTTGTATTGTTCCTGTAACGCCTTATTCACACCAGACACCAGTTTTCCGGCGGTTTTCCGGCGACACGGAAGCGTTTTTCACCGGCGGCAGTGAAAATACATGGGAACAGATTAGTCCTTTCACACCAACAAAGCGGTGCGCAGGCGGTAACTGAGGACGGCTCAGTACCGCGCTGCAATTTTGAAATCCAACTCGAGCGGAATTTTGCCGACGGTATGTGAGCGGTGCCCCATTGAAATGAATAGGAAAGCACAAATCGTAGGCAGTCTACGAATGTATATTGACCACGAAACTTCTCATTTCTTGTGTAGTAGGCAGTGCAAAGGCTCGCGGTTTGGTAGGCATGCTCAAATGAAGGAACACTAGCCTATTAAAATGACCTAAATACATTTTTGTCTATGACATTCCTCCCCCAAAGTATCAAGGCAGTGACTACTTGCTTTTAAATTGTCACTCTGCCTAGAGTTCACGTAACACCCCCCTCAATGTCGTTTACATTTAAATTTGAGCACAAAAGCGACTGATATTTCATTAATATTAAGCTATACACGCTCTTTTAAACATGGGCTGTGGACAGGGCCGGCGGTGAACATACCGCGCCCACAGGCTGACTGGTGTGAAAGGCCGAGCAGAACGCACCGCTCAAGAACCGGCGGAAAAACCGCCGGCTTACCGCTTCCGCGCTGTTGAGTTCTGGTGTGAATAAGGCGTAAGGAGATAGAAGCACCAGCCTTTGTATTTACATGCATATGCATTTATTTGAAGCGGGTTTGCCCATTAAATTGATTTTTGTTACTTTGAGAGCAAGATCCGGTGGTCAAAGGCCCAAAAGACTCAAGAAAAAGATACAGACGGAGACTGAGGCTCAGAATGTACACAATATGGAGACAGACAGTACTGAAAAAAGTAGTCAAAGGCTCCAGGAAAAAAAAGATGCACACATTCTTGTGTGTAATACTGTCATTCTATTGCTTGTCTGTCATCATGACGACTCACTGTTTATTATGATGAAAAGTAATTTCAGTTGATGTGGAATGAGCCTTGGTAAGAGGTTATTTTGTTTTTGTGAAACTGACATCGCTGTAATTTGTTACGATGATGAAAGCAAGTAAAAAAAACTATTTTTGAATTTTTTTAATGTATTTGTATTTTTTTTATTTTTTAGAAAAGTCCTGTTTTTCCCTCATTAGCACTGTAGTGCTAACACCTTCATGTGTTTGTGTTGCAGGACTATGAGTGTGAACTTCCTGTTGGTGAAGACTCTGTTTCCATTGATGCCCATGTTAAAGAATTGCACATGCAGTATGAACGGGCCTAACCTGATCGAGCCATTGTGGAGGACAAAATGAGGCGAACATTTCAGTGGAGGAGACGCGAGCTTCAGCAAGCAATGTCTGCTGTAGAGGCCATCAATAAATATCCATTCCTGAAAACACCATCTGGGGTATGTCTGAATTGGTTTTGTTCTGTTTGTACAATTATGTAAGCAACTGTTTGTATTTCTCTCAATAACCAAAGAATATTGAATGTCATTTTACATATTACATAGTATCTCAGATTATTGAAATGAATATTGATTAGTATGTTGTAGAAGTTAAATTTGCTTTACTTTGTTACCCTTTTATCTATTTTGGTTGTAGCTCTTCCAGGAAATGGGCCTGATCTGCAAAATGCCCGATGTAAACCAACGGTTTAGAGAATCGTTCCGAAGTCTAGTGCCTGCGCTGCTCCAAGCAATCCATGGAAAGTCCTTGCTGGAAAAGCTGTACTTGGAAGCAAGAGCTGAATTGTCTTCAGAGGAAGTAAATGGTATCTAATGCATTACATTAACTTCAAAACTTAGCTTAATTTTAGACCAATAACAATGCTAATATTTATGAGTCTTCACCTCTCACCCTATCCAATTATATCTGAAATTGGAGGTGGCTTGTGTTTGGGTTGTGTTTTTAACAAAATAGATGTATCCCATCTTGCTAGGGTGAGTGTCAGGACAAAGCACACAAATGATGGTGAAAGTAGACAGACGCACACTGAAACTATTCATTAACAGAGCCTGTATACCGTATTGGCCCGAATATAAGATGAACACCCCCCCCCCCCCCCCCCTTTAAAGACCTAGTTTTAGGGGGAAAAAAACCCTCGTCTTATATTCGTGTCGATACGGTAAATGACATTATTTAAAAGTCACACGGCTGAAGGTGTGAACTCTGGTGGGTTAAAACATTGCTCGTTTTTAATAAATCCTTTGATTGGAGTTTCTGTGTGTGGGTGTCTACTTTTTTTTTGAGACATAAGTGCATGGAGATTGTTGAATTGGCATGGAATAATCCCATCTTTCCCTTTCTGTAGGCCGGTGGTGAACTAATTGTATTTGGAATTGTGCAACAGATTCTGAAGAATTAACAAAAGCTGTTAGTGATTGGGGAAAGAACTAATTTACCACTGCTAATATATTGTACTTTATCTTTTTTTTCTTTTGGAAGACGTAGACTTCCGAGCTGCCCTGGTCCTGTTACCAATACTCTTCAAAGAGAAACTGGACAATTACATTTCGCTGACTGATGTAAGTGAATGCTTCTACCACAGTGATTTCATTGACGCAAGGAATTTATTTGGTGAGCAGTATTGTAGCCTGCTATTTTGTGTGTGTGTGTGTGACTTTATAGTGTAGTGTAAATTAGCTGGTAATGTGATGTAAAACATTGTAATGTGTAGTGTACCTTTTCTTTATTTCTGTATTTCTTTACCAATTTCGGTGTTGTCTTTTGCCTGTCTTTTAGGGAGAACCAGCGACGCCCTACCCCACCGTCCAAGTGGCTGGGTCATACACCTGGACTCAGGTTTTCACAGAGAAACGCGTTCCAGTGACCATAAAGGTGGATGGCTCCACTTTCTGCAGTATCGTTGGTGTGGAGGATGGAGTTCTGTCAGCTTTCTGCATGTATTTTGTTTTCTCTCTTCAGTACCCTAGCCACAACAGAAACACACTCATATTTCTGCAACGACACATCTTGAAAGTAACCGACCCTGCTGATAAGGCCTTGCCAACAGCTGTTCTGAGGGCCATTAATTTACTGGCTTGAGTATGCCTCGCCCCTTTTCTTGTCCAGAGTGCTCCCGGAGAGCCTTTACTTTAGTCAAACTGATTCATCACGTCGGATTAATTCATTCGCATGAGGCTGATTTTTCTATTTGCTGTGGCCTTGATGATTGTCAATGTACATTTACAAAATATGAGTCTTACAGGAGGCACATATACAGAAAACATAAAAAGTGGGTTGTGGCCCCTCAAGAATTGACTGTGGAGGACGAGGAGGTTGAAGAAAACGCATATGAAAACAATTTGGTAGAGTTTGATGAGCCAAGCCATACAGATATCAACACTCTTACAGAAAGCATACAGAAAATGTTGATGACCCATTCCTTGAAATGGAGAGGGAAACATGTTCTTCCTCAGTTAGTTCAGCAAGACATTACTGATGACGTGGCTGTTATTTTGAGTAACTTCAAAGAACAGTATGACACTCTTATTACTCAACATTTGGAATAAAAAGGATTTAGTTTATCCGACTGTCCTGAACTTGCAGAACTTTTTCAGTCTCCTGATCTGTTTAGTGAGGCTGCTAATGTGGTTCACTCTAAACATTTGTTTACAGAGTACTGTAAATCAAATCTGGACCTGACTGAATCTGTGCAGTATATTCTGAGAGATTCTCTTGGGTCAAAACATGTTCATATGTCCCCATAATTGACGTTTTGAAAAAATACTGTAGTCATAATGATATTTGGGAACATATACAGTTTCAAAATAACCAGTTGATGAATAAGGATGTCTTAACTGACTATAGAGATGGTTTACTATTTAAGGAGCACCCATTTTTCAAAATTCATTCCGATGCCCTACACTTACACTTTT
Source organism: Neoarius graeffei (assembly GCF_027579695.1). Lineage (NCBI taxonomy): Eukaryota > Metazoa > Chordata > Actinopteri > Siluriformes > Ariidae > Neoarius > Neoarius graeffei. Next base: position 76,079,371 of record NC_083577.1, read on the forward strand.
ATCAGGATGAATTTGAGGTCGTTAATCCTCTGGGTGCTAAACGTGGTAAACACAAACTTTCTGCTGTATATTACACCATTGGCAACCTTCATGGAAAATATCGCTCCCATGTCAAACATGTACATCTTGCCATGTTATTTAAAGATTCTTTACGGAAAAGCGTTGATTTGGAGACCATTTTTAAACCACTTCTTAGGGATTTAACAACACTGTCGTCAGAAGGATTTACCATTCTTGTAAATGGTCAGGAGCACTTGATGCATGCTGCAGTAGCCACTATATCAGGAGACAACTTATCAGCACACATGGTTGGTGGTTTTCGTATGACTTTTAACTCTGGGCGCATCTGCAGGTATTGCATGGCCACGTCATCAAGTAAAAATGATTATTTTAGTGAAAAGGACTTTACTCTTCGAACTTCAGATGTTCACAAGTACCATCTTGAGTCTATTAAGGAAAACCCAAGTAACTGTGCACTGTATAGGGTGCAAAGAAGTTGTCCGTTTGACTCCCTAGATTACTTTGACGTCACAACTTGTTTACCACCTGACATCATGCACGATGTGCTAGAGGGTGTTATACCATTAGTATTACGTCTTGTCATTTGCCAGGCACATCAAGCAAAACACGCTACCATACATGAGTTTAATGATGCCCTGAAACACATGTCAATAGGCCAAAATGATCGTTCGAACAGACCAGTAGCAGTTTCAGATAGGATCCTTGGTCATTCTGCAATTACTGGATCAGCGTCACAAAAATGGTGCCTATTTAGACTTTTGCCATTCATCATTGGGGACCGAATTCCAACCGATTCCAGATATTGGCATATATACCTTCTACTACGTCAAACAACTGATATTGTAATGTCATTCACTGTCAACAGCGAAGACCTTTTGGTCCTTGATTTGCTTGTTCAGCAGTTTTTATCAGGATTAAGAGAGGAATTTGGAGATGTTTTGACACCAACATGCCATTACCTGGTACACTATGCTAGATTAATGTCATTGTATGGGCCACTACGGTCCTTGTGGTGCATGAGATTCGAAAGCAAGCACCAATATTTTAAGATTGTTGCTGAAAACTGTAAAAATTTTATTAATATATCCATGACTTTAAGTCAGAGACATCAGTTCCAACAATGTTTAGAATTTCACTCACGTAATATGTTAGGTGATTATGAAAAAGTGCCAGGCACAAGTTCAAAGATTTCGTTTTCATCCTTGCCTCCTGCTCTTCAAAGCACCATTCTTGACCATGATGGACTGCAGTCCATTAATGTGTCCAAAAAAATGTTTCAACGGGTCACTGAAGCAACAGTTAACGGTGTGAAATATGCTGTTAGAGACGTGTTTGTTCTTGATTTTGTACATTCAGAAAATATACCAATGTTTTTTCAGATTAAGTTTATTTTGAATATGGACACCCAGTGGTTATTATGTGGAAGAATTGTACTTCCTATCTGTTTTGACAAGCATTTTCACGCGTATAAGGTTAAGTTTGATGACTGGTTGTGTATTATGCCTGGACAAGAGAGTCATTTTCAAGCACTTGATGTGTATGTGGTTGAAGGAAGATTGTTTGTGGCAATGAGACATTTGTGACATTTTTAACATGAAATACAGGTCAAAGGTTTGGACGCACCTTCTTATTCAATGCATTCTCTATATTTTCATGGCTATTTACAGTACATTGTAGATTCTTGCGGAGGGCATCAAAACTGTGCCTGAACACATACAGAATTATGTACTTAAAAGTGCAGTGTAATATTTTCTGTAGTTTATTTACAGAATTCATGCTGCCTGCCCATTCGCAAATGTTACCCTTTTCACGAATACTTGCCACCACCATCACATTCTAAGTATTAAATATGAATGGGGAAAATGCACTTTTCACACATGCTTTTAGATGCAAAACTTGCTGTACTTTGGTCATACTAGTAAATATTAGTTTATTGATCAGTAAATATTCATGAAAAGATCAAATTTGGGAATAGGCAGCACAGCAATGACAAGCATAGTTACAATATCTACTCTGGCCACCATCCTACACAATTCACCTTTTAACACCTTTGAACTTCAGACTCTCACAAGTACCATCTTGAGTCGATAAAGGAAAACCCATGGGACGCAAAGAAGTTGTCCGTTAGACTTTCTAGATTACTTTGATGTCACAACATGTTAACCACCTGACATCATGCACGATGTGCTAGAGGGTGTTATACTATTAGTATTACGTCTTGTCATTTGCCAGGCTCATCAAGCAAAACACGATACCATATACATGAGTTTACTGCACTGTGTAGGATTGTGGCCAGAGTAGGTATTGCAACTATGCTGCTCATTGAAACTGTGTGGCCTATGGCCAAATTTGATCTTTTCATGAATATTACTAAGTAATAAACTAATACTTACTAGTTACAGTAAGTTTTGCAGCTTAAAATGTCTATTTCTGGACATTTAAAACGACGGATATGGAGAAGATCCCACTTTTCATGTACGAAAAGTGCAATTTTCCCAGTCATTATGAATACATTATGAATTTGATGGTGATGGTAAGTATTCATTAAAAAGGTGACATTTGTGAATGGACAGCATGAATTCTGGATTCATGAATTTAATGATGCCCTGAAACACTGCATGGCCACGTCATCAAGTAAAAATGATCATTTTAGTGAAAACGGCTTAACTCTTCAAACTTCAGATGCTCACAAGTACCATCTTGAGTCTATAAAGGAAAACCCAAGTAACAGTGCACTGTATGGAGTGCAAAGAAGTTGTCCGTTTGACTCCCTAGATTACTTTGACGTCACAACTTGTTTACCACCTGACATCATGCACGATGTGCGAGAGGGTGCTATACCATTAGTATTACGTCTTGTCATTTGCCAGGCTCATCAAGCAAAACACGTTACCATACATGAGTTAAATGATGCACTGAAACACATGTCAATAGGCCAAAATTATTGTTTGAACAGACCAGTAGCAGTTTCAGACAGGATGCTTGGTTATTCTGGTCTATCAGCGTAGCGCATGTTGATGTGGCAATATTAGTCCACTCCAAAGGCACTCCAAATCTGACAGAGGTTCTGATTGTAATTTTACATAGGCTTAGCTAGGCCTACATCAGAACTTCTTGTGCCTAATCACACACACACAGGATGGGCCTATGGGCCAAATTAATTTCAGAAGGGCACAATTTATTCATGATAAAATGAGAATGGAAACATATGGAGTTCTTCTCCTCCTTTGAAATGAGAATCGTTTCTATACCACACTGTAATAAGCTTGATTTAAATAGAGACTTAGCTTATCTTGCTAACTAACGTTGGTAACTAACGTTAACGTCCGTCCACTGTAGCCTTCTGGCCTCAGTGGGTAAGTAATTCAACGTATAAAAGATGTGACATGAGCTGAAAGAACAAATCACTTTAATAAATGCAAGTTGTAAAATAACACATTTTCAACAGGCTAAAAGTTGGTTAGCAACTAACATTACCAATGCACGTCTTCTGCTGCAAACCACATGACTGTATAAATTGCTGCAAACCCATGGACTGTATCTGATGAATCAACTGAATACGGTGTGGACTAGAAGCTGTTGCTTCTAGCGCAGGGCTTTTCAAAGTGTGGGGCGCGTCTCCCCTAGGGGGCGCCAGAGTTCTTCAGGGGGGGTGCAACGTGAGGAAAAATAAACCAGAATAAGTTCCCAGATAGCAGAGGGACGTTGAAACGGCGCCGATTCTTGGTCAGAATGGTCAGTTTCCGTCGTAAGTCAGAAAATCAACGCTGAAACGGCGCCGTGAAACGTCGATTTCTCTGTCGTCGGAGAAGGTCGATTTATCACTGTTGAATCACCGTGGGTAAAGGTTGATCTGTCGACTGTCAGAGAAGGTCGAATATACGATGTTGAACCATCGTCACTTTTGCCGGCCAGTTTTCAACATTGGTAGGATGAGCACTGACCCGTAGCCAGGGGGGATCGGAGGGTTCATTCGATCCCCCCCCGGACACACACGCCCCTCAAGATTACTCAAGATTTATTCATTTGTTCATGTCCGATGAATATACATTGATTCACATTTAAATTTACAATATCAAATCCAGACTAATCAAAAAAGAAAAGTAGACTAAGTGAGGACGAGTTAGAAAAACGGGTTCATTTCTCCTATGTTTATGTTTACACGTTTTGTTCAGACTGCTTTACACCCCAATCCAGTGGGTGGCGGTAATGCCCCATTAGACCCCTTTCACTGACGTCACCCGAAACCGGAAGTAAACAAACCCTGCGCCACATTGGAAGACCAACAAACTCGTGATTAGGGGGAAATAACGGCAGCGCGCGGTATGTGAACCCATGAGGCACTTGGTTCATCAAAAACCTACAATGGTAAACTTTTGTGCTGTATTAGGGTTCTAACAAAGCTGATGGGAAAGGTGAAAAGAAGTCTTTCTACAGAATACCAGTTGTGATTGAGACAACAAGCAAACCAAGGAGCTTTCTGCCGGGAGACAGAGAGAGGATTTAGCTGCTTTATGCAGAGTGGATCTGAATACTTCAAGTCTATTTTGTTACTGGTAAGTCACTAGGCTAAAGTGTTGTAGAACATTTTTTTTAAATGTTTACTGAATAAAAACATCCTTAATTTTATCAAATATTCTCTACTCTATATTTCATTTCTTTCTTTTGTTTTAATTTTCCTCCCTCCATCCCTCTTTGGATTTTAAATATAGTTTTTCCCCATGTCCAAATAATGAGGTAGGGTGGCATTTAGAAACCCATAGCCTACTGCTGACTTTCTTTATCAATGCTGCATCAAATTAATTTTGGTTATGTTTTTCTGTTTCCATGTACAGGTGTCTGCGCCGCAGGAGGGATAGGCCACAATTATAAATTATAAATAAATCATAAAATGTTTCTAAGAACTTGTTCAAGTGTGTTCTGTTCCTTATAAATGTTAAAAGTTATGCCTCATTAGATAGCTTGACAAACATTAGGAGAGGTGCATTGTTGCATGCATTTTTATATCCTGTTGTACATAAAACAGGACGTAGCCTACGCACATTGATATAAATTAAGTTTCACTTTCATGGTTGAAGTATGCATGTGTGTTCATCTTAGGCAAGAGCCCCGATGCTTTATTGTTAGCTAGTTTAATTTAGCCTGTTTTGTTTAATTTGTAGCCTTCCTGTTGTACATAAAACAGGAAGTAAAGTTGGATCAATCATCGCCGAAAATTGAACTATAAATCGACCGAAATCCGTAGTTGAATAAAGGGTGAAAGGGGGTCTATTCTCTGTCGGCCACCATCCACTTTTCAACGTCGTTTCAACGCAAACTCGTATGAGCAAAGCGGTGTTGAATCAACGCCGGTGATCCACGATGATTCGACGGCGTATGGTCGAAGAACATGCCGATGATTCCCCGTCGAATCAACGCCCTTTTGCTATCTGGGTTACTATTGCGGACATTTAGCGAACTTCAGCTAGCCTTTGCCAGAGACAAAATGGATCGATTTTTAGTACCTAAAGCTACAGTGAGTGAGGAGACAGAGTCTGAGCCAAGCAAAAAAAGAAGGAAGTATGACCACGATTATTTAAAGTTTGGATTTTCATGGACTGGATCTGAAGATGCTCTACTGCCACAGTGTGTTGTCTGCCAAGAGGTGCTAGCTAACGATGCTATGAGATGTTTAAAATGTGTAAAACAAGATGTTTTAAAAAGAAAAGCACAGATGTTTAAAATGTGTAAAAAAAAAAAAAAAAGGTTTTCAAAAAGCACAGATGTTTAAAATGTGTAAAAAAAGATGTTTTAATAAAGCTCATATGTTTTAAATGTGTAAAAAAGATGTTTTCAAAAAGCACAGATGTTTAAAATGTGTAAAAGAAAAAAATAATGTGTACAACAACCATTTTTTTTAAATACGAATGGAACATTAAGTATAGCAACAACAAAAATTGTGTGTGTGGGGGGCGCTGTTGTTTATTTGCTCTCTGCGCGGGGGGGGGGGGGGCTGACTCTCCCACACTTTGAGAACCCCTGCTCTAGTGGGTTCTAGCGCTGCGGTGACTAAAAATGGTACAGTCCACAATAGGGGTGTCTGTCTGAAATCGATTTACATTAAAATGTTCCTACAATAAGAATGCCGAATGGGAGTTGGTTTGAATTATATATTCCTTTTCACAATATCAGAAAAAATATCGGACCCCCCAAAAACTTATATTTTTGTCTCTTTGGGGGGTATCCCCCAGTACCCCCCGTAATTCGAACTATGGGCAGGTGTACCTGAAGAGGCTTCCACACAGTTAGGCTACGTGACGGGTTACCTCTGAACAGACAAGAAGTTCAACATCTTAGCATTGAGTTGAGGCGGAGAAAGACGTATAGATTTATTTCTAAGTGGAGGCTTGTGTACAGCCGCATTGGTATGTGGTGAAGACGGTGTGATATTTGTGCTGCCTATAGACCTGAGTGCACTGGCGCTGCCGCCATCTCGTGTATGTAGAACTAGATTAGCAGCTAGCAGGATGACTCGGCAACTTCTGCAAAGCATGGTGCGCATTGTTTAACCATTTCGCGCCCTTTCCTCAGCCGAAGCCCTTAGAGGAGGGTGCGCGCCTCGTGGCTCACCAGAACATTAGTCTGCTTCAGTGTTGGTTTCTGAACAAGGGATGTTTTTCAGATGCCTCTTCTGTACTTATTTTCTGAATGTTAAGTGAATGGTTCTGCCTGTTGGATTGATATTATGCATGCCTGCATGATTCCAGGCTTGCTTTGAGTTTAGAACTGGCCTAGCAGCTACCTGAGGCAAGGATTAGTTTTAAAACGTGTTGCATTTCATCAACTGAAATGCAGCCTGTATTTTTGTGGCACCTCTGTTACTGGAAATGCAATATCAGAGTTTAATTCGTGCCACATTGGCCACTGATGGTGTAGAAGGGCCAGCGCGGAGAATTCCTAAGCGACGTGGAGTCTTGCCACCCAGCCCAGGGCAGAGCTCTGACACTCCCCTGGAGTCTCTTTGATAGCGAGTCCCAAAAGCCTGCGATTCCGAAGTTTATACCAAGCGATTAAGAGCGTGCACGCAAAACATAAACGTCGACATGGCATTGTACTTCTAATTGCGCATCTTGAGACTGCACGCATGCGATTGAGTGAACCAGAAAGGAGGGAGGAATTGTGCCTGCTTGTTTGTTCGTATAGCGCGTCTTATTGGAGGTGCACTGAATTAAACTTACTTATTTTATGTCATTATAACTATGGTCATTGTTCTGTGTCTAGGGTGCATCTGATGGATGACTTACATAAAAAAAATATGTACATTGAGAATTATTAAATGCAATATTGAGTATTTTAAAGCTAAACTATGGTCTTTTTCCGCTTCAGAATATGAAGTAGATGGTGAGACGGTGCATGGGCTGACTGACTACATGATTTCTCAATTATTTGGTTCATTCAAGAAGCAAGTGAAATTCATTAATGCCATCCAGCAGCTAAAGGACACTTGCATCAACGTTCCAGCTCCAGTTACACCGTCTGAGTCAAGGTGGGTTTTGAACTTTATCTATATTCTTAGGTTTTTAACGACATTTTTTTGCAGGCGTATTAATTTGTTAATTTGGTCCTCTATTGTAGGGTACATTTCTGTATGACTTGAGGCAGGCAAATGTAAATTTCTCTTTTCTTTGAATCATTCTCAGGGACAGGTGCAGACTTCAATCGAATGGCTTTGTTGTGTTATTTATTTATTTATTTATTTATTGTTCCTTGAATCTTTTCCTACAGCTCTGCTCAAAGTCCACAGGTGTCTACTGGTCCATGCTTCCCAAGTGTTTTTGTTCTGCCTAAGTTTCCAAAGAACATTCAGACTAGATTGGATAATAAAGAACCATGCAAAACCGGACTATTCCGAAGCAAAATCGTTGGGGTGCTTCAAGAATCCATGGCACAGTATACAATGTAGGTATTTTAAGTTCATGGTAAAGATGGCTCCAAATTTAAATTTTAATATTCTATTGTAAGATTTTCGTTGTGCTATGTGCAAACTTTGACAAACTGTTGTCAATACAAGGTTGTCTTAAAGTCAATATATTGATTTGTGTTATTTTGAAGTGTAATGCATGCAAGAAAAATCAACTGCACATGTAGAAATTATGCAAAATAATTCAGTACTAAGAAGAGTATATGTGTAGTATTAAAGTTCTATTGCAGAATTGGCTATGTGCATGTAGCAAACAAGTTTTGAAGTCACTTGTTTGTTTTATTCTCCCTCCAACTGGTAGGTGTCCCTCAAATGACGAGTATGTCAGAGTTTCAAAGGCGCTGGTGACTAAATATCCTTTTTTAAAGGATCTTGAGGGGAATGGCTATGTAAGTATTTACAATTTTATATATGTGCTGACATTTTTTCATCAAATAATCCAGTGCAAAAAGTAGCCTACGGTGATGTGGGTTTTGAATAGCATACTTTGCACGTGTCATGTAGAAAAGTTCAAAACGAAATATTTTAAATGGAAGATCTTCCATATGCTATGACTTGTCTTAATCAAATATTTCAGTGCTAAAGTAACTCATGGCAATGTATGTTTTGAATAGCACACATGGCACATGTCCTTAAAGCGCAAGTTCAAGACGGAGCGTGCACCCCTTGTCCAATCAGAAGAAGTAATGAATTTCAAAGCCAAATTCGGTCATCGCAAGGCGAGGTCAACCGAAGAAGCACCCCAGTCAAGTTGTGCACAGTGGTCAGACACCAAGATGAGGAGGGGAGTCGAGTGTGAAGCAGCAGCCCCGAGTCCAACGGCACAGCTGCCGAGCAAAACCGTCTCAACTTTGAGAAACAGGAGAAGCAAGCCAGTTCCTGTGAGAAGGGTAAACCTATCTAGAAAATAAGTTTCTCCAAGTATTCATGTTTTCCAGTAAATTGGGTAATTTCCTGAAATGATAAATGTGGGAAATTGGGTTGGATAGTATGTGATCACATCTATTGGCATCCTAAAATCACAATCCTCTACTTTGGTGTTTTTTTGTTTGTTTTTCTTGTATTTTAGAGGAAGTGATGTGAATGTGTAGATATGTACAAATTAAACAGCATTTAAATAAACAATATTTTAGTTTTATGGAACACACTTGGCTTTCACATTTTTCTTTTTTTCAGGCCACATGGAAATGTTGCACTTGTATCATAATGTGAAATGCCAGATGCTGAAAGCTTGGTCCATAATGCAAGTTTTGAGTCAGGTTTTTAAAAAAAAAACCTTGCGGAGTAATTTTTCATGGTAATTTGCCTCATAATAATAATAATAATAATAATAAAAAACTACCAGCATACGTAATCCGTTGGTCTACGGGTATACTGTCTGATCTAACTGTTAACCTCATGACACCTCAATTATTTGGAAACGTTCATTCTGAAACACAATTTGCATGAATAAAAGTAGTGCACACAGTTTGTTCAAGCACCACATTTAATGTTACACCAAAATGCTGCTCTGCAATTGATGCAACAAAAATTCAGTTTGTTGGCAGGGTTAGAGCTTAACACTAGCCCGTGGCTAGTGCAGATAGCCACGGGCTAGTGCAAAATCTCTGCTACTAGCCCGTGTTGGCTAGTGCAATAACTTGACATGGGTGTGGCCATCTTGAATCACGCAAAATCTGATACAAAATCTTTTAGCTCATTCTATTTATTGTACATGGCGTAATGCATTGTTGCTGAACATTACTGTCACAGTTCATTGACACAGGTTGTAACTGTGTACCATGATGAGTGCCTAATTTGCCAGACCTACCACAAGGTGGCACCACCATTCAGCACATTTAATATTCTGTAAGAGTAGGTGGCAGGGCAGTGGGGGCTGATGACAGCCATGTTTGAAAAGTTTTGAGATGTGAGTAAGAGGAGATTTGCACTGAATTTGCAAGACAGCATAGTTTTTAACTGGCCTATCCATATGGCCAGTGATTCTGAGTGAATGAAGCATAACCTTGTGAGTATGAAAATTCAAGATGACTCCAAATCAGTCAGTTTTTAGAATTGAAATACATGTCACATTGTGCTTGTATGGCAAGGCATTAATGCCATAACATACAATTTAAAGCAATGTATTGTTATCAGTAGTTTATCATTTTGTATTTTGAAGAGTGCATTCACAATGTTTGCTCACTTGTAATTTCATTAATTTGCAGGAATGGAACAGAATTTTTAAAAATTGTGGCTGTTAAATTTTAGTTATTTTATTTTATTACCTATAAATTGTCAGTATATTATGAGCATAGAGGTAAATATCAAAGTTGCTACATGTATGTGCACAATTAATGAATATTTTTTGGATGGAATGTTTACTTGTACAAGAATTAGTCATGTTCTTTTCTAGTCCAAGATAAGTTTATGATTTCAGTTCTAGTCCATTTCTATAAGAATTTGGTATGTTTTTTTTCCAGTCTAAGGCAACTGAATGATTTCAGTTCTAGTCCATTTTGCGAGATTACTACATGTACTAGTCTACTTAACTGTAAGCAATGGCTATCTCTTTTATACTTCAAAGTGACAATTATGGTTTGAAACACAAAGTCACATATGAGAACCATAATGGATTGAATAAAGTACTGGTTTTGTTACACTGAATTGGGAGCTTCTGTTGTTTCAACTTGTTCATTGTTTAGTATTTAAAATTCTTTCAATTGTCACAGGAATTGGGCTTAAAATAGCGGGCTAGTGCAACACTCTGCGGGCTAGTGCAATTTGCAAGCCACTAGCCCGGCTGGCTAGTGCAGAAAAACCTTAAGATCTAACCCTGGTTGGCATGTTAAAACAGAAGTCATCAGAGTTTTGAGTGTTCTTAATAATAGAGGGGAGAAAACAACTAAGACTCAGACTATGTTGAACCATGCATAGAATATTATACAGATGAACGTAGGAATGTTCTAGGTATTTTCATGTGAAGGGTGACAGTTATTTGAAGGTCTACTTGTGCATCTGAAACAATTAGAGATTGTGAAATATTTTTCATAATTAAAAAAGTGAACTTTCATATTCTGTCACGTGAAATATTTGAAGCTGCTTTTTTAATTTTGATTTTCATGAGCTATAAGCCATAATCATCAGAAATCCAGTATCTCAAATGATTGCTCTTAAATATTCAAATTAAAAAAAGGATTTGCAATACAGAAATGTCCAACTTCTGAAAAGTATGTTCATTTCTACTCTCAATACTTGGTTGGGGCTCCTTTACCACGAATTACTGCATCAGTGCAGCATGGCATGGAGGCGATCAGCTGTGGCACTGCTGAGGTCTTATTGAAGCCCAGGTTGCTTTGATGGCAGCCTTCAGCTCATCTGTATTTTTGAGTCAGGTGTTTACCTTCCTCTCGACAATACCCCATCGAGTCTGTCTGGGGTTCAGATCAGGCAACTTGGCTGGCCAATCAAGCACAGTAATGTGGTCGGCCAACCTTTTTTGGTAGTAGTTTTGGCAATTGGGAAATCTGCACCTCCATAAAGCTTGTCAGTAGATGGAAGCATGAAGTGCTCTAAAATCTCCTGGTAGACCACTGTGTTGATTCAGGGCTTGATAAAACACAGTGGACCAACACAGCAAATGGCATGGCATCCCAAATCATCAGCCTGTGGAAACTTCACACTGTACTTCAAACACCTTAGATTCTGTTCCTCTCCAGCCTCTAGGACCTTAATTTCCTTTTATCTGAAAAGAGGACTTTGGACCACTGAGCAACAGTCCAGTTCTTTCTCTCCTTAGCCCAGGTAAGACACTTCTGACATTGTGTCTGGTTCAGGAGTGGCTTGGTATTAGGAATGCGACAGTTGTCGTGCCTTTCCTGAAGACATCTATGCATGGTGGCTCTTGATACACTGATACCAGCCTCAGTCCACTCCTGACGAAGCTCTCCCAAGTTCTTGAATCCTTTTTTTCTTGATAATCCTCTCAAGGCTGTGGCCATCCCTGTTGCTTGTGCACCTTTTCCAGCCAGCCTTTTCAGCAATGGCCTGTGGTTTACCCTGTTGATGGATGATTGTCTTCTGGACAACTGTCAAGTCAGCAGTCTTCCCCCATGATTGTGGTTGCATGTACTGAGCTAGGCAGAGATACAATATTTATACTGTTTACTTGAAATTTTAATATTCATATATTTCAAGATGTTTAATTTTTTTTTTTGCATCGTAGGACATCAAAATTAAAAGTTGACCTGTAAGTTTAAAATGTAGTAAATTCTTTCTTGGGTAACCGATGGAAAATATTTTACTCTCCCCCCAATGATATAAATGTTTTGAGATGCACTCAGACCTGTTAAGGCAACTCAGACCTGTTTACTCCTACGATTTGTACGTAGTTCCTATGATTTTTCAAAACAAAATACGGACTACGAATTCTTGTCCAAAAACTACGATTTATGGCCGAAATGTTGCCAAATGTTTCATGACTTACTTTATAATCATATTTATTGTGGGAATCGAACATCGATCGTATAGTCATGGGCGTGGCCATGTTTAATCACGTTTAAGCCATGTTTACCGTATGTTGCATTGTGGGAAGGTTCCATTGTTTCAACTTTGGTTTCTGAGCACACAATCATGGCGGCCGCGAAGCGAAAGGCCGATGGCATTATGATAGTCCTCCTGCAAAGAAATACCAGAAGTCGTTGCAAAAATATAAAGACTCCTATCATGATCTGTGGCCATGCCTTACATCATCTAAGAAAGGGAACATGTACGTTCACTGCAACATTTGTAATGTAGATTTTTCTTGTGCGCACACGGGTCAGAATGACTGCAAGAGACACGTCAGTACAAAGCAACATACAGATTTCGAAAAGTTGAAGGAAAAAAAAACAGATCGATGGCGACGTTTTGCGGGAAGGACAGTGCCGTTTCTGGTGAAAATTCAAGAATTCGTTCGGTGACCAACGCTGAAGCAATCATGTGTGAACTTATTGCTGAACTGAATCTCCCTATCGCTACGGCGGACACCTTGGTCCCAGCACTGAAGTTGATGTTTCCCGATTCGAAAATAGCCGAAGGTAAGTTTATTTTAATGCTGATATTGAAACAATAAGATTGATATCTACATGTTTTCGTGCGATTTGGTTGCCTTTTCTGTCAACAGTGATAAGGCCAAAAAAAAATAGTGTTTCCGGTAACATGAAATACTAAAATAAGGTCGGTAGGTAGGAACATTTTTTTTTCCTTAATTTTTTTTTTGTTCGAAAAAATTAACACAAGTAAACATCTTACAAAATAGTATTTTGGCACAGAATCCTTTATACCACACATCATAAGTGTTTTAAATCTTTAAACGAATAAAAAAAATATCGCGAGAGTTCGAGTTATGATCTACGGAAGCGATATTTCATGATATTTTCATGTAATAACGTGAAAATAAAGTCCTAGGCTAGGCTACTTCCATTAAAAGCAGACGGCCTAGCCTAGCCTACTGTAGAACTTGGGTCGAGCAAAAACACCGAGCAAAAACATGGCTGAATCCTGAATGACTCCTATTTGTATAAATAGGAGACTACATAGATGGCAAAATGTAGTGTTTTTCCCTGCCATGGAGTGCACTTGTATACTAAAGAGGAAGCAATTTGCATTACAGCCTTGAATGAGGATTCAAAATGGCGCCTCGGCTCAGTTTTCCCTTCCTCCTTCAGTATACAAGTGCGCTTCCATGTTTATGCAGGAGGGCTGATAGAAGTGGCGAAACATTTAAATGCATGTTCAGTAATTAACCAATGTCAAACTTTGTTAACTTGAAATTAAACTTTTTTGATGTTGACATTTTTTCTTGTTTTGTCAAGTTGCCAGGTATCAATGACTTGTGATTTGTTAGTAAAGAGTGTGAGATCAGTATAGCTGCCAATCAAGTATTAAGTAGCCTATTAGAGCATAGTATGGTCTCTGAAATATTTTTTTCTTATTGTAGCATCCTAAATAAGTATTACTGCTAGTCTTCTGGTTATTTCAGAGATACTGAAATAATGAAATGTATGAGGAGTCAACAAGTAGACCTTAGAGCAGGGGTGGGCAATTATTTTTTCCATGGGGCCACATGAGAAACAGAAAATTTTGTGGAGGGCCGGACCAAAAGGCTGAACTAAATTCTGCATAATATTAATTGTATTTCTTTATATAAAACAATAAATAACATTGTTTTTACAAGCTGCTAAGACTGGTAAGAGTATGGAAAAAAACGAGGTTGCCTTACAAAAAATTTCATTTATTCAATCAAATTTCCCAAAACAATGGTTAACAAAATGTGAACGTTTGTAACATATTTTTTTTCAGTCACATTCACCCCAAAACACAGTAAAGACATCACAATATTGTCTTTCTACTCCAAATATCAAACAAGATACATCATATTATAATAATGATGCCCACATTTGTAGTCTAATCACCTCATTTGGTGTTTTTCAGTTTTTTATTTGTTCAGTGAGAGAAATCTAGTCTCTGTTGGTCTTTAACAAGTGCATCAAAGTCAGATTAAGCCCATGTTTACATTAGACCATATCAGCGGATCATCAGATTAACGTTTTTAAAACGATTTGCGTGCACACAGCAATACCAATACACGGATACGCTCGGCTCCGCAGGCATCCTGCGCTCCAAATCACTCTGCCCTGAACAGCGAGTGCCCTCTGGAGGGTGCACACTCCGGCCTTGCGCAGCTCACAGAGCACGCGAGTGAAGTGAACAAGCTGTGTTTTCGGGACTGAGCCGCTGTGTGTGTGATCCCAGCGCATATCACTTACCACTTGCAAGTGGAAGGATGGCAAGTCTAAAGACAATCATAACTACACAATAGGCAGTATTTGCATCAGTATTTGCAGTATTTTCATACTTTTATACTCTTTAATGAAAGGTGATACAAGGCGGAAGTCCGCGCCGTTTTTCAGCAGTTGCGTCACATGACCAACGCCAGCGAATCAGGAAGGTGGATGTCACAGTGACGTTGTCCAATGAGACGCCAGCTAGAGCTCAGCACAGCGTATCCGCGTATTCTGAATGTTTACACAGCACCGGAGCTGACACGATCTGGATTGAATATGTGGACGCTGGCGGATTCCCGTTTCCCGGCGTTTCCAGGCGGTTTAATGTAAACGGACAGTGCATCCGCGAAGAAAACGAGACAGATACGGTCTAATGTAAATGTAGCCTAAATGTCTGAGGTGGAGATGTGAAGCACAGCTGACAGATGATCATCAGTCGATTCGGTGTAGGTATCAGATTGGCTCAGGCGCCTGCTGGTGGAAAAGCTGCCAGGTATCAATGACTTGTGATTTGTTAGTAAAGAGTGTGAGATCAGTATAGCTGCCAATCAAGTATTAAGTAGCCTATTAGAGCATAGTATGGTCTCTGAAATATTTTTTTTCTTATTGTAGCATCCTAAATAAGTATTACTGCTAGTCTTCTGGTTATTTCAGAGATACTGAAATAATGAAATGTATGAGGAGTCAACAAGTAGACCTTAGAGCAGGGGTGGGCAATTATTTTTTCCATGGGGCCACATGAGAAACAGAAAATTTTGTGGAGGGCTTGACCAAAAGGCTGAACTAAATTCTGCATAATATTAATTGTATTTCTTTATATAAAACAATAAATAACATTGTTTTTACAAGCTGCTAAGACTGGTAAGAGTATGGAAAAAAACGAGGTTGCCTTACAAAAAATTTCATTTAATCAATCAAATTACCCAAAACAATGGTTAACAAAATGTGAACATTTGTAACATATTTTTTTTTCAGTCACATTCACCCCAAAACACAGTAAAGACATCACAATATTGTCTTTCTACTCCAAATATCAAACAAGATACATCGTATAATAATAATGATGCCCACATTTGTAGTCTAATCACCTCATTTGGTGTTTTTCAGTTTTTTATTTGTTCAGTGAGAGAAATCTAGTCTCTGTTGGTCTTTAACGAGTGCATCAAAGTCAGATTAAATGTCTGAGGTGGAGATGTGAAGCACAGCTGACAGATGATCATCAGTAGGGTGACCACCTGCTCATAAGCCCAAGGGGGGACAAGGGGTATGTTTTTGAGGGACAATGGGGGACGCCGCCCCCACTGCGCCGCGCCGGCCGCTGGAAGACTCACAGATAGTGGTTTACCCATTTCTAGCACATACTACCTTACATGGTATATCAATAATACCCTATTCTGCTGTTATTGGTGATGTATGGTCATGAACAGGCCACCAAATGTGTTTTTTTTTAAATAAACATTCATAATATTTTGACCATTCAATGACTTGACAGACACACTTCCACTTATGATTTACTGAAGCTACTCAATTTTATTTATTTTCCATTACAATTTATTCACTTTAAATCAATCATAATATAATATTGAGTCTGAGGCTTTGCAGTGCATCAGTACAGCAGGAATAGTGACAAGTCTCCATTTAGTTTTCAGTGGATTAACAGGAATTGTAGTGGCTCAGCACTACAGAAACAGTAGAAAAAAAGTCTCTTAACTCACAACCACAGCTTTGTGTCACAATCTCCTGCCCGATATGATATTGCGTGTTGGACAGTGTGATACACACTCGTCACCTCTGCCGCAGTCACTTTGTCAGCTAGAGAGTCGTTTTTAGGTCGGAGGAAAGCATCCATAGATTTAGACGTTTCTTTCTGTTGCACACGTTTCTTGTGAGTCTCCGCGAGCCTGTGTAGCTTCACATCGTATTCCCCGCCATGTCCGATTGAGAAAGATGTTTTGCAAAGGTCACAAAAAGCCCTCTCGGTATCCCCCTCAACCCCTTTCAGCCACAAATATTCATTTTCCCACTCTTTCCTGTACATACACCTTCTCTTTTTAACTGGAGGTGGCGGTGCCTCACCTGCCATCTCCCCGGTACCTTTCTCCATTTTTTAATATGAAAGCAATGCATGCGTTGCACCTGCATCCCTCGTCACTGTCTGTGCACGTGAGTGCGGTGTCATGGCAACAACAAAAAGTTGACAACAACCAGTCAGTTGTGAGGGGTGTGTGTGTGTGGTTTTGTTCTACAGTCTATAGTGGCAACGGTGGTGTGCTGAAATGTCAAGTAATATTCGTTTGGCTGCCTGGGTGGCCCGGGGAGAGCGACATCCCCCTCAGCAAGCATCGATTATGCGGGACACGTTCTGAATTTGCGGGACGCATAAATTCGGCTTCAAACGCTGTACGCGCACGCGCTATGCGGGACAGGTGGTCACCCTAATCATCAGTCGATTCGGTGTAGGTATCAGATTGGCTCAGGCGCCTACTGGTGACGTCACAATATGTGATTGGCTGGACCGTTTGAAGGATGACGTACAAGTTTGTGGTTGGTCTGGACAAATTAAGGAAGTAGTTATCTTATTTATTTATTTATTTATTTATTTTATTAAAGAAAAATCAATTGGCAGTACATTACACAGTAACAAAAAAGAACAATGTCATTACTAGTAATTACAAATAAGCACATTAATAAAATTGTAATTGCTATTGCTATCAGGGGGTTACAGATTTACAGGCAAGTTAAAAATATATACAGAGTTCAGCACAAGCATTGATAGTCCTATTAGCTTTCAAATTGGGGGAGCACAGTATAGAATACACATATTGGCTCATTTCATTCTGAAAGGCACAGAATGATGGCTTGCTGCCCAGGAATTTACCTCTGTGTATGTGATATTTAGCCATTAAAATGATAAGGTTAATGATGTGTGTGCTACTGCGTGTTTCACAATCTGGGAGACCAAAAAGAACATCCTTCCAGTATAGTACAAATTTCTCCCCTGTTACCTTTGAAATAAAACCACAAAGATCGTACCAAAAATCATACACAAAAGGGCAATACCAAAACAAGTGAATAACAGACTCAGGGTATGACTGACAAAACGTACAATTCTCTTCAATGTCAAGTTTGAATTTGGATTTAATGTAGGATTTAGCTGGATATATTCTATGTAATAACTTAAAAGTGACTTCTTTTACTTTATTGGAGATAAGAAAACGGTTTGGCAGAAGCCAGACCTTCCTCCACTTTATATCCTTCACAAGTTGATTCCAGTAAACTACTGAGTGTGGTGTACCAGATGTCTCTTTTTGGAGCAGTGTTCTCACAAGCTTATTACTGCATGATATTGAGAGCAAGCTTTCTCCTATGGGGGTAGAAGTTGGTGAGAATGTTGGAGTGAGTGTGAGTGTGTGGTGTAATCTTGCTTGACCCCTGTATAACATACATACGGGAGATGAGATCGCACCAAAGACCTTTGCATAATCCCCAGGTGTTACTGGGATTTTGTATTCTGCCAAAAATTCTTCATAGGAAAAGAGCAAGCCATCCCTGTTAAATAATTGGTCAACCAGAAA
This sequence comes from Neoarius graeffei, assembly GCF_027579695.1. Classification (NCBI taxonomy): domain Eukaryota; kingdom Metazoa; phylum Chordata; class Actinopteri; order Siluriformes; family Ariidae; genus Neoarius; species Neoarius graeffei. The sequence goes on from NC_083577.1 coordinate 76,097,733, forward strand.
AATATTGTTGATAAACCATTGTTCCAAAAACATTTACGTCTGTACAAAATATCCTTATTGTTCCATATGTAATATTTATGAGAGAAGTTATGTTTGTAAATGAGACACCAAGTGAGGAAGGCCTGTCGGTGGAAAGACGACATTTTTATAGGAATTTTATGTACGTCAAAGTTACACGTGAGAAAGAAATTTAAGCCACCCAATTTTGAGATAACATGGAGCGGAATAATATTCCAAACAGATGAAGGATTGCAAAACAGATATCTTACCCAGTTCAACTTGAAGGTGTTATTTAAAGTTGTGAAGTCTATAAAGTTCATTCCTCCCTTTTCGTATGTGTTCATAAGAGTTGTTTTCTTTAAATGATGTATTCTATTTTTCCATATGAAGTTGATGAGAAGCCTATCAATTTCTCTGAGCAGTTTGTCATCCAGGTGCAAAGCGGGTGCTGCATATGTCAGTCTAGAAATGCCCTCCGCTTTGGTGATTAGAATTCTGCCTCTTAGTGATAAGTCTCTCAAGAGCCATTGATTAAGTTTTCTACGTGTTTTATCAATAATAGGGTTAAAGTTTGAAGTTACTCTTCTGTTTTCATCTTTACTGATTATAATACCTAGATATACAATTTCGTTTTTTACTGGGATGTTGTAGAGTGAGGAGACGGCACACTCCTTGATAGCCATAAGTTCACACTTGTTTATATTCAGACACAAGCCTGAGGCCTTAGAGAATTCTGTGACGGCTTCTATTGCAACTGGTATTTGTTTCTCATCTTTTAAAAAAAGAGTGGTGTCATCTGCCAGTTGGGTTATGGTTATTTCTTTGCCCACTATAGAGATACCGTCTACTGTACTAGCTTTTATATGGTCCGTTAAAAGCTGAGCTACCAGGAGGAAGAGGTAGGGGGAGGCAGGACAACCCTGCCTGATCCATGTACCACCTTTTAGTTTAATACAACTGCTACCGTCCTTATACATAGTTTTGATGGCTGTATAGAAGTAAGCCCCAAATCCGAATTTCTTAAGCGACTGTAGAATAAATGCATGCTCTATGGTATCAAACGCTTTATAGAAATCTAAAAATAAAATAAAACCATTACTCTCAATCAGTTCTGAGTAGTCTAGAAGATCCAGGACAAGCCTGATGTTATTAGTGATGTGTCTTTTAAGCATAAAGCCAGACTGTGTTTCTGCAATCACAGAATTGAGGACTGATTTTAGTCTTCTTGCTAATAAGAGCGCAAATATTTTATAGTCGTTATTAAGCAAACATATCGGATGCCAGTTATCTATAAATAAGTTGTCCTTGTGGGGTTTGGGGATTAAAGTAGTAAGACCCTGAGTCAGTGTAGGTGGAAGTTGCTCATTCATCATGCTTTCAGAAAAAACTTTAACAAGAAAGGGGGCACGTTTTTCATTAAATAACTTGTAAAATTCTGCTGTTAGGCCATCAATACCTGGAGCTTTGTTCTTTTTAAGACCATCCACTGCATTTTTTATTTCTTCCACTGAAATTAGCTTGTCACATGTCTCCATATCACACTTATCAATAGTTTTCACTGTCAGAGTGTTCATGAAATTGTCAGAGGAAGACTGTGAGAATCTGGATGTATATAAGTCATTATAAAAGTTGCAACAAAAGTGAGAAATCTTCTTCAGGTCCTCTGTGACCATCCCGTTTATGTTTAACCGATTAATGTCATTATTGTTGGAGTGATGTTTTTCTAGATTAAAGAAGTAATGAGAGTTCTGTTCACCTTCTTCGAGCCATTTTGCTCTAGACCTGATAAACGCACCCTTTGCTTTGAGAGTGTATAGATCATCTAACTTGACCTGTAAATTAGCTAATTCCAGTTTTTCATCATGTGACAAAGTGTTAGGTAACTGATAAGAGAGTGATGAGATTCTAGACACCAACTTCACTTCCTCTTCCCTTTTCAACTTTGCTTTAATACTGCCAGTTTTTCTGAAAAATTGACCCAATTCAAATTTTAAAAGTTCCCAGTTCCTACCAAAACAGTTTTCTTCATTTGCTTTGAACCAGTAGAGAGAAATAAGTCTATCAGCCTCTTTTTTGACTTCATCATCTTTCAGTAAGGAGTTATTAAGCTTCCAGTATATAGAGTGTGTGGTTAGTTTAGAAGGGCAGAGATTTAATTTAATGTGTATTGCTTTATGGTCTGTAAGAGGGGTACGGCATACTTCAACCTCTACCACTTCCTTATTTAAATTCTTAGAAATTAACCAGAAATCTATTCTAGACTTACAAGAACCTGTTTTGTTACTCCACGTGTATATCTTATCAGATGGGTGTTTTTCTCTCCAAATATCTACTAAATTAAATTTATCCATAAAACATTGGAGAAATGTGTTAGATCTGTTACGGTGCCCAGAAGGCCATTTATCCAGCTCGCTATTCAACACCATATTAAAGTCTCCCCCTAACAACAATATGGCATTAGGGAAAGAGTTAAGCCAGCTTACTAGTATGTTTTCTATAGATAATAGTAGGTTTACATTTTCTGTTCTGTTGTCCTACCCATATATGTTGGCAATTAATATTATTTTGTCGTTGCACTTAATGGCATGACAAATAAAATGACCCACAGGATCGCATTCTGTTCTCAAAATTTCCCCGCTAAAACGGTTTTTCAAAGTGGCTACCCCAGCCGACCGTTCTGTGCCATGAGAGAGCCATATTGAGTTACCCCATTGTGATCTCCAGAAGTTGTCATCATTTAAAGTAGAGTGAGACTCTTGGAAAAAGAAAATATCTGATTTAAACTGCTTAGCAAAAAGAAATAAAGCTTTGCGCTTGACATTGTTACGTAACCCCCTAGCATTGAGTGATACGAAAGACAGAGACAGATTAACAACTCTAAACAGAACAAGCAATAGATTGCTAAAGCGTTTTGTTTTTGTTAGTGGATTGGAATCTTAATATCGAGCTCAGCACCGAATTGCTGAATCTATTTATAGCTTATTGGACCCCTCACGTTTAAACTAAAATTTGAACATTTTGTGAGAAGTTATAATCCTTTGATATACTTGAGAAGTTGGTGAAATACGGATGAGTGATAAAAAAGTAGTGAGCCTAACGTGAACCAATGGCTCATTCATCCGAAGTTCAACAGAAGACCTCTTGAGGATGACTCCATGTGAATTGAAAAACAATGCAGAGGTATGTGTAAAATACAAAAAAGAAATCAACCATAATGCGAGTAGTGAGTGTAGATTAGTTAACACTAAGTTTAACTATGAATTTCAGACACTTCAATGAAACCCTTACCACCTACAAAGTAGGCATTTTTCCCATTATCCCGTGCAGCTTTGATTTTTGGCCACAGTTTCTTACGATTGTCTCTGTCCTCTTTAGTTAAATCCTCGGCGAAGCGGAGACCGTTGTCCTGGAGGAAGGAGTTTTTCTTGGCTGCCTTCCACACTGCATCCCTTAGCCGACGGGAGATGAACCGGAGGATGATGCCACGCAGCTTCGAATCAGTGCGCTTGTTTTTCCCCAGTCTGTGAGCAACGTCTATAGCATCTGCTAGTTTTTCTTTCTCTGAAGGAAGCGTTTCTTGACAAATGTTGGTTACCTCATCCATTATGTTTTCCTTAACATTTTCCTTCTCAGGCTCCGGCACACCGTACAGTATCAGGTTCCAACTTCGCCCATACCACTCCAGATTTGACACCCGGTTCCTGCAGTCCTTTCCCGCCACTTCATAGTCTTCTACACGCTTTTCGATGCTGTTCACTTTTTCGTTCAGAGTTTGCATGTCCATGTGCACCGCCTCCAGCATTTTTTCAAGTGCATCACTTCTTGAGTTGATCAGCTTTGCCAGGGCACGGACCGAGTCATCAGAAATCACTTTGTCCAAGCTTACATTATCTTTCCTGACCTGTTCACGAGCTGGCTTTTTTGCAAGAGGAGGCTTACTTGGTGTGGCAGGCAACTCAGGAAATTCATGCCGGTCGTCCACACGTAAATCCTGGCCATCGTAGCTGTGGTCGTTGAAGATTCCATTCATGCTGCATAAGGTTTCTTCCTCACTTTGTTCACTTGATCTTTTTTGTGCAGTATTCATTTCCAAGGTTCAAAGGTTCCAACTTATAGCTTTACTTTTGTAGAAGTATCTACTCATATAAGTGACCATATAAACAGTAAAAATAAAAGTGGTGCTGAGAGCTCGACAAAGTTCGACTACTCACGCCGCCATCTTGACCAGCCCCCCCGGAAGTAGTTATCGCGGGATTAGGTTTCGGGGGATTTCATGTCATGTTCATGTCGCGCGCATTGCGTTTTTGTTGAACACAACTTCAAAATAAAAGCAATGCACATTCAGTCCATGCATGGGGTAAAATTAGAAAATACATTTATTTTGGAATTTCTAATTAACCTTACGCGGGCCGGTCAGAATGAACTAAAGGGCCGCATGCGGCCCGCGGGCCGTAAAATGCCCAGGTCTGCCTTAGAGTCTTGGCTTGGTAATATGAGGATTATGGAGCACATCTAGAATCTTACATGGGTTTGCTTTTTGGTTCTCACAGAACCAAAAATGACAGAAAAAATAAGACCAGTGCTAGATTTTAATTTTTAAAATTTTGTTCATGTAATCTATCACTTAAGGGCCCCATACACGTTCAAAAAAGTCATCAAAATTTTGTATCAAAATTCTGATATCAAAATTTTGATGTAAAATGTCCACACACGATTCAATGTTTTTTCTATCAAAAATTCAGTATTGTCAAAAACTTTGACATGGACGCAGCAGTGGCTGTAGCACTTGTGTTCGCTTTGGACAACGAACCGCCTCGGCATCGACGGAAATGGTCGAAAGACTGGTTTTTGAAACGGCGACCGTACGGTCACGTCAACCTCCTCAGAGAACTTCGTCTCAAAGAACCAGAGGACTTCCGTAATTTCCTTAGGATGGATGCCCCATCCTTCGATGAATTATTGGACCTTGTCAAGCCATTGATATTGAAAGAAGACACTGTGATGCGTTCATCTATACCACCAAGTGAACGCTTGTCCATCACACTGAGGTACAGCCCCCCACACACGCATCAATAATTTGACGACTCTTCAAAAAATATCAAAGTGATCTGATATGTCAAAATTTGGGTTCAAAATTTTGACATCAAATTTTTGACATCAAAACACCCTACACACGATCAAACTTTGTATCAAAATTTTGATATCAAAATTTTTATAAAATTTTGACGACTTTTTTGAACGTGGGGCCCTTTACTTTCAACTTGAATGAGTACTATTATCTAATAGGCTGCTTTCTACTTTTTGTCTTCGATACAATACATAGATTGGACCCCATAGGCTGTAAGGTGAACCTCGAAAAGTCCTTCCGAAAAGGGATCCCGCTCCGACCTCTCCGAACCACACACGCTTCAGTTCATAAAAAAGAATGAGTTGTGGTAAGATTACAACAAAAAGTTCGCGTCACAGAATCGCGCTCATTTCTTAGATCGCAACATTTAATGAAGAACTAGTATCTCCAAGGCGTATGTACATATTCGGCAGGCGTAATAACACTTTGGCTCGCGAGAGGTGCCACGGTTGAAACGTCATCAGACTGGACGAATCGGGTCGCTGGTAGCTCCCAGTTGTGTTTAGTAAACAGAAGCGGCGTGGCCGCCACCGGAATAGCAGTGTTATCATCCAGCAGTACCGAAGAAGAAAACTCGGCCGAAACTGTTGAAAAAAACTAAATCGTCGACACGTAAGACTTGTTATATGCACATATCTTCTGTGAAGCATGAAAAAAAACAGAATTTCACCAGCATACGGTGGAATACTTACCGAAACAGCCTTCGGCAGTGACTGGAGTTGAGGGGTGAGTGCAGAGACGTATCCGAACATTACAAATTGTCTTGACTTGGATTTTGATAAAATTCCTGAAGACGCGGCTTTCCATCCCACATGCATGGATTAAAGTTTTCCGTCGGTCAATAATGAGAGGGATGCAGATCCGAGGAAGAAAAAAAGGGGGGTAGGCCCATAGGTCCAACACCGATGTAATTTTAGAACTTCACCAAGCTGCTGTGATTGCCTGTTGTTGAACCCTTTCTTGTGCTATGTTTGAGTGTATGTAAAGGAATAAGTTGTTGCGCTATATAGGCATAAATAAATAAATTAAATAAAGCCTCCGCTACTGTCTAGTCCCGGGGAGGCTCGGCGTAGGCAGCGAGCCGCGGTGCTCGGCTTGAGTTTCGTTTCTATCGGCGGCTCCAGACCGACTTTGCACGCTCGTAACTCGGCCAGGGGAGGTCCCAGCCTCCCCAAACTTGGCAGCCAGCGATTCACCCCGAGGTGAGCCGCGGCGCTCCGCACAAAAGGTCAGAAAACAGTGGAAGCGAACACTCCGAAGCTCAAAATTCAGGAAAGTGGCTCCGGTGTCGCAAGTGCGCAAGAACAGTTATTTGAAAGTTAACCTGATGAATTTGCGCGTGCGATTTCATGAAGAACCGGGACAATTGGCATTCGGTGAAAGATTCACACCTATGACCAGGGTGCGATTTGTCAAAAAACCAGAAGGGGGGATGTTTTTTTTTTAATCATGAAACGTCACAAAATTAAGGTAACAATAGGCTAACAGCTCAATAACATCCGATGATATCAAATGAATAACACTAAATGAAAACGAACACTAAACCAGAGATAGAAAATTCATCTTCCTATCTCTCTGACTAAATGCACGAACACTAACACACAACAAAGTTCGCATTGCTTGTCGCGTTGCTGTGATGTTTCTCTCCCTCCGGATTAAATGGACAGTGACTCGAAAATCACTGAAATACATGAATACTAAATGAACAGTTTGCTCTGATGGCGCGGTTCATGTGGCCTTTACTGCTCTCCCGTCGGTGCGCTATCCGCCGTGTTTCGCCCTTCTTTAATCCACATTTCTGCGAATTTCTCAGCAGGGAAGGAACGCACCTCTGGCCCATTGACAGCGAGGAAAAGAAGGCTGTCAGTGTGGATACATTCATTCTGTTGCGCTCATCAGTAAGGATGTGATTCATGGCGCTAAATCCACGTTCACACTCTGATTATCTACAATGTATCTATTTGCTGGGGATGTTCGTAGGGTTGCCAACTTTCTCATATCCAAATGAGGGACACTTTGTTCCGGGTGCAGACAAGTACCGGTACAGGCCCTGTACACGCACCCCAGCGCCCCAAAATAGTTACAGTACCGAATTGCCTTTAGGTGAGTGTTTCAAATGTAGGCCACTACCAGTGGCGGCTCTTGAATTTTTTTTCAGGGGGGGCAATTTTCCCCCGTTATGTCTACACGGATCGTAAATGTCCACAGGACTGAAGTAAATTGACCTAGGTAGCAAATCAATTGGCCGAACTTGTTTTTGCCTGGTAAATTCAGATATCAATACAGACAATATCTCTTCTCTCCACTAGGTGGCAACACTGAACAAGTTAAAGGTGGCAAACTAAGGTAGCCTAGTAAACTAGACCCACCCGCCTAGTGCCAAAAATATTTTTGCCTACGAGTGGCAAATATTCACATTTAGTCTGGCTTGCCAGGCTAAAACTAAGGAAGATTCATTGTGAAGCCTTTAAAGCAAAACATCACAATCAATTAATATTACATTACTCATTTATTTTTTTATATTATTCCAGTATTCTATAATAAGTAGACGCAAGTTCTTAATTATAAACATATTCTAATTTCTTAAATTCTAAAGAATGCAATTAAAGTGGCAGGATATAAATCCAAAACAAGTGTTTATTTAAGTTTTGAAAAAGATGAAAAGCATAACCATCAAACAAACGTGTGCAGCTTAATTATGTGTTTTTTTATATGGAATTGCACCATTTTAACAACAAATAATTCTAAATAAATTCTGCAGTTTTTTTTCCCAAGAATTCCTCCAGAAAGCCATGCCTTAAAAGGAAATTTAAAGTATTACAAGCATGTCAATGAACACAAAAGGCTTTAGTTATTTAGCTATATACACACAAGGTTACACAAGGTTTTGTAGTCAGTGCAACTTGGCTTAACAAGTTGGAAAAAAGGTAAGGTGCTGCTGGCTCCAATGAACACATACTGTACAATATATAAAAACTGAAAATATGCTTAATTTACACCAAGTCAGAGAGAACTTGAGGCTACTGAAATATTCCAAGCATGGCAATGTTAAACTGCCATTGGTAAAACACACACACACACACACACACACACACACACACACACACACACACAAACAACTTTTGCCTAGTAAATTCAAATATCAGATATCACTGTACCGTCTGCTGTGCTGCTTCCAGGGTGGAAGAGAACGCAAGGGTAGCAAAAACGAGCATTGACTACATCCCAGCCAGCTAGCCAAGTTTTCCGGTGGTACCAGTTCTTGTTAAAACCTCTTGAGTCGGTCTTCTCCCCCTTCGTAGACACTTGCTTGATGTTTAAATTCGGTCTAGGAGGTCCTAGCTGTTTGATTGCCGTTTTCTCCTCATTGGTACGACGACTAAAGGGAGCTTCTTTCAGAGACGCTACCGTATTGTTGCACTAAACACTCGCCGCCATCTTCAGAGAATGTTCACACATTTCCCACGCAAGTTGCGTTTTCCAGCCCAAAATTATGTTCAAAACCCGCCAAAATGCACTTAAAACCAATCTGGCAACACTTGCGCGGCGCAACAGGCGTATGACATAAGCACGCTGCTTGTGCGCGCACATAAAACCTAATAGAAAATGCATTGGGAGCATGATTTTCGAAAAAAACGTACGTACCATTAGTGTCAATGGGAGATTTTGGGGCAAATCTGAACCTGACAGAAATTGCCCCAAAAGGGCGTGGCTACACCAGGCGCGACCTTAGCCTGATTGGACAATGACATTACTGTTGGTAGTAGGAGTAGATAAATTATAATAATAAAAAATAAATAAATATAATAAAAAAATATAATATAAAAAATATAATAAAAAAAATATTAAAAAAATATAATATAATAATATTATTGTCTCATTTTTCTCTTTTAAACTTTGGCCAAATAATTCATCAGGCCATATTTATGAAGGCAATGTCATAAACTGAAAAATGATTTGCTGTAGCTGTAAAACCCTGATATTTGCTTAATTGTCCATTTGAAAACCCTAAGAACCTTCTGCAATGCTTCATAGCAGAAGAAGAAGAAGAGAGAAAGACATCACAAAGGCAGGAGTGAGGCAGAAAAGCTCCCCTTCTATAGACTGAGGTCTATCCTGTTTCGGAAGGTTTTTTTAAGCTATCTGCTATCCTTATCGAACAGTTAGGCTGTATCCACTGGCTGCACCATCTGCTCTAGTTTAATGTAATGCCTATTTTGTCAGTATAGCTTAAAAATATAGGATATGGCAACAGTGAATGGTTTTAAATCACAGATGACCACGACTCGCGGTAATAGCGCTTCTCACGGCAATAACGCGATTTACACCACAGCATTGGAGTGAGGGGCAGGATCTGTCCCTGACCGGACAAATTAAAATTACCCAAAAAACGGGATGTCCCGCCCAATACGGGACGGTTAGCAACCCTAGACGTTCGTGAACATCAAAGATGCCACTTCGGGTCATTTTGAAAGTGATTGCAATGTAGACCATAGAAAACTGTCACAACATGCCTGTCATGTCAACTTTTTTTTTTTTGGTTTGTTTGTTTTATTGATGGGGTTGTCCCCGAGGATTTTTTTTTCAGCAGAGATAAAAACCAGAGGGGGGGATGATCCCCACCATCCCCCCCAGCAAATCGCACCCAGCCTATGACTCATTATATTCGCGCGCGCCCTCTCGCCCACTGTCGCTTCGTTTTCCCGATTTACACGCGTGTCTGAAGATGGAGTTTTCAGAAATCTCCACTCTGCCCAGAGTTTGCGAAAGTAGCTGTTTTCAATGACTGAAACCTCCGTATACAGTACCAGTCAAAAGTTTGGAAACACCTTCAAATTTGATGTTTTTATTTTTACATTTTTTTTCCTACATTGTAAATGAATACTGAAGTCATCCAGACTATGCAGCAACACATAAGGAATCATTTAGTAAACTTTAAAATGTTAATCAAACCAAAATGTTTTAGATTCTTAAAGTAGGCACCTTTTGCTTTGATTACAGCTTTGCACACTCTTGACATTCTCTCAGTCAGCTTCATGAGGTCATCACTCGAAATGGTTTTCCAACAGTCTTGAAGGAGTTCCCAGAGGTGCTGAGCACTCGTTGGCTGCTTTGCCTTCACTCTGCGGTCCAACTCATCCCAAACTTTTTCGGACTGACTGACCTTCATTTCTTAAAGTAACAGTGGACTGTCGTTTTTCTTTACTTAGTTGCACTGCAAAAAATGGCCTTTCAAAAATAAGAAATAAAAGATTAAAACAAAGCATATTTGCTTGAATCAGGTGAAAAAAATCTGCCAATGGAACTAGTCAAATTTGACTTGGTAAGATTTCTTAAAGTAAGATGAAAAATCTAACCTGTTTTTAGATTAAATAATTCCAAAATAAGATTGGGGAACTTATCATGCAAGATCTGATTAACTCAAAATAGTTCTTATAACAAGATTGTACTTCTTACATTTAGCCATTCAAGTCTTTTTTATTTATTTCATTTTAAGGGTATTTCACTTATATTCATGACAAAGTCTTAGCAGTAAAAACTGAATTTAAGATAAATATACTAATATTAGGATTGTTAAATTCTACAACTAAGCATTGCTAGCTTAAAAGATTCTCCTTTTGTGACCTGTAATTAGTAAAATACTCTAGATATGAGACCAGAGACTATCTTGAATCAAGTTGACGACACGTGTAGCATTGCAACAAGTTTATTTTTTTTTCCCATTTCAACATTCAAACATTAAAACATCTCTTCAGATTTCACTTCCCCAGGACCTCAGGCATCAAAAAAAAAAAGTCTACGCATTTTGACTTACAGTGCTTACACAACGCCAAAGCAACAGTGCATTTTGGGGGCACTGACTATTCATGTGTACGAGGGGTTTACAAGATCAGGCACAAAAAAACCCCACTGAACTTAACTCACAGTATTCCAAAAAGACCTCACTAAAACGCCCTCCACTCACTCATAGCCTTTTTGAAGGCACTTGTCTGGTCTAGAGTATGTACAGCATCTAGAAGGACCTCACTCTGAATGACTGAGAAAACAGTCACAGTAAACTTAGGATATGTAAGGTGGAGTTGAATTGTAATGAAAGATTCAAACATTTCAGTAAAGTTCATTTATTCCCAAAACAAGCATGCTTTGTTTTTTTTTTCTTGAAACAAGATGAACTGCATTTGACAAATGTCCAAAATGTACTTACTTGTTTTAAAAAAAACTTGTTTTATTTTCAAAGGTGCTCCAAATAAGACTTTTTCAAGACATTTTGTCTATACAAGATTTTCAAGATGGACTGTCTAAAAACTAGCCTTTCTAGCTAAATGAGGTTTTGCTTGTTGGGCAATTATGTCTTATAATAAGGGTGGCTAGATGTTTTGACTTGAAAATAGACAAATAAACATCCTAAGATTTTTATTTTTTGCAGTGTGAGTAGTTCTTGGCATAATATGGATTAGAACAGTACTCAAATAGAGCCATTCACTGTATACCAACTCTACCTCTTCACAACACAACTGATGGTCTCAAACACATTAAGAGGTCAAGAAATTCAAGAAATTAACTCTTGACAAGGCACAGCTGTAAACTGAAAGCCATTCCAGGTGACTACCTCGTAAAGCTGACTGAGAAAATGCCAAGATGTGCAAAGCTGTCATCTAAGCAAAAGGTGCCTACTTTGAAGAATCTAAAATATAAAACATATTCTGGTTTGATTAACACTTTTTTTTTGTTTACCAAATAATTCCATAGATATTTCTTCATAAAGTCGATGACTTTTTAGTATTAATCTACAATTCAGAAAATTTTAAAATAATGAAAAATCACTGAATTAGAGGCGTTTCCAAACTTTTGACTGGTACTGTAGGTGTGAATGAGAGGTGCAACCGAATAAATAAATATGCGTTTTTTTTTATCCGGCTACATGTAGGCTATCACTGCGCAAAGCCTCTAATGTTGAAATGGTAGTAATATTTGTTAAAATAATAGTAGGCTAATTTCCACATTAATTGGTAAAATGGCCCAAGGGATGTGATGGGGATGGCCGTTTTTTAAGGGGGATGATTTGAGATTTTTATTTCAGAAGGGGGATGCCTCCCCCCACATCCCCCCTCAACTCGAGTACTGTGTATAAGGCCATATTTCACCTGACATAGGCCCTTCGATTTCCATCACTAGAGCGCGTCAAATTACTTTTGGTTTTGCCAGCATGGACGCACTTCTTTTAAATGAAGGCACAGATGTGTCAGACATCGACAAAATGGTAAAGAATAAGTGGAGATGGGCTTGGCTAAATGAAATGGGCGATAATGGCAAGCTCCTGCTGCTGTGGCAAGGAAAAAGAAACAAAAGCAGGCATCCAGTGTTGCCAAATTAGATGCCTTTGGCTTCACTGCGAAGAAGCAGAAAAAGTGAACTTTCACTTTACTTCTCTTGTTTCCTGGCTTTATTTCAACAGATTTTCCTATTTTTCTTTCTGTTCCACTCTTTTGAAAGCATGGTTCAAGTTCGACTGCACTTGCACTTTTCTCTGAACCACTGTTGTGCATTACTAAAGTATTGTTGAAATAAATTTGCACTTTGCGCTGAAAACTTGATGTTTCATCATGAATAGCCAGTAATGACAATGGTAAAGTCTTGCCTTAGCTTTAGTCATTGTTAAAATTATGTAAATGTACTATAAGTAGGGGCCGAGGGGATAATGGACAACACGGCGTTTAAAATTTGACGCATCGCTGACGTGGTAGGGACCAACGACATGGAGCTTTTTTTTTTTCAGTCAGATGATTTTTTTTTTTTGCTTTAATCCATGCACATGTTACCGGAGGTTCATTGACAGGCACAAAATTGAAAGAGCAAAAAGGCGTCTCGTGCGAGAGAAAGAGCGGGGAGATGATAAACAAGACCCCCAGACCAGCGAGGCTATCCCTGCAACAGTGACTGGCACGACTCCGACAAGGAAACTTCGTTCCAGATCAAGCCTGCCCATCTCGAGCTCTGGCCCTGTCCTTCCTGCCATCTGTATAATATGCAAGAAAACCTGCAAATATGTCGTCAAGGCTGGCAGACGACAAAAAGAAGCTTTGTCAAAGACACAGACTTTAACCGCAGGTAAGGTTGTACTTTTGCTGGTGTGTGTGTGTGTGAGTGAACTATAATGTGTTGTGTATGTGTGTGAGTAAAATAACATTCCAATACATAACTTCCCCATGCCTATAATATTCCAATACCATAAATGACCAAAATGCAGTGTTTGAGTTAAGGACTGCCCCCCCCCCCCCCCCCCCCCCCCCTTCTGTCTTAATGCCTGTTGCAAAGATTTTTGACAATAAAGTACACTTTGACTTTAATAGGGTAGTGTGTATGGATGTCATAGTATGTCTGTGTGCTTTGATGTTAATATGCCACTGAATACCAGTCCACCAGGAAAAATGAAGTCTGACTGTTTGTCTGCCTATCTATCCATCCTTTTTTCTTTTCTTTTGTACAAGGCAAGTTGCAGGAAGCTGCTGAAGTAAAGGACGACCATAGCATTCTCGTTCACGTCAAGGACAAAGACTGTGTGGCTCTGGAGGTGCAGTACCACAAAAGTTGCTACCGACAGTACACAAGGTTTTTGAGTGATCCTGACAGAGCAGAGAAAGAACAGTAAGTCATATATTAACTTTACATAAATACACATACAGTACAATGTGTGTCCTATGTATGAGAACACAATCACAACACTTATATCTTCTTCTATATTATTTTCTAAGGATTGAGCCAACGTTTGTTCTCAGCTATAAGTTGTTCTGTGAGAGGGTAATCCATCAAAGGCTGCTGATCAACCAAGAGGTGCTGAGAATGAGCCAACTGAGGAAGACCTTTATTGACCTGGTGCAGTCAAGAGAAGGTGTTGATGCTTCAGGCTACAGGTAATTGCAAAGAAATGTATTATTTGTCACATCCAAGGCAAATTTCATACATGTGTGTGACCACTCAGCTCGCCATCTGCACAGACATGTATTATTTTGCAATAAGGAAGACAGCAGTCTTCTTGATAGTGTGATGCTAGTTATGTGCTTCTCTTGGGAATACTTGGTATTAAATCTGTTGCATAGCAAGTAAACTCCAGCCTGTAATGTTTTATTCACTCTCTGTGTTGATTTGTGAAAGTGGCTATATCCAGGGCTGTCGACAGGGGGGGACAACCGGGTATTTTGTCCCGGACCCAGGCATGAGGGGGGGCCCAGAACTGGTCCCTCATGAAGATGCCATTAATCATTCTGTTTCATTTCAAAATGTGTTGATTTGGGGGAGAAAAATGTGCTATATTTGCATTCAATGAATGATTTCTGGTTCTTTTGCCTTTATTGTCTTCGAAAATAGATTCAAGAACCCACCTACCACCCCTAATGCAGAAATGGTTTGGTCTTTGATTAAGGCGCCAAATAACACGGCACTATTCCATCATAACGCTTCGACAATAAGCGTGCGAGCCCGTTTGCCAACATGCACAAGTCAGGAGCAAAGAAAAGAGATGAAGAAGCCAAGAGCCTCAGGGGCTCACTGCATAGATATTTTAGAAAACATTCAGATGATGCAGCAGGTGGTGAAGGCAGTGGGGCAGCTGAGCCAGGTAAGACACAACTTTTTTCCAGCCCCGTAATGTAACCCCAGCACGCGCGACGCGCCATTCATAACTATAAAGTAGGGGATAGCAGGGTACACTGAGTGAACACTGAAATGCACAGGGCATTGAATTATTTCATAAACATATCGGTTTAATAACACTGTGTTGCATATATCTCAATGAAGCAAAGAATAGCACATTGGCCCGCAATCATATCCAAATGTTTTAGGCACGCTTGCTGAGCTGCGCTGAGCTGGACTCCGATTAGCTGAAAGCCCGTGGAACGCTGCCTCTTGTTAATTAAACCTTATTTTGTTGGAAATCATCCCGTGTAGATATGACGGCATGTGAAATTGCCAGCTAGATAGAGTTTAATGTAACGAATGGGCTTTAAATGGGGTGTTTTGAGGTTAGTCTGTTGCAAAACATTAAACTTTCGCTTAGACTGGATACTCTTCAAACAATTCCCTTGCTCAAGTGAAAAATGATAGGCCTGTATGAAAAGCGCAATTAATGAAAGTAGCCTAATAAGCCCTAAATGAATAAAACAACCTCTGTTTTATTGTTGTTGCTTACACATTAAGATTTTGAAATCTTCTTGGTCCAGTTCTATATCCAGGGAACGTTGTAATCCTTTTGGTTTATCCGTAATAAACGTGTCAGCCCCCAGGTCAGATAGGCTAATGTTACGTGGTTGGGAGGGTGTCAATTTTTTTTGTAACATTCTAAATCGAGTACGGAAAGGACGTTTATGAAAAACAAGACAAAAAAATACACTGAAAAACTCACTGTACACATCACTAGTGGTGATGCTTCTATGTTCAGATTTTGGGAAAGCCATAACTCCGTTCTCATTGAGGCCCAGTTCCATCCCGTAAACAATCATTTTGGTTTATCAACTACCTGCGCTCAAACATGTCACAGGAGAGGCTCAATGGGCTGGCTATGCTCTCTATAGAGCGCGAACTTGCAAAGAAGCTGGACTTCAATGACCTTATTGACGACTTTGCCACAGCAAAAGTCCGGCGCATTGCATTTCGCACCTGAATAGTTGCAGACTAAGGAAATGTTCAAACTGTAAATATGTTGAAATGTTGAAATAAAATGGTTGACTGTTATAATGGGCTTGGAATACCTGTTATTTATGGGTTGGGGTGAATGGAGACTGTGAAAAGAGGGGTTGGGTGTGGGTGGTTGCTGTGTGGCGATGTGCGTGCGCGCGTGTGTGTGTGGGGGGCCCACTCAGATTATTTTGTCCCGGGCCCAGCCAAAGCTGTCAACGGCCCTGGCTATATCAGCCACAACATGAAGCCCCCCCCCCCCCCCCCTTTGCTGGTACTCATATGACTCTTTATTGTTGTTGATTTGTTGTGTTACAGACAGGATACATTGAAGAGGAGACTCACCCGTGATTTTCCTCAGCTTGTGTTCCAATAGCATGTCATGTGGTTTTTACCTCTATTCTATTCCACTGATATCATTATCATTCATTTTATTATGATGCTTATTTATATATGTAAAGTTTATGCCAGTCAATGTATACTTATGATTGTTTTTATGTGTTGTATATAGTTGAGTGAATAAATGAACAAATGAATACCTGAATGTTCCTTATCATTGATAATTAGAATTATTTCCATTTATTGATAAAATGACAACATGAAAAGGTCTACCTTATCACCCACTTGCATCATTGTTCTTTGTGCTATAAATAAAGCACTGTTTGGAATCCATTTAGCCCACTTTAGAAATACATGAATGGTTATCACTGATAATTAAGTTGTTTCCATTTATTGATCAAAATGACAACATGAAAGGTCACTTGCATCATTGTTCTTCGTGCTATAAATAAAGCACTATTTAGAATCCATTTGGCCCACTTTAGAAATACATGAATGATCATTATCATTGATAATTAGAATTATTTCCATTTATTGATCAAAATGACATGAAATGTCTGCCTTTATCATCCACTTGCATCAATGTTCTTCGTGCTATAAATAAAGCACTGTTAAGAATCAATTTGGCCCACTTTAGAAGGATATTTTGGGAGATTCCTTTATGTTGGTTACATTTGACAGCAACAAGCAGGCTGTCATTTTTCCAGTTTGTTGTCGTAAATCGGCTACGCAATTGGTTTAGCGCGGTCACGTGGTGTCTCGTGACGTCAAACTCGCATTCCGCTCTGAGGAAAATAGTTCTTCAGAAAATGTCTCGATTTAAAAAACGAGCGCGATTCTGTGACGCGGAAATTTTGCTATAAGTGTAACATAACTTGGTCCTTTTTATCAGCTAAAGAGCATGTGGTTCAGAGACGTCGGAGCGACCTAAAACGAAAACGGGGTTCACCCAGGGCCGGCTCTAGGTCTTTGGCTGCCCTAGGCGAGATTGAGTTTTGGCGCCCCCCCCCCAAGAAAAAAAACCCTCTTATAACGTCTAAATAACACTTTAATCTAATCACTCTATTATATTACTATTAAACAATGTACGGTGTATGGACAATAAACAAGAAGTCATTTTTATCTTTTTCATTATTGTTATTATTGTTATCATTATTAACATAAAGTGTCACAAAGTAAAATGACCACACAAATTCAATATCTCCATATAATGGGCAAAAACTCTTCCGCACCCTGTTCAAAGTATAGTGCATGGACAATAAACAAGAACTTATTTTTAGTTTCTTTTTTGCTATTAAAAGTTAAGTCATCTCTGAAGAATTAACAAATTAAATGAATAAAAAATTCTACATTTCTAAATTGTGCAAACTTAAGCACCCTGTTAGGACATCAATGGGCTGTATTTTCAAACAAAAGTGCTATTATGGGTACTTTGTTATTGAAGTCTATTGCTGTTTGCATCTAGTTAGCTAGGCAGACATTGATTCAGGCGTGTAAAATATTAATTTGCCACTATAATGGTTGATATGAGAGATTAGATCAGACTTACGACTTCGCTCTATTTGTTTCTTCCTGTAGCCTTCGTTTGCGCCCTTGCGCACCCGAGAGTTTGGATTTCTTCATTTAAGCACTTGTAGTCTGGGCTACTTTTTGCAGTGGATAGCCATTCTCATTCCCCGATGAACACCGCTCCCCCCGCCCCCCTTATAACCTATCATTGTGCATTTTTAGTAGGCATAAGGAAATCACCGACCACTACTGCGTAGGCTACACTTGTTTTTCAACCTTTTTGAGCCAGGGTGCACTTTTTTCAATGAAAAAATCTCAAGGCACATCACCAATAGAAAATGTTGACTGAAACTAAAACGCTGTTGCCAATATTTACAATATACAGTCATTCTATAATTTTCCACGGTACACTTGGTGATCTCTCATGGCACACTAGTGTTCCGCGGTACTAGAGTTCGGCAGCACAGTGGTTGAAAGTACACTGTACACCACTGATGCACTTGGTAACATCTCTATTCAATAACTCCATCCCTCCTTTTTGGTGGGGTTTTGGTTGCCCTTGGCGCCCCTGGGCACACTTTGCACTTAGGCTATTACATGGCCAAAACAGAGAATAGCCGCGGATGCGCACTTGCGCGCCCGAAGACACACTATTGAGGTATTTCACCTGACGTCACAGGGTCACGTGACGCCCCGGTGTCCGCCATTTTGGACGGCAAGCTAGCTAATGTCAACATCATAGTATCTAGTATGTTGCTGTAGCAACGTTTACGTTCAGTCATTTGGATGACTGTTAAAACCTTTCAGTCTCAAGTTTTTCCTTTACTGTATTTACTAGTTTACTGAGCCGGCCAGCCCCGGAGCGCTAGCTAGCCCCGGCCAGCCCCGGAGCGCTAACTAGCCCCGGCCAGCCCCGGAGCGCTAGCTAGCGCCGGCCAGCCCCGGAGCGCTAGCTAGCGCCGGCCAGCCCCGGAGCGCTAGCTAGCCCCGGCCAGCCCCGGAGCGCTAGCTAGCCCCGGTCAGCCCCGGAGCGCTAGCTAGCGCCGGCCAGCCCCGGAGCGCTAGCTAGCGCCGGCCAGCCCCGGAGCGCTAGCTAGCGCCGGCCAGCCCCGGAGCGCTAGCTAGCCCCGGCCAGCCCCGGAGCGCTACCTAGCCCCGGCCAGCCCCGGAGCGCTACCTAGCCCCGGCCAGCCCCGGCCAGCCCCGGAGCGCGCTCAGTAAACTAGTAAATACAGTAAAGGAAAAACTTATAACGGGCCATGTCTCAACAGACTAAGAAGTTATTTCAATGACATTTAATAACATTTTATCCTGAGGACCGAAAGTAAATGAAAATGTGAACAAATCTTAGCTGTCAGTGAACAATCCTGGTGGAAGCAGGTAAACGTCATTCTCTAAGCCTGCTAACCTCAATTTTTGCAAATACCTCTCCCTCTGCTCGCCCTGTAAATGCCCTACGTCGCTGGATAGTGAAGGTGTTTTCTGCATCTCGCTCCTTTTTCTTTTATGTTTTTCGTTTGTCGCCTTCCTCGCATTCAAACTGATTCGAACCGTGACGTCCAAAATGGCAGCATCACATGACTTGGTCACGTGAGTGAAATACCTCAATAGACAGGGCGAACCACTGTTGAGCGCTTATTGTTTCATGATTAACAACCACCACCACACCCCACCCCGCTTTTTTTGACAAATCGCACCCTGACTACATGCTTTGCTGTACAATTAAATTAGGCTAAGACATTATAATGCTGACTCGTTTTCAGAATAGTGGAAGTCATAATTTTTCTCGCCCGGTTTCTGCTACCCTGGATGGACGCAGCGCCCTTAGCTTGCCCGTAGCCAGGGGGGATCGGAGGGTTCGTTCGATACCCCCCCCCGCGACACTGCCCCCCCGGACACACACGCCCCTCAAGATTACTCAAGATTTATTCATTTGTTCTTGTCCGATGAATATACATTGATTCACATTTAAATTTACAATATCAAATCCAGGGGCGGCACGGTGGTGTAGTGGTTAGCGCTGTCGCCTCACAGCAAGAAGGTCCTGGGTTCGAGCCCCGGGGCCGGCGAGGGCCTTTCTGTGCGGAGTTTGCATGTTCTCCCCGTGTCCGCGTGGGTTTCCTCCGGGTGCTCCGGTTTCCCCCACAGTCCAAAGACATGCAGGTTAGGTTAACTGGTGACTCTAAATTGACCGTAGGTGTGAATGTGAGTGTGAATGGTTGTCTGTGTCTATGTGTCAGCCCTGTGATGACCTGGCGACTTGTCCAGGGTGTACCCCGCCTTTCGCCCGTAGTCAGCTGGGATAGGCTCCAGCTTGCCTGCGACCCTGTAGAAGGATAAAGCGGCTAGAGATAATGAGATGAGATATCAAATCCAGACTAATCAAAAAAGAAAAGTAGGCTAAGTGAGGACGAGTTAGAAAAACGGGTTCATTTCTCCTATGTTTATGTTTACACGTTTTTTTCAGACTGCTTTACACCCCAATCCAGTGGGTGGCGGTAATGCCCCATTAGACCCCTTTCACTGACGTCACCCGAAACCGGAAGTAAACAAACCCTGTGCCATATTGGAAGACCAACAAACTCGTGATTAGGGGGAAATAACGGCAGCGCGCGGTATGTGAACCCATGAGGCACTTGGTTCCTCAAAAACCTACAATGGTAAACTTTTGTGTTGTGTTAGGGTGTTCTAACAAAGCTGATGGGAAAGGTGAAAAGAAGTCGTTCTTCAGAATACCAGCTGTGATTGAGACACAAGGGGAGCAAACCAAGGAGCTTTCTGCCAGGAGACAGAGAGAGTATCTAGCTGCTTTATGCAGAGTGGATCTGAATACTTCAGGTCTATTTTGTTACTGGTAAGTCACTAGGCTAGAGTGTTGTAGAATATTTAAAAAAATGTTTACTGAATAAAAACATCCTTAATTTTATCAAATATACTCTACTCTATATTTCATTTCTTTCTTTTGTTTTAATTTTCCTCCCTCCATCCCTCTTTGGATTTTAAATATAGTTTTTCCCCATGTCCAAATAATTCAAATATATATAAATAAAAACAGATAAGTAGTAAATTAAAAATAAATTATGAAATAAAAAATCCATTCTCCCTTGCCCCGAGTCTTATCATATGGGTCAAACCCATCAATCACAGCCAGTTTCTCCACATACCGTGCCCTTTCTGCAACTAGTAATGTACTCACATAACCAGATTTATCAGCCATCGTGTCACTTTACTCTCGCTCGTACTTTGTTTTATATTGTGAGTATGTATGTATGCATGTACTTGGTCTTCCAATATGGCGCCCTAGCACAATCTCGCGGTACGGTGACGTCACGTGGTAGCCCTGGATAGAAGAGAAAATGGGGAAAAAAGAAGATAAAGACAGAAAACGCAAGAAATCTGCTGCTACTTTGTCCCAAAATATTGGTGCCATGTTCCAAAAAAGGGCCAAAATGGGTAAGGTGCTGAGTGCAGGACTTTGTTTTTCTTTTGTTTACAACAGTAGTGGTAGATCGATCTGTCAGAGTGATCAGTGGGGGTAGCGTCAGCCCGTCCGTCAGTCTATGTGTGTCAGTGACACGCACACACAGAGATGAGTTAGGTGGCTCGATGGCTAGGTACTAGTAGCATCGGACCTGGGGCTGCTTTTATTTATTTTTTTTTCAGCTTGGGAAATCGGAGCTGTGGTGTGGTGTGAAGACAGTAAAATGCGAGACTTTAAGAGCACGTGTTTTTCAGTCGTCATGGTAACATGGCATCATGGTAACATGATGCCCTGTCAGTGGTTTGGCATTTGGATCAGAGTGAAAAGAAACGTGTGCACTAGCTGAAAAATGAAAATGTTCAGACCAGTGTGTGTGAAAACACCCACTGTTGCTGCATTTGGGCAATTTTAAATTAATTGTCCTTATAGGGCTGTGCGATATTATTTCAATCTCAGGATTACTTGAAACCTTTATCTCAATTAGAAATTATTGTTGTTTTTTATGCTAAAGCATGGGCAGATCAGGAGTGTTCTGATGCCATAAACAACAACTGAAGTGAGCAACAGAGACAGACAACAACAGACAGACAATGAAGGAGAGCAACAACAGAGACAGACAATGAAGGAGAGCAACAACAGAGACAGACAATGAAGGAGAGCAACAACAGAGACAGACAATGAAGGAGAGCAACAACAGAGACAGACAATGAAGGAGAGCAACAACAGAGACAGACAATGAAGGAGAGCAACAACAGAGACAGACAATGAAGGAGAGCAACAACAGAGACAGACAATGAAGGAGAGCAACAACAGAGACAGACAATGAAGGAGAGCAACAACAGAGAGACAATGAAGGAGAGCAACAACAGAGACAGACAATGAAGGAGAGCAACAACAGACAGACAATGAAGGAGAGCAACAACAGACAGACAATGAAGGAGAGCAACAACAGACAGACAATGAAGGAGAGCAACAACAGAGACAGACAATGAAGGAGAGCAACAACAGACAGACAATGAAGGAGAGCAACAACAGACAGACAATGAGGGAGAGCAACAACAGACAGACAATGAAGGAGAGCAACAACAGACAGACAATGAAGGAGAGCAACAACAGACAGACAATGAAGGAGAGCAACAACAGACAGACAATGAAGGAGAGCAACAACAGACAGACAATGAAGGAGAGCAACAACAGAGACAGACAATGAAGGAGAGCAACAACAGACAGACAATGAAGGAGAGCAACAACAGACAGACAATGAGGGAGAGCAACAACAGACAGACAATGAAGGAGAGCAACAACAGACAGACAATGAAGGAGAGCAACAACAGACAGACAATGAAGGAGAGCAACAACAGACAGACAATGAAGGAGAGCAACAACAGACAGACAATGAAGGAGAGCAACAACAGACAGACAATGAAGGAGAGCAACAACAGACAGACAATGAAGGAGAGCAACAACAGACAGACAATGAAGGAGAGCAACAACAGACAGACAATGAAGGAGAGCAACAACAGACAGACAGACAGACAATGAAGGAGAGCAACAACAGAGACAGACAATGAAGGAGAGCAACGACAGACAATGAAGGAGAGCAACGACAGACAATGAAGGAGAGCAACAACAGACAGACAGAGGAGGGGAGAGCAACAACAGACAGACAATGAAGGAGAGCAACAACAGAGACAGACAATGAAGGAGAGCAACAACAGACAATGAAGGAGAGCAACGACAGACAATGAAGGAGAGCAACGACAGACAATGAAGGAGAGCAACGACAGACAATGAAGGAGAGCAACGACAGACAATGAAGGAGAGCAACAACAGACAGACAATGAAGGAGAGCAACAACAGACAGACAATGAAGGAGAGCAACAACAGACAGACAGAGGAGGGGAGAGCAACAACAGACAGACAGAGGAGGGGAGAGCAACAACAGACAGACAATGAAGGAGAGCAACAACAGAGAATGAAGGAGAGCAACAACAGAGAATGAAGGAGAGCAACAACAGAGAATGAAGGAGAGCAACAACAGACAGACAATGAAGGAGAGCAACAACAGACAGACAATGAAGGAGAGCAACAACAGACAGACAATGAAGGAGAGCAACAACAGACAGACAGTGAAGGAGAGCAACAACAGACAGACAATGAAGGAGAGCAACAACAGACAGACAATGAAGGAGAGCAACAACAGACAGACAATGAAGGAGAGCAACAACAGACAGACAATGAAGGAGAGCAACAACAGACAGACAATGAAGGAGAGCAACAACAGACAGACAATGAAGGAGAGCAACAACAGACAGACAATGAAGGAGAGCAACAACAGAGACAGACAATGAAGGAGAGCAACAACAGACAGACAGAAGAGGGGAGAGCAACAACAGAGACAGACAATGAAGGAGAGCAACAACAGAGACAGACAATGAAGGAGAGCAACAGAGACAGGCAGTGGAAGAGAGAAACAACAGATAGACAATAAAGGAGAGCAACAGAGACAGACAATGAAAGAGAGCAACAACAGACAACTGAGGTGAGCAACAGAGACAGACAATGAAGTCACAGCACAGTTGTAGGAAGATAACAATAATAAGTTAGACAACAGAGAACTTATAACGAATACGGGAGTAGGGGGCCAGATGAAGTCCACTTTTGGGGAAAAAAGATCCCCCCCCGCTCCACAATGCTGGCTACGGGCCTGTGCCTATATTGCCTATGCCACGGGCCGGCTCTGGGTTCACCTTATGGTCTACCAGTAAAATTCCTACTGACAGCTTACCAAAACTACTGACAAGATACTGCAAGACTACTGACAGGGCAAATTTGGGGTAAACAGGTCTGCAACATGACACTGTTGGCATGCTGATGAGCAGTAAGAACAGCCTGTGCGGTATTACGGCAGGACGGTGCATCGGCCTCTGAGAATCTCAGCAACCAGTGATAACTTGAGGAGCAGACTGCCTGACATTCCAAAGTACCCAAGGGCAAATAAAACCTTTTCTTTGTCTCTGACTGAGCAAATTTTGTGTCCATCACAGAAGATCTTTTGTATGTTTAACGTGCTTCTTAAGAAGTGCCCAGGGTTGCATCTCAAAAATGCCTTAAATTTTTAAACTGGAGTTTACATATTTCTTTGTCATTCCAAAAAGGAATGTATGAGCCAGTGTTAAGTCACACTATACTTTTTGGATAGTTTAGGTACATGTGTAGGATAAATAGGTTTTGTGTGTTAAGTAGTGAACTGTAATTAGTAATTGCATGTATATATGATTGAGTGTGAGCAAAACACTAGTTATTGTCTAAGGTAGAATTTTTTTACTCAGTTAGTTTTGATTTGTAGAGTCAAGGTGGGGAAGATGGATTCTTTGTGTAGGACATACTGTAGTGTATACCAAGAACCTGTGCATAAAGTTCCCAAGAAAGTGTTCTGGTCTTGGATCAGGTTTATAGAGTCAACTTGATTTAGCAAAGAAAATTCTAATTAGGCTTATATAGTACCTGTCAAAAGTTTTGACCCACCTGTTAAAAATGAGTGAATACACCAAAACTGCTGGCTACCTCATATGGGGGGGACAAATAAAGCAATGACTAAACCTTGTATAGAACGTTTTATTTATTCAAAGTAGCCTTGATGAAAGCTTTGCGTGGCAGCTTCATTAGATAGCCACATGTGCTGTTTTTCCTAAGTGCTAAATTTATTTATTATTTTTTAAATTGTCTAGAGGCATTTCATTCTTTCACACTTAAAAATCATTTAAAGATTCATGCATCGGCATCGACAATTTATTTTCTTGAAATCGCATTTAAAACTGAAGCATTGATCATTAGAAATGGTTGTGTCCAAGCTTTTGACTGGTAATAAAGTACATCTGGGAGAAGTTTCGGCTCTGTTTGCCCAGAGGAGCCAAGTGATCGGAATCAATAGGTAATAACACTGACCTAAGACCAGCACTGTTTTACTCCATGTTTTATATTAGGCATCGAAGTGGCCTCAGTTTCCACTGCTTTAAATTTGAACATCTGTTTCAGTTGTATTTTACAAACACGATGTTGCACAACAAACCCAGTTACAAATTTATTTGGTGGTTTGTGTGTTTTGGGCTCAGCATTCCGAATGAAAATATGTAGCCTGTACGTTGACAGTAATTCATCTCGGGACACCGTGCCATCAGTGATGTGGGTTTGTACATTTGAGAAAATGCATCTCTGTTGCTTGTTATAAACTGGAAACTAGTGATGGCCGTGCTGAAGTTCAGTCTCGGTATTGTTATGCTGAAACGTTAAAGCCACTTTTTGGTGCCTTTTTGTCTGAATAATCAACACAAAGAAAACCTGGAAAATGCTTGAAATACTTGTGAACCATATTTGTTGACCTGCAAGGAAGCTTTTGATATTTCTGTTTTCCACCTCGTGTGTGATGTGTATATGAGGATTTTGTTGAATGCATCTCTCTTTGGATGAGAACAGCAAGGCTTCTCAGTACTGAATTGAGTTTTGAGCCTTCTAATTTGCATATTAAAATGAGAGAAACGATTTTTTTCATTTATTATTATTATTATTATTATTATTATTATTATTTCTAAACTAATCAGTTAACATAGCATTGGGCTCGAATTTCGTATTTAAGTGCTAAAACAGTCCAGGAGTCATAACAAAATGTTTTCTTAACATATTGCATGGAATCAAGGTAATAAAACAAGGTAGAGCAGGAATCATAATATGATGTTTATTAATAACAGATGGGATAAAGGTAACAAAGCAAACAGCATTCAGAAAATAAACAATTTTAATTGGATCCATCTGGCCATTCTGTTTGAGTCTTTTGTTTGGTCTAAAAATTGGGGGGGGGGTTTAGTTCTGGGTATGGTGTCATATATATTTCTTTCTTTTAAATCTGTTTATTTCTGTTTGCCATGACTGTTTTGTGTGTTCCACTGATATTGCTTCATTATTTAAATGGGGTCAAACTGGTCCAAATGCATTTGCATGTTCATATGCCTGCTTTTCTTAAGCACAAAGGTTAGTGACCTCGTGCAAAACTAAAGGGTGTATCTCACCGGACATGAAACTAGTTCGCGACTACAGATTTTGCTAGTTGCAGAGACGTCTCCGCGACGTCTCAGAGATGCCTCCTGAAAATTATGGAGTTTCCGAGGAGTCGCAAGAAATTTGAACATGTTCGATTTTTTGGGAGACTTTTTCCAGTCTCCGCGACGTCCCCGAGACGTTTCCATCAGTTGCGGCGACGTCGCGGAGATTTATTATTTCAGTGACTGCTGAGACGTCTCTGCAACGTCTCCGCGACGTCGCGGAGACCTGCTGGAGACCAGAAAGACTGATGTCGCGGAAACGTCGCGGAGACTACTTCACGCTGTTTGACCCACTACAGAAACCACGTGGCTGAACGCGTATTGACATCCCTAGTGCACAGCTAGTGCAAACTTCTATGGATGTTTGCAGTTCCTAGGCTGATAACAAATAAAGTGTTAACAGAGTTCTGTATGTCACTTTTGCCTTGTCATATGAAATGTATATTTCTTGTTTGTTTCTACAAATCTGTGTTCTTTTTCTGCAAGATGAAATACAAGTTTTGATTCTGAGATATGCTGTTTCATGGATTTTTGTTTAAAAAGGAAATGCAACCATATTAAATATTACTCTATCTTATGTGCAATCATATTCATATTTGAGAACGACTACAACAATAACAAAATGTCCCGGCTTTACAAAAGATAAAAAGTATATAAATTCCAATGTGCCCCAGTATCTCAACTTTGTTATGAACGAAAAGGTCTGCAGATTCATCAGAGCTCTTCATGTTTAACCCCCAATTTCTTCCGCAATCACTTCGGAAATCATGAACAGGCGTCTTGAATTTCGATACATGCAATTTTGTTTACAAAATGTGTACTACACTTGGAAAACAACACGGCTGAAATGCCATGTTGACCAATACCGATACAAATGGATATGTTTGAGCTCGTTCACGGCTAAAGAAAATAGAGGGAACAGGGAATGAATCCGTTACTCTTCTGGAACAGGCTAAAATGAATGTCTACCATTACTATTTATTCTGAACTAGAACAGTTTAATTAGAAGCAATATTTAAAAAAAAAAGAAAACAGTTCGTTCAATGTCAAAATTCAAGTGTTTGCATGAGGGGAAATAATCATAACTTCTAGTGCAAGTGAGGCACATCCAGGTCAAGGTCTTCATCATCTGGTACTTGCTGCTTCTGCTCCTTGTGCTGTTCTGGAAGAGGCCCCACCATCTTGTCTTGCCAGGGCACAGCTCCAACCCCAGAGTAGTACAGGGTCAGATACTCTCTCTGCTTTTTAGCATCAGATGGCACGTTTTGACCTCTTCTGTGCAGCCCCTCCAACTGGTTGGTAACCTGTCTCCATTCCCCAGACACAAATTCATGGGTGTTCGGGTCCTCTATGTCAGCCGAGAATCTAATGTCTGTCATCATATTGTGGAGGGTACAGGCGGCCAGGACTACCTTTTGAACCGTCTGTGGGCGCATCATCATCACGGTGTGGAAGCATCTGAATCTAGAGTAAGAAAATGAAAAATTAATGCCATTTTATCTGCCGTGATAACAACCTGGCAAGGTGGTATATCGTGTCTTTATTAAAGATCATATGCGTTAGTTAGAACCAGGCCAGGTAACCTATTAGGTTATGCGGCAGGTTAGGATATACACACAATGACATACAATGATATATCTTGGTCACAAACAATGATGCATTATAACAGCATATAAATAACAATATGAGGCAATGTTGAGAAATCTTCCCATTTTTCCTAATTTGTAAGAGTTTGGCCTACAGTTAGGGTTGGGCTTTAGGATATCTGTAAGGCTTTGGGGCGAAGAAGAAGAAGGAAAAACTATTAAAGTGGTGCACACCTGCTTGCCAAAATGCCAAAGCTGTTCTCCACAATTCGCCTACACCTGGACAGCCTGTAGTTGAAGATTCTTTCGACACGAGTCATCTGTCGCTTGGAGAAGGGCTTCATTAGCCATGTCTTCAGAGCAAATGCCTCATCACCTACCAAAAAGTACGGGACATCTTGTTTTTCACCAGGAAAGGGTTCAGGAGGTGGCAGGTTGGCTTGATCTTCATCAAGTGCCTTGAACAAACTGCAGTCCCTGAAGATACCAGCGTCTGAGTCAGCTCCAGGAGTTCCCACGTTGAGGTAAATTAACTTATAGTCAGCATCTACCAACGCAAGCATGATGATGGAAAAGTAGCCTTTGTAATTGTAATAGACACTGCCTGAGCCTGGAGGTGCGAGAATTCTGACATGCTTTCCGTCCAGCGCACCACAGACGTGATGAAAGTTCCACTTCTCTGAAAAGCCCTTTGCCACTTCCTTCCACTCTTCTGGTGAAGATGGACACTTGATGGCTTCCTCGTGATACTCATCATAGATGGCTTGGCACACCTCTGGTACGATGCTAACAATTGTGTTTGCAGCCACACGGAAGCCATATGAAAGGCTCTTATAGGAGTTCCCTGTGGCAAGAAACCTCAGAGTGATGGCAACCTTCAAACCTGAAGGCAGGGCCTTCCTAAAGTTAGTGTGTTGTCTTTGGATTCTGGGTGTGAGACGAGCCACCAACTTCCTGAACATATCTGCATCCACTCGTAGGAAATTCTTAAAGGACCTAATATACCCTTCTTCCAGATGGTTCATCAACTTTTCATACCAGCCATGATCTTGTCGTTGTAGGAGCCACTTACGTACCCACACTGTCTTGGCCTTCCTCACACTCTTTCTAGCACTATCCCTAGCCTTGAGCTTGGCTTTAGACTTATTCATGGCCACAGCTATCAGCACGAGGGCCAATGCCTCCTTCTTCTCGTCATCAAGGTTGGGATCCTGATCTAACAGGGTATCAACTTCCTTGCAGATGTCCATGGTGAGAGTTCTTGACTGTCTGGTGTCAGAAATACGAATGACATATCTAGTTGTAGGCCTTCCTGTATATAGGCAGGAAGAAGTCTCGGAGGCGTCTCCGCGACGTCTCAGCAACCTTGCGGAGACCCAGGGCAAACTACCAGCCAAATCACCGCGACTGCACGAAAACTTCTCGGAGACGTCGCCGCGACTGTCTGAAACGTCTCGGAGACTCTGTGCAACTAAGAAACGTCTCGGAGACTTTGCGGCGACTACTTGGAAACTGTGCAGCAACATCCCCGCGACTGCAGCACAAAGTGCTTGTCACCTTGTCTGGAGACGTCGCGGAGATGTTGCAGAGAAGTCTCTGAGCCGTCGCAGAGACGTCTCCTTGGTGAGAGCGCAAGCCATTTTTGTGTTGGAAACGTCTCCGTGACTGCTGCGACTGGTAAGTTGGAGACGTCGCGGCGACGTCTCCGTTGGTGAGATACACCCTTAAGAGCTAAGCTTGGGAAACGATCCAATCCTTGGTAAATGTACCCTATTGAGTGGTGTTTTTCTAGCACAGTCTGAAAGTGATTTCAGGCTTTGGGGAATCTAAATGGGGAATCCTAAAGTGGTTCCATGTTCACAAACACTTTTTTTTTTGTGCTTTTTTTTTTTTTTTAAAAATAAACTTTGTATTCTGTCTTTTATATCTTTTTGTACCAATAGTATTTTTGTGCAAGTTAAAGACTGAATAAAGCTTTTGAAATATAATGAAGTATGTGTTGGTTCATCACTGATGGTCAATTTTCTACCATACATCAGATTGCAGATATCAATTGTACGGTAGATATAGACTAGTACAATTTTCACAAAAGAGGAGTTCTAGCGGCAAATTTGAGGAAATTTTTTACATAATTTGAGGGTGCTGATTCTGAATATTTTGTTTACCAAACTGAATTGAGTTTTAAGCCTTCTAATTTGCATATTAAAATGAGAAACGATTTTTTTCATTTATTATTATTATTATTTCTAAACTAATCAGTTAAACAACATAGCATTGGGCTCAAATTTCATATTTAAGTGCTAAAACAGTCCAGGAGTCATAACAAAATGTTTTCTTAACATATTGCATGAAATCAAGGTAATAAAACAAGGTAGAGCAGGAATCATAATATGACGTTTATTAATAACAGATGGGATAAAGGTAACAAAGCAAACAGCATTCAGAAAATAAACAATTTTAATTAGTCTTAAACTTGAAATCAAACTAAGAATGAATACAAATCAAATTTATTTACAGCAGTTTGAGATTAACAGAGAGTGCCTCTCCAACTCCATGGACATTTGAACCATTCTCCTCGTCAATGCAAAAAGTCACTGTGGAAAGAAAAAGTCACACATCAGGATTTTATGGTGTGTTTGATGTTTGTTCTTTTAAGCTGTGTTAAAATTGTGAGATAAGAAGTTTAGAGAAAGAACTGCTAACTTACCTGAAGTAAGGTGTGTATCCCTAGTCCGAACTGCTAGCATTCTGGCATGGGTGATCTTGAGTACTTCTACATTTGCAGCCACCTGTACAGAGCAAGCCAGCACTGCGACAACTGCATTTGCTTGTCTTACAACCATACTTGCATCTGCAGGTAACCATCAAGCTGCAGCTTTTGGGGATTGCTGCAACAGACATCAGTTTGGGTTCCAGGTGTCCATTGATGATGTTCCATCCCATTTCCTCTATAGGTGGTAGAATTGGATTTGTTTTGTTTGATTGTCTCCATACTAGAGCTTGATAATGTGGTCTTCTAATATGCCACTGAGCAGCATCACTTGTTGGGGGTAGAGCCTCAGGTCCCCGACATCTGGAGAAAAGAGTGGCTCTTGCATCACTGTTGGTGTCATAAACACGACAAATGAACTTCTCTGCAGAATGTATGGTGGTTTCAGTCAGTTCACCCAGGCCAAGTCCATCTAGAAGTGCAGGCTGCTCCAAGAAAGTTTTCCATGATGTTTTCTTGCTATGTCCCGCAAAGTAGGAGACAGTATCACAGCCTGTTATTGCATGGAAAGAGAGAACATTCTCAATATTGGGAATCTGCGCCCTCAGAGACTCACGCACTGTGTGTATGGGGATATGTCTTGGCTTCTTAGATGTCCCCATTCTCATCTACAACTGCTTACACTTCATCTTGTCAAAATGTGCAATTAACAGTCGGAGTACATCCGTATCTTGACTCGAGACAACAAGAAATTCTGCATTTGAATGCACACAGTGGAGGATAATTCTTGTGTCTGCTTCCTCATGGTAGCCCTGGAGAGCTGTGATGTCTACTTCTGAATGAGAATAGTAGACTATTCTCAATAAAGGATCAAAGCTGATGATGGCAAACAGTGACCAATGACTTGCTGAAATAAAAATGACCAGTCACCTAGAATCCAACTCTAGCAAACATCTGTGTTAGGAATTTGTTTCAGTTCTGTTCATCAAATGAATGAAATGAAAAACGTTAGCTTTAAAAAGTTGCAATATAGCCTTGTTTTTACTATAATGCTAATCAAGGATCATGTGGTGATTTCTATCTTTTGTTATAATATTTGTCATATTTATACATTATGTTGATATTTGTTTACTGGACTTTTTATGAAATATGTTCAGTTAAAAAGAACTTCATTCGCCTAGTATGACTGGACTTCTAGTGGCAAATTTGAGGAAAAGTTGGTAAACCATCTTTTTTACATAATTTGAGGGTGCTGATTCTGAATATTGTGTTTACCAAGCTGGATTTTGAGTGCTAAGCCTTGTAATTTGCATATTAATATGGGACTTGTTTGTTAACATTTTTTGAAAGTCGGTCATCTTGAAAGTCGGCCATCTTTAAACCGTTGGCTTCCAAAATGTAGACATTCATGTACACATGCTAGAGCATCAGCATAGAAGATTTGGTGACAATCCATCAACCCTTTCAAAAGTTATCGCACAAACAAAAATTCTTCATTCGCCTAGTATGACTGCTATGCTATTATGCTAATTAGCAGGCTTAAAACTCAAAATTCAGCTTGGTAAACAAAATATTTGGAATCAGCACCCTCAAATTATGGGAAATAGCATGTTTACCGACTTTTCCTCAAATTTGCCGCTAGACCTTTTTCTGAAGGTATTTCTGAGATTTTTGCCCAGTCTAATAGTTTACCAATGGGTTTTGTGGTTGGTTTGTTTTTTAAGGTTCGTTAAGCATTTTGCAGGAGTTGAAGGGCTCTTAGCTTTACTCAAAGTACAGTGTTTTGCAAAAGTATTCATCCCCTTTTGTGTTTTGTCGCATTACAAACTGGAATTAAAACAGATTTTGGGGGGTTAGCACCATTTGATTTACACAACATGCCTACAGATTTAAAGGTAAACTGTTTTATTGTGACACAAACAATAATTAAGATGAAAAAATAGAAATCTGGAGTGTGCATAGGTATTCACCCCCCCAGTCAATACTTTTGTAGAGCCACCTTTTTCTGCAATTACAGCTGTAAGTCTCTTGGGGTGTATGTCTATTAGCTTGGCACATCTCTAGCCACTGGGATTTTTGCCCATTCCTCAAGGCAAAACTGCTCCAACTCCTTCAAGTTAGATGGGTTGCACTGATGGACAGCAATCTTCAAGTTAGGCCACAGATTCTCAATTGGATTGAGGTCTGGGCTTTGATGAGGGCATTCCAAGACATTTAGGCCCTGTCCACACGGCAACGGATTCAGGTGAATCTGATAAAATTGTTTATCGTTTTGGCCTGGGGTCCACACGGCACCGGCGTTTTGGGTGCCCCAAAACGAAATCTTTTGAGAACGGGTTCCAGAGTGGAAAAATCTGGCAACGGCGCTGTTGCAAAGTTGTCTGGATGAGTAGAACGGATTTGTTTACGATGACATCACAACCACATGACTGTGAGTGCTTCACGCCGGGCATAGACATATAAACATATGTTTATATGTCTATGATGCCGGGTAGAAGAAGGGGTTTATACGCATGTGTCGTACTTCTTCTATTGTTCTGGTGTCTCCGATGGGACCGTCTTACAGCGCACGTAGAGGTGTGGCATGTGTATTGCATTGTTTTCAGCAAGCGTTGCGTTGCCATATGTACCTGATATTTTACTGATCCATTGCCCATGTGGACGCGATATATATATATATTTTTTAAAATCTCGTTGCCGTTTTCGTGTGGATGTAGCGTTAAACACTTCCTTTTAAACCACTCCAGTGTAGCTTTACCAGTATGTTTAGGGTCATTGTCCTGCTGGAACGTGAACCTTCGTCCCAATTTCAAACCTCTGGCCGACTCAAACAGGTTTTCTTCCAGAATTGCCGTGTTTAGTGCCATCTATCTTTCCTTCAGTCCTGACCAGCTTTCCTGTCCCTGCAGATGAAAAATATCCCCACAGCATAATGCCGCCACCATCTCCTTGCTTCACTGTAGGAATGGTGTTCTCAGGGTGTTGGGTTTGTGCCACACATGGCGTTTCCCATGGTGGCCAAAAAGATCAATTTTAGTCTCATCTGACCAGAGAATCTTCTTCCATGTGTTTGGGGAGCCTGCCACATGCTGTTGGGCAAACTCCAAACGTGTTTTCTTAAGCAATGGCTTTTTCCTGGCCACTCTTCCATAAAGCCCCGCTCTGTGGCATGTACGGCTTAAAGTGGCCCTATGGACAGATACTCCCATCTCCGCTCCTTCAGTGTTATCTTTGCTGTCTTTGTTGCATCTCTGATTAATGCCCTTCTTACCCGGTCTGTGAGTTTTGGTGAAAGGCCTTCTCTTGTCAGGTTTGTCGTGGTGTCATATTCTTTCCATTTTGCTATAATGGATTTAATGGTGCTCCCTGGGATATTCAAAGTTTGGGATATTTTTTATAACCCAACCCTGATCTATACTTCTCCACAACTTTATCTCTGCCCTGTTTGGAGTGCTCCTTGGTTTTCATGTTGCTTGCTTAGTAGTGTTGCAGAGTCAGGGTCCTTCCAGAACAGGTTGATTTATACAAACATGCTGTGACAGATCATGTGACACTTTGATTGCACACACGGATCTTAATCAACTAATTATGTGACTTGAGAAGTGAAGTGGTTGGACCAGCTCTTATTTAGGGGTTTCATATGAAAGGGGGTGAATACCTATGCACACTCCAGATTTCTGTTTTTTAATCTTAATTATTGTTTGTGTCACAATAAAACAACAATTCGCACCTTTAAAGTGGTAGGTATGTTGTGTAAATCAACTGGTGCTAACCCTCCAGAAATCCATTTTAATTCCAGCTTGTAATGCAACAAAACAGGACAATCACCAAGAGGGATGAATACTTTTGCAAGACACTGTATATGATCAGACCAGACAGATCAGATCAGACAAAGCTTTATTTATCCCCAAAGGGCAATTAGAAGGGCGAAGAGCGGTACATTAAAATAAGAGCAAGAAAATAAAATCACAAAAAGAATAAAATCACAAAAATGGGTGGGCAAACAGCGTATTATGTACAATTTACAATGGCAGGCCTGCTGCCAGTAACGAAGTTAAAAAAAAAAGGCAGCAGATAAAATATGGCAAATAAATAAAATGAAGTGTGGATAAAATTAAAATGACAATATGATTATAGTGACATTGTAGTTAAAGTGACAAGGTGATATTGTAATATTGCACATCAGGACATGTGATATTGCACTAGAGTATTGTACAGAAGACTTAAGTCATTGTAACTGTCTTAGACTTCTTAGAGTTCAGGAGGAGAATAACACTTGGAACAAAGGTTGCTCTCCTCCTCTGGGTCTTACAGGCCGGACAGCGGAACCTGCGACCAGATGGCAGCTGCTCAAACGCCGGGAACAAAGCATGAGTCGAGTCCTTAAGAATTCGACGAGCCAGGCCGCTAGCCTGCTGCTCGTACACAGTATTCAGGTGGCGAGCAGGAAGTCCAATAATCTTAGAACACACCTTGACAATATTATGCAGGCGGTTCCTATCCTGTACAGTAATGGAGTAATACCAACAGCATATAGAAAAAGCTAAAACACTTTCAATGAATGTTTAATAGAATGTCAACAAGATGTTCTGACTGACAGAAAAAGAGTTCAGTTTCCTTAGTAGGTACATCCTCTGGTGGCACTTCCTCAGGATCCCTTCTGTGTTGGAAGAGAACCTCAGTTGGCAGTCCAGAATGATTCCCAGGTATTTATATTCCTCAACTGTCTCGACCGGAAAACCATGGACCATAGTGGTGACAGCCCCCGCCAGTTCCCTTTGGCTGCTGGAGAAGGTCACCACCATCTCCTTAGTTTTGCTAACATTCAACTCCAGGCAGGAAGTGTCACACCACTCTACGAACTGCTGAAGAGCGGGTCCATGATGGAGGGAAGGGCCGGACAGGAGGGACAGGAGAACTGTGTCATCAGCAAACTTAACCAGGTGACAGTTGGGGTACGTTGATCTGCACTCATCAGTGTACAGAATGAAGAGCAGCGGAGAAAGCACACAGCCTTGTGGGGAGCCAGTGGAGGTGGTGAGGAGATCAGACAGGTTATTGTTAATCCGGACACTCTGGGTTCGGTTGGTTAGAAAGTCCAGGATCCAGAGGATGAGCTGGCTGCTCATGTTGAAGTTCCAGTGGAGTCTCTCTGCCAGAATATGCGGTTGCAGGGTATTAAAGGCCGAGGAGAAATCTGCAAACAGGAGTCTGGTGGCGGTATTGGGAAGCTCCAGGTGTCTGTGGATGGTGTTGATGATGAAGGCTTTGACATCGTCGACACTTTTATGGCTTTGATATGAAGGACACAATCACACACTTACATAACTATATTATAGATATAACTAGAATCGACAATTCCCCTGCTGGAAATTGTGAGAGGATGCAGTGTGTGAAGCAATTTGGTCACGCATGTTCGCTAGCTGTGAATGTGTCACTTGCTATGACGCTTCAATGCAATGATTGTGTGTGCTTGAGACAGCAGCCCCCCCGCTCCCTCACTGCTCCCAGTTGGCATGGCGACGGTCCTGAGAAGGCGCTGAGTCACACAAAATCTTGTCAGTTTTTGCCTGATTATTGGTCAGGACCAGGCCTCGAACAATGACGAATAACTCGAAAACGAAAGTAGCTATTCACAAAATTCTTTCACGGTGAGTGCCACAAGGGTCTCCTGCAGACAGTCATGTAATTTTTTTGTCCCTAGTGTAAAAAATGAGGACACTAGAGCGAGTTAAAAACGAGAGACTTTTCAGCCATGTTTATAATGGCAGTCAATGAGGCCGCTCGTTCACAACTCGTTCAACTTGCGAGCCAGCTGAGAACCAGTTTGCTATTTCATAGCTCAGGGTGCTAAGAGGAGCCACGTCATTACGTCACTGTATAGACCCTTTTCAGTCACGTGACCTTCGTAAACGCGACCACCATTTTGGACATGTAGCGGACTTCGCCTCGAATTGGTTTGAATGCAAGGAAGGCGACAAACGGAGAACATACAAGAAAAAGGAGCGAGATGCAGAAAACACCTTTGCTATCCAGCGACGTAGGGCATTTAGAGGGTGAGCAGAGGGAGAAATAACAACAGTAACGACACATTAGCAAAGCCGTACAGAAATAACGGTTTATGGCACAGACCCTTTCGGTTCTCGCTCATCTAGCTGCTACAATGACAAATAGGAGTCATTCAGGATTCAGCCATGTTTTTGCTCGGTGTTTTTGCTCGACCCAAGTTCTACAGTAGGCTAGGCCGTCTGCTTTTAATGGAAGTAGCCTAGGACGTTATTTTCACGTTATTTCTTGATAAGGTGTTTTCACGTTATTACATGAAAATATCGCTTCCGTAGATCATAACTCGAACTCTCGCGATATTTTTTTATTCGTTTAAAGATTTAAAACTTATTTTATTATGATGTGTGGTATAAAGGATTCTGTGCCAAAATACTATTTTGTAAGATGTTTGTGTTAATTTTTTCGAACAAAATAAAAAAAAAAAAATTTAAGGAAAAAAAAAATGTTCCTACCTACCGACCTTATTTCAGTATTTCATGTTACCGGAAACACACTATTTTTTATTTTTTTGGCCTTATCACTGTTGTGACAGAAAAGGCAACCAAATCGCACGAAAACATGTAGATATCAATGTTATTGTTTCAATATCAGCATTAAAATAAACTTGCCTTTGGCTATTTTCGAATCGGGAAACATCAACTTCAGTGCTGGGACCGCCGTAGCGATAGGGAGATTCAGTTCAGCAATAAGTTCAC
Source organism: Neoarius graeffei (assembly GCF_027579695.1). NCBI lineage: Eukaryota > Metazoa > Chordata > Actinopteri > Siluriformes > Ariidae > Neoarius > Neoarius graeffei. Next base: position 76,135,017 of record NC_083577.1, read on the forward strand.
ACATGATTGCTTCAGCGTTGGTCACCGAACGAATCCTTGAATTTTCACCAGAAACGGCACTGTCCTTCCCGCAAAACGTCGCCATAGATCTGTTTTTTTTTCCTTCAACTTTTCGAAATCTCTATGTTGCTTTGTACCGACGTGTCTCTTGCAGTCATTCTGACCCGTGTGCGCACAAGAAAAATGAATGAATTGAATGAATGAATGAATTTATTTATTTCGAACATGTATAAAAATGTATGTAACTATTTATACATACAAAAGAAAGAAAATGAAAAAAGTGACAAAAAAAGAATAAATAAAATAATATAAAGAGCTAATACATTACAATACACCGCACATTGTTCGAAAAAGGAGTGGGAAGAAGTACAATACTTTTTTTAATTTCCCACCCCTTTTTAACTACCCCGAAATCCAAACTACATTAATACACTTATAAAAATATATACCACATATACACTTCATGATTATCCATATAAATATATAATTACAAAAATAAATATATACTACATACCATATCCATATACATATATATACATATACACATAACTATCTATATAAATATATAATTACAAAAAAAAAAAAAAATATCTACTACATACTTATCCCTGTAAATATGAAGATATCTATCCCCATAAATAAATATATACCATATACTAAGCTAGTTCTAATATAACAATCAACCCTATTCTATTTATCCCTCATCATCCTCCATTAACATACTTCCTCTGTAATATACTTGTTTAAAAATATTTTTTTGTACCTTTTTTTAAACAGATTTATATTTGCACTTTGTTTTATTTCTGTCTCCAGTCTGTTCCATAAAGTCACCCCACAGCTCGATACGCACATGCTTTTCATATTTGTTCGAACCTTTGGTTTTTTAAAATTTAGGTCTCCCCTTAGATTATATCCCCCCTCTCTCTCACTGAACATTCCTTGTATATTTTTTGGCAATAGATTATTTCTTGCTTTGTACATTATTTGTGCTGTTCTGAATTTGACCAGATCCATAAATTTCAACATGTGTGATTTTATGAATAGTGGGTTTGTGTGATCTCTGTATCCTGTTTTGTTTATTGTCCTTATTGCTCTTTTCTGTATTGTACATATCGGCTGCAGAGTGGTTTTGTAGGTGTTTCCCCAGACTTCGACACAATAAGTCAGATATGGCAAAAATAATGAGTAATATAGAGTATGCAAAGATTTACAATCAAGAATATATTTTGTTTTCCACAGAATTGCCGAGCACTTTGCCAGTTTTGCTCGTACGTATCCTACATGAGGTTTCCAGCAGACTTTAGGATCCAAAATCACACCAAGAAATTTAATTTCCTGTACCATTTCTATCTTAGTATTGTCTATTATCAATTCTACATTACAATCTATTTTATGTCTCCCAAACAACATAATCTTTGTTTTGCTTAGATTTAATGATAATTTATTTTTGTCAAACCATAGTTTTAGTTTATTTATTTCAGTTGTGATTATCTCTAAAGTCTGCTGCAAATTCTCACCGGAACAAAAAATATTGGTGTCATCTGCAAACAAAACAAATTTCAATTCTTGCGAAATTGTACATATGTCATTGATGTATATTATGAATAATTTCGGACCTAATATTGACCCCTGTGGTACCCCGCATGTAATGTTCATGAAATCAGATTTATGGTCACCTATCTGCACAAACTGTTGCCTGTTTCTTAGATAGCTCGACAGCCAGCTCCACCCAACTCCCCTAACACCACACTTTTCTAGTTTACTTAATAATATACTATGATCAATAGTATCGAATGCTTTTTTTAGGTCCACAAATACTCCAATTGCTATTTTTTTATTGTCTATACATTTTGTGATTTCCTCTATTAGTTCCATTAGTGCCATCGATGTTGATCTGTCCGTTCTGAATCCATATTGACTGTCTGTAAGGAGGTTGTGTTTTTCAATGAATTTGTCCAGTCTATCTGAAAAAAGTTTTTCGAGTATTTTGGAGAATTGGGGGAGTAAAGAAACAGGCCTGTAGTTTGTGAAATGGTGTCTATCTCCGGTTTTAAACAATGGTATCACTTTTGCAATTTTCATTTTGTCTGGAAATGTACCTGATTGAAAAGATAAATTGCAGATGTGGGTGAGTGGTTTCACAATTCCCTCAATAACTGTCTTTACTGTTAACATGTCTATATCATTCCAGTCTGCAGAAGTTTTGTTTTTACATTTTCTTACAATTTGGATAATTTCTTCCTCATCAGTTGCAGTTAGAAAAATTGTACTTGGATTTCTGTCCCCCATATCTTCTATGTCCCCACATTGTGTTGTTTCGGGTTCCTTTATTTTTGCCGCTAAATCTGGTCCCACATTTACAAAGAATTGATTAAAACCATTCACCACATCCTCCATATTATTTATGGTCTTATCATTTACAGTGTAGTACTCTGGGTAATTTGTAGTTTTGGATCCATTTCTCACAATACCATTCAATACAGTCCATATACCTTTAATATTGTTTTTATTTTTCTCCACTAATTTATTATAATAGTCTTTCTTACATATCCTCATAATATTAGTTAATTTATTTTTATATTTTTTATATTTTTCCTCTGCCTCTATAGTTCGATGCTTTAAGAATTGTCTGTATAATATATTTTTCTTTTTGCAGGCATTTTGTAGCCCCTTGGTGACCCACGGACTATTTGTATATTTATGTATATTACTGTATTTCTTTATAGGACAATTTTTATTATATAGTTCATTGAATATTATTAAAAATTCCTCATATGCTTTATCAACATCTTTTTCTTTATAAACTACATTCCAGTCCTGTATTATTAAGTCATTTTTTAGTGCAATCATGGTTTCTTCAGTTTTCATTCTTATATATTTATAATTTTTATTATCCTTTTTCTTGCTATAATTACAGTAATATACATTAAAAATAGGTAGGTGGTCACTGATGTCTGTTAATAGTAGACCGCTCTCTATATTATTTTCCAGGATATTAGTAAATATATTATCTATTAAAGTGGTGCTGTGAGAAGTGATCCTGCTTGGTCTGGTAATAGTTGGATACAGTCCCATACTTAACATTGAATTAATGAACTCTTCTGTCATTTTATGTTTCTTATGATTTAAGAGGTCGATGTTAAAATCACCACAGATGTACCTGACCTTCTGAGTTGATTTTATAAACATACTTTCCATCCAATCTATAAAAACTTCTATGCTTGATCCAGGAGATCTGTATATACAGCTCACCATTATATTTTTCATTTTTTCACAGCATATTTCTATTGTAATACACTCCATCCAATCATCAACAGCTACCGTCATTTTATTATTAATTTTATATTCCAAACTATTATCAACATATATTGCCACTCCCCCTCCTCTTTTGTTCTTTCTATTGATATAATTTAATTCATACCCGTTCAGCTCAAAATCTACTCCCATCTCATCGTTGATCCAAGTTTCTGATATGGCTATTATATTGAATGGAGTATTGAACTGACTGAGATATTCCTTCATTTTATGGAAATTGGCATACAGACTTCTGATATTGAAATGAATAATTGATATCTTATTTCCGTCTCTGATCTTTGCATTGTATTGATATTCAGTGTAATACCGGCAGCTGATATTGATGTTGCTGAAAAGATTATTTTCCGGATCAATATTATTTTCCATATCTTGTATTTTGTGCTCAGTATAATGGAAAGTGTCCAGTTCTTGTGTCCAGTGTCCAGTCCTTGTGTCATGATTGTAAATTGCTTTATTTGGCTCCCTCAGAATTTGTCCAGTTCCCCAATATCTCGGATGACCAAGATCTTGGCCTCTTCTGGAGATCCCTTCAGCTTGATGAAAATCTTGCAGTTTTGTGTCCAAGTGTTTTGGATTTTCCCCTGTTTCCTTAGTAGTCTCGCCTTTTTTGCAATATCTGCATTTTTTTTTGTTAAGTGCTCATTTAAAAACACATCTGAGCCTTTCAGTTTCTTCCCTTGTTTTAACAATTGCATCTTATGCTTTCTGTTGACAAATCTCATTATTACAGCTGGTTTGCCTGTGTTGCTTCTCCGTGGGAGAGGGTGACATGCTTCAATGTTATTGCTTTTTACCTCAATCCCCTTGGAGTGCAGGAATGCTAACACCTGTTTCTCCACAGAGTTAGCATCCTCCTCATTCAGTTCCTCTCCGTCTCTTCTCGCCACTGCTCCAGCATATGAGCGGGGTTGAATTTGCAGTCCGGTCACAATGATGTCATTCATCCGGGTGTACTGCTCCAGCTCCTCCACTCGGTTCTCGAGAATGGCGATCCTCTTTGCCTTCTCTGAATTCTGCAGCCTCAGAGCTTTGACCTCTTCTACCAGGTCCAGGATGGTCTTCTGCTGCACCCTGACAGCAGAGATTTCTTCCCCCAGAAAGTCGAGGGATTTTTTAATATCATCAATCTCCTCGACCGTAGGAGCTTTCTTCGGGGGCATTGCGTTTGTTATTACGCGGCCCGTTCCTGCGCAACCTCTCGGCCCGCTCTCGCGCAGCCTCGCTCCCGCGCAACCTCTCGGCCCGCTCTCGCGCAGCCTCGCTCCCGCGCAACCTCTCGGCCCGCTCTCGCGCAGCCTCGCTCCCGCGCAACCTCTCGGCCCGCTCTCGCGCAGCCTCGCTCCCGCGCGATGATGTTGTTTAAACAATGATCACGTTTAGGTTCCCTTGAGAGTGAGTAGATTACTTGTCAGAAAGTTACAAGTAATTACTATTAGCTACCGAGCTGTCGACATCTATATTACAAACGTTGCAATGAACGTACATGTTCCCTTTCTTAGATGATGTAAGGCATGGCCACAGATCGTGATAGGAGTCTTTATATTTTTGCGACGACTTCTGGTATTTCTTTGCAGGAGGACTATCAATAATGCCATCGGCCTTTCGCTTCGCGGCCGCCATGATTGTGTGCTCAGAAACCAAAGTTGAAACAATGGAACCTTCCCACAATGCAACGTACGGTAAACGTGGCTTAAACGTGATTAAACATGGCCGCGCCCATGACTATACGATCGATGTTCGATTCCCACAATAAATATGATTATAAAGTAAGTCATGAAACATTTGGCAACATTTCGGCCACAAATCGTAGTTTTTGGACAAGAATTCGTAGTCTGTATTTTGTTTTGAAAAATCGTAGGAACTACGGACAAATCGTAGGAGTAAACAGGTCTGAGTTGCCTTAATCAAATCCATATCTTACACACTCAAGATGCCAATATTTCATAGTGGTCCCTTCCTCAATGCTGCTGCATTTGGAAAGAGGTCAGCTGCAAATTGTTGACTCAGGCTCGGATACCTAAAAACAAGGGGGGGGGGGGGGGAGTTACAGGCAGAGATACAATATTTATACTGTTTACTTGAAATTTTAATATTCATAAATTTCAAGATGTTTAATTTTTTTTTTTTGCATCGTAGGACATCAAAATTAAAAGTTGACCTGTAAGTTTAAAATGTAGTAAATTCTTTCTTGGGTAACCGATGGAAAATATTGAACTCTCTCTCCCCCCCAATGATATAATTGTTTTGAGATGCACTAGTAGAGATCACACACCATTCCAAAAACGTGTATTTACAGTGGAATGGTGTGTGATCTCTACTAGTGCATCTCAAAACAATTATATCATTGGGGGGGAGAGAGAGTTCAATATTTTCCATCAGTTACCCAAGAAAGAATTTACTACATTTTAAACTTACAGGTCAACTTTTAATTTTGATGTCCTACGATGCAAAAAAAAAAAAAAAACATCTTGAAATATATGAATATTAAAATTTCAAGTAAACAGTATAAATATTGTATCTCTGCCTAGCTCAGTACATGCAACCACAATCATGGGGGAAGACTGCTGACTTGACAGTTGTCCAGAAGACAATCATCCATCGACAGGGTAAACCACAGGCCATTGCTGAAAAGGCTGGCTGGAAAAGGTGCACAAGCAACAGGGATGGCCACAGCCTTGAGAGGATTATCAAGAAAAAAAAGGATTCAAGAACTTGGGAGAGCTTCCTCAGGAGTGGACTGAGGCTGGTATCAGTGTATCAAGAGCCACCACGCATAGATGTCTTCAGGAAAAGCACGACAACTGTCGCATTCCTAATACCAAGCCACTCCTGAACAGTGTTGCCAGATTGGGCGGGTTTAGGTGCTTTTTGGCTGGTTTTGAACATATTTTTGGGGTGGAAAACGTTAGCAATATCTGGCAACACTGCTCCTGAACCAGACACAACGTCAGAAGTGTCTTACCTGGGCAAAGGAGAGAAAGAACTGGACTGTTGCTCAGTGGTCCAAAGTCCTCTTTTCAGATAAAAGGATATTAAGGTCCTAGAGGCTGGAGAGGAACAGAATCTAAGGTGTTTGAAGTGCAGTGTGAAGTTTCCACAGGCTGATGATTTAGGATGCCATGCCATTTGCTTTGTTGGTCCACTGTGTTTTATCAAGCCCTGAATCAACACAGTGGTCTACCAGGAGATTTTAGAGCACTTCATGCTTCCATCTACTGACAAGCTTTATGGAGGTGCAGATTTCCCAATTGCCAAAACTACTACCAAAAAAGGTTGGCCGACCACATTACTGTGCTTGATTGGCCAGCCAAATTGCCTGATCTGAACCCCAGATAGACTCGATGGGGTATTGTCGAGAGGAAGATAAACACCTGACCCAAAAATACAGATGAGCTGAAGGCTGCCATCAAAGCAATCTGGGCTTCAATAAGACCTCAGCAGTGCCACAGCTGATCGCCTCCATGCCATGCTGCACTGATGCAGTAATTCGTGGTAAAGGAGCCCCAACCAAGTATTGAGAGTATAAATGAACGTACTTTTCAGAAGTTGGACATTTCTGTATTGCAAATCCTTTTTTTAATTTGAATATTTAAGAGCAATCATTTGAGATACTGGATTGCTGATGATTATGGCTTATAGCTCATGAAAATCAAAATTAAAAAAGCAGCTTCAAATATTTCACGTGACAGAATATGAAAGTTCACTTTTTTAATTATGAAAAATATTTCACAATCTCTAATTGTTTCAGATGCACAAGTAGATGACCTTCAAATAATTGTCACCCTTCACATGAAAATACCTAGAACATTCCTACGTTCATCTGTATAATATTCTATGCATGGTTCAACATAGTCTGAGTCTTGGTTGTTTTCTCCCCTCTATTATTAAGAACACTCAAAACTCTGATGACTTCTGTTTTAACATGCCAACAATCTGAATTTTTGTTGCATCAATTGCAGAGCAGCATTTTGGTGTAACAGTAAATGTGGTGCTTGAACAAACTGTGTGCACTACTTTTATTCATGCAAATTGTGTTTCAGAATGAACGTTTCCAAATAATTGAGGTGTCATGAAGTTAACAGTTAGATCAGACAGTATACCCGTAGACCAACGGATTACGTATGCTGGTAGTTTTTTTTAAATTATTATTATGAGGCAAATTACCATGAAAAATTACTCCGCAAGGTTTTTTTTTTTAAAACCTGACTCAAAACTTGCATTATGGACCAAGCTTTCAGCATCTGGCATTTCACGTTATGATACAAGTGCAACATTTCCATGTGGCCTGAAAAAAAGAAAAATGTGAAAGCCAAGTGTGTTCCATAAAACTAAAATATTGTTTATTTAAATGCTGTTTAATTTGTACATATCTACACATTCACATCACTTCCTCTAAAATACAAGAAAAACAAACAAAAAAACACCAAAGTAGAGGATTGTGATTTTAGGATGCCAATAGATGTGATCACATACTATCCAACCCAATTTCCCCAGGGGTGATAGCGTTCCGGCGCCGCGCCGGATTTCCGGCGTACCGTGGCTGGGGAAAAAAAAAAAAAAATCTAGTTCGCCCATTGTCCTGTGTCATTCTGAGATGCGCAGATAGACAGTAAAGGGAATTCGCATGATATGGAAGTAGTGGGAAAAAAGTGCCGTCACGGCACGAATTAGACGGTCTAATTCGTGCCGTGACGGCACTTTTTTCCCACTAGTTCCATATCATGCGAATTCCCTTTACTGTCTATCTGCGCATCTCAGAATGACACAGGACAATGGGCAAACTAGATTTTTTTTTTTTCCCCAGCCACGGTACGCCGGAAATCCGGCGCGGCGCCGGAACGCTATCACCCCTGTTTCCCACATTTATCATTTCAGGAAATTACCCAATTTACTGGAAAACATGAATACTTGGAGAAACTTATTTTCTAGATAGGCTTACCCTTCTCACAGGAACTGGCTTGCTTCTCCAAGTTGAGACGGTTTTGCTCGGCAGCTGTGCCGTTGGACTCGGGGCTGCTGCTTCACACTGGACTCCCCTCCTCATCCTGGTAACCCTGGTCCAGGTGCTGCTGTGCTAGATTCGGGTGGCGCCGCAGACGGCCCAGCTCCCGTGAGGACGCCTCATCACCCAGAGACTCGCGGCCCAAGTCACTAAGATTGCATTCAGCTCTTGCACCTGCGTTGCCAGAGGGTATGTGACATGGGTAGACCAAGGCCCTCTGACTGGTCAGGGCTTGAGGTTGTTGGTGGCAGCACCTTGCGCGGCTCTGGAATACGTCACGGACGCCACTGATACCCAAGTGCGAGATCTCGAGCACGGTGAGCAGCAGGCAGAGGGAGCTCACGGCATACATGATGAGCAGGAAGATGGTCTTCTCGGTGGGACGCGACACAAAGCAATCCACTGTGTGGGGACATGGGCTATGCGAACACACGTATGACAGGGCCACCACAAACCCATACAGCACATACTGGCCAGACAGGAAGGCCACCTCGAAAGCCACACGTGAGAAAAGCTGCAGCACGTATACCTTCATCAGGCCATAACGCTTGATCCGTCTCCGGCCGTCATGTTTCTTCCTCTCATCCTTCTTTTCTTTTTCCTTGTCCTTTTCTGGCTCGATCTCCTCAGTGATCAAGGGGGCCTCCTCACCATTGTCCTCAGCCTCCTCGCAGTCTTGGTTGGCACTGCGGTTTACCAGAGGCATGCATTTGCGCCTACTCCGTGGTCCGTAATCATCGTCCTCCATGCTGCGATCTTGTGCATGGCAAAGCCAAGGTACAGAATAGTGGGTGTGGTGATCATGATGATCTGAAAAACCCAGAACCTTGCAGGCGAGAGTGGTGCAAATGCATCATAGCACACATTTTTGCAACCAGGCTGGTGTGTATTGCATACAAACTTGCTCTGTTCATCATAGTATATCGACTTGCCACCCACCACGGTCAGTACAATCCGGAACACAATGAGCAGCGTAAGCCACAGCTTGCCCACAAATGTTGAGTGGCTGGAGATCTCCTCCAGGAGACGCGTCAGGAAACTCCAACTCATGTCGTCACTGCTACAGCACGCTGGTCAGTACTGTTCAAGAAAAATGAAAAATTAGGACTCATTCATAGCAGCAGACAGACAAACTAGCCAAATCTTTTTCAAACCCCTCCATCCATCTTATCCTGTTCTACAGGGTCGCAGGCAAGCCGGAGCCTATCCGGGCTGACTGTGGGCGAGTACTTGTCCGGGGTACACAAGTCGCCAGGTTGTCACAGGGCTAACCTCATCTCATCTCATTATCTCTAGCCGCTTTATCCTGTTCTACAGGGTCGCAGGCAAGCTGGAGCCTATCCCAGCCGACTACGGGCGAAAGGCGAGGTACGTCCTGGACAAGTCGCCAGGTCATCACAGGGCTGACACATAGACAACCATTCACACTCACACCTACGGTCAATTTAGAGTCACCAGTTAACCTAACCTGCATGTCTTTGGACTGTGGGGGAAACCGGAGCACCCGGAGGAATCCCACGCGGACAACATGCAAACACCGCACAGAAAGGCCCTTGCCGGCCACAGAGCTCGAACCCGGACCTTCTTGCTGTGAGGCAACAGCACTAACCACTACACCACCGTGCCACCCCAGATGTGATGCACCTTTGAGGTATATTTTACTGATTAACAAGATGCATAGCAGCCCATATCTTTGGACTTTTACAGTAAAACTTTAATTATACACCTTAGAGCCAACGAACCCTAATGACCCTCAAGCCTGCTAACACCGTTTACACCCGGCCTCCAGTGACCCTAACACCTCCACATGACTGAGAGGATCAACAACCCAAGTGACCCCAATGACTCTCCTTAGGTTTGCTTTTGGTCCACTAGAGGATAAATACCTAAAACTCCCCACTAGTCAGACAGAACTGAAGAAGCCTTTCAGATGAGAGGTGAAACGTCTTCAAGAATTTCAAGCAAGTCCAGCTGCCTTCTTTAACACCTACAGCTTCTACTGGATTATTATAAAGGTTTTCTCCTCTCAACCGTTCACACACATTCACACCTATGGACAATTTAGAGTAGCCAGTTCACCTAACCGCATGTCTTTGGACTGTTGTGGAGGAAACTGGAGCACCCGGAGGAAACCCATGCAGACATGGGGAGAACATGCAAACTGCACACAGAAAGGCCCCTGTTGGCACAGGGCTCAAACCCAGGACCTTCTTGCTGTGAGGCGACAGTGCCAACCACTACACCACCGTGCCGCCTTTTCTCAAGGTAACTATGTGTACCTTTTTAGGGACAAAAAGGTAAATATATGTTCCCGAGCAGTATATAAAGGGTACAAATCAGTATCTTCAAGGGTACTGTCTCAGTGACAAGCCATTGTACCCCTAAAAGTACAATAAGGTACTTTATTTTCTAAAAGTGTAGCTACATGTTAAAGGTACAAACCCCAGTGACAAAGAAAGATACACTTTAATACCTCAATTTACACTTTCAGAAAAAGGAACATCTCCTTGGCCCAACAGCACAATGAGCCAGTTGTGGCATGAAAACACTCACAATTTTGTAATTCCACATTTCTTTGGAGTCCAGAACCTGTTTCTTTAAATCTTCTGAAGTTACATCCTGCTCAGCTGGGCATATGAGCCTCAAACTACTGGCATCAGTCTAACCCCAGAAGAAGAATCAAGAGACTCAGCTCTAGGAAGGCAATGACACGTAACCCAAAAGTTCCAGGTACAGAGCAGAAGACTGGCAGTAAGCATTAGGAAACGCATCTCTGATTACACTGACTCCGTTTTTCAAAACCCCCACCCCACACCTGTGATGCAGGTTTTTTTCTAGAAAAATTTAGTATGAGGGCGCTCACCATGGTGAGGGAGCGAAGTGGGGGGGATGGTGCCAGGTGTCCCCCCGCTGTGTGAAGCCTTTGAAAAATTGAGGCACCAATGGGACATTCTGAGGCTATCTGAGAGGGAAATTGTAACAAACTGTCAACATTGAAAAAGAAAGAAGTAATCTTCTTCTGCCCCGGACAGTCTTCGGCTTTCTTCCGTTTCGTGCCGCGGGATGACATCTTTAAATGCCCAAGTGTCAACAAAAACCACTCTCGAACTACTTCTGTCAAAAGCTCCCGCGCCGGTGGGTGAAAGGTCATTCAGTCTCGAGAAATCTCGCTCTACAAGTCTCGCGAAAGCAGCCGCGACAAGTAAACAACTAAACAACATGGCGCCTCAGTCTGGAAAACGCCAATTCGGATTGTTTTTGCACCGTCTGGAGGTGTATCTACTATGATTGGAATATTTTTGGAGCAATTATAACGTATTTGATGATCAGACACATTGTCACGTAGTGTTGCTGGGATGTTTTCATGGAGTTGGTAAGGGGGCGCATGCCGAGAGTAAGAGGGCGCAGCGCCCCTGTTCCCCCGTTTAGACGAAAGCCTGCTGTGGTGCATCTTTTACCTAGAATGGTGTATACTAGTATATTTTTAAAGTTTTGTTCTAAAAATCCAATTATGCACCTTAAGTCTTTTTTTTTTAAATGTACACTACAGCCACAATTCAGTGTGAAAGATACGATGCATATTAAATGTACAAACCCCAGTGACAAAGAAAGATCCAATTTCTGAAAGATCCTTTTTTGAAAGTGTAAAATCTGGAAAATAAAGAATCAATAAATATAATCCTATATGTATTGACATATAAACATAAAGGCAAGCAAAAGGGGACGCACACCTACCTTGTGGAAGGTCCTGGACAAGCTGGGATCAATGCCAGCTGAGGTACACTGAGGTCCCCAAGCAGAATCAGAATTGGGTCAGAATCAGAATCATGGAGGGAAATCCAAATTTGCTACCAAGCTTCTGAATCAGAGAAGAAGTAAGCATGTTTAAAAATAGAAGATAATCTTCTGAAAAAAGAATAAATAAAATAAAATAAATTTAAACAAGTTAAATAACTTAAGTTAAAGCAAAATGAAGTGATTCTGTATACAATGATTCCTATATGCATATGTTGCACCTGAGTTAAGGATACAGTATATTGTGGTGCTAACACCTGCCCCTTTTCCACCAAAGCAGTTCCAGGGCTGGTTCGGGGCCAGTGCTTAGTTTGGAACTGGGTTTTCTGTTTCCACTGACAAAGAACTGGCTCTGGGGCCAGAAAAACTGGTTCCAGGCTAGCATCAACTCTTTGCTGGGCCAGAGGAAAGAACTGCTTACTTTGGGGGGGGGGGGGGGGGGGACGGGACAGATTTGCCATTTTTAAGCGATGAGAAGCAGCAGCTGTACAAACGCGAAGTCATCCATTATTGTTGTTGTTGCTGCTTCTTCTCCGTGTTGTTGTTGCTTCGATGTTCGCGCCAAGGTTTATGCAAACGCAGCGACGTAACTGACGTATACAGTGACGTAATGACATGGCTCCTCTTAGCACCCCGAGCTATGAAATAGCAAACTGGTTCTCAGCTGGCTCGCAAGTTGAACGAGTTGTGAACGAGCGGCCTCATTGACTGCCATTATAAACGTGGCTGAAAAGTCTCTCGTTTTTAACTCGCTCTAGTGTCCTCATTTTTTACACTAGGGACAAAAAAATTACATGACTGTCTGCAGGAGACCCTTGTGGCACTCACTGAGAAAGAATTTTGTGAATAGCTACTTTCGTTTTCGAGTTATTCGTCGTTGTTCGAGGCCTGGTCCTGACCAATAATCAGGCAAAAACTGACAGGATTTTGTGTGACTCAGCGCCTTCTCAGGACTGTCGCCATGCCAACTGGGAGCAGTGAGGGAGCGGGGGGGGGGGCTGCTGTCTCAAGCACACACAATCATTGCATTGAAGCGTCATAGCAAGTGACACATTCACAGCTAGCGAACATGCGTGACCAAATTGCTTCACGCACTGCATCCTCTCACAATTTCCAGCAGGGGAATTGTCGATTCTAGTTATATCTATAATATAGTTATGTAAGTGTGTGATTGTGTCCTTCATATCAAAGCCATAAAGGTGTCGATGATGCCAAAGCCTTCATTATCAACACCATCCACAGACACCTGGAGCTTCCCAATACCGCCGCCAGACTCCTGTTTGCAGATTTCTCCTCGGCCTTTAATACCCTGCAACCACATATTCTGGCAGAGAGACTCCACCGGAACTTCAACATGAGCAGCCAGCTCACCCTCTGGATCCTGGACTTTCTAACCAACCGAACCCAGAGTGTCCGGATTAACAATAACCTGTCTGATCTCCTCACCACCTCCACTGGCTCCCCACAAGGCTGTGTGCTTTCTCCGCTGCTCTTCATTCTGTACACTGATGAGTGTAGATCAACGTACCCCAACTGTCACCTGGTTAAGTTTGCTGATGACACAGTTCTCCTGTCCCTCCTCTCCATCATGGACCCGCTCTTCAGCAGTTCATAGAGTGGTGTGACTCTTCCTGCCTGGAGTTGAATGTTAACAAAACTAAGCAGATGGTGGTGACCTTCTCCAGCAGCCAAAGGGAAGTGGCAAGGGCTGTCACCACTATGGTCCATGGTTTTCCGGTCGAGACAGTTGAGGAATATAAATACCTGGGAATCATTCTGGACTGCCAACTGAGGTTCTCTTCCAACACAGAAGGGATCCTGAGGAAGTGCCACCAGAGGACGTACCTACTAAGGAAACTGAACTCTTTTTCTGTCAGTCAGAACATCTTGTTGACATTCTATTAAACATTCATTGAAAGTGTTTTAGCTTTTTCTATATGCTGTTCAGTGGCGGCTGGTAGTCTTTCAAACAGGGGAGGCTGGTCGGTTACGATATTTCCAGATTTTAAAAGAAAAAACATCAATTTTGCCCATACTCTTGCCTCTGATCTGGCTGATTGTTGGCAGCGTCACAAACTGTGAAATAACAGGTTCTTTTGGCCCATTAGCCTACTGTCCAATATACATGATGGTGGTGTTGGGGGGAGGGGGGGTATATTTTCACATTTTATATTTTAAAATTCTGGCATGTTGTTTAAAAATTTATCATTATTGAAAGCAGCTGTCAGGAACCTCAGCAGTAGAGCTGGGTGCCACACATTTCATTCAATGACACTTTCCCTATATTTTACTTATTTTGACTGAGAAATGTTTTATTGACAATTTTGATAACCCTTCACTTTTAATCCAGGTCTGTAGTGTGAAATGTTCTCGGCTGTGTTTTCGTTTAAAAATGTTTTCCAAATTGTAGCTGTGTTTAATTCATATCCAGAAAAATATATATTCCAATATAATATACTCAGCATAAACATTTTAAATAGATTCTATATTTTTGGTCCATCCATGACATATTACTAAAGTAGCCTATTTACTGTTGTTGATGTGGGTCACTTGCTGTTAGCCAATTCACTTTCTCGTACCAGGAGAGCTGAAAGGAACGAGTATTATTCCCTACCTTTTTCACCAAGTCAGTTTGAGGCATTGGTCTATCCTGCTCTTTAATTTTAATTTTTTCCTCGAAAGGAAGACTGGCAAATGGCTTCGCCAAAATTAAATCAGCAATGCTTGGCCTCCGTGCGCAGCTTTCTTGCTAGCTGACTAGCCCCCTCAGGTTCAAGTTCAGTCACTCAAATAAACGAAATTTCTGGAACTAAGATAGCAAACTTGACAACACTATATTTACACTTTATTTACAATGAAAATATATACAAACTAAAAAACCTGGTAGAAACCGTATGTAATGAATGAAATCGAAATGTAAGCTGATCTCTTACAATACAGCACTTGCGAATCCGCATGGGACTGAACTGATGTTGCCAGATACTGCTGACTTTATCCAGCTCAAAATATGTTCAAAACCCGCCAATATGCACTTAAAACCGCTCAATTGAGCGGAAAATCCCCAATCTGGCAACACTGTACCGCTGCCTGTCTATAGTTGAAACGAGCTGTCAATCAAAGAAAATATCCGGCCGCTTTCACCAATCACCAGTCTCCTCGCGGAAACTGCCATGTCCCTCCCATGTGAGGCTCGGAGTCCGTGGGCGGGCGTTTTCGCAGTATTTGTCCAATAACCGTCTTGCATTTTGAGATTGAAAAGCGCAGAGCTCCCAAATGCCATTGAAGTCCACTGAGGCTGGGAGTCCGTAGGCGGGCATTTTCGCAGTATTTGTCCAATAATCGTCTTGCATTTTGAGATTGAAAGCGCAGAGCTCCAAATGCCATTGAAGCCCACTGAGGCTGCGCTGCATCGCGCTGTCACGAGGGGGAGAAACTCACGCACACATTAAAGTGATAAGGGCATTTTTAGAGGAGGCTGAGCCGCCCTCGTTGTCTTAGAGCAGGGGTGTCAAACCTGATCCATAAAGGGCCGTGTGGCTGCAGGTTTTCATTCCAGCCATGCAGCAGCACACCTGACTTGGCTCATTCAATCAACTGAACTGTCTTCACACAGTCAAATACTTGCAGCCACACCCACCCTTGATTAAAGGGTGGGTGTGTCAGTTGATTGAATAAGCCAAATCAGGGTGCTGCTGCATGGCTGGAATGAAAACCTGCAGCCACACGGCCCTTTATGGATCAGGTTTGACACCACTGTCTTAGAGCAATCGCCCGTGATGCTGTTGGTATTACTTCATTACTGTACAGGATAGGAACCGCCTGCATAATATTGTCAAGGTGTGTTCTAAGATTATTGGACTTCCTGCTCGCCACCTGAATACTGTGTACGAGCAGCAGGCTAGCGGCCTGGCTCGTCGAATTCTTAAGGACTCGACTCATGCTTTGTTCCCGGCGTTTGAGCAGCTGCCATCTGGTCGCAGGTTCCGCTGTCCGGCCTGTAAGACCCAGAGGAGGAGAGCAACCTTTGTTCCAAGTGTTATTCTCCTCCTGAACTCTAAGACAGTTACAATGACTTAAGTCTTCTGTACAATACTCTAGTGCAATATCACATGTCCTGATGTGCAATATTACAATATCACCTTGTCACTTTAACTACAATGTCACTATAATCATATTGTCATTTTAATTTTATCCACACTTCATTTTATTTATTTGCCATATTTTATCTGCTGCCTTTTTTTTTTTTAACTTCGTTACTGGCAGCAGGCCTGCCATTGTAAATTGTACATAATACGCTGTTTGCCCACCCATTTTTGTGATTTTGTGATTTTATTTTCTTGCTCTTATTTTAATGTACCACTCTTCGCCCTTCTAATTGCCCTTTGGGGATAAATAAAGCTTTCTCTGATCTGATCTGTCTAGTCTGATCATATACAGTGTCTTGCAAAAGTATTCATCCCTCTTGGTGATTGTCCTGTTTTGTTGCATTACAAGCTGGAATTAAAATGGATTTCTGGAGGGTTAGCACCAGTTGATTTACACAAAATGCCTACCACTTTAAAGGTGCGAATTGTCGTTTTATTGTGACACAAACAATATAAAAAACAGAAATCTGGAGTGTGCATAGGTATTCACCCCCTTTCATATGAAACCCCTAAATAAGAGCTGGTCCAACCAATTCACTTCTCAAGTCACATAATTAGTTGATTAAGATCCATGTGTGTGCAATCAAAGTGTCACATGATCTGTCACAGCATGTTTGTATAAATCAACCTGTTCTGGAAGGACCCTGACTCTGCAACACTACTAAGCAAGCAACATGAAAACCAAGGAGCATTCCAAATAGGTCAGATACAAAGTTGTGGAGAAGTATAGATCAGGGTTGGGTTATAAAAAATATCCCAAACTTTGAATATCCCAGGGAGCACCATTAAATCCATTATAGCAAAATGGAAAGAATATG
Organism: Neoarius graeffei; assembly: GCF_027579695.1. NCBI lineage: Eukaryota > Metazoa > Chordata > Actinopteri > Siluriformes > Ariidae > Neoarius > Neoarius graeffei. The sequence continues at coordinate 76,152,092 of NC_083577.1, forward strand.
ACACCACTACAAACCTGACAAGAGAAGGCCGCCCACCAAAACTCACAGACCGGGTAAGAAGGGCATTAATCAGAGATGCAACAAAGACACCAAAGATAACACTGAAGGAGCGGAGATGGGAGTATCTGTCCATGGGACCACTTTAAGCCGTACATGCCACAGAGCGGGGCTTTATGGAAGAGTGGCCAGGAAAAAGCCATTGCTTAAGAAAACACGTTTGGAGTTTGCTCAACAGCATGTGGCAGACTCCCCAAACACATGGAAGAAGATTCTCTGGTCAGATGAGATTAAAATTGATCTTTTTGGCCATCATAGGAAACACTGTGTGGCGCAAACCCTGAGAACACCATTCTTGCAGTGAAGCATGGAGATGGTGGCGGCGTTATGCTGTGGGGATATTTTTCATCTGCAGGGACAGGAAAGCTGGTCAGGATTGAAGGAAAGATGGATGGCACTAAATACAGGGCAATTCTGGAAGAAAACCTGTTGAAGTCGGCCAGAGGTTTGAAACTGGGATGAAGGTTCACGTTCCAGCAGGACAATGACCCTAAACATACTGCTAAAGCTACACTGGAGTGGTTTAAAGGGAAACATTTAAATGGCTTGGAGTGGTCTCATCAAAGCCCAGACCTCAATCCAATTAAGAATCTGTGGCCTAACTTGAAGATTGCTGTACATCAGTGCAACCCATCTAACTTGAAGGAGTTGGAGCAGTTTTGCCTTGAGGAATGGGCAAAAATCCCAGTGGCTAGAGATATGCCAAGCTAATAGACATACACCCCAAGAGACTTACAGCTGTAATTGCAGAAAAAGGTGGCTCTACAAAAGTATTGACTGGGGGGTGAATACCTATGCACACTCCAGATTTCTATTTTTTCATCTTAATTATTGTGTCACAATAAACAGTTTACCTTTAAATTTGTAGGCATGTGTAAATCAAATGGTGCTAACCCCACAAAATCTGTTTTAATTCCAGTTTGTAATGCGACAAAAAACACCAAGGGGATGAATACTTTTGCAAAACACTGTACTTTGAGTAAAGCTAAGAGCCCTTCAACTCCTGCAAAATGCTTAACGAACCTTAAACAAACCAACCACAAAACCCATTGGTAAACTATCTACCGTACAACTGATATCTGCAATCTGTTGTATGGTAGAAAACTGACCATCAGTGATGAACCAACACATACTTTATTATATTTCAAAAGCTTTATTCAGTCTTTAACTTGCACAAAAATACTATTGGTACAAAAAGATATAAAAGACAGAATACAAAGTTTATTTTAAAAAAAAGCAAAAAAAAAAAAAAGTATTTGTGAACATGGAACCACTTTAGGATTCCCCATTTAGACTCCCCAAAGCCTGAAATCACTTTCAGACTGTGCTAGAAAAACACCACTCAATAGGGTACATTTACCAAGGATTGGATCATTTCCCAAGCTTAGCTCTTAGTTTTGCACAAGGTCACTAACCTTTGTGCTTAGAAAACCAGGCATATGAACATGCAAATGCATTTGGACCAGTTTGACCCCATTTAAATAATGAAGCAATATCAGTGATTAAGAACACACAAAAAACAGTCATGGCAAACAGAAATAAACAGATTTAAAAGAAAGAAATATATACGACACCATACCCAGAACTAAAAAACAACCCCACATTTTCAGACCAAACAAAATGGCCAGATGGATCCACATCAGCCCCGCCCCCCCCAAAAAAAAAAAATAATAAAATGTCCACATTATGAATAGCAGTAAGCAAAAACATTCATAAAAAAATAAGAATTTTTTTGTATGGCACTGAGAAGGCTTGCTGTTCTCATCCAAAGAGAGATGCATTCAACAAAATCCTCATATACACATCACACACGAGGTGGAAAACAGAAATATCCAAAGCTTCCTTGCAGGTCAACAAATATGGTTCACAAGTATTTCAAGCATTTTCCAGGTTTTCTTTGTTTTGATTATTCAGACAAAAAGGCACCAAAAAGTGGCTTTAACGTTTCAGCATAACAATACCGAGACTGAACTTCAGCACGGCCATCACTAGTTTCCAGTTTATAACAAGCAACAGAGATGCATTTTCTCAAATGTACAAACCCACATCACTGATGGCACGGTGTCCCGAGATGAATTACTGTCAACGTACAGGCTACATATTTTCATTCGGAATGCTGAGCCCAAAACACACAAACCACCAAATAAGTTTGTAACTGGGTTTGTCGTGCAACATCGTGTTTGTAAAATACAACTGAAACAGATGTTCAAATTTAAAGCAGTGGAAACTGAGGCCACTTCGATGCCTAATATAAAACATGGAGTAAAACAGTGCTGGTCTTAGGTCAGTGTTATTACCTGTTGATTCCGACCACTTGGCTCCTCTGGGCAAACAGAGCCGAAACTTCTCCCAGATGTATTTTATTACCAGTCAAAAGCTTGGACACAACCATTTCTTATGATCAATGCTTCAGATTTAAATGCGATTTCAAGAAAATAAAATTGTTGATGCCAATGCATGAATCTTTAAATGATTAAGTGTGAAATAATGAAATGCCTCCAGACAATTTAAAAAAAAATAAATTTAGCACTTAGGAAAAACAGCACATGTGGCTATCTAATGAAGCTGCCACGCAAAGCTTTCATCAAGGCTACTTTGAATAAATAAAACGTTCTATACAAGGTTTAGTCATTGCTTTATTTGTCCCCCCCATATGAGGTAGCCAGCAGTTTTGGTGTATTCACTCATTTTTAACAGGTGGGTCAAAACTTTTGACAGGTACTATATAAGCCTAATTAGAATTTTCTTTGCTAAATCAAGTTGATTCTATAAACCTGATCCAAGACCAGAACACCTTCTTGGGAACTTTATGCACAGGTCCTTGGTATACACTACAGTATGTCCTACACAAAGAATCCATCTTCCCCACCTTAACTCTACAAATCAAAACTGAGTAAAAAAAAATTCTACCTTAGACAATAACTAGTGTTTTGCTCACAATCATATATACATGCAATTACTAATTACAGTTCACTACTTAACACACAAAACCTATTTATCCTACACATGTACCTAAACTATCCAAAAAGTATAGTGTGACTTAACACTGGCTCATACATTGCTTTTTGGAATGACAAAGAAATATGTAAACTCCAGTTTAAAAATTTAAGGCATTTTTGAGATGCAACCCTGGGCACTTCTTAAGAAGCACGTTAAACATACAAAAGATCTTCTGTGATGGACACAAAATTTGCTCAGTCAGTGACAAAGAAAAGATTTTATTTGCCCTTGGGTACTTTGGAATGTCAGGCAGTCTGCTCCTCAAGTTATCACTGGTTGCTGAGATTCTCAGAGGCCGATGCACCGTCCTGCCGTAATACCGCACAGGCTGTTCTTACTGCTCATCAGCGTGCCAACAGTGTCATGTTGCCTTAATCAAATCAATATCTTACACACTCAAGATGCCAATGTTTCATAGTGGCCCTTCCTCAATGCTGCTGCAGTTGGAAAGAGGTCAGCCGCAAATTGTTGACTCAGGCTCGGATACCTAAAAACAAGGGGGGGTTCAACTGTAAATACACGTTTTTGGAATGGTGTGTGATCTCTACTAGTGCATCTCAAAACAATTATATCTTGTGGGGGAGAAGAGTTCAATATTTTCCATCGGTTACCCAAGAAAGAATTCACTACATTTTAGACTTACAGGTCAACTTTTAATTTTGACGTCCTACAATGCAAAAAAAAAAATTTAAACATCTTGAAATATTTTAATATTAAATTTCAAGTAAACAGTATAAATATTGTATCTCTGCCTCGCTCAGTACATGCAACCACAATCATGGGGGAAGACCGTTGACTTGACAGTTGTCCAGAAGACAATCATCCATCAACACCCTCTGCAAGGAGGGTAAACCACAGGCCATTGCTGAAAAGGCTGACTGGAAAAAAGTGCACAAGCAACAGGGATGGCCACAGCCTTGAGAGGATTGTCAAGAAAAAAAAAAAAAGGATTCAAGAACTTGGGAGAGCTTCCTCAGGAGTGGACTGAGGCTGGTATCAGTGCATCAAGAGCCACCAATGCATAGATGTCTTCAGGAAAGGCATGACAACTGTCGCATTCCTAATACCAAGCCACTCCTGAACCAGACACAACGTCAGAAGTGTCTTACCTGGGCTAAGGAGAGAAAGAACTGGACTGTTGCTCAGTGGTCCAAAGTCCTCTTTTCAGATAAAAGGAAATTAAGGTCCTAAAGGCTGGAGAGGAACAGAATCTAAGGTTCTAAAGTACAGCGTGAAGTTTCCACAGGCTGATGATTTGGGATGCCATGCCATTTGCTGTGTTGGTCCACTGTGTTTTATCAAGCCCTGAATCAACACAGTGGTCTACCAGGAGATTTTAGAGCACTTCATGCTTCCATCTACTGACAAGCTTTATGGAGGTGCAGATTTCCCAATTGCCAAAACTACTACCAAAAAAGGTTGGCTGACCACATTACTGTGCTTGATTGGCCAGCCAAGTTGCCTGATCTGAACCCCAGACAGACTCTGTGGGGTATTGTCGAGAGGAAGATAAACACCTGACCCAAAAATACAGATGAGCTGAAGCAGCGCTCGAAACTAACGGTGTCCCGACGTCCCGGGGACCATAAAAAAAGTGTGTCATCGGGACACAAAATTATCATATCTGGGACAATCCCGGGACAATGGAAAAAAATAGATCTAGAAAAAAAGTTCTACATTAATATTATTTACAAAGCCGTAAACCATACGTAGACATTCACCTAATTTGTCAATTTTAATTTTAAAACGTTAACAGCGAAAAATACATAGTAGCTACACTTTCGACGCACCTGCATTAGTAGGCTACAGAGCAGCGCATTCTGTTCTAGAATCTTTGGCTGGAGTCCGCATTATATGGACTTCGAATGGAATTGCTACCGCACACGCTGCGCCGACTCTTGCCAGAACATAAATGCTTAAGTGGTTGAAGCGGACCGACTGCGGGGAAGAAACCGAAAGCCCAGACATAACATCTCCGGGACCTTCAGGATCCAAAGTGTCATCGCTTGTCAATGTGGTAAGTTATTTGTGATTATTAGGTTATGACTTATGATGCTATGGTTAGGTAGGAACTACTGTGGATAGGGCTGGTCTGCAGGCAACGCTAGCAACTGAATGAACACTGTTAGACACGTTATAAAATACAACAGGAATGATGTGGATGATATTGACGGAAGATACCGTTCAACAGAATAAGTGAGTTTTCTTGGTGTCTTTCTAGTTCAGAAAGTTTAGTCAGTCAGCAGCACAACTAGGCTCGGACCTGGCACTATGTTGATGTTGCTAACATTTGCACCCACGTTTCGGCAGCGAAAGTTCATAAAAATGGATAACGTAATGGTGAAAATTATAAATTGGCCTTATAAATGCCAACAGATATTCAAGGTATAAGTAGATGAAATGAACATAAAAGGGGTCTTATTTTCAACTAAAAAGTGTACTGCAGATGTAGTGAGGAAACATTTTCTGAATGAGCTAGTTGGCCCCTTTAAATAAACGGGTATCTATTCATACAGTGAGATCGCCAAAGTTTAACAAACTGAAAATGCAATAACTAATTTTGAAGTAGATGATGTATAGGACGTGTCACTTGTGTTTTGTGACTTATTGTAAAATGATATAAAGGGTTCAAAATCGCATAGTTACAAATATAATAGTAACTTCATATGATATTAACCACTGGTTATTTCAGAGAGGAAGAAAAATGGGGACACTATTGCTTCCATTCGGGACAATACAACACAGAATTCGGGACCACCGGGGGGGGGGGGGGGGGGGGGGGGGGGGACAAAGAAAAAAAAAAAAAGTTAATTTCGAGCCCTGAGCTGAAGGCTGCCATCAAAGCAACCTGGGCTTCAATAAGACCTCAGCAGTGCCACAGCTGATCGCCTCCATGCCATGCTGCATTGATGCAGTAATTTATGGCAAAGGAGCCCCAACCATGTATTGAGAATAGAAATGAACATACTTTTCAGAAGTTGGACATTTCTGTATTGCAAATCCTTTTTTTGATTAGAATATTTAAGAGCAATCATTTGAGATACTGGATTGCTGATGATTTATGGCCTATAGCTCATGAAAATCAAAATTAAAAAAGCGGCTTCAAATATTTCACGTGACAGAATATGAAAGTTCATTTTTAATTATGAAAAATATTTCACAATCTCTAACTGTTTCAGATGCATGAGTAGATGACCTTCAAATAATTGTCACCCTTCACATGAAAATACCTAGAACATTCCTACATTCATCTGTATAATATTCTATGCATGGTTCAACATAGTCTGAGTCTTAGTTGTTTTCTCCCCTCTATTATTAACAACACTCAAAACTCTGATGACTTCTGTTTTAACATGCCAACAATCTCAATTTTTGTTGCATCAATTGCAGAGCAGCATTTTGGTGTAACAGTAAAATGTGGTGCTTGAACAAACTGTGTGCGCTACTACTTTTATTCATGCAAACTGAGTTTCAGAATGAACGTTTCCAAATAACTGAGGTGTCATGAGGTTAACAGTTAGATCAGACAGTATACCCGTAGACCAACGGATTACGTATGCTGGTAGTTTTTTTTTTTTTATTACGAGGCAAATTACCATGAAAAATTACTCAGCAAGGGTTTTTGTTTTTTTTTTTAAAACCTGACTCAAAACTTGCATTATGGACCAAGCTTTCAGCATCTGGCATTTCACATTATGATACAAGTGCAACATTTCCATGTGGCCTGAAAAAAAAAAAGAAAAATGTGAAAGCCAAGTGTGCTCCATAAAACTAAAATATAGGGTTGTTTATTTAAATGCTGTTTAATTTGTACATATCTACACAGTCACATCACTTCCTCTAAAATACAAGAGAAAAAAAAAAAAAAAAACCACACCAAAGTAGAGGATTGTGATTTTAGGACGCTAATAGATGTGATCACATACTATCCAACCCAATTTCCCACATTTATCACTTCAGGAAATTACCCTATTTACTGGAAAACATGAATACTTGGAGAAACTTATTTTCTAGATAGGTTTACCCTTCTCACAGGAACTGGCTTGCTTCTCCTGTTTCTCAAAGTTGAGACGGTTTTGCTCGGCAGCTGTGCCGTTGGACTCGGGGCTGCTGCTTCGCACTGGACTCCCCTCCTCATTCTGGTAAGCCAGGTCCAGGTGCTGCTGTGCTAGCTTCAGGTGGCGCCGCAGACGGTCCAGCTCCCGTGAGGACGCCTCATCACCCAGAGACTCGCGGCCCAAGTCACTAAGATTGTATTCAGCTCTTGCACCTGCCTTGCCAGAATCCTTCTTCAGGGCTGTGTGGTAGCCAGGGGGTGCTGAGGGTATGTGGCGTGGGCAGACCAAGGCCCTCTGACTGGTCAGGGCTTGATGGTGGTGGTGGCGCCTTGCACGGTTCTGGAATGCGTCACGGACGCCACTGATGCCCAAGTGCAAGATCTCGAGCACTGTGAGCAGCAGGCAGAGGGAGCTCACGGCATACATGATGAGCAGGAAGATGGTCTTCTCGGTGGGACGCGACACAAAGCAATCCACTGTGTGGGGACATGGGCTACGCGTACACACATATGATGGGGCCACCTCAAACCCATACAGCACATACTGGCCAAACAGGAAGGACACCTCGAAAGCCACACGTGAGAAAAGCTGCAGCACGTATACCTTCATCAGGCCATCACGCTTGATCCGTCTCCGGCCGTCATGTTTCTTCCTCTCGTCCTTCTCCTTTTCTTTTTCCTTGTCCTTTTCTGGCTCGATCTCCTCGGTGATCATGGGGTCCTCCTCACCATTGTCCTCAGCCTCCTCATAGTCACGGTTGGCACTGCGGTTTACCAGAGGCATGCGTTTGCGCCTACTCCGTGGTCCGTAATCATCGTCCTCCATGCGTGCGATCTTGTGCATGGCAAAGCCAAGGTACAGAATAGTGGGTGTGGTGATCATGATGATCTGAAAAACCCAGAACCTTACATGCGAGAGTGGTGCAAATGCATCATAGCACACATTTTCGCAACCAGGCTGGTGTGTATTGCATACAAACTTGCTCTGTTCATCATAGTATATCGACTCGCCACCCACCACGGTCAGTACAATCCGGAACACAATGAGCAGCGTAAGCCACAGCTTGCCCACAAATGTTGAGTGGTTGGAGATCTCCTCCAGGAGACGCGTCAGGAAACTCCAACTCATGTCGTCACTGCTACAGCACGCTGGTCAGTACTGTTCAAGAAAAATGAAAAATTAGGACTCATTCATAGCAGCAGACAGACAAACTAGCCAGATCTTTCTCAAACCAGTCTTCAGGGACATCTTAACCCTTTCACCACTGTTCTGGTCTCACTGTAGTAGGGGAAACCTGTATATTGTACATGCCGATCGGTTAAGTAGTCAGATTCCCTGGGAGTTCCTACGACAATGTAGGGCACAATTATTTTACGTTAATCAAGGTTACACACGTTTCAGTAAACATTAGTGGATAAAACATGAATTTACCCGTGTTCAGTTTATTGTCATAAGCATTACATATTCCTGAAGCAGAAATCATCTAGTTTTCAACGATACCCACTAGCTCACCATTTTCTTTAAAAATGGCATACCGGTTAATACAGAATTGATCACAGAGGTACTTCGTGTTAATGGCATTTCTTTATATCAAGAAATTTATTCTATCAACATTCACTGGATATGAGCAATCATGTGCTCTGATTGGCTACTCTACTACTAGGCTATCAGCTCATATACCATGAGCAGAGAAAAACAAAATGACGGCGCATACTGCTGGACCAACCGACAAAATAAATAAAACCCGACTCAATCCCCCTCCCAAAATGGAATAAAAGTATTTGATGGTAAGAATGCATCTTTTTTATTTTTCAAGAATCATTATTATTAGTATCTCACCAAGTGCTACTGTCACGTCGCCGGTCTGTTTACATTCTAAGCGGAAATGACTGTCAGACATTTGTATGAAGTTTGAATTTGTAAAAAAAAAAAAAAAAAAAAAAAAGCTCCATTTCTCAAAATCCAGTGAATGTGGTGTTTGGCTTATAGCTGATGAGGCGCACAGCACCGACTCCACCATCAGCTCACGTAGGACTAGATTTCATGGAATGACCTCAAAGTTTTATATACACCAGTCTGTATATAAAAAGTTACACAGTGGTGAAAGGGTTAAACAGTCCACAGTTTCCTCTCTCAGTTCCGCATCAAGCCATAAAGACCACCGAACACCCTGTTCACATGATGGGAGCCGAGAGAAAAAACAAACAGCCACCGAGGACTGGGTTGAAACACTGATAGCATAAAGTTCACTGGTCTCCATTTATTTTAATAGACAAAACTTAATTACAAATGAAAAAGCATGCATATTAATGGTTGCAGTGAGAGTCTTTACAGGAAGTCTTTACAGGACCTTCAGTATTCAATAACCAGAATTTTGATCTTGGTGATAATTGAGGCCTTCAAAACTTGAGCTTAGTGGAGACAAACATTATGTACACTGCACGCAGTTGTCCTGAACTCAACCAAGCCAAAGCAATTAGAAATGGATCCAGTCAGTAGTGCTGACGGTTTAATATTTCAGAACTAAGACTTTCCAAGCAGTGAAATATAAAAACAAATCAGGCCACTAGATGGAGCCACGACAATACTAAAATGGTCGAAGGGTACCGCATTCAGACAGACAGACAATGCTTTAACTGGCTTTCCTGTGGCCTTGCCTACTGTACATGGGAGGCAAGGCAGCAGTAGACTGGCTTTATTTGGACCATATAATTTAAGATGACCAAACATTTTTCCTCCAAGCTTCCTAAAAGTAGAAGACGAAGGATGCGAGAAAGATTGTGCGCTGAACAAATGTTCTAGACCCTCTACAACCTAGCCAACAATAAATGTAGGGAATCAGTAAACCATTTAAATATAAAAACGTGTGAAGAAACTCCCTGATGGGTAGTAAAACCATAGCATGAAATAGCCCTTTGACTCTGGGATTGGCTTTTTTTAGTACTTTCTGTACAATGCGTGTTAGCAGTTACCTACTAAAATAAGTTCAAACACCAGGTCATTTGAAAGACCATGCTGACAAACAAAGGAGTCAAAGAGAGGAACAGGAAAACAAGTCTGTGCAAACTGCCAATTCCCCAGCACGACCGAACAGATTACAAGGTCCAGATTAAACATTTTAAGATTACAATACAGGGGTCAGGTCAGTAGCTTAGATTTGCACGACATTCAGAATGACCCAGTCAGTCAACTGAAAACCTTCGCAAACATCGGCTGGGGCCGTTTCAACTGTTTGTGTAACTAACACCAGACGTCAAGTCCACCCTCTCTGCCTACAATCACCTATTCTTAGGTCTTTTCAACAAATGCCCTCCGGCTACGTTCCATCACTGGTGAGCTTTCAACTCGTGCCAGGCTGTAGAATACTCCAGGAGTAGGAATGTCTTCACCTCCCAAGGCATGCAACATCATGTCACTAAGTGCATAGCTGGCTGACAGACTGCAAGGCTTGGCTTGCTGTAATGCAGGCTGATTTACACTGGTGCAAAAACCATGACTTGAGGGCGGTTTAGAACACAGAATATATAGGTAAAGGTGCGAGTTCGTGTGCATACGTGGAACTCAAGGTAATTTAAAATATCTGAAAGTGGTGTAAATAGCAGCAGGCAGTGTGCTGGCAAAGGTAAAACTACAACTCATATTCTTGTACTAAATAAATAATAAAACATCATTCTGAGCTCTGACACTAGACATGCCCAACACCCCCTGGAAAGGCACATCCATTTGACGCAGACAGCACAAGGAGTCAGTTGTGACATGCATACAGAGCATCAGCTATGAATGTTATCAACATTTTTGTGGACCAGAACATGTTTCTTCAACTCTTCCAACATTACACCCTGCTCGACTGGTCATACAAGCCTCAAACTACCAGCATCAGTCTGACCCAGGAAGAGGAATCAAGAGAATCAGGTCTGGGAAGACCCCTACCCCCTACAACAGCAGAAACCTAAAATGTAATCGAGGCCCAAAGTGAAAAAAGTACGTGACTCATAGTCAAAACATAAGCTAAAAAGATTTTTAAAACACCATTTTCAATTATGTAACAGACATGTTTCAGGCTGAATTCAAGGCCTCTTCTCTGAACCCGAAATTCCCCAAATTCCTCAAGGGGACGAACACTGCACCGTTTCAAATAACCATGATTCCGACATTCCACACCAGTCCCGCAAAACCCAAGCAGGACAGCTATTACAATCCGTGAGCACCACAGGAACAAGACAGCATTGTGAGACATCTGGGAGAGTAGTTAACGCTCAAGCCCAAAGTCTCAGTCCAAAACGACTCACTCACTTGGACTTGATTCTTTGTATCAGGACAAACTTTTTATTTGTCCGACTCATTAAATAGAAGTATCTAGAAATATGCAGGAACACAAAGTCTTACATACTGCCATGTGAAGAAGAAACATACATGCGTGCACACAGCACCCAGGGAGCAGTCAGGGGTTAGGTACCTTGCTCAAGGGCACCTCAGCCCAAGGCCTCCCCATGTCAACCTAACCGCATGTCTTTGGATTGTGGGGGAAACCCATGCAGACACCATGCAAACTCCACACAGAAAGGCCCTCGCTGGCCGCTGGGTTCGAACCCGGAACCTTCTTGCTGTGAGGCGACCGTGCTAACCACTACACCACCATACCACCCTCTTTTTTTTTTTTTAAATAGAAAAAAATCCAAATCACCATCACTAAGGTCAGGTCTAAGGTACGAGCGTCCAATATGACTCACTCGGATTTGACTTTTTTTTTTTGGATTACCAGATTATTATTATTACCAATTTTGATGTCTTCGTTTCACTAAACAAATATAAACGCAAGATAAATATGACCACCAACTCCTGGTGAAACACGGTCAAGATTTTACACTAATTTCTTTCATAAATCTATTAAAAAAAAACAAGAAAATTGGCCTAGGAAAGACCACATGTACCACAATCTGGTCTAACTGCTACTGTAGAACCACAATGACTGATACTTGGTGTTCTACAAGCCAAGCATGTCAGTGATAAAAACAACAAAACAAAAGCATTTAATTAAGGGTTGTTTTACAATCAGGGTACGCAAGCTAAAAATCACATTTAACACTTATCTTCAATATCAAAAGGCTTGACTAAGTAAACTTGGTTGTTTATTGTAGCCCTGTGATAGCTCTATTTACCATGCAAAAAAAAATTGGTGATAACATTATTTTTGGTGAATGCATGGCAATATATGTCATATTTAGCAAAATTACTCGTGTCATTTAGAAAAAGTGCTTTTTTGACCACAGGTAGCTCCAAAAGGGATGCACTTAAATCATTCTTTATAGCATAAAACAAATATTTGGTTCCATATCATTGGAAACATAGTTAAGTTTTAATGTTGAATGCCAGTAAGTTTTCAGACTATTTTGATCAAATTAATGTAAAAAAAGTGTCCTCTCCAAGACAGCTAATTTTTCAATATAAAATAACATATCTAAAATGATTATTTTCATCCTAAAATGTGGTCAAGACATTGGGACATAAGTATTAGAGACAACTAACACAAAGCTTACAGCCTTATATTTAAAAGCACTATGGAAGTAGTGGATTCTGAATTGTCAAAAAAAAAAAGTCCTCTCTGAGAATCACTTCATTTGTTTCTCCCATCTTATAGCAGATTACACAAAACTACCATACACATGTCAAAAAAAAATTACCTGAAACCTGTTCTTTAACTTGTCCTTCACTTAAAAACTGCTACAAGAATCAATTTGAATTCTGGACCCCTGTGACACCAACTTTGCACCCTGATTGTAAAACAACCCTTAAAAAGAAGATGGTACTTTTATTTAAAAAAAAAAACCCTTTGATTCGTGATTCTTAGGAGTCGACTCACTCAGAACGATTCACGAAGTCTCCATCAGTAAACACAGCAGCTGAGTAAAAATTAATGGTTAAATGGACGCAAGGTTCTTGTTTGGACCAAAAATACGAATTTTAATATTTATCTTGGATACATCTCACATATATTCCTGTGACTAAAGTATTTTAGAATTAATCCAATAAATTGAATCAAAAACATTTTATTTGAAGAAGAACTTTATCCAACATGAACCAAAGCTCATGCAGTTAATCATCACTTTAACCAAAATAAACCTCTTTATGGACGCTGTTGGGTCAAATTATTCAACAAAAAGCTTTCTTTCGAGGCTTTAAACAGTTCTACTTGGTAAAACTAGACATAAAATAAAATTAAAGTCCTCAATCCTCAGGTTCCTCAGAGATGTTTCTTCCATTAGGAGGAAAATGTGGCGTGCAACGTGTCGCCTCTCCTCTCACACATCCTTCTGCTTCAATATACAACATTTAAAACTCAACTTTTCCCACAAAAACAGCCACATTTAACATGTTCGGTTCGGATAAATCAAGCTCCTTCGCTATAAAGCGTTAAACCGTTGGAAATAATTCATGGTTTAAGTCCAAACGGTACCGAACGCCGAGTTTACCATTGTTCTCTCACCTCAGGAAAGGACGCGCGTCCTGCTCGTTCATGCAAAACCAAAGATATTCCTCATTAAATCTGCCATTTTCTTTTCACTCACAATCCACCAGACTATCAGAAAAACACAGTGACATTTTAGGCATATCTTTTTTTTGTTTTCTTTTAAAAAAAGACTTGTTTTCAACACCACCACCACAGTTCAAAGCTAAGCTAGCAGCACGACTCAACTCAGTGCTTGGAGACACCGTACCGTCAAAGATAGACTTCCTCTCGCTTTTCCTTTGGTTTTTGTTCGCCTGATGTATTAAAAATTACCACATTTTGCCCTCCATCTTCCAACCAAATGCTCAGTCCTTGTTAAACCGTTCAGATTAGGTCCATGTGCTATTCCTCCCGGCGCCAACAGGGCTCTAAATAAGCACGGACAAAAGAGGAGCCCCAAATTGCCTTTCCTCCTCCTCTTCCTCCTCCCCCCTCCTTTTTCTGTCTTTCCCAGTGCCTTTCTCCTCCAAGGTCCCTCAAGTCTGAATCTCCTTCACTTTTTACATGATTACATTTTATTTTCCCTTGCCATCAGGTGATACACTCTGAGAAAAAACAAAAAGAGGTGATCAACCTGTACCTTTCCTTGTCAGTGGAGTGCTGGAGTGATGCACCATCCATCCATCCATCCATTTTTTAACATAGTTACTGGTCTCCCAGTGGCCAGATTTGGTCTCCTAGTCAATGCCAAACCAGCTTCACTGGGAGACCAAATTTTAAACCAAGTTATGTCTTATCATTTGGTTCAATCAGTTGCAATTAATTAACCAAGTATCATGTAAGTATACATTTAACAAGGAAAACGAAGATCTATGTTATAAGATATACACACAAGATCATGTGGGTGGCACGGTGGTGTAGTGGTTAGCGCTGTCGCCTCACAGCAAGAAGGTCCGGGTTCGAGCCCCGTGGCCGGCGAGGGCCTTTCTGTGTGGAGTTTGCATGTTCTCCCCCTGTCCGCGTGGGTTTCCTCCAGGTGCTCCGGTTTCCCCCACAGTCCAAAGACATGTAGGTTAGGTTAACTGGTGACTCTAAATTGACTGAGTGTGAATGGTTGTCTGTTGCCCCTTTTCCACCAGGGCTGGTTCGGGGCCAGTGCTTAGTTTGGAACCAGGTTTTCTGTTTCCACTGACAAAGAACTGGCTCTGGGGCCAGAAAAACCGGTTCCAGGCTAGCACCAACTCTTTGCTGGGCCAGAGGAAAGAACCGCTTACGTCAGCGGGGGGCGGAGTTGTTAAGATCAACAACAATAACAAGACCGCAAAAGATCGCCATTTTTAAGTGACGAGAAGCAGCAGCTGTACAAACGTGAAGTCATCCATTATTATTATTGTTGTTGTTGCTGCTGCTTCTTCCGTGTTGTTTTTGCTTCGATATTCACGCCAAGGTTTATGCAAACGCAGCGACGTAACTGACGTATACAGCGACGTAACTGACGTATACAGCGATGTAATGACGTGGCTTCCCTTAGCACTGCAAGCTATGGAAAAGCAAACTAGTTCTCAGTTGGCTCGCAAGTTGAACGAGTTGTGAACCAGCACCAGCACTGGCCCCGAACCAGTCCTGGAACTGATTTGGTGGAAAAGGGGTATGTGTCTATGTGTCAGCCCTGTGATGACCTAGCGACTTGCCCAGGGTGTACCCTGCCTTTTGCTCGTAGTCAGCTGGGATAGGCTCCAGCTTGCCTGCGACCCTGTAGAACAGGATAAAGCGGCTAGAGATAATGAGATGAGATGAGATGAGACGAGGCAAGATCATGTTGGTTAAGAAAAACAAAACTAAAATTTGGTTACTGAGATGGCTGATGTCAGAATCCGATGTCATTACTGTGTAACTCTGAGTGTCTTTGACATAACATTTGTGCTTGGTAATTGCTCTTGATAGCTGTGTAGTCACTGTAGTGTGTTTGTCTGTATGGTGATTGGTGAACCATTTTGCATCACAGAATATGCCGCAGCGGTGCAGCCGCATGGACTTTGGGGCCTGTGATTGTATTGCCCAGACCAGTTGGTCTCCTAGTGGAAAATCCTTAAAAAATGCTCTGCCATCCATCCATCCATCCATCCATCCATCCATCTTATCCTGTTCTACAGGGTCGCAGGCAAGCCGGAGGGAGCCTATCCGGGCTGACTGTGGCTGAGTACTTGTCCGGGGTACACAAGTCGCCAGGTCATCACAACATGCCCCTTTTCCACCACAGCAGTTCCAGGGCTGGTTCGGGGCCAGTGCTTAGTTTGGAACCGTGTTTTCTGTTTCCACTGACAAAGAACTGGCTCTGGGGCCAGAAAAACCGGTTCCAGGCTAGCACCAACTCTTTGTTGGGCCAGAGAAAAGAACCGCTTATGTCTGCGGGGGGGGGGGGGGGGGGGGGGGGGGGGAGTTGTTAATACCAACAACAATAGCAAGATCGCAAAAGGTCGCCATTTTTAAGCAGCGAGAAGCAGCAGCTGTACAAACGCAAAGTCATCCATTATTATTGTTGTCGTTGTTGCTGCTTCTTCTCCATGTTGTTGTTGCTACGATGTTCGTGCCAAGGTTTATACAAACGCAGTGACGTAACTGATGTATACAGCAACTTAATGACGTGGCTCCGCTTAGCACCCTGAGCTATGGAAAAGCAAACTGGTTCTCAGCTGGCTCGCAAGTTGAACGAGTTGTGAACCAGCACTAGCACTGAACCAGCCCTGGAACTGATTTGGTGAAAAAGGGGTAACAGGGCTAACCTCATCTCGTCTCATTATCTCTAGCCGCTTTATCCTGTTCTACAGGGTCTCAGGCAAGCTGGAGCCTATCCCAGCTGACTACGGGCGAAAGGCGGGGTACACCCTGGACAAGTCGCCAGGTCATCACAGGGCTGACACATAGACACAGACAACCATTCACACTCACACCTACGGTCAACTTAGAGTCACCAGTTAACCTAACCTGCATGTCTTTGGACTGTGGGGGAAACCGGAGCACCTGGAGGAAACCCACGCAGACACGGGGAGAACATGCAAACTCCGCACAGAAAGGCCCTTGCCGGCCACGGGGCTCGAACCCAGACCTTCTTGCTGTGAGGCAACAGCGCTAACCACTACACCACTGTGCCACCCCAGATGTGATGCACCTTTGAGGTATATTTTACTGATTAACAAGATGCATAGCAGCCCATATCTTTGGACTTTTACAGTAAAACTTTAATTATACACCTTAGAGCCAACGAACCCTAATGACCCTCAAGCCTGCTAACACCGTTTACACCCGGCCTCCAGTGACCCTAACACCTCCACATGACTGAGAGGATCAACAACCCAAGTGACCCCAATGACTCTCCTTAGGTTTGCTTTTGGTCCACTAGAGGATAAATACCTAAAACTCCCCACTAGTCAGACAGAACTGAAGAAGCCTTTCAGATGAGAGGTGAAACGTCTTCAAGAATTTCAAGCAAGTCCAGCTGCCTTCTTTAACACCTACAGCTTCTACTGGATTATTATAAAGGTTTTCTCCTCTCAACCGTTCACACACATTCACACCTATGGACAATTTAGAGTAGCCAGTTCACCTAACCGCATGTCTTTGGACTGTTGTGGAGGAAACCGGAGCACCCGGAGGAAACCCATGCAGACATGGGGAGAACATGCAAACTGCACACAGAAAGGCCCCTGTCGGCACGGGGCTCAAACCCAGGACCTTCTTGCTGTGAGGCGACAGTGCCAACCACTACACCACCGTGCCGCCTTTTCTCAAGGTAACTATGTGTACCTTTTTAGGGACAAAAAGGTAAATATATGTTCCCGAGCAGTATATAAAGGGTACAAATCAGTATCTTCAAGGGTACTGTCTCAGTGACAAGCCATTGTACCCCTAAAAGTACAATAAGGTACTTTATTTTCTAAAAGTGTAGCTACATGTTAAAGGTACAAACCCCAGTGACAAAGAAAGATACACTTTAATACCTCAATTTACACTTTCAGAAAAAGGAACATCTCCTTGGCCCAACAGCACAATGAGCCAGTTGTGGCATGAAAACACTCACAATTTTGTAATTCCACATTTCTGTGGAGTCCAGAACCTGTTTCTTTAAATCTTCTGAAGTTACATCCTGCTCAGCTGGGCATATGAGCCTCAAACTACTGGCATCAGTCTAACCCCAGAAGAAGAATCAAGAGACTCAGCTCTAGGAAGGCAATGACACGTAACCCAAAAGTTCCAGGTACAGAGCAGAAGACTGGCAGTAAGCATTAGGAAACGCATCTCTGATTACACTGATTCCGTTTTTCAAAACCCCCACCCCACACCTGTGATGCATCTTTTACCTAGAATGGTGTATACTAGTATATTTTTCAAGTTTTGTTCTAAAAATCCAATTCTGCACCTTAACTCTTTTTTTAAATGTACACTACAGCCACAAATCAGTGTGAAAGATACGATGCATATTAAATGTACAAACCCCAGTGACAAAGAAAGATCCAATTTCTGAAAGATCCTTTTTTGAAAGTGTAAAATCTGGAAAATAAAGAATCAATAAATATAATCCTATACAGTGGTGCTTGAAAGTTTGTAAACCCTTTAGAATTTTCTATATTTCAGCATAAATATGACCTAAAACATCATCAGATTTTCACACAAGTCCTAAAAGTAGATAAAGAGAACCCAGTTAAACAAATGAGACAAAAATATTATACTTGGTCATTTATTTATTAAGGAAAATGATCCAATATTACATATTTGTGAGTGGCAAAAGTATGTGAACCTTTGCTTTCAGTATCTGGTGCGACCCCCTTGTGCAGCAATAACTGCAACTAAATGTTTCCGGTAACTGTTGATCAGTCCTGCACACCGGCTTGGAGAGATTTTAGCCCATTCCTCTGTCCTGAACAGCTTCAACTCTGGGGTGTTGGGAGGTCTCCTCACATGAACTGCTCGCTTCAGGTCCTTCCACAACATTTCAATTGGATTAAGGTCAGGACTTTGACTTGGCCATTCCAAAACATTAACTTTATTCTTCTTTAACTATTCTTTGATAGAACGACTTGTGTGGTTAGAGTCATTGTCTTGCTGCATGACCCACCTTCTCTTGAGATTCAGTTCATGGGCAGATGTCCTGACATTTTCCTTTAGAATTCGCTGGTATAATTCAGAATTCATTGTTCCATCAATGATGGCAAACCATCCTGGCTTAGATGCAGCAAAACAGGCCCAAACCATGATACTACCACCACCATGTTTCACAGATGGGATCAGGTTCTGATGCTGGAATGCAGTGTTTTCCTTTCTCCAAACATAACGCTTCTCATTTAAACCAAAAAGTTCTATTTTGGTCTCATCTGTCCACAAAACATTTTTCCAATAGCCTTCTGGCTTGTCCATGTGATCCTTCGGAGACACCAGAACAATAGAAGAAGTAAGGACGCATGCGCATAAACTATTATGCGCGAGACTTCATATTAGCCACAAAGTCAGGAAAATCTGTTCGTAAAATTACATTATAATGATCAAATACAATGAAAAGTATTTTTCCAGTCTCACCTGTGAAAGGTAATCCCATGTGATCTCATTTGGACGGCAAACCTGTTGGTACAGTTAAACGCAGCTAATCTTTATTCTCCGCTTTGACCTATCCAATATGGCGGCGAGGATGACGTATGATTCTACGCGGAAGGCGGCGTCTTTAATGGTCCGGAATAAATTTAATGCTACACCTTGATGGATTAATTTGCTCCTCTACGCCCTTTTTGAGGAATGTATTGTAGGATTTAAACCAACATCTGAAGAGGTGAGATCGCTCCTTTTTTTTTCCCTATTTTTGCTGGCGGGATTGACTCTGCCCTAAGGGCAGAGTCTCTCTCTCTCTCTCTCTCTCTCTCTCACTTTGCACCATTACATAATAAATATTCACAGTGAAAATATTTTGTAAGCGCGTTTCATGAACCAAGTTATAGGATTTGTTGACAACTCGCATCGAGTTCGTTACACTTCTACCCGGCGTGAAGCACTGACAGTCATGTGGTTGTGACGTAATCGTAAACAAATCCGTTCTACTCATCCAGACGACTTCGCAACGGCAACGCTGCCAGATCTTTCCACTCTGGAACCTGTTCTCAAAAAGATTGCGTTTTGGGCAACCAAAACGCCGGCGCCGTGTGGACGCCAGGCCTAAACGATAAGCAATTGTATCAGAGTCACCTGAATCCATTGCCGTGTGGACAGGGCCTTAGAAGTTACCCTGGGGTCCTTTGTGACCTCGCCGACTATTACACGCCTTGCTCTTGAAGTGATCTTTGTTGGTCAGTCACTCCTGGGGAGGGTAACAATGGTCTTGAATTTCCTCCATTTGTACACAATCTGTCTGACTGTGGATTGGTGGAGTCCAAATTCTTTCGAGATGGTTTTGTAACCTTTTCCAGCCTGATGAGCATCAACAACGCTTTTTCTGAGGTCCTCAGAAATCTCCTGTGTTTGTGCCATGATACACTAACATGTGTTGTGAAGATCAGACTTTGATAGATCCCTGTTCTTTAAATAAAACAGGGTGCCCACTCACACCTGATTGTCATCCCATTGATTGAAAACAGCTGACTCTAATTTCACCTTCAAATTAACTGCTAATCCTAGAGGTTCACATACTTTTGCCACTCACAGATCTGTAATATTGGATCATTTTCCTCAATAAATAAATGACCAAGTATAATATTTTTGTCTCATTTGTTTAACTGGGTTCTCTTTATCTACTTTTAGGACTTGTGTGAAAATCTGATGATGTTTTAGGTCATATTTATGCAGAAATATAGAAAATTCTAAAGGGTTCACAAACTTTCAAGCACCACTGTATGTATTGACATATAAACATAAAGGCAAGCAAAAGGGGACGCACACCTACCTTGTGGAAGGTCCTTGACAAGCTGGGATCAATGCCAGCTGAGGTACACTCTGAGGTCCCCAAGCAGAATCAGAATCAGAATTAGGTCAGAATCAGAATCAGAATTACGGAGGGAAATCCAAATTTGCTACCAAGCTTCTGAATCAGAGAAGAAGTAAACATGTTTAAAAATAGAAGATAATCTTCTGAAAAAAGAATAAATAAAATAAAATAAATTTAAATAAGTTAAATAACTTAAGTAAAAGCAAAATGAAGTGATTCTATATACAATGATTCCTATATACATATATTGCACCTGAGTTAAGGATACAGTAACTTATATTGTGGTGCTAACACATGCCCCTTTTCCACCAAAGCAGTTCCAGGGCTGGTTCGGGGCCAGTGCTTAGTTTGGAACCGGGTTTTCTGTTTCCACTGACAAAGAACTGGCTCTGGGGCCAGAAAAACTGGTTCCAGGCTAGCACCAACTCTTTGCTGGGCCAGAGGAAAGAACCGCTTACATTGGGGGGGGGGGGGGGGGGGGGGGGGGGGGGCAGATTTGCCATTTTTAAGCGATGAGAAGCAGCAGCTGTACAAACGCGAAGTCATCCATTATTGTTGTTGTTGCTGCTTCTTCTCCGTGTTGTTGTTGCTTTGATGTTCGCGCCAAGGTTTATGCAAACGCAGCGACGTAACTGACGTATACAGTGACGTAATGACGTGGCTCCTCTTAGCACCCTGAGCTATGAAATAGCAAACTGGTTCTCAGCTGGCTCGCAAGTTGAACGAGTTGTGAACCAGCACCAGCACTGGCCCCGAACCAGCCCTGGAACTGATTTGGTGGAAAAGGGGTAACAGAGATACAGACACACATTCACCCTGATGGGTAAGTTAAAGTAGCCAGTTGACCTTTGTTTTTGGACTGAATAAAACAGAGCACCTTGAGGAAGCCCACACAAACATGGAGAAAACATGCAAACTCCACGCAGACAGCTGCCCCGGTTGACCGACAGGTTCAAACCCAGAACCTGCTTGCTGTGAGGAGACAGTGCTAACCATTGCACTACTGTGTCACCGCACCCAGGGTTGAAACAATGTATGTTAATCATCCCGAAACCCTTCATCAGTGTCAATTACTGACAACGGTATCACTGTTGGTTGAAAAGGTTCAGTGGACAGACTTGTTCTCAAGCCAGCCATGTACCTGAACATCCCAGCAGCACCGTGTCACCTGATATTCCAGCACTACACACATGACCTTGTATCAGGGTTGTGATCCATCATGCAAAAATCAGTATTGGGTAGTCTAGTTGGTTGCCTTCGACTGATGAACGTGGTAGAGAGATGATGAACTGTCCATCGCAACAGATGGATTACTATCAGTAATTTTATAACTACAAAGAGCACCTATATATAGCTATATTTGGGCCTGATAAAATGCTAAATGTGTGTATATACTCTCAGAAAACAAAGTACATCATTGTACCTTTAGGGGTACAATGGCTTGTCACTGGGACAGTACCCTCTAAGGTACTTATTTGTACCCTTTATATATTGATTGGGAACATATATGTACCTTTTTGACCCTAAAAAGGTACACATAGTTACCTTGAAGTCCAATAATGAGCCCTAGGGGGTATGTTAGTGTAGAATGTACCTTGGGGGACAGAAATGGACTCCTACTGTGCCCCTATTTCTGAAAGTGTATATTCAGGGTGTTTCAAAAAATGTGATATTATTTGAGATGCAAATATCCCAGAAACTACATAGTCTAGGCAAATGAAACTTAACAGGCTTAATGTTGAGCAATATAAGATTTATTCCTCAAAATTTGAACGAGAAATTAAAAGGTATGTGGATTCCATGAACGATTTCATAAATTTTCAATATGCACACTGCCTGAGACATGGCACACGTCAAGTTGGTAGTCCAGCTCCTACCAAACACACATTTCTATACCTAAAAAGATGAAAATAAAAAACATTAAACATAAAATTTTGACCTGTTTCCACACATGCTGTTAAAATTTGAACAAGAATCGGCAAAGTTATTTGATTGTGAAATGATATCAAATTTTTTGAAACACCCTGTACTTTTAAGGGTACCTGACGAGGGCTTTACATTAGCACCCGCCCACCCGCCAAATGCGGGTAAAATTCGGCTTTGGCGGGTAATGACTTTAGTCCCACTAGCCACTTTGGCAGGTGGTTTATTCTGTGGCATGACAATATATTTTAATTGTAGTTTTCTCTGAAGGCATCTGATCTAATAAACGCATTGCAATGTAATATTACGCGCCTACAACTCTCATGAACACCTGCATAAACATTCTGACACAACATGTTAGAATTGTTTAGAACGTTCGTTAATGGCTCAGATAAAATCAATGATGGGTAACCTGCGGTTAATGAACCAAAAAAAAAAATCAGTATACACCATCATGTTTTAGGCAAAGTTATCCAAGGCAAACATAAGTTGAAACTTTCCACTCAACTTATCAACTTATGGCCTACTGGAAGCCTCAGGTCACGAAGACCATTTAGACTCATCTGGTGATGAATGTAATAAGGACATTTAATGTCTCTCTCTACACATGTTCACACACACACACACACACACACTATTAATAGATAATACATAATATACATAATAATACTTGATAATACACATAATACTTGCATATCAAAACATCAAATGTTTTTCAATGATAAATGTTTTGAATTGGACTTTTAATATTAGAATCAAGCCCTGTGATGACT
This sequence comes from Neoarius graeffei, assembly GCF_027579695.1. Lineage (NCBI taxonomy): Eukaryota > Metazoa > Chordata > Actinopteri > Siluriformes > Ariidae > Neoarius > Neoarius graeffei. Next base: position 76,175,315 of record NC_083577.1, read on the forward strand.
TGTCCAGGGTGTACCCCGCCTTTCGCCCGTAGTCAGCTGGGATAGGCTCCAGCTTGCCTGCGACCCTGTAGAACAGGATAAAGCGGCTACAGATAATGAGATGAGATATTAGAATCAGTTCAGCTGTACTGAATGTTATTTTTCATATTATTACGATATTTCATATTGTAAGGGGCTTGAATTTGAGTTCAATAAACAGAATACTCTATATTTTTGCCTGAATTGGTTGCATGTTTTCATATAGGGAGCTACCTTAACAGCACTGAATACTTGAGTGCTACTGTAGAGATACATTAGATGCTGCCATTCATAATTAAATCTAGATCTTCCGAACTTAACGTATCATGGTGAAGAAAAAACTGCGATTTCCTGGCAACAAAATTGTGGCTAGTGAAAAGGCTGAATGGCTAGTGACTCTGGAAAACCACTAGCCACAGTGGCCGGTGAGCAAAAAAGTTAATGTAAAGCCCTGTACCTGACATCCATTCATTATCTGTAGCCGCTTATCCTGTCCGACAGGGTCGCAGGCAAGCTGGAGCCTATCCCAGCTGACTATGGGCGAGAGGCGGGGTACACCCTGGACAAGTCGCCAGGTCATCGCAGGGCTGACACAGAGACAAACAACCATTCACACTCACGGTCAATTTAGGCCCTGTCCACACGGCAACGGATTCAGGTGAATCTGATAAAATTGTTTATCGTTTAGGCCTGGCGTCCACACGGCACCGGCGTTTTGTGTGCCCCAAAACGAAATCTTTTGAGAACGGGTTCCAGAGTGGAAAAATCTGGCAACGGCACCATTGCCAAGTCGTCTGGATGAATAGAATGGATTTGTTTACGATGACATCACAACCACATGACTATGAGTGCTTCACGCGCTTTCCAAAAACAAAAACAATCCCGCCAGCAAAAATAGGGAAAAAAAAGGAGTGATCTCACCTCTTCAGATGTTGGTTTAAGTCCGACAATACATTCCTCAAAAAGGGCGTAGAAGAACAAAGTAATCCATCGTGTAGCATTCAATTTATTCCGGACCATTAAAGAATTCTGGAGGATATCAGAATGTTGGCATACCGGCTTCCATCTATCCCCATTCATTCCTCTTTCCGCATCTCCATTCAAAAAACAAGCACGTGATTTAAAGGGACTATATCCATAGGATAGGGAGTGAGAAGGTGTGTGCGTGTAACAGTGACAGGGTGAGTGACAGGGAAGAACCTAGGCTCATGCTCGCCCTGAATTTCTCTTAAAGTGAAGGCAGAAGAACGTTCAGCACCTGGCCAGGCTTTCTATGTATTAATTTACATAGACGTTTTAATATGAAATATAAATAAGTGTCTTTGACAATAGATACTATTTTACACTACTGATTAATAATCAAAACTTTATGTGGCTGATGCTACAGAAGAAGGGGTTTATGCGCATGTGTCGTACTTTTTCTATTGTTCTGGTGTCTCCGATGGGACCGTCTTACAGCGCACGTAGAGGTGTGGTATGTGTATTGCATCGTTTTCAGCAAGTGTTGCGTTGCCATATGTACCTGATATTTCACTGATCCGTTGCCCATGTGGATGCGATATTTAAAAAAAAAAAATCTCGTTGCTGTTGTCGTGTGGATGTAGCCTTAGAGCCACCAATTAACCTAACCTGCATGTCTTTGGGGGAAACCGGAGCACCCAGAAGAAACCCATGGGGAGAACATGCAAACTCCACACAAAAAGGCCCTCATCGGTCGCTGGGCTCGAACCCAGGACCTTCTTGCTGTGGGGCGACAGTGCTAACCACTACAGCACCATGCTGCCAGTACCTGACATTAATTGGGTAAATAAACAATAAATACCTTTAAGATACAAAAATGGACATCTGTTGTGCTTTTGTTTTTATGTGTACACTGTTTGCATATGTTCAAATATGAATAGTCATTCTGCGGAATGTATGTTCTGGGTCAAAAATTGGGCCAAAAAATTTAAAAAGTCCACTGACCCCCCCCCCCCCCCCCCCCCCCAATTGTTTAATTTAGCAGTAAAAAAGAAAAAAAAGAAAAGGTAAACAAACTAGGAAAGGCTGAAGTAACATGTAGACAGCCTTATACAGATTCAATTTTAATGGCTTCCCACAACAGTTGATAAACAGACTGTAAAGAAGATATATTTAGGACATGTACTAGATTCTAACTTTCAGTGATATGCAACACTTTTTCAGTGTTTTCTTTTTTTCCCCTAGAGTGTAGGTATTGTTAAAATTCAGTTGCATTGCCGGACAATAAGTTGCCGTTACAACACACCAGTTGCATGTGCTCACCATTTGAAATGTTACTAACAACTTCCTTTCTTCCTGTTGAAAAATGTGTTCGGAAGTCATTGATATTCGAGATCCTTCCGAAGTAGCACTTTTTCAAAGAATGAAGTGACTGGGGGAAGGGCTTTCCTTCTCTGTTCCTGCTAGTTCTTTTTCACATTCCAGAGCTGATTTTTTTTTCAGTCTCATGCAATTACATCTGGGCATTGCATCATGAAATTTGTCAATAACATTTATTGTGCTGTATATTGTATACCTTCCCCAAGATCTGGATCAAGTCAAAATGGTTCAGTGAAACAGTAAGTTAATGACTGAATTTGAATACATGATGTTTGTTTGATGGGCTTTTAGCAGATCATGCAAACAACAGAGTAATTTGCACGTAAAAAGAAAATGTGAGAAATGTACTGATACTGGTCATGCACTGGTATTTTAGGAGAAGAGAATAAGCTTACCGTTTTTACCTCACCTTTTGAAAGCATGATAAGTAGTGCACTTTTACCCAGTTCTTACAAATATTACCATACCACTCAGGCTTGTCTTTGCACTATACATTATATCAGTAATGGAAAAATAATTTTCTCTCATACAGTTGTGCTCATAAGTTTACATACAGTGGCAGAATCTATGATTCTTTGACCATTTTTCAGAGAATATGAATGATAACACAAAAACATCTTTTCCACTCATGCTTAGTGGTTGAGTGAAACCATTTATTGTCAAACGACTGTGTTTTCTCTTTTTAAATCATAATGACAACAGAAACTACCCAAATGACCCTGATCAAAAGTTCACATACCCTGGTGATTTTGGCCTGATAACATGCACAGAAGTTGACACAAATGGGTTTGAATGGCTACTAAAGGTAACATCCTCACCTGTGATCTGTTTGCTTGTAATCAGTGTGTGTGCATAAAAGCTGAGTGAGTTTCTGGGATCCAGACAGACTCTTGCATCTTTCATCCAGCCACTGACGTTTCTGGATTCTGAGTCATGGGGAAAGCAAAAGAATTGTCAACGGATCTACGGGAAAAGGTAGTTGAACTGTATAAAACAGGAAAGGGATACAAAAAGATATCCACGGAATTGATAATGCCAGTCAGCAGTGTTCAAACTGTGATTAACAAATGGAAAATCAAGGGCTCTGTTAAAACCAAACCACAGTCAGGTAGACCAACAAAAATTTACGCCAAACAGCAGAGAGACAAGCCTCAAAACTTCTGGAACAAGGTAATTTGGAGTGATGAGACCAAAATTGACCTTTTTAGCCACAACCATAAACGTTACATTTGGAGAGGTGTCAACAAGGCCTATGATGAAAGGAACACCATTCCTACTGTAAAGCACAGAGGTGGATCGCTGATGTTTTGGGGATGAGTGAGCTACAAAGGCACAGGAAACTTGGTCAAAGTTGAAGGAAAGATGAATGTAGCACATTATCAGCAAATACTGGAGGCAAATTTGCACTCATCAGCCCAGAAGCTGTGCATGGGACGTACTTGGACGTTCCAACATGACAACGATCCAAAACACAAGGCCAAGTCGACCTGTCATTGGCTACAGCCACCGGCGCTTTAAGGGGGGGGCTTCGGGGGGCTCAAGCCCCTGGGCCACAGCCAATCAGGGGCCTCCTAAAGGGGCCTTGTAATATTAATAAAATAATAAACTGTTGGAATCGTGGGCCTACATTAATGTATGGATAGAAATAAGGTTAGAAATAAATGAGTGCACAGTAGCCTGCTGTAAGAGACATGGTGGGTGTGGTTCGCGAAACGAACACCCACAACTGTACCAGAATAAAATGTAACAAAATGTAACGTCACGCACGAAAGCGCGCCAAAGACTGCAGACTACTGAGACACAAATTTAGAGGCTTTGAAAGATGAAGCGTTCACATGTTAGCAGGGCGCATCAAAGGAAAAAAAAAGAGAGAGATGCAGGTAATGACAGAATCGTTGCCTAAAGTCACAGACTTTTTTAAGGTAAGGATCCCCAATCTGTTCAGAATATCAGCTACTTATCAGTTATCATTGGTGCAACATTCAAAGCACACAGACGTTTATATCGATAAAAAGTTTTCAAGGCTATTAGAATGTTTTTAGTTTAATACTGAATGGTTCTTTATTAAATTGCAGACAGCATTAAAACGTGGCATTTTCTTTGCAAGTCAATCTAGCCAATCTGTCACTATAACTTCTATTTGTCCCCTCATCAAATTTAAAAAAAGGTGGACAAATACTCTTTCGTAGGCTACTATATGTTTATGTAATGTTTTTGTGATGTTTATATGTTTATGCAATGCATTTTTTCTCTTGAGAATGAAACTGGGAGCTTTGTGAGCTCCCAGTTTCATTAGACATTTTATTATCCCCATCGAAATATGCTATATATGTATGTATGTATATGTAATAGCATATTTCGATGGGGATAATAAAGTGTCTAAAACGGCATCTACTGAAGAAATTGATGAAAAGATTGTAGCCTATAATTTTCACAGTTCGGGCAGCAGACAGAGTAAGCATACTGAGGGGAATAGCAATACAAAGCTAGCGCATATCCACATTTCTCGCTAGCTGTGTTGGGTGTGTTGTTAACCCGTGTGGATTTAAGTGAAATACTTGAGAAGTTCTGTGGTCAAGACAACGTTTTAAGGTAAGGACACTTGATTATTAATGTTTGCCCACTGTGGCTTGTTGTTGACGAAAGGCCCACATGATTTTGCCTTATGCAGCTACTGCTAGCGTCATGCTTTGAACTAGGTTAAGCTCATTTGTGCTAAAGGATGGGTTTACTGAAGGACTTTGATGTAGCTAGTTTCTTTTTAAAAAATCGTATGCTCAAAACAGTATGCCCGTGTTCATCATGTTTAACTTTTTTCTTGATGGAGTGCGTGAAATATTGTTGCAAGTGGTATTTCAATACAGTCATGTCAAAAAGGCAGTTGAATGCACGGTCTTATTCAAGGAGAAGGAAGACTTGCATGATGCTTGAACATAGATCGGTAAAATAGACCCTAGTAGGACTTGGTTTCGTGTATTTCGGTCTGTAGAGTTATGAGTTTGGCCGCTGTCCATGGTGTTTACATTTCATGTGGCCGCCGAGCCAAGTACCTTGACTTGCAGTGAATGTTTGTTTTCATGCCGCCGAGCTATTTTTATGTATTTTATTTTTTAAAAGGACTTGTCTGTAGGTGTGTGTGTTTTATGTTTACAACACATAGGTCTGCATTAGCGCACGCGCGCTTGTGTGGTTATCTCTAGCCATGCCCCTGCGTGAAAGTTACGCAGTATCACTGTCCTGTCCGTGGTAATAATCAGAACCGGCTCTGTAATGATAATGCGCATGTTCTTCTCTCCCTTCTGTGGTCGGATGTGTTGAGCGATGTGAGCGTGGGCCTTGCACAGCTACGCTGAGCCAAACGTAACCTATCGTAGGCTTCTAGGCTAATTACGCGCTTACACTGTAAATGCTTGACACGTATTGCAAATAAAATAAGAGTGTTTTCCTGGCCAACGGTAAGGGTAGGGTTGACAGGTAGCCTATGAGGGGCCTCAAAAAACCCAGTAGCCCCTGGGCCACGGGTGTTGATAAAGCGCCCCTGGCTACAGCAGAACAAAGTGAAGGTTCTGGAGCGGCCATCTCAGTCTCCTGACCGTGGCCGGCCCAAGGCATAAGCGAACTAATCAGCTCCACAAACCACCAGGGGGCCCCCAAGAGCAGTTGGAATGCCCACCTGCGAAAATATTTTTAATTAAAAAAACGTAATATCAATGACATGATATAGCAGAAACAAAAGACACAAAAATAAGACACAAAATAACTTTTTCTATCATTTCCATAGTTGGTACATTAGGTTAACTAATCCTTGCTGCTGGTTGCTGCCACTGCTGCTACTGTAAATAAATAAATAATACAATTTTGTTTGATTTTAAGCTGCGATTAAACAGTATAATTCCTTTTTCTTAAAAAAACAAACAAACAAAAAACAGTTTGTCATAGTAAATAAATGTCAAATGGCAGCTGAGCTCGGTCACTTTTCTGTTTTCACTTTTCTGAACATATTTATTATTCATTCCCACATCCATGTGTGTGTGCAGGCACGTGCACACATAGGGCTTTAGGGGTGCTTGAGCCCCTGCCCTTTTTGCCTCGAATTAAATGTTGCCCTTTTAAAATAATAATAATCTCATCTCATTATCTCTAGCCGCTTTATCCTGTTTTACAGGGTCGCAGGCAAGCTGGAGCCTATCCCAGCTGACTACGGGCGAAAGGCAGGGTACACCCTGGACAAGTCGCCAGGTCATCACAGGGCTGACACATAGACACAGACAACCATTCACACTCACATTCACACCTACGGTCAATTTAGAGTCACCAGTTAACCTAACCTGCATGTCTTTGGACTGTGGGGGAAACCGGAGCACCCGGAGGAAACCCACGTGGACACGGGGAGAACATGCAAACTCCACACAGAAAGGCCCTCGCCGGCCACGGGGCTCGAACCCGGACCTTCTTGCTGTGAGGCGACAGCACTAACCACTACGCCACCGTGCCGCCCATAATAATAATAATAATAATAATAATCCTAATAATAAATAATACAGTCCCGTTAGAAGTTTAAAACAACGGCGGTACAAAAACTCCACGGCGATCTACCAATGTTCCTGTAATCCGGGGTGGTTGTGTGCGCTGAGCTGCTGCTCTGTCCATTGCTGCTCCGCTCGAGCGCGGACAGAGAGAGAGAGAGGGCGTGGCCAGAGAAAGGGTGTGCGCGGACGTGAGTGAGAGGGAAGAAGCCGCTGCGTGTGCTGCCACAATGAGAACAGAGGAAATGATGAGAGTATATGCTATGATTCCAGTGTCCACTGCAACAGTGGAGAGGTCAGGTTTCACTGTTCAATGTTAAATCTTTAACAATAAAAAAGCCTAATAATGCACCAGTGTTTTATTGCTTTGCATGTCTTCCAAGCCTATGATAATGTGTGACAATTTTGCTGACACAAAAGAAATGGCAATTGCATATCACTCAGTGCGTTTACATGCACATAGAGAGAATCGAATTTCTGCCATTGCTCGACTGAAATCGAAGTTCAAAATGCCATGTATACACCTTAATTCAGCTGAAATTGAACCGAACTTGATTTCTCGGAATCGAGCTACACGACCTAGATTATGCGATTTCTGCCGAGCTACTTAGTGCATGTATACCCTATTGAGCTGTATTCGAGCTACTTACTTCAGCACTGCCCCTTCCGGAAGTGACAAGTGACGAGACCACAAGCGGGAAACATAACAGCCTCGGTCGGCATGACAACGGCATGAATCTTTTCTTTTTGTGGCATTGTTTGCACTGTTAAAATTTAGCTCACTTACTGTATCACCAAATACATCTGTACAGCTGTTGCATAGCTGTGAATTATGTACATAAACAAGTCACTGTATTTGTGTGTGTGTATATATAGATGTCCAACATCTGAAGAATGTCAATAAAAACAAAACAATTGAACTTTTTGTGTGTTTATTAAGACATAAGTTAAATTGTAAGCAAAAAAATGGACTTTAGAAAAATATACAATTGTGCAAAATAAGTTGTCTTACGGGTGGCACGGTGGTGTAGTGGTTAGCGCTGTCGCCTCACAGCAAGAAGGTCCTGGGTTCGAGCCCCGGGGCCGGCGAGGGCCTTTCTGTGTGGAGTTTGCATGTTCTCCCCGTGTCCGTGTGGGTTTCCTCCGGGTGCTCCGGTTTCCCCCACAGTCCAAAGACATGCAGGTTAGGTTAACTGGTGACTCTAAAATTGACCGTAGGTGTGAATGTGAGTGTGAATGGTTGTCTGTGTCTATGTGTCAGCCCTGTGATGACCTGGCTACTTGTCCAGGGTGTACCCTGCCTTTTGCCCGTAGTCAGCTGGGATAGGCTCCAGCTTGCCTGCGACCCTGTAGAAGGATAAAGCGGCTAGAGATGATGATGAAGTTGTCTTACAAAACAGTGGTCTGCCCAGGACAGTTTGTAGCCATACAGTCTGTTAGAGCAAGCCTACCAGCTTGAGCACGGAACTTGTGAACACAGAACTGCCAGTGTTGCCAGATTGGGAGGTTTTAAGTGCATTTTGGCGGATTTGAACATGTTTTGGGCTGGAAAACGTCAGCAGTATCTGGCAACACTGCTGATAACTTTGTTTATACTCTTGAATAGCTCTTCTTCATGATGACAACCGGAAGTGTACCAACACATGTAGCGCCACCTGTGGCTCGGGTGCACAATGCACCTCACAGCTCGATTTCATTGTGTGCATGTACGATTGGATTTCTCTGGCACCCTGCTGGGACCTTCAGCTCGATTACCGACAGCAGCTCGATTTGGATGTGCATGTAAACGTAGTCAATGAGAACAGAGGAAATGATGAGAGTATATGCCACGATTCCAGTGTCCACTGCAACAGTGGAGAGGTCAGGTTTCACTGTTCAATGTTAAATCTTTAACAATAAAAAAGCCTAATAATGCACCAGTGTTTTATTGCTTTGCATGTCTTCCAAGCCTATGATAATGTGAGTGACAATTTTGCTGACACAAAAGAAATGGCAATTGCATATCACTTTCACCAACACAGGACACATAGCTAAGTACTTACCTTCCTATTAGTACGTTAATTTTAATTCTACATTTCCATATTTTGGAAAGGACCGGGGGAAAAAATCATGCACTTGCTGCCCTTTTTCTGACTTTGAGCCCCTGCCCCTCTATAATCCTGTGCACGTCCCTGTGTGTGTGTGTGTGTGTGAGGCAGACCATATGACTGGCCACTGCTTGGTCCTGCTTGGCTTCGTTTGGTCCTAATAACAGTTTATAAATCAGAAGGCTGCCTTCATTAAAATCAGATGGGAAGCGAACCTCTCCTGATCCAATTTTAATAAAAGCAGGTAATCAGATGGTGCTTGAAAAAAAAAACCAAACACACATCATCGTTTTCACAGCCAGCGGCTATGAAAACAATGGGTAGCTCTTTGGATTGCTTGCACTCTCCCAGTAACTGTAGCATCAGCAGAACGGAGCTTTTCGAAACTAAAATTAATCAAAAGCTACTTGAGATCTACAATGGCACAGGAAAGACTCAGTGGGCTTGCACTTATAAGTATCAATAGCAAAGTTGGTCGGGAGATCTCCTATAATGACGTCATTGATGACTTTGCCTCCCACGCCAGGAAACATAGATTTTGAAGGGAAATGATCAAGCACTGATGATGACAGGAAAAAGGACAAGTGTTGTCTTTCCGAACAGTGAGTTATTTTAGGCGAGTTTTCATATTTTCTCCTATAAATAGTTTTAAGTGCAACATAATAGGTTGTTGTTGTGTTATTGTTGATGTTATTATGCTGCAAATTTCTCTGTTCATTTTGTGAATTTATTTAAGATTTCTTTTAAGATGTAAGGTTTATTCCAGATTTTAAGATTTATTTATTTTATTTTTTTGTTATTTAATAACGGTTACAAGTACAAGTACTAAGTATTGTTTGTAAGAACTGTGTATGTTAGGTTTTGTTTTGCACATTAGTGCAAAATAAACTGGTTAACTTGTTTACATATACAGTGTCTTGTCTACTGATTTGTTGTTTTACTTACAAATATGCCACACATCACTCTGAATATTTTATATTGCAATAGCCACAAGTTGCAGTATAATGTAAACCAACTAAAAACACAGATTATGGTGGGTGGCTAGACTAACTAGACTAACTGTGTAGCCTAAGAAATAATAAGGCAGCTAGCAGTGTAGTTTTGGTGGTGTGGGGGGCCCCCAAATCAAATTCTGCTTAGGGCCCCTTAAAGGCTTGGGCCGGCCCTTCTCCTGACCTCAATATCATTGAGCCACTCTGGGGAGATCTCAAGCGCGCAGTTCATGCAAGACAGCTCAGGAATTTACAGGAACTGGAGGCTTTTTGCCAAGAAGAATGGGCGGCTTTACCATCTGAGAAAATAAAGAGCCTCATCCACAACTACCACAAAAGACTTCAGGCTGTCATTGATGTTAGAGGGGGCAATACACGGTATTAAGAACTGGGGTATGTAAACTTTTGATCAGGGTCATTTGGATGTTTTTTGTTCTCATTATGATTTAAAAATAGAAAACACAGTTGCTCATCAATAAATGGCTTCACCCAACCACTAACCATGAGTGGGGAAAAAGTTTTTCTGTTATCATTCATATTGTCTGAAAAAAGGCCAAGAAAGCAAAAATTCTGCCAGGGTATGTAAACTTATGAGCACAACTGTACCTTATAATTCCTGCTTATCAGTAAAGCTAGGATAAATTAGCTCAATCTGGGGCATTTGGGGGAAATTCAGAGCATATCATAACAATAATCCTGAACCTGAGTATTGTCTTAGTACGTCTGATTTTAAAAGCTGCTCATTTCTTGCTTCCTCTTTTTTTTATTACTGTGAAAGTATTTTCTAATTGGCAGGAGCTTAATGAAATCACAAGCCCCAACAAAGAACGCTATGCCTTTGGAATAATCCAGCTGCTCAACTTCATGATGAACATGAATATATTCTGATAACATGTCAGCTTTTTGTGATATGATTTAGAGATTTGAATTAGGGTTTGTGATACGTAAGTCTTTGACTTTAGCTGAATAATATTTTCCTCATATTGGTAAATAGGAATTAAAAGATCTGAGATGCTGAGAAATATGTATACACATTTTCCTGAACAGCCATAATAGTGCTGACACACAATTGAGTCAATCTCCTTGCCAACACATTTACAATAAGACTTTGTGTTATGTTTCATGCATGAAGTTCCAATAGTCATTGACAACATACCGGCAATAATTTAATGGAAAACACGAGGCTCCTTGAACATGTTTGCCTCTTGCGAACACATTTTTGTGCAAGCTCATACAAGAATACCGAGGAAGATAAACCCACCTAAATAGTAAATAGTGTGGTTTGTTTTATGGCATTTTTATTGCTACCCATGCTGGTGTCAACAAGAAAACAGACCTCCATACTCAAAACATCTGCTGGATGCAGACACCACAGACAAACCTCCAAAATAGTTTTCTTGAGCCCAGGTAGTTTAAAAAAACAGCTGCTAATCTATGACACTTGCTATAGTAATTTAGTAATTAACGAATGCCACAAACCACATTACTGCAGTTAATTTCACACAGGCTGGAAGCAAAGGCCAGGTGCACTGATTGTGCGTTCTTAAAACTCAATGTTCTTACTGTTTTATATATATATATATATATATATATATATATATATATATATATATATATATATACCATTCAAAAGTTTGGGGTCACCCAGACAATTTTGTGTTTTCCATGAAAAGTCACACTTTTATTTACCACCATAAGTTGTAAAATGAATAGAAAATATAGTCAAGACATTTTTTTGGCCATTTTGAGCATTTAATCGACCCCACAAATGCATACATGTCAACCTTTGGTCAATCAAACCTGTATAACCAACCTCCAAAATCCGTATTTCCCTTATAAAATCCGTATAAGATGCAAATTAAAATAATTTACCTAAAATTTGAATGATAATTAACAATGATATAGCCCAGTTACTTTTTATTCAATATTAATAACAATAAACCTTCAGAATGAATACAAAGCTCCAATGTTTGACAAAAACACAAATGGCCCTTTTCCACTACCCTTTTTCAGCTCACTTCAGCTCGCTTCAGCTCACTTCAGCCCGACACGGCTCGCGTTTCGACTACCTCAGAGTAGCACGACTCAGCTCGCTTCAGCCCTGCTTAGCACCCAAAACTCGCACGGTTTTGGAGTGGGGCTGAAGCGAGCCAAACCGAGCCGAGTGGGGCTAGGGGCGTGAGGAGACACTACCCTGTGCACTGATTGGTGAGGAGGAGTGTCCTCACATGCCCACACACGCCCCGCGAGCACGCTGGGATCTGTAAACACTGTAAACCCGGAAGAAGAAGAATTACGAGAATTTCTGAAGCCTTATGCGCCTCGCCTCATCTATACGCTCTTGCCAGTATCTGTTGGCATTGTCGGTGACAACAAGCCACAGCACCAAGACCAGCAACACTAACGACTCCATGTTTATTGTTTACTATCCGGGTCGTGAGACTACCACTTAAAAGATCACTGATGTCACTGTTTGCGCCGCCTAACGACATCACGTGACGTCCACCCACTTTCGCTAACTCCACCCAATGTGTCCACCCACTTCCAGCCAGCACGGTTCAGCGCGGTTGTAGTTGAAATGCAACTCCAGCTACTGTTGTTGACATTAGCTAGCTTGCCGTCCAAAATGGCAGACACCGGGGCGTCACGTGACCCTGTGACGTCAGGTGAAATACCTCAATAGCTTTAAATAAATATTGAAGTTTTTTTAAAGAATCCGTATAACTTTATTTATACGCCCGTATACTATGTTTATTGAATCAAATCCATATAAATTATGGACATTCCGTATAGGTTGACATGTATGCAAATGTGATGCTCCAGAAACTCAATCTGCTCAAAGGAAGGTCAGTTTTATAGCTTCTCTAAAGAGCTAAACTGTTTTCAGCTGTGCTAACATGATTGTACAAGGGTTTTCTAATCATCCATTAGCCTTCTGAGGCAATGAGCAAACGCATCGTACCATTAGAACACTGGAGTGATAGTTGCTGGAAATGTGCCTCTATACACCTATGGAGATATTGCACCAAAAACCAGACATTTGCAGCTAGAATAGTCATTTACCACATTAGCAATGTAGAGTGTATTTCTGATTAGTTTAAAGTGATCTTCATTGAAAAGAACAGTGCTTTTCTTTCAAAAATAAGGACATTTCAAAGTGACCCCAAACTTTTGAACGGTAGTGTATATATATATATATATATATATATATATATATATATATATATATATATACACACACACACACACACACTTTTTTTTCCATTTCATTCCTTCTTACCACTTGCTTCAGAAAATTTAGTATAGAAGGGTTTAGACAGATTAAGATCTCCCATATAAAAGTATACTCCAGGAGATGTGACGTGAGCTAAATTGCTCGCTGTATGTTAAATATAACATTTGTCTTCAGAACCATCTGTATACAGCACAAGCAACTTAAATGTGCTATACAAATAAACCAACCATGCCTTGCCTTTACCTGCGGACTTTAACAGACAAAGGGCATGGTTCCCACCTTTGCTTTGATTTGTGTGCAAGAGGGAATGTAGGGGGAAGGTTTACGTGGCAGTGGGGGTTGGGCAGAGTTCAGCTTTTCAACTTGACTCTATCCCCAGGGGTAAGTAGTGCAAACGAGTTAGCCATGAGTCTCTTATTCCATCAAGCAACTCTCACTCCCTTCTTCTTCCCTTTTCAACATTAGCTATGGTGGAACTACAAGCAGAAAAGTGTGCAAGACCTGATAACACACTTCAGATTATTAAGGAACTGGGGAACATGGGTGTTGCCATGGAGACAGTGAGGCAAACCCTCAACTGCCCCCCCAGCAGGAGAGCAGATGGTTGGAGGAAGGGTGCTTCAGGAGTTGTGTTGCACCAGCAGCTCCCCAAACATGACACTTTCTCTACAGGTTTCAGCAGTGTTTCTTGGTTGCCAAGTCATAACAATTCACACTAGACAAATTGTAATGTAAAATTGATCACAATTTAAAATAACCTTGTGTGAGAAAACCAGCATAAATTGTACAAAGTCGGGTATAATTTGCCTGTCGCATTTTTACTTCATTTGGACTTTTGGCAAGGAATTTTTGAAATGTTTATTTTAAATTGCATTTCTATATATTTCTTTTATTCCTTCACACCAGATTCAGATTCAGATTTATTTATTTCACACACACCATTATTTAACTTTCAATTACATGTAATGAAAAAAATTTGACAGCATGGGGAAAAGGGTCCCCAAGTGAAGCTAAGAATAAGCTTATAAGCTGGGGCCCATGGTACAGTAAGTAATAGGTATTACAGCAAAGAAAAATAGTCAGGCGTACAATATGCAAAACAATTATGACAACCTGCATTTACTCATCACCATACGACATATCTAGGTCCATAAGACATTTGGCACAATTATGAAATACAAAACCATCCACATACACCCACAACCACACCCACACATACACCCACAACATACACACACATGCACACACACAAACACTCAACCCAGCTAACCATGGAAAAGGAAATTTTAGCTATAGGTTTGTAATAGATGACTAAGGAGATGTTTTTTGAAGTTGGAGATAGATGGCATCACCTTCAAAGCTTCATCAATTTTGTTCCAAATCTGTGGCCCCCTACAAGCAACACTTATACTCGTGCATACACACCTGCGATATTTACCTAGAATGAGTGTTTTATGTCGCGTGTGATGGGAATGCTGGGGTCTAGAGATGGGAATGAGACTGCATAATTTGAGGTTTCTTTTGTTAACAACTTGAAACATGAGACAAGCATTATGAAATTCGTTTAATTCAGTTAGTCTTAATAACTTAAAGCGGCGGAAGAGAGGGAGAGATGAAGAGTTTAACTCAGACCAAGACAGGGCCCTAATGACTTTCTTTTGTAAGGATTGAAGTTTTTTGAGATGTCTAGAGAAGGTGTTGCCCCATATAACATTGCAGTAGTTAAGATGAGGTTCAAATAAAGTTTTATATAAAGTAAAAAGAGCCGACTGAGGAAGAAGATGTCTGACTCTGTAAAATAAACCGACATATTTAGATAATTTGGATACAAGGTGATCAATATGACATTTAAAATTAAGTGAGTCATCTATGAGGACCCCCAGAAATTTTGTGGCATCCACTCTTTTTATTACTTCCCCACTTATGGCAATTTGACAGTGCTCTACAGTGCTCTAAGCAGTCACAGAGATCAAAACCAATGTAGTCGACAAGATGCATTTGTTTATATCTAGCCCCTACATGATACAGTGCCTTGAAAAAGTATTCATACCCCTTTAACTTTTTCACATTTTTCCGCCTTACAACCATGAACTTAAAAGTTTTTTCTTGAGATTTGATGTGATAGACCAACACAGAGTAGCACATAATTGTGAAGTGAAACGAAAATGATAAATGGTCTTCACAATTTTAAACAAATAAAAATCTGAAAAATGTGGTGTGCATTAGTATTCAGCCCCCTGTACTCTGATACCTCTTAATACAATCCAGTGCAATCAATTGCCTTCAGAAGTCATCTAATTAGTTAATAGAGTCCTACTGTGTGTAATTTACTCTCAGCATAAATACACTTGTTCTGTGAAGGCCTCAGTGGTTTGTTAGAGAACACTGAAGAACAAACAGCATCATGAAGACCAAAGAACTCACCAGACAGGTCAGGGATAAAGTTCTGGAGAAGTTTAAAGCAGGGTTAGGTTATAAAAAAAATATCCCAAGCTCTGAACATCTCAAGAAGCACTGTTCAATCCATCATTCAAAAACGGAAAAAGTATGGCACAACTGCAAACTTACCAAGACATGGCCGTCCACCTAAACTGACAGAGCGAGCAAGGAGAGCACTGGTCAGAGAAGCAGCCAAGAGGCCCATGATCACTCTGGAGGAGCTGCAGAAATCCACAGCTCAGGTGGGAGAACCTGTGCACAGGACAACTATAAGTCGTACACTCCACAAATCTGGCCTTTTTGGAAGATTAGCAAGAAGAAAGCCATTGTTGAAAGACAGGCATAAGAAGTCCCATTTGCAGTTTGCCAGAAGCCATGTAGGGGACACAGCAAACATGTGGAAGAAGGTGCTTTGGTCAGATGAGACCAAAGCTGAACTTTTATTTGTTTAAAATTTTGAAGACCATTTATCATTTTCATTTCACTTCACAATTATGTACTACTCTGTGTTGGTCTATCACATAAAATCTCAATAAAAAACTTTTAAGTTCATGGTTGTAAGGTGGAAAAATGTGAAAAAGTTCAAGGAATACTTTTTCAAGGCACTGTACATAAGTTACATGTGCCCACTATTAAAGTGTATATCACGGGTAAATTCAGGAGCAAGATCAATGTAATTCTCCTATTTTATATTAAACTTTGGTCAAATATCTGTCACATATTGCATTTTGTGCAATTTTTTTATCTTGCGCAATACCAGAAAAATTCAGTTGAAATCAAGCCATTTGAGGCGAATTGGTCCGCCTCTGAAAAAACTTGGCATTTGGATTTCCCGGGAAATATTGATTTTCGTGACGTCGCTTGCGGGACGCCTCTCTCTGAATCCTACATCAGCATTGGTTTGTTTATGAGAAAACAACCTTGTGGTTTTCTGCAAATTTCTTCAACGTTATCATGTAATTATTAAAATGGTTAACAGATGTATCGTAGGAGGGTGTAGCAATGCCAATCTTGATGGGATTTGTACTCATTGTTTCCCACATTGCGCTCAGGTGACAATTCCATATTTCATTGCAAAATCGCTAGCTACTAAACTTGGTTTACACAGGCTGTGCACTGAAACCGTGCAAGCTCTCACAGCCTGCTGGCGCTTCCTCAGGTAACGTCACGAATCTGGCTCCAGACTCCCTTGGGATTTTTCCAGACGCGTTTTGTTATTTTATTTTTTTCTGCTGTAGACAGATGGCCTTGTGCAAAATTACCCTTCTGGATGAGTGTGTAAAGGGACATACTTTCATATAAAAAAAACCCTGAAATTGATCCAGGATATGCGCTTTAATGTGGCACTAAAAGCTTTGCCTCTTGTATTTGGAAGTTACTGAACTGCCATCAGTTTGTAGTTTGTACCACAACATTTCAAAAGTCTTTTATATAGTGAAAGATCAACATAAGGCACAGAGCCATGCCACTGAGGGATAATTTTAACTCAAGTCAATAAACCAAGCACCACATTCTAAACCACTGAGGAAAGAAGTAATATTTATGAAAATATTTTGGCTCCCATCACAGCAGATGTCTTTACATGCTCCTCTCAGAACTGATGCTATTTATTATTTACAATGGGGGAATAAGTATTCAACACACCAGTACAGCTATTCACATGAAATGTTGAGCAAACATTGTTATTAACACAATAAAACAAGACAGAAAAAGAAATCATAATATTCCAAACCATGAAAGAAGTTATGTGCAATGAAGTGGAATGACACAGGAAAAAAATAACTGAATATGCTAACTAATATTTATTTAATACTTATTGGAGAAGTCTTTGTTACGATGGCAGCTTCAAGAGGCTTCCTGTATGAAGAAACTAATCTCTTACAGTGTTCAGGTGGGATTTGGGCTCATTCTTCGACACAGACAATCTTTAAATGAAATTTTCTTTATTTTCTTCCTCTGGAACCAATTGAGAGTCTCCTTTGCAGTAAGTTTTGGATCATTGTTCTGCTGGAAAGTCCATCCCAGTGTTGTAGTGGAGTCACTAAATCTCGAGTCCGAGTCCAGTATTGAGTCCACAGTGTTCAAGTCTGAGTCAAGTCCAAGTCATTAAAGAAAATTTTGAGTCAAGTCTACTATTGATCCGAGTCGAGTCCGTGAACAAGACTCCAACCGCACCATTTGACGGTGGTCGTTGCTGCCTTTATTGCTGTGTTCACATATATACCGGTACGATAATGGTATAACTGTATCGATACAAAGTATACCGGTAGTGCATCTGTCCACACTAGCGAGAAATGTTTGCGGTTTTCTTTCACGGTAGTTGAAATGCGCGTGCGCGAAATGTTTCCGTGGTTACTGAGTAACTTCCTTCCGAGAATATGGCGGATGAAACAACGTGTGTGTGCTTTTTGTTGTCAATGTACAGTCTGTATTTCTGGTGGTCATTTATTCAGTCGAATCGTATAAAACGCGCGAGGCAGTTGAGAAAGAAACAAAGAAAACGAATCTCCCTTTCTCCCCCCTCACTTTCTCCCTCTTCCCTTCTCTTCCCCTCCCTTTCTCCCTCTTTCCTTCTCTTCCCCTCCCTTTCTCTCCTTTTTCCCCTCTTCCTCCTTTCTTCCTCCCTCTTTCTCCCTCCCTCCCTCCCTCCCTCCCTCCCTCCCTCCCACTCTCCCCCCTCCCTCTCTCCCCCCTTTCTTTGCTCCATGTAGCTCCACGGTCGTTTCGTTTTTGCATGCGCATTATATTTGTAGGGCGGCACGGTGGTATAGTGGTTAGCGCTGTCGCCTCACAGCAAGAAGGTCCGGGTTCGAGCCCCGTGGCCGGCGAGGGCCTTTCTGTGCAGAGTTTGCATGTTCTCCCCGTGTCCGCGTGGGTTTCCTCCGGGTGCTCCGGTTTCCCCCACAGTCCAAAGACATGCAGGTTAGGTTAACTGGTGACTCTAAATTGACCGTAGGTGTGAATGTGAGTGTGAATGGTTGTCTGTATCTATGTGTCAGCCCTGTGATGACCTGGCAACTTGTCCAGGGTGTACCCCGCCTTTCGCCCGTAGTCAGCTGGGATAGGCTCCAGCTTGCCTGCGACCCTGTAGAAGGATAAAGCGGCTAGAGATAATGAGATGAGATTATATTTGTATCGATACAGAACCGCTTCATCTGTCCACACTACAGCGAAGCGCTACAGTACCGATACTGTACCGGTACGAAACCCATACATTTGTGGGTTTCGTACCGATATAGTTATACTGCTACAGTACTGGTATAGTTGCTAGTGTGGACAGGTGTTGCGGTACAAAAGTAGTATCGTATCGGTACAAAATCCCTAGTGTGGACAGGGTATAGACCCTTTTCAGTCACGTGACCTTCGTAAACGCAACCACCATTTTGGACATGTAGTGGACTTCGGCTCGAATCAGTTTGAATGCGAGGAAGGCGACAAACGAAAAACATAAAAGAAAAAGGAGCGAGATGCAGAAAACACCTTCACTATCCAGCAACGTAGGGCATTTACAGGGCGAGCAGAGGGAGAGGTATTTGCAAATATTGAGTTTAGCAGGCTTAGAGAACGACGTTTACCTGCTTCCACCAGGATTGTTCACTGACGTACGCTTCGGCTTGCTCCCCCTCAAATTAAGCAGCGCGCTCTGGCTTCCAGAGCGCGCTGCTTAATTTGAGGGGGAGCAAGCCGAAGCGCGCTCCGGAACCTCGGCCGGAGCACTCCGGGAGCAAGCCGGAGCACGCTCCGGAACCTCGGCCGGAGCACTCCGGGAGCAAACCGGAGCGCGCTGCTTAATTTGAGGGGGAGCAAGCCGGAGCGTGCTCCGGCAGCTATTTATACTGGATCTGGTGTAAATAGCTGCCGGATCATAATTACAGTAAACTAGTAAATACAGTAAAGGAAAAACTTGAGACTGAAAGGTTTTAACAGTCATCCAAATGACTGAACGTAAACATTGCTACAGTAACATATGTTGTTGACATTAGCTAGTCAACAATAGCTACTACAGAAGAACAAAGAGGTTACAATGGGTTATTTTAACCTATTTGGTTACACACTCGCCACCACAGAATGTTAACAGCAATGTAATGCCTTTTCTGGCTAATTTTATTCGTCTTACCTCCAACAAAGTGGTCACTACACAAGCATTGGTATGCCGAGGGCTGCCAATCTGTTAACGGCCGCTATCCATCTTCTCCGTCGGGATCCGATAAAATGATAAACCTTGCCTTGTTTGTTGATGGTTACTACATCCAGGTGCACAACAATATAGTGGCATGATGGAAGTCTTCCTGAAAGTAAAAACTTTCTTTGCTGCCGTTCCTCAATGTTGGCTGTGGTAAACTACTGGTAGTACATGTCCAAAATGGCGGCCGCGTTTGTCGTGACGTCACGTGAAAAGGGTCCATATGTGAAACTGTCTCTGTTGGACTAATGTTACTGCTTGAATGCCCTATTTTAGTTAATAGGCTACAGATAAACAGCTTGTTCATTGCTCAGCAAGCCCTGCCCATGATCAACAGGGCAAATAACATGAGAGAGGGTTAACACTAGCTATTTCATCAGTCAGCAAGCAAGCCCCGCTATCAACAGAGCAATGAACATAGCATGTTACTTCTCTGAGGCTACATCCACACGACAACGGCAACGAGATGTTATTTAAAAATATATCGTGTCCAAATGAGCAACGATCAGTAAAATATCAGGTCCATATGGCAACGCAACGCTTGCTGAAAACGATGCAATACACATGCCACACCTCTAGGGGCGCTGTAAGACGGTCCCTTCGGAGACACCAGAACAATAGAAGAAGTAAGGATGCATGCGCATAAACTATTATGCGCGAGACTTCATATTAGCACAAAGTCAGGAAAATCTGTTCGTAAAATTACATTATAATGACCAAATACAATGAAAAGTATTTTTCCAGTCTCACCTGTGAAAGGTAATCCCATGTGATCTCGTTTGGACGGCAAACCTGTTGGTACAGTTAAACGCAGCTAATCTTTATTCTCCGCTTTGACCTATCCAATATGGCGGCGAGGATGACGTATGATTCTACGCGGAAGGCGGCATCTTTAATGGTCCGGAATAAATTGAATACTACACGTTGATGGATTAATTTGTTGTTTCTCACCTGTGAAAGGTAATCCCATGTGATCTCGTTTGGACGGTAAACCTGTTGGTACAGTTAAAGGCAGCGCATGAATCTTTATTCTCCGCTTTGACCTATCCAATATGGCGGCGAGGATGACGTATGATTCTACGCGGAAGGCGGCGTCTTTAATGGTCCGGAATAAATTGAATGCTACACGTTGATGGATTAATTTGCTCCTCTACGCCCTTTTTGAGGAATGTATTGTAGGACTAAAATCAACATCTGAAGAGGTGAGATTGCTCCTTTTTTTTCCCTATTTTTGCTGGCGGGATTGACTCTGCCCTAAGGGCAGAGTCTCTCTCTCTCTCTCTCTCTCTCTCTCTCTCACTTTGCACCATTACACAATAAATATTCACAGTGAAAATATTTTGTAAGCGCGTTTCATGAACCAAGTTATAGGATTTGTTGACAACTCGCATCGCATCGCAATGAGAAGATCATTGGCACTACTGGTGTTAAAAATCAGACCATTTCATAAATTAATATTTTGCTGTAGAGCTGCAGTGTTTGTACAATTGCATGTTTTTGCTTCACTGTTACTGTCACTATTCTGCTTCTTGCATTACTACTGTGAACTAACACTGAACATAATAATAATAATAATAATAATAATAATATCCAAGCTCGTGTTTCACTCTCACTAGTGCTCTGTAAGGCTTTTTCCTGGTAATATCCTGGTGATATTCGTTACACTTCTACCTGGCGTGAAGCACTCACAGTCATGTGGTTGTGACGTCATCGTAAACAAATCCGTTCTACTCATCCAGACGACTTCACAACGGCAACGTTGCCAGATCTTTCCACTCTGGAACCCGTTCTCAAAAAGATTGCGTTTTGGGCACCCAAAACGCCGGTGCCGTGTGGACGCCAGGCCTAAACGATAAGCAATTGTATCAGAGTCACCTGAATCCGTTGCCGTGTGGACAGGGCCTGAGTGTGGTCTTGCCAAATGATGACTGAAGTTCGAGGTTGTCCCCGTCGTCTCCTCGATAGTTCTTCTACATATGGAACACATAGCAGTGCATTTTTTTCTCACTGCACGAGAAGTCTGTATAAGCAAAGCGGACAATCCTAGGGGCTTCTCTCCAGGCATTTTAGCGCCATTAACGTTAGTTTGTTCCTGAACATGACGTATGAACAGGTGAATGTGCATTCTCTTGCATGAAATTAGTATAAAAATTAATGTAGATATAAATATCATATGCCAAATTATTGTGGCGTGTTACAAAAAAATAAAGAAAAAATCCAAGTCTTTGTCTCCAATTTATGAGTCCGAATGCAGTTAATGCACGAGTCCGAATCCAAGTCTGAGTCATCAGTGCTCAAGTCTAATGGCCCTTTTCCACTACCCTTTTTCAGCTCACTTCAGCTCGCTTCAGCTCACTTCAGCCCGACACGGCTCGCGTTTCGACTACCTCAGAACGGCATGACTCAGCTCGCTTCAGCCCTGCTTAGCACCCAAAACTCGCACGGTTTTGGAGTAGGGCTGAAGCGAGCCAAACTGAGCCGAGTGGGGCTAGGGGCGTGAGGAGACACTCCCCTGTGCACTGATTGGTGAGGAGGAGTGTCCTTACATGCCCACACACACCCCGTGAGCACGCTGGGATCTGTAAACACCACAAACCCGGAAGAAGAAGAATTACGAATTACGAGAATTTCTGAAGCCTTATGCGTCTCGCCTCATCTATACGCTCTTGCCAGTATCTGTTGGCATTGTCGGTGACAACAAGCCACAGAACCAAGACCAGCAACACTAACGACTCCATGTCTCATCTCATCTCATTATCTCTAGCCGCTTTATCCTTCTACAGGGTCGCAGGCAAGCTGGAGCCTATCCCAGCTGACTACGGGCGAAAGGCGGGGTACACCCTGGACAAGTCGCCAGGTCATCACAGGGCTGACACATAGACACAGACAACCATTCACACTCACATTCACACCTATGGTCAATTTAGAGTCACCAGTTAACCTAACCTGCATGTCTTTGGACTGTGGGGGAAACCGGAGCACCCGGAGGAAACCCACGCGGACACGGGGAGAACATGCAAACTCCACACAGAAAGGCCCTCGCCGGCCCCGGGGCTCGAACCCAGGACCTTCTTGCTGTGAGGCAACAGCGCTAACCGCTACACCACCGTGCCGCCCGACTCCATGTCCTCCATGTTTATTGTTTACTATCCGGGTCGTGAGACTACCGCTTAAAAGGTCACTGATGTCACTGTTTGCGCCGCTTAACGACATCACGTGACGTCCACCCACTTTCGCTAACTCCACCCAATGTGTCCACCCACTTCCAGCCAGCACGGTTCAGCGCGGTTGTAGTCGAAATGCAACTCCAATAGTCCCGCTCAGCTCGACTCAGCACGGCACGGCTCAGCCCGACTCAGCCGCATTTGTAGTGGAAAAGCGGCATAAGTCAAGTCACGAGTCCTTAAAATTAGGGCATGAGTTGGACTCAAGTCCGAGTCCTGGATTTGAGTACTACAAGCCTGGTCCACCCGTGTCTCATCTTTGTCATCCTAGTAGATGATGACAGATTCTTCTCAAGAATTTTCCAGTACATGACTCCATTTAATTTTCCTTCGATAATTTAGATTCTGTTGGTACCATGAGAAGACAAATAGCCCCATATCATTATGCTTTCACCTCTGAACTTTACTGTAGGTATGACATTTTTAGGGCCATATGCAGAACCAAACATGGCACTTTGAAACATTTTATTTATTTATTTATTTATTTATTTATTTATTTATTTATTGTCTCATCTGAGCACACTACATTCTCCCAGAAATCTATAGGCTTCTCCAAATGTTCTGTAGAAAACTTAGAATAAGCTTCAACATGCATTTTCTTCAATAATGGAGTATTCCGGGGTGATCGAGAATGAAGGCTATGGCTGTGGAGTGTATTGGCTATTGTTTTCTCTGTGACAACTGCATCCACTGCTTCCAGCTCTTTCTAGAAAACTTTTTGAGTGGTCCTTAGCTTTTGGGCTACACTTCTGATTCTGATTGCCTATTTGGAAAATCATGCGAGGAGCTTCTGTGCATGGCCAGTTGATGGATGAGTCACCATCATCCTTTGACCACGGGGGTGGGCAAGATTCCCATGACTAACTCTCTCCAGACACAGCAGTCCTGCATTACTGAACCCAGGTCTTCAATATCGATGCCTGAGTCTCTGGCAATGGTGTCTGGGTATGTTAACTTTCTGGATACAACTTTGCCAGAAGGGCGCCATAGAAGGAGAAAAGAAATTACTTCACCTGTGGCATGATGGCAATGGCCAGCAAACTGTAGACACTTTTGCTTAAGCTTCTGGGATACTCGGGGTAATCCTCTGTAGATTTGGCCAAGAGTGGCATGGTCCCTCCAGCTGATGTTCTGTGCTCTTCTTAACAGATTTGTATAGCATCCATCAAGATGACTCTCAAGCTTGGTAGTTAGGGTCCAGGTTTCTGAGTCATACAGAAGAACTGGCTCTGCTAAAGTTCTAAATGTCTGGACCTTAATAGATTTAGTTAAATTTGACTGCCAGATTTTTTCTAGCTTATTACAGGCTTCCCACGCTAGGGCTTTTCTGATCTTGAATTCCTTTTGTGAGTCTGCGATATGGGATCCCAGGTTGGATGGTTGAGTGACGGTCCATCCACTTGCAGATAATGGTCATAATGGTGCTTTTAGGAGGTGAGAAGTCCATCAGTAACCAATTCCATTGCTATGCTGCTCAAGAATCCTTTTGTGAAGGTTTATAGGAGAGCTCTTTGCCTCTACACATCATGAGATGCTTCTTGTTGACGGCTTGGTGCAGAATGATTTGTTTATTTGCATTCAGAGGTGGGTTTCTACTTTTTTCAAAGAGTGGAAGTACTAGCCTACCAACATGCACAACACAGCTGATTCTAATAAGCACAGGTAGGAGAACTAAAAAGTGCAATAAGCTGGGTTTCTTACTGTGTTCAATACTTTTTTCCTGTGTCATTACACTTTATTGCACATAATTTTTTATGGACTGGAATATTATGATTTCTTTTTCTGTGTAGTTTTACTGAGTTAATTAACAATGTTTGCTCAACATTTCATATGAATAGATGCACTGGAAATATATTTAATAGAAACGTAGTTGATGTGTTAAATACTTATTTACCCAATGTATAGTTGCTCTAAATGTTCATTACTTGCAAAAGCTAACAACTTATAGCAGATATAAACTTCTGGAAATTAGCAAAGCTCACTAGAAACCCACCTTAGCTTTTCTGATTCGGATTATCTCCTACAACATTAATACAATCTTATACCTAAAGTCCCTTTCATTATACAAGTTTCATTGTACAGTTGTACAGCCTACCTACCATACATTAGTATTTGTAGCATATTTCATTTCACACAACCCAATTCCAAAAAAGTTGGGATGCTGTGTGAAACATAAATGAAAACAGAATGTGATGATTTGCAAATCATGGAAACCCTATATTTCACTGAAAATAGTACAAAGACAACATATGTTGAAACTGAGATATTTTATTGTTTTTTGAAAAATACATGCTCATTTTGAATTTGATGCCAATAACGCATTTCAAAAAAGATGGGCCAGGGGCATGTTTACCACTGTGTTGCATCACCACTTCTCTTAACAACACTAAGTAAACATTTGGGAACTGAGGAGACCATTTGCTGTAGTTTTGAAAGTGAAATGTTGTCCCATTCTTCCCTGATATACAATTTCAGTTGCTCAACAGTTCGGGGTCTCCTTTGTCATATTTTGCACTTCATAATGTATGTTTTCAATAGGAGACAAGTCTGGATTGCAGGCAGGCCAGTTTAGCACCTGGACTCTTTTACTATGAAGTCATGCAGTTGTAATATGTGCTGAAAATGGTTTGGCATTGTCTTGCTGACATAAGCAAGGAATTTCCTGAAAAATACAGTATGTTGTCTGGATAGCAGGTTGTTGCTCCAAAACCTGTAAATATCATTCAGCATTAACGGCGCCTTTCCAGACGTGCAAACTACCCAGGCCATGTGCAATAATGCCCCCTGCCCAACCATTGCAGATGCTGTTTTTTGAACTGTGTCCTGATAAAAAGCTTGATGGTCCCTCTCCTCTTTAGCCCGGAGGATGCAGTGTCCATGATTTCTAAAAAGAATTTCAAATTTTGATTGGTCAGACCACAGGACAGTTTTCCACTTTGCCCCAGCCCATTGTAAATGAGCTTGGGCCCAGAGAAGGCAGTGATGTTTCTGGATTTTGTTTATATCTGATTTTTACTTGCATTTGTAGATGCAGTGATGAACTGTGTTCACAGCTGATGGTTTTGGGTAGTGTTCCTGAGCCCATGCAATAATTTCCACTACAAAATCAGGTCTGTTTTTAATGCAGTGTTGCCTGAGGGCCCAAAGATCACTTGCATCCAATGTGGGATTTGGGCCTTGTTCCTGGATTCTCTGAGTCTTTTAATGATATTATATATAGATGTGATCTCCACATTCTTTTCAGTTGTACACTGAGGAACGTCTTGCACTATTAACTCAGCCTCTCTGGGATGCTTTTTTATTTTTTATACCCGATTGTGTTACTGACCTGTTGCCAATTAACCTAATTAGTTTTTTTTTTAAATGTCACACAACTTTTCCAGTCTTTTGGTGCCCCGTCCCAAATTTTTAAAAATGTTTTGCTGGCGCTAAATTTAAAATGAGGATATATTTTTCAAAAAACAACAAGAATTCTCAATTTCAATATTTGATATGTTGTCTTTTTGTACTATTTTCAATAAAATACAGTTTCCATGATTTGCAAATCTTCACATTCTGGTTTATTTATGCTTTACACAGAATCCCAATTTTTTTTTTTAGAATTGTAATTATACTTGTAATATACAGTACATCACACGTTACTTGTACACTCCACCCCACAGTGTAATTTCCAACCATTTTATAAATCTATCTGTGCAGTATTGAAGATTTATCAGAAGGAATGCAGAGTAAGAATTTCATTGAACAGTGCAACTGCCTGTGTTAGGACTTGGACTGTTTTGGCCTCTAGAGGCCACTGTTATTTCCTTTTCGTGTCTTGTTTATTTTGGCCTCTAGAGGCCGCCACTGTTCCTGTGTTTTGTGTTTTTGTTAATTGCCTGTTAGTCCTAATTATCTTCACCTGTGTCCTTAATTAGTTTGTGTATTTATACCCCTGAGTTCAGTCCTCTTGTCACGGAGTCTTTGTGCTGTTATGTTTATCTCCAGTTTCCTTTGTACTGTGTTTTGTGGATCTTCTGAGCTTTTGCATTTTTGCCTTTTTCTTTTTGAATTATACTCTTTGTTTTTGTTTTTTTTTGTTTTGCCCTGGATTGTATATAGTGTACATAGTATAAATAAACCTTTTGTTACTTTTTCTACTTCCGCCTCACGCCTCTGCATTTGAGTCATTCCCCTGGTGGCCTAGTGGGGGTTTGCTGGATCATCACACCAACGAACCAGGTTCGAATCCCAGCAAAACCCTAACAGAAAGACTCCGTCATGACCGACTCAGCAGAGGCTGCTTCAACTGTTTACCCGGCCAACCTTCAGAGAATTATGGCAGCTTTGACACGCTTCGGAGCGACCATGGACGCTCATGGACGTACGCTCACCAGCCAACGTGAGGCCCTTGCTCGCCACGAGGAACTGCTTCAGCAAATTGGGAAAACCCTGGCACAGCTGACATCTCTGCCTGCATCTCCTGCTCCTGATCCAGTTCCTGCTCCTGATCCAGCTCCCACTCCTGCTCCAGTGCCTCCTGCCATGCTGCCTTCTTCACCTCGCGAACCCAGCCTTCCTGCACCACAGAGGTATGACGGCAAGCACAGTGAGTGCCGAGAGTTCCTTACCCAGTGTCAACTCACCTTTGAGCTTCAGCCTACCACCTACACTACGGATCGCCGCAAGATTGCCTTTGTGATCACCTTATTAGCTGGTAAGGCGCGAGCCTGGGCTACTGCTATCTGGCAAAGACAGGGACCTGAGTGCTTTGATTTCCAGCTGTTTTCTGAAGAGATGCTTCGGGTCTTCGATCAGGCAGACATCAGTACCGACGCAGCCCGAAAGCTCATGTCCATCCGGCAAGGAGGAAGCGTCGCAGATTACGCCATCTCGTTCCGAACACTCGCAGCAGTAAGTGGATGGAACGAGACTGCCCTGGTGTCAGCCTTCCACCATGGTCTGTCTGACCCCATCAAGGACGGTCTGGCCTCTATTGGATGCCCAAGTGACCTCGAAACCCTCATCTCACATGCTATTCGTCTGGACAACAGGATGAGAGAACGCCACCAAGCCTTGAGCCCCCCCAGCCTCCTTACCTCTACCTGGAGACCATCTACCTCCTTCAGTGACTGTCCAGAACCCATGCAAGTGGGTCGTACTCGCCTCTCCGCATCTGAGAGGGAGCGCAGAAGGAGGGACAAGTGCTGCATCTACTGTGGCAAGCCTGGTCACTTCCGAGCATCATGTCCCGAACTCTTGGGAAAAGGACCGCCCCGTCCAGCCGAGGGAGGGTTGTGACGGGGCCTACCCTCTCTCCCGGACTCCCTGGTCAAGGAATCTACATCCCAGTCTCCATCTCCTGGGGTGAGTCTGTCCACTCTTGTCAAGCTTTGATAGACTCAGGGGCGGCTGGGAACTTTATGGATATTCACTTCGCCCAAAGCATCAATATACCTACTGCACCTCTTGAAGTCCCTCTGTCTGTGTCTGCCCTAGATGGCCAAGCGTTAGGTGATGGAAGAGTCACCCAAGTTACTTCTCCAGTCTTCCTCCAGTCTCAAGGTCACAAGGAAGAAATATCCCTGCACCTGATTCCTTCACCTGAGTTCCCAGTTATTCTAGGCCTTCCTTGGCTTATTCGCCATAACCCTCGCATAGACTGGGTAACAAGCCAGGTTGTGGAATGGGGCCCTGCATGCCATGCCTCTTGTCTGCTCTCTAGCTCTCCTGTGTCTCCTGCCGAGCCCCCTGATCTCACCGAGTTATCAAGTTCCCACAGAGTACTGGGATCTCAAGGAAGTATTCAGCAAGAGCAGGGCCGCCGTTCTTCCTCCGCACCGGGCCTACGACTGTGCCATCGACTTGCTCCCTGGGACTACCCCTCCTCGTGGCAGACTGTTTTCCCTCTCTCAGCCAGAACGCAAGGCTATGGAGGAATACCTCAAAGACGCCCTGGTCTCTGGGTTCATTCGACCCTCCACCTCACCTGCTGGTGCCGGCTTCTTCTTTGTCGGCAAGAAGGATGGGGGGCTTCGACCATGTATTGACTACAGGGGCCTGAACAAGATCACTGTGCGCAACCGATATCCCCTTCCGCTGATGTCCACTGCTTTCGACCTGCTCCAAGGCGCCACCGTCTTCACCAAGTTGGACCTACGGAACGCATACCACCTCATCCGTATCCGACAGGGAGACGAGTGGAAGACTGCCTTTAACACCCCATCTGGGCACTACGAATACCAGGTGATGCCCTTCGGACTCACCAACGCACCAGCTGTTTTTCAGGCCCTAATCAATGACGTCTTAAGGGACATGATTAACCTGTACGTCTTTGTCTACCTCGATGACATCCTTATCTTTTCCAAGACCGTGCAGGAGCACCGCCACCATGTCCGCCAGGTTCTCCAGAGGCTGCTACAGAACAATCTGTTCGCCAAGGCCCAGAAATGCGAATTTCATGTTCCCGAGGTCTCCTTTCTGGGATTTATTGTACGGACAGGCCAACTCCAAATGGACCCTGCCAAGACCCTGGCCGTCCGGGACTGGCCTACTCCCAAGTCCGTTAAGGAGGTTCAGCGGTTCTTAGGATTCGCTAACTTCTACCGCAAGTTCATCAGGAACTTCAGTTCTGTGGCAGCACCCATGCCAGACCTCACCAAAGGGACAGGTGGATCTTATGGCTGGTCTTCTCAGGCAGAAAAGGCGTTCAAAGACCTCAAGGCCCGCTTCTGCACGGCACCCATTCTGGTCCTCCCGGACACCTCCCAACCATTCATCGTGGAGGTGGACGCCTCGGACAGTGGTGTCGGCGCGGTACTCTCTCAACGTTCGGAAGGAAAGCTGCACCCCTGCGCTTACTTCTCCCACCGCCTGAGTCCTGCGGAGTCCCGGTACGATGTGGGGGATCGAGAACTGTTAGCGGTCAAACTGGCCCTTGAGGAGTGGAGGCACTGGCTGGAGGGAGCGCAACATCCATTCCTGGTTTGGACTGACCACAAGAACCTGGAGTACCTCCAGCAAGCCAAGAGACTGAACCCTCGACAGGCTAGGTGGGCCCTGTTTTTCAGTCGGTTTGACTTCACTCTCTCGTACCGTCCCGGCTCCAAGAACACCAAACCTGACGCACTGTCCAGGCTGTTCTCTGCCACTAACAGGGAGAATGAAGTCGGGCCTATTATCCCGGTGTCCCGGATTGTGGCCCCTGTCCGCTGGGGTATTGAGGAGGCTGTTCGACGAGCCCAACGCCAGGACCCCGGTCCTGGGACGGGGCCACCGGGCGTCTTGTACGTCCCACATCAAGCCCGGGCCAAGGTTCTCCAGTGGGGTCACTCTTCCCCTCTCACCGCCCACCCGGGAGCTCGGAGGACCCTGGACTTCCTGAAAAGACGCTTCTGGTGGCCTAACATGGAGCAGGAAGTAAGGTCATTTGTCCTGTCCTGTGAGGTTTGCACCAGAACCAAGAACCCACGACAGCGTCCCCAGGGTCTCCTGCATCCTCTGACCATTCCCCGGCGTCCCTGGTCCCACGTGGCAGTCGACTTCATCACGGGTCTCCCTGAGTCACAAGGTAACATGGTCATTTTGGTCATTGTTGACAGATTCTCCAAGGCCTGCCGCTTCATACCTCTGTGCAAACTCCCCTCTGCTCTTGAAACAGCGAAACTTATATTTAATCATGTCTTCCGAGTCTTTGGTCTTCCACAGGACATCGTCTCAGACCGAGGGCCCCAGTTCTCCTCCCGAGTGTGGCACGGGTTCTGCAAGGTCATCGGAGCCACTGCCAGCCTCTCCTCTGGGTTTCACCCACAGTCCAATGGTCAGACGGAGAGGCTCAACCAGGACCTGGAAACCACCCTGCGAGGCCTGGCTATGGATAACCCGACATCATGGAGCACCTGGCTGCCATGGGCAGAGTACGCCCACAACACCCTGCAGTCATTGGCCACCAAGCTGTCGCCATTCCAGTGCCAATTCGGGTTCCAGCCACCTCTGTTCCCGGACCAGGAGGAGGACGCGGGGGTGCCCTCGGTCAACCAATATGTGAGACGGTGTCGCAAGACCTGGAGCAAGGTCAGGAAGACCCTCATACAGACCTCCAGAACCAACCAGACTCAGGCCAACCGCCACAGAAGACCTGCACACACTTTCCGCCCTGGGCAGCGGGTTTGGCTGTCCACTAAGGACCTTCCGCTGCGGGTGGAGAACCGCAAGCTTGCTCCTCGCTACATTGGCCCCTTCAAGGTGGTGCGCAGGGTGAACCCTGTCTCCTACCGGCTCCAGTTGCCCCGGACTCTGAGGATCAACCCCACTTTCCATGTTTCCCTGTTGCAGCCTGTACTGACGTCTACGTATGCCCCTGCCCCTAGGAACCCCCCACCCCCCCGCATCTTCCAGGGGCAGACTGTGTTCACTGTGCATCGCCTGCTTGACTCCCGCCGGGTCCGCGGCGGGTTGCAATATCTGGTGGACTGGGAGGGCTATGGTCCTGAGGAGCGCTGCTGGGTTCCTGCTCGGGATGTCCTAGATAAAGAACTGTGTTGGGACTTCCATTCGGCCCATCCGGATCGCCCTGGGAACGTCAGGAGACGCTCCTAGAGGGGGGGGTCCTGTAAGGACTTGGACTGTTTTGGCCTCTAGAGGCCACTGTTATTTCCTTTTCGTGTCTTGTTTATTTTGGCCTCTAGAGGCCGCCACTGTTCCTGTGTTTTGTGTTTTTGTTAATTGCCTGTTAGTCCTAATTATCTTCACCTGTGTCCTTAATTAGTTTGTGTATTTATACCCCTGAGTTCAGTCCTCTTGTCACGGAGTCTTTGTGCTGTTATGTTTATCTCCAGTTTCCTTTGTACTGTGTTTTGTGGATCTTCTGAGCTTTTGCATTTTTGCCTTTTTCTTTTTGAATTATACTCTTTGTTTTTGTTTTTTTTGTTTTGCCCTGGATTGTATATAGTGTACATAGTATAAATAAACCTTTTGTTACTTTTTCTACTTCCGCCTCACGCCTCTGCATTTGAGTCATTCCCCTGGTGGCCTAGTGGGGGTTTGCTGGATCATCACACCAACAAACCAGGTTCGAATCCCAGCAAAACCCTAACAGCCTGTTTTACTGTGCATATGACAAACTCTTGAATCTTGAATATTCATCCACTCTGCATATCAAAAAAGAATCAACATATAATGATATAAAGAATACCTTGTAGTACATGTATTTCTGTGTTCAGGATTTTCCTCTTGTTGTTAATGTGAAGAAAAAAACCCCCAACAAATTCATTACCAAATGACCTTTATCATTACCTCCTCCATGACATTACAGAATGAAACATTTTGGGGTAGTAAACTTAGGCCAAGTTTACATTAGACTGTATCTGTCTCGTTTTCTTCGTGGATGCACTGTCCGTTTACATTAAAACGCCTGGAAATGCCGGGAAACGGGAATCTGCCAGGGTCCACGTATTCAATCCAGATCGTGTCTGGTCCGGTGCTGTGTAAACATTGAGAATACGCGGATACGCTGTGCTGAGCTCTAGCTGGCATCGTCATTGGACAACGTCACTGTGACATCCACCTTCCTGATTCGCTGGTGTTGGTCATGTGACGCGACTGCTGAAAAACGGCGCGGACTTCCGCCTTGTATCACCTTTCATTAAGGAGTATAAAAGTATGAAAATACTGCAAATACTGATGCAAATACTGCCCATTGTGTAGTTATGATTGTCTTTAGGCTTGCCATCCTTCCACTTGCAAGTGGTGAGTGACTTGCGCACAGCGGCTCAGTCCCGAATCACTGCTCGTGCGCTTCACTCACACGCTCTGTGAGCTGCGCAGGGCCGGAGTGCGCACCCTCCAGAGGGCACTCGCTGTTCAGGGCGGAGTGATTTGGAGCGCAGCCGCTGAGGAGGAAGCGATGAGCCGCACTGACACATTTCAACTTACGTGCCGAATTAGTCATGTGATTAGCGTATCCGTGTATTGGCGTTGCTGTGTGCACGCGAATCGTGTATTGGCGTTGCTGTGTGCACGCTAATTGTTTTTAAAAACGTTAATCTGATGATCCGCTGATACGGTCTAATGTAAACCCCACCTTAATGTCAACTTTTTTGTAGCTTAAATATTTGCCATATTAAGTTTACTACCCTGAAATATTTTGTATAAATATAGCTCTATTGTGATTAAACTAGTTAGTGTTCAAAATGATAATAGTATAGATTAGAAAAGGTTTGATGTTAGTGCTGTTGAACAGTAAAAACACAGCCTATCAGAAAAAAAAGTGTTGCTCAAATATTAATAGTTCCATCTATCCATCCATCCATTATCTGTAACCGCTTATCCTGTGCAGGGTCGCAGGCAAACTGGAGCCTATCCCAGCTGACTATGGGTGAGAGATGGGGTACACCCTGGACAAGTCACCAGATCATCGCAGGGCTGACACATATACCCCTTTTCCACCAAATCAGTTCCAGGGCTGGGTTGGGGCCAGTGCTGGTGCTGGTTCACAACTCGTTCAACTTGCAAGCCAGCTGAGAACCAGTTTGCTTTTCCATAGCTTGGGGTGCTAAGGGGAGCCACGTCATTACGTCGCTGTATACGTCAGTTACGTCACTGTGTTTGCATAAACCTTGGCGCGAACATCGAAGCAACAACAACACGGAGAAGAAGAAGCAGCAACAACAACAATAATGGATGACTTTGCGTTTGTACAGCTGCTGCTTCTCGTCGCTTAAAAATGGCGACCTTTCGTGGTCTTGCTATTGTTGTTGGTCTTAATAACTCTGCCCCCCCCGCTGACGTAAGCGGTTCTTTCCTCTGGCCCAACAAAGAGCTGGTGCTAGCCTGGAACCAGTTTTTCTGGCCCCAGAGCCAGTTCTTTGTCAGTGGAAACAGAAAACCCGGTTCCAAACTAAGCACAGGCCCCGAACCAGCCCTGGAACTGCTTTGGTGGAAAAGGGGCAATAATAGAGACAAAGAACCATTCACACTCACATTCACACCTACGGTCAACTTAAAGCCACCAATTAACCTAACCTGCATGTCTTTGGACTGTGGGGGAAACCGAAGCAGCTGGAGGAAACCCACGCAGACAGGGGGAGAACATGCAAACTCCACACAGAAAGGCCCCCGTTGGCCACTGGGCTTAAACCCTGAACCTTCTTGCTGTGAGGTGACAGTACTAACCACTACACCACCGTGCCGCCCAAATATTAACAGTTGTAGAGGTCAATTTAACAACACAATACCATAACACATTAAAAAGTGATTTACACGTGAGGCAAAATATATTCCAATCTCTTGCAGTCTTGGAAACTGATCTCATAACTATTTATGATTTCTGAAATCCCCACCCCACCAAACCTCCTCAGTCATATCTTTCAATTTATAGACCACAAGGGGGCTCCATGTGAAAGCCACAACTACAGTATGTGCTCATTACCCCTTTTTGGCAAAAGATACCTGCTTAACCTTCTTATAGATAGAAATAGCCTTGCTCATAACCTTCTTGTTAGTACTGCAAAATTTAGCTGTAGAGCTACCACTGAACACAAACAGCAGTTTTATATTTGTTATGCATAGTTATGCATGTCAGGCAACCTATCAGTGTAGTGACTTGTAGGAATGCATTGAAGATTAATTCCAATTACTGTTAGTGTGCATATTTACAGAGAAGTGTACAACAGATATCTGTGGGTATATATCTCTTTGAAGATAGAGAGAAAGATTGATGGCAAGTTAAAGCTCTATGTTTAGCATTATTATATAGTAGATATATGTATTATTCTATCCACATTCACTGGATATGAGCAATCGCACGCTCTGATTGGCTACTCTACTACTAGGCTATCAGCTGATATTGAGGTATTTCACCCACGTGACCAAGTCATGTGATGCTGCCATTTTGGACGGCACGGCTCGAATCAGTTTGAATGCGAGGAAGGTGACAAACGAAAAACATAAAAGAAAAAGGAGCGAGATGCAGAAAACACCTTCACTATCCAGCGACGTAGGGCATTTACAGGGTGAGCAGAGGGAGAGGTATTTGCAAAAATTGAGGTTAGCAGGCTTAGAGAACGACGTTTACCTGCTTCCACCAGGATTGTTCACTGACGTACGGAAGTACACGAAGCCCTCGTCTTTACCTGACTTCGGCCCAAATGATCTGTATACCTATGTCATTAAAAACCCATCGCCATACACAGGTATTGATCTGA
Organism: Neoarius graeffei; assembly: GCF_027579695.1. NCBI lineage: Eukaryota > Metazoa > Chordata > Actinopteri > Siluriformes > Ariidae > Neoarius > Neoarius graeffei. The sequence goes on from NC_083577.1 coordinate 76,210,541, forward strand.
AAGCGTATAAGAGTTTGGATACCTACAAATATTTTGTGTCAGGCTGGGTAACATGCCTACATCAGCGGGTCGTCCCTGGAGCCGGTGGTCGCCATCTTATTACAGCTAAGGTTTGTTCACATTTTCATTTACTTTCGGTCCTCAGGATAAACAAAATGTTATTAAATGTCATTGAAATAACTTAGTCTGTTGAGACATGGCCTGTTATAAATTTGCTGTTACCAGGCAATGACCAAGAACTGTATTATTAGGGTCAGTGTAGTTGTAGCAGTGTATTAGCAACTAGCTATTAGCACTAGCTAATGTCAACAACATCATAGCTGGTATGTTACTGTAGCAATGTTTACGTTCAGTCATTTGGATGACTGTTAAAACCTTTCAGTCTCAAGTTTTTCCTTTACTGTATTTACTAGTTTACTAAGCTAGCGCGCTCGGGCAAGCTGGGAGCTAGTGCGCGCTAGCCTGCCGGCGGCCGGCGCGCGCTAGCTCAGTAAACTAGTAAATCCAGTAAAGGAAAAACTTGAGACTGAAAGGTTTTAACAGTCATCCAAATGACTGAACGTAAACATTGCTACAGTAACATACCAGCTACTGTTGTTGACATTAGCTAGCTTGACGTTCAAAATGGCGGACACCGGGGCGTCACGTGACCCTGTGACGTCAGGTGAAATACCTCAATACCATGAGTAGAGAAAAACAAAATGGTGGAACGTGTTGCTGAACCAACTGAGGATGAAAGAAAAACTCTACTTGAAAACAAAACCCCCCAAAATACAAAAAAAGCAACAAAATATGGAATAAAAGTATTTGATTGTAAGAATGTATCTTTTTTTATTTTTCAAAAATTATTATTATCGCATTTTTCACAAATTGCTACTGTCATTTCGCTGGTTTGTTTACATTCTAAGCGGAAATGATTTTGTCGGACGTTTTGTATAAAGTCTTTATTTATCGAATTTGCAAAAAAAATAAAAATGCTCTGTTTCTCAAATGTGGATAGAATAAAACAGTTATTCCACTCAATCTCATCGTACATGGCCAACTCAGGGCTACGCGGCTCGTCAGTTATCAGCTCATGTATGACTTGATTTCGTGGCATAACTGTTAACTGTATATATTTGTTATTCTTCTTATTCTACTTCCATCTTATTCTTCTTTTTCATGTATGTTTTATTTGACTTTGTGGTGGCATTTCTTAGAAATACAAATTTATTGTGGGTGAATGTGGGTGAAGTCCAGAACACCAATTAACTTTACTGTCTTAACGGACATTCAGATTATTTAACGTGATGCGACATTCTCACACATAATGGGTGGCATGGTGGTGCAGTGGGCAGGATTGTTGCCTCACAGTTCCAAGGTCCCTGTTTCAGTCCTGAACTCTGGTTACTGCTTGTGCAGAGTTTTGCACACTGTCCCCATGTTCATGTGGCTTTCATACACATTCTTTCTTCCATCCTAAAACATTGGATATGCTAAATTGCCCATAGGAGTGAATAAGTGTGTGAATATGTGGTGCATAGTGCCCTGTGATGGACTGGCATCCCACCTGGCATAGACTCCAGATCCAATACAACCTTAACCAGAATAAAGTGTTTTCTGAAAATGAATAAATGACCATGATCAACAAAACATGTCTTCCTAAAATAGCATGACCATTTAAATTGTGGAAACAACAATGCACAGTTAAAGGAGAGGGTAAATATCAATTTATTTAACAAACAATTAAGTCACAAATGATTTATGAGTAAGTTGACTTGTTCTCTCCCTTCTAACAAACTTGAGTTAATAAACTCATGGGGCAACCGTGAAGGAAATGTCTTGAAATGGGGCACCAGAAGAATAAAACTAAAATTAAAACTTGACATGATTGTGTGTCCAGTACAACACTGACTATTTTTAATGACTGCTGCAGTCCAGTTGACTTGGTCCTTTGAGCCCTGGTGGGTATAACTACTGCTTAAGTTCTTGATAGTTGCCTGAAGAAATTAAATCGAATTAATTTTCATTAACCACTTTATCCTGGTCAGGGTCACAGTGTAAAATAAAAATGAAGGTTACCAACAAATCACCATGAGGGGTCATTGGTCTTGGACCCATTGGGCAATCTAAAATGATATTCCAATTTTAATGGGAAGGCCACATTAGGTCTCAGTTATGGCAAATAATGTAATTGTAACAATTTTCTCACCTCTGATCAGTTCACATATCTTCGCTGATGGTGTAAAAAAATAATCAATGCTTTTTGTATCCTCTGTGTGCACTGAGGTGAGTGTAGTTTGACTTAATTACCTCTGACAACTTTGTTGGAGGAGGTTATATTTTCATGTTTGTTTGTTTGTTTGACTCTTCCCAATGTAACTCAAAAAGTAGTGAACAGATTTTGATGATATTTGGACGAAAGGTGAGCCATGGGCCAAGGAACAATTGATTATATTTTGATGCAAAGCTAAATATGTATGTGGATCCAGGATCCAGATACGTATGTATGCGGATCTAGATTTTTTTTATTATTGTTCCCAACATAACTCAAAAGGTACCAAACAGATTTTGTGGAAATTTCGAAGAAAGGTGGGCCATGGGCCAAAGAACAATTTAATTTAGATTTTGATGCAATTCTGGATATGCATGTGGATCCAGGATGTTTTTGTCTGTTCCCAACATAACTCAAAAAGTAGTGAACAGATGTTGATGAAGTTTGGTGTACAGCTTTAGTATTATCCTATGTTCAAGCGATGTTGATAATATGTGGCTTGGCAGAGATATGCACTCTACCAAGTGCCTTTCTAATTATTTAATCAAAATACATCCCTTAATGTTAGCATTAAATAGTTAATAAATTAGTTTTGCAATACACACATCAGAATTTTAGGTTTTCACATAGGTCTAACTACTCAATAAATCGTGTTGGAAAAAGCTCTATGTCTATTTCAAAAGCTTCACAGACAGCTGGTGATTGTTGCTTCATGCAGTTGCTTGTTCAGTCTGTTATCCTGCTCTCCATTATATTTGGATATTTATGTAACTACTTATCCTATTACAGACCAAATATGCCTTTTTAGTTTTGAAAGAAAGGAAAGGTTTAGCCCTGTTGGCTCATTTATAGCAGCTACCCTGGAATTATAATCTACATGTATTGTCAGTGTTCTCCTTCAAAGTTCCCAAGAAAATCTCTGCAGTGAGAATCTGTGAACTTATGATTAGATAAACTAAAGTGACTGATGGACAACATGTCACTGTGAATTAGAAGACATCAGCTCACACTGTAACTATATTTTGACAAAGTTAATCTCTACTTATTTTAGAAATTGACTTCCCATTGGTCGACATGACATGACATGACATGACATGACATGACACAGCAGCGTCTATTTAAATATAATTTGAATACAACTGTGGAGTAAATATTGACAAATTTCTGGTTAATATTGACACAGACAGACAATTCACTGCAGCCCGTCAGTGGTAAACCATTTGTGCTAAACAGTCAAATGGTGAGACAAGCTAAATTGTTCAGATATCGATGTATGGTAACATCTGTGTATGTTAATTTATCCTGTATACAAACTTTCATTAAATACTGAAACTTTTTTCTCCTCCAACGGTCCTCCCGACATTCAAATAACAACTTTTATTTTTTTCGCGGTCTGGTTTCCATCAAATCGTGCGCTCTGACTGGCTCACGAGTGGTCCAGAATCCTATGATACGGACCCTGGTTACGGACCTTTGGCGACTCGCTCATTCACAACAACAACAAAAATCTCATCTCATCTCATTATCTCCAGCCGCTTTATCCTGTTCTACAGGGTCGCAGGCAAGCTGGAGCCTATCCCAGCTGACTATGGGCGAAAGGCGGGGTACACCCTGGACAAGTCGCCAGGTCATCACAGGGCTGACACATAGACACAGACAACCATTCACACTCGCATTCACACCTACGGTCAATTTAGAGTCACCAGTTAACCTAACCTGCATGTCTTTGGACTGTGGGGGAAACTGGAGCACCCGGAGGAAACCCACGCGGACACAGGGAGAACATGCAAACTCCACACAGAAAGGCCCTCACTGGCCACAGGGGTCGAACCCGGACCTTCTTGCTGTGAGGCGACAGCGCTAACCACTACACCACCGTGCCACCCAACAACAAACATAGTAGCAATTTTTTGTCAACATTTATTTTCACATTTCTCAGTATAATAGCATTAATTTTACAGCATGGATAGCGATAATGACAATGTTCACAGCGAAGGTGAGTTTTATTTTTGGAAAATTCTGAGCTGATGTAGCTTGTCAAACAGGTTTTTGATGAGCTTGTAGCAGATTTGTTCTAAATATGGTTTCCCTTTCGGGTGCTCTCATTTTCTTTTAGAATTTGGTAAAGAAAAAAATAAATATATTATTTACCAGCTTAAAGTCGGTCCGTATTGTGAAATACCATGACCTCGGCCTTGAAAATACTGACCTCAGTCCAGAGGCCTCGGTCAGTATTTTCAAGACCTTTGTCACGGTATTTCACGATACGGACCTCCCAGCTGGTAAATAATATATATGTATTTCACTGCAGACAGTATGAACCTAATATAATTAATATATTTTTCTGGTCAACTTAATGTAATTTGTGAATATACATCTATTTCTGTGTTTCAGGCCTGCAACACATTCCAAAAAAAGTTGGGACGGGGCCAACTTTTAGGGCAAGTAATGAGGTAAAACTATTATATTATGTGATTTGAAACAGGTGATGTCAACACGTGATTATAATCATGATTTGGTACAAAATCAGTATCCAGGAAAGGCCTAATCTTTGAGGAGCAAAGATGGGCAGATGATCTCCAGTTTGTCAATAAATGTCTGAGAAAATCATTGAAATGTTTAAAAACAATGTTCTTCAAAGAAAGATAAGAAGGGATTTGGATATTCCACACTCAATGGTGCATAATATCATTACATGATTCAAAGAATATGGAAGAATTTCAGTGCGTAAATGGTAAGGGCGCAAGCCTAAGCTGAACACTTATAATCTCCAATTCCTCAGATGGCAGTGCATCAAGAACCGTCTTTCATCTAGAGCTGATATAACCACATGTGCCAAGGATAACTTTGGCAAACCTTTGTCAAGCACTACAATACAGAGTTACATCCACAAATGGCAGTTAAAACTTTACTGTGCAAAAAGGAAGCCTTATGTTAACTGTGTCCAGAAGCACCATCGACTCTGGGCTCTGAGACATCTGGGATGGATCATCACACAGTGGAAACGTGTATTGTAGTCACATGAATCAGTATTCCAGGTCTTTTTGTAAGAAATGGACGCCATGTGCTCCAGACCAAAGACAAAAAGGACCATCCAAACTGTTACCAACAACAAGTCCAAAAGCCAGGGTCTGTCATTTCTGTGATGGCAGCATTAATGCAGAAAAATACATTGGAATTTTTTGCCTTCAAGATGACATCTTTTCCAGGGATATTTCAACAAGACAATGCAAAACCACATTCTGCACATATTACAAAGGCATGGCTGTGGAAGAAGCGGGTGCCTGTCCGCTCTGTCCCTAATAGAGAATGTGTAGTGCATTTTGAAATGAAAAATAAGACAATGACAACCCCGTACCGTTGCATAACTTAAGACCTGTTTGCAGGAAGAATGAGAAAAAGTAACATCTGAAACGCTTCATCACCAAGTGTTTTCATTCCATAAATATTCTTTGAAGTGTTGTGAGAAGGAATGGCAACATTACAAAGAGGTAAATGCTTTACCATTCCAACATTTTTTAAATGTGTTGCAAGAAGCAAAATTGAAATGTGTTTATTTTGAAAAACAATAAAATTAATGAGGTAAACCATCAAATAATGTGCTGTTGTATTGTTTTGAGTGCAATACAGGTAAAATATTATTGACAAATCATTGTTTTCAATTTTAATTTTAATATCAACATACCGTCCCAACTTTTTCTGATTTGGGATTGTAATATTTTACCAAATCTATTCATGCATTTTCAAAGATTGACCTGTTTGTTGCTCCACCTTTAGTTAATTTAATATTGATGGTTGCTTATTTTCTGTATAGTATTACTCTGTCCCTAAATATACCTGTGATTTTTACCTTCACTTTAGTCCTTATTTAAGTTTTTTTCCCCCCCATGCCCCAACCACTGTTTTGTGAATCTTGCAGGGATATGGGACTTGTTGTCACCTGAAACTGAATTTGGTCAAAAGAGAACTTTCAGACATGAAATTCAAATTTTGGTGGAGGACCCTTTTGTATAAGCAATAAATGCAATAACTTAGGGCCGCAAGTGGGCTCTGTATAAATGCAGGATTAAAAAAAAAAAAGATTATGCATTTTTTTGTAATAATATTCATCCATTATCCATAACCACTTATCCTGTGCAGGATTGTGGGCAAGCTGGAGCCTATCCCAGCTGACTATGGGTGCGAGGCAGGGTACACCTTGAACAAGTCACCAGATCATTGCAGAGCTGACACACAGAGACAAACAACCATTCACACTTGTGGTCAATTTAGAGCTACCAATTAGCCTAATCTGCATGCCTTTGGACTGTGGAGGAAACCCATGCAGACACAGGGAAAACATGCAAACTCCACACAGAAAGGCCCCTGTCGGCCACTGGGCTCAAACCCAGAACCTTCTTGCTATGAGGTGACAGTGCTAACCACTACACCACCATGCCACCTTTGGAATAATACCTTTTGGTAAGTAGGATGTTCCTTATGGTCCCCAAAGATTTAGAAAGAGCCTTGTTTGGGTGGCTGAGAGAAAAAAAAAATCAGTAAAAGATTCCTATACATCACACACAAAAGTGGGAGACACTTATGCAACAATTCAGAACATTTGCTTATCAAGAAGCCTTACAATTACACAGGCTCCACAGTCAATTATTACAAGATTTCCATTTTAAGATGAAACACAGACACACATACATATATATATATATATATATATATATATATATATATATATATATATATATATATATATATATATATATAGTCACATATATTTTGAAAGTTTTATTAGTTGTCCTCTGCTGCTCAGTGCAGGATTGTTTGGCCTGTACTATCTGTTACACTCCCACTGTTAAACTAATGCTCCCCATTATAACTATCTTCAAAACATCCATTCAAGCTTATTATTCTGTTCCAACAAAACGGGAAGCGATCTTTCACCCTCCTATTATGGAGTATTAGACAGATCCTGGATAAAATTTCCTGGCATAGTTTTGGATAAGGATTTTATCAACAAATTTTTACTCACGATTAATGGCTTATTCTTCAGTAGATTTTTTTGAGTTGGAAAAGGTTGTGAGTAATCTTTAATGATTTTCTCTGCCCGCTTCCTGGTTTGTGAGATCTATAAGTCATGGAAGCTGGGCAGGGGAGCCCTAATGAATCTTTCTGCTGTCCTTACCATTCACTACAGTCTGTTCCTGTCCTGTTTTGTGGCTGCTCTGTACCAGACTGTGATACATGTGCACAGGACTGATTAACTGACTGCAGTGTAGAACTGTGTCAGCAGCTCCTGTGGCAGACCATACTTTCTGAGCTGCCGCAGAAAGTATATCCTCTGCTGGGCTTTTTTCAGGATGGAGTTGATGTTAGACTCCCACTTCAAGTTTTATGAAATGGTAGTTCCCAGGAACTTAAAGGTTTCCACAGTTGACACAGTTAGATATAGTGAGGGGGAGCATGGCAGAGGAGTGTCTCCTGAAGTCCACTGTCATCTCCACCATCTTGAGTGTGTTTACCTTCAAGTTATTCTGACTTACCAGTGCACCACTGTTTGACCCCCCATCAATATACAGACTTGTCACCATCTTGGATGAGTCCTATGACTGTAGTGTCATCTGCAAATTTCAAGAGTTTAACAGCTGGGTCCATGGAGGGGCAGTCATCGGTGTAAAGGGAGAAGAGCAGTGGGGAGAGGACACATCAGCTCAACTCAATTTAACTCAACTTCTTGTCATTCTTCCGCATACACAGTATAGAGAAGAACGAAATGTCATTCATTGATGAGTGTGCAGAGGTAGAGATATACAAATAAAGTGCTAGTGTACAGTTTTTAGTGTACTGTTTTTGGCATGTCTTAGACTTAGGCTTAGATGCTCCCACATCTTGCAACGCATGATGCAGTCACGCTTGTCCAGCATTTTCGCTCTGAAGCTAGTGTTATTGCATCTTTCCACCCTCTACCAACTAGTTGCAAGTCTCAGTCAATTGTTTGGTGCCAGTTCATTTTTGGACATCTCCTCTGACATTGTCCCTGGGGATTCCATTGTAGAACTTGGTTGGCAAGTCTTGTTGGCGGGAATCTAACAACATGTCCCAGCCAGCTCAGTCATCATTTACAGATGACTGTGGACACTGGCCATTGGTTGGTCCAAGATCTGACTTCCTCATTTGTGATGAAGTTGCTCCATATGATGCCCTGGTCCTTTGTTGCTGTCTTGCGCACCCAGTCAATGGCCAGAGCAAAGATGATTGGCGACAGCACACATCTCTGGCAGACCCCAGTTACAACCTCAAACCAACCACTGTATCCATCTTCTGTCTTCATGCAGCACTTGGATTTAGCATAAATTTGCTTGATGGCTGAGTTGACTTTGGCAGGAATGCCATACGTCCATATGATGTTCCAGAATGAGAGTCTGTGGATGCTGTCAAAGGTCTTGTTAAAGTCAGTGTAGTCAATATTGGCATGTGGTGTGATTTTATAATCTGTTAAGGCTTGAATGCCCTACCACATATGGCTGGGGTACTTAGTATCACAGAAGTAGTTGTTAATCTTCTGTGCATACTGGCAATTGGATGATGATGATGATGATGATGTGATTGATGAAGCTAAGTTATCCATGCATGACAGAGTAACGTCAATGGGTGATGAAGCATGACATCACTGGTTTAGACTACACTACTTTATGAAAGAAGAGACACGTACCATTACATCACCTGTCAAGATCACAATCTTATGAAAGAAGTCTCAAGCATTTAACTAATAAAAAAAAAGTAGCAATCAGAAGAGCCTGTACCAGTTTCAAGCATGCCAAAAACATATCTCTATCAATGGTGTTGAACACCAAGATGAAAACTACAAACAGGATTCTTGCATAGGTCCCTGGGCAGTCAAGATATTGCAGAATGTAGTGCAGTCCCATGTTGACTGCATCATCCACTGACCTGTTTGCCCTGTAAGCAAACTGCAGGGGACCTAGCAGGTATCCTGTAATGGTCTTCAGGTGGGCAAACACTAGTTATTCAAAGAACTTCATGACCACAGACATCAGAGTGACAGGCCAAAAGTCAATCAGTGTGTTTACATGCACATAGAGAGAATCGAATTTCTGCCGTTGCTCGACTAAAATCGAAGTTCAAAATGCCATGCACCTTAATTCGGCTGAAATTGAACCGAACTTGATTTCTCGGAATCGAGCTACACAACCTAGATTATGCGATTTCTGCCGAGCTACTTAGTGCATGTATACCCTATTGAGCTACGTATTTGAGCTACTTACTTCAGCACTGCCCCTTCCGGAAGTGACGAGACCACAAGCGGGAAACACAACAGCCTCGGTCGGCATGACAACGAATCATGACAACGGCACGAATCTTTTCTTTTTGTGGCATTGTTTGCACTGTTAAAATTTAGCTCACTTACTGTATCACCAAATACATCTGTACAGCTGTTGCATAGCTGTGAATTGTGTACATAAACAAGTCATTGTATTTGTGTGTGTGTGTGTGTGTGTGTATATATGTCCAACATCTGAAGAATGTCAATAAAAACAAAACAATTGAACTTTTTGTGTGTTTATTAAGACATAAGTTAAATTGTAAGCAAAAAAAATATTTTTTTGTAAGCAAAAAATGGACTTTAGAAAAATATTATTGTGCAAAATAAGTTATCTTACAAAACAGTGGTCTGCGCCCGACAGTTTGTAGCCATACAGTCTGTTAGAGCAAGCCGAACAGCTTGAACACGGAACTTCCAGTGTTGCCAGATTGGGGGTTTTAAGTGCATTTTAGCAGATTTGAACATGTTTTGGGCTGGAATACGTT